>NC_057348.1:81622157-83097991 GCF_016509475.1 Prionailurus bengalensis
TTGGACTTTTAATTATAATCATGAATACAAAGAAAAAGTGATAGCTGTTCTTGGGTGTGTGGTTATTAAAAAAACAAGTCTTGGCAAGTCGAAGGATGGATATGTCTGAAATAGGTGATATATTTACTTAATTCTTTTCTAAAAAAATGTTTGAGATGGTTTCTGCTATTAAGGCATAGCAGTTTCTACAGACTGCTATTTTTTTGAGAAAAGACAATTAAGATTTATCTTAGGAAGGTAAGACTACGTAATGGCCAGCCAGCCAATGGGCAACTGTGTCTGTAGATGGGGTCCAAATTCTATGTCTTAAAAGCTGTCCGACCATGGGCAAGTTGTTTCTTTTTTTTTTTAATTTTTTTTTTTAACGTTTATTTATTTTTGAGACAGAGAGAGACAGAGCATGAATGGGGGAGGGTCACAGAGAGAGGGAGACACAGAATCTGAAACAGGCTCCAGGCTCTGAGCTGTCAGCACAGAGCCCGACGCGGGGCTTGAACCCACGGACCGTGAGATCATGACCTGAGCCGAAGTCGGCCGCTTAACCGACTGAGCCACCCAGGCGCCCCGGGCAAGTTGTTTCAATCTCTCTGAGACTCAATTTTTTTATCTTTAAAATTGGAGTGAAAATGTTGACTTATGAATAGTTTGTAAGAAAGTTCTAGCACAGTATCTGAGAGCTTTTGAAGTAAACATTATGTTGACTCAATTTGTATTTGTACCACACACGGATACACTGTGAGTCTTATAACTTAAAAATAAATCAGGAAAACAAAACAAAACAAAAAATAAGGCCCTTGGAGCCAGCGCATCTTTTGTTTGAATCTGGTTTGGTCATTTGCTGTCTTTGTGACTTTGGGCAAGTTATAGAACTTCTCTATCTCTGTTCAGCTTTCTTTAAAATTGGAACACTATCTGGGGCGCCTGGGTGGCTCAGTTGGTTAAGCGGCCGACTTCGGCTCAGGTCATGATCTCGCATTCCGTGAGTTCGAGCCCCGCGTCGGGCTCTGTGCTGACAGCTCAGAGCCTGGAGCCTGCTTCAGATTCTGTGTCTCCCTCTCTCTCTGACCCTCCCCCGTTCATGCTATGTCTCTCTCTGTCTCAAAAATAAAATAAACGTTAAAAAAAAAAATTGGAACACTATTTCAAGGATTGTTATGAGAATCGAATGACATTGTGTAAGTAAAGTAGTTGGCCCAGAGCTTCCTCTGTCATGGTTGTTGTGCTGGTTGAATAACAACAGGTGGTATTTATTGAACACTTACTGTGTGCTGCACACTTTCCTAAGTCTTTACATGCATTTAGTCATCACAGCAACCCCATGAAATAGGCATTACACTTGTACATACACTGACTAGCTTGGTTTTGGTCATTATTATTTAACTGAGTAAATTAATTTTTATAAATGCATATTTGGCTAAGAGAATTGTGACCTTTGTTGTCAGTGAAAGCCCTTTCTTGGACTAGGTGGGAGGATGAAGTTCATGTCTTTTTGAAGTTTTTTTCCCCTTAGGTTTGACATGTAAATATGAACAGCGCTGTTAGTGGTAAAATCAAGAGAGAATAAAGTTTGTTATTTGGTCTTCTACTGTGTTTCAATGATTTAGAAGCTGAAGAACTGAAACCTTATTTGTTTTTAACTAACCTGTTTGTTTTAAGTAGTAAATAGCTTTTAAAAAGCCATTTTAAATCATTTTAATAATTATTTTTAACTATTTTTAATAAAATTACATTTTTATTTAATAAACAAATTGTTGAGATAACACTTAATGAAAAGCCCAGATAATTATTAATTAAATTAAACTTTAAGGGTTTGTCTATATAAAAGGTTTAAAACCTGGGGAGATATGTTACAAGTTTGTTAAATAGAACTTTAGTATTTACCCTGGATAATGTGTCTTGACCCTCTGCTTAATTGATGAAGTAAGGCATATTTGAATTATTTCATGTGATTAATATAAAAACCAGTGATGATCTTTTTTTCTGTCATTAGCAGGGTCTGCACAATTCATGATGCAAGGTTTGGTTAAGTAGAAAAGCAGAAGTTAAATGGTCTTTGCCAAGATGACTTCTTGGGAAAGGTTATTAATTGGGCAGTACCTTGATTAATAAATCCACTGAGAATGTACTGCCATGTACCAGCAAGTTGGAAAATAAACAATCTTTGTAAATTATGCAGAGTGGTGTTGGTTTGCATTAACAGCAATGTTCTCATTAAAGTTGGGCCAGGAAAAAACACCACTGTGTTCTGCTTCTAGTTTTCACTACGCATGTAAACTACGCCAACAGCAACAGCCAACACCTGGGAAAGAAAGGCAAACCAGCCCTATGTTGGGCCCCTTAGCAGCAGAATTTCTAGAAACTTGTCTGTAGGACTTTGTTGTTTAATTTTATTCTCCTCTATTAGCCATCCAAGTGTTTCTCTTGATGATCTGACGTTTGAATGGGGAGAGAACCTGATTGGCTCAGCTTGGGTCAGCTCTCTAGCTTTGGATCACCATGGAGAAGGGTTTCTTGCAGGATCAAATAACAGTGACCTGGTCCTGGAGAGTGCCCCTCACACACAGTATAGCAGGTTCTTAGTTCTTTACGCTTAGTGATTTAATGATTTTACTTAAGTATACATGAGAGATAGGTATTGAATCAACTAAGTACTTGCTTTTTTTAATCTTAAAGAATTAGTTTCTTATTAAACATGGGGCTCGGCATTTGAGGACCATTGAGGGACCCCTGAAATCTGCACTGTGTCTAGTAAATCTCACTAGCTCTGAGGGTTAATGTTTTTAATCTCTTGAGAACTGAGGGGGAACAGAGAACAGGAGTCAGATGAGACAGTCCATGGCCAGTCCCTGCTGGTTGCTATAGAGGCCAAAAAGCTGATGATGGCCTTCTCTCCTTGGCTCCCAGAACTTGGAGTTCTCCCAGTTCTACCATGTAGCCGTTTATTGGGCTCCCTTCCCTCCATTGCCTCCCTTTCCTGTGTGAACCATTTGAATTCCTTCCCTCACCACCTAATGCAATTTAAGTTACCCTTCTGCCACAAGAGTCCCTTATGGAATGTTGTTTTCTGGGGTACTATATATTTTAGCATTTTGGTTCTTTAACCCATTGTTCCCCCTTATATCCTAGCTAGGATATTGGTATCTGTCTGCCCTTTTATAGTACTCAACTTTGACAGTTTTATTGGTAAGGTATAACTTTTTTTTTAAACTTTTTCTTTTTTTATTAAGGTAGAACTTATTAGCTGAAATTTCCATTCTGTAACTCATAGGAAAAACCTTATTTATTTTCATAGTGAGACTTAATTAAATTGATTTTGTGCAGTGGCAATTGCTTTCTTAACAACTTGCCCTTCTTAACAGTATTTTTCCATGAGAAAATGTGTTCAAGAGCATCTAGTCCAGTGCCTAACAGTTGTTATTACTGTGATTAGCTTTCATTTTCTCTTGATGTTTTTAAATGAGGTTTTATTATGATTTAAAAGTTATACATGTCTATCATAGGAAAATTGGAAAATGCAGGTAAATATAGTAAAATCACACAATTGCCCTACTGTTAACCTTGTGAAATTTCCCCCAACAATATTAAGATCATATTGTATCTAGTTTTTCTGTTATCCTGTTTTCATGTAACATACCAAAAGTATTTTCTCACATTACTGAATATCCTTTTACTTTTTTAAAGTTTATTTATTTATTTTGAGAGAGAGAGCGAGCAAAAGAGAGAGTACACATGTGATTGGGGGATGGACAGAAAGAGAGGGAGAGAGAAAGAATCCCAAGCAGGTTCCCCGCACTGTCAGCACAGTGAGAACTCACGAACCGTGAAATCCTGGCCTGAGCCAAAATCAATAGTCAGATGCTTAATTGACTGAGCCACCCAGGTGCCCCTGAATAACCTTTAAAACATAATTTTAATGAGCGTAATATTCTATTGTATAAATATGCCATAATTTATTTTTTAAGCCTTTCCCCTGACTACATATAGCATTCACGTTGTTGAGATAATCTCTTACTGGGATGCCTGGGTGTCTCAGTTGACTGAGCCTCTGGCTTCAGCTCAGGTCCTGATCTCACAGTTCGTGGGTTTGAGCCCCACATCAGGCTCTGTGCTGACAGCTTGGAGACCTTGCTTTGGATTCTGTCTCTCTCTCTTTCACTGCCCCTCCCCCACTTGTGCTCTGTCTCTTCTCTCTCTCAAAAATAAACATTTTTAAAAATTTTTAAAAAGTAAACTCTTATTTCCTTTTTTTAAAGGTTTTTTTTTTTTAAGTTTATTCATTTATTTTTGAGAGAGAGAGAGAGAGAGAACAGGGGAAGGGCAGACAGAGAGGGAGACAGGGAGAATCCCAAGCAGGCTCCACACCAGCAGCGCTGAGCCTGATGTAGGGCTCAAACTCACGAACCCTGAGATCATGACCTGAGCCGAAACCAAGAGTCAGATGCTCAACTGACTGAGCCACCCAGGTGCTCCTCTCTTATTTCTTTAATAGGTTTATAGGTAGAGATTTCTGAATAAACACAGTGAACATTTTCAGTCTATTGAGCCCTCAGTCTCCACATATGTAACCAGTCTCCCATTGTAGCTGCCATCTCATTCTGTATATGGATACCTTTCTCATCCCATTCAAACTTTTTATTGTAGACCTCTTTATCTTTCTTGGGCTCTGACACCCCACATTAGGATAGATGTTCTCCAAGTGAGGATCTTCCTCACCCTGCATGGGTTTTAACACCCTGTCTGTGCTGGGTAACCCCAAAATATGGTCATCTTCCTGACCCTGCTCAGGCTCTGAGTTCCCTGACACCACAAAGCCCCTGCTCTACACCCCACTTGGGCTGGTACCCCACACCTAGCCACACCTATGTGTTAGACCTTGCTTTGGGCTCCCATGGCTCTGCCTATCTAATGATGTTGACACTGAATTGTTCAGGAAAGGCATGGGGAAAGGGAAATGATGCTATACCATTTGAAGACTTACTGAGGGGTGTTGCCTGGTGATAGCATCATGCCTGGCATACTGTAGGTATTTGGTGGCAGGGTGTGCATGTGTGTGTTTAATTCTTCCCCTCCTGATCCTGGAGGGTTGAGTCTTGGTGGTAAAAGGAATGATTGCTGTTTACCTTTTTTATTGTCCCCCATTTTCCAAACTCCAAGCTTCCATATCTTGGCTAATGACTTTGCCTACTATTTAAATGAGATCAAGATTATTTGAGATGAACATGTTTAACTGCCTAACCACCTCAGAACATTTCAATATTTTCAGCTCTTCTTATTTTACCTTCTTTCTTGAAACTCTTTCCTCTTTTGGCTTTTATTATAGTGTATTGTCCCACTTTTCTTCTTGCCTGACTAATTTTTCTAAATCTCCTTACCTGACTTTGATACATCTACCCCCCAGCTGGATATTTGTCTTTCTTAATATTTTGTTATTGATCTCCTTAAGCCATTCTGTTTCCCTAGATTATTATTAGCCACAAATTGTCCCAACACCTAGGTTTTGCTGCTGAATTCTGGATTTTATTTTTATTTTATTTTTATTGTTTTTTTAATATTTATTTTTGAGAGAGAGAGAGAGAGAGAGAGAGAGAGAGAGAGAGAGATAAAGCATGGGCAAGGGAGGGGCAGAGACAGAGGGAGACATAGAATCTGAAGCAGGCTCCAGGCTCTGAACTGTCAGCATAGCGCCCAACTCGGGGCTCAAACTCACAAACCATGAGATCATGACCTGAGCCAAAGTCAGACACTTAACTGACTGAGCCACCCAGGTGCCCCCTGAGTTCTGGATTTTATACCTTCCCAACTCTAGTTCAGATTTTATACCTTTCCAACTCTGACTCTAGCCATAATTCCTAGTAGGTTTATAGCTCCCAACAGTGTTTTTTTTTTTATTCTTTTTCTTCTCTTTGCCATTCTTTTATTTCCTTTTTAAATGTTTATTTATTTTGAGAGAGAGAGAGAGTGTGCGAGCAGGGTGAGGGGCAGAGAGAGAGGAGAGAGAGAGAATCCTAAGCAGGCTCCATGCTTGGGGAGTGAGATCATGGCTTGTGTTGAAATTGAGAGTCAGATGTTTAACCAACTGAGCCACCCAGGCACCCCTGTCCCAATTTTTTTAAACATGGGAGAGGGAGAAAGAGAGAGAACATTTTGAGCAGGCTTCACACCCCGCACGGAATCTGTTGTAGGGCTCTATCTCCCTGCTGTGAGATCATGACCTGAACCAAAATCAAGAGTTGAAAGCTTAACTGAGTTACCCATCCCGTAAGTTTCCTGTTGTACATTTTACCTTACAAGCACTGCTGTTTTTCAGACTCTCATTTGTGTATAGTACAATAGTACTTACTTGATTCTGCTTTGAATTATAACTAATTCTCTGAGTATTTTTCTTTGGATTTGTAACTTCTTCGAGGCAAGTTCTACTATAATCATTTCTTTTTGTTGAATTAATGAACACTCTTAAAGATATTTTTTCTAAACTTGAGTCAGTGTTTTACTATATCATTAACTGGTTTTCCCTAGGCAATAGGAAATTGGTCATGATTTGATTATATGTATGTGGCCTGTAATACACTATTCTTAGGGTGAATGCAGGAAAGGGTGTGATTTTAAGAGGATGCATAAATTGACAAAATATGTGGGAAGATTTTAAATAGCTTTAACTACTATTATAATGAATAGAATCTTTGCTCATTACCTATATTCTAGCATCTCCAGATGAGAATGTGTTTTCAGACTTTGATGTTTACGTCTGAATGTCAGAGGCTACCTAGAAATGTATTTCATAATTGACTGGATTCTAGAAATCTCTTTTCTTTCTTGAAAAGTTGTATTTTCCCCCCCACCAAAGATTTTAATCTTTTTAAAAGTTTTATTTTTTTATTTGCTTTTCTACTCAAGCAGCTTTTCTTTCCTGTACTTAAACTATTGATTATATGATTCTGCTAATAACAAATAGCAGAAGAAATAAAGGACAGTTGAAGCAAAGGTTACAAAGAAACTCTTTGCTTATAATTATTCATATTTATTCCATGATTTAGAATTCTTTCCCCAATTAAGATTTCTTAACTCTGAATACTTACCCATGTCTTCCCTTTCCCAAATAACACTAGAATTGTGGTGAAATATTTTAATGATTGGATTTAAAGACTTCTGTGATTTGGCTTTTCATGTTTTTTAGAGCTCTAAGAAAACGATTCAGAAGAATTAAAGATTTGGTAAAAAATTTGGTACTTGTTTTACATTTGGAAGGGTTACTAGCTCTTTCCATATCCTCAGACCACACCTTTTTGTCTGACATCATCCTCATTCATAGTTCATATTGTGTAATTAAATGATTCAACTTCCTCATATTTCCTCATTATTAAAGTCACCTGAGTGTCTGACCTCTCTAGGTATTGGGGGTGGGGGGCGGTGCATGTGCACGCATGCAGTGGGCAATCAGAAACATTGGGCAGTATCTTGATTAAAATAGGACATTGTGGGGGCACCTGGGTGGCTCAGTCTGTTAAACGTCCAACTTCAGTTCAGCTCATAATCTCACTTTTTGTGAGTTCGAGCCCTGCATCAGGCTCTGTGCTGACAGCTCTCTCTCTCTGACCCTCCCCCACTGGCATGTGTGCGCTCTCTCTCTCTCTCTCTCTCTCTCTCTTAAAAATAAACATTAAAAAAATAGGACATTGTGAAGAAATAAGAGAATAGAACAAGAGAGCATGAAAATGGAGAAGTAATGGGAATTGCTGTGCAATATAGTAGATTAGAAACAAGGCTCTTCAGGAGCAGTTATAAAGACTCAGAGATAGGGGCGTCTGGGTGGCTCAGTTGGTTGAGTGTCCAACTTCAGCTCAGGTCATAATCTCACAGTTCCTGGGTTTGAGCCCTGTGTTGGGCTCTGTGCTGACAACTCAAAGCCTGGAGCCTGCTTCGCATTCTGTGTCTCCCTCTGTCTCTGCCCCTCCCCCACTCGCACTCTCTCTCAACAATAAATAAACATAAAAAAAAAAAAAAAAAGAGTCAGAGATATTGCCAGGCATTCAGTAAAGAAATTTGTTTGAAAGTCAGTAGTTATGATCAAAGAACAGTGAAAACCTATTAAGCCCTGAAAGCTATACTTTGGAATTAAAAGTTATAAGAAGTCTAAAAAATCAGTTTCTACTAATACCAGGTATGTATTTATCTCAAGGTTAATCAACAATTCTGATGGAAGTGGCCCTAATAGTTTCGTTAGTATGGTTTAGTGATATGAACAGAAATATTAAGTCTAATTTCAGAATGTCCATAGTAACTTTAATTTTGTTATATTGCTCAATGCTTCAATTTCTTTTTTACCAAATTTGTGAAAATGCAAGTTATATATAGTTTAGATATCTGGGCAGATTAGATCGTGAGTGTTGACAGCCCTGTTTTAATTTATAAGTTGTAAACAATTCTTTAAAAAGTGTAACACTGACTTTTTAATTGTCAAAATGACATTTATCTCCACAGCTTATTTCTGCTTTCTTCTTTGTTCCTTTTGCCCAGGCATTTATAGCTACTTTCATTGGTTCTTTCTTTTTTCATAGTTGTAATGAGTCTTTTCTCACCACACACTCATACATTAAAAAATTATGGCCATCCAAATCCTCATTAGTGAATATAAATATTGTTATAAATTAATTTAAGTATAGTTCCACTTTATCAATTTAAAAATGAGATATTGAAGCCTAGAGAAATTGATTTACCAAGAAAGGAAAGAACTAATGTTTAAGGAGCACCAACTATATACCAGACACTATCTTTTTACATTCTAGTTCTGTGAAGTATGTTTTGTTGTCCCCATTTCACAGATGTTCAGAGGTCAAGAAACTTGCCAAGACCATAAGACTTGTCATGGTGGAGGCAGGATGATAATCCACTTCTGGTGCGCAGTCTGGGGTCCTTGCTACTCCTGTCAGCAAACATTAAAAGTCAATCAGCTAAGGCAGTGAGAGAACAAAGGATTAAACACAAACACTCCAAATATAACAAAGGGTATTTTCTGATTGATAACTTTTGTTTTTATTAAAAAAAAAAAAAAAGACTCAAAGGTAAAAATGATCTTTGGTTGTGTAGCTATTTAAATCACTATTGGGGCCCCTGAATAGCTCAGTTGGTTAAGTGTCTGACTCTTGATTTCAGTTCAGGTCATGATCTCATGGTTTGTTAGATCAAGTCCTGGGTCAGGCTCCATGCTCATGGCAAGGAGTCTGCTTGGGATTCTCTTCTCTCCTCTCCTCTCCTCTCCTCTCCTCTCCTCTCCTCTCCTCTCCTCTCCTCTCCTCTTCTCTTCTCTCTCTCTCCCCCTCCCCTGCTCTCTCTCTTCCTCTCTCTCTCTCTCTCTTTGTCTAAATAAGTAAACATTAAAAAAAAAAAATAAATCCCTATTAAAATATGAGACTTGTAGGTATAAAAGCAACATGACCTTTACCTATTTGGGTCTTCTAGTTGATGATGTATGTACAAAAATATAGTCACAGAATAAACTAGAATATATTTACTATCAGTATAGAGATGGAAAGAATCACGAAGGTCACAGGCATCTTTCCTTTTATTTTGTTTTTGAGAAGTGGTCTCAAGAGATTCTTTAGCTTCTTGCCCTGAGGGTATCCTTGTCATGTTCTTAACACACACACACACACACACACACACACACACACACACACACACAATGGAATACTACGTGGCAATGAGAAAGAATGAAATATGGCCCTTTGTAGCAACGTGGATGGAACTGGAGAGTGTGATGCTAAGTAAAATAAGCCATACAGAGAAAGACAGATACCATATGTTGTCACTCTTATGTGGATCCTGAGAAACTTAACAGAAACCCATGGGGGAGGGGAAGGGGAAAAAAAACGAGGTTAGAGTGGGAGAGAGCCAAAGCATAAGAGACTCTTAAAAACTGAGAACAGGGGCACCTGGGTGGCTCAGTCGGTTGAGCGTCCGACTTCAGCTCAGGTCACGATCTCGCGGTCCGTGAGTTCGAGCCCCGCGTCAGGCTCTGGGCTGATGGCTCAGAGCCTGGAGCCTGCTTCTGATTCTGTGTGTGTCTCTCTCTCTGCCCCTCCCCCATTCATACTCTGTCTCTCTCTGTCTCAAAAATAAATAAATGTTAAAAAAAAAATTTAAAAAAAACAAACTGAGGGTTGATGGGGGGGTGGGAGGGAGGGAAGGGTAGGTGATGGGCATTGAGGAGGGCTTCTTTTGGGATGAGCACTGGGTGTTGTATGGAAACCAGTTTGACAATAAATTTCATATATTAAAACGCACCCCCCCACACACACACATACACACTTTTGCTATCAAAGGTTCATTTGTCCTGGCACATGATTGGCCTCTGATTAAGTTTATTGAGTGGACCAAACTCAGAAGGGATTTGGGTTCTGTGTTAACTTTTTGAATTAAATTTGATGTTTGTGAGAATTAATAGGTTGCTTTTCAGAGTTTCTGAAAGGAGATTCCAAAAACCGAAACTGAGCATGATAGAAGTAGGAAAAAGTAGGACTTTGATATATAGTATTAAGGTGTATGTGTTCATTTTCTAAGGAAAGGAGGTGCTTAAAATATGTGTGCAAATCTGGGCCTCCATTTGCCCTGCTTATGTCTATTTGTTAACTCTAAATCTTTTATCTAAGCACTTATTCTAATTAAACTATTGGTAACTACCTTTTTGAAGCAAGACACCTCCTCTTTAGTCTCTTGATATTTGAGCCACTGCCATTCTGAATGTGATGACCTAAGGGGTAATCAGATCACCTAAGAGTAGCTTTTCAAATTGTTTTTCAAACATTTCTTTTCTAGAATTCCTTAGTGATGTGTGTTTCCCATTTCATCATCATCTAGGTTTTAACATTTGTACTCTTGATACCATCATATTCATTACAATTTTTTTTCCCTTAGAAGCCAGAGCTGATTCTGGCAGACACCTAGACAAAGATACTCTTTTTCTCCACCCACCAACCCTCCCCTTCCTTATCCCTGTCTATCCCTGACTTCCCCTCATTGTCCTCCCCTCGTTTTCCCCTTCTCCATTTTGTTTTGTTTCACTGTACAGGAAGATAAAAACTTAGATTGATGATAGGCAGAGGTAGGTGATTCCCTGTAAACATACTATTTAGTGATAGAAACATTAATTTCTTAGACAGTTACTTCAAATTACTTTGGGTTAGAATCTTACTTTACAAAAGTAGTACATATCTATTATGAGGGGGAATATGATGTAAAGAAAAAAGTAAAAGTATTCTCCTATACTTCTTTTAGATAATCTCTATTAATAATGGCTTTCATGTATCTTTCTAAATATCTACTATATATATTTAGGGATATACTTAATGTAACATTAGCCACATTAGTTTCAGATTTATAACATGTACATTTTCTTTTTATTTCTTTTTAAATTTTTTTTAACATTTATTTATTTTTGAGAGACAGAGAGAGAACATGAGCAGGGGAGGGGGAGAGAGAGAGGGAGATTCAGAATCCAAAGTAGGCTCCAGGCTCTGAGCTGTCAGCACAGAGCCCCACGCAGGGCTTGAACCCGCAAACCGTGAGATCATGACCTGAATTGAAGTCAGACGCTTAACTGACTGAGCCACCCAGGCACCCTACATTTTCGTTTTATGATAGTCTTCTGTAGGTCAGAAAGTATCTATAGTATTCATTTGATTCAATTTTAATTCACTTGATATTACTGTAGTATCTCAATTTCTTCTTTTTTTAATCAGTCAACCTCTGTAAAGGCTCAAAGTTTATTTATCAAAATAGGAGGAAAGAAAATAATACTAGAAGTAATAGATGAGAACACGGATACTAGAGATGGAGAAGACAGGAAATGAAGACATTTGCATCTTATGACTCCAATCTTAGTAATTGGAGTGGTTAGCTATATGTTCTGCCAGGAGAGGTAATGCTCACAGTAATTAGGAATTAAAGCCTGTAGGAAGAAAGTTTAGAGTTCCCCTTACTGTCATGGGAAGTATTGTAACAAATCAATACAGGATTGCCAGACCTGTTGTTACAGATACAGAATGTTACAGATATAGAATGTTACAGATACAGAATGATTTGTAGAGGGCAAAGTGTTTGGTCTGGAACCAGGTGAAAAAAAAGCTAACTGTAGGTCAGCTCTGGTTGGGTAAGAGTACACCGGAGGCTTAGGTGTTCATGGAATCTGTGGGAGTAATAACCAGAGTGTTAATAAAATTGCAGCAGATAATGAACTTTCTTAACATGTACAAAATGGTTGCCTGCACATCAAATGTAAATCAGGATTTCAAAGTAGTCTCTCATAATTCGAGAGAAAGTGTTTTTTCCTCCTTGAAATAGATGGTCAGTTATGAAGAATATGGTTTGAAAGCCATATAACTACTCATACATTAATTACGTTGGTATTTTGTAAGGTACCTTACAGAAGGTTGGTCTGTTTACCAACAAAGCATTATTTGTATGTATATCCCTTTGTTTCCATAGAATATGGGGCACTTTTCTAAACATCCAAACAGTGGAGGGCAGGGGAGAACAGAGAGGAAGTAACTGAAATTTGGAAGTAGCCAAAATATTACATAACATTCTTTTCTCGGTGGGAAAACATATTATCTTTTTTTTTTTTAAGAACATATTATCTGATTAAATTTCTTTTCTGTTGGACAAATGCTACTGCTGAGATTCCTTTAACTTTTTGTATGGCATTTAAAAAATAATGTAATTTTTTTGTCCTGATCTCTTGCAGAGAACTATAATTGAACTCAGCTTTGTGACTTAATTTTATGTAGAAGAAATACAAAAACAACAACAACAACAGTTATTAAGGTTAGGTGACTTAGTCAAGTCTGCCAAGTGTTTGCGTGTAGAATAGAACCTTTGGAAAGTGTATTGAATTATTTGTTTTTTAATTTTGTTAGCATAGCTCTGCAGCTTATTCTTCATCCCTGACCCTAAGTCTTGAGAAGATGGTTCTTCTGTTTTTCAGTCTGAGTTTCACTTCTTTTCTTGCTCTGTGATGATTGACCATAAGATCATGTTTTTTTCAGGGGAAAAGCTTGAACTCAGCCACTGGGGTTCTGATTTATCGTGACAGATTGCAGCGTGGAATTAAATGAGGCTTTAGACCAGAAGGGGTCTTGAGAATTCCTTCCCTGCCCTTCTGGTATCCTGTCACCACCCTTATTTCATGATACTTCTGATGTGCTACACACATATCCCAAAAAACCAAGCAATTTTCAGACGCAATTAAGTCTGAATGTCTATTTAAGAGTAATTTGTTAATGGCATATGCATCACTAAGCAGAGCCGCGAACATCTAAAGCACCTGCATTTAGGTTCACAGCACCCTCACAATTTTTTTCAGGGAAGTAGTCTATTTGCTTATGTATCTAAAGGGTCCATTCTGGTGGTATTTTTTAAAACAAAAAATGTCTGCTGCAAAGGAAAACTGATGTTTCCACTTGGAGAGACATTTAATTGCTTGTAATTGAAAGTGATGCTTCTCGGGGCGCCTGGGTGGCGCAGTCGGTTAAGCGTCCGACTTCAGCCAGGTCACGATCTCGCGGTCCGTGAGTTCGAGCCCCGCGTTGGGCTCAGAGCCTGGAGCCTGTTTCCGATTCTGTGTCTCCCTCTCTCTCTGCCCCTCCCCCGTTCATGCTCTGTCTCTCTCTGTCTCAAAAATAAATAAACGTTAAAAAAAAGAAAGTGATGCTTCTCTAGTTTTTTTTGTTTTTTGTTTTTTGTTTTAAGATCCCACATTCTGTTACAGTAAAAGTTGTTCTTCCTCTAACCCATTAAATATTTGGGGGAAAAATGGACTCCCCAGTAAAATAAGCCATCTTTATCCTCTTTATAGGAATATATATCCTTTTTATAGGAACATCCCTCACCACCACTGCCCTTTTTTTAGGGTTACATGATGCTATTTACAAGTACCTCAGCCTTCAAAAAGCTTTTCTCCTTTTAGCCACTGCTTCACCTCAAGATTTATTAGACTTTCCTAACCTTTTTAAGCCTGGAGCTACTGAGTACTGTACTGGGATTGTATCAAACCTAGGTAGGCCAACAATTAACATGTATTTCTGATTTGGTCTTTTGCACATACATTATTTTATATTCCTGATTCCATGTCCATATTCTTGAGTCATCTTGAAATAAAAAATATAGTTCTTTTTAAAATTCTCTTTAGAATTTAGTACATTCTTTTGTACATGCAAACAAATACTGCCAATATAATCATTAAAACAAATTAGTGCCTATTCCTTATTAGTTTTGGTTATTGTTTCACTAAAAAATATACAGTACCATTGAAATAGTTACACATTTTAAAGGTAAGTTTTGATTAAATTAATCTCAGTCATTCTGAATTATCAAGTTAGAGCAGAATTACTCTTGTGGAATCTATGTCCCCATACTTACCTCTTCTGATTTTAAAGAAGATGATTGTTTGATTGAATTCAGAATTTAAGAGGGTAAAGGACATCTAGTCACTTCAGGTCAGCTCTGCCACTAAGTCCAACCAGTTGGTTACTGATTATCTACCCTGCTTTAGAGACACTCATGGCAGATTCGGTTACATATAAGTGAGTTGTTCAGCCCATGTGGCTTGGTCTAGGTGTTCTAAGATTTTAATTTTCAGGGTATATTATATCACACAGTGATTTTAAAAATAAGAAAGGAGTCACAGGAAAGCAGTGAAAAAGAGAAAAGGATTTAAAGGACCAGAGAAATTAGTATGAATAAGATAATGTCTGAGAGAGAATAATCAAAATGAAGGGTTCTTACAGAATCATGTAATCATTTTATTCTACCTCCTTCATGTCTGTCTTTAAACCGTTCCTGTATTCTCGATTTCTCATTCCTTGAAACAAGATTTTTATTTGAGTGTTTATTTGTTTTGAGAGACAGAGAGAAAGCGTGCGCATGTGTGCGTGCGAGCAGGGGGAGGGGCAGAGAGAGAGAGGGAGAGAGAACATCTCAATCAGGCTCCACCCCATCAGCACAGAGTCTGATGTGGGGCTGTATCCCACAAAATGTGAGATCATGATCTGAGCCAAAATCAAGAGTGAGACACTTAACTGACTGAGCCACCCAGGCACCCCTTGAAACAAGATTTTTTTTTAATGTGTAAATAAGAGGACTTTTAGGTAGAATGATGTTGTGAGTCAGAAAGTGCTCTCTCCTGAATTTCCTCATAATATCTCTGCCTGTTTCTGGTGTCCATTTCGTCTCTTAATTGTAATTATTTGAAATAGTTTTAATTTCTCAGGATTCTAGTTTTCAATTAATGCTAAAAGTGAAAATCCTTAGTTAAAACTATAAGTTATTGACCCATTTCAGTGTCCTGTTGGATATTGGGAACTAAGGGGAAACTTAGTTTCTTAGTATTTAGTTTCTTAATACTGAGATGGACCATAAGAGTGGTTTCTTCATGCTGCCCCGCTGAAGGTGTACTTCAGAGAACTTTCCAGCATCTGAGAATGATGGGCATAGAAGCTAAAAGGAATTCTACTACTTGATGTTTACCCTGTGTCTTCAATTGCTTTCAAGACTTTATTTTTCAGTTTAAACCGTAACCCACATGGTTTTTGTGATCTACATGTTTATGAATTTTTAATTCTGTAAAACATTGACATTTTGTTCTTTAAAAATAACTCCATAAAGAATTTAT
Source organism: Prionailurus bengalensis (assembly GCF_016509475.1). NCBI lineage: Eukaryota > Metazoa > Chordata > Mammalia > Carnivora > Felidae > Prionailurus > Prionailurus bengalensis. Next base: position 81,637,822 of record NC_057348.1, read on the forward strand.
TATTGGGGCGCCTGGGTGGCTCAGTCGGTTAAGCGTCCGACTTCAGCCCGGGTCACGATCTCACGGTCCGTGAGTTCGAGCCCCGCGTCAGGCTCTGGGCTGATGGCTCAGAGCCTGGAGCCTGCTTCAGATTCTGTGTCTCCCTCTCTCTCTGCCCCTCCCCCGTTTATGCTCTGTCTCTCTCTGTCTCAAAAATAAATAAATGTTAAGAAAAAAAAATTATAAAAAAAAAAGAATTTATTATTGGTAGTTTTTTCTTGAAGGTACCAGAGCTGTAGCAATTATTGTTTATTTAAAATAAAGATTCCCAGGGGCGCCTGGGTGGCGCAGTCGGTTAAGCGTCTGACTTCAGCCAGGTCACGATCTCGCTGTCCGTGAGTTCGAGCCCCGCGTCAGGCTCTGGGCTGATGGCTCAGAGCCTGGAGCCTGTTTCTGATTCTGTGTCTCCCTCTCTCTCTGCCCCTCCCCCGTTCATGCTCTGTCTCTCTCTGTCCCAAAAATAAATAAACGTTGAAAAAAAAAAAATTTAAAATAAAGATTCCCAGTGCCGCGCTAGTCTCAGTCTGGTGAAGCTTTTCCGTCGCTTGCAGAGATTCGCCGGGTCATGGTGCCAACCTGACTGAGAAAGGGGCGCTCCTGGGAGACGAATGAGGAACCACCTCCTCCTGCTGTTCAAGTACAGGGGCCTGGTCCATAAAAGGAAGAAAAGCAAAAGACAAGAATGGCTAAATTCGTCATCTGCCCAGCCCCTGCCACCCACTGCAGTGACATCCTGCGGCTGATCAAGGAACTGGTCAAATAAGAATATATGGAAGAGCAAGTGGCATTAACTGAAAAAGATCTATTAGAGGATGGTTTCGGAGAGCACCCTTTCTACCACTGCCTGGTTGCAGAAGTGCCTAAGGAGCACCGGCTTCTGGAAGGACGCAGCGTTGTTGGTGTTGCCATGTACTAGTTTACGTATGACCTGCGGATTGGCACACTGTTGTATCTTAAGGACTTATTCATAATGAGTGATTACAGAGGCTTTGGCATAGGATCACAGATTCTGAAGAACCTAAGCCAGGTTGCAATGAAATGTCGCTGCAGCAGCATGCACTTCTTGGTAGCAGAATGGAATGAACCATCTATCAATTTCTACAAAAGAAGAGGTGCTTCTCATCTGTACAGCAAAGAGGGATGGAGACCCTTCAAGATACACAAAGAGTATTTGCTAAAAATGGCAGGAGAGGAGTGAGGAATGCTGGTGCAGAAAATGACAGCTTCCATTCTATTTTAGATTAAATTCTCAATGATCTTGCTTTCTATCCTGTTTGTGGTCAAATAATAGAATGAACACCCATTCCAAAGCTTTATTACCAGTGGCAGGTTTGCACGTTTGAAATGCAGTCTGTTTAAGATGGTAGTCTTGTATGCCGTTTGGAGTCTTCTTGAACATCTTTTGATAAACAGCAAGGTGGTGTGATCTTGATGTATATGAAAAAAACTTCATTCTTGTGGGTCATTAAAGTGTGTACAATGTACACACTGGTACTTAAGAGTTTCTGTTTTAATTCTTTTTTAATAAACTCCCCTTTGATTTAAAAATAAAATAAAAACATAAAAAGGTTCCCTAGAGTAGTGGTTCTCAAACTTTAGTAGTGTGTCTGAGTCATCTAGAGGAGTTTTTAAAACACAGAGTGTTGGGTGCTATTAGTCATATTACTGATTCAGCAACTGTGGGATGAGTCCAGAGACTTTGCACTTCCAACAAGTTCCCAGGTGGTGCTAAAACTGCTGGTCCTGAAACCATACTTTGAGAGGCACTGAGTACAGTATTGATTGCAGAAGTCTGAGACAAAGCTGAATCTCATCTGTGCTGAATGAATGCTGAGTTGCTTGTAATGCAAACAGAGTCATTCTACCTATTGGATGAGTACCAACGATGGCATTTAATGCAGTTTCATATTTTATTTATTTTCATAGATTGGAGCATATGATCAACAAATATGGGAAAAATCTGTTGAGCAAAGAGAAATCAAGGTAACAAGTTTATTTCATTTTGTATATTCTAAAACATAGTTCTATAAGTTGATTATTAACCACATTTTAATTTATATCTCTCCATATACTTTTAATTAAAGTACTTTTAAATAACGAGATAAACTCCAAAGTTTTAAATAAAGAGGTATACTCTTATGCTGGCATAATCATGTGTGTTTACCTCTGATGATTTATTTATTTATTGTTTTTGCTTTTTAGCATCTTTCTGTTCTTTTAAAATTTAATTTCTTATGATTATTTTTTTATCAGCTGTCTGTCTTCCCCTTTCACTTGTCACCTTATACTTCTAGTTTGCTTTTCCTCCCTTTTGATGCTGTCATTGCTCTGTACAGTTTATTAAACTGGTAAGTGTTTCAGGACTTTTCCCGCCTGAGTGATCCTGTCAAATGCCGCTCTGCTTCATTGAGATCTGCTTTTGGTGCTACTAACAAGAATGACTTGGACGCAAATAGTTTCGCTGAAAAGTTGGTCATTTTTTAAAAGAACTTAGAAAAATAAAGCATTAATTAAAGTGTTTTTGTGTTAGGTGGTTTTCATGTAATCACTTATGCTGATAAGACATTGTCATAGGCTCCTTGCTAGCATGAAAACTATTTTTTAACCAAATTTATTCTGTTTCTCAGCAGTTGCTCTTTTTTGATAATATTTATATTTTTCATTTGCATAGATAATACTAATCTGTGTGTTCCTGCACGAGCTAAATTTAATCTGAGCCCAGAGAATGTTACTTTAGCTGCTTGACATTTTCTATCTTGTATAGAAAGATGTATATTAGACTGGAAACCAGTTTTAATAGTTACTTAAAAAAAATCTCAGTGTTTAGACAATTCAGTCATCTATGATAAAGGGCAAGGTTCTTTGCCATGGGTCATTTTTAATCTTTAAACTTTTCATGAAGAATTAAAGTTGGTGTAAACATCTAGTATGTTAAATATAGGATTAAATCATGGGGACAAAAAGATGGAATGGATTTTATTTTTGTAGTAAGATACATAATTACAAATGTGATCAGTTCAGTTAGGCAAGGGAGGGGTAGGTAGGTGATGGGGAGTGCAGGGGGAGGCATCCCCAGGGAGGTTAAGAAAGACTGCATAGAGGAAGTGACTCATGAGCTGAGTTTGACAGACGTTAGGGACAATGAGGAAAACATTCCAGACAGAATGGAGAGCATATGAAAATAAATATGCAAGAAGGAACGAACACGACTGACTGAGGAATCCTCAGGAGCTTGGTTGATAATAGGGTGGATGGAAGAAGGAAATTGGAATGGTTAGGCACGAAACTAGAAAGGAAAATGGGAGTCAGATCATGGAGGGGCTTGACTGCCTTACCTGCAAGTCTGAATATAATCTGGAATACGGTGAGGGAGACATGGATGGATTTTATTTTATTTTATTTTATTATTTTTTTTAAAAAGAGAACTTTTTATAACTTTGATGTGCAGCAAATTCAGCAGCATACATTTAGCCCAGTTTGGTGGCCAATTCTTTAGCCTTTGCCTTTTCTAACTTGACAGTGTGAGCCACTGCCTTTGGACCCAGGACCCAGGATAGTAGATCTCATCATCATATCTGTCATTGTAACTGGTCCTAATAGCTTCCACCTGCTTAGCCAGAGCTTCTTTGTCTTCCCAGTTAACCTGTGTGAAGGCAACAGTGGTGCAGATCTTCCTATGGACCAGACACCCTAGCCTGGCCTTTCCCTTGATGATGCAGTAGGGAACCCCCCTCTTGATGACACAGGGCAGGCAGGACGACAACCAGCTCAGTGGGATCCACATGATTTGCAGTCACCACTGGCTGAGCTTTCTTATTTTCCACCAAGGTGGTGACAGTATTAACCCCAGCTCAAAGGACAAGCGACCTCTTAGAGGGGACATCACCTTTGCTGGCAGCTTTCTTCTCAGCCTAGGGCAGCAGTCTCTTGCTTTGTCTCTGTTGTGTGTCGGGGGTGGGGGCAGGCAGTATAAGTAGTTGAGCAGCTATTTGGTGGTCGAGGGCCTGGGAGAGCTGGTTAATTGTGGGAGGCACTTTTAGACATTTATAGATAATGGCCCTTTGCCATTGCAGCTGGATGTAGCGGGGCCATTTAACAAAGCAGATGAGGTCTCTTTTGGTCTGGATATCCTGTCCAGTGCCAAAATTCTTGGGCCTTTTTTCACATAGGGGATTGACCACCTTCTTGACCTCCTGCTTCTGCATGACAGCAGGAGGGGGCGGGGGCAACTAGCCTCCCCTTAGCCTTTTTTTCCTTTCAGCATCTTGGATGGCTGGAGCTGTGCTACTTTGATTTTTAAAAATTTTATTTGAGTATAGTTGACATGCACTGTTACATTAACTTAAGGTGCATCATATTTTAGTGACTTGGCAAATTCATACATTGTGCTATGTTCACCACAAGTATAGCTACCATCTGTCCCATTGCATCGCTGTTACAGTAGCACTGACTGTATTCCTTATGCTCTGCTTTTTATTCCCATGACTTACTCATTCCATACTGGAGGCCTGTATCTCCCTTTCCTCTTTACCTGTTTTGTCCAACTCTCCCTACTCCTTACCCCCGCCCCCCCACCCCAGCAATCATCAGTTTGTTCTCTGCGTTTATAGGTCTGATTCTGCTTTTTTATTCTTTTTTTTTTTAAGATTCCATTTATAAGTAGAATCATATGGTATTTGCTTTTTTTAATTTAAAGTCAAGTTAGTTAACACATAGTGTAATAGTGGTTTCAAGAGTAGAATTTAATGATTCATCATTTACATATAACACCCACCCAGTGCTCATCCCAACAAGTACCCTCCTTAATGCCTATCATCCATTTAACCCATCCCCCCCCCACCTACCTCCCCGCCAGCAACCCTGTTTGTTCTCTCTTATGGTTTGCCTCCCTATCTGTTTTTAGACATTGAAGGATTTTAAGCCAAAAAAGTTGCCTGATTAAATTTATGTTTTAGAAACTTTGCTTAGGCAGCACTGAGTGTGATGGGAAATACTACAAGAGGAGCAGATTTAAAATTGTGCTTTAGAAATATCCAGGTGGTACTTGAGAGAGAGATTTGGGAGTCCTTGGTATGAATGTGTGTATATCTAGGAATGTGTATATGTATGCAATGTGTATTATATAACATATCATATAATACAGCTATAGGAGTGAGGGGATTTCCATTGGATGATGAGGGGAAAAGGCTGAGAATAGAACACAGGGAAACATCAACATGTAATAGGTAAAGAGGGAGATATAAGTGAAGAGTAAGAGATCCATGACACAATAGTCTGGCAAGACTATCAGGAAAAGTGGGAATAGTCAAGCAAGTAATGAGCAGCATACAAGTTTAGTAAGATGCCTTGAAACCTCTTAAGCTGCTCAGTACAAATAACTACATTCCTCATTTTTAGAACTATTTTAATGCCTAAGCAGAGGTTAGGGTAAAGGAGCGTTACTTATTTATTCCTTTGTGCACTGACAGGATGAACTTGGAGAAGACTAAGAACTATAACTTTTTTTCTGGAATATGTCTCCCTTTAAAGATAGTACTTTGTAATTGTAATTGAAGAATTAAAAATGGTATTAAAACTTACTCTTGTTATTTTGAATTAAAGGGGCCAATTTGTTGACAAGTCTAAAATATTCCATTCTTGCTAAACATTTTAGTGGAGGCAAATTGTTTGTAGTGTAAAATAATTTTGCATTTACTCTAAGGAAGGTAGAGAAATAGCTGCTGTGTATTAATATAATATTTGATTTAAAGCACCTGGTGCTTCGAAAACACTGTACGGAATGTGTTGAGTTTGTCCTCTGTAATCGATTGTCTCTCTGTCATGGCAGTGAGCAGCAACTAAAGAAACCAAAGAAAGCCATAAAAGTAAATTCTTTGGAAATGTTTATTTTTTTAATTGAGACCTTTAGTTGATATTCCCAAAGTTTTTTGTAAGTTGCAGATTATTTTTTTCTTAAACATTTTAGAAATTATAACTGAAAACTTACATTTTCTGATCACCTTAACCCAAATTTAAAAGTTAATGTGGAATTTCTTCCAGCTTTAGTGCTTACTAGAGTTTCAAAGCTTCAATAAAAAGAACCATGCTATTTAAAGTCATTATAGAGGAAAAACAGGATGGGGAAAACTAAATAGGATTTCTGGAAAGTGAAACTGATGGTTACGTCCTTTGGTGGCGTCTAAGTATTATAATAGTTCCATGCATGGGAAGTCTGCATCATTGAACAGAAGTACTTTCTAAATTTAAGCAGCTGTTTTAAGCTTTTTGGCTCAACATTATCTGTGTGTACTTACAGATTTAAAAAAATTCAAAACTTCATATAATTTGTGTCATTGCACCTTAGGAAGGTACTATGAGAGTTTAAGTATTTATTCAATAAAGAATATATTATTTGGATTCTTAGAGATTAATTATATTTCTAATACTTAGTTGTTTCTACTTTCTAGTTTGATCAGTAAACTAGAAAATCTTATTAATTTTAATAAAAAATATTAACATCTTTTATTTTAAACTAACTTGGTTTTTATTTTTTTGTTCATTTAAACTTTTGGTGGTCCATAATTATAGTTAGTACCTGAAAGCTATGCTATTTTGTTTGAATATAGTCTACTCTAAACCAATTAAAAGTTTTTCCAACTTAAAATATCTACTTAATTAAAATCAGATTTTTTGAATGCTCACCTGTGGGTGCTAATATCTTTTATTTTTGTGGTTGAAATAATTAATGTTAGAAGATTTATCAGTGAAATTTTTCTTTGTTTTTCTTTTTTTTAACACTCTAAATAGTCTGATAGGTTACCTTGAAGGGGAGTTTTATCAAAACTGGCAATTATGCTATGATTCTACAATGTAGCTCAAAATAAATATTTTAATAAAATATAAAATAAGAAATGAACCACATAAAAAAGGTCAAGAAGAATGAATCTTGTGTTGTTGAAAAACAACATAATTGCATAAATCAAGATAATTTACTGTTCCTCTCAAAGGACTTTAAGTTCTTAAAACTTAAACTTAACTTAACTTAAAAACTTAACTCTCTTTAGAAATTATAGGTACATAGCAGTAAATTAAGCTTCAGGTTTGCCATAAAACATTGGCAATAAGATTATTTTCAAATTATCAGGAAAAGAATATGTAAAAGAAGTAAATCAAAGTATGTTACCGTTTTCAAATTTGTTGGCACTAATAAAGATTAAATCTCAAACTTTTTTCTACATCTAGTGCTCTATTAAAGAAATTTTGTTTTTCCATATGTGTATTGTTAGAATTGCTTTCCCAATTTGCAAAATGTTGGGAGTGATTTATAATTCTGCTAGCCACTCGATCATGACGTTAGAATGGGAATACAGATGGAGTCAGTTCTCGTTATTTGCAGGAGTTTTGTTCTATAAAGTCACCACAAACACTGAACTAGCAGATACTGACCATTGCTCCATCTCTAGTCACAGCTCTTTTGTCAACCAATCAGTACTTATACTTGGTTTTTGTATGTTTCTGTTGAAAGGCATCTTATTTAATATATATTGTTGATTCACTAACACTGAACTCATGGCCAACGACAGTATGACTCATGTCTGAACAATGCTTATGGAGCACACGTTTTCTCAGTGAGGCACCTCTCAGCCTTCTTATACTCACTTCAGCACTGTGCTTGAGGGCAATTTTAAACAACAAAAATACCAACAAGAAGCATAAAAAAAGCAAAAACCAGCACTTTGTGAAAACAGACTGTGAAAGGATGCATATTTACAGCATGAGAGCTGAAATAAGAAGGCAGATTGTTGCCTTGTTTGACTTCAGATGGGAATGTGCACATTGGATGACTCAAATTTTTTGCCAGTCTTACTTTGTGCATGTCTGCAAATGACTGCAAAAGCACAGCAAGTATTGATTTTGGGTTACAAATAAATTCTGTGAGCAGGTAAATCTGCAAATACAGAATCTATGAATATGAAGATTGACTATATATATAAAATTACCATGGCTGTGTCTTCAGTCCTGACTCTTTTGTTTTTGTACCTGCCAGTGGTTTTCAGCTTCACATGGACAACTATTCGAAGGGGTTCTAAGGTTAATTGCTTCTTGATTTCAGGGTAAATTTTTGATTTAAACATCTCCATTAATTCTGAGCTCAAATAGTCTCCTTTTCTATGTTTCAGATGCAAACAGTACTTAACTAAATGATTACCTTACGGGTCATTGTTATTTGAATTAGAACCAAACAGAGAATTTACTACAAAGTTACCTGATTAACTGAATGAATAGTAAACAAATTACCTACACACTGTGTCATATCTCAGCGCTTGACTCCTAAAGAATTTAGTCTAAGCTCTTCCAATTCTTAACATCCCTTCTTAAGTTATAAAGTGTGATTTTTTTTTCAGTGATTTTGATCTCTATCTCTGCTCCTGCTCCATACACTGATGGCAGAAACTTAATCTTAGTGTTCAGTAACTCTGGGTTTAAACTAATTCAATTCATGATTCCTGCTTTCCCTCCTCTTCTTCCTGGGCATGGCATCTAAGTTCTAAGGTGATTAGGTGGCATTGTGGTCTCATTGGTGGTTGGTATGTGAATGTAGTGGTGACCCTGAGATCTGCATCATCCTCTCCGGGTCTCAGCTAGTATCACCCCCACATGCTGGCATCTGCTGAGAAGTCTGCATCCCTGTCTGTCCCCAGCTTTGTGATCTTCTGCTTCCTGCAGCCACCCCCCCAACATCACACCTTGAGGGCTTTTCAGGGCCACTGCTCTCCCAGCCAGCCCCAGTATACTCTCCTGTGCAGATCTGGGGCCAACACAGTCTCCTGGACCGTCTCAGGCTTTACATCCAAATTGAGTTCTGGTTGTGATAGTCTTTGTTTTAGGATTTTACTTTTAGTAATAAACAGACCTCACATGTTACACACATCCCTAAATGTATCCTTTTGGAAAGTAATAAAATTTATTACAATACTACAGTTATGTTCCAACTGTAACAAATATGTGATGTGTTATATTTTCGTCCAGTGTATTACTTACAGGGTTTTTTTAATTGAAATCTTTAGAATTTGATTATTTTCTGTTGTTCTGGATTTAAAAATATGTAAATTGAATTCTACTTTTTTATTGAGGTATAATTGACATATAAGATTATATTACTTCTAAGTGTACAACATAATGATTCAATATTTTTATATATTGAGAAATATATGTATTGAGAAATGATACCACAATAAGTAGTTAACATCCATCCCCATACATATTTCCAAATACTTTTTTTTCTTATGATGAGAACTTTAAGATCTACTCCCTTACCAATCCTACTTTTAATATATTATAGGGTTTAAGGAATAAACCAAAGAAAACAGCGCATGTGAAACCAGACCTCATAGATGTTGATCTTGTAAGAGGTGAGTCTTGAATAAATAACAGCTTAATGCAATTAGAAATTGACCCTGAAGAAACATTATTCAAAGTGGGTTAAATATATATGTAGAGATAAAAGAAATGTGAGCCGAAATGAAGGTGGGAATAGTACAAGAAAGACGCAGTGGAAGTATTTAAATACCATTGACTAGTCTTTCTCCCCACTAAAGATCAGTCCAAGAAATAAAAGAAAAGCAGCTTGTGTTTGCCTAGCCAACTATATGGCTTGTTTATAAAAATTTAAGTGGTAATTTTTAATTTCTAATTGGAACTGACCTTTGAACATTGTCTTGTATTTATAAAATATCTGGGAGAAATTCTGCTGTTATTTCAGTTAAAATGGTTTCTTTCAGAGTACCTAAGTTAATAAGATAGCACTAAGAATGTTTTTAAAAGTGCCTACCACCCAAAATTGGGCATTTCTCACTCATAGTATAGTGCAAACTAAAATTATACATGGTTTTCTCTGTCCTTCAAATGTTGAAATATTTTCTCTAAGGAAATTAAAGAATGATGCATGTATTTTGTCATTTTATTTGACTTTTTTCAGGGTCTGCATTTGCTAAGGCAAAACCTGAAAGTCCTTGGACTTCTCTGACTAGAAAGGGAATTGTTCGAGTTGTGTTTTTTCCCTTTTTCTTCCGGTGGTGGTTACAAGTAACATCAAAAGTCATCTTTTTCTGGCTTCTTGTCCTTTATCTTCTTCAAGGTATAGTTAAGTGATAGAAATTCATTTTGCTTGTAACTTTCAGAATGTTATGTTTTTAGGCTTACTAAGGCTTTTGAGAAAACATATACTAATTATATGGAGTATGAAGATACACATTTGTTGTGATATTTCATTTAATAAGACACAGCTGGTTTGGTGTTAAAAATGTTTGAGAAAACAGTTATGTTCCATTATAATTTTTATGAAAACTTGAATTTGCAAATGGCTAAAGAAAAACACAAATTGAGAGGAATTTAACAATTAGAAAGTCTCTTCAAAATGCACATACATATCACATGTACCTACCACACCAGTCTTTTTTTTTTTTTTCTTAAGTTTATTTATTTTGAGAGAGGGAGAGTGTGTGTGCACGTGGACACACAGTGGGGGAGGGGCAAAGAGAGAGGAAGACAGAGAATCCCAAGCAGACTCCATGCTGTCAGCCCAGATCGCCACATGGGGCTCAGTCTCACAAACAGGGAGATCATGACCTGAGTCAAAATCCAGAATCAGACGCTTAACCAACTCAGCCATCCAGGCGCTCCCACACCAGTCTTTTTTTATACAAGCTCTGTGAGTTTGTTTTTCCTGTATCAGCTATAGTTTCTCTTTTCTTCTATCCACCATATTTGGAGACTGACTGTCCTCATTCTCTATTGAGAGTCTGTATGCCAGGAAGTATTCTGAGTGCTTTTCAGAGTCTCACTTAATTCTAACAACCACGCAGTGAAGTGTTGGTACCAGTAGTTTGCCTAGCTTATAGAGATGGGACCCGAAGGACCTGAGGGCCCCAAGTCACACAGTCCCCAGGGGCAGTAGAATCCAGGTTCGAGTCTAAGCCATCTGACTACCAAGCCACATGCTTAACACAACTCCATTACGCTGCCTCCCAGAGCAGCAGCGCACAAGGCATAATACGTGATGCTCTATAGAGTGTTTGGAGGCTTGAAGAAGACACCACTCACATCCCAGCACTGTAACAAAAGCAGTGATTTTAATTCAGTGGGCACCCTTTCAGTCTTTTTAATGTCTTGCTTTTTTAAAAAGACATGATAGTAATCCTGAATGATTATTTAAATATGTTTCATCAACAAACTCTAAGTGAAAGATTAAGTATCTTATTTTTTTTTTCAGATAAGTATCTTCTAAGTAAATGAAAATACAATAAAGCCTTCAGACTTTTATTTAGGTAAAGTCGTTTCTTTTGAGCCAAGGTACATCATATATACCTAAAAGAGAGTGAACTGTGAAGATTTTGTGATTTTTATCAATAGAGAGATTTGTGTGTTTTTCTGATTAAAGAAATGATAAATGTTAATTGAAGAAAATTTGGAAAATGTAGGAAAAATATTTTAAAAACCTGCCTGTAATCTGCCCTTCAGTTTACTTTGTAACATTTTTTATGTAGTTTTGATTATTCTGTATAAACAATTGTATTTTTTTGCCTTATGTAATCACAAGTATCATAGTCTTTATAATTATATTTTTAAATTATTATATACTGTCCTACATCAGTATTGAGCATTTAAGCTTTTTGCTGTCTTTTGCTATTAGAATTACTGCTGAAGTGAATGTATTTGTGAAGTTTTTCTTATATTTTGAATTATTTTCCTATGATAAATTCCTAGAATGCCTGCAATGGGGTGTAATAACATGTCCAAGGATTTTCATATGCAATTTTTAATCACTTTCAAGAATTTGACCTTTATTGTTATTGTTAAGTAATGCTATTATATGATAGTTCTTCTAACTGTATTTTTATCAGCTATTTTCTAGGTGTAGTGATCCCAATTTTTATTGAGTTACCATCTTGTGTTTGCTGTCCTCCCCAAAAGATTTAAGAGAACTTAATCTAAATGTAGCTATCTTCTAATGCTTTCTAGTTTACCTACAGGAGAAACCTTTATTCTAAAGTAGTCAGAAACTGTAATTGCTAATGAAAGTAATGAGTAATCAGTACCATTGATTGTAATCTCTGTGCATTGTGCTTTCTACTATTTGAGGGCAAGGAAGTTTCCATTGTAACTAGATGTTCACATGTTGTGTCTGAAATTCACTTACTGGCTTGCCAAAGTTAATAAGAAACACAGGTTAGAACAGACGTAAAGTAGATCTTTTTCAGTTCAGAACCAAAGTTTAACATTATAAGTGTTCATAAATGATAAACACTGAATATTCTCCTAGTAAAGCTTAAAGAAGTGACTTAACCCACTTCAAGTCACACAGCCAGTGACAAAGTGATGATATGACCCTTAATGACCCTCAAAATCTGTTGGCACCTTAGAAACCCCTGTGCCCTCAATTTTTTTTTGAATTAAAAGTTGTGTCCTCATTCTCTATCCCATCCTTATCTCCTGAAAGGTAGAAAGAATCACATGCAGTCAGATTTGGTTTTGTACAACTATGTATAGTTTTTCACTTCAGTTACATAAATATCTCAACTGTGTATCCTCAACTACATTTATGCTTTTTGCTTATATCATTTCTCACCCAGATTTTTGCCAAGAGCCCTTATATCTTCTACCTTCTATTCATTTATGTATTTATTTACAGAGAGAGAGAGAGAAAGCACGAGCAGGGGAGAGGGGCAGAGAGAGAGAGAATTTTTTTTTTTAATTTTTATTTATTTTTGAGAGAGAAAGAGACAGAGTGTGAGTGGGGGAGGGGCAGAGAGAGAGGGAGACACAGAATCTGAAGCAGGTCCCAGGCTCTGAGCGGTCAACACACAGCCCGACACGGGGACCGAACCCACGAACTGTGAGATCATGATCTGAGCTGATGTTGGACATTCAACCGACTGAGCCACCCTTGCGCCCGAGAGAGAGAGAGAGAGAGAGAGAGAGAGAGAGAGAGAGAGAGAATCTTAAGCAGACTCCATGCTCATTAGGGAGCCTGACATGGGGCTCTATCCTACAACCCTGGGGTCATGACCTGAGTGGAAATCAAGAGTTGGACCCTCAACTGACTGAACCACCCAAGCAGCCCTGTCCATTTACCTTTTAAATTGCAAATCCAAACCAGCAACTTAAGGTCTAAATCTCTTTTTAGTTACCATTGCCTTCAAGGTGAAAGCCAAGTTTTTAGTCAATCCTTTGTTGAATCTTTCCCCAGGTTTAACCAGACTAAATTAGCTCTTTGCTGTTTCTTCAGCATTTTGTGGGTGTTTTTGTTTGTTTTTTTAATGTTCTCTGCCTTTGGACATACAACTGTCTTTGCTTGGGTAACCCTTTTTCCTTATAGTTACCTGGTCAGCAGCGTCTTCTTGTTCTCTCAGTTAGATTAGGCATCAGATGCCCCCTTCTTTGAGAATCCTTTCATAACCCCCCAATTTAGTTATAGGTCTTTCCTGTATATATTACAGCACTCTTTATAGGTACTGCTCGAGCTGCCATAACAAAATAGCACAGACTGTGTGGCTTAAGTGACAGAGATTTATTTTCTCACAGTTCTAGAGGCTAGAAGTCTTAAGATCAATGTGCCATCAGGTTGGTGTCTGGTGAGGTTTCTCTTACGGACTTGTAGATGGCTACCTTCTCACTTGTCCTCACATGGTCTTTCTTTTGTGTGTGAGCAGAGAAAGTTCTCTGGTGTCTCTTCTTAGAAGTATACCAGCTCTATTGGATTAATGCTCCACGCTTACAAATTCATTCAACCTTTGCTCTATGCATTTGGCCGTTTAGGGCTTCAACATATGAACAGGGCAGAGGGCACAATTCAGTCCATTACTGGTATCTTGTTTCTTTCTTTTTTTTTTTTAATTTTTTTTAATGTTTATTTATTTGGGGGAGGGGGAAGAGAGAGAGAGAGAGAGAGAGAGAGAGAGAGAGAGAGAGAGAGAGAGACTGACTACAAGCAGGGGAAGGGCAGAGAGGGAGACACAGAATCCAAAGCAGGCTCCAGGCTCTGAGCTGTCACAGAGCCCGATGTGGGGCTCGAACCCACGGATTGTGAGATCATGACCTGAGCCAAAGTTGGCCACTCAACCAACTTAGCCACTGAAGCGCCCCACTTGATTCTTTATATGTCCCCCTTTTCCTCTAAGTTGAGGAGGGGCAGGGAAAGAGACTATGTCTTATTTGTCTTTCTACTCCCAGTGGCTAACATCTGTCACTAAATCTCAAAGACTGACAGACCTAAAAATTGACCTTTAGATGGTTTTTTATTTCTAATGATTATCCCTAGAGTTCTGCTTGGCCAGTATGTGAATCTTTGGAACTTTTGTGCCTAATAAACATTTTGTCATAGTTGAGCTCTTGGAGGAATCTGTAGAAGTTCTGTCTAACATAAATCTCCAGTAGTTCTGTCTAGTTCACAGGACTTCATTACATGATCGAAAAGTATAACTTAGCATTATGTAAGAGAAGTGAATGCTTTCTTCTTAACCCCTCACTTGAAGGGAAACAATAGGATGGAGGTGATACCAGAACTGTGGATACAGGAACCACTGTCTCAGGAACTGAGGCCATGGGAGGGACATGGACACTTAGGCACAGCCAGAAGAAAGAAAGAGGGATAAAGTTGGTTCCCAGCCCCACCAGAGAGGATGGTAGTCACAGGGCTGAAAGAATACAGATAAATAACCAGCAAGAGGTTATATAAAATCTGAAGTTCTTTAAGATGTTCTTCTTTGTGCCTGAAACTGTGAACCTCATAAGTGGCATTTGCATCCCCCTTCTTTTTATTTTTTATTTTATTTTTTTTAATTTATTTGTTTAGTAGTCCCTACACCCAACCTGGGGCTCGAACTTATGACCAAGAGATCAAGAGTCACATGCTCTTCCAACTGAGCCAACTGGGCAGCCTGTGTCCCCCTTCTGTTTAAAGATAGTTAATTTAGTGATAGTGAATAGAAGTACTATCACTAATGTTAGATACACACTATGTAAGGAGCTTTTCAGAGTGTTTTACTTGAATTTCTAGTACCTATCTCCGATTTTATTTTACAAAAAAATAAATAAATAAACCAAGGCTCAGAAAGGTAAAGGGACTTAATAAGGGTCACATTAGAGTTCATATTAAAAACATCAAAAACTATACTTTTCAAAATTTCAGCTTTGTTATAAAACAACTAGACACTTTGAGTTAAATTCCAGGGTAGTTCATAAAGATGATTGGTATTTAAAAAAAAAATTTAAGTCTCTTTTTTCTTTTTAAAGAAACTTATTACTTAGGAGATTATAAAGCTGAAATTTGTTTTTACGGGACCTCTTTAAATACATATTAGGAGGTAAAGTGGTATGTTAAGCTTCCATCTTGGTGTGCTAGACCAGGATTCTTTCGGTTGCAGGTGGCAAAACCAAATGCAAACCAGCTTTTGCAAAAAGTGTTGTTTTTGTTTTTGTTTTTTTTGCTGCTTATTATAAAAATTAAAAACAAAAACAAAAAAAACAGGAAACTGGATAGACTGGTCAGTAACAATAGCCCGATGGCTGTATGTTCCAGTTTGCCTGGGACTGTGCAACCGTCCAAGTCTACTTGTGTTGTCCTGAGGCTTTTATTTCACAGCTCCTCTTTCACTCTCAAAAGAGTCCTGATTTACATGATAAGTTGCATAGTCATTCAAAACAGCATATGCCCATCTCTTTGATTAAATAATCATTGATATTTTAGAATATTTACTTAATATATTTTGTTGAAGTAAATTATATAGATCATGACATTTTACCCCAGTATACATCAACATGCATCTCTTCAAAATAGGCACATTACACGACATTACAACAATCACACCTAACAGAATGAGCAAAAATCTCCTAACTTTCAGATTCTCCAGTTGTTCCAAAACAGAATTAGAAACTCCTAGGCCCTGCATTAAAGCATTGCTGGATCTAGAGGCTCAGGTGATGTCTTTTTGTGTTGTTGATTCTGTTCTCATCATGCTGGTCTCATTCTTAAGAAGGCTTTTTTCTGAGTGGTGGCTGAGGTGGTATGGTAATTTTGTATTTCCATAGTCGTGCTTGTGATCTAGGAGAAGGGCCTTCTTTCAAGTACTTATATTAATCCCTGAAAAAGATTCTGATTGGCCCCACTTAGGCACATGCCCATCTTTTTATTTAAAAAAAAAAAAAAAAAAACAAAAACAATTTTTTTAAGTGTTTATTTTTTAGAGAGAGACAGAGACAGAATGTGAGCGGGGGAGGAACAGAGAGAGAGGGAGACACAGAATCTGAAGCAGGCTCCAGCCTCTGAGCTGTCAGCACAGAGCCTGATGCAGGGGTTGAACCCATGAACCGTGGGATCATGGCCTGAGCTGAAGTCAGACGCTCAACCAACTGAGCCATGCAGGTGCCCCGCCCATCTTTTTATTAATTCCTGTGCCCAGAATTAAGACTGTGGCAAGACTACATTACATTTCTATCCCTGAAGTCAGAGAAATAAGACCATTTGATTGACAGATAAAAGGGGCAGACTCCCAAAAGGTAGACACTTTTATGTCTAGAAAGTATAAAGGATGCTGAGCAGGCAAAAGCAAGATTTCTTCTTCGTATGACAGTGCTTAGTATTGGTGAGTGTTTAGAGGTTTTCCTGAAAAATACACCCAAGTAAATTTATGTTACTATTTCTGAGTGGATAAACTTCTATTGAAAAGAAGCTCTTTATAGCCTTATTACACACATCATAGACTTACTTCCTTGTTTGGAAAACAAAGAAATAAGAGCACTAGAAGTTAGTGGTTCTTTTGATTGTGATCTTACTAGGAATGCCCTTAGATTTATATGCATCTGTTTTTCACTATAGCGTTAAAGTGTGTACTTTAGAGACTATGTTGGATGTTATCTTGTTCCAGGAGTTTATTACTGAATACTGTGGGTAGCCAGTGGCAAAGAAAAAATAGTCTGAAAGAGCTTGTCTGGAGTAACATCTTAAACTCATTTAAAATTAGAAAAATAATCTGCCAAGAAGCAGTGTTAGAACAATTTTTAAAGTTTTGAAGAAGTGACTATCAGATCTATAATTAAACATATTTTCTTTCCCTTTTTGTAGTTGCTGCAATAGTGTTATTCTGTTCCGCTTCTAGCCCACATAGCATACCTCTGACTGAAGTGATTGGGCCAGTATGGCTGATGCTGCTCCTGGGAACTGTGCATTGCCAGATTGTGTCAACAAGAACACCGAAACCTCCTCTGAGCACAGGGGGTAAAAGAAGGAGG
This sequence comes from Prionailurus bengalensis, assembly GCF_016509475.1. NCBI lineage: Eukaryota > Metazoa > Chordata > Mammalia > Carnivora > Felidae > Prionailurus > Prionailurus bengalensis. The sequence goes on from NC_057348.1 coordinate 81,655,129, forward strand.
TACTCTGTTATAAGTGATCTTTTTGTGTATGTCTGTAACTTGAATCTAAGATTGTTCTTGACTTGAATAAAATGTCGTCTTGTAAAGTCACTCTTTCAAATAAAGCAGGGAGTTTCAGAGTAAACTGCCAGAAGATTTAGGTTGTGCATTTGCTTCAAGGCCATTGTGAGACCACAGACCTACTTTTGTTGTTTTTGCTTTCTTTTCTGAAGCTCATCTGCAAGGCACCTAATATCATTGCAGGGAATATATTAGCTGGAATTGCTGATAATTCTGTTTACAAAATCTTGTACTTATACTTTGATAATAAGAGCCAAGAAAAAATTTCAGTCAAATTCTATTTATTAAATGCTACTTGAAGCTGTTTCATATTGCCCCTTGATTAAGTAAGCGTAGCAAGTCTCACTGGCCACTCAGCACAATGGAGTTCTGTTTAAAGGGTCTTTTGGAGCAATTGAATATCGTTGCTAAGAGATTGTGACATTTGCAGTATGGGGATGTTGAGATTTAAGCCCTTTTTGTTTTGAAAAGATAATACCTTCATTAGATAAATAGCATTATTGATCAGTTAGATTATAATTCTTTCCAATCTAAATTTTCTTCTTTCTTCTTCCTTCTTCTGCAGATAAGTGGCATTCAAGTAGGGAAGAAATGCTTTTGTAAAAATCTGTCCAGTGTTATCCTTACAACCTAATGTCCACTGACCTGTCATTAAGAGCAAGAAACAATACCTAACACTTATAGAAATTGTTCTCGAATATGTACCTTAACATTTGGATTAACTTCTATCCAGTTTATTTGAATTTTATTGTGTATTGAAGTTCCTGTGTTTATGTTTTATCAAAATTTTGAATGTACTGCCAAGAAAGTGGTTGTTAACATTTTAAATTTAATCGGCTCTTAACCTCTTCTGATGAAGGAAATTAAGAAAAGCAGCCCATTTGGAAGTACATAGGGAAGGAGATGGTTCTAGTACCACAGACAACACGCAGGAGGGAGCAGTTCAGAGCCACGGACCCAGCACCTCTTATGGCGTCGGCGCTGTCTTCAGAGACCTCTGGCACGCGGCTTTCTTTTTATCAGGGTTTGTATTTATTCAAGGCTTTATATGGCATAGAGATGCACTATCCCTTTTCTGGGACTTCCATCTCAGTTAATGATTATTAATGACTTTAAATATGACAGTTCTGGGGGGTGCCTGGGTGGCTCAGTTGGTTAAGCATCTGACTCTTGACTTCGGCTCAGGTCATGATCTCACAGTTCGTGAGTCAAGCCCCACTTTAGGCTCAGTTGAGACCCTGGAGCCTGCCTGCTTCAGATTCTGTGTCTCCCTTTCTCTCTGCTCCTCCCACATTCATGCTCTTTCTCTCTCTCTCTCAAAAATAAATAAACATTTTAAAAAACTAAGAAAGAAAGAAAGAAAAAGAGAGAGAGAAAGAAAGGAAAGAAAAGGAAAGGAAGGAAAGAAGGAAAGGAAGTAAGGAAGGAGAGGAGAGAGAGAGAGGGAAAGAGAGAAAGAAAGAGAAAGGAAGGAAGGAAGGAAGGAAGGAAGGAAGGAAGGAAGGAAGACACAATATTATAATTGGGCACCTGGGTGGCTCAGTTGGTCCCACTTCGGCTCAGGTTATGATCTCGTAGTTTGTGATTTCGAGCCCTGTGTCAGGCTCTGTGCTGAAGAGCTCAGAGCTTGAACCCTGCCTTGGATTTTGTGTCTCCCTCTCTCTCTGCCCCTGCCCTGCTCAGAGTCTGTCTTTCTTTCTCTTTCTCTCAAAAATAAATAAACATTTAAAATTTTTTTTTAAAAAATGGCAGTTCTGGTATGGATTTTGTTTTGATAAATTATAATGCTACAGATGATGGAAAAACAGAGACCATAAAGTTTACTTTGGGATATGTGTAAATACATCTATATGAGAATGAGTATATACCATCACAGTATGTTTAGTTGGGATTTCTTGATTTTGGTTTATTTAATGATTTTTCAAATACTGTTTGACTTCTATTGAATTGGTCATTTTATTTTTATCAGCACTATTAGTCAAAGTGACTATTAATGCCATGTGAGTTGTACATTTTTCTTTAATCCCTGCTTCAATTATGTAAAATTATCTGAAATAAAACATATAGGCATTATTATTTAAAATAATAAGATGTATACCATAGCATGAAATTCTGGTTTTATACATTGGGCTTTTTGTATAGTTTGTATCACAGCAAAGATTTACCAAATAGGGAAATATAATTACAGCAAACTTCAAAAATAAACCTAATTCAATCTTGTATTGTCATTTTTAATGGTTGATTCAAAACATGTAAGGGTTATATTAATAGTTTACATAGACATAATAAGTTTGAAAAAAGTTAAAAAGCTATGATCAAAACACAGAATTGATAAAACTTGCCAAGTTAATAAATCAAGGGATACTGCACATAACTATTTTTGAGCACTTTTGTTAACTCTTCCACTAGTATCATTGTTTCATCAACTTGTGATTGTGCTCTTAATGATAAAGTTTATCATACGTTACACAATTAAGCCATGGTATCCTGGGAGTATTTTCAAGTGCTTGTAATTTTGAGGGAAATTGTACCAAAGCCTAAGTTTGAAGTAACATGAAATTAAGTTGGATCCCCTGACCGTTCCAACCACCTGTTCTTTGTCCAGAAAAGATACAGGCTTTGGTTTTATTTTGAATTTGAATTTCATTGTCTTTGTTAGTTTTTTGTTGTTGTTGTTTGTTTTTTAATAAATAGCTGTCCTTTCCAACAGTAGGATGTGAAAGTTTTATCACTGTGAAGTCAGTTTCTTAAGACCTTCTGATGAGCACTTATAAGTAGCATAGTATATATGTTTTGCTTTGGGGGGAATCATTTAGTTGTTTGGGTTGTCCAGAACTAAAATTGTATTACATAGTATTCAAAATCCCCCTAGATCAATAGGTTAGTGCCTTTGGAATTCTACCATGTTTCTCTAGTCAAATGAGATTCAGACTTCAATTTTCTTCCTTTTGGACTATAGAATGACCTTGACTACCAGTCACTGATATTATAATGGCTAAATCCCTTTGGATTTATTTCTTTAAAATGACAACTTTGTAATCTAAATGTTTTGAAAGATGTACTATTTTAATCTGTCTCATTTTGGAACGGGTTTGTTAGCATATGAATGAGAGTGTTTTAAATATTAGGTACAAAAAGATCTTAAGAAAAATGTTAATTTTGGAAGTTCTAAACTGAGTTCTGAAATCTTGATGATGTCTTGTTCTTTCAAGCTTTGATAAATCAGAAAGGCCTTAAACTGAAATACCAACTGAGACTTAAAATTGTTTCTGGTGATAATAAATTGAAAAGCTAGATACCTCCATTAAGGTATCTGAATTAACATAACTAGGAAAATAAATGTATGACCGCACAAATGTTTAAGCTTCATGTAGAGTGTCTGTTGGTTTTGTACATGTTAGGATGAAAACTACTGTTTATTTTTATGTCCTGAATTTGTAAGTTGGGAAGGCCCTATTTATCATTTCTAAGTACATTTCATTTTCAGGATACAACAATTTTTTAGATAAGGCATAATATTTCTCATTTGAAAAAAGATTAGGAATTATTGTAAAAGAATTCCATGAACCTAAGAAAACAAAGCCAAAGAAAGTAGCAATTTAAAAAGATGTAGAAATCAACCATATTTCCTAAGTATTTAGTACTTTAATTTCAAAGAATTATAGTCATAAATTAGCATAATTATAAGTTTTATTAAGAATATTGAATAGGAAGAATTATATCTAGCTAGTATATCTCTTCAGCATAATACCTTCTTCAGAATTCAGATACTAAGGTTTCTTACCTGTCCTTTAATTTACTATCACAATATCACTGAAAAACAGTCAATATAAATTGACTTGGTGGATGAGAGACAGATGCCAGAGTAAAACTGGTCATATGTTAATTCAGATGGCTGACCTCCATATTGACTATTTTTAACACCTAAAGATTTAATAAATTTATTTTTTTCACATAATGTAGTATACTGCATAATGAATTAAAGTGGTATGCAGTCCCACCATAAATTTTTGGTATAAGGATTAAAATTTTATTTTTAATTTAAGTCATTTAAGCTATGAACTGGGTGAAGCGTGTCTTCCACAGACAAGGATGAAGACCATGTAAATATCAGTATATCACAGATTTTTCAAAAATATCTTAGGCCAAGGGCTCCTGGGTGGCTCAGTCAGTTAAGTGTTCAACTTCGGCTCAGGTCATGATCTCGCAGTTCGTGAGTTCAAGCCCTACATCGACTCTGTGCTGAAAGCTCAGAGCCTGGAGCCTGCTTTGGATTCTGTGTCTCCCTTTCTCTCTTCCCCTCCCCTGCTCTTGCTCTGTCTCTCCCTCTCTCTCAAAAAGTGAGTAAATGTTAAAAAATTTTTTCTATATCTTAGGTCACAGTTAGATTAACTCATTAAGCTCTGCTTAGAGCCACTCTGTTTTGGAGTAGTCCTAGAAAAATTACAGGTACCATACATAAACCTGGTACATAATACATAATTTGGTACACACCTCTCAAATTTGCATGTTACAGAGGATACCTAGGGAAACAGGGGCCCAAAAGTCTTTGAAGGGCTATGTTAGCATATCATCAAGGTGTATGCATAGCTGTGCACACAGTACAGGTAATACGTAGGCTTCTGTGTCATTTTCTAATGTCTGAGATTTTATGCATTCTGTCTCTCTAGCTTCCTTTCCCTCTGGATTCTTAACCTTGTAGAAATGACAGCAGGACTAGAAATTTCATACCATGTTCTAGAATAAGAGTTATTTGCTACTGTTAACTTTCCCCATAGGAACATCTGTCGAATATCCTTTAGTACTGGAAGGATAATCTTCAGTTGGGTCTATTTATATACCTCTAAATGTTTTCAAGAGCACCAACAAACATTTCCAACTTTTTTTTTTCCCTATAGCAATACAGAGTACCATGAATGTTATGATTACCTGATGAGGTTTTTCAAATAGAAACACACTGGTTTTCATGTTTGGTACAGTAGATCTGAAATTTCATAAGCTAGTAAATTCTTTAAAAGTTGTGTTACATTTTTGGTTAAAGTTTTCAGTGTTGAAAAACGCAGCCAGTTTCATGATTTATTTATGGCATAGGCTGTACATTTATTTGCATTTTTTCAGACAAGACCAAAATCATCATTCATCTCACAAAGGAACTAAGCTAATTATACTGCTTACATTTTTGAAAGTCATTTCCTCCTCAGAGTATTTTTGACATAGAGTTATCCTTCTTGACTTGTCAAGCATAAGACTTTTAAAACAATTCTACACAGGTCATGCCATTCAAAGATTAATGTAGTAGGCTAGTTACAAAATTAACTATAAAGTTATAAAACATGGTAAGCCTTGACCATGGCAGTGGAATTGCACATTGTTTCTTTGCAAATGCTTTTTGTTCAAAATCCAACGCATGAAATACTGTTTCTATCACAGAAATAACTAAGAGCAGTATGGCCTAGTATGTCTCCTGTTTTCACCACACTGCTAACCTCATTGCCCACATGCCGGTGACTCATGGTATTTGGGTTGATCTAAGAAAAAAATTGTGAACTCTGGTTTTTACCAAGTTAATGTATTATATGCATTAAATGTAGCTGTCGAAAGGTAGATTTTTTTTGTGGAAAATACGAAAAAAGTACCATTTCTTTCTATACTACAGTACTTTAATTCCTAATACCAGCTTTTTTTGTACTGTGTGTTTTATTTTTGGTAGAGAATGATGATTTAGATACATATGTTTGTTTTAAAATCAAAATGCTATTCACTTACTTATATTTTTGTACATATTTTAAAGTTGACTTGAATGAAGTACCCATCCCTTTAAAAAATAGTCTAAGTAGAATTTTACAATATTAGTATTTTAAATATATCTCTCAGTCCTACTCCCTTTCTCTAGTATCTTTACTCCCTAAAACAATGGAATGTGGTAATAAAGCATCTGAGTCTTGGTAACCTGTGTTCCTTTTGAGAAACTAGTATTTTTCTCTGAGGTTCTTACTTTCAGCTCTTAATGGCACTATGAACGACACAGCAGTCAGTGGTGGAAATAAACATCACCTGGAGCAGCCAGTTTTTGACCCTCTTTACCTCCATTAATTGGAATTTAGCTTTCCTACTCTCTCTTTCCTTTCCGCATTTTTGTGATGCTCAAACCCAAAGAATACCCTAATCAGGGTACAAATCAGCTTGTACTTTTTAAAAGATATGATTTTATTTTGAAACAATTTCAAACTTCTAGAAGAGTTGAGAGAACAGCACAAAGAACTCCCATATATCTTTCACCCAGAGACCCCATTTAAATTCTGATGGTCTCTGTTAATAGCTTTGTTCCTTCCGACAGAAGCTCTAATCTGGGTCATGTCTCTCTAGTCTCCTTCAGTCTGGAACAGACATCAGTCTTTCCTCAACTTTCACGTTTTTAACGTTTCTGAAGACTTACAAGGAAGTCATTTTGTACAAAGTCACTTAATTTAGGTTTTGCCTCTGGTTGGGATCTGACTCCAAATGACTTGTGAGTACCAAATATGTGTATCTTTACCTAACTCCAAGGTCAGCATTATCAGTTGGTTGGTACTTGAAACTGGCCATGGTGGGATTACTTACACCATGGAAATCAGGAAACACTACAAACAAGGACTGTAGAGCTGGTTGTTTAACATTTAGCAGCATAATACTGAGTTAGTAGTGTGATGTTTGTTCATGATTAAACCCAAGTTATGCATTTTTGGCAGGAATATCAGAGAAGTGATACTTAGTTCTTATTGCATCCTATCAGATGGAAAACAAAGTAAATTTGTTCCTTTACTGCTGATATTGACGTTAATCGCTTAATATAATATCTACCAGATTTCTCCATTGTATATTTACTTTTCCCTTTATAATCAACAAATCTCCTGTGTGGAGACACATGAAGATTATAAAAATAACTTCTTTCTCATCCCACCTTCACCTTCTAGTTTTAGCATCTATTTGATGATTATTGCCTGAATTATGGTGGTTGCCAAATGGTGATTTTTCTTTTTCTGTCATTTCTTCTGCTTTATTAGTTGACATTCTGCTTTAAGGATAAGCTTTCCCTTATTTATTCCTAGATTTTCATTTTATTCAATTGGTTAATGTCATTATTCATTTTGATGATCAGATTGGCCTAAATTTGGCCAGTGGAGCCCCTTTGAGCAGTTTGTCTTTTTGATATTTCCCTATCATTCCTTGATCACTTTCTTACTTTCTAGAACAACAAAATGTTTTAGGTTCAGCTTGTACTTCCTCTGTCTCAGCCCTGGAGTCATCCATTTCTTCGAGGAGGGTGGTATATAGAAAGCAAGATCTGAGTTCTAAAAGTGCTCATTGCTGTTGTGGTGTTCAAACTCCCAGACCTTCTTAGTGGGCAGAGCTGGAAAGTGGTGTGTGTGTGTGTGTGTATCCCTCTACTTTTATTTCTATATTTAGATGTATTATAAACCATGACTTTGCAATGATAGCTCCAATTCAAATATGGTACCTCAAAGTTCATCTTTTCTTTATATTCACATGCTCCTTCTCTATCACTGAAAAATCGGATTCCCATTGTCCTCAGTATACTTGTTTATTCAGTTAGTCTCCATTTGTAGCCCATTCCCAAAACCCCATTGGGCTACACCTGACACCTTGCCCCAGAATTGTCCTTGAATGGGGTGCTGTTATTGGCTGCCACCGGTCTGCCCTGCTGCCCCACTGCAGCACTTCTCAAGCAAGAGCCCTTACTACCAGCCACTGCCAAGCTGCCTCAGTTTGTATTTTGAGCTACTTTGTAAACTCTGAGGGTGGTACTTATATTTGTTATTTTCTTTGTCCTTTCAGCTTGGTTTGCAACTTCTCTGCGTTTAGTTTGTGAGAAACATCAGAAAGCTGCTATAGCTTAGTAACTTACTGTTGATGTCTCCTGAGGGTGTTCCATGTACTTTGAGGAGATAGTGGGGAAAGAAACAACCCAGAGAAGATTGGAAGTAGAGATAAAGAAGAGAGGAAGGGAGATAGCAGAAAGGTATGTGGAATGGGTTACTGCTAGTACTTCCATCCTCCCCTCCACCAAGAGTACATTCCCCTCAGAAAAATCCCAGAGGCAGCAGTTACCACTGATTCAAAGCCCTTTTCACTAGGCCTTTATCTTTTTGCCCTTTAGGGTTCTGGTTCACTCTGCAGGTTTTCAGCTATTTTTTCTACTTTGACTATAGGCCTCCAGGCCTGTGTTTTCAACTGCCTAGTGATTTTTCTAAGGATGTTCCTAGGCCCTTGAGGGCCAGCATTTCCATCTTCTAAGATAAATTTCTCCTCTTGCATATCCTGTCTGATTAATAGTTCTACCAATTTTCCAGTCTTCTTTCATCCCGTTCATCTCCTTTTCCCCCTGTTTTTCCACCCCAGTGTAATTTCTAAGAACCTTCATAGATCCCTTTCCAGCACACTGGTCTAGCTTTTCAATTCTCACATTTTTGAGATATCAAGACTGTATTTCCCTAGGTCTTTTTCTATATCCACATGTTGCGCAGTGTTTAAGGGAGAGATGTGAAGGGAACAATTAATAACTGATGATTTTATCACTTTATTCCTGAGGCAGAGAGGGTCACACATTTTTCTCTGCGTCTTTTATCTTCTGTTTTGCCCTTTCTCCTCTCTACTCTAATCCATTTTCCTCCTTCCCTCTGTAACTCTTAAGTGATCTTTGTTCGACGGTTCATTCCCTTGGTCTCTCCATCTCTTAGGGTCATATAGAAAGAAAAGGGTCAGGAGATTGGGCTTCTGAGTCTTGCAACTCTATGGAGATGTGTTCTGAATGACTAGAAGGCATCAGACATCTGCGAAGCTTATGGGAAGTGTGGTCTGTACCATTTAGTAACCTTGCAGGAGAAGATCAGGAAGAAGAGAGGCCTGTTTGTATAAAACAAAAGGTTTTTAGGCTTTGATGAGTGTGTTAAGAAATCCTATCAGCAATTTCCCCAAGAGGAGGCACTTGGAGGTAGTGTGGAGAATATAGTTACCTTCATAGTCAGAAGGTCTATATTCTACTGCTGGCTTTGCCTCTAACTAGTTCTGTCACCTTATATAAGTTACTTAGATTACTTAGATCTCTTTATATCTCTGATCCATTGTTTCCAAAATGAGCATTTAGAATAGGTGAGTTCTAAGGTCCTACAAAGTTCTAAAAGATTCCAATATGACTGAGTTAACTATAGTATTAAAGATATGTTTTTTGTGTGCATTTTTAAAAACTTTTGTTTTAAAAAGTTTTGAGAAATTTAAAAAATTTTTGTTTTTTGGCCTTTAAAAAAGCAATATAATTTTTTTCCTCAAAATCTGATACTCTGCAGAAAATTCAAGGGGATTTATTTAAATAAAGTTAAATGCAATTGCTTTTTAATAATACAGGTTTAATAATTTAGGCTTAATCTGCATTGAGCACATTTTAATTTTGTGTGGGGCTTCCACTATATTTCTGCTATTTCTTTTGGATAGCTATTCTTTCACCCTCTGTAGTCTCTGAGAGTTTCTGAAAGACTCCTCAAGCATTGGCCTGTTAATCAAAAAGTCTTGTTTATTATTTTACATGTTGTATTTTATGTATTGAAAATAATTAAATTCCTATAAGTGAAGAATTTCAGTGGTAGCCTTTTAGGTAATTAATGGCTACATGATGCTAATATTTTTTCCAGAGTATTTCTAGTGGGTGAAAGAGGTTACTTTATTTTCTTTGCGTTGTTCATGTCTACTTCTTCCATTATTTATATTTCTTTCTAATTTTTTTAAATGTTTATTTACTTTTGAGAGAAAGAGAGCAGAGGGAGGGGCAGAGAGAGAGAGGGAGACACAGAATCTGAAACAGGCTCCAGGCTCTGAGCTGTCAGCACAGAGCCCGATGCGGGGCTCTAACTTGTGAACTGCAAGATCATGACCTGAGCCGAAGTCAGATGTTTAACTGACTGAGCCACCCAGGCGCCCAGAAACTTGTATTAAAAAGTTTTCCCTTGGGGTGCCTGGGTGGCGCAGTCGGTTAAGCGTCCGACTTCAGCCAGGTCACGATCTCGCGGTCTGTGAGTTCGAGCCCCGCGTCAGGCTCTGGGCTGATGGCTCAGAGCCTGGAGCCTGTTTCCAATTCTGTGTCTCCCTCTCTCTCTGCCCCTCCCCCGTTCATGCTCTGTCTCTCTCTGTCCCAAAAATAAATAAACATTGAAAAAAAAAATTAAAAAAAAAAAAGTTTTCCCTTTCTTCACATATTTTTATGCTACAAAAGGTCATACGGCTCCTTTGTATACTACAATGAATTTATCAGAGATATTTATTTATATATACTAATAGTAAAGTATTGGGGTAAGCAGAAGTATTAAAACCAAGATAAACTACCAGTCACAATTTAATAATTATAGAAACAGTTTTTTTGATTTTTGTTTTTAAGTTTATTTTTTGAGAGAGAGCACATGCACTCGCAAGTTGGGGAGGGGCAGAGAGAGAAGGAGAGAGAGAATCCCAAGCAGTCTCCGTGCTGTCGGTGCAAAGCCCAACTTGGGGCTCGATCTCACAACCCTGAGATTATGACCTGAGCTGAAATCAAGAGTCGACACTTAACTAACTGAACCACCCAAGCACCCTTAGAAACAGTTTTTAAATAAAACTTTAAAATATATTATTAACTGTAATAAAAAGGGCAAAATTTTGATCATAGATTTTTCACAAAGACCAAGTGATTTTAATCAAGAATCATTTGATAAGTTAGGGCATGTCTCTTAGAATTGATATTTGTTAAGACCTCAAAACCAATCAAGTAAGCTAAATTAGGACATTGATTGACAATTATTGACTTTTTATGATAGGTATTCTATTTCTAAATTATTTATTGTAAAAAATAAGATAGCCATTAAAATTCTGAAAAATAACTACCGGATTTAATTTTTAACAGAGCATAATTTCTGTCAGTAACCCATGAAAATAAGTTAGGTCTACATAACATGCTTCTGCAATTTCTTCTTTTTAGATCAAAGAAAGCGAAGAATTCAATTGATAAATCAACTGAGACTGACAATGGCTATGTATCCCTTGAAGGGAAAAAAACTGTTAAAAGCAGTGAGGAGGGAATACAAAGCCATGAACCTCAGTGTGAAACTGTTGGAGCAGAAGAGACAACGTGGCACACAGGAACACTGAGGAACATTTCCAGCAAAGTAAGTGTGATTTTTAAAATTGTTTGTTTGTGTGATCTTTTATCAGCTGATGGAAAGTGACTTAGACATCGGAATCACCTTTGAAGTATGTATTTTTTCCAGAATTTATTCTGTAGCCTTTACAAATCACACTGATAAAGCTGAAAATAAAGTTATTTGATTAAATTTGATTGCTAGTGTAACTTGGTACCTTCTGAATTGATTGATGGCTCCAATTTTTCCAAAATGTTAAAGCACTTGGGGTTGCCTGGGTGGCTCAGTCGGTTGGGCATCTGACTTCAGCTCAGGTCATGATCTCACAGTCCGTGAGTTCGAGCCCCGCGTTGGGCTCTGTGCTGACAGCTCAGAGCCTGGAGCCTGTTTCCGATTCTGTGTCTCCCTCTCTCTCTGCTCCTCCCCTGCTCATGTTCTATCTCTGTCTCAAAAATAAATTAAAAAACATTAAAAAAAATTTTAAATGTTAAAGCACTTTATAATTTATAACTGATGTTTGTTAAACTTACCTTCTCTTTCCTCGTTTCTCTGTGTGTGTGAGAATTTGTTTTGAATGGAACATTTAAATTATTTTAGAAACTGAACTAGGAATGTGGCTTTCCATCCATGTTCTCCATAAGAAAATATTACCTGTTTTTCATTTCATTACCTTTGGTGTCAGCACATTTGTTCTGTTTTGTTTTGTTTCGTTTTGTTTTGTTTTTAATTTGAAAAAAATTCTTATTGATGACATTTGTTAAGGACAGCAATTGTTTGTTTACTTTTCCAAAATAATAAAGAAATCCAGCATTTACTGTAACAAAGCCTATTGTAATATTATATATCTCTTTGTTTCTTTCAGTTTTTTTTTTTAAGTAATTTTTTCTTTAAAAAACTGTTACAATAAAACAGTATGGCCAAATTAAAAGATGTTTGCTTCTGTTACATATAGAATGTGAGCATGAACATTTATGTTGGTTCTTTGGGTTTGAGTGAAATATGTGTTACCACTTGACAATACATGTATTTTCAGTACCAGTAGCATACAATAAATACCATGGGGTGCAGTGAAATAGAGTCCCTTACTCTGATTTTAGATTTTGGAAGCATTTAGCTCTTTAATACTGTGAGCTTCACATCACTATCATCATTCACCAGATAAGTTTTTAGTCCTACTGCTTTCAAACACATTTTTAGCTATGTATTACCTACTAAAGTTATATGAGTTTATTGAGAAAATCAAAACTAAAGCTCTGGAGTCTCCCAGTTTCAGAATTTCCAAACTCTGGATGTCTCTTACAAATTGGTATGGACATAACGTTGTCTGTCTGATATGCACATACATACAACTGCCATTCACTTCCCCCTGCCTCATAAGCCATTATTAAACCAGTAATGGGCTTATAACTGACTGCATTTTGGGTTTGTAGAAATAGTATAATAAGTTCATCTCAGTTTTCTCAGTTCCTTTTTAAAAAATGGTCTCTGTTCTTCTTTTATCCTATTTTATATTTCTTAATTTTCGAATTTATTTCTCATCCTTTTGTGAGCAGAAATTTTATAGGACAGTATTTGACAAATAGCTGTTGAATTACTCTTAAAATTGAAATAACAGTATAGTCACTAACTTAAGACATTTTTAAAGAAAATCAGGTAATACTAATCAATCACTTTGAGGTTTTTGAAGACATATGTGTATGTATGTATAATTTAAACTCTTACAGTTTTAAAGTAACAAATTCAGTCGTAAACTACCAATAAGTCTCTTCCTGTACTCTCAACTTAGGATACTCAAAGGACAATAACAAATGTTTCTGATGAAGTCTCCAGTGAAGAAGGCCCTGAAACAGGATATCCGTTACGCCGTCATGTGGACAGGACTTCTGAGAGCATTCTTCGAAACAGAAAATCACACCATTATAAGAAACATTACCCTAATGAGGTATATACTTTGTCCTTATGTATATGTATACATACTTACTTATATGTTACTAATTTACAGCTTCTTTCAACAATTGAATAAAATTACTGAAATAAATATATCCCATCAGTATGAATACCTTGTTATATGACCAGGGTTTATAGAGTAGCAGTTTTGGATTTGTGTATTCCACACATGATAGATAGCTACACATTTGTTCTCATTTTGTGCATTTTCTCCAAAGACTCTCATACATTCAGTTCATTGTTTGCTTTTAAAGACAACCATCCTAGAGAGAGAATCTGTGAACGCCTGTGTTAGTCTTTTTCACAGTATGAAAGGCTTTATAGCTTCTTGATTATAGTGAGTTATCATTCCAAATGACTTTCATGTTACTATTACTAGTTATTGAGTTTCCTATAGTATAAAATTCAATTATTTTTTCTTCTTTGATTCTTTCTTTATTAATATTTGGTTTTCTCTAAACCCTTTTCCAACTTTTTCACATCTCTTGAAACTATTTAAATAGAAAAAGAATTTCATTCAATTGTATTTTTAGTTTTTATTCTAAGGACAGAAAACTTCATTACCTGACTTCAAGGCAAATGTCACTTGTGTCACTTTTTGATAAACATTGCCTTCTCCTCTTTTTAGACTATATTAGAATTTTTTCCTGGATGATTTAGGGCTATACTTTTGAAAAATAATATATTATGCTTGCTGTGAGTGTGAATACCTTGATTGTTTTAAGCTTAGAAGAGTTACTTGTTTGTACATTCTTCTCTGTGGTTGTAGCTCTGTTTAATCTTGCTGGTGACTGTGGCTATGTTTCTTCTCTCAGTGGCTGCCATTAGGCAGACACTAATGCCAGTGTGTCTGCTCACCTGGATCACCTGTTCACCTGGATCATCTGATATACTTGTGAAATTCAGTCTTGTTAATTTCTCAGTGTTGCACTAGGTATTGTTAGAAGTCAGTTGATACTAGAAGGGATTTCAGGACCTCTTACAGAAAGAGGTCTCCACTCTCTAAGAGAATAAATTATTTGACTTTGGAGGTACTGTTTTCACCCCATAATCTTTGCTCTTCTTGATTTGCAGATATATTTTGAACTATTGAGATTCTTGAAGGGCAGAACAATATTCTACTGATCTTAACTTTTAAATAAATATGTTGCTTAAAATCTTCCAGGTTTCAGGTTAAATAAGGCTGATAAGTAGCAAATCGGCATTGATTGTTTTCAATCTTTGTTTAATGATGTAAAAGATTACCTAAAAATAAAATCTTGTCTTCAGATTCTTTATCTGTAAAGTGAGGAGCTTTAGACTAGAACATATTTTAAAAACTGCATTTCAGGGCCACTGGGATGGCTCAGTCGGTTGAGCATCTGACTTTGGCTCAGGTCATGATCTTGCAGTTCATGAATTTGAGCTCAGCATTGGACTCTGCTGTTAGCATGGAGCCAGCTTCAGATCCTCTGTCTCCCTCTCTCTTTGCCCCTCTTCCGCTTGGGCTCAGTCTCTCTCTGTCTCTCTCTCTCTCTCAAAATTAAATAAACACTTAAAAAAATCTCTTTAAAAACTACATTTCAGTTCAAGAAAATTTTGACTCTCAAATCAACCTCACAGGGTATTTTAAAAAAGCAAAACAAGGGCACCTGGGTGGCTCAGTTGGTTAAGCATCTGATTTTGGCTCAGGTCATAATCTCATGGCTTGTGAGTTTGAGCCCTGCATCTGGCTCTGTGCTGACAGCTCAGAGCCTGGAGCCTGCTTTGGATTCTGTGTCTCCTGCTCTCTCTGCACCTCCCCCATTTGCACTCTTTTTCTCTCTCTCTCTCTTAAAAACAAACATTAAAAAAAAAAAAAACAGCAAAACGAAACCTCCTTTGAATAAGTAAAATTGAGACAGATAGCCATAGTGTTGTAATATTGTTTTACTTCTTTATGTATATATTATTCTGTTCTTTTCAAATCAGTGGTGATATTTTTTTCTTTCAGGGTGAGGCACAAAGGAATCATTTTGGGAAGCACTTTGTGCTTGGGTGGAACTGGTGGTCTTCACTATAAAATGAGTGGTTAGGGATACAGCCATTTGTTATAAGGCTCTCGAATGTCAATATCTATAGATACACTTTTCAGGGGATTTTAGTTTTTCAGGAAGAATCATCCAATCTTTGGTGGTATAGGGTGGTAGATATTATATTAGGCTGCCGTAATGTTTGGCATCAAGGAGATTGGGAATGAGGTGGTCTTGTCATTCAGTATGTAGACTTTCACTTAACCTTCTTTCCTCCCACCCCTCAACTCTCCCACCCCCACTCCTGCTCCAGTTTCTTGCCTTTTTCTACTATCCACTATGTATATCTGGTTGTCTTCTTCTAGTCTCCTGTTGGGAAGATGGTGGTAGAGTTACTTGATTATCTGGCAGAGGGGATGTCCTGTGGAATTGATACCTTCTTTTAGGCATTTGCCCAGTTGCCTGCCCCATCCTGCTTTGTTTAACTCTACAAATACCTTTCAGTTTTTATTCCCTATTGAAAATTAGGTTTCAGTTTTGATGGCAGTCATAATAAAGAAACTGTGGGCTTGGACTCAGAATATTTAAGTGACTTTGGAAAAGTTATTTAACTTCTCTGAGTCTCAGTTTCTGCGTTTGTACAGTGGAGAGAGACAAGCCTCATTGGATTGTTAGGATTAAATAAGATTTGCACAATTGCCTGGCACAAAGCATTTATGTTATAAATTCTTATTCCTTTCAAATAAATATTTTTTCTCCCCTTAATTTGATTATATGCTCAGTTTTAGCTAAATGTCTAAAATGATTTAAAATGAGCAGAGCAAACCAAATTAAATGAGCTATTAACTTGAGCTGTTTTCTTCAATTCAGAAATTTCTAATTTTTAGCCCTTATTCAGCAATTTGTAGCGGAATCCAAAGTGGCCATTAATCACCTAAATATTGCAGGCAAAATTCTGTTTGGTATGTAATCAGTTATAGACCATAATTTTTAGATTTTACATTTGTAAAGTAGCCCACTTATTAATCAGTATTTGGCAAAATGCATCTGTAAAGAATTAGAGATATTTTCTTATCCCTAAAATCACCCATTAGTTTCAGTTAAATAATCATCAGGGTTTTAATCCTGTTACTCATTTCTGTATCTGATTAGCAAATCTACATCAGAAATTAATGATAGATAATTAGCTAGTTTTATCAAAAAATTTAAACTAGCCATTACTGGTTTCCTAATGCATTCTGTGCCTTGCTAGCTAATGAAAACAGTTGTAATTAAAACTGCTTATGCTTCAAGTATTCTGGTTGGCATTATTGAATCATATATTTTTGGAGTGCTTTTTATAAGACAAAGCAGACTGATTTTTACCTTTTTTCTTTCTGTATTTTTTTATTTTGATTTCTTTACTTACTTTCCTGCTCAACTCTTTCAAAACACTTTTACTTCTCCTTCAAACATATAATTCTCCCACAAATCCGTAATCAGCACACTAAATGTGTTTTCATGGTGCTCCATTCTAATATCAGTAAATTAATTATCAATAACCTGTCTCATTCATTCAGGATATTTTGTTAACTTGTGGTGAGGGTGGCAAAAAAATGGTTTTTGTCTTTCATTGACTTACAGTGTAATTGAGAGTTATGACTTATTTGAGAATATGAAGTACATGAACATTTAATAACAGACAATATTATAGATGCTGAATAGGAATGTAAAATTTATTGTCATGAAAATAAATAATAATACCTCACTTCAAGGACAAAGGGATCACTCTAAATAGAAGGCTCCAGGGGCGCCTGGGTGGCTCAGTCAGTTAAGCGTCCAACTTCGGCTCAGGTCATGATCACACAGTTCGTGGGTTCGAGCCCCGCATCAGGCTCTATGCTGACAGCTCAGAGCCTGGAGCCTGTTTCGTATTCTGTGTCTCCCTCCCTCTCTCTCTCTGACCCACCCCTGTTCATGCTCTGTCTCTCTCTGTCTCAAAAATCAATAAACGTTAAAAAAAAAAATTTTTTTTAAATAGAAGGCTCCAGAACTAACATTTGTGGAGCCCCTGCTTTGTACCTGGTTTGTCTTAAAAGCTACAGTGCTCATTTAATTTTCAGTGTCTCTTTAATTAAGATAGGTGGTTTTATTCCCCCTTGGTAGAAGACTAAACTAAGGGTCAGAAACAAGGTAAGCCACCTAGAAAGGGATACAGATGGCATTTTCCAGACGCTTGGTTGAGTAGGTTGTAAAGGAGAGTAGGATACAAGGTAGGAACATAATTAGAGACTAGAGTGGCAAAGAACAAACAGGTTTAGGGGCTGGGGAGTAGCCCCTTGTCACTGGAGGAGAGGTTGTGGTAGGGACAAGTGGAGAACCAAAGTCCAAAGAATAGCACATTTGAAGACAATCATGCTGGTGAAGGAATTTGAACTTTATCCAGGAGAGCAGTATGAAGTCACAGAAGGACTTTGGTCAGAGGAATGGAAAAAAGCTGCACTTTTGGAAGATTAATCTGGAAAGTGGGGAAGCCCTTTCGGATAGGGGTCAGTTAGGAGCCTCTTTATAGCAAACAAAGTGTAGATAATAAAAGCTGGTGATAGCATGAGAAGGAGAAAGAGATACACATAAAACATTTTAAAGGTTAAATTGACAGTCTTAGTGACAACATAGGATAGCTAAAAATAAATGTGAAAATTTCAGCATACTTGGCTGTAAGGATTACCATTCTTTATTCAGTAAAAGTTATTTTGAATTCTGTTTTAAGCTTATTTATTTTGAGAGAGAGAGAGAATATGAGCAGGAGAGGGGCAGAGAGAGAGGAAGAGAAAAAATCCCAAGCAGGCTTCGTGCTGTCAGTGCAGAGCCCAATGTGGGGCTCCATCTCACAAACCATAAGGTCATGACTGGAGCCAAAACCAAGAGTCAGATGCTTAACCAACTGAGCTACTCAGGCACTCCGTTTTCAATTATTAAATCAAACTTTTACTCAGAATATTTATTTTGTACAATAACAACTCCTAGGAAAAGAAGTAAACTGATTAGAAATTATGTAACTTCTACCTTTTAGGTTTCGCTTTTGTACCATAGATGACCTCAAAAACATGAGTTGGTAGTTATCTTCCTGGTATAGATTATTTACCAGTTTTACATCAGTTTCTTGAACTTCTGTTTGAAAAACAAAAACAGTAGGTACATGAGATCCACTATTGCTAAAAAAAAAAAAAAAATGAGAGTAAGAAAATACTCTTAATACTCAAAATACGTTAAAGACATCAGTTAAAGTTGGTTAATATTCATTGACTATACAGTTCATATGAACTTAGGCTGGTCTCTGCTTGCCTGAATTCTGAACTTTGTACAAAAATTTAAGAGAAAACAAGCACAACCTTTGCATGCAAAATAACACTTGAGCTGAGATGTGAAATCAAATAGATTTTGATAATAAGAAAATTCTGTTACTCCTTAAACACTAATATATATCTTTAATGTTTTGCTCTCTATTTCACTGTCATTTGACAGTGTACTTGTCATTGTAGCAAAAAGTAGCAAAGTATGGTTCTGATAGAATCCTTTGATTTGGAAAGGGTACATAAATTGTATTAATGTCAAAGAATATCTTGATTTCAGGATGCCCCTAAATCGGGTACTAGTTGCAGCTCTCGCTGTTCAAGTTCCAGACAGGATTCTGAGAGTACAAGGCCAGAATCTGAAACAGAAGATGTATTATGGGAAGACTTGTTACACTGTGCAGAATGCCGGTCATCTTGTACCAGTGAGACAGATATGGAAAATCCTCAAATTAATCCAAGTGTGAAAAAAGAATATAGAGACGACCCTTTTCATCAGGTTAGTTTACAGCATTGGGTTATTTGGGGCTCTCAGTCCAGCTTTTTTGAATGTATTTACAAATTTTATAGAGGTAAAGAAAAAGCTTACATTCAATTAAAGTAATATTCCTGTGATTTTTTTTTTTTTCCTTTTTATGTGAGCTGTAGTCTGGCTTCATTGGAACATAGAATCTCAGTATTTATATTATGGTTGTGTCTCTGACGTTGCTACTGAGAGGTTGTTGGTAAATGGAGTTTTGTAAGTCAAATTGTGTTTTAGATGCATTAGTCCTTTTCTCCCTCAGCATACTTCATGGTCAGACCAGCACTCATGGCCTTAACTCCACCTATAAGGTTGTAATTCACAAATCTATATCTCAATACCAGATTTATATCTCCCAAGAGCCCATATAATGAGAATCACATATGTAATTTTAAATTTTCAGGTAGCCTCATTTAAAATGTTTAAAAAGGTGAAATTAATTTTAATATGTTTTACTTAGCCCAGTATATTCAAAATATTTTCACTTCAACTTACAACCAGTGTGAAAAATACTAATGAAATACTTGGCTTTTTTTATACTAAGTCTTCAAAATCTATTGTAAGCCCTGACAGGCACAACTTATTTAGACTAGCCACTTCAAGTACTGAATAGCCACATGTGAATAGGGTACCATATTGGACAGCACACCTCTATAGCATATCTTCTTTTGAATGTTCCACCAGTATCTCAAATTTAACCAAACACCCCATCTTCCCTTATAAATCTGTTTTTCTTCTGGGACTCAAAATCTTAGTGAGTGACATCTCCATCCATCCACTCACCAGTCCAGAAACACGGTGGTTATTTAAAATTTTCACTCTTCCTCTTCTTTCTCTTATTTAACTTTTCATCAAATCCTAAAAATAAAACCAACAACTAAACTCTTAGAAAATTAGAGGTAGAAGGGAACTTCCTTAATCCACTAAAAGGTAGCTATCAAAGATCTATAGCTTCTAAAAACCTATAATGATGAGATTTTAGAAGTGTTGCTATTAAAGGCAGAAACACTCAGAGCCGTCCATTATCACTGCTTTTTCTATCAAAATTCCACCAGTTATGTTTGTTTGTCTGTCTGGTTGAACTTAGACTGATTTAAAGTCCACATTGAAGAGCAGAATGTCAAGAATAACTGAAGCAGTTTTGAAGAACAACAGGGAGACTTTCCCTACCAGATATAAAAACTTACCTAGAAAGTACATATAGTAATAAAGATAGTATGCTATGGGCGTCTGCTATAGACTGAATGTTTATGCCCTCCCCCACCCACTCACCAGTTCCTTTGGTGAAACCTAAAGCCCAAGGTGATAGTATTTGGAGATAGGACCTTTAGGAGGTGATTAGGTTATATGGGTGGAGCCCTCATGAATATGTAGAGTGCGCTATGAAAGAGACCCCAGAGAGCTCCCTTGCCCCTTCTACCATTATGAGGTTACAGCAAAAAGAGGGCAGTCTCTGAGCCAGGAAGTGGGATCTCGTCAGACACCAAAACTGCCAGCACCTTGATCTTGGACTTCGAGCCTCCAGAACTGTGAGAAATAGACTTCTGTTGTTTCTAAGCCATAGAAATTCTGTGGTATTTTCTTATATCAGCCCGAGCAGACCAAGGCAGTGTATAAACAAACAGACCAATGGGACAGAATAAAAAACCCTGAAGTAGTGCATGTTACATGGATCTCTAATATATGACGTAAGTGGCATTACAACCATTGGGAGAAGAATGAACTCTTCAGTATATAGTTATAGATCAAATGATTATTCATATACAAAAATATATTCCAGATAGTTCCTAAATGTGAAGAAACAAAACCTTAAAATGTTTACAAGAAAATATAGGAGAAAAATCTTTGTTACTTTTGGTAAGAGAAGAATTTTTTAAAGAAGAACACAAGAAACACATTCAAATATCAAAATGAGGCAATCAATAATTCAAATATCCTAAAATTTAAAACTTTGGGCTACAAATTAAGCCATAAACATTGTTAAAAGATGGAGAAATAGAATTGAGGGAATGTTTTGACCCCACCCCCCCCTTCCCCCCCAAGATGTGAGATATTTGAGCACCTGTGTACATAGGGGAAACCCAGGAGGGAAGGACTGAAGAGATACAGAAGAAGTTGTTGAATGAGATTTCTTAGGATTCTAGAGGGGAACCATAATTAGGAAGTTTTGCCTTTGATAGGAAGGGGAACACATCTTCTGCTGAAATAGGAGTAAGTGCACAGAGAAAAATTAGTAAGATGATGAAAGGATTATTGCCTAATGTAGTGCAGGAGTCCAGGAGGTCTGTTAACAACAAGTGAGATGATAGAATTGGTGGTGACGGCTCATAGTTATCATTTGTGAAAAGTGAAGAGAGTTTGTTTGTGCATGTATTCAAGCCAATGAACACATTAAGAGTCACACTGCCATATTGTTGAGGGTCCAGATGGAATCTGAAACCATGAATTTGTGATTGCTCAATCCACACAGTTGTGTGATAGTCTCTGAAATACAGTTATGGTAATCAATAAAGCAAACATTTAAAAAGCATTCACTACATGCCAGGCACTGTGCATAGTAATCTAGAAGCATTATGTCATATAATTTTCACAACCTACAACAGTGTAGTGTATCTTTTATATATGGTTATATATTTATTTCATAGATGAGAAAATTGAGGCTCAGAATTAAATAACACACGCAAAGTCACACAATGTAGGTGCTCAGTAAATAGTTGTTATTCAAGGAACAGGAGAGACCATGAAATAATGCAAATGCTAAGAGTCCAAACAATGTTAGATATCAGAGAAGAAAATGAAACCAAGAAGGGGATAGACTGAAGGATAGGTGTGTTCAGAAGTGTTTTAGAATTGAAGGTTTGTGAGACCTGGTAAGATGAGAAGTCGAGCAATTCAGTGTGTTGACAAGGCCCAGACTATGGCCATGGGAGTAGCTGAAGGTCTTTGGAATTTAAGAAGCAAAAAATAAGAAACAATCCATGAGAATAGGTTGTTGGATGAGTCACCTGGATATTCATCTAAGTCACTGGGCAGAGAGCTGGAATTGAGGTTTAGGAAAATGCCTGTGAGCTATTTTCCCAGTGACACCATCAGAGGCATAGAAACAGGGACTGTGTGTTCTTTTGCTCATAGTTGTATCACACAGTGCTTGGTACTTAGTAGGTGTTTAACAAAAATTGAGTAAATGAATGAAAGGAAATACAGTTTTTTCAAAGCATTCCAAATTGTTTTTAAAGAATGCTGTACAGAATTAGTTGGCCCTAAATCTATCCCTCTACTCTGCTCCTTTTTGGTACGATTTTTAATGTTCTACTCTGCATATTAATTACAGTATCACAGACTTACATTGGTTTTGCTTGCGGATTAAAGACTTGATTTTACACACATTTCTTATTCTCAGGCTTCTAAAAAATGAGCTCATATCTTCAGTTTTAATAGTAGCCATGTAGTGGAAATTAGCTCCCTTTAATGAAAAGCTACCAGTTTTTTCTTATTAGACTAAGATCTGTATTGGGTTTGGAGGACCGTTTTCTGCCCACCATAAAAACTGAAAAATACCTCCTTACGAAGAAACAATGAGCATCTGAATCTGTGTGTTCTAGGCAGGATGTCACCAAATCTGTAGTTTTGTTTTATTTTCTTTGGAAATAGTAACTGAAACATTTCTACAGCAGAAAACTTCTCTCCCCCTGTCGTGGCTGGGTATATAATAAAGTATGAAGCCATATTCAAGTGAAATTCATTTTGCAGTAGGTGAAGCCAGATTTTAATGGGTACAGTTCCCACAGGTAGAAACTGCAGTAAAGCGGTTGTCATGGTGAATTTACTTGAAATAAAACATGGTACCAATTAAGTGTTAATGTTTTCAGGTAGTTTTTAATGAACATGAAACAAAGCAGTTGAGATTTTGAATGAGGATCCAGATTTTAGTCTGAAAAATATACCAAGAAGAACCTATATGATAAAATTATGAAATGGAATTATTCAGTTTTCCTTGAGCCTTTCTGAAAAAGCATTTCATGTAATGCTGCTCTTCATACACTGTAGACAGCACATGTTGCAACAAGACTGTGGTTTCAGAATATATTTCACACACACAGATACAGGGTTGGGTTGGGTTTTTCTTTCTTTTTTTTTTTTTTCCCCCAGTTAACTCTTTTTAAATTCACCAGTTTCTAGTTGCTCTCTTTCTCCTACTTGTTGGCTTTCTAGAAATAGGAAGATGATATCAAATGCTAAGTAAAGTAACTGCAAAGGTGACTGGGCAAAATGAATACTTTTGGAGGGTGAACTTCTTGAATTCCTATTTCTGTCCTAGATAGACCTTGATATGCCTTGCTTCATGTAATTGGGAAGGCTTTAATTCACTGTTAACAGACTGAGAGTTTAAAAAGATTAGAAGCCTGTAAATCAGTGGTTGAAATCCTGTCTCTCCAGGCTTTACACTCTGCATTCAGCTTCTAGCTCTTCTTCCTAGCCTTTGAGCCCATGTTGTTTCATAATGATTAAATTTCCGTGGAAAGCAAATAACTTTTATCCTAGTTAGAATATTTTGTGGAATTAAGTGGATAGTTAATAACTAGTGTCTTAACAGTTTTGAAGGCTCTCCAATAGTGAAATATATGCTATGATGGTTAGTGTATATTAAAATACCGAATACCATATCTGTGGAAAAGATAAATTTTTAGAGAAAACTTCTTCGTAGTCAAGTAAACTAAATGTAAAAGAACTTTGCTAATAATATGGCTAGTGGCATTACGGTTTGCCTGTAATTATTCATCAAATTTTATTCTGCTTATAGTAAACCTGGTATATATAGCTTTACATGCAGAAAATTAATGTTCGATTCAGAATGATAATAACTTCCCATATCTGTTTTCTTACGTATTATTAATGACTATTTTATATCTTTAATCAAAACAAATCAATGCAATTTTATTCTCCCTACAGGAAAATAATTCCTTAAGTTTTCAAAAAACTTACCTTTACCATATTTTAATCACATTTCTGTCCTTCAGAGAATAACTATAACTATAGTAGATTCTTCTACTCATTGTTAGAAGTCATTTTAATGAAATATGTTATAAAAATAAGTTAGTAATACTGTAATGTAAATTCATCCCATTTTGGGTCTAATCTTTTAATGTTTTAACTTCTCATGAATATCTGATAAGATAAAGATTAGTGTTGAATTTTGTTGCTGTCTTTAATCCCCAACCATCCTATTTTGAAGTTTTATTTATTTATTTACTTTACTTATTTAAAGATTTTATTTAAAATTTTTTTTAATGTTTTATCTGTTTTTGAGAGAGAGGGAGACAGAGTGTGAGTGGGGGAGGGGCAGAGAGAGAGGGAGACATAGAATCTGAAGCAGGCTCCAGGCTTCAAGCTGTCAGTGCAGAGCCCAACACGGGACTCAAACCAACGAACCATGAGATCATGACCTGAGCCGAAGTCAGACACTTAACCGACTAAGCCACCCAGGCGCCCCTAAAGATTTTATTTTTAAGTAATCTCTACAGCTAATGTGGGGCTCATACTCACAACCGCAATATCAAGAGGCACATCTTCTGACTGAGCCAGCCAGGCACCCCAAAGTTTTATTATTTTAATTATCTAAAACCAAAAAAAAAAAAAAAAAAACAAACTTAAGCATCTGATCCTTTGTATTAAGGCTTTCAATTTTTTTTTTTTTTTGCCTTTTTCTATTTCTTGAAACATTGAGAGAGTACTTTTAGTATCATGTGCTTCCATTTGCAATATATACTCAAAGGAACAAAAAAAAGTTAATCCTTTGGGGAAATGCTAGATTAAAATACAGAAAAGTAACTAAATTAAATAATGAGGGTAAGGGCATGAGGAAGAGTCTCTTCCAGGATGAGATTGTATCACTGTTTAGTCTTTCAGAGAGGTTTAAATCTTAGCTGTCATGTGCTTTGTATTGAACGACCGTAAGTTGGAGAGTCAATAATATGAACAATTTGATATCCATTTGTTTTTGAACACTACTATATTAGTAGCTATGTAGACAATTGACAACTAAGGTCTTTTACTGACACATTTTAGAGGATTTTTGAATAGTAGCTTGCCTAACACCTATTAGAGGAAGTTCTTAATGTACACATTTTTATAACTGTAATTTTTATGCCATCTGTTCAGTGTATATGCTAATTAATGTTAAGATAGAATTTTAGTGTCTTTGAAATTGGGTGTATGTAGATACAGGTATACCCATGTTCAGACATATATATGTTCTGTTTTATAAAATGTGATAAATGCATTCACCAATTTGTTTTTTAGTGTATTTTGTATATATACACACGTTTTATTTATGAAATGTGATATATGTATTCACCAATTTCTGTTTATTTTTTATAGAGTCATTTGCCCTGGCTCCATAATTCCCACCCGGGATTAGAGAAAATAAGTGCTATAGTGTGGGAAGGCAATGACTGCAAGAAAGCAGACATGTCTGTGCTTGAAATCAGTGGAATGATAATGAACAGAGTGAGTGCTTAAATATTATTCTTTTAGTTCAAGAATAAGACAGCAATTATTAATATAATAAATAATTACTAGGATGTTATGTTTACAACTTATCTCATTTCTTCAACATGAAAAAAAAGTATTTGTATTTGGTCCTGTTTGTGATTTATACAGTGATTTGTCACCAAACCACCATCATGCTTTAGTGTTTTCATTCTTCTGACCAAGAACAGATGATGCAATTTAAAATTTTCTTCTTTTATGTTACTCTTTCTTTTGCTTTTCATGGATCAAATTGTGCTAGACATACACAAGTGTTGATGAAGGCTTATTTTCCTGTGTCCTCTCTCCTGCTTCATTTATTATTTAAAAAAAATCAAAGTAGAATATTTATATTGATACTTGCTTGCCCACTTAAATATATAGAAGTAAATGCAGCTAGAGGTAACAGGTCTTGAGTAGTTTCAGGAGGTAGAGTACAAATACTATGGGTTTTAATTTCAGTTATGAAATTGTGTCTTTTATGAAATCATTACTACTTTTTAAATTTTATCTGATTCCTCTTGGGCAACTAGACATGATTTAACTTGGACTTTTTTTTTAATTTTTTAAAATGTTTATTTATTTTTGAGAGACAGAGAGACAGTGTGAGCGAGGGAGGGGCAGAGAGAGGAAACACAGAATCTGAAGCAGGCTTCAGGCTCTGAGCTGTCAGCACAGAGCCAGTCTCCGGGCTCAAACTCAAGAGCGTGAGATCATGACCTGAGCCGAAGTCAGAAGCTTAATCGACTGAGCCATCCAGGCACCCCAATTTTATTTACACTTCTAAATTTCCATGCATTGTTCATTATGTAAGAACTATTATGCATACTTTATGGAGGACAGAAATTAAAGTAACTGCTCTAGAAATTGATTTCCATCCTATGACATACTCCTAAGGAATCTCTGGAGATGTGGATGTAGTTGGCGCTCCATACCTTAGCTGTCTGTGAACTAGCAGGTTGTTTCCAGAATGTATAATATGATGATAGAAAGTTAGCTAGATCCCTCCCAGTCCTACCAGTCTTATATTTCCCATTATTTCATTTCCAGTTTCCTTTTTCATAATTCTCCCTTTTTCCCCTTTTTTATTTAATTTTCCCCCTCTAACACATTTTCTTTTAAAATGGTTTTAAAGTATTAAGGAAATATCCATTTGATACTGAGCTCTTTGAAGGAAAACACAGATTGCAAATTTATCAAATAAGTGTAATTCTAGATTTTTCTTTTTATGTACTGAGCTTAAGTGGATATGAGATCTCATTCTTTTTAATATGGAAGTATTTGTGAATATTTCTAACTTTTGAAATAGTGAGATCTATAGAATTTTTTCCCCAGACCTAGGTAAGACCAAAATAGTTCATCCTTTTGCATCTACTTAGTGAATTAGAAATCTGGTAATGAACTGTTTTTAAAAACTGAACATATAATGACTTACAATCTACCTGTAATACGCTCTCAAACTTTGAGTCAATTTAAATTTCATTATTCGTGTATTAAAACTCATATATTTTAACAAAATGATTTTATACCGCTATAAATAAAATAATGCCTAATAGGAATTCATTTTACTGTAGATAAAATTTATGTATGGTTGGGTTTCTTTCTGTCTCTCTCTCTCTCTCTCTCTCTCAATATAGGTGAACAGCCATATACCAGGAATAGGATACCAGATTTTTGGAAATGCAATCTCTCTAATCCTGGGTTTAACTCCATTTGTTTTCCGACTCTCCCAAGCTACAGACTTGGAACAACTCACAGCACACTCTGCTTCAGAACTTTATGTGATTGCATTTGGTTCTAATGAAGATGTCATAGTTCTTTCTATGGTTATAATAAGTTTCGTGGTTCGTGTGTCTCTTGTGTGGATTTTCTTTTTTTTGCTCTGTGTAGCAGAAAGAACTTACAAACAGGTGAGTATAATATAGAATTTTGAATACAGAATATTTTATCCTTTTCATAATAGATAATTCCTGAAGTATTTTAGTATTTCATTAAATCATTTGACCCGCTAATTATTTTCCTGTTTTGTTTTTGTAGTACTTAAGCAAATACAATCCTATAACAAGCCATATTTTGTTGATTTTTGTTTTTCTGTGGTAATCTACTTGAAAATTAATCCTTATCCTAATCTGTTTTTAGCGATTACTTTTTGCAAAAACTGTTTGGACATTTAACATCTGCAAGGAGGGCTCGAAAATCTGAGGTTCCTCATTTCCGGTTGAAGAAAGTACAGAATATAAAAATGTGGCTCTCTCTCCGGTCCTATCTTAAGGTAGAATGGTAGTGATAAAAGTACTCTTAACATGCTGCCTTCCTCTCAGAGTTTCTCTTTTTTCAATATGGGTGTATGTCTAACTGTGTAGTCACCTGTGTACGCAACATGCTGCTGCGTGGTCATACTTAGTGTTCTTTTCAATCCATATTCAGAAATTGAAAATAAATGTTTAACTGGTTCTTTAGATAAAACACCTGAGGTCTAAAAGGCTTACATACATTTTTATGTAGATCATTCAAGATCAGATTGTCATAGATTTATATTTTATTTATTTTTAATTTTTTAATTTTTTTTAATTTTAATTTTTAATTTTTTTCTAATCAAAGCATAGTTGACACACAGTGTTACATTAGTTTCAGGTGTACAACATAGTCATTCACCTCTGTGTGCTATGCTATGCTATGCTTACCACTACGTGTAGCTACCGTCTGTCACCTTACAGCACTAATACAATACCATTGATTATATTCCCTAACCTGTGCCTTTTATTCCTGCGACTTACTCATTCCATAACTGGAAGCCTGTACCTCCTACTCCACTTTGCCCATTTTGCCTATCCGCTCACCCCCTTCCCTCTGGCAGTCATCAGTTTGTTCTTTGTATTTATAGGTCTGATTCTGCTTTTTGTTTGTTTATTCATAGGTTTTGTTTTTTAGATTTGACAATAATCTTTTTTTCATAAATCTCACCAACTTCTACTCATTCAGAAGCTTAAAGATTTTATTCATACCTAGAATGGTTATCAGAAGCCAGCAGAGGGAGCCCACTGCTTAAAAAAGAATTTAAAAAACTAATCAGTGAGTATCCTCACTGAAGTGGCCTATTACTATTTAAAAATATTAGCTTGCAGTTCTAAGCCATTCTCTTCATGCTGTTCTTTTCCCTTAATCTTTTAAAATAACTTTCCTAATTATGGCAGTAAGATATAAAAACTCAGGAGGGAAATGGGGAACTTCTGAATTAAGTTTAGGAAAGCACTTCTTCTGAGGATTATTTCTTTGCTACATTAAGATGCAGTGATTTTCATTATGCATGGAGTAATCAGGCCTTAAATAAAGCTGGCCAAAAGATCAGAAACCCTCTGATATACCTAGATCTTTAATGCTTTTCATTTTGAAGTAACAATGAAAGAAGTGGAGAAAAGTTTACACTATTTGTCTACCCTTCTATTTAAAAAATTCATTGTTCTGTTCATAGATTTAATTTGTTAGTATCCATGGGGAAATGCTAAAAATTGGCATGGATTATTTTTACTCACTGTGACTTTTCTGTTATGTGGAAGGATGAATATGATCTTTGTTACGTGGCTTAGTGAGAAGCCATCTGTAATTCGTCCTCATTATCAATCTGTTATATAAGTAGATGTTGTATTCTTTTGTACATTGTTTCATTCAATAAACATGTATTTAACGCTAACCACTTAACATCCACTACTGATGACATGCAAGGCCTTACCTTTCGGAGCTTAAAATTTAGCGAGGAAAATCTGTAGCCCCAGACCTAGGAATTATCCTTGGTATTTATTACTTCCCTCTCTTGCATTTCCAACATCCAACTCATCACCATTTTTCACCCTTTCTACTTCCAAAATATATCTTGGATCCATTTACTTCTTTGTTTCCATGTCTGCAACCTGAATGAAACCTTCAATCATCTGCTTTGGGCTACTGTAGATGCCTGTTAACTGTCCTCCCTGCATTCAGGTTTCCTCCTTCCAATACATTCCTCAGTCTGCCACCAGAGGTCTTTTTCAAATGTAGATTTCATTACATGATTCTTTAAAAAATTTTTTTTCAATGTTTTTATTTATTTTTGAGACAGAGAGAGACAGAGCATGAGCAGGGGAGCGGCAGAGAGAGAGGGAGACATAGAATCTGAATTAGGCTCCAGGCTCTGAGCTGTCAGCACAGAGCCCGATGCGGGGCTTGAACTCACAGACTGTGAGATCATGACCTGAGCCGAAGCCGGATGCTTAACCGACTGAGCCACCCAGGTGCCCCTCATTATGTGATTCTTAAAACTTTCTGAGGGCTCTCCATTGCTCTTAAAGGACAAAATCTCTGCATTCCAGCCATACCAGACTGCTTCAGTTCTTTGAATGCAATATTATTTTTACTGTTTTGTGCTCTTGCACTTGTCCTTCCTTCTGCCAGGAACACTGCCATGTGCTATCATACCTGAGCACCCTATTCTAGTATAAATATCACAGTATCAGGAAGATCTTCCCAGGTTATCTTCCTAACTTGCCTGTAAGAGTTAGGAGTGTGGGCCTGGGAAAGATCTCCTTAAGGAAGTGATACTTAAACCAAATTCTCTACCAGTTTTCTCCGAGCATCCTTTACCTTTCCTTTATAGCACTTATTACAACTGATCACATATATCTGTGGCTATAAGCTTGATGTCTGACTTCCTGCTACTTCCTGTGAAGGTAGGGACTGTGTGTGTTTTGTTCTCTGCTGTATTTTCAGTGCCCAGCACAGCGCCTCATTCTGAGAAGGTGCTCAAGAAATATCTGTTGAATAAATGATTAGTGTTTGACAAAATATTTGGAATGAAAGGAAATGAAAAACGTGGAAGTTATGCTAAGAATTCTATGCTATGTATTCACCATGTTTACTGTATTGCAAATCCTCAGGAAATAGTAACACTTTGTAATTAAAATTCATCCAACAAATTAGGTATATTTTCAACATTGTAAGCTATGATCAACCTGCAGGGATGGATCAACACTTTAATTGAAAGCATGGAATTAGCTGCTAATTAGTAAATATATTTAAAAGCATTTTTCCTCTTTTTCCCCAGCGTCGAGGTCCTCAGCGATCAGTCGATGTTATAGTTTCATCTGCTTTCTTGTTGACTATATCAGTTGTATTTATCTGTTGTGCCCAGGTGAGTTGACTTGTTCTGTGTAGAAAGTAGATAATCATATCTATAATTATTGGGCTCCAGAAGGCTTTCTAATAATAAACAACCACAGTAGTAATATTATAAGGAAGCCTAGTTATACAAGTTTTGAAATTGACCTTTTGCAGTTTTTTTTTCAGTAGAATAAATAAATGGGTCTTATTCATCTCTGTGTCATGAGCAGTGGCTAGCATAGTCTCAGATGTCTATTGATTGAATATATAGTAATTACTTTTTCTCACTTACCTGGTTATCTTTATTTCCCAAAACAAACTTATTAGTGGCTAGAATTGCAAAATTGTTTCAGACTGTTTTTCACAAATCTCTGCTTTATTCACATGTAGTATTCTTTCATTTTATATCTGAATCGTCACTGTGACATGACTGCCTCAGGCTCTGAGAAAGAAATCTCATTGTCCAAGACTAGTCAGGAAGCACAGAAGTATCTCAGGATATTCTGCATTATAAAATTAAACTTCCATTTCAAGTACTGTGACATACTAGATACCTGAAGATTCTTCTGCTTTAAAATACTGTATAGTCCAGAGGGTGGGTGGAAACTTAGCTGTTTAATATTCATATATAAGCTCTTCTATGTACATATTACATGCATATCTGAGTTTATAAGACAGTAAGGGGCCAAAAATGAAAATAAAGCTAAAAAACAGAGCAGTTAAGTATATGTGTTAATGCTGTGAGAGCGCTAGGATGAGGAGGTGAGGTGCATTGTCAATCTTCGTATCCTAGAGACTTGAGATTTAGGCCCACAAGAGGACAGAAGATGAGGCCTCAGCCTGCATACACCCTTATACATGCTCCCCCCCCGTAAACCAGACCTCTTACAGGACTACGGTCTCCATGAAAAGGTAGAATAAGAAAAACAGCCTGTCCACCAGCCCAGGAGGATAATAAGAAAGCTCATCTAACTCTGCCTGGACTCTGACTAGAATGGGGGGATAAGTCTCTGCCCTAAGAATATGTAACTGTAGGTCTGCCCTTATTAGAGGTTCAGGGTTTAAAATGTGCATTACAGATCTTGTCCTGTAATCTCCGTGTCAAGAAGTTAATATAAAAAGCGGTCCTAGGATATTTGGCAGAAGCAAAACCAAGATTGGTTCTTGGGGAATGTGACTTCAGCCTAGGCCTCAGGATGTCCACAGATGAAGAAGCCTCTTGAGGTTTCAAAACACTGAAGAAACCATCCATGTTGAGCCAGTCAGTGAACCAACAAGCAGGAGATTAGCTGCCTCAGATGATAAACTGATCAGATAAGAACTATAAGATAAAGACACAGATAACACTATGAAAAAAGAACAGATTTGAAAAAGAACTGACAGCACTTCAGAGAAATGAAAAATTCAGTTATTGACATTAACAACACAATAAAAAATAGCAGATTGAAGACAGCTAAAAATAGTGAATGGGAGATGGAAGAAGTTACCCAAAACATAGGACAGAGATAAAGAGATGGAAATATGAAAAGGAGATTGAAACATGGGAGAGAACCAACATATATCCATAGGAATTCCAGATGGAAAGGAGAAGGAGAGCAATATTTGGAGAGATAATGGCTAACAGTTTTTCTGTGTTGCTAAGACCTTAACTTTGGATTTAGGAAGCACAACAAGAATAAGAAGGAGCAATAAATATAAATCTACACTCAAGACACATTGTGGAAGAACTACAGAACACCAAAACAGAGAGAAAAATCTTAAAAGCAACCAGGAGGAAAAGACTGATTTCTTTACTTACAGTTCCTTATTGCATGTTAGCCTTTTGTTCCAAGCTTAATTTCCATGTTCCTGAAGTACATCCTATAGTAGTTCTGTCTCTTAGGAAGAGGCAGGCAAATACTAGCTATAAGAAAACTGG
The DNA here is from genome assembly GCF_016509475.1 of Prionailurus bengalensis. Classification (NCBI taxonomy): domain Eukaryota; kingdom Metazoa; phylum Chordata; class Mammalia; order Carnivora; family Felidae; genus Prionailurus; species Prionailurus bengalensis. The sequence goes on from NC_057348.1 coordinate 81,687,723, forward strand.
TGAGTTCATATTAATATCAGATGAAATGACTGTAATCTAAGTTCAATGGGGGATAAAGGGAAGCGTGACAAAAATTAAAAGAATAATTCATCAAGGTCTAATAATTCTCAGCTTGTATGCATGTAATCCAGTAACTTCAAAATATATGTACAGATAGCCAAAATCAATAACACTAAGAAGTTATTTTTAAAAACCTCATTGGAAGGTTTTAACACATTTCTTTTAGTAATTGATAGATTAAACAGACAAAAAACAAACAAAAAACAATGAAGATATGTACCTAAACAAGATAGTTTAAATTTTGTTCTAAAATTAGAGAATACATATTCTTTTCAAACACAAGGACAGTTTACAAAACCTTCCTGTGTACTTGGACACAAAGTAATTCTCAGTAATTCTCAGTAATTCTCAATGTAGACCACTTAATCTAACAGTAATGCAGTTACGGTAGAAAACAATAACAGCAGCAAAAAAACTCATACATTTGGAAATTTTAAAGCATATAAATAACAAATATTTAGAAAGCATAGTGTATTAAACTGAAAGCTACTGACACAGTTGAGAAATTGTTTAAAGAATGCTAGTATAAGTTACTTTATATCATTAAAGTTGAAAACCTAGGTGGACAATTTGGTACAAATGCATAATGTACTAAATCTGACTCGAAAACTGAAAACCTGAGGAGACCTGTAACTACAAAGTAGTATTGATTCAATAGTTTAAAACTTTGCCACCAACAAAAATCCTCTAGACCCATGTGGTTTTACAGTTGAATTTTGCCAATTATTCAAATAAACAGTAATTCTAATCTTACACAAAACACCTCGAGAGTAGAAAAAAAGGGACTATTCCCCAACTCATTTTGTGTGACTAATAGAATCTTGATACCAATTGACTCGAGAGACAGTATAAAAATGGAAAACTGTGAGCTAATTTTCCTTATTAACTTCAATGCAAAATACTAGGAAGATGAAGCCAGCAACTTAATAACAATAAATATGCCATGACCAATATAGTTTATACCCGGAATGCAAAGATTTTCAACTCACAAATTTGGTTTGAGCTCCTGTAGTTGATTAAAAAGGGAGAAAACATATGATCATCTTAACAGATGCAGAAAACAAATTGGTGAATTTCAGTGGAGATTCATAATACAATGACTGGAAAGTACTATTCTTAATCTTAAAGTATATCTTTAAAAATTTAAAGCAGACATTGTACATACGATATTTATTACCTTAGGGGTATTTACTTTAAAATTGGGAGTAAGGCAGTTACCCTCTCTACCTTCTTGTTATGGGTTTTGATTACATTATTGATGTGTTTGAAATATTTCATAATAAATGTGGAATGTTTTTAAAATAAAAATACTATATTCGTGATCAATTTGTATGAAATAAAATGTTATTTCCTTTAAAAAGAAATTGTTTGAATCACATTGCTGCTTCATGTTGCCTTTTTCGTACACTTTTAGTTGCTTCACGTGCATGAGATCTTCCTTGATTGTCACTACAATTGGGAACTAGTAATCTGGTGCATCTCGTTAACACTTTTTCTCCTAAGATTTGTTACCCTTGGATCAGAGACAAGTAAAAAATATAGCAATACCTCAATATTACTTACTGAACAGGTGAGAATGCATGTTTATTATAAGTTAATGCCTATAATCTACATATTAAACTAAAAATCTTTTCATTTACTTGAGATTTTTTAGGAACCTGTTTTTAGATTGCATTTGTGTTACAAAGAAAAACTTGACATTTGATAGGACATGAGCCTTTCTTCAATGTTCCTGCCTTGATGTGGCTTTCAAGTCTGACCTGTTGTTTTACTGTTTCACTTTGATTTGACAAGAAGCAAGTACTGTTTATAGCAGTGATGAACTTTAAACCATTAGTGGGATATGTTTGCTTGGCAGTCTAGCAGAGCCATATTTGAAGTAGGAATTTTTTATTCAGTAGGAAGGATAAAGCATAAGAATTTTGATGGTTGACTTTGTTGTGTATTAATTTGTTTAATATTTTCCTTACCATTCCATAGGAATTACTCAAAGAAACTTACTGCCAGTGAAAATGTTTTGAGTAGTTTTGCCAGGGAAAGTATGATTTTTAAGAATCAGTAATCCTGTCACATGAGCTCAATTAAAGGGAAAGGGGAGAGCAGCAAACAAACCAATTGATCTACTTTAGTTATTACTTACTCTTTTGTTTGTTTTGGCTCTAGGAGTAAAGTATTTCACCTATTAAATAATGAAATCGAGTTTTCCTTTCTTGTGTCAGCTTTAATCTGAAAAGTTTAAAATTTTATTATAAAATGCTTACTGTAAGAAATTTGGAATATACAGTAAAGTATGAAGGAGAATATTAATGTCATCTATAACCTCAATACCCGGAGAAGCACCATGAATGTTTTAGTGACTGTCTTTCAATTCCTTTTAAAAATGAGTATTTGTTGTAATTTTAAGTATTTTTAACTATTCATTCCTCGTTTTCATTCCTTTTTTTATAAAAGATAAACCTCTACTTGAAAATGGAGAAGAAACCTAACAAAAAAGAGGAACTGACACTAGTGAATAATGTTTTAAAGCTGGCTACTAAACTGCTAAAGGTAAAAATAAAACTGGGGGCGCCTGGGTGGCGCAGTCGGTTAAGCGTCCGACTTCAGCCAGGTCACGATCTCGCGGTCCGGGAGTTCGAGCCCCGCGTCAGGCTCTGGGCTGATGGCTCAGAGCCTGGAGCCTGTTTCCGATTCTGTGTCTCCCTCTCTCTCTGCCCCTCCCCCGTTCATGCTCTGTCTCTCTCTGTCCCAAAAATAAATAAACGTTGAAAAAAAAAAATTTAAAAACAAAAAAAATAAAATAAAACTGAAAATGGATATAATGTAGAATATGCTGTTCTGACATTTTATCTTAGTCTTTTGTTTGCAGATCCTATCTTATGTTTGGTTTTTATGATTATCCAAATTGTTTCCAAATTATTTGAACACATTTGTGTCATGTACATTTTACTTATTGTAAAACTAACCAGTGTGATCCAAATCATACCATTTTGAAATTTTAATAACTTTTGAAAATTTAAGACTTTAATGTTTAAAGTATTTAGAGGTTGGTATCTTTGGAAATTTTGCCTCCTAGTACTTAAAATAGATTTCAAAAAGGGAGACTTGGTGTTAATTTGGAAATTTTCTCATTTTATATTTCTCAGAGCAGTCTTCTGCGTGGCCTGAGTTAGCTTAAAAATTAGTAATACATAGTAATTATAATAAATATATATCACCAATAAACCTTTAAATTTTCGGATCATTTTTGGTGACAAAAAATATAATTTCAAAATATTTGATGTCATAATAACTCTTTGGAGGTAATTTGATAAAATATTTGTAGCATTGCTTTGCAGTATTAGTAATGTTTTTCTTTCTTAAAAGGAAAATGTTTTTTAAAATCTCAATTTCTGTAACAAATTGAATATAATGTTTTCAGAGAATGGTGTAAAATTAGTAGTCTCTCAGTATTACGTTTAATTCTTCAGTCAATTAAAAAGTCTTAATTAGGTACTGCCTCACAGTATATAATAGGCCTTGACAAGCAAGGTTCAGAAGAGAGGCGGGTGGGCTTGTCTGGTACATATGTGTTGAATATCTTCAGAGTGTAGGCACTATGCTAGACAGGATGAGACTTATAAGCAGCTTCAATCCCAGAGTAGAGGGAAATTTGAGAAACTACAGAGCACAACAATGTGATCCTTTTTGATCACACACAGTCATATACAATCTTCTACTCAGAAACCTGGGAGTTAATATAGATTGGTTTTTCTCTGTCACTCTTCACTGCCAAGAAATTCTCAGGCCCATTGATTTAACCTCTCCAATATCCTCTAGTTCATCTCCGCTTCCCTATCAGTACTATCCTAGGTCAGGCCCTCATTGTCTCTCACTTGAGCTTTGATCCATTGAACAAAGCAGGCCTTCCTGCTTCTAGTCTCACTGTTCTCCAGCGCCTTTTCCACAGTGCTTCCCTACTGCCTCTGATCTTTCTCATGTGCACATCTGATACACTCTCCCTGATTAAATTCAGTCTGTTAGTACGATTTGTGTAAAGAATGACCCTTACCTAAGTAGCCTGTTTTACAGATTTGAAGGATTTCTTTCCTTGCAGTTGGCCCCTAACAATGCTGGGCAACCTGTAGCCATTCAAAGATGCCATGTTTTCATGTGTCTTATGGAATACCTATTACCTCCTCCCACTAAGTTTTAGGAGCACCTTCCTCTAGGACCCACTGCCTTTTTAATACATAGCTCTTTTATGGGAGACTCACAATTAATTATTTATTTGTATGTCTATTCAACTGTAAGGTCTGTCAGCACAGGGACTAAATCCTGACTTCCTAGAGCTTAACACAGGGCCTGCCATATAACTTTGAATCTGAGAATAAATAAATCATAGAATTTTAAATCTTTGAATCAATTAATTCTTATATTTGAAAAGTAATTGTCTTAAAGGGAGTTTTATGTATGTATTAATAATAGCAGAAAATTTGGCTACTTTTCTAATTCTTGTGCAAAAAGGTATTATTCTCTTACATTTTTTGTTCTTATACTAGAAAATGTTTTCATACCTCTTGGTAATTATTAGACCAGTACTTTACTAGTCATTCATTTGAGATGGAAATTGCAGTTACGAATTTAGATCACAGAGTTCTTTTAAGGGAAGTCACTTCTAAGAAAAAGAAAAACCTGAAAAAGTATATATATATATATATATATATATATATATACACACACACACACACACACACACATACATATGTATATGTACATATGTGTATATATATGTGTGTGTGTGTGTATATATATATATATATATATATATATATAGTTTAAGTTTAACCAAGTTTATCCTTTCTAAAACTATCCACAATTTGTAACTGTTTTATGAAAGTTTTTTTCAAAAATTCTCATTGTATATTGCCCTGAATTAGTTTAACTCTTGATTCTTAATGTATTTCTGGGCTCATGTTTTTTGTTTTTTGTTTTTTCTTTTGCTAGGAATTGGACAGTCCCTTTAGATTATATGGGCTTACAATGAATCCACTGCTTTATAACATCACCCAGGTTGTCATACTGTCCGCTGTTTCTGGCGTTATCAGTGACTTGCTTGGATTTAATTTAAAGGTAAGAGTTTCCAAGTTTTTGTGTTGTTTTTCTTTTTTGAGAGAGAGAGAGAGAGAGAGAGAGAGAGAGAGAATCTTAAGCAGGCTCCACATGCAGCATGGAGCCTGAGGTGGGGCTCGATCTCACAACTGTGAGATCATGACCTGAGCCACAATCAAGAGTCAGACACTCAACTGACTGAGTCACCCAGGTGCCCCTTCCAGGTATATTTTTATTTCTTAGTGCCCTGTGACACCTTGTGACATTTATTTTACCCTGTCCGTCTTTTGAGATCTCGAATACACAGTGGTGAAATAATTTTCATAATATTGTGCACAAAGAATGAATAATTTTCTTGGTTTATAATGCTCATGGAACTCCTAATTTGGAACAGTATTCATACAAATAGGACTCTTGTATAGAATAAGGTATTCATTTTTTACTCATAATCTGAATCTAATTTAGGTGATAAAAAAGGAAAAGAAGAACCTTATTTCTTTTTTTGGCCAAAAGTTATTTATTATACAGCAATGCATATATCCCCCAGCATATGCACAACTCTTAGTGAATAAGGTGTAGATTATTCATATTAAACAAGTGGTATATGTGTATTGCTACTTCCCAATAAAAGAAAGCAAGGGAAATCTGATTTTTACTTTTTTATTTAAGGTGAATTATTCTTGAAAATGCAAGGATAAAAGAGTTTAAAATAGTAGAACCTATACTTGTTTATGAATGAAATTTAGATAATAGCATTAAGTAATATAATTTATAAGTTACAGTATTAAAACTGACTCTAGGGGTGCCCAGATGGCTAAGTTGTTTGAGCGTCCAGCTTCTGCTCAGGTAATGATCTCGTGGTACATGACTTGGAGCCCTGCATTGGGCTTGCTGCTGTTGCCGTGAAGCCTGCTTTAGATCCTCTGTCCCCCTCCCTCTCCCTGCCCTCCGCTCAAGTGCACACTCTCTCTCTGTCTCCAAAATAAATAAAAAACATTTAAAAACATTAAAAAAAAAAACTGACTCTAATGGTTACTACTTCTATTATTTTTTCACTAGCTGTGGAAGATTAAATCATGACAATGCAGAGAAAAGAAGATGTAGCCTCTTTTCCAGAATAAGAGTACCAACTAAGCTGCCTGAAAGCAGTCACTGACTCTTTGCTTCAGGAGTCTCAGCTGGGAAATCGAAGTGTTTACATCAGACTGTCTTGTGCAATTCTTATATTTATTTTACTTGTTCACTGTTTTTTACATTTATTTTAGTCTTTATATTTTATTTTTAGCATTGATGTACTTAGTTGTCGAAAGGGTGATAAAACTGATATCCAGATACTTGAGATCCTGGTAATCGTTCACAAATAATTGACAAAATAACAAATCGTGAGAATAGAAGCCATTGCTAAGCCCCGTTTCTCCATCAATGCCGTGAACTTGCCTTACTTGAGGAAAACTTCTTTAACTTGGAATATTGCATTGGACTCAGCTAAACACATAAAGTGTGTTCTTTGGTGAATCAAGATCCAGTCAGGGTTTCTCTTGAATTATTTTGGAACAATGCCAGGATCTGAACTGATTAAGCTGCAGTTACACACCCTTCAGTATTAATATATACGGTATTACATAACAGGTCAACAAGTGCTCTTTGATGATAAAACTCTTAATAGAGCAATAATTGTAAATGGTTACCATACTGTAAGATATTTTGATAAAAATTAACTAGTAATAATTGTATTTATTTGAAACACTGGGCTGTTTGCACAGCTCCAACTGTGCATGCTCAAAATGTGCACTTTTTAAAATTGTTACTTTTAATGCGTATCTTTATATGGGGTATGTTATAGTGTACTAGGGCATGATATGGTATCCTTTTGAGTGAGGTATACACTCATCTCACAAGTGAAGTGCCTATTGATATTACTAAAGTACATTATTATGTTTACTCAAGTAAAATAATTTTCTCCCCATGGTACACTATAGTGTATACACACTCAAATGAACAACTTAAGAACAAGGTTAAGAACCAATAAAATATTCCTTTGATTGCTAGTTATAAAACTATATCCAAATTTTCAGAAAAGAGCTTCAGTTTGCAAATTCTATCCTCTAAACTTAACCTGGTGCATCCCCCTCACCTCCAATTTTATAAGGGCTATTTTAGATGCTTTTAACCTGGAAAGTTACCTACTCCCCCCACATACACATGCACACACAATTTGCCAAGTGTCCAAATGAGAACATATCATGTTGGCATGTTAGGTAGATAGGGCAAATATGGTGATATCTTACATTGGGCCTTGATGTTAAGTTGTTACATTTGTACAATCAAGAATATATTAGGAATTACATAAAACATGAAATGTTTTTGCAATTTTTTTTTAACTGGGTATCTAGTTTCTAAAACAAAGAATTTATTTGAAACAGTATAGAATTTTCTTGGTGCAAGGTATATCATGTTGAATATCCTCACATTTTTTACCATGTTTTAGGGAATTTATTAAAATAATTAATTGTAAATGATTTATTTGATTGGTGCAGTTTTAATCCCCAAATCATAATCTTAAGATCAGGAATGTGTAGAGAACAGAGCCATGTCATAATATCACTTTGCTCTTACCATTCCTTTTGATCAGCCTCATTGTGTAGTATATTTTCTTTATGTAGAAAACAACAAAGGCAATTTGTTTTATTACCTATGTTCTCCTATGTTTAATAATGACCAAAGTGCATTCTGAGTTCTTTCAAGGAATGTATTACTGGAGCTTTAAGAACATACTTATTTTCTCATGTGGAAACTTAGGCTTTGTTTGATATGTTTCTTCTTCCTCTATTGTCTAATGTTGAGGTTGTTTTTAGGAATTATATTTTATAAACTTTTTCAGAATAAGGTACATACCTATACAGAACTTAACATTTTGCACAGAATATATCAAATATATTTTGAGAAAAAAAAGTACAGCATGAGTTCTGTTAGGAATAAAAGATGAAACTATTGTATCTCACAAAAAAAAAAAACTTATTTCAGAATGGAAATATTTTTGAGAAAGGTAGCTGAGTATACTGATTTAGGAAAATGCTTGTTTTGGATTGAAGTTCATTTTAACTTAGAGTTGGGAGTTGATTTATTGAGTACAGTATACCTCTCAACAACCTATAAATACTATGAATTATGTCTCTAATGTGGGCAGCAATAGAATACCAAAAGGAAAAAGTTGTCATTTTAAGCAATTTCAAAATATTAATGGAATTGTTTTCAAAGCAGAAAAAATTGACATTTGCTGCCTTTAAGAATACCGTGAATGTAAGAAATTGAAAGAAATTGTAACATATCACATAATATAGAAAAGGCAGTTCAGAGATAGAATTGTGGCAGATGTTGTGTGTTAACTGTTGTTTCTTTGCCACATGTGTTGTAATTGAACGTTTGAACAGCAAGTTTAAAATAAAATATTCTATGCTGACAGTGTTAAACTGAAGGTTTTCTGTTGTTTTCTTTTCATTTTAAATTCATATACATTTCTATGGTAATGTTGTATTTACTATAGCATAAACTTTAGTTATCACGCTTAGATTTCAGACGAGTGGAAATAAATTTTTTAAAACTTCCCGACATTTAAGATTTTGTTATGATTCTCAACATGAAAGAATATGCAGGTCTTCCGCCACCAAAATGCTATGATGTCATTAATTTTTTTTTTTTTTTTGCTTATTTGTTTGTATTTAAATACAGAAAACTGGCCATGGCCTGGGATATTAAAGCTCATTGTCAGAAGGATAGTGGTATTTTTAATCAAACAGTTTGCCACATGAGTTCAGCATGAGAGATCATGGCCAAAAATAAGATGGGTAAGCATTCTAATATTTCTATTGATTGGTACAAGTGTTCATAGGACTTCAATTAATCAGGGACTTTTCATTCAATTCCACTTTCCAACTTACCTTAAGCTTGGAATTGGCTCTTTCAATGAGTCTCCCTTCAGAATGCAAAATAGAGCATATGACTGGCATGTCTTTGAATTGCCGTATCATTTAGAACACTGATTCTCAACCCTTTTTCTGCCAAGTCTGTACAAAGGATACCTCAAATGCTTATCAATAGCACTGGTTCCTCACAGAGCCTTCCTACTGGGGGTGAGACTGTGGATCTAGGAGGCAGTATATTTTTTAAAAAGTGTTCCCCAAGTGACTTGGAAAATTTGTCCCACCTGTCACTCCTCACCACCTTGAGAATTACTACCTTATGATCAGGAATTTTGTAGAATGTAAATTCCATGAAATTTTAACTGCACTCACCACTGTATTCCTAGCACATAAAATGGTACCTGATACATAGAAAAATCTCAGTCTATTGAATGAATGAATGAATGAATGAGTCACATAGGCCCTTAGACACCACCTAGTCCAACGTTCTTATCAGATAAAAAACCTGTCGTCACAAAAGAGGTTAGGAAGCTTGCCCAAGGTTGCTATACTTTGTTAATGATAAAACCCACATTTTCTTTTATTCCCTTTGAAAGTATATTCTATAGAGACAAAGAAGATGGAAGAGTAGGAGGACCCTAGGCTTGTCTCATCCCATGAATACAATTAGATAACTGTCAAATCATCTGAAATACCCCAGAAATTGACCTAAAGACTGGCAGAACAAATTCCATAACTGAAGGTCGAGAAGAGGCCACATTGAAGAAGGTAGGAAGTGCAGAGAAATGGATTTTGGATGTTGCAGAGGGGAGAGAGCCATAGTCACACAGAAGGGCGAGAGGGAGAGGAATGCACAGGGGAACACACAAGAAGAATGTTTCCCCATAGCCATTGGCTTGGAAAGTGAGAGGGGCTGAATTTTGTGAGTTCTTGCAACCAGTGGGGCTTAAGGCCTAAAGTTTTAAAGATGAGCAGGCTTGGCTGGGATAGAGCCTGGAGAGCACTGTGCTGCTCCTAGAGAGAAGGCAAGCAAACAATACAGGGGTATATACAGTGTGGAAACTGACCTGAAGAACACCAGGAGCACATGGTGTGGAGACTATTTGGAGCATATCCCTGAGTGGCAGTGTTCACGGGGACACCTCTCCTGGAAGAAAAATTGGCCAGCACCATTTCTCCTCCCCTGCCCTTCAGCATAAACACAGAGTTACCTGTGGGACGCAACACATTGTGGACACTGGCTGCCTAACTTGCTTATCCTAAGGCCCACCCCCTGTACTCTGGTGGAACTGCCATTCTCAGTCACATTTACCTCAGTCCCAGTACAGCGGGCCCCTCCTTAAGAAGTCCAACACAAACCCCTGCCTGCACATCTCCTAACCAGAGAGTTTTGCAGGGCCTCATTTACAGTGGAGGTGGTGACAGGCCTCATTTCACAAGCAGACCAGATCACACCTAGTTGAAGCTCACCACATTCAGGCCAGGGACCAAATAGTGCCCACAGCAAACAAGGAGAGCCTCAGCAGACAACTGGCCTGAAGGATAGAGCATCCAGAACACAACAGGAGAGAGCACATGGCACATACTGGAGACACTCCTAAAGTGCCAGGCCCTGGGCACTACATGACTTCTTCATAAGGCCATTACTTTCAGGAGTAGGAGACACAACTGGCTTTTCTAACATAGAGAAGCAGGTGGAAACTAGACAAAATGAGAAGACAGAGGAATTTATCCCAAGTGAAAGAAGAAGATAAGGCCACGGCCAGAGATCTAAATGAAACAGATATAAGTAACATGTCCAATGGGGAATTTAAAGCAATGATAATAAGTATACTCACTGAACTTGAGAAAAGGATGGAAGGCATCAATAAGACCCTTACCACAGAGATAAAAAAGTTAAAAAAGAATCAGAGATGAAGAGTGCAATAAATGAGATTAGAAACACACGTGATGCCATGAACAGTGGGTTGGAAGAAGCCGAGGAACGAATTAATGATCTAGAAGACAAAGTAATGGAAAGCAATGAAGCTGAGTAAGAGAAAGAATTATGCAACATGAGAATAGACTTAGGGAACTGACTCCATCGAATATAATAATATCTGTATTATAGGAGTCCCAGAAGAGGAAGAGAGAAAAGAGGGCAGAAAATTTATTTGAAGAAATAATAGCTGAAAACTTCCCTAATCTGGGGAAGGGAACAGACATCCATATCCAGGAGGCACAGAGAACTCCCATCAAAATGAACAAAAGCAGGCCCACATGAAGACATAGTGTAATTAAATTTGCAGAATATAGTGATAAAGAAAAATCTTAAAAGCAGTAAGACAAAAGAAGATAGTGATTTATAAAGGAAAACCCATAAAGATAGCAAGATTTTTCTACAGAAACTTGTTAAGGCACAAGGGAGTGGCATGATATATTCAAACTGCTTAATGGGAAAAATCGCAGCCAATAATACTCTATTCAGCAAGGCTATCATTAAAAATAGAAGGAGGGGTGCCTGGGTGGCTCAGTCCGTTAGTGTCCGACTTCAGCTGAGGTTGTGATCTCACGGTTCATGGTTTCTAGCCCAGCGTTGGGCTTTGTGCGGACAGCTCAGAGCATGGAACCTGCTTCAGATTCTGTGTCTCCCTCTCTCTCTACTTCTCCCCCACTCACGCTCTGTCTCTCAAAAATAAATAAACATTTTTTTAAAAATCAAAATAAGAGAGTTTCCCAGACAAACAAAAACTAGTTTGTGACCACTAACCCAGCCCTGCAAGGAATATTAAAGGGGACTCTTGGAATGGAAAGAGGAGACCAAAAGTGACAACATAACAGTAGGAAACACAAGAGCAGTAAAAATGAGTATTTCTGTAAAAAATCAGTCAGAAATTCACACACACACACACACACACACACACACACACATGTATAAAGAATGTAAAATGTAACATATACCTAAAACATGGGGCGGAAAGAAGAAAAGAATGGGTCCAAACCTAAACAGCCATCAAACTTAATATACACTGCTATATAAAGAAAAGGTTATATACAAATCTAATAGTAATCATATATCAAAAACCACTAATAAACATGGAAAGAATAAAGAGAAAGAAATCCAAATATGTCACTAAAGAAAATTAGCAAAACGTGAAAGATAGAAAGACAAGAAAGGATCAAAGAAAATCTCCAGAGACCACCACAAAACAAGTAATAAGATGATAATAAATACATATGTATATCAATAATTACTTTTAATGTAAATGGACTAAACACTTCAATCAAAAAACAGGGTGTCAGGAAGCCATCAAGATCCTCAAGGAGAAAGCAGGCAAAAACCTCTTTGATCTTGGCCACAGCAACTTCTTAACATGTCTCCAGAGGCAAAGGAAACAAAAGCAAAAATGAACTATTGGGACCTCATCAAAATAAAAACTTCTTCACAGCAAAGGAAACAATCAGCAAAACTAAAAGGCAACTGACAGAATGAGAGAAGATATTTGCAAATGACATATCAGATAAAGGGTTAGTATCCAAAATCTATAAAGAACTTCTTAAACTCAACACCCAAAAAACAAATAATCCAGTGAAGAAATGGGCAAAAGACATGAACAGACACTTCTCCAAAGAAGACATCCAGATGGCCAACCGACACATAAAAAAATGCTCAACATCACTCATCATCTGGAAATACAAATCAAAACCACAATGAGATACCACCTTACACCTGTCAGAATGGCTAACATTAACAACTCAGGCAACAACAGAGGTTGGTGAGGATGCGGAGAAAGAGTATCTCTTTTGCATTGCTGGTGGGAATGCAAGCTGGTGCAGCCACTCTAGAAAACACTATGGAGGTTCCTCAAAAATTTAAAAATAGAAGTACCCTATGACCCAGCAATTGCACTACTAGGTATTTATCTGAGGGATACAGGTATGCTGTTTCGAAGGGACACATGCACCCCCACGTTTATAGCAGCACTATCAACAATAGCCAAAATATGGAAAGAGCCCAAATGTCCATCAAAGGATGAATGGATGAAGAAGTGGTGTATATATACAATGGAGTATTACTCGGCAATCAAAAAGAATGAAATCTTGCCATTTGCAACTACGTGGATGGAACTGGGGGGTATTATGCTAAGTGAAATGAGTCAGTCAGAGAAAGACAAAAATCATATGACTTTACTCATATGAGGACTTTAAGAGACAAAACAGATGAACATAAGGGAAGGGAAACAAAAATAATATAAAAACAGGGGGACAAACCAGAAGAGACTCAAATATGGAGAACAAATTGAGAGTTACTGGAGGGGTTGTGGAAGGGGGGATGGGCTAAATGAGCAAGGGGCACTAAGGGACCTACTCCTGAAATCGTTTCACTACATGCTAATTTGGATGTAAATTTTAAAAATAAAAAATAAAAAAAAAAAGGGTGTCAGAATGGATTAAAAAAAAACAAAAAAAAACCCCTATGTATATGCTGCCTACAAGAGACTCATTTTAGACCTAAAGGCACCTGCATATTAAAAGTAAGGGGATATGGGGACATCTGGCTGCCTCAGCTGGAAGAACATGTGACTCTTGTTCTTGGGGTCATGAATTTGAGCCCCATGTTGGATGTAAAGATTACTTAAATAAAACTTAAAAAGAATAATAAAAGTGAGGGGATAGAGAAACATTTATCATGCAAATCGATGTCCAAAGAAAACCAGAGTAGCAATACTTATATCAGACAAACTAGACATTGAAACAGACTGTAACAAGAGACACAGAAGGGCACTATATAATAATAAAGAGGGTAATCCACCAAGCAGATACGATGATTGTAAATATTTATACACCCAACGTGGAAGCACCCAAATACATAAAACAATAACAAAGGAAGTAATTGATAATAATACAATAATAGCATGGGACTTGAACATGCCATTTACATCAATGGAAAGATCATCTAAACAAAATAAACAAGGAAACAATGACTTTGAATGACACACTGAACCAGATGGACTTAACAGATATACGCAGAACATTCCATCCTACAGCAGAATACACATTCTTTTCAAGTGCACATGGAACATTTTCTATAATATCACATATTAGGCCACAGAACAGGCCTCAACAAATTCAAGAAGATCAAAATCATACCATGTACCTTTCTGACCACAACACTATGAAACTAGAAGTCAACTACAAGAAAACATCTGGAAAGACTGCATATACATTAAGTTAAATAACACGCTACTAAACAATGAATGGTCAACCAAGAAATCAAAGAAGTTATTTAAAAATACATGGAAACAAAATGAAAATACAACAGTCCAAACAAAACCTTTGGGATTTGGCAAAAGTGGTTCTAAGAGGGAAGTATATAGCAATACAGGCATACCTCAAGAAGCAAGAAAAACCTCAAATAATCTAACCTTACACCTAAAGGAACTAGAAAAACAACAACAAAGCCTAAAGCCAATAGAAGAAAGGAAATAATAAAGATTAGAGAAGAAATAAGTGATATAGAAACTTAAAAAAACAAACAAACAATAGAACAGATGAATGAAACTGGAGCTTTGGCAAAGTTATTTGAAAAAGTAACATTGATAATTCTCTAGCCGGGCTTATCAAAAAGAAAAGAGAAAGGACCCAAATAAAATCACAAATGAGAGAAGAGAAATAAACAACCAACACCACAAATATACAAAGGATTATAAGGGAATATTATGAAAAACTATATGCCAACAAATTGGATAACCAGAAAAAATGGATAAATTCCTAGAAACATATAAATTACCAAAACTGAAACAGGAGGAAATAGAAAATTTGACCAGACCAATAACCAGCAATGAAATTGAATCCATAATCAAAAGCCTCCCAAAAAACAAAAGTCCAGGACCAGATGGCTTCACAGGCAAATTCTACCAAATATTTAAAGAAAAGTGAATCCCTATTCTCAAATTATTCCAATTATTTTGGAATATTCCTTATTCTCTCAATTGTTCCAAGTATTTTGGTTGAATACAACCAAATACAACATCCGTTCATGATAAAAATCCTCAACAAAGTAGGTTTAGAGGGAACATACCTCAACATCCTAAGGGCCTTAAATGAAAAATGCACAGCTAACATCATCCTCAATGGAGGAAAACTGAGCTTTTCCTGTATGGTCAGGAATGAGACAGGGGTGTCCACTCTCACCACTTCTATTCAACATTGTACTGGAAGTCCTAGCCACAGCAATCAGACAACAAAAAGAAAGAGAAGGCATCCAAATTGGCAAGAAAGAAGTAAACTTTAACAGTATTTGCAGGTGACAGGATTCTACATATAGAAGACCTTAAAGGCTGGGGCGCCTGGGTGTCAGTTGGTTCAGTGTCCAACTTTAGCTCAGGTCATGGTCTTGTGGTCCATGAGTTCAAGTCCCACGTCAGGCCCTGTGCTAATAGCTCAGAGCCTGGAGCCTCCTTCAGACTCTGTGTCTCCCTCCCTCTTTGCCCCTCCCTCACTCACAACGTCTCTCTCTCAAAAATAAATATACATTAAAAAAATTTAAAAAAAGAAAACATTAACAGCTTCACCAAAAATCCTGCTAGAACTGATACACCAATTCAGTAAAGTTGCTGGATACAAAATCATTGTACAGAAATATCTGCATTTATATACATCAATAATGAAGCAGCAAAAAGAGAAATTAAGGAATCAACCCCATTTACAATTACACCAAAAATAATGAGATACCTAGGAATAAACCTAACCAAAGAAGTGAAAGACCTATACTCTGAAAACTATAAAACATTGATGAAAGAAATTGAAGATGACACAAAAAATGGAAAGAACTTCCATGCTCATGGGTTGGAAGAACAAATATTGTTAAAATGTCTATATTATACAAAACAATCTACACATTAAATGCAACCCCTATCAAAATACTATAAGCATTTTTCACAGAGCTAGAACAAACAATCCTAAAATTTGTATGGAAACACAAAAATCCTGAATAGCCAAAGCAATATTAGAAAAGCAAAGCTAGGGGCGCCTGGGTGGCGCAGTCGGTTAAGCGTCCGACTTCAGCCAGGTCACAATCTCGCGGTCCGGGAGTTCGAGCCCCGCGTCGGGCTCTGGGCTGATGGCTCAGAGCCTGGAGCCTGTTTCCGATTCTGTGTCTCCCTCTCTCTCTGCCCCTCCCCCGTTCATGCTCTGTCTCTCTCTGTCCCAAAAATAAATAAACGTTGAAAAAAAAATTTAGAAAAGCAAAGCTGTAGACATCAGAATTCCGGACTTCTAAGTTAATATTACAAAGCTGTAGTTATCAAAACAGTATGGTACTGACACAAAAACAAATACATAGATCAATGGAACAAATAGAAAGCCCAGAAGTGAACCCACAATTATATGATCAATTAATCTTCAACAAAGCAGGAAAGAAGAGCCAATCGGAAAAAGACTGTCTCTTCAACAAATGGTGTTGGGGAAAGCGGACAGCAACATGCAAAAGAATGAAACTGGACCATTCTCTTTCACCATACACAAAAATAAACTCAAAATGGATTAAAGACCTAAATGTGGAACCTGAAACCATAAAAAGTCCTTGAAGAAAGCACAGGCAGAAATTTCTCTGACATTATCTGTATTAACTTTTTTCTAGATAGGTCTTCTAAGGCAAGGGAAACAAAAGCAAAAATACACTATCAAGACTATATCAAAATAACAAGCTTTTGCACAGCAATGGAAACAGTCAACTAAAAGGCAACCTACTATATATGGGAGAAGATATTTGCAAATGACATATCCAATAAAGGGTTAGTATCCAAAATACATAAAGAACTTACAAAACCTAACACCCCAAAAATGAATAATCCAATTAATAAACGGGTAGAATACATGAATAGACATTTTTCCAAAGACATACAGATGGCTAGCTGACACATGAAAAGATGCTCAGGGACACCTGGGTGGCTCAGTTGGTTAAGTGTCCAACTTTGGCTCAGGTAATGATCTCATGGTACATAAGTTCAAGGCCCACATCGGGCTCTGTGCTGACAGCATGGAGCCTGTTTGTGATTCTCTCTCTCCCTTTTTCTCTCTTACCCTCCCCAGCTCTCTCAAAAAATAAAAGAGATGCACAATCAACATCACTCATCATCAGGGAAATGCAGATCAATACTACAATAAGATATCATCTCACATCTGTCAGAATGGCTAAAGTCAACAACACAAGAAACAGCAGGCTTGGGGGAGGATGTGGAGAAAGAGGAACCCTCTTGCCCTGTTGGTAGGAATGCAAACTTATGCAGCCAGGGTGGAAAATAGTACAGTTCCTCAAAAAGATAAAATTACAACTACCCTAGGATCCTGCAATTGCAGTACTAGGTATTTACTCAAAAAATACAAAAATACATGCACCCTGATATCTATAGCAGCATTATCTACAACAGCCCAAGTGCCCATCCACTGATGAATGAATAAAGAAAAAATATGTGTGTGTGTGTGTGTATATATATATATATATACACACATATATACACATATATACATACATATATATACATACATATATATATGAATATTACTCAGCCATGAAAAATTAAAATCTTGCCATTTGCAATGACATGGATGGAACTAGAGAATATTACGCTAAGCAAAATAAGTCATTCAAAGAAAGAGAAATACCATATGATTTCACTCATATGGAATTTAAGAAACAAAACAAGCAAAGAGGAAAAAGAGAGAGAGAGGCAAACCAAGAAACAGACTTAACTATGGAGAACAAACTAATGGCTACCAGGAGGTAGGCGAGGGGATGGGTCAAATAGGTGATGGAGATTAAGGAGTGCGTTTGTCATGAGTACTGGGTGATGTATGGATTTGTTGAATCAGTATATCATATACCTGAAATGAATATTACACTATATGTTAAATTAAAAAAATAATTAAAATACTTAATCATGGGAAAATATTCTGGAGAGAATGAAGATACTGATAAGTTATCTGTTCATATTTGTAGTGAGGTAATAATATAAAGTAATAGGCCTTGGCAGTAGGAAAAAATCAGAAGTCATTTGACATCTGCCTGTTCAACTCTCTGCAGTGTGGTTTGTTGGAAAGTACATATGCTTTGGAGTCAAATTTGTTTTACAATCTTGGGCAAATTACTTACCCATTTGTGAGTTTTGGTTTTCTCAGCTGTAAATTACTGACAGTGATACTAATATCTATCCTACAGGGCTACTAGGAGGATTAATGAGACAGCATATGGAAAGCACCTAGCTTAGGAACTGACATGTATGGGTTATGCAGAAAGGTCGGTTCTTTTTCCTCTTCAAATAAGTAATGGCTTAGGACAATTAACAAGGATTTCCAAGGTAAACCATTCATATTTCATATGGTGTCATGTGCATATCTGTCAAATATGATACATAATTAAGAATTATGCTTCATATAAACGATCATACACAAAGAGTTCTTTTCAAGGATTCAACATTTAATTCCTTCTCTTCATAAGCAGGCATACTAAAATATGGAAGGGAAGTTTTCTCATTCTTATATAAGCCTACATGTTATATCCAATTATGAACAATTTTGCTTAATTCTCAGGAGTATATTTTATTCATATCTTTACATTGTTAGATCTCTGTTTCATTTATATATGGATTCTCTCATTAATAACACCCTGGAGCTTTTTTATCTTCTGCCTTGTCTCAACCCTCAACCTTAAGTTGTCTGCTCACTGTTCATGCTCTGAGTTGCGAGAACATCTGACTTGACTTTTGACAAATTGCACTTATCAAGATTTTACTGGAACCTTTGAGTTGTATACTTGACAAGTTGTTTGTTTTGTTTTGTTTTAATCAGTCTCTTGTACATTTGTATGTTCTCTACAATGGCTCTTCCAAACTTCCTCTGTCATCCCCCAGCTCCTAAATCCCTCTCATCCTATAACTACCAGCAATGGGCATCATCATGTGTGAATTGTATCACTTTCCTCTTTTGTCACCTCTGTGCAACAAGTGTTGCTCTGTGAGGCCATCTGTCCATCAGTGCTCAGGATTCTGTCCCTGCCCTTCTATATAATACTTCTTGGTTTTGCCCTGCCATCATCATTAATCTTTTCCTTGTCTGATGTTGTAAGCTATTTGGATTTCAGTGAGAACTGCTTTGATCTAGAGTGTGAGAACACTGTTTCAGGTTTATAGGTTGGCTGGAACCATGGTATACTGGATGGCACTGTGAGGGCTCACCATACCCTCAGCCCTTGTCTAAACAAAGCAGGAAGTTGTTTCTTCATGTTCATCAAGCTTTGTTGGACTATACAGGTATTCCCTGCTTTTTGAAAGTTTGTGTGACGCCACTTTGCTCTTATGAAAGACCTACATTAGTACCTGTTTCCTCTAACCAAAAGAAACCAAAGAGGATTTTGGCTATTATGAGAAAAGGCGAAAAGTGAAAGTGCCTTCAACATTTGTTTTGCAGCTGTTATAGAAGGAGTAGGCACCCTGAGCCCCAAGAGTAGTACTCCCAAGCTCCTTCCAGGGGACCACACTCAGCATCTCAGCATCAAACTGCCGTAGTTTTGAACTGTGTCCTCAATTTATTGTGTGCATCTATTAGCAAGATGAGCCCTAAGATGTCTGAAAAGCCTAAAACAGGTTATTTTTTTGGGTCTGGGAACACTAAAAAAAAGTAATGGTAATTGCTTCTTCGCTTTATGCTATTCAGTTTATGAAATAGGAATGCTGTTCTTTCAGATAGCAAGAGTAAACTATTAACTTTTCTCTCAGATGCAGCTGATTGGTGCCCAGCCCTAAAGCAGCCAGCCGTTTTATGGGCCTGTGAGTAACCTGTGAAACCAGCTGGCACAAGAGCTGTGCCCAGTGGAGGCACTTCTACCCTTGATGGTGACTTGCTGACCCAGTGTCTCTCTGTTACCGCAAGTTTGAGTCAGGATACTGTGTTAAGCAGGGAGAGTTGCTAGAAAAGCAGAGACCCAAGAGAAGTCATGAATTAATCAGCAGAACCATAAAGTAGAAAGGAGGTACTTATAGTGGAGAAGGGAGAAGCAACTAACAGAAATTACCCCAAACTGGCAGAGAACTGAGTGATAGCTTGGTAGACTGTGTTGTTGGGTCATTAGTCTCGGACTGAGGGAGCTTCATTCTATGTCCCGAATCGTGAGGCCACATGTCCTGTTTATCTAATGATAAATTCATCACCTGAAGTAACAGAATGATGATTCTCATCCTGAATAAGACTTACACATTTGGCTGCCTGTTCAATCTTGAGCCTTTTTTCTTCTCTAATTAGTTCTCACTCTTTCTACCCATATCGAGTTAAGTGTACTGCTTGGCAATCTACCCTTTCAGCATATTTAGGCATCCTCTCTGTCTATAAAATAATTGTCAAACTCAGTGCCAAGAGTTGTGCTTTCTGCTTAGTTTATAGAAAGTTATTTAGTTCTGTGTATTCAACAGTGACCTGAAATTCAAATTAGTGGCTTGTTTTCTTTATTGTGTTTTAAAGCTAATCCAACTCTTACTGCCAAATTTAATCATTGACTTTCTGAAGTTATTTAATAATCTCCTTGACAGATAGGTTTTCAGGAGTTCAGGGTTGTTTTAGTCAAATTCTCTTACAAGTTTTGATCAATTATTTATATATGAGAATTTGTATTTTTCCCAACCTTGGTACTAAGAGGTATGCTTTAAGGCAAACTAGACTTGTTGCCAAAGGCTATAACCAGTTTGCATCCCTTGGGATATATGCCCAGTGTTAGCAAATGCATTTACTTGTTTTTGCCCAGAAATGCAGACTTGGAGCTAGCAGGTATTCTGCCTTCTATTTATATCCTTCCTATTGCTCTCAGCCAGAACTGCTGGGCCAGATTAGTGGTACTGGAAGATTCTAACAACATGAATTGTGCTGTTTGGGAGAAGACATTGGGGTAAGATGTTAGCCTCGGAAATGTGGGAAACAGACCAAGTATTTTTATTTGTTCATTCATTCATTCATTCATTCACATTTATTTATTTATTTATTTATTTATTTATTTATTTATTTATTTATTTTAAGAGAGAGAAAGACAGCATAAGTGGGAGAGGGGCAGAGAGAGGGAGAGACGGAATCCCAAGCAGGCTCCATGCTGTCAGCACTAAGCCTGATGCAGGGCTCAATCCCCAAAACCACGAGATCATAACCTGAGCTGAAATCAAGTGTCGGACACTTAACCAACTGAACCACCCAGGTGCCCCCAGGCCAAGTACTTTAAAATTCCAATTGTATTCAGTTTCTCTTTCATCCATTCCATGAATAGTTTTTGAATATTATGTGCTAGACAGTGAGCTAGGTACTAGATATATGGAAATTAAAATATAGTCCATCCTTTCATTTAACTTGGATGTTAGATGAAAGTATAATATTTATTTGGTATAGTCATCCAAATAAATTAGTTTGAAGGAGGTACATACTATAATGGATTTGCTAGTGTAAATAAGTGTCATAAGCAAGCAGTAGTATGGCTAGAAGATGAGTTTGTGAAGCCAAGGAATTTGAGTTTTGTCCTCAAAGATGAGGACAGCCTCCTACAGTATTGGCATGTCATAGTTGCTTGCTGAATACTAAATTGAGATGTCACATTCTTCACTGGGACACATAGTCCCCAGCTCCAGGCTGAGAATTAATTTTTTTAACTTAAAATTTTAGTACATGTTAAGGACTCTGTCAGAATTTTTATGTAATTAAAAAAAAACAAAACAAAACAAAACTGGGGCATCTGGGTGGCTCTGTTGGCTAAGCGTTTGACTCTTGATCTCAGCTCAGGTCGTGATCTCACGGTTTGTGAGTTTGAGCCCTGCGCTGGGGCTCTGCCCTGACAGTACAGAGCCGTCTTGGGATTCTGTCTCTCCCTCTCTCTGCCCCTCCCCTGCAGACTCTCTCTCTCTCTCTGTCTCTCTCTCTCTCTCAAAATAAATAAATAAACTTAAAAAAAAAAACTGACAGGAACACCTGGGTCATTCAATTGGTCAAGCATCTGACTCTTAATATTGGCTCAGGTCATGATCTCACAGTCATGGGATTGAGTCCCGTGTGGGGCTCCATGCTGAGAACGGAGCCTGCTTGGAATTCTGTCCCTCCCTCTCTCTCTCTGCCTCTCCCCACCTCTCTCTTTCTCAAAATAAATAAATAAACGTTTAAAAAAAAAAAAAAACCCTGACATGTCACAAATCTGTATCCAAGAGTGTGTATAATTAAATTAACCTCAGTTGGATGACAGTTAATTTATAATTATTTGCAAAATGATTTTTTTTTAATTATAGAATAACCCAAGTCATGGGCACTATGATAAAGATTATGGGTTCTGGAATCAGGCAGAGCTGTGATTCTTTGCATGTGTATGACCTTAGCCAAGTTACCTTACTTCCCTGATTGTCTTCTGTAAAATGTGGTGGGGAGATGCTAATGTTGGAGCCTCATGCAGTTCTTGAAAGTATGAAATCAGAGAGGGTTTGTGTAATGGGCATAAACTTGCTCTACAACCCTCCTGTACAGCAAAACATCATTGTTTTGTCCTCAATTAAACTATATCTGGCACTGAGCTCCTGCTCAAAAGACTATCAAGAATTCAGTCTGTTAAGTTTGAAGGAACCCCTCCTCCCTGGATTGATACAGAAATCCAGTGGATTCAGCCAGCGCCTAGAAAGTATGGAAATGGCCTGGTCCTTATTCTCTGATAGTAGCTTTTCCTCTATCCTGCCGCTTCTACCTGGCTGACAACCTCTTGTGTTCATTGGGCATGGGTGCCCTCGCCAACTCAGAGATGTTTCCCATAGATATCCTCCCTGGCTGACTCCAGACTCAGCCTCACAATCCTCACCTCTGCTTCAAAGCCTTAAGATCTCAGTGCCTGTCTCCTTCCACACACACCCCTCAGCCGTGCTCCGTTGGGCACATCTGCAACCTCTCTGGAGGACGAGCCCCTCTCCCAGCAACTCCCACCCCATGTTTCCATGAGCTGCTTTCCATCCACCGGACTCCCAAGCCAAAGTCTGGCTGAGGAGTTGTCTTCTGGGACCTGACAACTTCTACTGTCAGCCCAGAGCTCCAATAGCAGTGGTCCCCATGGAGGGGAAGGAATCCAGCTCAAAATAGGGTTGTGTGATGATCTTCTTGGAACAGTGGAAGGACGCTGCTTATTCTTCTAAGTCTTTCAGCAGCACATATCCCAAGTTCTCATGCCACTTAGGGAACATGCTTAGTCACCTCACAATACTTATTCAGCATTATTATTTTTATTAGCATCCCTTATGGAAAATAGGCAAGGATTCAGAGAGATCTCCGTAAATTAAAGAAATTATCCAACTAGAAAATGAACTGGAGAACCTGAAGCTGTCCAAAGAAAGAAATCTAAGTTATTAAAGGGATGAAAATAAAGCTTTGGGAGAAAGCGCTAGTATTACTCAGTGTGGAAAATAAAACAAGTAGAAGGCTTACATTTGTCTTTAAGCATGTTACAGCTTGCAGCCAAGGTCCCCATCCTCTGTTCTTCATCAACCCTGAGGTTTAAAGCAACAGACAGTAATTTGAATTGCATTGTGAGATTTTGGCTGGTCACACACAAAGTACTTACTCAATGCAGAATGGTAATTCGTGGATGCCACGCCCCCAGGGATGCTGGTGGAGTTCACCTGGAGGGAAATGAGGACTGGCTTAGTTGATACATTGGGCCCTCCTCAACACTGTGATTCTAGATATGCTTTTGTTACTTAGTGGGTGATCCTGAAAGTTATATTTGCTCATGTACAGTTAAAATACAAAGTGAGATATGGCATAGATAGAAGGTCTTACTCTGAGTATCTGGAACCTAGGCTTGTATCTGCTCTTAGACTGATTTCTTGTGTGATCTGGAGTGGCTGTTTACCCTGGAACCTGAATAGAGGTGGTTTTAGAATTAGAATTAGTTGATCTATCTTTCCTCCTTTAGCTTTACCATTCTGAGATGTTGTTCTCCATATTTTCTTTATCTGCTAATGAGCAGGAGAATTAAGAGTACTTTTATTTTCAGAGAGTTGACTGTGGTTGTAATTTCCCAAGGTAATTATTTAATTTATAAACATCTAGTTTCTAAAAGAAAATTAAAAGGTTTCCTTGTGGAGAAATTTAGCTGCCTTGTTATTCCAACAAAATATGTTTTTATCAGTTGTTTTAATTTGAGGGAACTGATTTTCCATGGGCTGGGTAATTTAGTACAGTTTTGTTTCCTACCATGACCCATCTCTTTGGCAAATTACGCTTTTTCACCATTCTCAAGTGAGCTTTCATTTGTTTTGGGTTGGTGGGATCAAGCACTCCCACTTTTAATTTTTTTTTTTCAACGTTTATTTATTTTTGCGACAGAGAGAGACAGAGCATGAACGGGGGAGGGGCAGAGAGAGAGGGAGACACAGAATGGGAAACAGGCTCCAGGCTCTGAGCCATCAGCCCAGAGCCTGACGCGGGGCTCGAACTCACAGACCGCGAGATCGTGACCTGGCTGAAGTCGGACGCCTAACCGACTGCGCCACCCAGGCGCCCCAAGCACTTCCGCTTTTAAACAGAGCCATGGTGTTAACACAAGCCCCTCTTCAGTTTCAGGTTTTTCTGATTCCCTGAAACCAGCCTGTCTTAATTAAGCCATTTTATGCCTGACCATGGCATTAATCAGATGACATCTCATTAATAGTTTTATTTTAAAACTCTGGAAACAAAAGTTTCTTCTCCCATTGCTTTTCCGCCCATATCTAAAATGCAGCTCTTGGTGGTAACTCTTTTTTTAATTTTCTACAGGTTTGTCTCATTGCAAATAGGTGAATTACAGGATTGGGACGAAGCATCCTTAACTGATATCCATTTCATTCTTCCCTCCTTGCTTCAGTCCCTAGCAGGTATTCGACTGTGAGTGCCACCTTGCTAGCCGGTGACAGAACCGCTGCACTTAGTTCTTTGTGCATTGTGCAGTTGGACTTTGTGTTTACAACTTACTTTTCCTATCTTCTCTAAGCATCTTATTAGAAGGTAAGGTAGTTTATAATGTAAACCAGCCTAATTCTGCCTCCATAATGGTGAATAACATCTATGTAGCTAGGTTATAAGATGCTCTTCAAAACAAAGTCTATGTCATAACTATTTTTATGTATTCCAAAAAAATGCATTGCAGGTCTTTGGACATAGGTACCCACTGAGGGGAGAATAAGGGGGGAACAGCAGATGGAGACCAAAACGTTTACTAAGAATGTGGTGTCTTCATAATGGACTCAATACTGGCTGCCTGTTACAATGGCTTGGACTCAAAAAATAAAATACGATACTGATACCTTTGTTCCACTCCTAGAGATTCTGAGAGGAGGATTTTTTTTTTTTACTCCCCACCAAGTTGTTCTTGGGGAGCAAGAATTGTCATTATTAAAACACTGGTCTACATTGTCAAAGGCATTTAGACAGTGATGAAGACAATTGTCAGTGAGTACATGAACAAAGATGCTAGAACAAATGTATCTACTATGCTGACAACTTAAAATGTTGTGCCCTAAATAATGTATCACTGTTTTCCATTTTTTTATTTATTGGTGGGGTGGGGGGTACTTCTCTTGCCCGGAGACCTGATCCTTGTCACATGCTGACAGCACACCCAAGTGATAACTGTGCCTGCTTCAAGGGCTTAAAGATAAATGATATGTTCAGATAGTATATGTCAGCTGAGTAGTGGCAGTGACATTTAGCCCTTCTGTGTTCCCCTGGGTGGTCATCAGTGGTACACAGGTACTGCAGATCTTTTAGGAACTTTGTTTCAAGAGGATATTTAAAGAGGACAGAGTAGCAATTTGTTGCCGAAATTGAACTAATCCAAGCTACCTACTAAATCTAGTCTTTAAATCAGCATGAACCCTGCCTTCCTCTCTTTGTCACAGATCCTTTGTTATTGGCTCAGTTGCAAGAATTGCCTTCATATTAGTTGGTAATTTAGCCTTTTCTTTTTTTTGACAAACTGAATAGTTTCGGGGCATCTGGGTGGCTCAGTCAGTTAAGTGTCTGACTCTTGATTTCAGCGCAGGTCCTGATCTCAGGGTTCATGAGATTGAGCCTGTGTAGGGCTCTGCTCACTGACAGCATGGTGCCTGCTTGAGATTCTCTCTCCTGTCTCTCTCTGCCCCTCCCCCTGCTTACATGCGTGAGGTCTGTTTTTCAAAATAAATGAATAAACATTTAAAAAATTGAATAATTTGAATCAGTGGTTGTCGAAGTATGGTTCCAGGAACTCTGGGGGTTCCCAAGATTCTTTCAGGGGTCTGCAAGGTTAAAACCATGTACAGGTAAGAGATCTATAAAAGTATAATATGGACCAATGGATTTCAATGAAACAGTATAAAATGTGCATGATATGGTTTCACATTCTACCCTGTGACTTACCTTTAAGAAAATATGCCAAGTTTGGGTGTAGTAGCAAAGGAGAGTATCTGTAATTATCAGAAAAGTCTAAGAAAATATCTCTCTTTTCTAGTAACATATCTGTGCCAAGATGAGTTTTATTTTTTCATTTTTAAGATTTTATTTTTAAGTAGTCTCTACAGTCAATGTGGCTCTTGAGCTTAGAATCCTAATATCAAGAATTACACGCTCTACTGACTGAGCCAGCCAGGCACACCCCTGAGTTTTTGGGTTTTTTTAATGGAAGTTATTTTATTTTATTTTATTTTATTTTATTTTGTTTGTTTTTAGAGAGAGGTAGTGCGAGCAGGGGAGATGGGCAGAGGGAGAGAGAGAATCTTTTTCTTTTTTTTTTTCACTGTTTATTTTTCAGAGAGAGAGAAAGAGTGTGAGCGGGGAGGAGCAGAGAGAGAGAGAGGGAGACACAGAATCCGAAGCAGGCTCCAAGCTCTGAGCTGTCAGAACAGAGCTCGACATGGGGCTCAAACCCATGGACCACGAGATCATGACCTGAGCCAAAGTCGGATTCTGACTTCAATGATGACCAACTGAGCCATCCAGGTGCCCTTTGAGTTTTCCTCATACACATAATCAAACAACACATCAAAGCAAATCAAATAAAGACACACTTAAGAGAGTATAGCTATCTTCTTCCTTTTCTAACATCTTTGTTGAAGCCTAGTTGACATTCAATAAACTACACGTTTAAAGTGTACAGTTTTTTTTTTTTAATTTTTTTTTTCAACGTTTATTTATTTTTGGGACAGAGAGAGACAGAGCATGAACGGGGGAGGGGCAGAGAGAGAGGGAGACACAGAATCGGAAACAGGCTCCAGGCTCTGAGCCATCAGCCCAGAGCCCGACGCGGGGCTCGAACTCCTGGACTGTGAGATCGTGACCTGGCTGAAGTCGGACGCTCAACCGACTGCGCCACCCAGGCGCCCCATAAAGTGTACAGTTTGATAGATTTGGGCATACATGCATATCACAAAACGGCAGCATAATCACTTTCATGCAGGTATCTGTCATCTCTAAGTTTGTTCTGGCCCCTTTGTATTCACTCACTCTTGCACCTCTCACTCCCTCCCTACCCCTGCCATCCTCAGACAACCACTGCTCTGCTCTCTGTCATGATAAATCAGTTTACCCTTTCTAGAATTTTATATATATGAGACTGCATTTGTTTTTTTTTTCCTCAGGATTCTCTTTCACTTAGCTTACTTATTTTGATATTCATTAATACTATAGCATGTATCAGTGGTTCATTCTTTGTGTGTGTGTGTGTGTGTGTGTGTGTGTGTGTGTGAATAGTATTTCATTGTATTATGCCAGAATTTGTTTATCTGTTCACCTTTTGAACATTTGGGTTATTTCTGTTCGGGGCTGTTACAAATAAAGCTGTTATGACCATGCATGTATGATTCTTTGTGTAGACATAAGCTTTCATTTCTCATAGTAAATACTAAGAAGTGAAATGACTGGGTTATATAGTAGGTGTATGTTTAATTTTTTAAGGAACTGCCAAACTGTTTTCCAAAATGGTTATACCACTGGATATTCCTCCCTGCAGTGTATGAGAGTTCCAGGGGCTCCACATGCTCACCAACACTCTGAACGGTCAGTCTGTTTTAGATATTCTAGTAAGTGGATAGTGTATCTCATTGTGGTTTTGACTTTCGTTTTCCTAATGACTAATGATGCTAAGCATCTCTCCTTTACATTTTTATGCCTTTATAGAGATATGTTTCACATATTGAAATTCATCCAGTTAAAGGGTACAGTTCAGTGGTTTTTAGTGTATTCACAGAGTTGTGCAACCATTACCACAGTCTATTTTTGGAGTATTTTTTGAGCATTTTTAGCATCCCAAGGAGAAATCCCATGTGCATCCAGTGATCATTTCCCATTCTTGCTCCCCTAAACTTCACCTCAGCCCCTTGCAAATTCTAATTTACTTTCTGTCTCTGTGAACTTTCCTATTCTGGGCATTTGTCATATAAATGGAATCACATAATATGTGGTCTGTTGTGTGACTGGTTTCTTTCACTGAGCATAATGTGTTCAGAGTTGATCTACGCTGTAGTATAACTTCATTCCTGTTTATTGCCAAATAATATTCCATGTATAGATATATCACATTTTGTTTATTCATTGGTTGATGGATATTTACATTGTTTATACTTTTTGAATTTTATAGATATTGCTACTATGAATATTTCTCTATTTATTTTCTAGATATGTGTTATAATTTTTCTTTTTTAGGTCAGCTCCATGCCATGCCCACTGCAGAGCCCAACATGGGGCTTAGATTCATGACCCTGAGATCAAGAGTTGAGCTGAGATTAAGAGTCAGACACTTAACAGGCTGAGCCACCCAGGAGCCCCTATCCTTTCTTTTATTGATGTGATGTATTACATTTTGTGAATATTAAATTCATTTGATCAATCCCACTTGATCATGATGTATGATTTTTTTAATGTATTGTTGGATTCAGTTTGCTAGTATTTTGTTGAGAATTTTTGCATCTATATTCATGAGAGATATTGGCCTGTAGTTGTCTTTTTTGTGTGGTGTTTTTATCTGGTTTTGGTGTCAGGGTTATGCTGGCCTCATAGAATGAATTAGGAAGTTTTCCTTCCTCTTGTATTTTTTGGAATTGTTTGAGAGGAATAGGTACTAGCTCTTCTTTAAATGTTTGGTAAAATTTGCCTGTGAAGCTGTCTGGTCCTGGACTTTTGTTTGGAGGGTGGGGGGTAGAGAGCTGTTCTTTGATTACTGATTCAACTTCATTGCTGGTTGTTGGGCTATTCACATCTTCTATTTCATCCTGCTTTAGTTTAGGTAGGTTACATGTTTCTAGGAATTTATCCATTTCCTCTAAGCTGTCCAATTTGTTGGCATTTAAATTTTCATAATATTCTGTTACAATTATTTCTCTTCTGTTTATATTGATAGACTCAATTTGCTAACATTTTGTCAAAATTCTGTATCTATGTTCATGAGAAATATTGGACCATAGTTTTCTTTTCTCATTATATCTTGTCTGGCTTTGTCATGCTGGTCTCATAAAATAAGTTGGGAAGTATTTCCTCCTCTTCACTTTTTTTCCAGAGGAGCCTTGTATAGAATTGTATTATTTCTTCCTTGAAGGTTTGGCAGAACTCCCCAGTGAAGCCATCTGGACTCTGATTCTTCTGTGGAGAAGATTTTTAAACTACAAATTCAATTTCTTTAGTAGGGGTGATCTTTAGTAGTTTGTGTCTTTCAAGGAATTTTTCTATGAGCAGTAGTAGTTTGTGCCTTTTAAGGAATTTGTTAATTTCATCTAAGATGTTCAATTTATTGGCATAAAATTTATTCATTATTCCCCTTATTTTTCTTATATCTATGGAATTTTTAGTGATATCACCACCCTCATCCCTGATATTAAAAATTTATATATTCCATTTTTACCCTGATGAGTATAGCTAGAGGTTTATAAATTTTATTAAAATTCTCTAAGAATCAATTTTTTATTTTATTAATTCTCTCTATTGTTTTGTTTTGTTTTCAGTTTCATTGATAAATATTTTGATTTTTAATTCCATTCTGTTTTTTTCCTCTCAAGCCTCGAAAGGTGGCAGCTGAGGTCATGGATTTTAAACCTTTCTTTTTTTTTCTAATATAGACATTTAGTACTACAAGTTTTTGTTGAATACTGCTTTATTTTCATCCCACAAATTTTCATATGATTTGTTTTCAGTTTCATTTTGTTCAAAATACTTTCTAATTTCCCTTTTGGTTTGTTATTTGATCCATCAGCTGTTTACAAGTGTGCTATGTAGTTTCAGAATTTTGGAGATTTTTCAGATAATCTTTCTGTTATTGATTTTAAATTTAATTCCACTGTGGTCAGTGAACATGCTTTGTATGATTTGGATCCTTTTATTTATTGAGACTTGTTTTACAATCATGAATATGGCCTGTCTTGGTAAATGGTTTATGTACGCTTGAAAAGAAAGTGTATTGCTGTTTGTTGGAGTATTTGACAAATTTCAGTCAGGTCAAATTGGTCAGTAGTGTTGTTCAAGTTTTCTATACATTTATGAATTATCTGTATATATTTTCTATCGGTTATTGAGGAAGCAGTATTGAAATCCCCAACTATAATTATTGATTTAGCTATTTCTCTTTTCAGTTCTGTCAGATTTTGCTTCATTTATTTTGAAGTCTTTTTTTTTTTAATGTTTATTTTGAGAGAGAGAGAAAGAGAACACAAGCAGACGGGGCAGAGAGAGAGGGAGACGCAGAATCCGAAGCAGGCTCCAGGCTCTGAGCTGTCAGCACAGAGCCCGATGTGGGGCTCGAACACATGGACCATGAGGTCATGACCTGAGCCAAAGTCAGACACTTAACTGACTGAACCACCTCGGTGCCCCATTTCGAAGTCTTATTATTAGGTGCCTACATGTTTAGCATTCTTGTGAACTCTTGATAAATTGATTCCTTTATCATTATGAAATGACCATCTTTATCCCTGGTAATATACTCTGTTATGAAACCTACTTTGTCTAATATTAATATAGCCATCTCAGCTTTCTTTTGATTAGTGTTAGCATGATATATATTTTGTCCATTTTTTTCACTGTTAGCCAAGTTGTGTCTTCATATTTAAAGTGAGAGGGTTTTTTTTGTTTTTTTGTTTTTTTGTTTTTTTTTTTTTGTAGTTGGGTCTTTTCTAGCCAGTCTTCTAATCTCTGTGTTTTAATTGGGATATTTAGACTATTTACATAAAATGTGATTATTGATATAGCTGGGTGTAAGGCTACCATGTTGGTATTTGTTTTCTATTTGTCCCTTTAGTTCTTTATTCTCTTTTTTCTTTTTTTCTGCTTGCTTTTGGAGTGAGCATTTTTTATAATTCGTTTTTTATCATTTTTGTTGGCTTGTTAGCTATAGCTATTTGTTTGGTTTGGTTTGGTTTCACTGATTGCTTTAGGGTTTGTTTTAAACTTACCATTTAGGGTTTGTTTTAAACTTACCACATTCTACTTTGAATTGATGTTATATTACTTCACATGTAGTAAAAGAACTTTATATTTCTATACTTCCATTTCTTCTGAGAATTCGTTTTGTTCTTACCAAACATTTTGCTTCTACATGTATTATAAATTCCACGATGCATCATAATTGCTTTTACTTGAATAATTGGTTATATTTTTAAAGTATTTAAACAATGCAAAGAAATATTTATAATTATTGACATAATTACCAGTTCTGGTCTGCTTTATCCCTTTGTGTAGATGAAGTTGTTGTTGTTGTTGTTTAAGACTTCTATCTACTCACCTTTTTCTTTTACTTGAAGGACTTTCTTTAATATTTCTTTTTGTGTAGATCTGCTGGGAATAGATTCTTTCAGCTTTTGTATATCTAAAAAAGTCTTTATTTTGCCTTTGTTTTTGAAAGATATTTTCATGGAAAAAGGACTTACAGGTTGTAGGAATTTTTCCCCCAGCTCAATTTGTCTTCTGCCTTGTATTGTGTTCATGACAAAATCTATCTTCATCCTTATCTCTTTTTCTGTATAAATTATGTGTCTTTTTTTCTGGTTTCTTTTAAGATTTTCCTTTTTACAACTGGATTTAGGCACTTTGATTATGAAGTGATTTGATGTAGTTTTCTTCATGTTTCCTGTGCTTGGAATTTATTGAGATTCTTCAATCTGTGGGTTTATAGATTTCATCAAATTTGGTTTCATTAAAATATTGGTCATTATTTCTTTATTTTATTTTATTTTATTTTATTTTATTTTATTTTATTTTTTTAATATATGAAATTTATTGTCAAATTGGTTTCCATACAACACCCAGTGCTCATCCCAAAAGGTGCCCTCCTCAATACCCATCACTCACCCTCCCCTCCCTCCCACCCCCATCAACCCTCAGTTTGTTCTCAGTTTTTAACAGTCTCTTATGCTTTGACTCTCTCCCACTCTAACCTCTTTTTTTTTTTTCCTTCCCCTCCCCCATGGGTTTCTGTTAAGTTTCTCAGGATCCACATAAGAGTGAAACCATATGGTATCTGTCTTTCTCTGTATGGCTTATTTCACTTAGCATCACACTCTCCAGTTCCATCCACGTTGCTACAAAAAGCCATATTTCATTTTTTCTCATTGCCACGTAGTTTCCATTGTGTATATAAACCACAATTTATTTATCCATTCATCAGTTGATGGACACTTAGGCTCTTTCCATAATTTGGCTATTGTTGAGAGTGCTGCTATAAACATTGGGGTACAAGTGCCCCTATGCATCAGTACTCCTGTATCCCTTGGGTAAATTCCTAGCAGTGCTATTGCTGGGTCATAGGGTAGGTCTATTTTTAATTTTCTGAGGAACCTCCACACTGCTTTCCAGAGCGGCTGCACCAATTTGCATTCCCACCAACAGTGCAAGAGGGTTCCCGTTTCTCCACATCCTCTCCAGCATCTATAGTCTCCTGATTTGTTCATTTTGGCCACTCTGACTGGCATGAGGTGATATCTGAGTGTGGTTTTGATTTGTATTTCCCTGATAAGGAGCGACGTTGAACATCTTTTCATGTGCCTGTTGGCCATCCAGATGTCTTCTTTAGAGAAGTGTCTATTCATGTTTTCTGCTCATTTCTTCACTGGGTTATTTGTTTTTCGGGTGTGGAGTTTCGTGAGCTCTTTATAGATTTTGGATACTAGCCCTTTGTCCGATATGTCATTTGCAAATATCTTTTCCCATTCCGTTGGTTGCCTTTTAGTTTTGTTGGTTGTTTCCTTTGCTGTGCAGAAGCTTTTTATCTTCATAAGGTCCCAGTAATTCACTTTTGCTTTTAATTCCCTTGCCTTTGGGGATGTGTCAAGTAAGAGATTGCTACGGCTGAGTGTCAAGTAAGAGATTGCTACGGCTGAGGTCAGAGAGGTCTTTTCCTGCTTTCTCCTCTAAGGTTTTGATGGTTTCCTGTCTCACATTCAGGTCCTTTATCCATTTTGAGTTTATTTTTGTGAATGGTGTGAGAAAGTGGTCTAGTTTCAACCTTCTGCATGTTGCTGTCCAGTTCTCCCAGCACCATTTGTTAAAGAGACTGTCTTTTTTCCATTGGATGTTCTTTCCTGCTTTGTCAAAGATGAGTTGGCCATACGTTTGTGGGTCTAGTTCTGGGGTTTCTATTCTATTCCATTGGTCTATGTGTCTGTTTTTGTGCCAATACCATGCTGTCTTGATGATGACAGCTTTGTAGTAGAGGCTAAAGTCTGGGATTGTGATGCCTCCTGCTTTGGTCTTCTTCAAAATTCCTTTGGCTATTCGGGGCCTTTTGTGGTTCCATATGAATTTTAGGATTGCTTGTTCTAGTTTCGAGAAGAATGCTGGTGCAATTTTGATTGGGATTGCAATGAATGTGTAGATAGCTTTGGGTAGTATTGACATTTTGACAATATTTATTCTTCCAATCCATGAGCAGGGAATGTCTTTCCATTTCTTTAAATCTTCTTCAATTACCTTCATAAGTTTTCTATAGTTTTCAGCATACAGATCTTTTACATCTTTGGTTAGATTTATTCCTAGGTATTTTATGCTTCTTGGTGCAATTGTGAATGGGATCAGTTTCTTTATTTGTCTTTCTGTTGCTTCATTGTTAGTGTATAAGAATGCAACTGATTTCTGTACATTGATTTTGTATCCTGCAACTTTGCTGAATTCCTGTATCAGTTCTAGCAGACTTTTGGTGGAGTCTGTCGGATTTTCCATGTATAACATCATGTCATCTGCAAAAAGCGAAAGCTTGACTTCATCTTTGCCAATTTTGATGCCTTTGATTTCCTTTTGTTGTCTGATTGCTGATGCTAGAACTTCCAGCACTATGTTAAACAGCAGCGGTGAGAGTGGGCATCCCTGTCGTGTTCCTGATCTCAGGGAAAAAGCTCTCAGTTTTTCCCCGTTGAGGATGATGTTAGCTGTGGGCTTTTCATAAATGGCTTTTATGATCTTTAAGTATGTTCCTTCTATCCCGACTTTCTCAAGGGTTTTTATTAAGAAAGGGTGCTGGATTTTGTCAAAGGCCTTTTCTGCATCGATTGACAGGATCATATGGTTCTTCTCTTTTTTTTTGTTAATGTGATGTATCACGTTGATTGATTTGCGAATGTTGAACCAGCCCTGCATCCCAGGAATGAATCCCACTTGGTCATGGTGAATAATTCTTTTTATATGCTGTTGAATTCGATTTGCTAGTATCTTATTGAGAATTTTGCATCCATATTCATCAGGGATATTGGCCTGTAGTTCTCTTTTTTTACTGGGTCTCTGTCTGGTTTAGGAATCAAAGTAATACTGGCTTCATAGAATGAGTCTGGAAGTTTTCCTTCCCTTTCTATTTCTTGGAATAGCTTGAGAAGGATAGGTATTATCTCTGCTTTAAACGTCTGGTAGAACTCCCCTGGGAAGCCATCTGGTCCTGGACTCTTATTTGTTGGGAGATTTTTGATAACCGATTCAATTTCTTCACTGGTTATGGGTCTGTTCAAGCTTTCTATTTCCTCCTGATTGAGTTTTGGAAGTGTGTGGGTGTTCAGGAATTCGTCCATTTCTTCCAGGTTGTCCAATTTGTTGGCATATAATTTTTCATAGTATTCCCTGATAATTGTTTGTATCTCTGAGGGATTGGTTGTAATAATTCCATTTTCATTCATGATTTTATCTATTTGGGTCATCTCCCTTTTCTTTTTGAGAAGCCTGGCTAGAGGTTTGTCAATTTTGTTTATTTTTTCAAAAAACCAACTCTTGGTTTCGTTGATCTGCTCTACAGTTTTTTTAGATTCTATATTGTTTATTTCTGCTCTGATCTTTATTATTTCTCTTCTTCTGCTGGGTTTAGGCTGCCTTTGCTGTTCTGCTTCTAGTTCCTTTAGGTGTGCTGTTAGATTTTGTATTTGGGATTTTTCTTGTTTCTTGAGATAGGCCTGGATTGCAATGTATTTTCCTCTCAGGACTGCCTTTGCTGCGTCCCAAAGCGTTTGGATTGTTGTATTTTCATTTTCGTTTGTTTCCATATATTTTTAAATTTCTTCTCTAATTGCCTGGTTGACCCACTCATTCGTTAGTAGGGTGTTCTTTAACCTCCATGCTTTTGGAGGTTTTCCAGACTTTTTCCTGTGGTTGATTTCAAGCTTCATAGCATTGTGGTCTGAAAGTATGCATGGTATAATTTCAATTCTTGTGTACTTATGAAGGGCTGTTTTGTGACCCAGTATGTGATCTATCTTGGAGAATGTTCCATGTGCACTCGAGAAGAAAGTATATTCTGTTGCTTTGGGAAGCAGAGTTCTAAATATATCTGTCAAGTCCATCTGATCCAATGTCTCATTCAGGGCCCTTGTTTCTTTATTGACCATGTGTCTAGATGATCTATCCATTTCTGTAAGTGGGGTGTTAAAGTCCCCTGCAATTACCACATTCTTATCAATAAGGTTGCTTATGTTTATGAGTAATTGTTTTATATATTTGGGGGCTCCTGTATTCGGCGCATAGACATTTATAATTGTTAGCTCTTCCTGATGGATAGACCCTGTAACTATTATACAATGTCCTTCTTCATCTCTTGTTACAGCCTTTAATTTAAAGTCTAGTTTGTCTGATATAAGTATGGCTACTACAGCTTTCTTTTGGCTTCCAGTAGCATGATAAATAGTTCTCCATACCCTCACTCTCAATCTGAAGGTGTCCTCAGGTCTAAAATGAGTCTCTTGTAGACAGCAAATAGATGGGTCTTGTTTTTTTATCCATTCTGATACCCTATGTCTTTTGGTTGGCGCATTTAATCCATTTACATTCAGTGTTATTATAGAAAGATACGGGTTTAGAGTCATTGTGATGTCTGTATGTTTTATGCTTATAGTGATGTCTCTGGGACTTTGTCTCACAGGGTCCCCCTTAGGATCTCTTGTAGGGCTGGTTTAGTGGTGACAAATTCCTTCAGTTTTTGTTTGTTTGGGAAGATCTTTATCTCTCCTTCTATTCTAAATGACAGACTTGCTGGATAAAGGATTCTCGGCTGCATATTTCTGTTTAGCACACTGAAGATCTCGTGCCAATTCTTTCTGGCCTGCCAAGTTTCAAAAGAGAGATCAGTCACGAGTCTTATAGGTCTCCCTTTATATGTGAGGGCACGTTTATCCCTTGCTGCTTTCAGAATTTTCTCTTTATCCTTGTATTTTGCCAGTTTCACTATGATATGTCGTGCAGAAGATCGATTCAAGTTATGTCTGAAGGGAGTTCTCTGTGCCTCTTGGATTTCAATGCCTTTTTCCTTCCCCAGTTCAGGGAAGTTCTCAGCTATAATTTCTTCAAGTACCCCTTCAGCACCTTTCCCTCTCTCTTCCTCCTCTGGGATACCAATTATGCGTATATTATTTCTTTTTAGTGTATCACTTAGTTCTCTAATTTTCCCCTCATACTCCTGGATTTTTTTTATCTCTCTTTCTCTCAGCTTCCTCTTTTTCCATAACTTTATCTTCTAGTTCACCTATTCTCTCCTCTGCCTCTTCAATCCGAGCTGTCGTCGTTTCCATTTTGTTTTGCATTTCGTTTAAAGCGCTTTTCAGCTCCTCGTGACTGTTCCTTAGTCCCTTGATCTCTGTAGCAAGAGATTCTCTGCTGTCCTCTATACTGTTTTCAAGCCCAGCGATTAATTTTATGACTATTATTCTAAATTCACTTTCTGTTATATTATTTAAATCCTTTTTGATCAGTTCATTAGCTGTTGTTATTTCCAGGAGGTTCTTCTGAGGGGAATTCTTCCGCTTGGTCATTTTGGATAGTCCCTGGCGTGGTGAGGCCCTGCAGGGCACTTCCCCTGTGCTGTGGTGTTTAACTGGAGTTGGTGGGCGGGGCCGCAGTCAGACCTGATGTCTGCCCCCAGCCCACCTCTGGGGCCACAGTCAGACTGGTGTGTGCCTTCTCTTCCCCTCTCCTAGGGGCGGGATTCACTGTGGGGTGGCGTGGCCCGTCTGGGCTACTTGCACACTGCCAGGCTTGTGATGCTGGGGATCTGGCGTATTAGCTGGGGTGGGTAGGCAAGGTGCACGGGGGCAGGAGGGGCAGGCTTAGCTCGTTTCTCCTTAGGTGATCCACTTCAGGAGGGGCCCTGTGGCAGCGGGAGGGAGTCAGATCCGCTGCCGGAGGTTTGGCTCCGCAGAAGCACAGAGTTGGGTGTTTGCGCGGAGCAAGCAAGTTCCCTGGCAGGAGCTGGTTCCCTTTGGGATTTTGGCTGGGGGATGGGCGGGGGAGATGGCGCTGGCGAGCGCCTTTGTTCCCCACCAAACTGAGCTCTGTGGTCCGGGGGCTCAGCAGCTCTCCCTCCCTTTGTCCTCCAGCCTTCCCGCTTTCCGAGCAGAGCTGTTAACTTATGACCTCCTAGACGCTAAGTCGCGCTTGCTGTCGGAACACAGTCAGTCAGGCCCCTCCGCTTTTGCCAGCCAGACTCGGGGGCTCTGCTTGGCCGGCGAGCCGCCCCTCCTCCCCGGATCCCTCCCGCCAGTCCATGGAGCACACACCGCCTCGCCGTCCTTCCTACCCTCTTCAGTGGGCCTCTCGTCTGCGCTTGGCTCCGGCGACTCCGTTCTGCTAATCCTCTGGCAGTTTTCTGGGTTATTTAGGCAGGTGTAGGTGGTATCTAAGTGATCAGCAGGACGCGCAGTGAGCCCAGCGTCCTCCTACGCCGCCATCTTCCCTCTCTCCTCCTGGTCATTATTTCTTAAAATTTTTTTTTCTGGGACGCCTGGGTGGCTCAGTCAGTTAGACTTCCAACTTCAGCTCAGGTCATGATCTTGCAATCTGTGAGTTTAAGCCCCATGTTGGGCTCTGTGCTGACAGCTCAGAGCCTGGAGCCTGCTTTGGATTCTGTGTTTCCCTCTTTCTGTCCCTCCCCAGCTCATGCAGTCATGTATATACTCACTCTATAATAAATAAATATTTTTAAAAATTTGTTTTTTTCTGATGGTGCCTGTATGGCTTAGTCAGTTAAGCGTCTGACTCTTGATTTCAGTTCAGGTCATGATCTTGTGGTTTATGGAATCGGGCCCTGTGTCAGACTCCACACTGACAGTATGGAGCCTGCTTGGGATTCTCTCTCTCCCTCTTTCTCTGCCCCTTATCCACTTGTATGCATTCTCTCTCTCTGTCTCTCTCTCAAAATAAATAAACTTTTTAAAAAAAAATTAAATTTTTTTCATCTCCTAACCTGCTTCAGAGTATCCAGAAACCTGAATATTAGGCTGTTCAACACTTTGATTTTCTTTTCTTTTTAATCTTTTTTCAACTTTTGTTTCTCTGTATTTCATTTTGTATGGTTTCAACTGTGGTATCTTCAAGTTTACTAATCTTTTCTTCTTCAGTGTCTAATCTTCCATTAATCCCCAGTATATTTTACATCAGAGACATTGTAGTTTTCCTATTTGGAATTTCACGTTGGGTCTTCTTTATGAACCCATGTCTCTACTTAACCTGTTCATTCTTTCACCTTATTTCTTAAACATATGGAATACAGTTAGAATAACTGTTTTAATTTCTTTTTTACTAATTCGATTATCTGCATCATTTCTGGTTCAGTTTCAGTTGGTTATTTCTCATTTGTGGTTATATTTTCCTGCTTATTTGCATGCCTGATTATTTGTTGGATGCCAGACATTGTGTATTTTACTTTGTTGGGTGCTGGATATTTTTATATTCCTATAAATATTCTTGAACTTTGTTCTGAGAAGTGAATAAGTTAGTTGGGAACAGTTTGATCCTTTTGCGTCTTGCTTTTTAAGCTTTTAAAAGCAGGGCCAGAGCAGTGTTTATAATTAGTTTCAGATTAATCTTTCCCCATAACTGAGGCATTATTTTCTGAGTGCTCTACTTTGATACCTCATGAATGATGACGTTTTCCACTCTGGCCTGTGGGAATAGACAATATTTTCAAACTTGTGTGCATTTCCCAATCTTTTTGGGTGACTCATTAACTTCAGGTAGTTCTCTTACATGGATTCTCCACTAACTTCTTGCCTGAATACTTGACAGGTGCTCTCTGGGACTTCTGGAATTCTCTTTTTACATGGCTCTCTCTTTTGGTATTCTGCCCTACATACTCTATTCAATTTGACTTACCCACACTCCAGCTCCATCTCAGCTCACGAAGACCACAGAACTTTTACTGGGTTCCCTTCCTGGCATTGCCCCCTGGAAATTCTCCCAAGGCGGTAAGCTTCAGCAAGTTTAGGACTCATTTCATTTGTTTTTCATGTCTCAGAGATTAGTGTCTTTCACTGCCAAATGTCTTGACAATTAACTTTTTATACATTTTTTCCAGTTGCTTAGATGTTGCAAGAAAGAGGGTAAACCTGATTCCTGTTACTCTGTCTTATTTGGAAGTATTAAACAGACTTGCAAAGATTTAAGACAAT
This sequence comes from Prionailurus bengalensis, assembly GCF_016509475.1. NCBI lineage: Eukaryota > Metazoa > Chordata > Mammalia > Carnivora > Felidae > Prionailurus > Prionailurus bengalensis. The sequence continues at coordinate 81,727,672 of NC_057348.1, forward strand.
TCTACTCTTTAAGTTATTTTATTTGTTTTGGAAAATACAGTTTTTATAAAAAACATTTAGTTAACATGTAATTGGTTTATTATCACTATCTTTAAATGAATTAACAGGGGCGCCTGGGTGGCGCAGTCGGTTAAGCGTCCGACTTCAGCCAGGTCATGATCTCGCAGTCCGGGAGTTCGAGCCCCACGTCAGGCTCTGGGCTGATGGCTCGGAGCCTGGAGCCAGTTTCCGATTCTGTGTCTCCCTCTCTCTCTGCCCCTCTCCCGTTCATGCTCTGTCTCTCTCTGTCCCAAAAATAAAAATAAAACGTTGAAAAAAAAAATAAATGAATTAACAAATACTTAAATTTTTTTCTATTTTATTTTTTAACTTAGTAACTGTCAATAGAAATAACCCATGTAAACAAAAGGTCTTTGGATTACTCAATAATTTTTCAGAGTGTAAAGGGGTTCTAAGACTAAAAAGTCTGAGAACAGTTGATCTAAATGTACTGAAGTGGTTATTGTTGGATGCCTGAAACTTAAAGTTGGATAACCCTCATGCTGGGGAAGGGCATGGGTACAAAGATGAGAAGATCCATAAACAGAGAAAAGAAAGAAGAAGAACAATGAAAGGAAGTTAAGAATCCATTTGGCTCCCAAGAGACACAGAGAGTAGCATAAGTTCCTCATTTTCCAGTTGTTGTCTAGACATTCGCAAGGCTCTCTTGCCCTTGGATTCTTTGAAATAATACTAAAAATAAATTCTTTTTTTTTTCCCTTAGAAAAAAGAAACGGGCGGGAGGATTAAAATACTACGTTGGCTTGAAAGGAGGACATTTGGAGATTCCAGGGTCCTTTTGGAGTCTAGAAATCACAATGCTATGACAAAAGCTGATACTCATGATCATGATGCTCAAGCAGAGACTAACAAATCACATTCTGGAGTGTGGGGAAAGAATCTAAGTTCTGTGATTTTATGGCTATTTATGCTGGTTAGTCTGTTAGCACTATACTATGTGGAGAACCAGGACTGTCCCTCATCTTACAGTCTAATCTTGACTGACACCTCTCTGGAACTTACTTTCTCCACATTAAAAAATGAGAGTCAGAAGACTTTCTAGATCTTTGTTTGCAAGTGACAAAACCTACGGCAAATTAGCGTAAGTACAGTAGAGTGTTTATTGACTCCTATAACTATGGGAAACCAACCTGAGCTAGTGCTGGCTCTGACATCCAGGTGTTCAATGTCTTCATGTCTTCACTCTATTTTCTCTCCCCTCCTATTCCTTCCCATTTTCTGCACATTCCCTTTTGCTTTCCTGTTTGCTTTGTTCTCCATTCAACCACAGAATAATCCCCAGAAACTCTAATCATTTATGGACCTTTGAGATCATGAGTCCAGATATAGAAACAAAGATTAACTCTCTCCCAGCATCCACAGGCCCAATCCCTTGGAGACTTTATTGTTGGCTGTACTTGGGTCACATGACCATCCTTTATTTAATTTTTTTTATTTTTTTTTTATTGTTTAGTTTTTAAAATTTACATCCAAATTAGTTAGCATATAGTAAAACAATGATTTCAGGAGTAGATTCCTTAGTGCCACTTACCCATTTAGCCCATCCCCCCTCCCACAACCCCTCCAGTAACCCTCAGTTTCTTCTCCATATTTTTGAGTCTCTTCTGTTTTGTCCCCCTCCCTGTTTTCATACCAGTTTTGCCTCCCTTCCCTTATGTTCATCTGCTCTGTGTCTTAAAGTCCTCATATGAGTGAATTCATAGGATACTTGTCTTTCTCTGACGCACTAATTTCACTTAGCATAATACCCTCCAGTTCCATCCATGTAGGTACAAATGGCAAGATTTCATTCTTTTTGATTGCCGAATAATACTCCATTGTATATATACACCACACTTTCTTTATCCATTCATCCTTCGATGGACATTTGGGCTCTTTCCATACTTTTGCTATTGTTGATAGTGCTAAATAAACATGGGGGTGCATGTGTCCCTTTGAAACAGCATACCTATATCCCGTGGATAAATGCCTAGTAGTGCAATTGCTGGGTCATAGGGTAGTTCTATTTTTAGTTTTTTGAGGAGCCTCCATACTGTTTTCCAGAGTGGCTGCATCAGCTTGCATTCCCACCAGCAATGCAAAAGAGATCCTCTTTCTCCGCATCCTCACCAACCTCTGTTGTTGCCTGAGTTGTTAATGTTAGCCATTCTGACAGGTGTAAGGTGGTATCTCATTGTGGTTTTGATTTGTATTTCCCAGATGATGAGTGATGTTGAGCATTTTTTCATGTGTCGGTTGGCCATCTGGATGTCTTCCTTGGAGAAGTGTCCATTCATGTCTTTTGCCCATTTCTTCACTGGATTATTTCTTTTTAGGTGTTGAGTTTGAGAAGTTCTTTATAGATTTTGGATACTAACCCTTTATCTGATATGTCATTTGCAAATACCTTCTCCCATTCTGTCAGTTGCCTTTTAGTTTTGCTGATTGTTTCCTTCACTGTGAAGAAGTTTTTATTCTGATGAGGTCCCAGTAGTTCATTTTTGCTTTTGTTTCCCTTGCCTTCAGAGACGTGTTGAGTAAGAAGTTGCTGTGGCCAAGATCAAAGAGGTTTTTGCCTGCTTTTTTCCTTGAGGATTTTGATGGCTTCCTGTCTTACAGTGAGGTCTTTCATCCATTTTGAGTTTATTTTTGTGTATGGTGTAAGAAAGTGCATGACCAACCATCCTTTAAATCAATGACCTTGGACAGGACCATGAAGAACCAAGAATAGCTGGACTGGGTTCTGCACCTGCTCCTTTGACAGGGAGTAGAGGACGAATTGGTACTGGCAGTCCCATCAGAACCCATCTAGAATGTGGGGCAGCTCAGTGGGGTGCTTATCAGACTGCAATCAGCACTCTTAAAGTGAAACAAACTCTGTATGTTCTGTGTTTATGATTTTAAAAAGAAATACAACCACGTGGTTATTGCAGCATTACTGGGAGTTTGGCAATTTCTTCCGAGTCCCCAATTCTCTTCTTAGGGGCAGTTTCATCTTCTCCTATTGCTTTTCAGGTATTTTATCTACATGGTTTAAATTTCATCTTTGTTCTGAAACCTTTTACCAACTTTCTTTATGTCAAGAACAGAGTTAGCTGCACCCAGAGCATTCCCAGTGATTCCAATTCCTGCCAACACATTCATGCTTCCTTTCAAATCTAACTTTCTTCTACCTGAATCTTTTCTTAAACCTGATGTGTAACAGAGATGTAGAGTCAGGGTTGATACAAAAAGACTACAAATCAATAAAAAGCAAAGAGGATGATCTCTTGATATGGAGTCCTCATCAGATTTAACGTTTAGTTGAATAATCACTTCCAGGCTCCCTGGGAGTACAAAGTAGAGTGAACACACAGGTGAGGGATTTATTCATTGCACCAGAAATGCTTAGTATGCAAGACAGAGTCTCTTCTCCCTGAAGTAGCAGCCTCTAGTAAGAAGCTCTCTACACTAACTGACTTTGGAACTCATTCCTGTGTTTTTCCCTTCTGTTCAGAAGGATTGAATGAAAATGTAGAGTCTGAATCTGTTTACTCAGAAAAATAAGATCTATGACTAGTGTGATTTTAGGCATAGTTTCTGAATGCAGCTTAACACCTACATACTATATTTAGATAGGTACTATCAAAATGAAAAGGCAACATGCCAGGTGGTTATTATGTTCTAGAATATTCAGGCAAAGAAATTTGTGTTTGGAATTAAGTATAAAGTCCTTGCTCTCCTATAGATCCAGCTAATGCTTGTGGTAAGAGACAATCACTGTTGTCTTAAATGGGTGAGCTGCTAGAGAAATAGTCAGCAAAAGTTGTTTCTGGAGGTGAAAATATATGTGCTATTAACTTTCCTTTGTCCACTCTTCTCTGCTGTTCAGATTTTCTGCAATGGACACATACCATTTTATTTCACAATAAATACAATTCTAAAAATTCCATTTATGCTAAATTGTGAACGTTTTTGGTATACGCCAAATTAAGCAACATACACCTACTAAATGAAACTGACTGATACCCAACTCCTTGGCTTGAACCATGTTCTGGAAACTCGGATTCTACCTTGACTTTGCAGGAAGAGTTCCAGTGGGGTCTGGCATGTGTACCCACCTCAGGACCCTTTGCTGTGCCATTAGGTCTACAGGAGTCCTGTCTGCATGAGCATTTTGAGGCCTCTTAGGGCAGACCCAGAGAGGACTCTGGAGCTTAAGTTCAGGTCTCCAGTTCCCAAGCTTTCAGACTGAGTCAAAAAGAGGAGACTTTCCCCCCAACCTCTGGGAGTGAGGGGCAAGGTGGAGAGTGAGAGCATATCCCTATCAGTATGTGTGCTGCAGGGGGAACCACTGGCAAACTTCCCCGAGAAGACCGTTCACGCCTAACGCCTAAGCCTTCTCCTCAAGCGCTTAACTAGTCTACGTGCACCATGTGCCAGCAGAACCCTGGCTCATCTCTTCTGAACACCTGCAGGCTGAGGTGTCAGGTTTGGATAGCATCCGCTTGGCACACAGAGAGAGCCCTGTGGATAAAGAGTGCTCCCGAGAACAGCGTAGTGTGGTAGCACTCAAATCTCTGACCTAGCCTGTGGAAGGTGCTCTTTCTGATTCACAGTCTACTTGTTCAAGAACAAAGTCACAATTTGGAGCCTATGAAGAGCCGAAGAGCTGTGAGCACCCACCAGTAGCATCAGGTCCCAGTTAAGAGTGTGAATGGGCCCTGGAGACAGAGCTGAGTCTGGCTCTTCCCCAGGAATGGTGAGATCTGGGGGAAGCACTTCTCCCCTCTGAGACTTGATTTCTCCACATGTAGAAGGTGGAGGTTTATTTAGTTACCAGAAATAAAATGGGGGTGAAATGTTGACAATAGAAATTACTCAATAAATGACAAACATCATTGGAAGTACATGTTAAATCATGGAATACAAAGTAAGCTCACTCTGCTCCCAGTCATTTCTGTCAGACTCAAAACCCCATTCTTCAAGTTTCCCATTGAACTTCTTAGTAAAATCAGCAACCAGCAACCATTTGTTGCTCATCTCTGAACCAGCTGTGAATGTCTTTTTCATGTTTCAGCTACAATACAGAAGCTGAAAACGACTTGGCATTCATCTTTTGGATTCTAGGGATGACTTTTATCACCTTGGGAGGCTTGAATGTGTTTACTCATAGGAAGTGCTAATAGCAGGGAAGATCATCATCACTACTGTTGAAATTGAAACAGAGTGGTTTCTTTCTTCTTTCTTTCTTTCTTTTAGATAAAAGGAGGAAGAAGGGGGAAAAAAGAAACAACATTACTGAGTCTGCTGATCCTATGGTGGAAGTTAGGGCCTTACTCTTTTGTATATTCATCTATCACTAGGTTAGGTTTCATATTTTACTTTTTTTTCTGGTTAATAAGGCCATATTTGACAAAGCAATAGTCACCAAATCAGTCTGTTGCTCTAGTAGAGTGAGATGTGTTAATGATAATGGAAGTTTTTGAGCATCTGGTCTTGGCAGAGAGTAAATGGAAGGTGGGCCACAGTGGACTGAAGCAAAGGAAAGTATAATCCTTGGAATTGTCATTGTGCCACAGACACTATGGATAATCATACTTTTCATATGCAAATGTTAGTATAACATTTCTATCTTTTCCCCAAATCACCCAATAATTTCACATGAACAAGTACTTTGTTAGTGTTTTACTGAATCTAAGATACCATCTATTTTAAAATATATCATTATTCTGTGTATTGCTAAGAAAGCAAAGGCCTTGCTATTTACGAAGATGTTAAATGTGAAAAAAAAAGAATCTAGAAATCATCAGAGATGGATGGTACATCCTTCTGTTTGATGAGCTCATTTTAACATCCTTTGTGTCTCTCCTTCCCACTATACTAAAGACATTGGTTGACTAGTTTGAGAGCATTGATCACAATTCAAATAGATGTTCTACTTTATGCAACACAAATAACAACCATTCACCACCGAATGCCTAAAACTTAATGGCATTTTAAGCACTAATGAAATGAAGCTAGTTTATGTTTCTTGAATTAAATAAATAAGGGCTCAGTCATTAGGCAAATCATGACAGACCTCACCAGGAGGACTGGCTGGATCTTACAGTGTTCAAAGGATTTGAAAATGGAAATGTCACTTTGTCTTACTCCTACTTTCTTGAACATTTGTTTCTAACAAATTCTTGAGATAACACCAGGAAGATCTGATGTTTTCTTTTCTTTTTTGTTTTGTTTTGTTTTTTCTTTTTTCTTTTTTGTTTTCTTTCTTTCTCTTTCTTTCTTTCTTTCTTTCTTTCTTTTCCTCCCTCCCTCCCTCTCTCTCTCTTTCTTTCCTTCTTTTTCTTTCTTTCTTTTCCTTCCTTCCTCCTTCCTTCCTTCCTCTTTCTTTCTTTCTTTCTTTCTTTCTTTCTTTCTTTCTTTCTTTCTTTCTTTTTCTTTTCCTTCCTTCCTTCCTTCCTTCCTTCCTTCCTTCCTTCCTCTTTCTTTCTTTCGTTCTCTTTCTTTCTTTCTTTCTTTTTCCAGAACCAGTCACAGAAGAGCTCCAGATTTTGGCTAATATTAATCAGTTCACCTCAGGCAGTTATGGCATATTCTTCAGGAGTATAACAGACAGAATTGTTTAAGAAACTTCCCTAGTGGAAGGTTAAGAAACAACTCAGCAAGGAAAATGGTAGATGGAAAATGTCAGGAGAGAGACTGGGTTTCTATTTTGAGGATGGTAAAACCATTATGTTTTAATGCAGCCAAGTTCAGACTGAGTCATAGCCAATGACCACTCAAGTTAAAGCCGGAGGTTGCACACTTCCCAGGTGCAGTGAATTCAGACTCTGCCTCTCAGATTGGAGGATAGGAGGTAGGAGGTTGATCTCTGGAAGCTTCAGTTTCCTCATCCAGACTGATAGTCTCCAAACTCCCTTCAGTCTATAGTGCTGTGGTCTAGCCAGAAGTCATGAGCCATGGGACAGCCTCCTCTAGAAAGAGATTAGGTCTGAGTAACTGTGCCATGGTGCCAAAGACTTCTGGCTTTGGACTGACGTGCAAGGCTTTAGACTTTAGGTTCCTAGACCTTGCAGAGTGGTTCCTGAGATTGTGTTTGGCTGCCTAGTATCCAAACACCTTTCCTATTGGGGGACAGCGCCAAATTAGGGAGAGCACAGGGCCAGCCACCTGTCACAGAAGCTCCAGGGCAGCCAGGACATGGGCATGTGCCAGGCCTAGCCAAGCAGAGCCACAGACAAAAAACACAGGGAGAGGCTGAACTTTCCAGGCTGGGCTCAGCAGTAGAAGGTGAGCCTTGAACAATGTCATCCAGCATCCAGGGCGTGGTTCTGGCAAGATGGTTCTGGGACCATAGTCTGGCTGTGTTCTTGCTGTATAGTCTCCCTTTGTCCCTGCCTGTTCTTGGAGCCTCTTTCCAACTTTTATGAAAATTCTCTTTGATGTCCATGATTTCCTGCCCTTTGCCACAAAGAAGTCTGACTCTCTGATGTCTGTGAAGGACATGTCTGTACTAAGCTTTGGAAAACCAGAGATAAGGGCCTAAGCAAAAAGGTGGCCAGATGGGTGCTATTGGGAAAGGCAGCATGGGAGGACATCTGGAGTGGCATTGTCAGCTTGTCTGACTGCTTAGGAGGCTCTCCACAAGGCACCATGCCACCTGGTAGATTGTCCACGTTCCATGTCTGACCATCGGCTTCTTTTCTCTGATCTCCTGTCCCCTGTTCATAAACCACTTCTGATGCCCTGGGCATGCAATTAAATACTTTTTTTAAAAAATCAACTTTATCTATGCTCCTTATGGGTTATCTCTGCTCCCACAGAAGTGCCGGAAACTGACAGCACAATAATTACACCCAACTTGATAGAGTCAGCCTGGGGAGTTGAGATGTATGGAGAAGCTCTATTCTTGGCCTGCCTCTCTTGGGGGTGTCAATATTTATCTCTTAAGTCACTGAGATTTTTGTTGCAGTTTCCCCCATGGTATAGAGAGTGCCTGACATCACAGTGCTGAGGTAAGATGGATTTCTTTCTTTAAAAAAAAATCCTGCTTTTTCAAGCACTGGGAATATAGTTCCTGGCATTTAAGAGAATGTGACTGTTAAACTCTGAATAAGGCCATTTCCTCTGCAATTAGAGACTTTTGGCTCAAAAAGATCTTTTCCGAGAAACCATATAAGCCTATATTCTGGTATTTCAACATTTTATCCCTCTTCCTCCCCTCACTCCTCACTAGGGTTCTTAATGTCCCAGAAATTGAACATCACCACAAAGCAATCACCCAAACTGATGCTTCTACTTTGTAAGCTTAAGAAAAGGAAGTTAAAACACACAGAGAGACCCAAAAACCTTTAGTAGGGCTTTAGACCTAATATATGTGACTGGCTGTTTTCAGAAGGAATAATAACTAGAAGGCACAAATAAAGCACTGAAGTAAAATCCCCCTTTGAATTATGCATAAGCAAAGTAAATTAGTAAAATCCAAATGTACTTTAAGAATAGATATTTGCCATTTGCTGGGACTGGGATTTATTTTGTTACTGAAAAGGAAGGGGGAAAACAGACATAATAAAGTTAGTTGTACCTCATGTCAGTGGCAAATGTGCTTCACATTTTGATGGTCTTCTGTTGGGTCCATAAATATATTGTTTGAGCTGTTCATGGGTTAAAATTGTCTTTATGAGGAGAACTGGTTTTTATTTTATTTTTTTAAAAGTTTATTTATTTCTGGGGCACCTGGGTGGCTCAGTCGGTTGGGTGTTTGACTCTTGGTTTTGGCTCAGGTCATGATCTCATGATTCATGAGATGGAGCCCTGCGTGGGACTCTGTGCTGACAGAATGGAGCCTGTTTAGGATTCTGTCTCTCCCTCTCTCTCTCTCTCCTCCCCTGCTCATGCAATCTGTCTCTGTCTCTCTCTCTCTCTCTCTCTCTCTCTCTCTCTCTCAAAATAAATAAACTTTTTTTTAAATCTCAATCAGGCTCCATGCTGTCAGCACAGAGCCCAATGCTGGGCCCAACCCCACGAACCATGAGATCATGACCTGAGCAAAACCAAGAGTAAAATGCCTAACCAACTGAGCCGCCTGGGTGCCCTAAGAGCTATTTTTTTTAAGGGTTAATAGTCTTTTGAAAAACATGAAGGTTGGATTTGTCTTTCTTTTGTTTGTTCATTTTTTCATTCATTCATTCATTCATTTATCCATTTGTTCATTATGAAGCCCCTTCTCTGTTCTCAGTACTAAGAGGGGATATTAACTCAATACAGGACTCCTATTCTTCAGGGGCTTCCCAGTCTCCTTCAGTATTTAAAAATGGAGCCTCTTGTCCTATGTATTCCTCATTAGATACTATAGAAGTTGTGTAACCAGTGACTCTATCTGAGTTTCAAAGGAGAACCACCACTTCCTGTTTGGGGTGATCTGGGATGGATTCATGGAGAACAGGGTTTGAACTGGGTTTTCAAGGATAAGCAGAATTTTGACAGGTAGAAACAGGCAGCACAATGGAACTTGTGGGGAGAGAGACAATGGGGATTAACATATCTGGGAGATGCTAGTAATATTCATTCAGAATGAGAATCCCCTGGGCACCTGGGTGGCTCAGTTGGTTAAGCATCTGACTTCAGCTCAGGTCATGATTTCATGGTTCATGAGTTCAGGTCCCACATCAGGTGAGCTTAAGCCCTGCTTCAGGTGAGCCCCACTTCCTTCTCTCTTTCTCTCTCTCTGCCCCTCGCTCACTTGTGCCCTCTCTTTCTCTAAAAAAGCGCATGCGTGTGCACTAGAGAGAATTCCCTGGCATAAGATGAGAGGAGTAGTTTGGAGCCACCCAGTGGGATGGCTTTGAATGGAGAACAGAGTTTTGTTCTGGGGTACGTTTTGAGCAAGGAAGCTCTAGTTTCTTTTCTGTCCTTGACCCTTCCTGTAGGAATTGATCCTCTGCTTTCCATTTAATGGGCCTGGTTAAAAAAAAAAAAAAAAAAAAGGAAAAAAAACTGGAAGGCTTGCTGTTGGGTTCTCCCCTTTCACTTCCCAGCTATTGAGGAATTCTGGCAACTTTGATCCTAGGGAGTTTGAGGAGCCGGGAGTCCCTGAAGGGAGGCTTCCTGTGCTGAGAGCTTGTATGGTTGAGGTGTGACCACACCGCAACCAATGCTGCTCATCAGTGTGGGTCAACTATCGGGGAGAAGCAATGGTGCAGAAAGAAACATGAGCCAGGGGCTGAAGTTGCTCTCAACCTTTCTGTAAAATGAGAATGGGACTTCCTCATCTCGAAGATGACTTCTTGTCATGCTTCAGTCTACCCTGAATTTGTCATTTTCATGAGGAGCCCCCTGTCTCATTTTGGCCCAAGATTTATGGATCTACAGGCTATGGTTTTTCTGAGCTCCCTTGATAATATTAAAATTACATTTCTTGCTCTTTCTTTCTTTCTTTCTTTCTTTCTTTCTCTTTTTTTTTTTTTTTTGTTTCTTTGGTTGCTTAAACTTTTAAAGTTTAGAAGTTTTTTAAATAGTAAGATTTAAAGTCTCAAGTCATCTTAGAGGCTGTAATTCTCCTGTGATTTCAGCTCCCAAGCTGTTCGTGACTTTGATCAGGTCTCCTATTGTGATGGATGATTAAAGGCATGGGGACGTCAGGGGAAGAGCATCCTGGGAGTGACATTTGAAGGGCTCGATTAGTCTTCTGTGTAGATCAGGTAAGGTCAGGCACAAGATATTGTTAAAACTCTAAATTCTGGTCGTTTGTTGCTGAACACAGGCACTCTAACATTCAGAGGGCTTTGCTGCCTTTGAAAACGGTCAAACTAATAATCTCATGCAGATAATACTAATAATAGTGATACCAGCCAAATTTTACTGTGTGCACTATGCTAACCCATCTACAGGCATTAGCTCATGTTATCACCAAAAGAGCCCTATAAATTAGTCCATTTCACCCAAGGAAACTGCAGTTAGGAAGATTACATATGTGTCCTAGGCACAGATGAGGGGCAGAGCCAGGTCAGGAACTCTGGGTTTGCTCTTAACCCTTACATAATCCTACCTTTCTCAGAAAAGTGCGGGACTTCATCCTTCCTACTTTATGTGTAAGGGTTAAACTTTCCTGAACCAACCCTGTAGAAAAGGAAGTTAGGCCTACTTGGGATCTCTCAGCAAAGGAAGGACTTAGGCAGGGAGATGAGTGGGGGAAGATGATAGGTGAGAAAAACTAGTCTTTTTCTATTCCTATTGTATATTATGAAGTTTAAACAACTCTTTGATTTTGTTTTCTGTAAATTTTTGTTATTTAAAACTATGAAGAAGAAAACTACAATTATCTTTTGTCTCCTAAACAGGAAGAAACCCTATGAATTTTTTTGTGTGTCTTTTCTCTCTTAGTTCAATGCATGTGCATATGTATGTGTGTAAACTAAACTGGGATTATATATATATATTTGTTACAGTACCCATTTATTACTGAAACCACTTTTGTTTCTACAGCACTAGAAAGAATGCACACGTGGCAAACCAAATCACAATACAAAGTATTTTTGTTAAGTGGCTATATATGGCATATTTGACTTTTCATTCTTTCTTGTACCAAGGAAAGATCTTATCTCTTGCCACATCTTGCTGATTTATCCCCTGCCATATGTCTTGCATTCTCTCTATGCCCATTACCATTTCCATATACAACCCTTGTTACCTTTCTCGCCTTCCTTTCCTCCAAAACAACTTTCATCAAGGTCACCAGAGTTCTGCCCAGTAATAAGCCAGTCCAATTTATCTCTTTCTTTGGTTGCTTGTGCTTTTGTTATTATACTTAAGAAACCATTGCCTAATCTATTGTGCCTATGTTCTTTTTAAAGAATTTTATAGTTTTAATTCTTACATTTAGGTCTTGATCCATTTTTAGTTTATTTTAATATACAGTGTGAGGTAAGGGTCCAACCTCATCCTTTTGCATGAGGATTTCCAGTTGTCTGAGTACCATTTGCTGAAAAGACTATTCTTTCCCTAGTGAATTTCCTAGGCACCCTTTTTGAAAATCAATTGACCATAACTGGGTGGGTCTATTTCTGGACTCTCAATTCTATTCCATTTATCTATATGTCTACCATTATTCCAGTACTACACTGTCTTAATTATTGTGGCTTTGTAGTAATTTTTGAAATTGGGAAGCATGGGTCTTCTAACTTTCTGTCTTTTGAGATAGTTTTAGCTCTTCCAGGTCCCTTGAATTGCCATATAAATTTAGGATCAGCTTGTCCATTTCTGCAAAGAAGCCAGCTGAGATTTTGATAAACATTGTATTTAAAATATAAATCAATTTGGGAAGTGTTGCCATCTTAACAATATCATATTTCTTTCTATTTATTTAAATTTTCTTAACTTCTTTCAACAGTGTTTTGTAGTTTTCATAGTATGTTTTATACTTTTCTGTTAAAATTAACATAAATATTTTATTATTTTTGAATTGCAAATGAAATTTTCTTAATTTCACTTTAGTTTATTACTACTGTATAATATACAATTGATTTTTGTATATTGATCTTATATCTTATAACCTTGGTGAACTTGTTTATCAGTTCCAATAGATTTTTAATGGATTCCTTAAGATTTTCTATTCACAAGATCATGTCATCTGCAAATAGAGATTGTTTTATTTCTTCTTTTCCAACTTGGATTTTTTTTTCCTTTTCTTACCTAATTGCCCCAGCTACAACCTCTAGTACAACCTCTGCATCAAAAAGCAGACATCTTTGTTTTGTACTTGGTCTTAGGTGGAAAGCATTCAGTTTTTTTGTCATTAATATGAGGATAGTTGTGTTCTTTTTCATAGACACCCTTTATCAGATTGAGGTTGTTTCCTTACATTCCTAGTTTGTTGATTTTTTTAATGTAGTGGGTTTTTTTTATTTTAATTTTTTTAATGTTTTAATGTTCATTTATTCTTGAGAGAGAGAGAAACAGAGTGTGGGGTGGGGGGTGGTCAGAGAGAGGGAGACACAGAGTCTGATGCAGGCTCCAGGTTCCAAGTTGTCAGCAGAGCCCGATCTCACAAACTGTGAGATCATGACCTGAAGTTAAGTCGGATGCTTAATCAACTGAGCCACTCAGGCACCCCTGTAGTGTTGTTGTTGTTGTTGTTGTTGTTTTTATCCTGAGCAGTTTTGTATTTTCTCATGTTTTTTTTCTATCTATTGAGTTAATCATGTGTTTTTTCCCCCTTTATTCTATTGATGTGGTATATTACAGTAATTGATGTTTTTCAGATGTTAAAATACTCTTGCATTCTTGGGATAAATCTCACTTAGCCCTGAGGTATACTTTCTATATATTGCAGATTCTATTTCCTAGTTTTGTTGATACAAAATTAGTCTATAAGACAAATTAGTCTGTAATTTTGTTTTGATACTTTTGTCTAGTATGATTTCAGTCTCATAGAATAGCTGACAGTTGTTTCATCTTCTGTGTTTTGTAGGAGTTTGTGAACAATTGGTAGTAATTATTCTTTAAATATTTGGTAGAAGTCACCAGTGAAGCCATCTGGGTCAGGACTTTCTTTGTAGGTAGTTTTTAAATTTCTAATTTAATCTCTTCTTATTATAGATCTATTCAGATTTTCTATTTCTTTTTGAGTCAATTTCAGCAGTTTTTGTCTTTGTAGAAATTTATCCATTTCATCTAAGCAAATAGAATTCTTTTATAGTCCTTTTCATTTCTGTAAGGTTCATAGTAATATTTCTCTTTCACTCTGATTTTAGTAATTGGAATTTTCTCTCTTTTTGCTAGATCAGCTTAGTTAAAACTCTGTCAATTATGTTGATCTTATCAATAGAACCAAGTTTTAGTTTTATTGGTGTCCTCTATGGCATGTCTATTTTCTATTCCATTAATTTCTGTTCTAATCCTTATTATTTCCTTCCTTCTGCTTGCTTTGGATTTCATTTCTCAGTACATATTTGTTGAATTACAAAATAAATGATAAATATGTTTATGTCTCCATTAACAAAATACACAGGAAGAGCCAAGAAATGACCTCTAAATAATAGTCATGTGTGTGCCCTGCAGAATAACCCACTTCACTGATAGCCCTCCATCTTACTGATCCTGCCTGAAAGAGTGACTTCATTTTGAAATTAGCAGACACTGCATGTAGGACCTGGATCACTTCAGGATTTGATGCCACACTCAATTTGCTCTAATTCCTCTTTTTCAGTAAGGTTTCTTGGTTTCTTCAAATAGAGAGGCCAATCTAATGAACCAAATTGAGGTTTGAGGAGAAGAGGGCTGGAGTCACGGTGGTTATGTTTGGGATTCAGATTAAAATTCTTAATTCTTAAAACGCAATAATAAGGGATGTGTAGTCTAATTAGAAACTATGTCTTTACCTTGGGAACCAAAAGGAAAACCTACATATGAAGATGCAGTGGCAGTGTTCAAGTTTAAAGTGAAGGAAGCTTACCACCCAGTGCCACTTGAGATTGCAGAGGGTCTCCAAGGCTCTTGGCTTAGAGGGTATGACCCAAATCAGTGACCATACCCTTAGGGGGAATGGCAGCAGAGAGGATCTGGAGATAGTCCTTGTGTACGCCAATCCTGCCACTTAACCCTTTTGGGTTTTTTTTCTTAATTTTTAGTTTTATTTTTGAGAGAGAGTGCATGCAAACAGGAGTAGGGGAGGGACAGAGAGGGGGTTGGAACAGAAGATCCGAAGCAGGCTCTGCACTAACAGCAGCAAGCTCCATGTGGGACTCAAACTCACAAAGTACAAGGTCATGACCTGAGCCAAAGTTAGACGCTTGACCGACTGAGCCACCCAGGCGCCCCTCCTGTGGACTCTGAGTTTGGGGAGACTATGCATTTGCTAATTGAACAATTTGAGGTGGGCTTTCTGATATTTGGAGTTGAAAACAACATAACTGACATACCTCCTGCTAACTCTGTCTTTTGTTCTCCCTTAAGTCCCTGGAGGTCTGTGTCTGGGAGATGAGATCAATATCTAAGCTCCAAATGCATTGCTTTGGCCCTCCTCTCACCTCTCCTGGTTGGCAGAGGTGACATTTCCAGCTCTATAGCTGAAACATTATCTTCACGTGCAGCAAATAATATGCAGGTTCTCAAACTAGTATGGTTAAGAACTGCTTGGGTGTTGAGGGGGGAGTGGCCTCTTAAAAAAGGATTATGTGTGTCTTAGGTGGGGCACAAGAATCGTTATGTTAAATAAGTTTCCAGTTAATTGTAGTGTGAGATATCTGAAGACCACATTTTGAAAACATCCCTCCCTACTCTGACCATCTTCTTCCCTGTCAGTGTATTTACTGACCTTACCAGGTCAATTTCCTTCCCACTTCTGGCCTTCATTCAGGACTTTATTATTGCTTATTCTCTCTCTAGACTTTTTCCTGGAATAAACACATGTTTCTCCACTGGGGCTCTCTAGGAGTTTACAGGAGATGTCCATATGCGTCCTCCATCTCTGCCACACAGTAACTGCTCTGTGTGTGGCACTGTGGTGGATTTTGTCACTCATTCATTCATTCATTCATTCAATATATTTATTGAGTGCTGACCACATTGTAGCCACTCTAGTTCTAGGCCCAGGGGGATCCTAAGGAGGACAAGACAGAGTTTCTAGATACCAAGTTGAACAAGACTATGTGCTCTTCTCAAGGGAGCATAGGTATGATGTTTCCAAGTGACTATAGTAAGGAGGACAGATAATTAAACCTGACATAGTAATATATGCAATGTAATAGAGAATATTAATATTATCTTAAATATGGCTCTCTCTTTTCCCTGATGACTGCAAAATATCTTATGATCTGTTATTTTATTTTTGGTGCCCTTTATTATTCTCTCCAATTTTCCCTTATCCTGCTACTAGCCATATTTTACACCATCTTTTCTGCCAGTCCTTTATTGCTGGATTGTAATTTAGTTCTGACACCTGAAACACATCTGCTAGCTAGGGTTCTCAGTTGCAGAAAACAGAATCCATCAGAGCTACTTTATGCACATTGATTGAGGGAAGTACTTACAGAATTAGGAGAATTTGAAGAGATAGACTCTATGTCAAGCTTCTAGGAGCAACCTTCTGGACCACATAAGAGAACAGCTATTGTCTTAACCATGACCAGGAAGTTGCCGAACCCCTCTGGCTCCAGGACCACCTCACTTCTGTTGCAGTCTGCACCATTAGAACAGGTGCCATGTGCCTAACACTCTCCCCACACAGCTCAGAGCCTCAATCTCATTTATAAACCGTGAGTAGCATCTATCTCCAGGTCACATTTAATACATTTCACAGCTGGTGTGGCATAGGCACGGACCGACGAGAATGGATATATATTATAAATCACTCATTAGGACTTACTGGTGCCAACCAGCTGAATATCAAACCTCTTGGCAGTACTACAAGTATTAAATGGGCTTGCCACAGTAATGCCAAGTGGCAAGGGCTGGTCAAATGGCACTGGGTGCATAGCGCATGAGTGGTTTGATTGAGATCATACAAGGTGCCAGTGGTCAGACTGAGGTGGGAATTCTGTGAACACCCCTAAGATGTTAGAGAGAATTCTCTCACAGATCTGGAGAAGAAACCAGGGTGGTGGAGGTGAGAGGCTAGCATCCTAGTCTCAGACTCTGAATAGTGAGGCACCTGGGCCATCCATCGGAGCACAACACCCACACACAAGGAAGATGGCTGGTAGGGGGTGGAGTGGGGGGTGGGGGTCAAGGAGGAGGCTGCTTCTTTCCTTAACTGTTGTTCTAGTGAAACAGGTGGATGACTTGAAGTGTGGGAGGTAATAAGTAAGGAGAAGGACGGGGGAGTATTAGGCTTTGGGGTGCCCTCTGCATGAGAATGATGAGCACTAAACCTGTCTGAGGGAAAGGTGTGGACAGGATTAAACACACCAGAGACTGGAGTCTAGCACCTTGAAAGTTTAATGAGGACAGTCTGTGAAGCAATACTCTGTGATTAATCACATCAAAAGCATCACTTAAATCAAGTAGCATCATGGTGGACAACGACCATTTAATTTAGCTACTGAAAGGTCATTTGGAACTCTTAATAGTGCACTGTCAGTAGGACTTGGCTTCTATATCCAGGCAGATAAAGGTCCATTAGGTCCCTGGAGTGAGGGACTTAAGATCTGAGCCATCTGGACGGGTGATGCACCTGAATACATAAGAAAAGGCAAAAGGAGATACATCAAAGTGAGGCAGAGTCACTGAGGGTTTCTGGTTTGTTTGTTTTTTGTTTTTACCTTTTTAATTTTTAAAGATCTTCCTACTTGAGGTCCCAGAAAAGTGATATTAAGAAAGGCAAAAACTGAACACAAGGCTATAAGAGGGAGTATTGCTGTTGTGTTTTGTAGGCAAATGAACACATTATATAAGCATCAAGTTATAAGGGCCATGCACAAAGAGCAGAGTTTAATATTGTCAGAAAATCAAGCTTACAACTGATTGTATCTGATGCATATTTAATGATGAACATAATGAAGGGCTATGAGAGCTGTAAAGGACCCGGCCGATTGTCTGGTTCAACCTCCTCATTTGCACAGACCAGGAAAATGAATGCAGAGATGATACCCATGTCCTGAGTTTACACAGTTACAAGGGGTGCAGCAGGGATTAGCACTCAGGCCACTGGACTCTGTCCAGGCCCATCCACCTCACCCTAATTGTGCCGCAGGAGCCCCAGCTGTAAACAGACATTTCCTGTTACTGCACTGCACCTAAACAAAGACTTTGGGGAGACAGCTGGGAGAGGGAGAATCCAGCTGTGCCAGAGTCACTCAGGAGATCCTGACAGGCTGTGGATTTAGAACCCAAAGGGCAGAACCTCCATCTTCTCTCAGAAGGGGTGTCTAGAGCTTGGGCACCCCCTGCCCACTTACCTGCCAGGAGGCTCCTGAGCTCGGAGACAGCCAGGCTTGTGGGGGGCGGAGGGGTGCCTGTGCACGGGTCAAGGGAAAGAATACTTTTGCAGATGCCCCAAATCAGTCCCTTCCTTCTGGTGTCTATCTTTAATTTCACCATTGAAATACACAGCTCCTTTTTCTCACCTTTCTTACCTTCTTTGGAATGGGTTCCTGTAACTCGCTTACTTTTCTTATTCCATCTCCCCCTCTTTACTGGCTAGGAAGTTATACCCTCTATTTCCATTTTTTTACTGTTAGTCCTCGAAACTTCAACATGTATACTTCACTTATCAAGCTACTATTTAATCATATCATAATTCGTTTTACGTCGTTGTAAAGACATTCGACCTCTGTCACTCAGATCCCCCTGTCCTTACTTTCAAGCTATTGTTGAGGGTTTTTTAACCCTAAAGATTAGATATTGCTATTTTTTAATACAGTTAATGTTCATTTTACTTCCGTGTTTACCAATTTCTTTACTCACAGTCCTTTTTCAGACCTGCCTTTTTTCCTGAAGTATACCCTTCCCTTAGTGCGGGTCCTATCGATGAAAGTCTCTCATTTTTTTTTTTTTTTTTAATTTCATCCCTCTTCCTAAAAGGCATTTTGCCAGATACATGATTCTGTACTGATTCTGTGCTGTGCATGATTCTTATTTTCTCTCAAAAGAGATTTTCCCACCCTTCTGTGGCTTCCTGTGTAGCTGTGTGGGCTATTGGTCTAATTGCCATCACTTGTAACCAAGTTATCTGTTTCCTGTGCCGGCCTTGGGGATCATCTTTATCTTTCTTGTGTTGTAGAGTTACTACAACATGCTCAAGTGGGGATTTCTTTTTATTTATCTATGTGCTTCTTATCTGTGTATTAATGCCCCATGACTTTTCAGAACTCTCAGCTGCTGTGTCTTTACACTTCTCTACTCTCTCCGCTCCAAGTGGACATTAGTTAAACCTGCTCTATCTTTCGTCTCTTTTTACTTTGAGATTTTCTGTTTCCGTGACTCTGTGTGCTTAATTTTGGGTAATGCCCTTGGACTGGTCTTCCAGTTTGCTGCTGCTTTTTTTCAGTACCTCTAAACTTCTGTTTAACCCACTCCTCATTTTTAGTTTTAATAATATTTTTCCTTTCTAACATTTTCATATGAATCATTTTTAAATCTTCCTGGTTCTCTATTTCTTCATCCTTTTCTGATTTTGTCTTTTCCTTTAAACATTTCACATGTCAGGGAGCCTAGGTGGCTCAGTCTGTTAAGCGTCCAACTTCTGCTCAGGTCAGGATCTCATGGTTCTCGAGTTCAAACCCTGTTCACTCTGCCCCTTCCCTGCTTGTTCTCTCTCTCAAAAATAAATAAACATTGAAATAAATAAATAAACATTTCATGTGTCATAATTTTGTTTCCAGTAGCTCTGAGGTTCTTCTGGATGTAAATTTTTTGTGTATTGTTACTCCTGACTTCCACCATGTTGACTTATTTCTGTCTGTATTTGGTAAGTTTTACTTCAGGGATTCTTTTTTTTTTTTTTTTTAACATTTATTTATTTTTTAGAGACAGAACACTTGCTTGTGGGGGAGGGGAAGAGAGAGGAAGACAGGATTCAAGACAGGTTCTGGGGCCCCCCTTTGAGGCTCAAATTCACAAACTGTGAGATCATGACCTAAAACCAAAATCAAGAATCTGATGCTTAACCAACTGAGCCACCCAGGTGCCCTACCTGAGGGATTCTGTTTGAGCTTAATTTGTTCCTCCAGAGAATTGTGTTTGCTTCTGTTTGGGCATTATATAATGCTACTAACATGGCACCACTTAGTTTTAATTTTTTTTTTTTTTTTTACTTTTACAGTCCCTAAGGGGAGGGAGAGGGAATTCCAGTCTTCTAGGAACACACACAGAGCACATTTGGGTGAGTCCCTCCTGCGCTTTAAGAGTTTGTGTGCTTTGTGTATTTAACCATGTAAGCAGGTTATTGATGCTTGGGGAGGAAGAGTAGAATAGAAAAATAAAAAACAGGGGCGCCTGGGTGGCTCAGTCAGTTAAGCATCTGACTTCAACTCAGGTCATGATCTCCCGGTTTGTGGGTATAAGCCCTGCATTGGGCTCTGTGCTGACAGCTCAGAGCCTGGAGCCTGCTTCAGATTCTGTGTCTCCCTCTCTCTGACCCTCCCCTGTTCATGCTCTGTCTCTCCCTGTCTCAAAAATAAATAAACGTTAAAAAAAAATTAAAAAAAAAAGAAAGAAAAAGAAAAAACAAAATCTGGAGCTCTTAATATTGCATTTGTTTTGTTTTTCAAAGGGGAGGGGATACTGTGAGCTGCAAAAATAGCTCAGGGGAGTGGGTTTGCAATGAGAGGGGTAGTGGAAGCCGGGTGATCCAGCTACTTTTTGAGCATTTCTCCATACTCTTTGTTGGATTTCAAGGGGTAGTGATGAAACCATCTGTAGGAGGTCCTTGCAGCAGGTGGAGGGGGTGTGAAAGAGGACTGAAAGGAAGTGCACCTGTGCAAGATTGGAAGGCTTTGGAGTAATTGTGCCCACCCGGAGGAGCCACAGATTGTTCTAGAGAAAAGCAGGGTCACAGCCATAGTAGCATGAGTTGGGAGAAGGAGCACTACATGCGATTAGTAAGAAGGGGAGCCTGGGTGGCTCACTCAGTTAAGTGTCCAACTTCGTATCAGGTCATGATCTCATGGTTCGTGGGTTTGAGCCCTGTGTATCTGTACTGATAGCTTACAGCCTGGAGCCTGCTTCAGATTACATGTCTCCCTCTCTCTCTCTCTGTCCCTCCCCCTGTTCACACTCTGTCTCTCTCTCTCAAAACATAAATACACATTTAAAAAAATGTACATGCGATTAGTAAGAAAATACTCATTATGAAAAGGAGAATGTTAGCCAAATGAAAATACTAATCTGCCTCGAGGGAGAGCTGATTTCATCCTTTGCTTTCAGGTCCTTCAGAAAGCCTTCCAGGATAGTACCCCTTTCCCCCAGGTCCCAGGCAGCCTTCACTTGGCTTGTTCTTGGCTTTTGGTCTTGCTCTGACTGAGGGCGCAGGCCCAGGAGACAGGGTGCCAATAGCCAGGCAGGGGTCCCTGCGGCCTCAGGAGGTGATGGCTGCATGGGTTCTAGTCTGGAGGAAGGAACCGGGCAGGAACAGCTCAAGGGGGAAAGGAGAGCACAGAGTGACTTCTGTGACTGTCTCCAGCAGATCCACTTGTTTTAATTTTTATCCTACAGCTTGATAGCATGGGTTATGTAAATGTGATCTCCACACCAGGGCAAAATAAGGCCTAAGGATGCAAATTCTGAGAAAATATTGTTCAACTTTTTTCCATCTACAGTTTGAATAGAGATAGTTCAAATTCTGGGTTATGTTTGGTTTTATTATCTATTGACTGTTTACTGACCTGGCTTTAGCTCACTGTGGATATTTTACCCCTTGAATCCAAGTGACTTCCCATATTTTCATTTTAGCTCAGCAATACTTTATTTCTACCCTGTTTTATTGAGATATAATTGACATATAACATTGCATAAGTTTAAGGTGTACAACATAATGGTTTGATATATGTTTATATTATGGAATGTTTGTCACACTAAGTTTAATTGACATCCATCACCTCACATAGTTACAAAGATTTTTTTTTCTCTCTGATGAGAACTTTTAAGATATACTCTTAGCAATGTTCAAATATGCAAAACAGTATTGATGACTATGGTCACCAAGCTGTACATTTGTCCCCCAGAACTTACTTATTTTATAACTGGAAGTCTGTACCTTTTGACTACCTCCAGCCATCTTCATCCCGTACCCTCCCATCTGTTGGCAACCACCAACCCAGTCTCTGTTTCTATGAGTTTGGTTTTTTTAGACTTCACATAGAAGTGAGATCATGAAGTATTTGTCTTTCTCTGTCTGACTTAAAACCTCTAAGATCCATCCATGTTGTTGCAGATGGCAAGATTTCCTTCTTTTCTATGGCTGAATAATATTCCATTGTTTATATTTACCATGTTTTCTCTATCCATCCATTTGTCAACGGACACTTAGATTACTTCCATGCCATGGCTCTTATAAATAATTCAGCAATACTTTAAAAAGTATATTTGTTGTCATCAATCCAGGACCTGGATTAATCACAGAAGGATTTTATGATAGCAATCCATAATCCTGCCCTAAGAGGAATCCCTACAAGTGTGTTGATCTACTCATTTTTCATACCTACCTAGTTCAAAATTATTTTAGCTGGCTTACAGACGGTGCATGCTGGAGTCATCTTGTACTGGCTAAGGAGAAATTGATTGTTAAATTTCTAGGGATCTTGCAAGTCCCTAGTTAAACACAGTCATTATTAAACACAGCCATTATTAAAAATTAAAATACAGAAACTTACAATTAAATAAGTTATATTAAAAATAAAATAAATACATTCATCACTTCCTAATTCTGTGTCACTGCTCCTCATACTGTTGAGTTTGTTTATGTCCATTTTATCTGCATGACGACAATGCTACATAATGGTGTCCCTACCACACATCTCTTCCTAAATCCACATTCAGCACCCTCATGCTGGCAGCTTGAAATTGGCGGTACTGGGAGTATTTACACCATGAAAATGGGCAAACACTATAAATCAAGGTTTCATTTACTGCTTTATTGATTGTCTACACGTCTTAAAGGATAATAAGCAAATAATGGTAAAATACACAATACTCTTTATTGTAAATTCTGCACAGCCATGTGATTTTTGTACAATAAGGGTTAGACATCATTTATGGAAGCAAAATTTGTAATAAATTTATGTTTATAAATATGCATTTTCCCCCCCAGAGAACCAGTTGTGAGACATTCACCAGCTCACCTCTGCTTGCAGAGATCTACAAATACAACAAGGTAACGCAGATTTGAAGCAGATGAGAAAGAGCAAGGAACAGCAAGGAGAGGGATGTATTAGAGCTGGAAATGATGTTAATACAAAATTTCATATTGTAGAGTGTAGATACATGCCGTGATTGGCCACAGATTTGTCTTTAAGCTTCCTAGCATGTTTTGTATAAATAAAAATTTGATCTCATGTGCTGAGTTTTCAGCGTTCCGATGAGGAATTGTGGAGTTTCTCCTGAACTAAACCCAGAAGGAATTTTATTGTGATGGTTTGTATAGAGCAACATATTTTTATAAATGTCAATAATGTCCTTAGAGAAAATTGTCATTTAGAGTCATGGGGTGTTCCCAGCAGAACCGCTGTTGGAAGGCTGAAAACTTCTTGCCAAAGTGCATTTCTGGAAGAAATACATACTGAAGTATTTATGGGTGAAATAATACGAACTCTGGGTTTTGCTTTAAAATCCTTCACAAAACAAACAAACAAACAAACAAGTAATCGAAGTGAATAGCTGAAGCAAGAAGAACAAAATATTGATGAATGTTGAAGCTGGGTGAGGGGCAGTTGGAAATTTATTGTACTCTTGTGTCTACTTTGAGACAAAATTAAGCCTGATGCATAATGTCTCTTATCTCTTTTATCTTAAAATTATTTTTTTAGGTTTGTTTATTTATTTATTTTTGATAGAGAGAAAGAGAGAGAGAGAGAGAGAGAGAGAGTGAGCAGGGGAGGGGCAGAGAGAGAAAGAGAGGAAGAGAATACCAAGCAGGCTTTGCGCTGTCAGTACGATGCGATGCTCCAACTCACAAACTGTGAGATCATAACCTGAGCCAAAATTAAGAGTCAGACGCTTAACCAAGGGAGCAGCATCCAGGCATCCCGCTTATCTCTTTTATCTTATAATAATTCCTCTTCCTTTCTTCCCAGCACAAGTTTATGCCCCTATTCCTACCTGCCCCCATGACATTCATATGGTAGAAAAATCGGGTAATTTGCTCTATAGAATTTCCCACGTTGTGAATTTGTCTGTTGCATTCTTATGGTGACAGAAAGTGTTACCTTAGCAGAGAAATCCATTAAAGTTAAATATTATCCCACAGGAATGAGAAACAGGGCAGGAATGCTTTAATGGAGACAAAGTGAAGAGAGATGAGGCCATCTGACCCTAGGGAAGGAATCACAGTAAACAGGGGCAAAGCCTACAGGAGAATACGAGAGGGGACCCAAAAAGAAACCCTTTAGAAAGCCTTCATTTACTCCTGAGCTCTGTGTATTCTTCGTCTTCTAGCACCTTCCCTTTCTTAACCCTGGAGACTTAACCCTCAAGCAGAGTGGTAGGGACAGGGCAGCAAAGGAAAAAAAGTATCAAGGGCATTTTCTTTCTTCTGGCTGCCCTCTTGAGCTACTTAAGAAGAGATTAAAAAAAAAAAAAAAAGGATTAAAAAATGTTCTCTAGAACAATTTCTACTTAAACAAAAGGACTAATACATTTAAAACCAAGTCGGTCTTGAAGGGAGAGCATATTTATCATCTACCCATGCTGGGTCTTCATTTCATATCCAAATAAATAGAAAACTACTTACAAAAAGGCAAATGAGACCCAGATTTACCTGCAGGTGGCATTTTATGCCATAATTTAATGGCACTTCATCAACATCAGCTTTTCTGGGCTCATGGATTAGTTCATGCTACATGAAAAGAGCTTTTGCTTCATTAGCTTCATGAGTTATGCCATTTGGAACCATGTAAAATGGCTAATGTTTTAATTATTTTAAAACCACTTTATAATCAGAAATTCAAGAACCAAATGCCAGTGACTCAGGGACCATTTAGACATCTGAGACATGACCATGATGGAAGGTTAGTTGTAACAGTTATTTAGATTTTGTAGAGTCTTTGAAATGTTTGAACACTCATACAAACATGATGATGAGCATCAGCCCTGGGGTATTCCTGTGGCTCAGCTGCAGGCAGAGAGAGGTCAGTATCAACTCAGGCACACTGATTTTCAGTTCCACAGGAAAAATGCCATCCCTGTCCCTCAGCTCTCCTATCTGCTAAGGCACATGGGTCAGCTTTCCAGGCAGCACAGAAGATGCCCTCACCATACTCACCTGGAAGAACTATTTCAAACCCATTGCAGTCCAAACCTGGGAGATGCTTGACCACACAGAGGACTGGTCTTCATGGAGAACTGCCTGGAAGGTTTCAGTGGGTTTTATCTAGTTTTTTAAAAATGGAGTACAACAGCATGAAGTGGATTGGGGAACTGTCAGAGCATGGTATAAGGGTAAGTACTATTTTGTGAAACTTTTGTTTCTGTTATTTATTTGGGTATATGTGTATACTAAGACATAATGTGAAATGTATTGCTTTAATTTAATTTTATTTATTTAAAAAAAAAATTTTTTAATGTTCATTTATTTTTGAGAGAGACAGAGTGTGAATGGGGGAGGAGCAGAGAGAGAGAAAGAGGGAGACATGGAACCTGAAACAGGCTCCAGGCTCTGAGCTGTCAGCACAGAGCCCAATGCGGGGCTCGAACTCACGAGCTGTGAGATCATGACCTGAGCCGAAGTCGAACGCTCAACCGACTGAGCCACCCAGGCGCCCCCTTTAATTTAATTTTAAGTAATCTCTACGCCCAACTTGGGGCTCAAACTCATGACCCCAAGATCAAGAGTCACATGCTCCACTGACTGAGCCAGCCAGGAGCATCATGAAATGTATTTTTTTTTTAATTTTTTTTTTCAACGTTTATTTATTTTTGGGACAGAGAGAGACAGAGCATGAACGGGGGTGGGGCAGAGAGAGAGGGAGACACAGAATCGGAAACAGGCTCCAGGCTCTGAGCCATCAGCCCAGAGCCTGACGTGGGGCCCGAACTCACGGACCGTGAGATCGTGACCTGGCTGAAGTCGGACGCTTAACCGACTGCGCCACCCAGGCGCCCCATGAAATGTATTTTTTAACGTGAGTCAAGTCAAAAGGTTGAAGAATGCTGCTCTAAGAATGTATAATTTACCCCTGGAATAAGCCAGGCTAGTAAGAAGCTGTTACTTGAACATATCACGTACAACCAATGCTTGAAATTTCCATAATAACATGTTAAAAATAATACATGCCTTTCCTCTCACGTCTTACCTCTCTGAGATATACATGACCTTAATGAATTCCTCTGCCCAGGTAACAACACTTAGCATTTAATTCATTTATTTATTCATTCAACTCAATTTTTTGAGATTGTTCAAGCCACTGAGAATGTAACAGTAGGAAAAAAATTGACAAAAATCCCTATCTCAGTGGAACTTATATTCAAGAGTAGAGGGGGAAGCACAGACAATAAGCAAGGTAAATAAGTAAAGTAGAAAATGTTAAATGGCTGTAAGTGCTAAGACAAAAGAATAAACAGAATAGGGTAACAGAGGGTGTTTGGGGATGTATTAGTTTTCTGTTCTTCTGCATAGCAAATTACTGCCAACTTAGCAGGTTATCTCTTAGTTTCTGGGGGTCCCAGAGTCTGGGCGTGGCTTAACTGGGTCCTCGCTTCATAGTCTGGAGAGGTTGCAGTAAGGTGACAGCTGGGATGAATTCTCATGTGGAGAATTAACTGGAGAATAGTCCTCATCCAGGCTCATTCAGGCTGTGGCAGAATTTAGTTCCTTATGGTTGTATGACCAAGAGCCCCAGCTTTATATATATATATATACACATATATATATGTATAAATTTTCTTTTTAATGTTTATTTAGTTTTGACAGAGAGACAGAGAGAGACAGAACATGAGTGGGGGAAGGGTAGAGAGAGTGGGAGACACAGAATCTGAAGCAGGCTCCAGGCTCTGAGCTGTCAGCATAGAGCCCGATGCGGGGCTTGAACCCATGAACTGTGAGATCATAACCTGAGCTGAAGTCAGATGCTTAACCAACTGGCACCCCACCTTGGCTTTTTGATGGCTGTCCACTGGAGGTGCCCTCAGATCCTCAAGGTCTCTTAGTTCTAGCAGACCTCTCACAATATGGCAATTTACTTCTTCAAGCCAGTAAGGAAGTGGTCCTGCTCTAGTCTGCTAAGATGGAGTCTTATGTAATGTAACATAAATATGGGGCCCAACACTTTGCCATATAACATAACATAGTCAAGAAAGTGACACCTCCTTACCTTTGCTACATTTTATTTGTTAGAAGCAAGTAACAGGTTCTGCCCTCAGCCACTAGGAGTGGGATTCTACAAGGGCATGGCTCATTGGAAGTCACCCTAAGCTATGTCCACCATTGGGATTTGCAATTTTAGACAGGTGGCTATAGAAGGTGTCCCTGGGAAGTATCATGTACGTAAGGGCCTGGGAAGGAGAAGGAGTCACGTGGCTATCTTGGTGAACAGCATCTGTCCCAGAGGTTAAATCAAATGCAGGGCTCCAAGGAGTAAAATGTCTGCTATTTTAAGAAGAAACAGCCTATGTGCTGATGAAGGGGATCAAAGAGAGGGACAAATGGATGATGCAGGAGAGTTGCTGGACCATTGAGTAAGTAAGAAGGATCTAGTATATAAGTGAAGGGGTTGGCATTTGCTACTGGCACAGACAAGCAATTCATGATAAAAGGCCTGGAGATAGAGTGTATGGGCACAAATACAAGTGTAAATATGGTAATGGGAATTTCTACTTTCTCAGTGAACTAGGAAGTGAGGCCATCTGCAGAGGGTAAGGGTTAGGGGGGAGGTGTTAGTGATTTGAGGAGAAATGAGAAGGTATGAAACAGCCATTCATGAGAGTGGAATGGAAATAGGTCCATCCCTGAGAATGGACCAAGGAATGTTTGTCTTTTGGCTTAGCAACATACTAGGCCCACTTGAGGTTATAGGTCATGAATTTTAAGAGAGACCAGTCAGTAGGAGTGGGTGTTTTTCTCCAACCATAGTCAGCATGTGTGGAGACAGGAAAGGTATATGCAGAGAGCTGGATTAAGCCAGGGTTGTGGTTTAGGTAAGGGAATGCACAGAAACAGAGAGGGGCAAGGTGCAATGGAGGGAGTATGGTGAATGGCCATGGAATTTAAGTGAGGTCAGATCCAGCAAGGAGAAAATTACTAAGGACATAGTTGAACTGAACAGCACCATCAACCAACTGGATCTAATTAACATTGATAGAATACTCCATCTAGTTATAGCAGAATACTCATTCTTTACACACTTACATGGAAGACTTAACCAAGCCAGAACACAGTCTGGACCACAAAAACGTACCTTAACAAATCCAAAAGAATAAAAATCTTACAAAGCATATTTTCAGACCACATGGAATTGAGCTAGAAATCAATAGCAGAAGGATATCTGGAAAATCTCAAAATATTTGGAGGCTAAACAACACACTTCTATATAACACATGGGTCAAAGATGATGCCACAAGAGGAACTTTTAAAAATATTTTGAAGTAAGTGAAAAAGAAAATATAATTCAAAACTTATGTGGTACTGCAAAAGCAGTATTTAGAGGGAAATTTATAGCAATGAATGTGTATTTTGGAAAAGAAGAGATGATCCCTATGGTTGAGTCAGATGACAAGAGATTCAAGGCTAGGCATTTTAGGGAGGAGGATGGAGAAGGGGCTGAGAGTGGCAATGAGATGCAGGAAAGAGATTCTCATGGAACAAGAGACATGGGAGAGAAAACAGCTACCACTGGAGAGACTCTAGGGGAAACACTATCTGAAGGAGAAGTCAGGTTCCAGTGGTAGCACAATGATTCAGTAAAGTTCAGAGAAGAAGTGATGGCTATGGAGATTTTGCTGCTGATTTTCAGGGGGCTCTGGTGGAAGGGCTTCAGGGAAGAGGATAAGACAAAGGAATGTCAGAATGAGGTGGGGATAAAAGTTTGGAGGATAAAGGAAGTCCAAGCAAAGCAAGGTTAAAGGGCATGATGAAACAAGTCGTTCCAGTGTAGGGGCTGCTGTCGGGGTGTCCTCGGGGCACAGAATTCTGTTGTCACACTGCTTTGAGGCCTGCAGAAGAGTGTCTTTACTCTTCTGACTCCTACCCATGGAGACCTGCATAGGGCACCCTTTTTCTAGAAGGGAAAACCATGGATGCCTTAATCTACCACAAAGAGTGTGGGATGAGTGGTGGGCGGTTAGGATCTTTTTTTTTTCTTTTTTAACTTCATTTATTTATTTTGAGAGAGACAGAGACAGTGTGAGTGGGGGAGGGGCAGAAAGAGGGAGAGAGAGAGAATCCCAAGTAGGCTCTGCACTGTCAGTGCATAGCACTCTGTGGGGTTTGAACTCATGAACTATGAGATTATGACCTGAGCCGAAACCAAGAGTTGGATGCTTAACCGACTGAGCCACCCAGGCACCCCAGTTAGGATCTTGGAGTGAGTGACACATGCAGGGTGTCTTAGTCTAAGGGGGTTTGTTGTAGGGATACTCAAGGAAGTAAAGAAGACAGAGAAGAGGAGACTCAGGTGAAGGAGACTGCGGTTTCAGACTGTGATATGTTTGTTTATCATATGCATGCTATTATCATATGCAGCTATTCTGGTGACTCACCAGTACTTCAGAAAAGCAAGTAGCTGTGGCTTCTGATTTAGCGTTTCATCTTTTCGGTAAATCAGTTCCTCTTGTGTCGGTTTTTACTGTTACAGTGGTTGCTCACTCTCTTTTCATGTTTTGTTTTCAAATTCTCTAAGAGAGAGCATCTAATCAATCAATATCCAACCAATCCACCACCCATTCCACCCATTCCTTCCTCTCTCCCTTCCTTTCTCACTCCCTGGCTCCCTCTGTCCCTCTCTCCATCCCTGCACCCATTCATCCCTTTATGCATTCATCCAACCAGAGTTTAGAAACACCATGTTTCAGGATCTGTCTTAGGAGACTGAAGCGATAAAAGCAGACAAAGATGAAATTTACATTCTTGGGCATGCAAACAGAAAATAAATAAAAATAAATGCATGAGAAGTGTTATGGAGAAAAAATAGAGCAGAGTAAGGGGGAGAGGGAATATTGAGAGAGACAGAGAGAGAGAGACAGAGAGAGAGAGAGAGAGATCAGGAAAGATCTCTGTGATAAAGTGACATTGCACAAGGGCCATGAAGGAAGTGAGGAAGGAAGCCATGCAGATATCAGAAGAAAAAGCATTCAAACAAAAGAAAATGATAATGTTTCAGGAAGAGCAAGGAAACCAGTGTGGTTCCTGTGAAGAGAGGAGAAGAGTAGAAGGAACTAAAGTCAGGTGTGTGAGGGAATGATGAGTGCCAAGTTTCAGTAGGGAATGACAGGATTGGATTGGATTTTCTTGTAATCATAGCATTTTATTCAAGTTCTTAGGTGATTAATTTTTTTTTCTGAAAGTCTAAGTACAGGGGTGCCTGGGTGGCTCAGTTGGTTAAATATCTTACTTTGGCTCAGGTTGTGATTTCACAGTTTGTGAGTTTGAACCTCACGTTGGCCCAGAGACCTCTTTGGATCCTCTGTCCCCCTCTCTGTCTGCCCCTTTCCCAACTCACGTGCACTCTCTCTCTCGCTCTCTCTCAAAAATAAATAAAAACATTTAAAAATAAATAAATAAAAGGTCTGAGTAGAAATCTTACTCCTATATAATTGTTTGAGGTACAATTCACATCAGTGAATGCACCCATTTTAGTGTATAGTCCTGTGCATTTTGACAAATGCACGGAGTCATGGAACTGTCACCACAGTCAGTTTCGCTACCCAAAAAGTCCCCTTTGGGGTCAACACCTCCCCCACCCATAGCCTCTGACCACCACTGTCCTCTTTTTTGGCCCTTTAGTTTTCTGTCCCCAGAGTCATAAACATGGAACCATACATTAGGTAGCCTTTTGAGCCTGGATTGTCGACCTGGCAGCATGTGTCAGACGTTGCTGTGTGTAACAGCAGTTTGGTCTTTATTGCTGATTGCTGAGTAGTATTCCAGTGTGTGGATTTCACCACCATATGCTTATCCATTCACAAGTTGAAGGGTGTTGAGTTGTTTTCCAGTTTTGGTTTTATTTGGAAGACAGGAATAAAGTCACTATAAAAATTCACATACAGACTTTTATGTGAAGATAGGTTTCATTTCACTTGGGTAGGTGACTCGGAGGGGGATTTCAGGGTCATATGGCAAATGTATTTTAACTGTATGAGAAACTACCAAACTGTTTTGCAGAATGTTGTATCATTTTGCATTCTCACTATTAATGCATGTCAATTTTAAAATTTTGGTCATTTTAGTAGGTGTGCAGTGATATTTCTTTGAGGTTATAATTTGCATTTCCCTAGTGATTAATAATGTTGCACATATTTTTATATGATTATTTGCCTTCTGTATATCTTCTTTTGTGAAGTGTCTACAAATATTATGTGCCTTTTATAAATTGAATTATTTATTTTTTACTACTGGATTTTCATGCTTTTAAAAATATATATTCAGTATATAACTCCTTTATGAAATTTTTGTTTTACTAATATTTTTGATCAGTCTGTGACTCTTTATTTTTCTGTTTTTTAAAGTATCTCTTAAAGTTTTAGATTTTACATTTAGATCTATGATCCATTTAAAAAAATATATTTATTGGGGCGCCTGGGTGGCGCAGTCGGTTAAGCGTCCGACTTCAGCCAGGTCACGATCTCGCGGTCCGGGAGTTTGAGCCCCGCGTCAGGCTCTGGGCTGATGGCTCAGAGCCTGGAGCCTGTTTCCAATTCTGTGTCTCCCTCTCTCTCTGCCCCTCCCCCGTTCATGCTCTGTCTCTCTCTGTCCCAAAAATAAATAAACTTTGAAAAAAAAATTTAAAAAAAATAATAAAAATAAAAATAAAAAAATATATTTATTTATTTATTTTGAGAGAGAGAGAGCACGAGCAGGGGTAGGGTCAGAGAGAGGGAGAGAGAGAATCCTAAGCAGGCTTCTTGCTGTCAGTGCAGAGCCCAACGTGGGGCTTGATCTCACAACCATGAGATCATGACCTGAGTCAAAATCAAGAGTTGGATGCTCAACCAACTGAGCCACCCAGGCACCCCTGGATTTTCAGACTTAAAAATATATATATATTCAGTATAGAGGTGCCTGGGTGGCTCAGTTGGTTAAGTGTCCAACTCTTGATTTTGGCTCCGGTCATGATCTTACAATTTGTGAGATTGAGTCCCTCGTTGGACTCTGCACTGACAAGGAGAAGCCTTCTTGGGATTCTCTCTCCCTCGCACTCCCCACTCACCTTCTTTCTCTCTCGAAAGAAAGAAAGAAAGAAAGAAAGAAAGAAAGAAAGAAAAACATTTTTTAAAATCTGAAAATCCAATAATAAGAAAAAAAATAAATAGGGACACCTGGGAGACTCATTCAGTTGAGCATCTGACTTGATTTCGGCTCAGGTCATGATCTCACAGGTTCATGGGTTCAAGCCCCACATTGGGTTCCTCGAGCTGACAGTGCAGAACCTGCTTGGGATTCACTCTTTCTCCCTCTCTCTGCCCCTCCCATGCACACTCTCTCTCTCAAATAAACTTAAAAAAAAAAAACTTTAAAAAACATATATTCAGTATACAACTCCTTTATGAAATTTTTGTTTTACAACTATTTTCTACCAATCTGTGACTTTTTTTTTCTATTTTTAAAATCTTTTAAATTTTTAGATTTTACAGTTAGATCTATGATCCATTTTGAGTTAAATTCTGCATCCAGTGTGAGGTATGCTTTAAAGTACAGTATTTTTTTGCATGTGACTGTTGAAAAGACTATTCTGCCTCCTTTAAATTGCCATTGAGCCTTTGCTGAAAATTAATTGATTGTATATGTGTGGATGTATTGTTGGATTCTCTAGTCTGTTTCATTCATCTATTTGTCTGTCATTTGCCAATACCTTACTGTTTTGATTATTGTAGCTCAGCGGTTCTCAACTGGGACAATTTTGTTCCTGCCGGCTGTCCCACCATGCCCCAGGGTATTTGACAGTGTCTGGAAACAATTTTGTTTGTCATAATTGGTGGGGAGAGGTCAGGGATGTTCCTAAGCATCCTACAATGCACAGGACAGCCTCCCACCACAAAAAATTATCCAGTCCAAAATATTAATTGTGCCAAAGTTGAGACATGCTGCCTACCTTTACAGTATGTATTGGAATGAGATAGTGTGCCTTTTTTTTCTTCCTTTTTCTTTTTTTTTTAATTTAAACTTTAGTTAACATACAGTGCCATATTGGTTTCAGGAGTAGAATTCAGTGATTCATTACTTGGGTTCAACACCCAGTGCCCTCCTTGGTATCCATCACCCAAGTAGCCCATCCCCTCCTTACCTCCCCCACCCTCTACCAACCCATATTTTGTTTTCAAGATAGTGTGGCCTTAACAAGAGCAGTTTTGTAGAAGTGGGGAGATTATGAACATACAATGTTACTGTAAGGATAAAACTGGACAATATATGCAAAAGTGCTGGGCACACAGCTCATGCTAACTAAATGCTAATTTCCTCATTATTTGGTACTGCTCCTCTTTGCAGTCCCTTCATTGTGACTTCTGCACTTGTGAGGGCCTATATATTCACTTTTGAAACTCCCACCATCATGAGTTCTCCCTTAATAGAGACCTGCTTGCTTCTCCTCTGCCTATATATGTGGTATGTGACCTGGTGTAGGCCTCGGTATCTGCTGTCAAAGTAGTGTTTCCCCTTTGGCCACCTGCTCATTGAAGAGGTATGAGCATCAGAGATGTCTGTTTGTCCACCAATATCTATCTTTCCCATTCCATGATGTGGAGTGGTAGCTGCCAGATAGCTGCCCAGTCAGGAACTATATTTCCCTTGTGTCCAGCTGTGGCCATGTGACTAGGTCTCACCAATGGAATGGGATTTGGAGTGACTTGTCATTTGTAGGCTGAGACTTTAAGCAAAGAACAGGCTGTATTCACTCCATGCCCTCTTTCCCTTTTTGCTTTCTGGTGCAGAGGGTTCTGAAGTTCTAGAGAAGGGCTTCTCAAACTTATGTGTATATGATTTACCCACACCTGGGGATCTGCTGAAAATGCAGGGCTAGTAGAGTAGATCTATAGCAGGGCCTGAGATCTTGCATTTCTAACAGTCCCCTAGAGATGGCAGTGCTGCTGATGCTCAGACTACTTTTCAGAAGCGAGGCTTTAGGGGATGGTGGAACCGTAGAATAAAAGGAACATGGATCTCCAAATCACTAAGTAAAGAAAATCTTCTTCAGTCAGCAACTCCTGACTTGTTACCTGTGTGACAGGTGCCTTTTTGGACAGCAGCTGGTCTTCTGGAAGTGGTTCACACAATTCACTGCCTCTGTTTCAAAACATCTTGGCCAACTAATTCAGAACAAAATCACCCCCAGCTGTCCCCACCCCTCCTTGGTATATGTGTGTGTGTGTTCCAGATGACTCCTTCATGTTTTAAGAGATCCCTACCTAACTCTACTTTAAAACACTACCAAGCCCTCATACCATTAGCTCCTTGAAAATAGCAATGGTTAAGGAAAAAAAAAAAAAACCAGAACAAAAAAGGTCTTGGTTTTTGTATTTGTTGGCTCAGATTAAAATCAGAGAGCAAAAATAAGGTTTGGGATGGTTGTGAACGACCACCTTCTGGAGGAAAGGTTAGTGGAGAGCAGACCAAGAGGGTCTTTAATCCTGAGGGGTCAGTATAGGGATCTCAGGTAGAGTCTCTTAAACAAGGGGCCAGTGAATGAGTATCAGGGCCCTGGTGTAGGCTGAAGGGCCAAGGTTGGCTGGACCAGCTCAGCTGAAAGTGCAGTCACTCAAAGGTTGCTTGACATGAATAACAGGAGCCTTGGCAGGTAGTCAAATGGGATTGGTGATGGTGGTGGTGGTGGTGGTGGTGGTGGTGGTGTGTATGTGTGTTTGTGTGTGTGTGATTGTGAAGAGCTAGAATTGGAGCAGAGAGGCAGAGCGAGTCTGGGCCAGTACAAGGCCAAAATCCACAGGGGCCTTTTGTATGCTT
Source organism: Prionailurus bengalensis (assembly GCF_016509475.1). Lineage (NCBI taxonomy): Eukaryota > Metazoa > Chordata > Mammalia > Carnivora > Felidae > Prionailurus > Prionailurus bengalensis. The sequence goes on from NC_057348.1 coordinate 81,762,449, forward strand.
CCAGCAAACATTTACAGTGAGGAGGCCAAGTTCATCTAAAGAACGCTGACCAGCTGGACACATTGTGCTAGAGTTTAGCCAAGGATATTAGTGGAAAGTCCCTCCCTGCATTTTGAGCAAGGATGGCTGGAACAAGAAGGCCTGCCATATCATTGTTGCTCTGGCCCTGACCTTACCTTCCAGAAATAACAGCTACAGCCAGGTCCTGCTCAAGCCCTGCTGGCTTTGGGACGAGTCTGGGCCTGAACATGAGCAAGAGAAAGTCAAGGGGAAATAGTTACATCAACTTATTTTGAATACATCACATGGGTGAGTTGCAGAGGCTAGCCTTTATCCCAAGTAGTGCTCAAATAACATCATCAAGCCATTCTATCAGTATTTTGTAGAAACAGCAGCAAAAAAAGTGAGAAAAATTGCAAACTGTCCATTCTGACTAGTCAGGGCCAGTTACTATGTTGACAGCCATTCTTATTCAAGATAAACTATATTGGATTTAGAGATGAGGCCAATTTTTAAAAAATATATCCGGGGCGCCTGGGTGGCGCAGTCGGTTGAGCGTCCGACTTCAGCCAGGTCACGATCTCGCGGTCCGGGAGTTCGAGCCCCGCGTCAGGCTCTGGGCTGATGGCTTGGAGCCTGGAGCCTGCTTCAGATTCTGTGTCTCCCTCTCTCTCTGCCCCTCCCCCGTTCATGCTCTGTCTCTCTCTGTCTCAAAAATAAATAAAACGTTAAAAAAATTTAAAAAAATATATCCAATTTTCAGCAACTATTCTGAGTGCCTATTCTATGTTAGGCATCATGAGGATTAATTATAGAAACATGAGCTGAATCTTCAGTCCACACTTTGATGATGGAGGAAACAATGGAGGAACTATAAGGTAAGAGTTGTGAGTCTGTGTACTGATCATACAGGAAAGTTCTTGGCAGATTTGCAAATGCACCAGCAAGGGCTCCTGAGTCCTCCAAGAAAGGCTGGCATCATCTGCCTGAGACAGAAGTTCCAGAAGACTGAGCTCAGTGTCAGCAGCCTGGGGGTGGGGGGGGGGGGGTGAAACCTCCTGCAGAGGATAGAAAGGAAGGGACAGAGAACTAAAGGTCAAGGGAGAGAGCAGGAAGTAGGGAGCACAGGGTGGTCTCCACTCCAGACCAGCATGTTATGTACAGGAACAGGTTGTTCTCCCCAGTGAAAACCCAAAAGTAGCCTCCTGCTGCCTTTGGAATGGAGGCTCAAATACTGACTAAGGCCTATTAGGCCCTGGGAGTTCTGGATTCCATGATTCTCTGGCCTCCTGTTGGCCGGTTCTTGTCCTCCCCAGTACTTCATGTGACTGGCTCCTGTAGGACCCTCAGATTTGTCAGCCCTGGCCACATGACCTTCCATCCTGGCTTGCTAGGCCTGAGGGGTTTGCTTGGATACTGACTCACAGTTTTAAAACCAGGACCATAGGTGCCTGGGTGGCTCAGTCAGTTAAGTGGCTGACTCTATTTCCGCTCAGGTCATGATTTCACGGGTCATGGGTTCAAGCCCCTCATAGGGCTCTGTGCTGACAGTGTGGAGCCTGCTTGGGATTCTCTCTCTCCCTTTCTCTCTCTCTGCCCCTCCCCTGCTCACACACACATGCACGCACACTCTCTCTCAAAATAAATAAACAAACTTAAAAAAAAATTAAAACCAGTACCATCCTTGGCAAACTGGGACAAGTTGGTCACCTTGTTCCCTGAGACTCAGACTCCTCTGTGCAGCTCCTGCCACCACTGTTCCCATCTGACACCTGAGCCCACTCACACTCTTAGCTCAGCAGCCATTTTCCAGGCCACCCCTCTCAACCAGCACACTCCCACCCCTGCCCCCCACTGGACCTGCCTCTGGCCCCTTCCCTGCTCATAAAGGATGGAACTAGCCTTTATCCAGAGTGGTGGTCAAGTAACATCAAGCCAGTCTGATGGAGTATCTCCATCTTTAGTCTATGATTATTGGCTGGAGGAATATTTGCTTCTGGGTGACCTGAGAGCCCCTCGCACTTTGCATGTGAAACGCTTAGCTTCCTGGTGGTTAAAACACTGTAAGCTTTCTGTGGGGTGGGTAGTGCCTGCCTAGTTCCTGGTTATAGTCTCAGACCTCTGCACTGTGCCTGGCACATGGCTAACACCTAATAACTATTGAATGAGAATCCCAGAACACCACTGAAAATGTTTACATATCCCTCAATTAATAATAACACGAGTAAAAAAGTGTATGTTTAGCAAATATTTACTGTATGCCAGGCTCAAGTCAGAGTCCCTGACTCTTTCTCAGCCTTGAGATGATTAAGCATGTGCCTGCTTTAAAATTGAGTAAGCTATTAATAGGTTTTTATGTATTTTGGGGTGTATAAGTTATTTTGTCACAATAAAAATATTGAAATTGGAGGTCCTGGGTATATGTCTGTGTATGCCTGTGTTCATATGCAAGTCTGTATGTGTGTGTACATGTGTGAGTGTATCTATATATATTATCTACCTATCTATCTACCTATCTTCTTTGTCTTGTAGCTGCTCCTTTGCCCACGTTAGCCTGCTTTGAGTTACAGCTAAGGGCATCTCAGAGTTGCTAATCCAGATCAAGAAGCAAGAATCCAGGGATTCCTATTAATAAGAGATAACACAGAAGTAATTGGAAGTATGCCACTGAGTTCTATGACCCCTGCTAATCTTTCACATGTGAAAAGTGTGGCATACAGGACTATTGGTTTTGAAGTATCTCTTCTGTGATTTTCTCCATGTTCTGTGCAGCTGAACGGCTTGCAGCTCACTTTCATTCTCTTGTTAAGGACTGGAAGCATAAATTGATTCATATCTTTCCCAGTGGCTCCTGGACTTTAGACAGAAGTCAAATCTTTCCAGAATCCTTGCTTTCTGTAACAAGGCATTCTTTGCATCTGACAGTTATGTGGCTGTATTTATAATGCATAGGACGTTTTCCCTCCCAAATAGTTCCATCCTAGCCAATTACATCAGAATCTCTGGGAATCAGTCCCAGCAAGGGACTCCCCAGAGTTGGTCCCCAAATGTTTATCCTAGTCTCAGTCTCTCATCTGAACTTTATTCTCTTTGGAGCATGTCCATCTTTTTGGTCTATGATTATTGGCTGGGTGAGTATTTCCATCTGGGTGACCTGAGAGCCCCTCACAGTTTACATATCAAAAAAATGTAATGATGTCCCTTCTAGATCTAGTCCTCCTCTCATTTTCTTTTTCACTCAGGCTTGGAGCCTGTGACTGTCCCTGACTTTGTATCCAATAATTCTGAGGTCTGTTTGTTCTCCCTCCTCTAGAGCCCTATCTCTCCCCTCCATTCTGGGTGCTCAGGGCTTCTTATCTCTCACCTGATATTAGTGCCTGCCAGTGTCCCTCATCTCTGCTTCACCCTGGACAGGACTGCCAGGACCTCCTTCCATAGCCAGGTGCTGGTTTTATCTTTTCTCTGCCCAGAAACCTTTAATAATTCCCCACTGTTCCTAATGGCATTTGTTATCTGCTTGAACCTACCTCTGTTTAATCTCTTCCCTTCCTCCCTCCCTTCCTCTCTCTGTTTTTCTCTCTCTCTCTCAAACACACACACACACACACACACACACACACACACACACCACAGTCTTGGCCAAAATAAACAGTTCATGGTTTCTCTAACGTATCTCAAAGTTTCTTAACTCTGACTTTGCTCATGTTGATCTCTCCCTTCCACCGCATCTGCCTCTTGAAATCCTATCCACCCTCAAACCCAACTAAAGTGCCACGTATCCAGGATGAGTTCTGCCTCCTACTATTCCCACATCCTACTGGATCCAGCATTCCCATGTCACACACCCATTTCGTCTTGTGTTAATAGTCTTGGTCTCCTAACTAGATGACAGGCAACATGAGAATAGAGGCTGTGTTCTGTTCACCGGTAGTGTTTTATATATAGTAGACACTCCACGCTATTTATAAACTTTTGTGAAACGGAGTTAAGCAGGTTTGTCTTAAGGAGGGCCCCTTTTAGCACATGTAGCTCCTGAAATAATTTTATAAAATTCTACATCCCATTTCATTTTAAAGTTAACAGCCACATTTTTTCACAAATTATTGCAAAGGCTGTATGTTCTCTTGTTTGCATGTGTCATAGATGTTTATTTAAACCTTGCATTTGCATATTCAACTCATTAATTTATGGAAAATACCTGCCACATAATCCAAGGGGCAAAGCCAGTCATTGTGGTCAAGCCAGACAAATAGCCATCACACGTTTAATCAGAAAAAGTCCGACTTTATTTTAAAATTCAAATAAATGTGAGTGCTAAGTTTGTTTTTGTTTTTGTTTTTGTTTTTGTTTTTTTGAGTGCTAAGTTTTAGATAGGAACCCTACCAGGGCTTCTGGATGAAGGAAGCCATTGCCCACTTGAATATTTCTTACCGAGGCTCTCTACTTTGATTTCTAGATTCTTCTTCAGGAGGGCTGCTTTCTCCAATTGTCTCTTTGTTTCTACACCCCTAGGTAATGTACCAGAGTGAAAGGCAGGTCAGATGACAGGCTCATCCTGCTTCTCTAATTCAAAGGGTCCTTGCACTGGGCAGGTGGCAATGGGGAACTGGCCATCCTCAGGTTTGAAATGCATAAAAATAGAAGTTGAATATCTGAAAATTTATTTCATTTAAGCTGTCCCTGCCTACGTACCCCCTAAAAAGTCTCTTTGTATCTCAGGAATGTGTGCTTCTCCACATGAAGGCAGTTGACCTGGGATGAAACCACAGAGGGGGTTCAATTTCCCTTCACACAGATACACCTTGTTAGGGTTTTAGTAAATTTACCTTCCACTGAAAAAAGAAAGTCAAAGGTCACTTTGTTGCATCACAAGATTGCCAGGTTTTTCCAAATGAAATCACTCTTGGAGAGGCAGTTTCATCAGAAGCAAAGATCCCACCAAGCTATTAGAAAACACAGATGATGCCCATGTGTGGTCGCCAGTTCCCCTCCCCTGAGTGGCAGGACACACTTAAGTTTTTATGAAATCCCTGATAACTGAGGTGTTGAGGTGAAATATGCCACCAAATGCCCAGCAAGGGGTCGGCTTAATTCTGCGATGTTGCTCCGTTGTTTATACTCAAATGCTTTCCACCCAGCTTTTACCACCAATAATCATAACCATAATCTTTACACATTTAATTGGTGCCCCAAATGAACTAGACACAATGCAGAACTCATATTAGACTTAGGACCCTTACTATTCTTAGCCTCAGAAAGCACTCTTGTGATTTTACAGGCATCCTGTCTGGCACTGTGGTTGTCTGAAAAAGAATCTTTGTTAAGTCCAAATTCTTCAGCAATTAGGTCATTTGATTTTGCCATGAGTTTGACCTGAAAAAGAGTAATATCACTAGGGTAGGGCAGATTCACCTTTGGATAGCCCCCAGCTTACATAGTTTGGGGCAAACTCATCAAGAAAGAATAGAACATTTCAAATGGCTTCAGGGCTCTTGCAAGCTCTAGTTTCTTCACAGCAAATCCACCTCCAGTGCAAGAACAGCTATCAGGTTTCTGACGGAGGGCCTCACGCTTTGAATAAACATTTGAAGCTATTCCAGGCACGTACGGACTTAGGAGCCACACGCTTTTCCATCCCTGGGGTCTGTATGATCCACTGCTTGAAAGGTGAATCAGACCCTGATAAAAGCAAGCGAGGGGTTCTCTGCTGAAAGTCTGGCCGTTCTTCCAAGAAAGAGGCTGCAAATTGGTGGGCTGTGGGCCAGACTGGGTCTGCAGATGGCTTGTTGTGGTAGTGTTTTGTCTTCTGGTTCAGTGTTTCTTAAAAATGTGCATTAAACTTGTCAAACAATAAAAACCACAAAATTGTAAATAAATAGCTGATTTTTTTTTCTTTCCTTAAGAAACCAAAAGGCTATTCTACGGTGGACTTAGACCTGACAAAAGTGACAGCTTTAGAGGAGGGACACGTTTGTCCATTGGCCCAGTCCCCACCTGGCTCTCTTCATTTTTTCATATTTCCTGCCTGACCTTGGAGCCATTTGATTCATGGTAAGGCCCTTGTCCAGGCCTGGTGCCTTGCCTCTCAATGTCGTCCTGCTCTGTCCCTGTCCTAATCCCTTTGGTCTCTGATTTCTAATCTTTCCAATGTCCTAATTACTTCTAATGACTTTTGTATTTTTTTCTTTTAAAATAGTAATTAGCTGTGCATCATTAATACGTGCAACCTGTTTTGTTAACTACATTGTTTTAGACGTCTTTTGCTTTTTCAGCTTGTGCTTGCCTTCTTAGATTCGTTCATTTTATGAATGACACATATTTATTACAAATGCCTTAACTTTTGTGCTTGATTTCACACTTGGTGTCAGCTTCTTCCCTTTTCTAAAAGTGACACATGTTTAATTTTTAAAAAAATAACAGTGAAGTAAAAGCAGTCAGTTTGGGAGTTTTAGGCCTCCTGGTGACATCACTGGGAAGTCCCAACAGGATTGGGATTGCTAACTGCTTCTCTGGATTGTGATCTCTGTGGTGGCCACCTTGCAGTCCTCCCATAACTCCGTAGACGTCTCTCCCTAGCGTATGCTCTGCAATAAACTGCAGAGGGCATCTGGACTTCTACACTACTGTTCACTAAATGTTGACTTCTACATAAACTTCTCTGGATTTTACATGAAAAAATTTCAGAATTAAAAGGAAAACATGTGATGGGATATATTGTTGATTGATACCTGACATCCTTTTTGAAAAAAAAAAAGGGCTCAGTATCAATCAGTGTAGCAAGCAACAGAAACATACTGCCAGTTCACAGATGGTGTAGTTAGCTGACAGACAAGTACCAACTAGAGAGTCTTTGAGAAAACTCTCCATTTACTTGGGCAAATAAAGTCAACAGTTTTTTTTTTTTTTTTTTTTCTGTATAATTCCACTACATTTAGGTTCAGGTTTGAAAAAGGAGTCCTGTTTGGGGGCATTAAAATTACACTCTAAAAAAATCTATGAAAACTGCAGTTTAAAAAAAATTAACCCCCAGTAATTACTGACTTCAAATTAACACACAGCCTACATAGTTGGAAAAAGAAAAGATTTTTGGATATATATTTTATTTGACAGTGTTTTAGAATATCATACAGTAAACAAGATTTCTGTAAAAGTTAATTTATCCATAGTGGTGCGTTTCATAAAAATAGTTGCTCACTTACAGTCTTTCTGTGACTATTAATACATGGAATTATATTTATAGAGATACAGCTGTACAGGGTAAATTCACAGCTAACACTACACAGATATATTATTTGGAATGGGATTTAGATGATGTGCTGTCTTCACAGGTTATGGATTACAGCCGCATAAAGCAATTACTGCACGAGTAGTAGCTGTGAACTGTGCAAATTAGAATTTATGCAAGCGTAATCTCAACTTTTTTTTATCCTTTTGTAACACATGAAAAATAAAGGTCAGAGGATACAGTACTGGGACGTGCAGCTACACTACAGAAGCATTGTCCAAAACCAGATTCAATAAATTAATGGCAAACTATACTGGATTTCTAGTCCAGGGGAGAAAGACTAATTGAGATTAAACCCAAAGTATTGTAAACTGCTACATGTGTTTGTGCTTTTGTTTATGTTGAATGGATTCCATTTTTGGAAATTGCTTTTACAAGCTGCAAGATTCTTCACTTGAGGCTTTCAACCATATTCTCTTCTTGTCAAACAACGAAACTACTCCTATGCCTGATGGAAATTAAATGGCTAGTGCTCAGGTTACTGCAATTTACAGAGAGGGAAAGAGTCAGCTGAAGGAGGCTCTTATGTGTGACCCCCTGTGATGGACCTGATCTCCCGTTTTACTTATTTGACTACAAGTGCAGGGAGGTGAGGCTTATTTGCATTTGAACTCCTGTAAGGGGCAGAATATGGGAAGGATGCAGCCTCATTCATTCAGGACAAATTAAAGAGAAACTGCCCTCAGAAACATTTTGCCTTTTTAATATGTGTAGCTACAAATCAGTACCAATGGATAATTAACTGAGGGTAACATTTTACAAAGAAATATTAAAACGGCAGGGAAGAAAGAATTTTACTAGGGAATCAACCATAGATTGATGAAGATAAACGGAAACACCTAGAGGTTGCTAAAGAAATTAAAAAATGACAAAGAATACAAAGACAAGAAAGCAAACCAAATGAAAATAAAAGGAGAAAGACTAAAGAACAATAAGCAGAAAAGAATGCTAAAAGGTTCACATTCTTTGATGAAAATAAATTGGTCATAATGATTTTTTAATATCAGGGATTCATTATAATCTGAGAAATACAGGAGAAACACTTTGTCTCTGCTCTATCAAAGTGAAAATGAAGCAATGGAAAGAGGATTAAAAAGACAATAAAATAAGTGAAAAATAACACTGCTGTCAAAGAAGCTACTATCTCTGCTAGCCTGAGACAATAGGAAAGCCTTTTCATAAAGGAACTGCAGCGTTGCCAATCTTGATTAAACAAATTGTGGTCCTTCAATTATAAAATGCATATTTTAGATGAAAACCAATTAAGATCTATGAGCTAAACTGCAAAATTCTGACTTATGGCAATCTGTTCCCTAAGATACAATTTTCAAACCTTTTTTTTCCTACCACTGAAAATGTACAGAAATATGATTTGATCACAGAAATGGCAGTAAAAATGGCATCACACCAATGAATTCACTAGATTTCTAACTCGTCCTGCAGTACGCAGGGAACGTTGCAGCTAATACCGGTGATGGATGCCACGAGTGAGCCATGGAAACAGGTCATGGGCGAACAGTTCTGAATGTTTCAAAGAAACCTTTTAACCCCTGTCTAGATATGTCGAGAACAATTTATTTACAACTCTTTAGATCAATTAAAAGATATAATCTTGTCTCAGTTTCAGCTTGCTCCGTGCAGTTTGATTTTTAAGGCGATATTCCAGTTTGTGATTGCTCTTAACTTGTCCAGTTTCTTGATATAAAGTTTGGATGGCATCCAAATCCTTCATGCAGTGGGGGTAATTTTTTTTTCTTTTTTTCTTTTTACTAAAGCTACACTGCACTGTCTCTCTGTGATGTTCTTCACGTTATTTTGGTTCTTCCATAGCTGCCAAAGCCCCCAAAATGGAACCAGGGGCTTTAGGATCAGTTTAGGTCTGCGCGTGGACGCTGTACGGCCCATGCTCGTTGGACACGTGGGACTTCACGTCGATGCTCCCAGGCCTTGGTGCCTCGTGGATCTATGCGTGTGACAGTGAAAATAAATTAAAACGCCGTGAGACGGAACCTAAGAAGAACGGCCTGCAGGCGTCGAGGCGGGGCGGCGGGCTGCTGCCGCGCGGCTCATCTGCCCGCAGCCGAGGCGCCGGGCTTCAGGACGCCCGGCAGCTTGTCGGAGCCGGGCACTTTCCAAGGCCCCGGCGCGACGGCTGCTTTGCGCGCGGGGGCGCCCCCCGGGGGCCGCGCGCCCTGCCGGGGCCCCGCGCGCGCGCCCGCCCTGCCCTCGGCCTCCCGCGCGCCCGGGCGCTCCGCGCCACCGCCACGGCCCGGGCCCGCGAACGCGGGCGCAGCCCCGGGGCCTTCGCGCCGGCCGAGCTCGGGGCCCACCGCGGCGCGGGGCCCCTCCTTCCCGCCGGCCCGCGCCGCGTCCGCCGCGTCCGCCGCCGCGGGCCCGGGCGCCCTGGTCTCCGAGGAGGGTCTGCCGGCCTCGGGCCGCCCCTGGCCGCCTGGCGCCTCCTCGAGCCTCGGCCGAGCGGCCCTCTGCGGGCTGGCCGAGCGCTCCCTCTGCTCCCCGAGGCGCTGCTTCTTCTGGCCGCCGGCTGAAAGCTCCTTTGGTTTCCTAACGTCGTGTTCCCTTTTGATATCCCAAGTTGGGTCTGGGCCTATCTGGTGGGAAGGGTCGGAGGGTGGGGCTGGATGTGATGGAGAGAATGGAGAGAGGACGTCTTCGAGGGAGACGCCTACTTCCGGCAGACCTGGGGAGGCGGCAGCGGGAGAACTCCAGCAGTTGGGTTCGTCTGTGGGACAGGAAGCACAGGCGTTAGGAGGCGCGCCTCGCAGCCTTTCCACGCTCCCGCGACCTCTCTCTCTCTACCTTAGGGACGAGAGCAGGCGGCCAGGGGCGACTGCTTTCAAGGTCCCAAGCCACCGCCGCTCCCACCCTCACTGCCAACGGGGCAGCCGGCCGTATCCCCGGGGGTTCTGTGTTCCCCGACTCATCTACCCCACCTCCTTCCCTCATTGATGGATCAGGGAGGTCATTGCTAACTAAGGTCGGGCCTGATCCGTCCCTCCGCCTTGGCCCCTTCTAGCTTCCTGGGGTGCCTTCAGGTCTGGCAGCCCCGTGTGGATATAGGCTTGGCAACTAGAGTATCAGTGGTTCTCAAACTCGAGTTACACATCTGAATCACCTGGGGTAGTTGTGAAAAATACAGATTCCCAGGTGGCTAGTCCCAGAGAATTCCGTAGTTTGGGGCCCAGGAATTTCTCTGCATTTTTAACAGGCACCAGATGATTCTGAAGATGGTCCGAGAACCAAGCTTTGAGAAACACTGGTCTGAATCCTCTGGAAGAAGTTGGGACAGTGACTTTCAACCGTTAGGTGTCACTCAAAGCATAATTAGCTACCACCAGATGCTCTTGGAATTTGGATAAATTCATCAAAAAAAAAAAATTACTGTTGTCTTTTGGAAATCACAGTCCTTAATTCTTTTGAGTAATCCTGACATTATAGCAGGGCCAGATTTAGAGAAATGCTTTCTTTCTAGGAAGCCTAGTTTCAACATTTATTTGGGGTTTAAGATCTCCCTACTTTGAGAAAGGACTTGAGACATTTATAACAACACACATACAAAATAGAATGATAAAAATGAGAAACGATTTTTTGTTTTAAAGGTCAGAGGCCAAGTAGGAGGACAGATGTGTTAGGAATCTGGGATGAGTTAGTTACTATGAGCACTAAAGTTTCTGGCCACTAAAGCAAAATTAAAGCAGGAAATTCCAATACAGTGATCCTTGGATATTTGTTAGGAGTATGTCCCCCAAACCTTTGGAAATCCTCAGATTTTGGACTTTCTAGGGCGTAAGTTTTCTCCACAGAACAGGTACACCGTCATGAGTGGGAACAAGGAGACCACATTGAAATCTGAATGCTGGGTGGCAGGAGAGGCTCTTCACTAGCCCCAGAGATTCTGTCCCACATACCAGCCTCAGTGCCTGTGGGTCAGATTCCCACCACTGGAACATTATGTGTCACAGACAATTAGAAGTTCTTATTCAGACTTAATCTGTGAATGTCAAGGGTCTACTTTGTTTAAAATTTGAGAATTCTTATCCGGTACCTTTGATGCTGATTTATAAAGAGATAAGGAGAAGATAAAGGCAGTGGGGTTGATAGTTCCAGAAATTCTGGTCACCTGTACAATATCAAGTCAGTTATAAAAAGTTTCTCCTTTGATGTGAAATTTGAATGGAGTATTTTAAGGCATAATATTCTCTTCCTTCTTTTCATAGACATATCCATTATCATGTTCACATGAGTAAAAAGTAAAAAGTCCTGGAAAAGCATGGGAAAACCTGGAATCTAATCCTGCCTCTGGCATTTACCAAGATGGGGTTTGAGATCAACTACTTGATCTCTCTGAGTCTCATTTTCTCCCTTTATAAGGTAAGGATGAAATGTTTACCTCACAGAGATGAGACTTGCACTTTCAAAGGGAAAATCACTATGCAATGGGATTGCATAGTTGAGTCAGATTTTTCTTAGATGTCCCAGTTGTGGCCCACTTACAAACTGGGCCGCATTAACTAGCATACTAGCAGGTGAGGTTTTGAGTAAGTGCCAGTAAATCAGCCATTCCCATATGCTGTGATTCCATTGTGCTGTGTTGCTCTACCCCGGGTAGACTTGGCTACCTCGAGGAATATTCTAAAATCCTCAAATGCAAATGTTTTCATTGAAAATTGGAGTATGTTCTGATTCTGGCTGGGGTAGCGTTTGAAAATGAAACCGTCAGAGCAAATGATAGCCCGTGGCAATTCCATCATACAGGAAGATATTGCCTGAAAGAGTTAGAAGTGGTTTCCAAAAGGCCTAACTAGAGTGTCGTTGTGCAATGGTAATCTCTAGCTTGGACCGTGATAATGATAGTTCACTTTTAATATCTTTCTCCAACATTCCTCCCACCCCCACCTGGGCCAATTCCATCACTGTGGCAGAGGCAATTAGCTGGCCTTGAATTACTGTGAGATACAGGGAGGCTGATATTATTCACAGCATTTCCTGAAGGAGGAATTGGAGCAGAGAGAGGTTAAGTAATTTGACCAAAATGACAAAATGGGTCAGCCAAGAGTAAAATGTTGGGTTTCTTTCCTCTTTTGCACTTACTGAGAAAATTTTCCTAACATCTTGCCTTGCAAATAGGATCAAAGCATGTGAAATGGACATGCTCAATGGCCACTGCTGACCAACAGGGACTAGACCCCCTCACTGAACAGAATACTTAGCATTTATTTCTGAACATCTTACTTGTGATAATAAACTAGAAGGTGAAATCATTCAAAATACAAAGCACAAAAGAATACCTCTTATGATAAAAAGATTTCTCAAGTGTTTGTTTATAGATCATTAAATTCTTAGTGGGAGAAACTACATGCTAAAATATTCCAAGCTACTACTGACTGCGAGTATTAGTGAGAAATTAAAATGAACTAGATCTTAACATAAAATGACTTAAAGGATGGACATTTGTATAAGTGGCTTAATAGTTTTCATTTTTCTGGACAAGAATTCTCCATCTGAATACTAGCCATGAGGTGTCTGCACGAGGCAGGAGCCTGCAAAGCTGTGTATAAGCCCCAAGGGCAGCAGACAGCCCCTCCCCCACCTTGCCCTTTCACCGGCCTCATCCGGGTGACAGGAACCCTGGTGGTCAGGAAGAGTCCTACTCTAACATTTCAAACTCCAGTTTTCATGAAATCTTGATACACAATAACCAGAAGAAACAACCATATTTTGTTCTGCTTCCTTCAAACCTTATTTTCTCCTGGCTCCTTCCCCCTTCTTTTTTTTTCTCCAACCCGGCCACCGCCTAAAGCATGTGATTGTGTTCATTTGCTGAGTCGGTGCCCAGGAAGATGAGCTGCCCACATTCTTCCTGAGATGTTCTAACCAGAACTGGAAATAACAGAGATGCATCCTAGGAAGACAAAATCAGCCATGTGGGCCTGCGGGGGTTTCTGCAGCCCCATTGTCCAAACAGTGTTCCCAGCCCAATGGGCTGAAATCAGAAAGGAAAAAGCCTCTTATTCCAACTTGACTTCCTCTACCTGCTCTTGTCCAGGTCACCAGTGATCTTTCTATTGGCAAGTCCAGAGGCTATCTCTCTGTATTCATCTTAATGCTTTATCTCACCACATTTCACTGCCAGAAACAAAGCCAACTCTGGGCTCCCATGACACTCTGTTCTCCTATTGTTTAGACTCTCTCTTTGGCAGTTCCTTCTCAATTTCCTCTTCTTTTACTTGACCTCTAAATGTTGGCATTTCTCAGGGGTTGGTCTTAGGTCATTTTCTTTCTTTTTAGTGTCTCCTAGCTATTCTCCTCTATTCATGTGGCTTTTATACAAAAGCAATACTCCTGAATGTTTCTGCTGAGCTCTATGCTACGAGCTCTGGGCTGGTGTGTCCACCTGTCTATTTGCTGTCTCCACTCGGATCATTCACTGGGGTCTTCATTTAACAGGTCAAAAGTGGAAATCTTTTCTCCCCAAGCCTATTCTGCATTCTTTCCTCATTTCCCCATCTTGGTGAGTGGCACAACCATCCCCTGGAGTCATGCTTGATTCCTTTCTCTCCCTCACCTCACAAATACAATCCACCCACAAGTCTTATCAGTCTTATCTTCAAGTATACTTGGACTCTCACCACCTGAGGTCAAGATTTAGGGCACTCCCTAGAAGGACTGCAACCAGTGTGGGCTGCCCAAGATAAACACAGTTAAAAACAGCCATGGGCGTGCCTGGGTAGCTCAGTCGGTTAAGTGCCTGACTTTGGCTCAGGTCATGATTTCATGGTTCGTGGGTTCCAGCCCTGCATCAGTCTCTGTGCTGACAGCTCAGACCCTCGAGCCTGTTTTGGATTCTGTGTCTCCCTTTCTCTCTGCCCCTCCCCCATTCACACTCTTTCTCTCAAAAATAAATAAACATTAACAAGAACTTAAAAAAAAAAAAACACCGTAGTGTGGACCTCTTTCATAAACCCTTGGCAATACTGTTGAAGACAGAGAATTCAAAAATGAATTTCAGTGCTGTTCAGACAAGAGAAGTGTAGGATACACACCCTCTCCTGAGCTCAGAGCTCAAGACAACTAACCTAGTTCCCATAACCAAGGATGTACGTTCCAAGCCACTGTTTCTCACAGGGCTACTCCCGTAATCCACTCTTCTCTTTACTTCTAGTCTCGCCTACTACTAATTATTCTCCATACAGCACCCACAAGAATCTCTTTGCGACACAAAGTAGACCATGTCATTCCTTTGCTTAAAACTTCAGTGGATTCTCAATGCTATTAGATGAAAATGCAAAATTAATATCATAACCCACAAAAGCCTGCATGATCTGGCCCCTGCCAGACTCCTCAGCTTCATCCCCATTTATTTTCTATTCTCCACCCACACTGGCCTTCGTTCAGTTCCTAAATGCACCAAGCGCCTTCTCTATTCTGGGATATCATTACTGATTCTTCTGCCCAGAAGGTTCTCCCCCCAACTATTCACATGGTGAGTTCTTTTTTATTCTTTAGGTCACTTAAATATCACCCTAGAGGACCCAATCCAAGGTAGATATTGTGCTGTCCTCAAGAGCATCTTGCTTTTATTTCCTAATAGTAATTATAATTTGTAATTATATATCTGCCTGCTTATTTGATTAATATCAGTTTCAACTACTAGGTGGCAAATCTTCACGAGGGCAATGGCCACCTTAGTCTTGTTTATCACAGTGGGAATTACTAGTGTTTGACACAGTGATAAAGGCTCAGTGAATATTTGATGAACAAATCAATCTGTTCCACACACAGAAATGGAAGACTTGAAACCAGATGCCTACTTGAGCAAATACTTCAGAGAAGATCTTCATTTAGAGGATAATCAGCAAAAAAAAGGTTTGTTTCTATGACTTTTATCAATTTTCAGAGGGGGAGGATGGTGGTGAATTGCTAGTGTGTATTTGAAGTGGGAAGGGAAATCAGTAAGTTTGGGGCAGGAGTGCAAAGGGAGGACGGCAGCCACAGAAAGGGCACTGGGAAGAGTTCTTGGCTTTCATCAGTGGTCCCTGGGATGGAGAGAGATAGAGAAGCTCTATTTCAGTTTAGTTCTAAACTAAAGAGACATAGAGAAGCTCTGGATGGAGAACAGGTAGTTTAGTTCTCCTGACTTTTAACAGATATTCTTTCCCTTGTTAATCTTCTCAGCCATGATGATGTTGCTTAAAGGAGCTTTATCTCTGGAGAGTCATTACTCACTATGCCAATGAATGTTCAGATGAACCACAGGCAAGACGGACCCTCAATAGCTCACACTCTATTGGGGGGCAGATGCAGGTCCCCATCCTAAGTTAGGATTAAGTTTCTTCCCCTTCTTATTGTTGGTTCCAGTCACTTTGGATCTCTCCTAGAAAATAGACTGATTAAGGGTGCCTGTGTGGCTCAGTTGGTTAAGCAGACTGACTCTTGATTTTGGCTCAGGTTCTGATTTTGTGCTTCATGAGATCGAGCCCCGTGTGGGCTTTGGATTCTCTCTTTCTTTCTTTCTCTTTCTCTCTGCCCCTCCCCCACTCTTTCTCTCTCACTCTAATAAGTAAATACTTAAGAAAATAGACTAATATGTAATTACATATTATTAGTATATATGTACATAAATCATACACACACTCATACACATACTGTTATCTTTGAGTTAAAAGATGTGTGATCTCTTGACTTTATCTTGTAGGAACCCAGCAATATTGACAAATAAAATGTTGTATTGCACTTCATGTGCCTGAGATTAAAAAAACAAGCAAACAAAAAAACCTCATCTACTGTGTTTCAACAGCTTGTTTCTTTTATGGAATATAACTCAAGTGACGGTAACCAGAGAAGTGACCCACTAGGAAGAGACTACTTATTGCCATAAATAAGTATCTGCAGGGGTTCCTGGGTGGCTCAGTCAGTTGAGTGGCTGACTTCGGCTCAGGTCATGATCTCACGGTTTGTGAGTTCGAGCCCCATGTTGGGCTCTGTGCTGACAGCTCAGAGCCTGGAGCCTGCTTCTGATTCTGTGTCTCCCTCTCTCTCTGCCCCTCCCCCACTCATGCTCTGTCTCTGTCTCAGAAATAAACATTAAAAAAATAAGTATCTGCACTACTGGTTTTCCTAGGTGGTTCTTATCTCCAGAGAAAAAAAAAATTGTGCAGGAGAAGGAAATGTAAGGAAATCAAAGAAGAGTTAATTTTACCATGTGCAGAAGGGTGAGGGAGACACCATAGAAAGGAGCCAGGGATTGCTGCAGAGGAAGGAGGGCTTGTTTCCTGCCCCACATCTCACCTAACAGCCCTAGTGTTTCCAGCTTTGGGCTGATTGGTTCCCACACTTCTCTCCTCCTCCCAACACAGGGCAGGTATGCAGAGCTAATGGCTGCCTTTTGGATTAGTGTTCAGGAAAGTAACAATAGTATTACCACTATTGTATGACTCATAACAGCAACAGGGAACATTCAGTGAGGTGCTTCCTAGATACATCACTCTTCTAATATATTTACCCACATGCAAACTTGTATGTTTTACAGATGAGGAAACTGAGGCACAAAGAGGTGAAATAACTTGTTCCAGGCTACCTAGATGGTCAGGAACGGAGCAGGTTGTTGAATAACATTCTCAGTTGGGTGGTAGTCTACAAACTCAGCTGAAACACTGTCACTAGACTCCTTTGCTATCCTCTATTTTGATTGTGAAATGGGGCTCATCTCTTCTTCTGGGGCAGTAGCAGAGAAACTTCTATCTCAAGTGAGTCTGTCAGAGGCAAATCCATCATTCTTCCAAATGGAGACTCTGAAATGCCATTTGTGTTTGAACCTTGGACACAGAAGGGTGGGCACCATAGTTAAGGTGTTTATTTGTGGAAATGCTGGAAATATGAGCTAGAATTGGAAGATAATGAAATTAGATTTCTTAAGAGCAGGGATAATACTACATACTTCAAAAAAGACCCTCACAGTGTCACACTTTGACCTGAACTGAATTGAAAATACTCCCACTAGATATTGGAAAACACTGGGTCAGTTTGAGACATACTTTTACTGCTCAAATGAATAAAATCATTTTGCAAAGAGATCCATGGATTTGGTAAGTGTTCCTTCTTATGAAAACCTTTCCTATTGCAACCTACAGTTGGCTGGGTTAAAGGATACTGATGTGGCTATACTGAACTACAGTCTCTTGTATTTTAGAATATTATAGGAAAATATAAAAAATGATTACAGTAGATCAAAGGACAGTAATGTGAGGTCATTTGGTGTTCAAAAGAAAAATCTTTTAAGGATGTGTCCAAACCATAATGGTTCATTTGGATCTGTTCAACCATCACTAAGGCGATTGCTTTTTGTAACAAAATACAAAGAAAAATGTGCCTTTAAAAAACTTCTGAACACATTAATTATTTTACTTTGCTTCTGCTCTTTCTGAAGCATTGCTTCCTGAGGCATTGTTAATGGCATTCAAACATGTATGTTTCATCTTTCTTACCAGAGAGATGAAAACGAAGTGTTAGAAACATCAATAACTTTAAAAATTGTGACCCTATTTGGTTACTGCTGCTTCACATTTATACTCATTTTAAGAGCAGCAGTACACCTGTGGCAAACTTGACCTCCAGGGCTGAAGGGGCTATTGATAATGGAGCTACTGTTTACTGAGTGCTTCATCTGTAACAGGAACTGTGCCCTGTGTGCCACATACATTATCTTTTCATCCTCACAATGGTCCTGAGCAATATGGTGCTATTATCCCCACTTTACAGATGAGGAAACTGAGGTTTAGATACCTTAGTCAATTTTCCAGGACCACTCAGCTGGTAAGTGAGAATCAGGACACCTGACTACATAACTCCAGAGCCCAAGCCCAAGCCACTATTCTATTTTGGTGCTTTCTAACTTTTTCCACATCAGGACACACATAGAAAAATATATTATTTAGTGCATTAGAGTAAACAGATGGAAATGATCAAGGTCTGAAAACACCAGCCAAGCCCTTCTATATGCCCCCAGGGCCAAAAGGAGTCGATACCTTGATGTAACCTATCAGAAGTGTGTCATGGAGAACAGATTAGGAAACTCAGTTCTGTTTTTCAATGAGGGAAAATCTTGATGACTCACATTGACCTGGGAATGTGGGGATGCTCAGGAATCACTCTCAATTAGTAAAATATCTGCATTCCGGGATTTATGAAAAATATGTGGTTTGTTTATTTTATGGATGTTTTGGAGAGCAACACATTCTTCTTTTCAAATAAAATCTTAAATGAAACCCTCTATGTAAACAAATAAAAATGGAACCACTTTGGTTAGGTGAGGTGGATCCAAAGCCTGTTGCCATTCACCCACCTCCCACCTGTGCTGGGCTATTTGTTTTTGTGGGGTTTCTTGGTAATAAAACCCTCTTCTGCATTCCTTAATCCCCATCACCTATTCCACCCATGCCCCACCCACCTGCCCTCTGGTAACTATCACACCTGAACTGGTCTTTAGGCCCTTTCTTGGGGAAACTTGAAGCTCCAATAGACAGTTTGAAAATCACTACATGAAGAAGAGGTGTCTCCCAAAGCCCCTGTTAAAATGCAAAACTCCCCAAGCAGGAGTGGGAAGAGGAGAGAGTCAGGGAAGATTTCTGTGATAGATTTTTCTTTTTTCTTCTACATGTTAGTAGCTGGGAGTTGGACTCCAGAGAAGGGAGACAAAGCACAGGGAAGTTTTGCTGGAGAAAGGGGATGGAAGTGTCTGTACCACAGCTGGCAAGCACAAACTACCTTTCCATAATTTGGCTGGTGCTGGTTTACTCAGCCAGAGCCTCAGCTGACAGTTCACAGTCCCGCTGAGCCAGCAGTGGCCCTCCCAGCCCTCAGGAAGGATAAGTCAGCAGTTAGTGGAGGAAGGAGTATCAGTGACAGGCCAGGCTCAAACCCTCGTACTGCCACTTGGTGTGAACTTGGGCAAGTCATTTAACCATTCTAGCCTCAATTTCTCAGGGAACTGGAAAACTGAGAGTTAAGGAATAACATCTGCCCTGCTTCCCTCCCAGGGCTGTGATCAAAGGAAACAATACATATATGGATGTTTATATACATATCGGCCATTGTATTAATAGTTAAACCCAATTTTTAGAAAGGGCAAAAGATTTGAATTTTCACTTCACTAAAGGTGATATTTGAATGGCAAATCAGCACATAGGATGATGCTCAACATCCCCAATAGAAAAATGCAAATTAAAACTACCGTGAAATACCACTACACATCTATTAACATGGCTAAAGTAAAAACCAAAACCAAACAACAACCTGAAAATAACTGGCAAGGACGTGGAGCCACCAGAACGGTCACATGATTCTGTTGGAAATGAGAAGTGGAACAGTGCCACTTGGGAAAACAGCTTAGCAGTTTCTTAAAAAGTGAAACATTTAGTTACCCTACCACTCCGCAATCCTGCTCTGAGGTATCCACACAAGTGAAATAAAAACTTAGGTCCACACAAAAACCTGTATGCGAATTTGCCTAGTGGCTTTATTCTTATTCACCAAAAACTAGAAACAACCTGAAGGTCCATCAACTGGTGAACGGATGAACACACTGTGGCACGATGGATAGTCTCAGCCACGAAATGGAACAAACTATTTATCTGCCCAACAGCACGAGTGAATCTTAGTTGTGTCATGCCAAATGAAAGATGTCAGCTCCAAAATGTTACATTCTGTATGATCCCCTTTATATGACATTCTCGAATATTAAAACTAAAGGGGCAGAAAACTGATGAGAGGTTTCTAGAAGTTTGGGGTGGGGAGAGGCTACCACGCAAAGAATGGGAAAATTGTGGGGGATTCTGGAACTGCTCTGTATCTTGCGTATGATAGTGATTATATAGCTGTATGGATTTTTCAAAACGAGTGGAACCGTATACTGTAAAGGGCAAATTTTACTGTATGTAAATTATACCTCAGTTTTTTTAAGGATCTTTTTCTTTTCTTTCCTTTTCTTTCCCTTTCTTTCTTTCATTCTTTCTTTCTTCCTTTCTTTCTTAATTTATTTTTTTAATTTACATCCAAGTTAGTTAGCATATAGTGCAACAATGATTTCAGGAGTAGATTCCTTAATGCCTCTTACCCATTTAGCCCATCCCCCCTCCCACAACCCCTCCAGTAACCCTCTGTTTTTTCTCCATATTTATGAGTTGCTTATGTTTGTCTCCCTCCTTGTGTTTATATTATTTTTGCCTCCCTTCCCTTATGTTCATCTGTTCTGTGTCTTAAAGTCCTCATATGAGTGAAGTCATATGATATTTGTCTTTCTCTAATTTCACTTAGCATAATACCCTCTTGTTCCATCCATGTAGTTGTAAATGGCAAGATTTCACTTTTTGATTGCCAAGTAATACTCCATTGTGTGTATATATCTATATCTATATATCTATATCTATATCTATATCTATACCACATCTTCTTTATCCATTCATCCATTGGTGGACATTTGTCCTCTTTCCATACTTTGGCTATTGTTGATAGTCCTGCTACAAACTTTGGGGTGCATGTGTCCCTTCGAAACAGCATACCTGTATCCCTCGGATAAATACCTAGTAGTGCAATTGCTGGGTCTGTAGGGTAGTTCTATTTTTAATTTCTTAATATACCTCAGTTTTTAAATGTGAAAAAATTAATAGTGTTGAGAAACTGTTTTTAAGCCTGGTGGGAAGAAGTCTTCTTAAATTGGTTACACCGTTTGCAAATAATGTCACCACCACTAGTTTGCTTAGTAACCTCTGTTTTCCTCATCATTGCACTAAGGTAAGTCTTAGCCTGATGAAACTGATGATGAATTCTGAGTTCCCAGAGTTAGCAGAATCCAAAATGAAGAGGTTTTTTTAAATTTTTATTAAAAAAAATTTTTTTAACATTTATTTATTATTGAGAGACAGAGAGAGACAGAGCATGAGCATGGGAGGGGCACAGAGAGGAGGAGACACAGAATCTGAAGCAGGCTCCAGGCTCTGAGCTGTTAGCACAGAGCCCGACGCGGGGCTCCAACTCATAAACCGCAAGATCATGACCTGAGCCAAAGCCAGATGCTTAACCAACTGAGCCACCCAGGCACCCTGAATTGAAGAGGTTTTACACTAATCTTTAGAAAGCATCTTTAATCTTAAAGCTTTTTTAGATCATTTTCTTCATCACAGAAATACATCCCTGTCTGAAGTGGGAGACAGTGGAAATAGGAATGAGAATAATCAATCATAAGGTACCCATTTCATGGGAGAAATGATGGAAACTGATAATAGCCACCTCTTGCCAAAGACAGAAGTGGAAACAGGCTATTCAGAGGATACTCTTGAACTCCAGCTAAACCCATGCCTCTGTGGTACCCAGATGAGATTTTCACACCCCCTTCATCTGCCTCTATAAGCCATTCATTCATGGGCAAGATTCAGGCATCAGATTAACTTACTTCTGGACTGAGGCCCTACAAATGATGTGCAACTATATCCCCATTAATATGTCCCCAGGGAACAAAGTGCCCCCCCCCCGCCTTTTTTGAAACAATTCTGGCTGTTTAAAAAAGAAAATGTATTAGTAGAAGCAAAGGTCTTGTGTCTGGAGTCCTCTGATTTTGTCGTTATCATATTTCATCAAGGCTATCCTCAGACAATTTTTTTTCTGTATCCAGTTTTATTTCTCAAAACACTGCCCTCTCATCCATCTCTCTCTCTCTCTCTCTCTCATATATATATATATATAACCCAGAAATGGACCCACAAACGTATGGCCAACTGATCTTTGACAAAGCAGGAAAGAATATCCAATGGAATAAAGACAGTCTATTTAGCAAGTTGTGCTGGGAAAACTGGACAGCGACATGCAGAACAATGAACCTGGACCACTTTCTTACACCATAAACAAAAATAAAATGGATGAAATGGACCTAAATGTAAGACAGGAAGCCATCAAAATCCTAGAGGAGAAAGCAGACAAAAACCTCTTTGATCTTGGCCTCAGTAACTTCTTATTCAACATGTCTCCAGAGGCAAGGGAAACAAAAGCAAAAATGAACTATTGGGACCTCATCAAAATAAAAAGCTTCTTCACAGCAAAGGAAACAATCAGCAAAACTAAAAGGCAACCGACAGAATGGGAGAAGATATTTGCAAACGACATATCAGATAAAGGGTTAGTATCCAAAATCTATAAAGAACTTATCAAACTCAACAGACATGAATAGGCACTTCTCCAAAGAAGACATCCAGATGGCCAACCGACACATGAAAAAATGCTCAGCATCACTCATCAAATCAAATCAATACAAATACAAATCAAAACCACAATGAGATACCACCTTAAACCTGTCAGAATGGCTAACATTAACAACTCAGGCAACAACAGAGGTTGGTGAGGATGCAGAGAAAGAGGATCTCTTTTGCATCGTTGGTGGGAATGCAAGCTGGTGCAACCACTCTGGAAAACAGTATGGTGGTTCCTCAAAAAATTAAAAATAGAACTACGTTACGACTCAGCAGTTGCACTAGTAGGTATTTATCCAAGGGATACAGGTATGCTGTTTCAAAGGGGCACGTGCACCCCATGTTTATGGCAGCACTGTCAACAATAGCCAAAGTATGAAAAGAACACAAATGTCCATTGATGGATGAATGGATAAAGAAGACGTGGTACATATATACAATGGAGTATTACTCGGCAATCAGAAAGAATGAAAGCTTGTCATTTGCAACTACGTGGATGGAACTAGGGGGTATTATGTTAAGCGAAATTAGTCAGTCAGAGAAAGACAAATATCATATGGCTTCACTCATATGAGGACTTTAAGACACAGAGCAGATGAACATAAGGGAAGGGAGGCAAAAATGATATGAAAACAGGGAGGGGGACAAAACAGAAGAGACTCATAACTATGGAGAACAAACAGAGGGTTACTGGAGGGGTTGTGGGAGGGGGGATGGGTTAAATGGGTAAAGGGCATTAAGGAATCTACTCCTGAAATCATTGTTGCACTATATGCTAACTAATTTGGAGGTAAATTAAAAAAATAAAATTTAAATTAAAAAAAAAGAAAATTATGAAAAAAACCCCAACTTACTCATTTCTGATCACAAAATACAGGGAAGCAGCAAGGGCAATGCTTGTAGCCTCTTGGTCCTAGGTCTTCCCAGCCTATGCACGATGATGAATACCTTTGGACCACACCAGGCTCACACTCCCCTGCAAGCACCTTCCCATATTCTAGCAGCTGCAGAGTATCGTGTACAACTACTTGAGAAGTTAGTTTCAAACAGATGCCTCACTCACAATGCAGAGTCCCCTCCAATTACAGTTTTCCAGCTCACGTTTGCAAATACTGAAACTGAAGTAACTATGGTTGTTCCTGCTATTGATCTTCTAAAACTCTCATAAACAAGTAGGTCACAGACAAATTATGCCTTCATAGATCTTACAGATGTGTAAAGTGACTTTTTAAAGAGAGGTCTTTCTTAAACAGGAGTGGTGACTAAGCCCTTTCTGTGTCCGCAGCCTTCTAAACCCCGGATGGAAGCTCTTGGATCCCCCACATCCCAGGGCGGTAATGGAGGAAGGGCAGGTCAGGCCCAGCATGAAGAATAAACAATCTTTACTGTGTTCAGACTGGGAGTCATAGGGTTTTGAGGGTCTCTGTAGATTGGTCATGTTTCTTCTCCATCTTCTTTTTGGTTTGTTTCCATAACCTCATGAGCTGTTCTAATGAATCTTGGCCTTCTCCTTCTTCTCCTCGTCCAGGGTGGCTGTCACCTCTTGGTACTTCCAGCCAATGTTGTGAGCCAGGCATCCCAGATGGACAAACTCTCATGGACGAGACACAGTCTCCAGGGCAGCAGTAAACATCAACTGACTTTTTCTTGTCAGAGGGTGGTGGGCTCCCATCCAACAGCCTGAGGTGGTCAGAGCCACCTGGCCTTCTTCATCTGGTGGGCAGAGGTCTCTACTGTTCGCCCAAAGATGTGGTAGGGGCCCAGGACCAGTTGGTGTCCATACACTTGTGGAGGAAGGCCAGGTATTTTAACTTGTTTCTATAGAAATTTCCAGAAAAGCTCATTGCCCTCACAGTGGACAACCACCACCTTCCAAGCCAGCAGTACCTGCTTGACAATGATGAGCCATGATGGGTACCTAGAGGCCCAGGAGGTAGCCTCAGTCATCAAGCATGAGACCTGCCTTTCTGCCATTTTTGGAAGATGCCTCCATTTGGATGCCTCCAAATTTTTTTAAAAACTTCCATTCAACATAGTTTTGTTGACACCTACTACTTACATTATAGAGGAGGTCTATGCACTGAAAAGGCAGCTGTGAAGATGGCAATATTTCTATCTTCATGGATCTTACTATCATAGTGAAAGAGACAGAAAATTAATATATAAATAGGTAATAATAAGCCTGATAATGATAAGTACAACACAAGAAAATAAGGTAACGTGAGAAGGTAGAGAGATGTGGGGTACTATTTTATTTTATTTATTTATTTTTAATTTTTGTGATGTTTATTTTTGAGAGAGAGAGAGAGAGAGAGCAAGCAGGGCAGGGCAGAGAGAGAGGGAGACACAGAATCTGAAGCAGGCTCCAGGTTCTGAGCACAGAGCCCAACGCAGGGCTTGAACTCACAGACCACAAGATCATGACCTGAGCTGAAGTCAGACACTTAATGGACTGAGCCACCCAAGTCCCCTGGGGTACTGTTTTAGATAAGGTGGTCAGGGAAATCCTATCTGATGAGCTGACACTGAGAGGGGAATTGAATGTCGGGTAGCAAGTCATGTGGGGACAGATGGAACATGTGCAAAGACAAGGCTTGGCATGTTGGCAGAATGGTAAGTAGGATGTGGAGGCAGAGGGGGCAAAGGCAAGATCAATTGGGGCTTCAGTGAGGAGTTTGAATTTTATTCTAAGTGTTCTGGAGGCCATTGGATGGTCTCATGAAGGGGGATATTTTATTCTATTTATTTATTTTTATTTATTTATTTTTTAAAGTTTATTTATTTTGAGAGAGAGAGAGAGCATGAGTGGGGGGAGATGCAGAGAGAGAGAATCCCAAGCAGACTCCATGCTGACAGCACAAAGCCTGACATGGCGCTGGACCCCATGAACTGTGAGATCATGACCTGAGCTGAAATCAAGAGTTGGACACTTAACCAACTAAGCCTCCCTGGCGACCCTAGGGAACATTTTAAAAGGCTAACATGGCTGCTGTGTGCAAAATAAATTGCAGGCAGAAGCCAGACATCAGTCAGGAGGCTATTGTGGTCGCCCAGGCAGGACATGATGGTGGCCTAGGCTAGGCAGGTGGTGAGAAGGGGCTAGATTCATGACATGTTTTGAAGACAGACTAGGCTGGACCTGCTGATGGAGTGGATATAGGGTGTGAGGGAAAAGGAACAGTCAAGGAGGACCTGAGGTTTTCTTTTGTCTTTATTCACCAGAATATGTGCTGACCTTCAGGCAGTCGTGTGCTAGGCACTGGAGATGTGAAGATGAACAAGACACGATTAGTGACTCCAGGAACTCATCGTGTACAATTTCAGAATTCTGGACTTCCAGGGGCAAGTACGGAGTGCTGTGGGCTGGGCACATGAAAATCAATTGTTCTGTATTTGGGACGTGGAGAGGGCTTTAGTTTGAGTTTAAAAGGAGCATAGACACAGAAATAGAGAAGACTATCCCAGAAAGTGGGATCAGCAAGTGCTGGGTGGATTGTGGGAATGGTGAGGGGTGTCTGGGATAGCAGAAGAAGAGATAGCTGGGAGAGCAGGTTGGGGAGAACTTCACCGGAAAGAGAGTTGGGAAGCTTTGAAGCAGGAGGGTGATAGGGAGGATCTTCCTCCTTATCTAACAGGTTGAGTCATTCACTGATACTGACAAAGGAATTATACTTGAACTAACACTTAACTAACTGCATGTTGCTTCGATCAGAGTATCATGTTTAGATTCTTTTATAAATAAATCAAATTTCCTTTTCTCTTATTGGTATTGGCAAGCAGAAGCATGATCACTCTTTGGCTGAGAAATACTATTAATCTTGCTGTAAATGAATATTTATTCAATTATCTACTCTGTGCCAAGCAACTGTGTCGACTGCTGGGAATTCAGCATGAACAAGATGACATTCTTGCCCTTGCAAAGCTTGTTATATGAAGTAGATATAGAACAAATGATTTCAAATGTGATGGACCATCAAAAGAAAAGTTTTTTAAAAAGTAAAGGGTGCTACAGAAGCATTTAATGGGGTGCTAACCTCATTTAGGAGTTCAGGGAGGCCTCCCTGAGCAAATGGTCTTGAAGTGAAAACTAGATCGATTAAAATTTTATTATTAGCAGCAATGTCATCCCCTATTTCTTCAATAATTAGCCTTTTTTTCAAGTCGTTGCTTCTCTTCTGCTTTGAATCATGCCTACTTCTTGCCTAATGTGAAGAGAGAGAAAACCCAAATCTTTCACTTTCACATACCCCAAACTAAACTTTTCAGTATATTCCAGAGTGAGCCTCACAATTTGGACTTCCCTGCATTCACACATTCACACTCTCATTCCTGTGTGCTTGGCACTGGAGGGGACTCCAGATAGACTCCCACGGTGCAAACCCAGGACGTGAGCTGTAGGGTGACCTGAGATGAAGTGACAATGAGCTTCCTCATTTGAAGGACATGCAGAGGGACATGGAGTTCATTCAGCAGGTGTTGGAGACTCACTGGAGGGTCTGAGTCGGACTTTGTAATGTCAGGATTCATGAACATGGGAGACAGGAAAGAGAATTGAAATCTAGAGTTGAGGCAGCATAGATTTGTATTTTAGCTTTACTACTGACTAGCCGTGTAGCTTTGGGCAAATGACCCAACTTCTCTGCGCCCAAATGATACATTATCTACTTTAGACATCCGTTGTGAAAATTAAAATCACCCAAACTTTTGTAAAAACTAAGTGAGGATCTACCATTTTGGGGCACATAGTAAGCACTTGTAAATAATAGCGATAATAATAAACAAACAAAACAAACAAAAAACCCAGCTAACATTTGCTGGGCATTTACTCTTAATGCTAAATGTCATGCATGCATTCTGTCATTCAAATTGCACAACAAAGCACCTGAGAAAGGACCAGAGCCCAGGAGGCATTCGGATAAAAGGAACTGTCATGAAGGACCCCCGCTGGGATCACAGGCCTGACCCTGAACTTAGGACCCCAAGGGCTGCTGTAAGCTTAGCAGCATGTCCCCAGTTATTGCACCCTTTTTTCCCCATCAGGCAGCTGATAACGCCAGAGAACCCTTACTCCCTACCTATTGGTTTGTGAAAGCCTCCTGCATCTCCCCTGCTCTGATAGTCAAGAACAAACGATGATACTATTTGAAACCATCTGAGCCCTCATTCATGTTCATGTTATAGTTCCCAAGAAGTGTGGGGGACAAGGGTCTGTGTGGCACAGGGCATGGATTGGTGGGAAGGGAGGGAGTGACAGGAGCCTGGGCTTGACAACTTTGGAGAGACCAGCTGAAGACAGAAGGCGGTCTGGGTGGGAGGGAGATGGGTGGGGCTGTGGGAAGTAGTGAGTCCGCCTCATCTTAATTTTTTTTTTTTTAACATTTATTCATTTTTGAGAGAGAGACAGAGTGTGAGCAGGGAAGGGCAGAGAGAGAGAGGGAGACACAGAATCTGAAGCAGGCTCCAGGCTCTGAGTTGTCAGCACAGAGCCCAACGCAGGCACTATGAGATCATGACCTGAGGCGAAGTCAGAGGCTTAACTGACTGAGCCACCCAAGCGCCCAGAGTCTGCCTCACCTTGAAAAGGAGAGTTTGGGCTGGGTTTTCATTAATGCTGCCTGTGAATTTTCATTTTTACAAATAAAGTCTCAGAACTTCCTAGAAACAAACCAATGGGTATCAATTTCTGTAGCACTTAGGGCTCATCCAAAATGTCCTATTTCACACGGGTTTAATTTCATTTTAGCAAAAGGTAAGGCTGTTTATTGAAGACATTTCTCCAGAAATAAAGATGAACTGAGGAAAAATACCCGACACTCTATTGAACTATCACTGCAGATGATGGTTCATCAGGGCCTGGGATTTGTACAGGTCTGTGCACTTGCAGAAAAACCCTACTGTGCCAGCTTGCTCCGCCGAGTGCTCAGGCAGCAGCCTAAACAAGGGGCTGCAGACAAGCAGGGGAGCCAAAGGCTGGCTTGGGAGGAGGATATTGGCAATTGGGTGCAGAGGGTGAATTGTTGGCAGCAGTGCAGACTCAGACATGAAGGCCATATTTGTGCAGCAGGCTCCCTTCTGAACAATACACATCTGCTGAAAGAGGAGGACCCAGTTCCTGGGCTGTGTGCACATTTGCAGCCTAAACGCTTGGCTCTTTGTCTCTTCAGCTTCAGTATCACCTCCTCCGAGGCCTCTCTCACCACCTTGTCCAAAGTGGTTATTTTCTGGTGCAGCTCCTTAGTCTCGTTCACAACATTGACTACAATTTATTTGTGTGTCTCTCTTGCTAGAATATAAATCCTATTTGACACAGACTGTGATCTGTCTTGTTTGCTGTTGCAACTTAAGTCTCTGACAGTACTGGGTGCATACTACCAAGTGTTCAATAAATATCAGTTGGATGAAAAATAAATAGATCGGCCAGAGATCACTCATTCCCCTTTCTTGAAAGTGGCATAGCAGCCAACTCTAGTAATTTCCAGAAATGTGGAGAAACCTGGTATATTTGTAATAAATGCATGTGAATTGCAGGGGAGCAAGATTTACCACCCCAAAATGTGTTTCTTTGGCATGAGGATTATTTTAGAGTGACTATTTTTGAGAAACAAAGACTCAAGAAGTTTTTCTTTCTACCTGCCCCCCTAAACTGCCCCAAAACATTTAGACAGGGGAGGCTGCAACAAAAAGAGAGCTATCACCAGAGATGCGGTTCTTTTATATCAGAACGACTTCTCAGTGTGGCATGGCAAACACCTGCTCTTGCTGTCTTTCTGTGAATTGTCTTCGTCTCCCAACCCCTCTACCCTCTTCTCCTTAGCTCAGGTAGCATATAAGCCTCATTTGCCTGGCTGCCTGTGGATCTCATGTTCTCTGGGACCCCTCTACATATATGATTGAATGTGTTTTTCTCCTGTTAATCTGTCTCATGTCAATCTGATTAGACCACCAGAAGAATGTAGAAGGGTAGAGAAAAAATTTTCCCTCCCTGACAGTTGGCAGGATTTACTTCATGGTATGGACACTGCTCGTTCTGAGGCTGCTATAGCTGAGACATCCTGACACCTCGGACAAACAGCATCAGAAGGTAAGAATTCTTACCACAAGGGTTTCCTGGATCTCTGCTGACAGGGTCTGTTGGAAGCAAGCATGATGAGAGTCTCCTCCCCCCTTTTCCCCACCCCCTAAATTTAGCTTAGCAGGATAAAGTATTTGTGGAACTAGTTCCTTGGACATAGGCACTCTAGTTAAAATTTGGTAATGAGTACCCTTGACTTTTATCCATTGTTTTCCTCCCAAAGATGGTCGCTGTTTTTGTCTCTGCCTTTTTGTGTAGTTTGTCATAAGGAGGAAGAGCCATAGGGCAGAACACAGGCATAGGCACCATAAGCCCGCTATTCGAGCGTGGCTCACAGACCATGGTTACCAGACCGGCATCTGTGCAAACAAACTTGGCCGTGAGTCCCCTATGTAAAAACTGGATGGGGTTTTTCCTTTTGTCTTATTCCATGTCCTGAGAATTTGGCTTTACGACAAAGCCAAATTCTCTTTGGTCTCTGCCATGCAGAAGGTACACTTACCAGGGTGCACCAGCTGAATAGAGTGGGGTTCCATGGCACGGACTCCCAAACAGCACTCTCTTCATCCAACCATGCCAGCTCTCAGGGGAGTTTGCCATAAAGGGTCCCAGTCCATAAGGAGCCCTTGTAGCCTCAACCTTCCTTTCTTTGTTAGTGCTGGGAAAGTCTCATTCCAATAGCACCTGCCTGGTGTCACAGATTAGCAGGTTTGTGACTGGAGGCATCTCGAGTTCTTGTGGGAAACCAGAGACACTGTATTCACTACACTGTCCTTACCACCTGTGCATCAAAGGCTTTTGCTTTCCTAGGCAATCTTTGGGAATGAACTTGCTGGATCTTGTGAGGGCTGCATATTTTGTATTCTCTTGTGGGATGCTTCTTACGTCCTTGGTCAAGCCATAAAAAAGCTTATTAGTTTGAGTTGCTATTGAGATTAATAGATCCTACTTGTCAATGGCCAGAGGATGGATTTTTGAATTGAAAACTTCTATAGTTGAAAAATTTTGGAGAGCTCTCATCCTAAACTATTGTCTTACTAGCGTCTGTGGAAAAGACCAAATTAAAAAGTGGATACAAAGAATTTTAATGGCTAGCCTTAGGGACTCCTTTTTATAAGATGAAAGAAGAGAAATTAAAACCCCACATTCAATGTAAATTCCTCCTTCCTAAAATCCAAAGAATTAAGCATGCCACCTTCCAGCACACCTGCTTATTTGATGTCTGAGAACTGCTGTTCCAGAAACTGTAGATACAAAAAAAAAAAAAAAAAAAAAAAAAGGTACAATCTTACTAAACTTGTTCTATGCATGGCTTGGGCTTTCTGTGTGCCTGAGATTTGCAGGCTCTCGATTCTTTTGACTGACTTTGGGTCTTGAGAAGGTAGTATCCTTTGCACCCTTTTTAAAGACGCCTCTTTGATGCATGAAGTTTTTTCCATATTGCCCAAATATATATTGTTTGTCCAAGCTAAAAACTGACAAGATATTTAAATGCCGTTTTTTGTGGGGGAAGGGTAGTAGTATTTTGGTTAAAAGTTGATTAGAAGTTGGAAGCTGATCTTCAAAGCCTGATAGGATTTTTTAAAGTCTCTTCCCCAAACCTAAAACTTATGGGCCCAGAGGGAGAGAAGCAAATGGAGACAATGTAACTGGAGGGTGGGTCAACCCTTTAATATCATTTAGGCTGCAACCTAACTCTTTGGGGAAAAAAATTGAGAGCAACTGTTCTTATCTTATAAATCTTTGCAAAATAAAAAATAAAATGTAGTTCTGGAGGTAATACAAGGTCCCATCTATTCCTTTAAAAGATTTTTTTTTTCATGTTTATTTATTTTTGAGAGAGAAAAAAAGAAGAGAGACAGAGCGCAAAGCTGGGGAGGAGCAGAGAGAGAGGGAGACACAGAATCCAAAGCAGGCTCCCTCCAGGCTCTGAGCTGTCAGCACAGAGCTGAAACTCACCTGAGCCACCCAGGTGCCCCATCATCTATTCCTTTTTACCAATCTTAAAACCTCCCCAATTTATCTCAAAAGGCTTGTGAGTTGTTGGCCTTAGGAAACCAAAGTCCTTCTTGAAGGAACTTCCATTCTTTCTTTGTCCCTTGAAGATGTAAATCTTACTATATCTTTGAAACGTAAACACCCCAGGAGGTACCTAAAACAATGCCCACATTTGCCTAAAACTAAAGGGGAAAAAAAGAAGAAAAGAAAAGGAAAGGAAAGGAAAGAAAAAAAAGAAAAGAAAAGAAAAGAAAAAGAGGCCTAAATTTTAAAAAATACAAACTGCCGAGGCGCCTGGGTGGCTCAGTTAAGCAGCCGACTTTGGCTCAGGTCATGATCTTGCAGTGGGTTTGAGCCCCTTGGTGGGCTCCGTGCTAACTCCGGCTCTGCTTCTCTCTCTCAAAAATAAATAAACATTAAAAAAATTAAAAAAACAAAAACACAACAAAACTGCTCCACAACGTCCATAAGATTACTTGTCAAGGACAAGCACAAATCAGGCATCCTCACCAATATTACTAGTAAAAAGCTTCAGCCATTTGAGCAGATAATCTTACAAACTAGTGAGTTTTATATTGTTGTATCTGATTCATAGCTAAATTTTCAAAATTCAAAGCTGTAAGATCTTTTTGTGTTTATGTATGTCCGTATATGTACAATATAGAAACGGTATTTTTCTACCTCCACTTGCCATTGCCAAAATTAATTTGTAAAAGAGCTCTATTTAATGATTAGTTTCAAGTTAAGTGCTTATAAATCAAGCATTTCTCAATCTCAGAAAGATGATAGAAACTAACCCAAATGTTCTCAAGTTTATGTGATCTAGGATAGTTTTCAGGAAATTAAAGGTAGTTTAAGTTTGTTGGTTTAATTAATATGGGCATATCTTTAGAGTTTCCACATTAAGTGTAATACCATATTCTACTTAAAGTCAAATAAATTCATGTTATTTTTGTTACAAAATTTGTCAGCAAAAAACAACCAACCAACCAACCAAACAAACAAATGAAAGAAAATCTTAAGATGATAGCTAAGGGCTTTGCTGTCTCATGAAATTTTCAGGTGTAATCTAAGTATGATTGTTAAGAACAAATGAATTAAGTAGATGTGATTGAGGTAAGACTTTTTAGGTGAACTTTTTAGCAATGATTGTTTTTTGAAAGGTTTCCGTAGTTTTCCAAATCTCTTTGGTAACTTCCACCCTTAGAATTTTGCTAAGTTAAATTAAATGATGAGAATTCATTGACCGTCTAGATCATTTCCAAAGAAAATAAAATACTGAAACATTAATTGCTAAACAAGTCTAAGTTTACCTGTTTATTGTCTTCTCATCACAGGGAAACTAAAGGTGTTCGGGTGTGTTAGTAAACGTGTCTTGTGCCACATTTAAAGACTACATATGCTATTAACAGGGGGCATAGGCCTGTGTGCTGTGGGGTCTCTGGGATGGTTTTCTGACATTGCAGCATAGCGCCTTCATTTCCTGGATATTTTCTATATGGGCTTTTTTTTTTTACCATTTTTTTTTTAATTTTTTGATATTTATTTATTTTTGAGAGAGAGAGAGACAGCGTTTGAGAGGGGAAGGGGCAGAGAGAGAGGGAGACACAGAATCTGCAGCAGACTCCAGACTTTGAGCTGTCAGCACAGAGTCCAATATGGCGCTCAAACTCACAAGCCGTGAGATCATGACCCGAGCTGAAGTCGGACGCTTAACCAACTGAGCCACCCAGGGGCCCCTTAAAAAAATTTGTTTTTAATGTTATTTTTAAGAGAGAAAGAGAGAGAGAGAGTGTGTGTGTGTGTGAGGAGAGAAAGAGGGGCAGAGAAAGAGGGGGACAGAGGATCAGAAGCAGGCTCTGTGCTGACAGCAGAGAGCCCAATGCAGGTCTTGAACTCACAACCCATGAGATCATGACCTGAGCTGAACTCAGATGCTTAACTGACTGAGCTTCCCAGGTGCCCCTTTCCATGTGGGTTATGCTCTGCTTGGTTCTATGCTCTTCTTGGATTGTGCCCCCCACAATGACCTCATCTGAACATGATCGCATCTGCAGATACCCTCTTTCCATGTAAGGTCTCATGCACAGGTCCCCATCAGTGTCAGGCCATGCACCCTGAAGTGTCTAAACTCTGGGAATAATCCAAGGAGACTACCTGTGGATTCAGAGGAGCTGGCTCATGTGCAGTCTCACCACACCTCCTGCCCTCATGTCTTTAGCAGCTCTAGGCCTTTTCCAAGGTAGATGGGAAAGAGAGAGTAGAACCAAGGAGAGCAGTGACTAGGCAACTCTCCAGCACAAGGATGGCAAGAGTTGGAGAGTCACCCATGAAGAAGGTCACTCAACCTGCTGTTACTTAGTTCCTTTGTGATCACTAAAGAGATGTTGCTGGGTGAACTGGGCAGACGCTGGGCCCCAGGGCCTCGACCCAGCCAGAGCCAAAGGATTTGCTGAAGGTTCGTGGTTTTTGTCATGAGAATGAATTTAAGGACAGGCATGCAGCACAATGGATAAATAACAGAAGCATGAAAGTTTATTAAACTAAAAAGTTCATTCTTGAGATCTGAGAGCAGCTGAGCCCGGGAGAGAGGGAGAGAGAGAGAGAGAGCAAGAGAGAGAGCTGCACACCCTGAGTGTTGGGTTTGCATCTTTTATTGACAGTTATTAACCAGGGGGCAGAATATTAATTTTTGGGAGTGAGAAGTAGGGTTTGGTACTTTTTCTTGACTCCAGTGTATTAGGAGGCAGCCCAAGATGGAATCCTTTGGGATCAAGGAAACTGATCCCATAGTTAATTCCTACAAAATGAGGACAGTACATTAACTAACTAGGTGTTCATTACCAAAATCCTCCTTGGCTTCTGAAATGGTGTCCCATTAGGAAATTGCTGAAAGTTCCTGGGGTTCAGAGTGGCAGGAGGCGTCCCTCTTCTTGACTGCTCTGACACCATTGTACTACCTGAAAGGGGATGTTGGTCTCCCTACACTTCCCTATTGCATTCTAGACTACAGTGGGTGCCAGTGAATGAACTGAAATGCTGTAGAGATTAGAGTTGCTTCTTTCCATTTGAGGGGAGTCAATATTATTGGTGACCAATAATAATATCCTTTGTAAGCCTCTAGCGCTAGTATTAATGGTTAGGGTAGTGGTTCTGGCCTTTGTTAAGAAGGAGAAGCTACCTGGATTGGAAGAACAAATATCGTTAAAATATTGACACTACCAAAAGCAGTCTGCACATTCAATGCAATCCCAATCAAAATAGCACAAGCATTCTTCACAGAGCTACAATAAACAATCCTAAAATTTGTATGGAACCACAAAAGACCTTAAATAGCCAAAGCAATGCTGAAAAAGAAAACCAAAGCTGGAGGCATCACAATCCCAGACTTTATCCTGTATTACAAAGCTGTAATCCTGAAGACAATACGGTATTGGCACAAAAACAGACACAGAGATCAATGGAATAAAACAGAGAACCCAGAAATGGACCCACAAATATATGGCCAACTAATCTTTAACAAAGCAGGAAAGAATATCCATAGAAAAAAGACAGTCTCTTTAGCAAATGGTGCTGGGAGAATTGGACAGCGACATGCAGAAGAATGAAACTGAACCACTTTCTTACACCACACACAAAAATAAATGCAAAATGGGTAAAAGAGCTAAATGTAAGACAGGAAACCATCAAAATCCTACAAGAGAAAATAGGCAGCAACCTCTTTGACCTCAGCCACAGTAACTTCTTACTTGACATGTCTCCAAAGGCAAGGGAAATAAAAGCAAAAAGGAATGATTGGGACCTCATCAAGAAAAAAGCTTCTGTACAGCAAAGGAAACAATCAACAAAATTAAAAGGCAACCAATGGAATGGGAGAAGATATTTGCAAATGACATATCTGATAAAGGGTTAGTATCCAAAATCTATGAAGAACTTACCAACCTCAACACCCAAAAAACAAATAATCCAGTGAAGAAATGGGCAGAAGACATGAATAGACACTTTTCCAAAGAAGATATCCAGATGACCAACAGACATATGAAAATATGCTCAATGTCACTCATCATCAGGGAAATACAAATCAAAACCACAATGAGATACCACCTCACACTGGTCAGAGTGGTTAAAATTAACAACTCATGAAACAGATGTTGGTGAGGATGTGGAGAAAGGGGAACCCTTTTGCACCACTGGTGCAATGCAAACTGGTGCAGCTACTCTGGAAAACAGTATGGAGGTTCCTCAAAATAATTACAAATAGAATTATCCTGTGGTCCAGCAATTGCACTACTTTATCCAAAGGATATAGGAGTGCTGATTCGAAGGGCACATGCACCTCAATGTTTATAGCAGTGGTATCAACGATAGCTACATTATGGAAAGAACACAAATGTCCATCGACTGATGAATGGATTAAGAAGACATGGTATATATATACAATGGAATACTAGTTGGCTATGAAAAATAATGGAATCTTGCCATTTGCAACAATGTGGATGGAACTGGAGGGTATTATGCTAAGTGAAATAAGTCAATCAGAGAAAGACAAATATCACATGATTTCATTCATATGTGGAATTTGAGAAACTTAACAGATGACCATAGGGGAAGGGAAGGAAAAATAAGATAAAAACATAGAGGGAGGCAAACCATAAGAGACTTTTACATACAGAGAACAAACTGAGGTTGATGGAGGTGGGGAAAATGGGCGATGGGCATTAAGGAGGGCACTTGTTGGGATGAGCACTACGTATTGTATGTGTAATCAGTTTGCTGAACGTTGGATTCTCCTCTTGAAGCCAAGACTACACTGCATGTTATCTAATGTGAGAATTAAAAAAAAAAAAAAAGAAGGGGCAGCTATTTTATATTGTATTAAATGTCATATATCTAAGCTAGAAGTACTTTCGATCTGAGAGCAGGACAGAGAATGCCAAACAGTCCATGGGAAAGGACAAATGAGAAACAGGAAAAAACAAAAGTATGGAACTCCTATCTAATCCAGGCAACTTTCTGCGAACTTTATCCATGATTTAGTCCCAAGGGAGGGGCTCACCACTGAGTGAATGTCCCAATAGGTAATAACTCCAGCTTGTCCCTTTTGGGAAGCACACGGTCAGACATATCTTGGATGTTATGCTCATTGAAGGATCACACCAGGTTATTTAGAGACCTTAGACAGGAGTCTTAAGATTGGTGGCTGTCCTATTGACGTTTATGGCCACCCTGTGCCTGATGAGAACATATTTGTCAAAAGAACAGGAAAAATAAGGACGGTCTGACTTCTGAGCCCAATGCCATTACGGCCAAGGTAATAGTGTCCATCAGAGAGGCAGGAGTCCATCCCTCTCCCTGGTGTACCTATGGGCAAGAGGTTTTTTCCTGAGCACTCAGACAAGGCACATTCCAAGGGTCATGCTATTCAGGACATCTCCAGAAAACAACAAGCAAGAAGTAACTAGAAGGGCTGGGGGAATAAAAGAGACTTACCAAGTAGCAGGAAAAAAAAAAAAGCATATACTTTTAGAAATTATGAAATGTATTCATAAATTTACCAATCTAAAAAATGCTGGTTTCACAGACAATTCACAATTGCTTACTTCTTAGTGTAAGCAGGCAGAGTTAGAGGTCCCCAGAAAAAGAAAGACAGATATAACTTTCCTGGCATAAGAAAAATTATTTTGGGCCCCTGCCATCTTGTGAAAATGTAAAAAACAAATAACCATTATCAGGCCAGGAGATTACCTAATCATATCGAGGACAGTTAATCAAGTGGTAAAACTGCCAGTGCTGGTTCAAAGATTGACCTGATGCACATTCTTGAGGTATCTTTGCAGGATCTAACCCCCTGTGAGCCAGATATTGGACCAACTGGAGCCAGAGAATTGATGATGCTGGCCTTTGCTGGCTTCATGACTTTGACATGGACTCAGTCACCTTAAGACAACGTTTGCCCCAGTTTCATGTGGATTCCCCATTATGCAAGCCCCTTCATCAATATGTATGCACCCTCAGCTTAAAACTTCCTCAGTTTTATTATTCAGGAAGACACTGCTTTGGGAAAGATTCCTGGTGTTCTCCTTACTTGTTGCAAGTAAAACCCTTCCTTTTCCTATTCATTGGTGTGGTTGTGTCTTTTAGCTCGGGACTCATCAACAGGTGAACCCAGTTTTGGGTAATGGTAGTTCTCACTAGAAATTAAAGTTTCTTTTCTTTTTTTTCTTTCTTTTCTTTTCTTTTCTTTTCTTTTTCTTTTCTTTTCTTCCTTCTTTCACTTCCTTTCCCTTCCTTTCCTCCTTCCTTTTTTCCTTTTTTTTTTTTTTTTAAGTAATCTCTATGTTTAGCATGGGACTGGAACTCACAGTCCCGATATCAAGAGTCACATGCTGTACTGACTGAAACAGCAGGCACCTGTAGTAATTAAGGTTTCTAAGGGTTAAGAATTCTAATATATATAATTAAAGCTCATATAAATAATAAGGGAAACATCTTGAAAGAGGACTTTACTTCCATTTTGACCATAGTCTGTACATTCTAAGCGATTAAGTTCTTCTTTCCAGTTTATCTTTTAACTCAGGCAAAAGATCCCTGATGGGAACTGAAACTACCCCTCAAGCAAAGATGACTGCCCTGATGCCAGCAAGACCCCGTATGACTGACCCCAAGACAGTGATGGACTTGATCTTTACTGCCCACCTGCCATGTACCCACTGACATTTTCCGACATTTTCCTAATATAAACCTAGAAGTATTTTCAGCACTTTGGAGACAGTCTTTGAGATGTTAGTCTGCTGGTTTCTTGATGTTGTCCTCTATAAAATAAACTCCTTTCTTGTTTCACCTCCCTCGTCTCTCCAGCTTTTGGATTTTGTCAGCGGCGAGGGGCTGAACCTGGTCTGTTTAGGACTCCTGAGTGTGCTCTTGCATACTTGGGCCCCAATTACAATCTCTGTAGGCAAGTAAAATGTGTGTTGAGGAAAAAGAAAGTTGTAAAAGGTCTGTGGAAAAGGAATCTTTGGAAAGGAATTATTTTGCACAGTCAGGGCTGGCTACGACTGGAATTTATTTATTTATTTATTTTTAATATATGAAATTTACTGTCAAATTGGTTTCCATACAACACCCAGTGCTCATCCCAAAAGATGCCCTCTTCAATACCCATCACCCACCCCCCTGGAATGAATTTAACTAAGTGAATGAGCTTTAATATCAAAAGTCAGCTGGTACAAAATTAAAATTTGGCTTTCTCTCTTTTAATAGTCTTTTGGACTATTGGTATGCCCTTGATAACATAAGATTGTGAAGAGTTTTTCATTACCCTTAATGTTATCTCCCCTGAAAACAAATTCTGTGTTTTATCAATATAATGTCCTATGCTTCCTGTTATCTTAATCCAGTCTTTTCATTACTGAAGAAAACTGAATCTTCTCAACATTAAACGAATTAAGTTTGCTCACAAATATGTAACCATCTCTATTTACCTTTTAAATCTTTTACTGTCATTTTAATTATGTAGGCAATTAAGTATTGTTTCATAGTTATCTGTGATCTGTTGGAGAGGAATAATTTCCTCTGTCCCTCAACATCCTTCTAGGTGTTCTGAGTCATATTAACATGAGACAGATTAGCAGGAGAAAATTAAATTTAATAGGGTATATATAGAGAATCCACACAGGCATGGAAATTCCAAAGACAGGCAACATGATGTTTATATGAGCTAAGGAGGGGGTAGAGGGTCAGAGGATACAAAGGGGAGGAAGATCATTAGCAGGAAGGTAAGAGGAAGTATTTAGAAAACAAAATTTGCCCTATAATGCAGATAAGTTTCTTAGGTAAAGAAGAATTTCTATTAATAGCTCTCCTCCTGGCACAAGCAGGCAGTTGAGGGGGAGATAAATAGCTTTTCCTGAATCTACTGGTCTTGATTACTTTTAACTCAAAGTAATGTTCATGCTAAAGCAGTCAATCTTGGGGTGGCCTATGCTTGGCTCCTATAATTCCTATTTAATCAAATATTCAAACGTTTGGATATTGTTGACAAACTTCCCACAATTCAAATTCTAAATGAAGTCTTTTTAACTTAAAAATAACTGTGAGGGGTGCTTGAGTGGCTCGGCTGGTTGAGCATCCAACTCTTGATTTTGGGTTTAGGTCATGATCCCAGGGTTGTAGGATCATGAAGCCTGCTTGAGATTTTCTCTCTCTCTCCCTCTGCCCCTCTCCCCTGCTTGCACATTCTCTTTCTCTCTCAAATAATAAAAAAAAAAGAAAAAAAAACTTTGAGATGTGAGATATTCCATCCCTGGAATATTTCAAAAGATTTGTTCTCTCTCCTTATAAAAGAGAGCTATTAAACTAGGCTTGTTTGCTTTGTTAATTACATGAGAAGCATTGTCAAATAAGTGATGATAAACCTTAGATTATATTGTATATGTCAATATTATTAATATAAGTGTTCTAGAAATTGTATAAAATTCTTAAGATTATGATAGGTCTAGTATAACGTTATCAGTCATAATTCTAGTTATTACAATTTTTTAAATGTTTATTTATTTTTGACACAGAGACAGAGCATGAGCAGGGGAGGGGCAGAGAGAGAGGGAGACACAGAGTCCGAAACAGGCTCCAGGCTCTGAGCTGTCAGCACAGAGCCCGACGTGGGGCTCGAACTCACAGACCGCGAGATCATGACCTGAGCCGAAGTCAACCGACTGAGCCACACAGGTGCCCCAACTAGTTATTATTTTAAATGTATGTCACAGAAATAACCAAATTTCCTAGTCAATTTCATTGTAACTCTAATAAGACCTTTAACCAAGCCATTTTTAAGTCTTTCATCATTTATAGACAGTATTCTTTTACTCAGATGCTTTTACAAAAGTGTTCCTGCTAAAATGCTTTATTTTCAACAAGATTCATGGAAATGACTGTAGAATACAGTTTTCTGATAACTTTAAGATCACAAAACTGGACTGGGTAAGAATTTGCAGAACTAAAGGAAAAACTGAATTCAAATGAACAAGAATTAATTACATGGGACTAAATGAACTGATGAAGATGATTATAATTTTAACAACTTTTTATTTAAAATATTCTTTAATTTTCTGTTTCCTAGGTGTAAGGAAGCCTTTCCTCTTAAGCTAAGTACAGTTTACAGCAATTTGGTACATTATAATTTTGTGAGCAAAATTGAAACATTTAATTTTTCTCTCTATCTGATCCCTCCAGAATTCAGAAAGTCTCAGTGAATATTCTTTTATTATTATTATTATCTTTAATATGAAATTTATTGTCAAATTGGTTTCCATACAACACCCAGTGCTCATCCCAACAGGTGCCCTCCTCAATGCTCATCACCCTCAGTGAATATTCTTTAATTTTCATGGCAATATAGTTATTTGTAAAAGTTCAATAAGAATCCGTTCTTCTTGTAACAGGACACCACTGGAAACATTGGTTATATGACCAAGGTTTTGACTGGAATGTCATACTGGAGAGAGACATGCATAGATTCAGATATGACCAGACAGCACTAAGGAATTAAGGTTGAATTTATGAAGTCAATAAAGCCCCTTTGAAATATCAGCCTGGTACTTTGGATAAGCCTTACTAGATGAATAAGGAAAGTCACTTCCTTGTAGGTGCAGGAACCTCAGAATATTTTAGGGACTTTGAGAAGAGAGGAATTAACCCAAATCTATAGCTCTGGCAAGCAAAGTCTGATAGCAAGTATTTGGTTTAGCTCCTTAGCTTTGAGAGGCTGTTCAAGCTGGAAATTTCTTATGAAAAGTTCCAGCAAAGTAGATTTAAAAGAGCCTATGTGATCACTTGCTATTCTTGCTTTACTTACACAAAAAAATCAGGCCAAATTTATTGAAACTAGGCTTATTTTTCAAAAAAGTTAGTCCTAATTTGGCTATCTTTGGTAGTTATGAAGGTGATTATAGAGAGAAAAATTATGTTCCAACAGCACTTTTGTGTCTAGAAGATTCTAATAGTGTCCATTGTAAACTGGACTGACTCCTGAGTTCTTCTAGCTACAGATCTCCAAACTTACATTTCCAATTTGTCTCCCATCATTCTGACTTGGAATTATTAAGAATTAAAACAGCTCTTTTTCCAAAGCCACGTAACTTACACTTGGACAACTTGGTATTATCTTCAGAGAAATCAATCCAATGGCTCATGTACAGACAATCTTTGTGTCTGTTGTATGGGCCACCAGAAAGATCACCGGAGACAGTCATATAGCAAAGTAGGAAAATCTGTCAGATTGCCACTGTTTGCCCTTTGAACCAGACCTCTAGAAACCTTGACCTGCTAACTTCAGAACTCAGAAATAAGTTTATAATCTCCTTCAAATATTAACCATTGTTTTTTCTTTGATTTTCACAGAAATACCTCTTATTAAATACTTGATTGCCTCTCTCTCTGCCCCTCCCCCATTCATGCTCTGTCTCTCTCTGTCCCAAAAATAAATAAACGTTGAAAAAAAAATTAAAAAAAAATACTTGATTGCTTGAATAATATAGACCAAACTTTGTAAGCCCATTTATATCACCACCCCCTGAAACGAATTTCACTAAACTGACCTATTGTCAGGACTGAGACTGGTTGTGTGAGATGGAACAATCTACCAACTCAACTTCTGGACAGTGAAACTTCTCGGGAGCATATTTACCTCATTTGCCAGACTGCCGGTGAATGTCATATCCTTATGGGGTCCCTGTGTGTACATAAGTTTTTCTTTTCATGTTAATCTGTCTCATGTCAATCTGATTAGACCTGTCAGAAAAATCTAGAAGGGTAAATAAAATTTTCTTCTCTCCAGCAGTATCGGTATATGCATCTATGTCTGTATTTATATGTAACATAACTTGATATTATAAACTCTTATTTGGTTAAATTTTATTGTATCTTATTACTGTATTGCTAAATAAAAAGATTTTACACACCCTATGTAAAATCTATAGGGGAAAAAACTGTCTGAATTGCTACAACCTTACTGCTCAAAGTGTCATCCATGGACCAG
Organism: Prionailurus bengalensis; assembly: GCF_016509475.1. Classification (NCBI taxonomy): domain Eukaryota; kingdom Metazoa; phylum Chordata; class Mammalia; order Carnivora; family Felidae; genus Prionailurus; species Prionailurus bengalensis. The sequence goes on from NC_057348.1 coordinate 81,805,090, forward strand.
CAGCACAGGCATCACATAGGAGCTTGCTAGAAATATAGAATCTCAGGCTTCAATCCCAGACCCACTGAATCAGAATCTGCATTCTATTGAGCTCTCCACTATCGTGCTCTAAAAGATTCACAGTTTAGCATGTGGGATCATTTTGTGAACTGTAGGGGGTAGTTACTAAAGTTGAGGAAAGAAACAATAGTTTTTTTTCCCCAATGTTTATTTTTGAGAGAGAGCATATGCGTGCGAGTGGGGGAGGGGTAGAGAGAGAGGGGGGACAGAGGTTCCAAAGCCGGCTCTGTGCTGACAGCAGGAGCCCAACACAGGACACAAACCCACAAACTGTGAGATCATGACCTGAGCAGAAGTTGGATGCCCAACCGACTGAGCTACACAGGCACCCCAAAAAAATAGTTTTGATCAAGGTGCAGAAGTGAATGATAGTTCCAGGAGGAATAGATTCTATGCTTCACAGTTGGCTTTTGTTTTTAAATTTTAAAGAAAGGCTGTTGGTTAATTGAGTTAGTGGGTGTTTTAAGTAAGTATAACTCATGCCATGTTACTGTCAGACTTAACACCATGGAACCATTCAGAATTTCACAGAGGACAGGACAATAACCATCCTTGTCTGAATGGAAAGTGAGTATTTGAAAGACATGTTAATAGTGCTTCTTAATTTTTACAAATGATTCTAATTGATGTTTAATATTCATTTATTATAGTTTTGTTTTGTTTTGTTTTGTTTTTACAAAAAATTAGCTGCAGTTAAAAAGAGCACCTTGGAGCCTCCTTCTGCAGTGCACACACTCCTGAGACAGACAGTGGTTCAGAAACTGCAGCCCAGTACCCGGTTCCTACTCTTTTTTCCTGGCTACAACCTGTGGGAAGAATTAAAATGATAACAGGCTCTTGCCTGAAAAGCTGAGTTACGAAAAAATTCCAGTTCCCTAAATTGAACATATCATTAATGATGGAAAAAATAAGCGGTCTGATCTCTCACACTTGAATTAATCAATTAACTAAGCATTTATTCAGTGCCTGCAGGTGCCAGCATGGAGCTAGGCTCAAAGACTAATAACGCCAGATTCCTGCCTTCAATGGGATTATGTGACTTTACTTTATCCATGACAGATCTCTTTCTTCCTGGTCTGCTGAAAAACTGGGAATTCTCTTTCGCTTTAATCAATTTATTCTGCGCTCTAGGTCAATAGGAGGATCAATGGCAATGAGAAAGTCTTGTTCTTTTTCATCTGGAAAATTAAACTTCCTTCCCCAAATGTCCTTAGTCACTGATCCCCATCAGTGAGGATAATCTTTCCTTTACTCTGAGCAGGTTGTTTTTATTCTGTGGGCCTCCAGAGCAGAAAGAAAAATCATTTTCAAAGCTTCCTCTTCTGTTGAATGTGCCTTGCACATTGGTGCTAAACAGGCAATAAATCATAATAAATGGAAATAGTCGCCCATGGCATGATCTGATTGAGTCGTTTAAACAATCACTTTGTGTTGACAAAGGGTACGGTGATTATGCCAGAGGAATTCAAAGGTGCTTGAAACAAATGAACTGGAGAAATTGCTTGAAATATGTAGGGGGTTCTTCCAGGGCAACAGACTTCCTTCATTCCAGCTAAGCCTTGAAGCCTATAGACCCCAGCAGATGAGTGATTAAGATGCTGCTAATTCTTCAGCCTTACCTTCTGTGGTGGGGGTCTGACAGCACAGCTGCCTCCTGAGACTTGCCTTTTAAGTATACAGTTTTGAGAGATGAACCTCATAGCGACCTGCTAATACCATTCTGCAGGTTGGGAGATTAATCCTCACATTAACGTGTGGGTAGAGTCACTTAGAGGGCAGCTCCCAGCACACATACAACCATTCTAATACAGACATTAGACTTCAGCAAGGAAGTCATCGTTAATAATAGTTCACGCAAATGGGCTACCTTTGTTGGTGCATTCCCCAGACATCCCCAGACGTCTTGGGGTACCCCTCTAGGGCTTGTGGGTAAGAGCTATATTTGCATATATTTTCCAAAAGAAATTGCTGGATGGTAAGCGACTTCCTTTGGGTCACTTTGCAAATGGGGAGGGGTTAAAGCATAATTTTAGACCTTTCCCATGCTGTCCCCTATAGGAGCTCAGGACAGGCTCAGCTCCAGGCATGGATTGGGGGAAGGCAGAACACTCCTTGGTGGCCTCCTGCCTGGGCCACAGCCTCCTCTTCCCTGTGCTTGCAGACCCCTCCCTGCCAGAAGAGGGGTCCCCATTCCACCCTTTTCTCAACTTTACCTGGATTGGGAAGGTCACACCACATGTGTTCAGATGGCAGTCCCCATACGGAAAATGAGGGGATCCTCCTCAGCCTGCACTCCAAATAGACATGATGCAGGGGGTCTCAGCCTTGAATGCACACTAGAATCCCCTGCGGAGAGGCATCCAACCCAATCACCTTGGACTCTAGCAATGGGGCTCAGATGCCGGTTCTTTACGATGCGTGGCAAGTGATTCCAATGTGCAGGCAGGGTGAAGACCCACAGCCTTAGAAACAGCTGTGACTGGAATAGTTAACCAGTAATAGAAATCACATGAAACACTTCATCTGAGAAGTGTAAGCGCTCTTCAGATTTGCCTGTTACATCATTCTCTGCCCATTATGGTTGAACTCAGGAATGGCTGGTGATTAGCACTGAAATAAACGACTTACTGCTAAGAGGCTGACTGGGAAAGTGTTAATCCTTTGAGAGATCTTTCAGTAGGTCATGCATCTAAGATTATTATATAATTCTGGAGGATCCTCAAGATATGCCTGCTGCTGCCATTGTATCCAACCAAGGTGGGGGTGAGCAGCTGGAGAGAAAGCTCATTGTCCTCATTTAATTCCTCCATCAGCTACTTCGCTGAATGTTCATGGTATGTCGGTGGGGGAAAGATAGAAACATAACTCTTTTGTTTTAGCATGTCCATCTCTCATTTGAAGCTTGTGCACTTTAATGTGAGACCCTGAGGAAAGAAAATTCCACAACGACGTTCACTTAGGTCCAGTTGTCTGAGATTACAGCATGATGCTGGAAGGATCTTTTACCTCAGACACTGAACATCAAGTCTCTTGAGGTGTCCTAGACTGGGAGCACTTAGATAGCAAGACGCAAAACACAGGAAGGGCACTTTCAAAATAGAGAAGCAAATTTGGCTGAGTGAGAAACATAATAGGCAATTCTGGATGCCAGGAGCTTCTCAACCTCCAGCCAGCACACTACAAAGCTCCTCATTAAAGCTTCCATCAAGTTGGAAACTTAGCACCTAGAATCCTAGCTGACAGGCTGAGGTCAGAATCTGCCAGACTCCAAACATGCTGTCTCTCTGAGTAGTTCATATAATAGGGCCTCTTTAAATAAGCTTTCCTGAATGAAACCCCTCACAGAACCCTCTCCTCAGGGTGAGGCTGCTGCCTGGGGGAAGAGGTTTGACATGGAGGGAATAAATAGCAGCTGTGGGGCCTTCCCACAGGCACAGGGATCTGAAGCATCTTGGGCTGGTCAGAAAGCAGCAGGCAGGGGTATTCTTTCCCCAGGAGCTGTTTTCAAAGGCTGAAGCATGACTCCATTAAAGTGAGTACTCAAGGGGCTCCCGGGTGGCTCAGTTGGTTAAGCATCTGAGTTTGACTCAGGTCACAATCTCATGACTCATGAATTCAAGTCCCAAGTAGGGCTCTGTCCTGACAGCTAAGAGCCTGGAGCCTGCCTTGGATTCTGTGTCTCTGTCTTTCTCTGCCCTTCCCCTGCTTGTGCTCTGTGTGTGTGTGTGTGTCTCAAAAATAAACATATAAATAAGTAAAGTGAATATTCAAGGCACTTGTGAGGAAAGGAGATATAGGCCCTAAATGGCTCCTTCTGATCTCAGATCAGTAGTTTTATTTCCTTTCTTTATCCTTTCTTCTTCTGTTAACATCTTTGAAGAGTTTTGCTCTTGACCCCCAAAGAGTCAGGGTCATGGAGTCTTTGTTGAGGTTCCCAGTGGTTGAGGAATATGTTGTCTGGCTACATTTACATGCTTTGATAAATTCTCCAGAGAGAAACGACATGATAGTTTTATAGTGCTAAAATGGCCGTTCTTTCCTGTTCTGGCAAATGTTACAGGCCCTGAGCCAATGGGAGTTGGCTACTGCTTTGTAAGACAGTATTCTCTGTAATAGCTTAGAGTCTGGGTGAATTTTGGGAGTCGGTGGAGAGTTACAGGCTAATCAAGAGGGCATGAACTCCTCTGGGTTGTCGTAGTATAGGTTTTAAAAGTCTGGGCTGTAGAGTCAAATTGCCTTGGTTCCAGTTTCTGATTATTTTCCCTGATCAAGGCCACCCTAAAGCTTGGTCTTCTTATTAATAAATTGAGAGTGATTGTAGTGCCTACCCCACAGAGCTGTTATGAGGTCTGAGTGAGCTCAGTAGTCACCCAGTAGAGTGTCTGGCACACAGCCAACATGAACTAAATGCAAACTGAAGTAAATGGTGTTACTATCATTGGTCGACCAAAGAAGATCTTGTCCCCTTGAGGCTCCCTGGAGGCCTCAAATTTGAATCTCCTGGTGTCACTGTGAGTGAGTCACCTTTATCCAGATCCAGATCAGGAGAATCCAAATGCAGCTGACCGACATGACTGCCAGACTGCCAAGATCTAGGAATTCACTGAAAATCAATATGTACAATACGCAGGAATGTACTAGCCTCCCCTTAAACAAGCTGAGCAAAGCCTTTGAATCTGGTCAGCAGGGCACAATGTAATGGAAAGAGCACTATCTTTTGGAGTCAGAAGACGGTTTGTGTCCATCGTCCATTGCTTACTAGCTGTGTGACCTTAGGCAAACTACTTGACTTCTCTGGACCTCATTTTTCATAACTGTTCAATACAAAATACTTCCCTTCCTTTCTTCACAAAGTTGCCTTGTATGAACAAATTAGATGAAGACACTACAAAATACAGAGTAGGATATTATTTTTCTTACCTACATTACCTGACAAGAACTCTTTAAAAACAGAGTTTTGCTTTGTTTTGGTTTTGGCTGCCTTTTAGTGACTGAGATTGATAGAAAAAGCTTTGGATAGCCCCAGGTGAGCTGGATGGGCCCTATTTTTTTGTGTGTGGCAGGTTGAAGTATGCGATGGGGACCATCTGTGTGGGGAGTTTATAATCTGGAGCCTCGTATCAGCCTTAAAGATCAAGGGAAAGTTGCACTGCGAACTTAAGTTTTAGATTGATTTTTAGAAATACTGCTGCTCTCTTGAGCTCTGGGAGTGGAAAGGATTGGCCCAAATCTCTGCTTATATCCACTCGAAAAAAACTGACAAAACTGGGTTAGGGTTCTGGGTTCAGAGAGTCCTAGACGATGGTCTGTCAGCACCTTTCTCTTTCTTTAGCGTTTACGTTATTGTTTGGGAAAGAGTGAAGGTGAATCAGTCTTGCACTTTATTTTTGTTAATGTCTTTCCCTAGGATACAGGAATCTACAACTTACTGAGAGGAAAATATTACAAACTTTAAGGAGTGTAAGTTTCAGTTTCAAAAATTTAAAAACTGAGAACTGATGTGCTTTTGGTATAACTACTCATTTTACGAAGTTTGATTTTTGCCAGACTCTAACCTAAAACAATGCAAAAATAAAAATGACAATGAATGGATCTGGTCAATCACTTGGGTATAAATCTTATCTCTTTCAAGTTCAAGCTCAATTCTCTTTAATCTTTCATCTTCCCACAGTAGCTTGATTAAAGGTAAGTGGGGAAAAAAAAGGGTAATTTGTGTCATAACTTGTACTTCCATTTGAATTACCTTCAACAGGACAAGTTGTGTCTTCCAACTTGTACAAATAGGAGAATGTACTTCCTTCCATTTGAGGAGGATAGCTTTATTTCATTATTTTATGAGAAATATTCATGAAAATCATAGATTTCTACACCTCACCCCCAAACTTACAACACTGTTATTTACAGCACTATTAATATTCCTTTTTCAGAATCCAGAGTTCCCAGGGCATTCTTTCTCTTTGTAAGATTGTCATCAATTGTTTCTAGGTGGAAATATTGTTGCCTTAAGTAGATATGTGTACGTGTGTGGGTGTGTGTGGGCATATGTATGTGTGAGTATAGGGCTAGAGTAGAGACATTTTCTTCCTTTCCCAACATAGCCATGAGGAAAACAGGTCAGCTGTTACCATTGCCAATCCAAGGACAAAATGACAGAGGTGTAAGAGTCACCCACAATCTCATTAGCATATCCTTAGACTCCAGCTTCAACTTTTGCTGAACACTAGCGAACCACTCAATCTTAACACAGACTTTTAGTGTAGTTTTTTTTTATTCCTGTCTTATTTTTTCACAGCAGTACAGAAGACTGGTTGGTTTGGCAGTACGTTGAGGAAACTTTAATTCATTTTCTCATTTGACAAATGCCTTTGGAGAGACTATTTGGGTGGTAGGCACTTAAGATGGTCAACAAGACAACTGTCAGTGCCCTTGTGGAGCTAACATACCATTTGTGTGTGTGTGGGTGGGGGGGGCAGGTAGTGTGTGGCAAATAGAGGCTCCCACTGAGAGATACAGTCAGAGAATGAATGGCAAAGTCAACTTCATTCAAAGGACCTCAGTGTCTTCATTTGCTAAAAGTGAAAATAAAGGTTGAATGTAAATGGAAGCATAAGATTCAAGAGAGATGCCATCTGAGAAGCCTCCCTCAGAAGCTTGAGGACATATCTAAGTGATGAAGATATAGGAATATAGGACAGCAACAACAGTATAATGATCTTTGGTTGGGAGCGGGGGAGTCTCTGTCTCTAGTTCTTTCTTTACTCATCCATTCATTCCATCAAACATTGAGTGCTCTCTTCATATCCCTAAGGCTGAGCAATGTGCTGGCCATGGGGAATATGAAAACGAATTGAAAAACTTCTCTTTCTGACCTTGTGGAGCTCATATTCTAATGAAGGCAGAAGGACACCTAAATAAACATGATACAGTTTGTTAAGTACTTTAATAGAGTTATACTGACTGATACGAAGACACAGAAAAATTCCTTAACATTTTTTTTGAGAGATATTACCTGAACAATAATGACGTTTTCACAAGCCTTTTCAGTTCCTGTCAGCAATTTTATGCTTACGTATGTCTCTGGGATAAACCCTCCTTGCCTTCACCTGAGATGGAGAATTCTTTTCATCAGAGTGCATGTCATTTACAACTACATGCAGATCTCTTGGTAAAGAGATTCGAGCATAAGCATGCTTTAGCAGATGAGTTAGAAATGACTTAACTTTTCAACACCACTTGACCTTCCTGCTTTACCATTTCTCTGGCCAATTACCCTTAAGACACAGGCTGGTTTGAAGCTTCTTTAAAAGTAAAGAGCTATATGGGGTGCCTGGGTGGCTCAGTTGGTTGAGCATCTGACTTTGGCTCAGGTCATAATCTCACGGTCTGTGAGTTCGAGACCCACGTCGGGCTCCATGCTAACGGCTCAGAGCCTGGAGCCTGCTTCCGATTCTGTGTCTCCTCCTCTCTCTGTCCCTCCTATGCTCATGCTCTGTCTCTCTCTGTCTCTCAATAATAAATAAACATTGAAAAAAAATTTTTTTAAAGTAAAGGTCTGTAGTAGTGTCGTATTCTTATTTCTCAATACCTTTCCATTTTCTGCTAACTTTAACATATGAACCACTGTGAGGGGAAAACTCAGTTGCTCTCTTGGCAGCTACACATCTAATTATATTATTATTATTGTATTAATTGTATTGTAATTGTATTATTATTATTATTATTAGCCTCAAAAGCTTCTCAGGGCTAGGTCAAAATATAGGGTTTTTTGGTCTCTGTGTGTGTGAGTGTGTGTGTGATGGATGCCTTTTGGCTTAACTCTGAAACAAGCTGGCTTTTCCTGTAAGTAAAAACATTTGGTGACTATGGCAACACCCCATTAGCCACAAGGGAGTACTCATTTGTTGGTGAATGGACAGCCTCCTGTCTTCCCCTTTTGAGTTTTGTTTTCAGGCAAGCAGCAAGCCCCTCTAGGTATATTCAGGGTGCTTTGCAGCCTTATCCTAAGGAACTTAAAATCTAGATAGGGGATGTGTCTTCTCCATTCTCTCCTCAGCTCTTCCCTGCCAGCAGCCATTGTATACTGAGTTCTAATACATAAGCCTTACGATACTTGCTCTATTGGACACTCAATAGCTTTGTATGCTGCCTGTGAACTCAGCCAAGGTCAAGAACCCAGAGCTGGCAGAACCTGAATGGTGAGCACATAGTTGGAAAATTGAGGAGTTGGGAACTTAATACCAAAGGAAGGCATCCCACATTCTCTGGGTTAGACAATAGGGCCAGAAATGGGAATGACTCCAGTATCAGGCTCAGTGAAGATATGGCTGAGATGATGTGGGTCATCATAGTGGGGGGGAGGGTGTTGACTGCTCAGTTTGAATTGAAAGATTGTGACCATGGAAGAGAATTAGCTAACAGCTGCATCTGAGGCTAGATATCTGTCCAGAGTCCTGACAAGGTGAGCCATGGCCAATCATGGGGCCACATAGGGAGCTCTGAGGGTGTTGCTTTTAATCAACTTTCCCCAACAAATAACTCCTTATAGCTCTAGCAAGAACAAAATTAGCTATGGACCAACTGCATGAGAGCTATAGTTACCCTTATTCGTAGAGCAGGGAAGAACTAAATCAAAAGCTGTAATTAAAAAAGATAATGATTTTTAAATTAGTTTTTATTAATAGAATTAAGCCATATTAAGTCTTGAGATGGTATCATAAACATGCTAATGAAAATGTTCTTCCCAAATGAAAACATATATGGGCTGAGTAATGTAAAAGTCATATATTACATGTTGGTTTACAACATTAACTATTAAATATATTAACTGGCAATACAAAGTAGCTGAAGGACATTTTGTATCACTAGCTAAATAACCAGGTAACTGTGTTATCAGTCTTTATATAACATATATCAGTCTTTATATAATAAATAGGCGAAACCCCTGGTGACAGGATATAAGGTTGCAATACCGACTAGTCACAGAACGGCTATTTCTTATGAAGAACCACAGAATGAGGGTGAGTGTTATGCGCTCTGTGTGTATCACCTTTATAAGCAAGGAAGAAAGATGGGGGCAGGATGGGTTAGATTACCGGCAAATAACAAATTCTCCTGTGAAGGCTATTAAAATGGGGGAGGGGGCAGTGGAATCTCCTTTCTCGGATATCTATGTGTCTCGCTCAGCTGTCTGAGGGAGCTCTGGTGTGCAACTGCCTGAGGAGAAGAAAATGAACAGGATTATCTCCTGGGGAGCCTCTAATTGCACCAGCCTAGACTTTGTGTGGCGGCGTGTTGTCTTTTAGAAGGCTGCTGAGCCTTCTTGGATTCTCTAATGATGAACTTGTCGTTTGCCCTAAACCTACTGCCATCTTGACTCCCCCCACTTCTTTCTTCTGCCAGTCAGTCACTGGGGCACCAGGCCTCGCCTGAAGTCCCTTCCTGAGGTAACTGGAAGTTCCTTCTGTCTAGGCCTCCCTCTCCATTCCCGCCCTGCTTGAGGCCCTTGTTTCTAGTCATGTACAATATTGTAGTGGTTGTCATTGCTGCCTCCACCTCCAGCCCCCCCCCTTCTTAAAAATATTTTATTTATTTATTTATTTATTTATTTAGAGTGCACAAGTGGGTGAAGGGCAGAGAGAAAGAAAGGCAGAATCCCAAGTAGGCTCCATGTCATAAACGCACATCCTGATGCGGGTCTCGACTCATGAACATTAAGATCATGACCTGAGCCGAGATCAAGAGTTGGATGCTTAACTGACTGAGCCACCCAGGCGCCTCCTTTCCAGCCTCTCTTTTGCCACCCTCCTGCTCTGTTGTCTCCACTGTGTTGCCCTTGGTGGCAAGGGCTGAGTCCAAACTGTAGGCCTGACCACCGTTTCTCCTTCTCTGGCAAAGTACCTAACCTTCCAGTCAAATTGCCTTCTCTCTTAACCTCAAGCCCTCACTTTCATTGATTTTGTATATGACTGGATTGCCCCACAGGGTCTCTGCTTCCTAAAAGCCTGCCTGCTGTTCAAAGCTCTGTTTAAATGCCAGCACATTCTTGAAGTCTTCTTTGATAAGCTCACAAAAGATGTACTTTGTGCATCTCTTCTGAGCATGTGTTGGCTGATATTTACTCACAGATAGATTTGTACGGGCTGTGCCTACTGGATAAAAACCACTGTTTATTCATCTTTCTCTTCCTCAAAGTGATAAAGAAAGTGTCTTGCACCAGAAACTTTGTTGACTCGAGGAATGAATCAACTCAAAAAAAATCTTGCCCAGCTGATATTTTGGAATGAAGGCTCTAAAATTAAGTGGATATTATGATGTCCTCACCGGAATGTCTCCTATACCTTAAAGAATTGCATTTTAGAAAGAAGTCTGGGTGGAGAAAATAGTGATTCCCCAGAAGTTGCCTGAAAGTGCTTGTGTATATAATTTATATTCTCATATATGTACATATCTATATGAGCTTATAAAGATGAATGTGTCAGCTGGAGTCACTCTCTCATTTTCATATTAATTAGAGACAATTTGGATAATACATAAGTGCATTATCTGAGTGGTATTCCTCATTTTCCAGAAAAAAAAAACTATTAAAAATTTGGATCTCCCTCTAGTTTTTTTTTTTTTCTTCCTATAACATTTCTCCTCTCTGCCCTCATAGTTATGTAACCTGGATTTTCATTCTACACTGTTTTGGGGTCAGGGGGAATGGCTTGTCCCAGGCCCTCTGTTCAAGGATGGGACTCAAACAATAATAGTTCTGTTGACTTCTTTTTTCTTTTCTCTTTTCTTTCTTCTTTTCTCTTTTATCTTGCTTTCCTTTCTTTTCCTTTCCCTTTTCTTTTCTTTTCTTTTCTTTTCTAGTTTATTTATTTTCGAGAGAAAGAGATAGAGTGTGAGTGGGGTAGGGGTAGAGAGAGAGGGAGACACAGAATCTGAAACAGGCTCCAGGCTCTGAGCTGTAGGCACAGCCCTGTTGACAAAGGGCTTGAACTCCACATGGGGGCGGGAGGGCGTGGGGCTCCATTTTTGATTCGGGGCTCAAAAACGAATGTGAGATGATGACCGGAGTGGGAGTTGATGCTTAACTGACTGAGCCACCGAGGCGCCCCTTTATTTAATTTTTTTTTCCTTTTTATTTATTTTGAGAGAGAGAGGGAGAGAGAGAAAGTGTGCGTGTGCAAGTGGGGAAGGGGCAGAGAGAGGGAGAGACAGAATCCCAAGCAAGCTCTGTGTTGTCAGCACAGAGTCTGACATGGGGCTCTATCCCACCATCTCACCAACACTGATATCATGCCCTGAGCTGAAGTCAAGAGTTGGACGCTTAACCAAGTCCCCCAGGTGCCCCCTGTTGATTTCTTTTTTTTTTTTAATTTTTCTTTATTTATTTTTAATTTTGTTATTTATTTTGAGACAGAGAGAGAGAGAGAGAGCAGGGGAGGGGAAGAGAGAGAGAGGGAGAAGAGACACAGAATCCGAAGCAGGCTCCAGGCTCTGAGCTGTTAGCACAGAGCCCTGAACCGAGGGACCATGAGATCATGACCTGAGCGGAAGTCAGACGCTTAACCACTTAACCGGCTGAGCCGCCCAGGCGCCCCCTCCCCCTGTTGATTTCTTTTCTGAGTTTTAAGGCATTCTGAAGAATTTCCAGTGAACATAAAGAAAGCTGAGAAATTTTTAAAAATAGCTTCAAAATTAAATTTGAATTGGGGCGCCTGGGTGGCGCAGTCGGTTAAGCGTCCGACTTCAGCCAGGTCACGATCTCGCGGTCCGTGAGTTCGAGCCCTGCATCAGGCTCTGGGCTGATGGCTCAGAGCCTGGAGCCTGTTTCCCATTCTGTGTCTCCCTCTCTCTCTGCCCCTCCCCCGTTCATGCTCCGTCTCTCTCTGTCCCCAAAATAAATAAACGTTGAAAAAAAAAATTAAAAAAAAATTAAATTTGAATTTATACTGTCCTCTCCCCATCAGACTTACTGCTTTTGTTTAAAGGACAAGACAGGCTGAGAATGAAATAAAACAGGAGATACGATCTCATGATTGCCACCACATTACCAGTCTGCTCAGTGAAGTGCTTCTCCCTGGCAATGGTCATTGCAAACTGGAAACAAGTGCAAAGATGAAGAATGAGAAGAGCTTAAATTCATCTTTGGCTCAGGGCATGTAGGGCTAAGGCCCGTGGCCGAAGTTGCTTCCTTCTAGAAATTTCACTTAGTGCTCTAGTGCTCACACCTTGGGCTGCACAGCCATTCCTACTTGACGGAAATGCTCTCTGAGCTGTTCTTCCACCATAAATCATGGCTGAGGGCTCTGTACTGGCTCCTGTAATCTGCTCTAGCTTGTAACAAATGGTTGCAGACAGAATTGCAATTCCATGATGTTTTAGGGGTTTGCAGTAAAGCACCTAACAGCCTTTACTGCCTCCTCTCCACCCCTCATTGTGAATGTGGGTGGGGGGATCTATTTGAACTTGATAAACAAAACCCATCCATTCCAAGGATACACTTTGCCAGACTCTGCCAGATGACACCTTCTAACAATAAACCTGGCAGAGCAAAACCATCGGTGCAATGCTTCTTTTAAAACATTTCAGGGATGTCTCAATGTTTTCTTATTTAGTTCAGAAGAGGAAAACAAGAACTCTATGCATTCAGGGTCTCACTGAACATCGATGTACTTCAGAATTTATATCTGTAATTTTCCACACATTTGTGCTCTTGGCAATGAGATGCTCACTCTAAGATCTTATGGTCTTTTGGCCTATGAAAAAATACTACTATTTCTCTTTTCAAATACCATTTTATACATTGAGACTGATAATGAAGGCTCTATGATGCCTATGTAAAAGGTCAACAAATCGTTCACAATAGAGAAAATTCCTTATGTTGCCACATATAAGTTGTCTAGATTTTCCATTCTTCCCCATCTTAAGAAATTTCCTCAACTCTCTCTTTGCTCCATATGGGATAGGTAGTAAGTGCTACAGCTGTGTTTGTATAACACATTTTCATACTCAGTTTTGTCCTTGAATAGTTTTTACCCTTGGCTAGAAACCTGTCTGAACTTAGGGAGCTCATATTTAAACTGCCTGATGGTTTTAGATCAATGTTATTGACCAGTATTCTTATTCATTTAGTCTCTTTTTTCCACATAAGAGGCTGTTGAGTCAGTCTTACTAAAGATTTAAGGATGGCTATTCAAAGAGAAGGTTGCATACAAGGGAATATTCTCAGCTCATTCACGGTGGTCACACAAGACAAGACAGCTCTTTCTGAAAGTGCCAAGGATGTCTGCTTTGGATAGCACTTGAATGACACAGGAGGCCACTGCTATTCAGCAGGGAATACTGTTGGAATGAGTGCAGAGAAGGCAAGGAAACTGAAATGTTTGTTTCTACATCAGTCTTGTGGGTGGGTGTGGTCAGAAATTCCTTTTGTGTCTTAGATTTCTGAACTACAATGTGGAGATAACCCTCCCGTGTTATGATCTGTCTTCTATCTGTTTCTCAGAGGCCTGCCAGTTGAAAACACCACCTCATAAGACTCTTCTCAATGTAACAGCACACAGGTAAAGGTAAGGCACTGTTACCAGGATGAATAATAACTAGTTAACATGGGCTCTACCAGTTCCCTCAAGTATTACCAACTTAGCATGTTGTTCAAATGGAAACACTGTTACACTCAAGTTAACAGAAACGAACCTCAAAATTCTGCTTTGCTGGGTGATACCTCTGAAGCCAGAAGCCAAGGGCCTCCTGGTGATGGCCAATCCCCATCTTGAACATCAGCTTGCTTTGGGTCTGTGGCTAAGCCAGTGTTTAGTGTGCTATAGGTCAGTTCTGCCATTGGCAAATGAAGCCTGCCCAACATCCATTCTGGAAGTGTCTGAAAAGGTCTTATTGCCCAGAACACTTTGGAAGAAAGCCATGGTAAGTAATGTCAGTGGTGTCATGGGCTTGGGCCTCTTCCCCAGAGAAATACAGCACACAGATGCAGGAAACTTCTGAGTGATCGGAGAAGGTGTACGATTTTTAAACTGTCAAGAAACTATTAGGAGATTGCACACAGCCTTCTGCTTCTTTGAGAAATATTGTTAGTGCTGTTTAAAAACAAACTAAACAAAATGGAAGGGACAGTATAAAAGTAAAACAAACTGTACATCCTAATAAATATGATGCAACTGTTAGTCTGTGCTCTCCCAATTTTGAAAGGAGTCCTTTTGTGCTTGGGCAGAAGGATGGTCAGCCCTTTCACTCTGTTATAAACGAGGTGTGGGAGCCCCAGAGAGCTGAGGCCAGGGCCTGATGTGTGTGGGGCAGGCTGGCCTTCTGCTGCCACGCTAACTCTCAAGTCTCTACACTTTTTATTAGACCACATGGCCTCTGCCAGAGCTCATAGCCTCTGACTATTGGAAAAGACACTTTAATAACAATTTTACTTCCTCACTCAAGGGTAGGTCCCAAAGATGACTACCCTGACTTTGACCATCTTCCCATGAGAATGCAGATACTCTTCGACCCCGCGTTTTTGCTTTTCAAAGGTTTCCCTAAGGAAATAATCAAAGATATAGGGGAAGATACACAGACAAGGATATTTTTTGGTAGCATTTTTCATAATAGTGGAAAAATCACAAAAATAAGAGAAGTCTAAATAGGGGATAGGTTAAATGATAGGTCTATATAACAATGTACTAGGGAGTCATGCAAAATGATGTATAGAAGGATATTTAATTTCCCAGCAGTCTAAAAATATTGTCAAATGAAAAAAAGCAGGTTCCAAAATAAAATGGTTACCTTTTCCTTCTTGATTATTTCTGTTTTTGAGATCTTCTATAACATGTATTAATTTGTTAAACTCAGTACAAGTTATCTCAAAAAAGAGCTCCCATTAGGGCATCATTTGAGAACCAATGCAACCACAGAATGACAGTAGGAACATTGTCAAAACCGAGATTTAAGACACATTCTTTCTTAATTCTTGTTTGGGGAGCTCATTCCAGAACTTTAGCCTTTCAGACAGCTCTCTGAGCAGTTGATGAGGAGACCCTTAATACAGAAGGTGTCCCAGGTTTGCAGCATCCTCTGACTGAGGTTACTGGGGGGAGGGGTCCCTTCTCTGTCCTTCCTTCCCCTTTCCTTGTCATGTTGGCCTTCAAAGGGGGTTGGGACCCATGAGGACGGACAGGCCACGTACCTGCCAGGAGAATGTGTGTCTATTGGGAGATCCAAGAGTGAAGCTAAGGCCCCTAAATGCTTTCTCTCAGGAGGAATCTGCTAAGCAGGAATTCAGGAAAATCTAATCAATCCTTGTATTTTCTCCTCTCAGGTCTCTGGCAGGAACTGATGTTTAAGGCTGTTCTCCCTCACTCTCATGGGCTCCCTTCCTCTGCTGTGTGTTCTTTCCTTGTTTCAAGGTGGAGGCATCCATTTTCTGGGGTCGGTGGATTGCAGAAAGATCAGATGGAGGAGAAGAATGATAAAAAGGCTAAATCAGAAAAAAAATTCAGCTGAAAATTGTTTACTCTTTGCTAGGAAATAGAGGTGAAAATAATTGACTGGATTTTGTTGCCTTCTGTTCAGCAGTCCAAACTGAACTTGGAGCTTGCTGTGAAGTATTAAAGGCTTAGTTCTAGCTTTGTGATTTTCAAGCACGCTCCTACTCCCGTGAGATCTACCTCAGAATCAGCTGGATCCAATACCACTTTCTTTTATGAACTGAATTTATTTTGCACCTTCTCTTAAATGGAGCAAACCAGGTCTACTCATTGAATATGGTGGTTCATTCTTAGAATGCAATTTACACAGTAAATATACATATTTAAATGAAGCAGTTCAATATAGATCGAGGCAAAAGATGCTGTGGTTGGTTAAAAGAAGTTAATTTTCATCCTGCAATGCTGAAGACTGGAAGGGTAGGAATTCTTTCTTAAAGAAGTCTCCCCCACTCCTCTGCCCAGCCTCAGCTTACTCTACTGGTGCCCCTCTTCATTTGAGTGTATCTACTGTGTTCTATGTGCCTCAATTATTTTTTAAATTTTTTAATGTTTTATTTATTTTTGAGAGAGAGAGAGCGAGCGAGCATGAGTGGGAGACACAGAATCCGGAGCAGGCTTTGAGCTGTCAGCACAGAGCCTGATGTGGGGCTTGAACTCACAAACTGTGAGACCATGACCTGAGCCGAAGTTGGTCGCCCAACCAACTCAGCCACCCAGGCACCCCTGTGCCAAAATTATTTTTAAGTTCCTTCAGTCACAGGTTTTCTTTTTCTCTTTTTCCTAGTACACCATAACCTTTTGGAGGGCAGGTCTTGACTCTGCTATTTCCTTTCTATCCATCCATCCATCCATCCATCCACTTGCTCATACAATGCAGTCCAAGGCACCACTGGGTGTAAAGCCTGTGACACCTGAGCTGGCAGACCTGGTGTCTGTCCTCAGGAGGCAAACAGTTCTCTCAGGGGGTTAGTATGTGGCTCTGGGCTTGATAAGTGATCTAGTAGCTAAAGAACTATGAGACAGGTAAGACAGATAAATCCAGCAAATTTTTGCATAAGAAACAAGATCACAGGAAGGCACAAAGAATATTATGATCTTCACATCACATTTTGCAATACTAAATAACCCAGAGCATCTCCATTTACACCCCCTGTCACCTGAGCACCACCACCTGCCACCTGAGGCCTCTGATGAAAACAAAGGGGGACACTTTTCTCTTGTCAGTGAACTTCTTGTGGGGGTGGGGGGGGTGGGGAGGGGTCAGGATTGTGTTCTCATAGTATTTGTCTGTTTTGCAAGCTCCTACTTAGCTCAGCTGGGGGGACAACTGATATTCCTCCTCCCCACCGGACCTGACCAACTGTCTCAAAGAAGCCTTTGTGAAAAGAGGTGGGATACAAAGGAATATAAGTAAGTAAACCATCACCAGATTCAGGAACTGCCTTTCTAACATATGCAGTCCTACTTCTTTACTCCCTGGTGGGACTCCAAAGCCAAGTCCTCATTCCAAAATCAACCAAACAAAGGCAAGAACCTAAACAGCAACTTTAGAAGAGCAAACAGAACCCCGGTCAGAGAGAAGGATGCTAACGCCAAGCTTCTGGTAATGAGCACCTCTCTCCTACTGCTTGCTCCTTTAAGAAGCTCATCACCTGTCATCCAATTGCCCTAAGGGCTGTCTAACATCAGTGCAATTTACAAAATAAAGCTCAGGAGGTGCTTTGAACTCCAAAGCTTTAGAACTGCTGGCTCTCCTAATGCCGGGTGGCATTTTCTTCTCTTTTGAGGTGGTAAAAAGCACATAAAATTGACTATCTTAACCACTTTAAGTGTACTGTACAGTGGTGTTAACTATATGCATGTCGTTGTGCAAAAGATCTCTATAACTTTCGCATCTTGCACAACCAAAACCCCTACAGCTATTACACAACTCCCTTTCTCCCTTACTCCCAATCCCTGGAAACCACCATTCTGTTTTTTGCTTCTAAGACTTGACTACTTAGATACCTCACAGAAGTGGAATCATGTCTTTTTGTGACAGGCTTATTCCACTTAGCATAATGTCCTGAAGGTTAATTCATGTAGCATACAACATGTCGAAGGTCTTTCTTTCTTCTTTTTCTTTCTTTCTTTCTTTCTTTCTTTCTTTCTTTCTTTCTTTCTTCCTTTTTTACATTTTTATTTATTTTTGAGAGACAGAGCAAGACAGAGCACAAGTGGGGGAGGGGCAGAGAGAGAAGGAGACAGAATCTGAAGCAGGCTCCAGGCTCCTAGCTGTCAGCACAGAGCCCGACGCAGGGCTCGAACCCACAAACTGTGAGATCATGACCTGAGCCGAAGTCGGATGCTCAACCGACTGAGCCACCCAGACACCCCAAAGAAGGTCTTTCTTTTTAAGATTGAATAATATTCACGGTGTGTGACAGATTTTCTTTACCCATTCACCTGATGGGCATTTAGTTGCTTCCACCTCTTGGCTATTGTGAAGATTGCTGCAAAGAGCATGGGTGTGTGGAGGGAGCCAAAGGCAAGCTGAGAGCAAAGCACATGCTTAGCAACTTCCTCTCCACCCCCAGGTGGGATCTGTGTGACATTCCTGGGACTCCTAGTTGCCCAAGAACAAAGGAAAGGGAAAAACCAATGGTTAACCAATAGAGATCACAGTCATGCAGGACATGAGTCTCCATCAATTTGCAACTGTTTTAATGATTTACAAGAAAAAAGGCAATTTCCAGAAACCTATAGACTCAGTTTCCTGGAGCCCTAACATCACCCTCCCCTCCATAGTGGTGTGGGGAACAAAGGCAAGAAGAAAATGTAAATAAAATTAAATTCTTTAGAACCTGCAGCCCATTGACAAATACTGAGTATAACGTTTCTCCAGGTCTCCCTACTGTCTTAACATTAATGCTTTGCCAGAAGGAAAAACAAGCTTCGCTTGACAATAGCTAGGCCTCCTATTAGACAATAGCTAAAGTCTTCTTTAGCATATAAAAGTTCTTTTGGAAACCTCTCTTTTGCCTTAACCTCCCCCAACTCCATAGTATGTTATCAGTCACTCCTCACAACCCCAGTGCAGCTCTTTCTGCCTAGGGATCCTGTCCCTGTGCTTTAATAAAATCACCTTTTTGCACCAAACACATCTCAATAATTCCTTCTTGGCCATTGGCTCCGGACCCCCACCGGCCCTCCAAAACCGCATCAGATGTGCAAATATCTCTTCAAGATCCCATTTTCAATACTTTTGGATATATATACCCAGAAGTAAGATTGCTGGGTCATATGGTAGTTCTGTTTTTAATTTTATTGAGGAATCTCCACACCATTTTCCACAGTGGCGGCACATTTTACATTCCCACCAACAGAATGAGGGTTCTAATTTTTCTACCTTTCTGCCAATGCTTACTCTTTTCCTTTCTTTTTCATAGTGGCCATCAGACAGGTGTGAAGTGATATTTCATTGTGGTTTTGATTTGCATTCCCCTGCTGATGAGTGATGTTAAGCATCTTACCATATGCTTGTGGGCCATTTGTACATCTCTGTAGCCCAACCATAGTCGCACCAGGGGTTTCTAGCTAGAGGTTATAGGCGCCCTATGGCTTTGGCTGTAGAAAGACTGGGACTCAATTTTACTGTATTTGACATTCTGAAGGCAACCAACAATCACTTAACAAGCTGAGTAAGCAGTGAGATTTTTTTGGTGTGGGCATCCCCTGATATTTCACTTTGAAAACAAGCTACTGTATTGATTGCTGTGTGCCCAGGGATAATAAGCTATTGATGGAAATAATGGGAAAAGGCCAACTGAACAGATGTATTTCACTTGGAAAAGATAATTTTTCTCCCTTCTGGCATTTTATATGAAAAAAAGGGGGTATCTTGAATATAGAAAGAGATATTAAGAATTCCTGCTACTTGCTTTCTCTGTTAGTGACTTTTCAAAATGAATGAGAAAATGACCCAATTTATTTTTTGAAGGCCCTATGTTAACAAGAGACAGTCTTTCTCCAGAAAAATCCAGTGTATGAAAACAACTCCAAGTACTCTTATAAAAGATGACTGTGTCTATATGTTAATGTTGGGATTATGAGGGACAGTGGCCACTGTGTCACTGCCTACCTGTCACAAGGTAGCAGGGAGGTGATACAGAGCCTGGAGCAGGCAATGAGGAAAATTCTGTATTCTTATTCTCTTCTCCGTTCGTGGCCTTCCTCTCACCCCCAATTTTCTGTGCTCTTCCCTGGGGACTCCCACTGCCCTTTGAGTTTCACATGCTAGAGATGCACTATTCTGATGCAATTGCTTGTTATGAATCACTATTTGAATCTCTTAAAATCCCACATGCCTCCGCCACTCCTCAGATTAGTTCACTCACATTACTTTCAATGCTAGTACTTGAAGATGCCATGTAACAGGACCCTGTCATTGTGCAGATAAGAAAACTGAGGCCCTGAGAAGTTAAGTAATTCTTGAAAGCTCACCTGTCTTGTTAATGACATCATTTCTGAATTTTCCTATTTCTTTTTCCTCACAGCTGCTCTTCCATCTTCCCAAATACTTAGGCTCCTAACTTGGGATGACTTTTGAAGCCTCCCCAGTTCTTATTCCTTTTATGCTATCAGTCACCAAGTCTTAATGATTCTTCTTTCAAGGTTCTTTATATTGTCAACCTTCCTATATTTCATTTCAACTGTTTTCAGCACCTCATTGACCCATCCCTGCATTTCTAAGTTACTGTGATAGCCTCTTTATCTGATTTACTTTCTTATCTGGTCCACCAGTGATTCACAACTCTGGCTGTTCATTGTGTTGACCAGGGACACACTTAAAAAAAATTACATCGTACCTGAGCCTGTACTCCCACCCACGGCCATCATTCCTCACCTTCATGGGTTAATTGGTCTGAGGAGAAGCCTCTACAGGTAATTTTTTATTTTTTTTTATTTTTTTTTATTATTGGGACAGAGAGAGACAGAGCATGAACAGGGGAGGGGCAGAGAGAGAGGGAGACACAGAATCGGAAACAGGCTCCAGGCTCTGAGCCATCAGCCCAGAGCCCGACGCGGGGCTCGAACTCACGGACCGCGAGATCGTGACCTGGCTGAAGTCGGACGCTTAACCGACTGCGCCACCCAGGCGCCCCTACAGGTAATTTTTAAATACAAGTTCCCCAGTTGTTTCTAATGGGTAGCCATGAGTTTGAAACTATTTCCAAAAAAAAAAAAAAAAAAAAAAAAAAAAAAAAAAAAAGAAAGAAAGAAAGAAAAAAGAAAAAGAAAACCTTTTCCAAAAATGTTCCCCACCACCCCTAAGATACTTCTTTGGTCCCCTCAGTGTGATGCTCAAGAATCTTCTGTGCCTCCTCATTGCCACTGGTTTATAGATATTGGCCTCTTCCACACATTCACAATTCTTGCACTTCTACTCCCTCTGCTTTTCAGAAGGTTACCCTGCACTCTCGTCGTTTGTGATGTGGGAAACAAAGGCAAGCTGAGGACAAAGCATATTCTAACAGCCACTTCCACCCCCACCAAAGGTGAGATATGTGACATTCCTCATGCACTCCTGGCTGCCCAAGAACAAAGGAAAAGGAAAAACAAATGGTTAACTGATAGACTCATGTCCCACATGACTGTGTTCTCTATCAGTTTGTAACTATCTTGGTAATTTACAAGAAAAAAAAAAAAACTTCTATCAATAGTTAGGCCTCCAGGATCCTATAAGTCTACTTTAGCAAATGAAAGTCCTTTTGAGGGGCACCTGGGTGGCTCAGTCAGTTGAGCATCCGACTCTTGGTTTTGGCTCAGGTCATGATCTCAGGGCTTCATGGGTTTGAACCCCGCATTGGGCCCTGCGCTGGCACTGTGGAACCTGCTTGGGATTCTCTCTCTCCTTCTCTTTCTCTGCCCCTCCCCCACTCATGCTGTCTCTGTCTCTCTCAAAATAAATAAACTTAAAAAAAAAGTCCTTTTGAAAACTTCCCCTAGTCTTTACCTCCCCCAACTCCCAAGTATATAATCAAACACTCCTCACAACCCCAGTGCAGCTCTTTCTGCCCATGAGTCCTGTCCCTGTGCTTTAATAAAACCACCATTTTCGGGGCGCCTGGGTGGCGCAGTCGGTTTAGCGCCCGACTTCAGCCAGGTCACCATCTCACGGTCCGTGAGTTCGAGCCCCGCGTCAGGCTCTGGGCTGATGGCTCAGAGCCTGGAGCCTGTTTCCGATTCTGTGTCTCCCTCTCTCTCTCTGCCCCTCTCCCGTTCATGCTCTGTCTGTTTCTGTCCCAAAAATAAATAAACGTTGAAAAAAAAAATTAAAAAAAAAAAATAAAACCACCATTTTGCACTGAAGACATCTCAAGGATTCCTTCTTAGCTGTTGGCTAGAACCCCAACACTTCAAACCACATCAGTTTGCTTCTTAGCATCAAAATCATCTCCTACAGTTTCTATTTGTAGTGTCCTTTGCCCTCCACTCTGTTCATCCCAAACCTTCTGGTTCTTCAAGGGTTATCTCAAGACTGGCTTCCTTCAAGGATCCCTTCTGACTATTCTGGTCATTATTTCCCCCTCCCGTCTCAAACTCCCTTGTCATTTGGGTTTGCACTGTCTTGTGTTTGTTCCAGAGAGTATTTTCAGCTATCCCATGAGATAGAGAACTCCTGGAGGTGAGGGAGGGACCTATGTTGTAATGCCAACATAGGGCAGAACTACAGTTTGAGAGAAAACACCTTACAGAAACATTATAACTTAGATTAACCAAAAATAATTGCCTGGAACATTCAATCAGCCAGATTTCCTCCACTCCACTCTTAACAGAGAATTAACTCCGTGGTTAACTCCACTCTTGTTTTCTATAAGAAAATAGACAAGCGGGAATTTATGAAAACAACAACCAAAGTGCTACTTCTGGTTTAGGTTGAGACAGTCAATGGAAAGTTGGGACACCATCCTATGCCTTCTGCAACCATCTACAAAAGCTTACATTGAGATCTGCTGTCAGAATAATGACTGTGATACTGCGAGACTTACAGTCATTCATGCACTCACTTGTTCACTCTATAAAGCACCATATTAATAATCCAGAGTGATGAGCAGTATTTGAATTCTAGAAAGGGGAGGAAGTAGGTGGATATTGATAATTACGTTGTAAAACAGAGAGTAAGAGGGAACAGGGGAGATATAAAGGGCTATGGGATTTCAGAGGACTGGGATGTTACTTCTGATTGGTGGACATGGGGAAGGATTCATGGAGGGGGCAGCCTTTGGTGTGGTTCTTAAAGGAGGACATGATTTGGAAAAAGGGTTTCTCAAACATGGGATCAGCATGTGCCCACCCATGAAGGTGGGAATATAGGGCAATGGCAAATACTCCAGTGTAGCTGGAGCACAGATATGAAATAGGATATTGTGGGAGATGAGAGACAAGACTGATTTGGATGGAGCCAAACCAGGGATGGTTCTGGCCCTAATTTAAGGGTGTGTGTGTGTGTGTGTGTTTGTGGAAAAGGTCTTTGGGCGGGGTGGGGGGGGGGAAGTCCTTAAGGACAACCAATTGCTCTATTGCTCTGGTATCGAGCTGGGAAGATTGGCCAGAGCAATACAGAAAACAGGTGGGCTATTTAACCTTGTGGAGTGGCCCTAAACAATAGGAATGGAGAGAAAGCCATTTTGAGAAATGAGAGACATAAAATCACTCCCTCTTGGGAACTCTTTATATACATAGGGAAGGCAGTCAAGATGGTTTTGAGGTGGGTGATGAGGAGGATTGATGGTCCCTTAATTAATAAGTGATTCAAGAGGAGTATTTTTAGGAGGAAAGATCATAAATATAATTTTGAATACACAAATGTGGGTATCTGGCTAGAAATGTCTAGCAGGCAGTGGGAAATCTCAGGGTGGAGCTGTGGAATGAAGCCAGACATGACAAAACAGAAATGAGTCATCTGCACAGTCTTGACAGGTGGAACCCTGGGGGGAGTGAGATCCTGAGGGAAAATCTGGGGAGGGGCCTTGCTGGATGGGAAGAGTGTTGAAGGACACCCTGGGGAGGCAATCAGAGCAGCAAGAGAAAATCCAGCTAATATACTGATCAGTAGTGTTAACTACTCTAGGGAGTCCCAGGGGAATAAAGGATTGAATTAGTCATTGGACTTTGTTACCATGGTAAGACTGGTGATCATTGAGGGGACACTTTCATTGGAAACTTGATGATGGAATCCAGATTTCAAAGGGCAAATGTGTCCCTGGAAAGGGAAATTAAGCAGATCATGCTTGTTTTTAAAATGTTTTGTACATCAATCCAGGAATGTAATACATTTGAGAGTGACTTTAATGAGTGCCAGTACAGAGTATTTTTTTTTTTAAGTAGGCTTCACCCCCAGCATAGAGCCCAACACAGGGCTTGAACTCACAACCCTAAAATTAAGATCTGAGCTGAGATCAAGGGTCAGATGCTTAACCGGCTGAGGCACCCAAGCGCCCAAAGAATATTTTTTTGTGAACAGTGAGCACCATGTTTTCCTTATTTTTTTTTTATTTAAAAAAAAATTTTTTTTAACGTTTTATTTTTGAGACAGAGAGAGACAGAGCATGAACGGGGGAGGGGCAGAGAGAGAGGGAGACACAGAATCGGAAGCAGGCTCCAGGCTCTGAGCCATCAGCCCAGAGCCCGATGCGGGGCTCGAACTCATGGACCGCGAGATCGTGACCTGAGCTGAAGTCGGATGCTTAACCGACTGAGCCACCCAGGTGCCCCCACCATGTTTTCCTTAAACATGGTCTATATACATAGTTCCCTTAGGGGAGAAATGGTGTCATTCATCTTTGTACCCTACCTATCCCTGCCCTCTGAAAAAACAAACCAGACAAACCAGGCCTTAAACCCATGACTGGATCTGAGTAGGAGATCTAGTTATTTGCCATCTCACTCGTGGATTCCCATTGTGGCCCAGAATGTGGGGAACCCTGTGGGGAAGTCCATGGAGTTCTGTGGTGAGGTCCATGGAGAGTAGTGCATGAAGGCGTTTCCTACCCACAACCCTCAAAATCACTACCATTTATTGAATGCTATGCACCCAGCATTGTGTTAAACCAGGCAGTAAAGTGGATTCCAGTCCCTGCCTCCTCCTCCTCCTTCTCCTTCCCACTCCTTTCCTAACCCTGCTCCCAGCCCATCTTGGGGCAGAGCAACCACTTTTTCATCAAGAAAATGGGTCATTCTCCCTGTAGCTTTCCTGAAACCCTCTCTCTGGCTCCCACCACTCTTCTCTTTGGTTCTCTTCTTGCTTTTTGGATTGTCCTCTCCTGATCTCTTACTTACCACATGGATGTGACCATGTCCCATGGACTCTCCTCTCTGTACACAGAGGGGCCTCTGAGAGAGGCCCATTTGTGGCCCTCGCTGTCCTCTTAGGGACTCCCCCAGTGCTCCGGCCCTTGAGTGCCTTATCCAACTACCCTGTTGGTAAGAGTCCTCTGGGCATCCAGAATTCAGCAAGTCCAAAAGTAACCTCGTTATCTTTCTTTTTAAATTTCCTCCTTCACCTGTAGGTGTAATCTTCCAGTGAGCCCTGGGCCACAAGCCTCCTCCCTGAGCCCCTTCTTTCATATTCATCGTTCACCAGTTTTGTTACTTCCATCAACGGAATGGCTGGAGTATCTCCAGAATCTATTCACAATGTGCTATTTCCACTATCACTCCCCCAAGTCTGGTCTTATTATCATGTGTTTCAACCTCCACAATAGCATTTTAACTGTCTCCAGTTTCTTATAAAATCCAGTATCGAAGAATATTTCCAAATACGGATATTTTCGCCATTTCATTCAAACAATTTTTCAGTGACATCTGGTTATATAAAATCCAAATTCCTCTGCTTGGCATACAAGGCCCTTTCTCATTGAACCCACCTTTGTGTTCTTTTATTTAGGGCCCCCCTTTCTCATTTAGCCTATGTGATAGCTGTTCTCAACATGACTCCCTGACTTCGGTCAAACTGTTTCCTTTGCCTGGAACAGCCTTACCTCTTGCCCACACTGGTGAAATCATACTTGTCACTCGGGTCCTGGCTAAAATGTAAAGTAGAACCTTCTATGACTCTGCTAAGCAGATTTAGTATATTGCCTTCTTTGAACTCTTATCACTCCTTTGCCAATACTACTCATACTTGCCCCTCTGCCTGGTTTTCTCCCTGTCACTCCTACTTACTTGTGAATGCATATAGGCAGAGGCTCTCTTATTAATCTTTACATCCCAGCATTGAGTAAAGAGCCTGATAGATGTTGGTGCGACTGGACAAAAACCACAAAGAGCCTTCTTGTGTTTTTGTTTTTGGCTGGTGACACTGGTTAATTGGTTGATTCAGGTCTCCTCACCTCCATGGATTACAGACTAGGTAAAGTAAATTAAATGGTAAGCATATACCTTTCTTTTGTCAGAAACACAAATCTATACCTATTTAAACCATAGTCAATGGACTGGACTTCCCTATAACTGTTCCATGGCTTTACGCCTTTTCCAGTAAATTGGAGCTTTCTCCTTTATGCTCTGATTCAGGCTTCCCCTGATCATAACATCCTTGAGAGACAGACACTTTAGAGAAATGATACATTTAAAACATCTGTTTTTTAAGACATCCTCAAAGAATAATTGCAATTGTGTGTGTGTGTGTGTGTGTGTGTGTGTAATACTTATATGGGCATAAAAGTATTTGGTAAGGAATTGTTTAGCATTAGGCCAAATAACTCACTTAGTGAGTAAATATTATCTTTCACGTTAGAGTTATACCAATCCCAATGGCAATCTGCAGGGTCCTTAACAGTTGGAAAATATGTTTCAGGAAAAATTCAGAGAGCTAGCTTAAAAGACTTTGGTGGAGAGATGCTTAACCATGGCTGTGACAGTGTAACATCAAGCCTGAATTGAGAAACGTGTCAGTCTGATTCATGCTTCCATGCCTAACCATGGGGACTGAGCATGGTATCAATTTCTGCCGAAAAGTCAAACTGATGTTTTAAAATTCCAGTCCTACCTATTAAAATGTGGCAGTAGCCACCTGCCCATTGCAGGATTTCACAGTGGAAACGTGGGCCACCCTAGGGGTGTGTTTGAGGGGTGAAAAGTTGCTTGAACCCTATTTGCAAGGCTATCATCTATATTCTGCTTTATTTATGTATGGGATTTTTTTCCCCTTAAGCCTTTTTTCCAAGTGCTGGCTCAAATACAGCCAACACTTAAGAATATTCATTTTGAAATAGTGGTGAATCATGTTCAGATACAAAGTTATGCCTACTTTTTAAAAAGTCACAACTATCCCCCCCCCCCCCCCCTTAAATTTGGTGTATCTTTGAGCACAAGGAAGGAAAGTGAGAAGCTCCAGTCTTGTGTGGACAGCGACCACAGGGTGGGTGAGGGACATACCATGATGCCAGGGGATGTTCAGAGATCCTAGGGCTAGAATGTTTGGCAATGCGGCTCTCCTTCTGTCTGGTGCCAAAGAGGTGCCCTGGGTCAGAGCTATCTGAACTTGGGTTGAGGGGAAACCAATTTGATCATTTGCATCGAAGCCTGGGGAGGATTTTTGGAAGTCTGTGGAGCAGAACTCTGCCAGTGCGGTCTGCTGTACCCTCCCTCCCTTTCCTTCCTGCTGGGGCCATTCTGGACCAGACCCCTGGAATTTGGTGCATCTCAAGTTTTCAGGAACCCACAAATCCTATGCTTATAAGGATAGCATATCCTTATAAGGATAATGTAAGGTCTCAGCTACATGTATTTTCCAGAGCTCTAGCAGTAATTAGACAAGCTACTATGAAAGAAAAAGCATTATACATCAGTTACAAACAATGCAAAACCAAAGCTCATTAGAGAAAGATAATATTCATGCAGATTTTACAAACCGTGTCTTTAGGGTGGCCCAATAAGTAGAAATATGGGGACCCATGCTTGTCACTTTTCATGCACATGGAGAGACTGGAAGGTACCATTCCTAAAGGAAGGGGAGGAACAGCCTAGGACCAATCATTAGAATTAACAGAACCAGTGACAAAGATATATTATTACTGTTAGAGTCAAGATTGCTTAGTATGTTTAGAGCAGCTGAATACAAATTATCTAGGCAGTAAGAATAAAGACTTTAAGTAGAGCTACCCCTGTCGAGCATGCAGCATGAAATTAGTGCAAGACTGAGCTACATGTGTATTCCAAAAGTAGATTTTTCTCAAAATATTGAGGGCATCCTGAGGCGCTTTTAGGGAGGCACAGATGTTAAAAATTTTTTGAAATGGTCATATCACAGTTTTTGTAGAATTGTCTCACAAAAATGGGATGTTTAGCGATAGCCGCTGTCATTTGAGAATCAGTCACAGTAATCAGTTCCAAACTATGAACAACTGAAAAAATGAAAACGTGGTGTGCCCATGTTTATATCTCTCTTTTTGCTAATAATCTCACACGTTCTTATAGCTTCCCTCACCTCTGGCAATTTGTTTATTTATAGTCAAAGTGCACAGTTGACTTGCTGAGTGTAATTGTTTTCTGGAAAAAAATAAAGCAGGGAAAAGAAACGCAGCCCCACCTTGCTTGCTCTCCTTTGAGGTACTCACCTGTCCCAGGGCCATGCCATGAAGCTACCCTCTCGGTGGCTCTCTTGCTTTGTCTTTTTCTCAGCTCTTGGGCTACAGGTCTTTATCTACACGTAGATGGGTACTAGACACTCTAGAATATCCAAATCAATAATCTCCAAGGGACAGGACCCAGGAGGTACACCAACGGCCACCCCCCCCCACCCCCACCCCCACCCCTTGCCCGCTACTGTGTTTTCTCAGCTCCGTGCAGCCCAGGGGAAAGGAAGGTGACTGTGAGGTTAATGTGATCGGAACAACTTAAGCCGTGCAGCTCAGACATTTTGAGCCTGATGTACTCCTTGCTGGCATTACTGATGGTGTTCCCCATCTAAATACCTAACTTGCTCCAAACGGGGTGCTATGTCTGCATGGCTTCA
The DNA here is from genome assembly GCF_016509475.1 of Prionailurus bengalensis. Taxonomy (NCBI): domain Eukaryota; kingdom Metazoa; phylum Chordata; class Mammalia; order Carnivora; family Felidae; genus Prionailurus; species Prionailurus bengalensis. The sequence continues at coordinate 81,833,626 of NC_057348.1, forward strand.
GTATGCAGAATGGAACAGCGCTCCACGTAGATTTCTGATTATGCCACATGGAGTGCTTTTCACAGCATGGCATGTGTCTGAGGGAAGGGAGACCAAGGGTGAGCACTAGCACCTTGAGGTTAAATGGAAAGCAGAACCTCTCTGTGGTAAGAAAACTAATGCTTAACTACGGATGTTAGAAATGGAAATTACATTTCAGGACTTATTAATTGAGTTTACCATTTAGCCCTGCCAAGATGCAAGTAATTTTGTACCAAAAGAATCAAGCTGTTTTAGTGTCACACAGAGAGAAGGCTCTCATCTTGTTTTAAATGTGACCTTTACTGGACTTGAAAGATACATGTGCGAGGAAACCTCATGGACAGAAGTTCAAAGAAAAAACCCAGAACATGGTGGAAATAAATTGCTGTGAAGGCTGGGGTAGAAATTGCAGTGAAATGTGAAAAATGGAGTTGTATGCTGGCATATTCAATGCACATGTTATGAGTGTGTATGTTCGGCCTTAACACTTAGGGTCCTGATGAGGCCAGAATCACTAGGTGTTACAGAGCACATGCTGAGAAAATCAGAGACCTTTGTTCGGTAGTGTAAAAGCAAGTTATTCTGTAAGCAAATGTCTGAGCCACATTATAGTTCACAGCTCTTTAGTCAGGACTAAGTGTGCGTTCATTCTATGAAAAAAATAACAACAAGAACTGAGCCCAAATAGCACATTGAAAAATGTGTGTGATTCTCAAAGTTTAGAGATTTTGCTATAATTAGAGTGCATCATTCAAGCCTGGAGTAAGGCATTATAGAATTTCATCTTTGGTCCTGACTGAGGGAATTAAGTTAAAAAGAAATATTAAGAAGCCTTTATCAGGATAGGAACATTGCCACAATCCTATCTTGGAGCACGGCTGTATGCAGATTTCTCAAATAACAAAAATCTGGCTTCATGGACTCATTATTTCTTCCATTAGAAATGAAAAGTTTAGAGGGCCTTAGTTAAAAAATGAAAGCTTGAAAGTGACTTGGAGACTCCACGGTTGCTGGTTATGGCAGTTGGCTGGACCTACCCAAGAGTTTGTCTTAAGGAACTGGTATATTGCTTTGAGCACCTGGAGAGCAGAGTTTGGTTGGCTGACTGCTTCACAGGGATCAAAACCTTTTCTGTATCAGGTCTACTTTGAGACAAGAAAAAAATCAGTGGGGAAAATGATTTTGGCATTTAGCACCCTCTTCCCAATGAGTGCAGCTGAGGGGTTAGAAGCTTATCTCGAATCAACTCTTGAACCCCAAGGTCAGCCTGTCCTCTGTGAGGAGGGTGGGAGCTGAGCTTGGATGGTTGAAAAAGGCCAGAGATGGAAAGTGGGAGGACAATGGGAGGAAGATCTAGTCTCCTTTCTTTAAGTTGTAATGCTGTGAGTCTCAGGACAAAAACCATTTAGACTAGATGGGCAGAGGAGGAGCCTGCAGAGCGGGGGAGGCACACTTGACAGTGGGGGCCAAGGAGAAGTAAAAACTCCTATGCACCCGGCCTTTACAGCACAGCCAGAGAAGATACACCCTGTAATCTTGGGAGCATGGCATTCCCTGAGATGGAGCTTTAAAAATACGGAGTCCTGGGCCAGATCCACACATCATGTTCACCCATGCATATGCACACAGCTTGAAAACCAGCCTGCCCGCTTTCTTGTCTCTTAACTTTTATCCTTGCTCTCCCCTTTCCCCTCCACTCCTTGTAAAAAACATTCTCTTAAATGTGTGACTTCCTGGGGATCCATGTTGATGTTCTTACGGCATTCAGTAGTGCTTTCTCTAAGAAAATTCCTTCTCCCTGGACTTTTGAGGAAGCAGTCCTCCGTGGGAGAGCCCAGCTTCATGCTGGGGGAAGGAAGGGAATGTTCTATCAGAGCCTAAACTCTGACTCTCCAGGATGGGTTACTGGAAGCGCTGGGATATTTAGGTTTTCTAAGATGCACGTGGCCAACAACTTACGTATTTGGAAAATGAGGGTGGTTGGACCTCAAAGGCCAAATTGGTTCTTCTTGGTAGATTTCTTGGGTACTATGTGGTCTAATATATTTTACCAGAGTCTTAAATGCCTAACAAGTGAGGACTTGGGGAAGGGGGTCATTTACTATATCCTTAAAAGAGAAAACTGCACGTTGGAAATCATGTAAGGGTATCCAAAAAGAGCAAATATTCATTATAGTCCATGGGCCCCAATAAAACAATGTGAAGAAATGAGATTTCATCCTTCTCCTAAAACCACTTAAAATAACAAATGAGGTTTTTGCTGAACAGTGGGGAAACGGAATCTCAAAGTTGTGTGTGTTTTTTAAGGAAGCTTTTGCCTCTGACTCCATGAAATGGGAACTTATTGGGAGCTTCACAGAGCATTTGCTGGGCTCACCTACATGCTGCAGAGAGCAGTCGCGAGCCTTTTTAGGCAGGACGAACCCTGTCCTCTGTATGATGCGGCCCGGAGTTCTGCCGGACAGCCTGAGCTCTTCCCTGGGTCTGACTCAGTAGAGGTGTACTGGAGTGATTTGTGGAACCTCTCATGGAAAAGGAAGATACACTCAACCATGAATGTCAGAAGCTGAAATTAAATTTCAGAATTTATTATTGAAGCAAGCTGCCTTTTGCCCTATTAAAAATGCAGGTGAATTAGTGCAAAGCCTACTGAACGTGGTCTCTGAGGAAGAAGCCAAGACAATGGAGACTCTCTCCTTTTATCGTGGGGGCACAGCAGCACACCCACAAACCCTCCGGCTATGAGGTTATAGTGCTCCAGGCTTCTGGGGGCTGACAGCCACAGGAGGGGAACATCGGTGATTAGCAAATTTGCCAGATGAAGTTTTGGTTTACTGACTTAGAATTTAGAATAATTCAGACAAGGTCTAAGCAGAAATTTACCTATACTCAGCGAGTCCTTTCTTCAGAAAATGTACAAAGCATTGGTATAAATATTACAAAGGCAATGTTTAACAAACTAAAGAAGCCAAGTGCTTTTCAAGGATCCTTAATACTCTAGAAGTATGTATTAAATCCCACAAATAATTAATAAAATCCACTTAAATTTTTTACTAGAGCAGATCTGTGAAGGCCTTTTAATCAGTCACCACTGATTCTGTTAGATTCTGTTAGAATCAGTGGTTACATATATCCTCATTCTTAGATTGTTAGCTCACCCAGGGCCAGGACCGTATCTTGTGTTCAGTGCCGGCAAAGTGCCTTGCACATCGCTAGTGCCCAGAAAAATCCTGATTTAGTTAAGTGAACAGTAATGATGTGAACTGATGATATTAATTATAAGATTTGTCTTGTATTAATATTTAGTAGGGGTATACTGTCTGCATTTATCTTCGTATGGTCAGAGGGACCAAAGCTCTTGCTGAACAAATAACTATAAAAAAGATGATGAGTATGCTTATAATGTTCACTTATAATATATATTCTTGTCAATATATGTTCTCTTTTTTTAAAATCTTTTATTGTAATCACCTAGTGCTCACCATGACAAGTGAAATCCTTAATCCCTATCACCTGCTTTAACCCATTGCCACCATGCCCACCTTCCCTCTGGTAACTATCAGTTTCTTCTCTATAGTTAAGAGTCTGTTTCTTGGTTTTTCTCTCTCTCTCCCTTTTATTTCCTGCTTTGTCATTTGTTTTGTTTCTTAAGTTCCACATGAGTGAAATCATTTGGTATTTGTCTTTCTCTGACTGACGTATTTCACTTAGTATTATACTCGAGCTCCATCCATGTTGTTGCAAATGGCCAATGTATATTCTTGAAAAAAAAAAAAAACAAATAAACATCGTCTATTGCCATATAAGTAGAGACCAGTACTGCTTAATCTCGTGCTCTAATAAATTGTAAATCATGTGTATTTCCTGATGAAAGGCAGTACTATTTGGCCTATTCATTTCTTTAGCTATAGTTACTGACTCTTATCTTTTCTCTACTTCCTTAATGCAGTTTTATTGTGCTTACAAAATGAAAACAATTCCATTTACCAAAGACCTGTAATCAAGTCCAAACCCATTAAAGACATAAACCCATTAAAGACATAATTCACTTTCAAAATTGAAGGGTAGGCGGAAGTCAAATTCAGATTGACTCTTTCTTTTTCCCTTTGCGTGGGCATTTGGTGTTTGTTGTCCCTGGGCCACCGATACTAAGAAAATTTCACTTCATCCTTGTGACCCTGCCGGGTCTCCTAAGACCACCAGTCTCCATTTGCAACAGGACTCCCTTCACCTTGGTAGTCATAAAGACATGCTCTGTTGCCTCTTAAGAGAATAAACAGGCTAGACCACTAAGACTAGGAAGCATATTTCTGTTTTGTTTTATTTTGAATTTAATCAGATTTGAACAGCAAATATCACCAGGGGAAAGGCCCAAGTTGGTCCGAACTGGTTGATTTTTATTTCATCCAGTGGCACCTCTATTTACCCTGGCCCTGGCTCTGTGGCTCAGCATCTAAATCAAGTAAGTGTTCACATCGATTCCTTGAATGCTAATGAAGGACACCTGTATTTCAAGGCAGGGAGCTAATTTGTATAATTTATTCCTGTGCAGCTTTCCAACCATGATACATGCTTTCTTCTCTCTTAACCTTTTAAGATTTAATTCAAATAGCAACAACCAGTGTCAAGGAGGGCATTACTTTGGAGGCATCATCTTCGGATTCTTTTTCTCAGTATGGTGGAGTGAAATTTTCTTATTCTTGCCAGTTGTTGAGATGTGTGTCAGGGGAGGGGGGAGCTCACGCTTCCCGCGGAGTTTATAATCAACAAATTCTTATCCTGAGGACTAAAGTAGAGTTGAAGTATCCATCTCCTTCAAGGACTTAGCCATAAAAGCAACTTCTTCAAAGCCCTTATCGCTTGCTGACTCCCCCTGCAGCAGCTCGACAGCCTGTGTGCAGCTCCTACCTCCGCGGCCGCATTTACTGATTTATGCCTGTGACTTGGCTGGGGTGTCGTCTGCCGATTAGTCTTGCGGTAATTATGGATGGCATATTTGCAGCATATTTATTCCTCTCCTCAGCTCACTTGGATTCACACTGATTTTGTTTAGTCAACAATCTGACAGATTACCCTTGGTATTTTTTTTTTTTCCTTCAATTGTACCTGCGCTTATCTCTCTGTCACAGATCACCTTAGGAACTCAGAGCAAGAGTTCTGTATTTCTCTTGACTGAAATCAGCTTTTCGTTGACGTGGCCAAATGTCCAGATAAGGGTCTTGCTTCAGAGCTGTTGTGAATTCAGAATTCTGCAGGTATCTGAGGGAGGGCTGGTAGATATCACTTAAAACCCTGCCACAGGCTGTTGGTTGTAGATCTACTCTTCAAAGTTCACTCTCCCAGACTGGGTTAAATCTGCACACCTCCCTAGCAGGTTATGTCTCCTACAGATTCTGATAACCTCCTTTAACTATCTTTAAGGATGGATTTTTGCTAAGTTTAGGATCTTAAAAGTCAAACAAAGGAAACAAACACAGGATTAAGCTCATAGTTGATGGAAAATTCAGTGTTCCTGTGATGAGGGTGCCATTTGGACACAGTGGATTATATTCTTGGTTATATCTACTGGCTAACTCAAGCATTTTCTTTCATTGTCCTTGTTTCTGTTATTCGGTTTTGTTACCTCCCCCATCTTGTGTTCAGACGTTGGACAAAAAATTCTGCTTCATGATATAGTCTACTTAACTGGTGATGAAGGAATTATGATGTTCCTTAGCTGTGAGCAGTCCTTTTATGCTGGGGTCATTTGTAAAATGACTGTGGCTGCTTCTTTGGCTTGCTCCTGGTACAGGAGTTCACATGACAGCCTTGAGACTGTTATCCTTAAAGGGACCTGCTTGCAAGGTTGGCCATTGGCTGGCCTCTGGGACTGTGACAGGTAAATTGTCTCCTACACTAATATAAACCCTTCCCTAAATGATAAGGGTGTCTCATGGATAACCGTGCAAACAACACAATTTATGCTGAACACCTGCTTTTCTTATAGGAGTCTAGAATTTTGGTATGTGCTAGGCAGAGAGTGGTCTGCATGACCAGCACCCAGTATAAGCCCTGGGTGCTAAATCTTTAATGAATTGCCCTGGGTAACACTATCACACCTTTATTGCTGAATTTTTATTGCTGGGGGAAGAGTGATCTCTGGGTGACCGAGAGAGAGAGAGAGAGAGAGAGAGGGAGAGAAACAATAAAGAAGCCTGTACCTAGATTCCTCCAGACTTTGCCTGTTTCTCCCCCTTATGATCCCACTGTGTATCCTTACTATGTCATTATGATAAATCTTACCTGTGAGTACAACTATATTCTGTGTCCCAGGAATCTTTCCAGCAGATTTTTGAATGTGCGTGTGGTCTTAGAGACGCCTGAAACACCCTCCTCATTAGTCGCTATGACTCCAGAAATATCACTTGATGGCATTATCCTCAAAGATCTGGTCTGATCCCTACCTTCTTGGTTTCTCATGCAAAACCAGGCATCTTTCAGCTTAGATTTTCCTGAAGTGCTAATGTTTACTTAGTTTGTGATTTTTCTTTTACTTATCTAAAGGAGAAGACCTTGCTCTTCTCTATTAAATTGGTTACTCTGTGGGCACCTGGGTGGTGAGGTCATGATCTCACAGTTTGTGAGTTCAAGTCTCACATCGGCCTTTGTGCTGAGGTGTGGGGAGCCTGCCTGTGATTCTGTCTCTCCTTTTCTCTGCCCCTCCCCCACTTGTGTGTGTGTGTGTGTGTGTGTGTGTGTGTATGTGTGCGTGTGTGTGCGTGTGCGCTCTCTCTCTCTCTCAAAAATAAATAAATACAAAAAATTTAAATTGCTTATTTTGTGACATAATCTCGAAAGCTAATTTACAATCAAAATCTAGGTCATTCTAACATCAACAGTAGCTGACAAACTCTAACTAACCATTGGCAAGTATGATTTAATGTTACATTTTAGGGGAATATATTTAGAAGAACTCTGCAGTACTTCTGGAGTTAACCATATTGACAATTGGTCCCTCTAAACTGTGTCCAGATGTTTGACAAACCCTGTTTGTTAATTTTAGAATTTAACCTTAACCATATATTTCCAGATGATGGATGAATTAATGGGATCATAGTGACATGATCCTGAATTTTTGTCTTGTTCAAAAACATGTTTTTATTTTTTCTTTAAAGATGCTTTGAGACAGCGTCATACGTAGGCATTATAAGCTGAGTCATGCTGCCAATTGGGCAATGGTACTGTTGTAACTGCTCACTATAGACACTATAGTGTCTATAGTTCACTATAGACAAGCTGTTGAAAATGTGAACCAAATAGTGATTTCATAAAAGAAAAGAAAGCTCGGGATAGCCATGTTGTTCAGATTAACTTCTTAAAGTTTAATTTGTTAGTAAAATAAGAACAATATTAACTCTAGGGAAATTCCTTGGTATAGATAATGGGTCTTGCCATGGAATGAAACATACATTTAAAATAAGGTATTCTTTAGAAGTGATTAATTCACACAGGTCAGTTTGGTCTTATTGAATCATGTATTGCTCTGGGGTGCAAAAAGTTACCCTATTCCAAGAGTAAGAGTCTTTACAAAAGGATTAGTGCATTAGTACAAAAGGATTAGTGCATTTAACAGGATCAGGCCTGAGCTAATATTCATATTTATTGCTAATATTCATATTTAAAAATATTTTATTAGATCCAAACATTAAGGATGGGACCTGGGATGAAATCTTTCCATGGGCACAGAGCCAGCCCTACAGAAACTTCTCAACGCTTTCTTTGAGTATTTGCCAGTCCTTTTGGGGTTTCAAGACCACGAAAACAAAATTTTTAAGGGCATTTGATTTCAGATATTTTAACTGAACTCAGGACTATACTGCCTGCTAACTAAGGAAGTGTTCAGCTCATTATTAGGTAACTTAGGCAAGTTACCCATAATTAAGGTAAGCATAATTTGAGAGGGAAAAGCATTATTTAGAATTTGTGTGTGTGTGTGGGGGGTGGTAGGGGATGAATGGATGAAAATGAGAGTCAATTTTTCTAGATCAACAATTTGAGCTAATTATTCAGACCATGGTTAAATCCCATTGCCCCCTGTGCCTGTTTTCACTGATATCTGTCTTTCTGTCTTTCTGTCACTCCCTGAGATTAATTATAGCCAGTTCAGGGTGTGATGCTTCTCATGTAATGACCACCCAGCAGTTTCTTAGTAAAACTGTCAGTGATGTCTTAAATGGGCTGCTGAAAAATAACACCATTAAAGACTTCTGAAGCCAAATCTAATGCACTTCAATTCCTTCCTGAAAAGCACAGAGATACACAACATTAGAGTGAATTTTTGAACTATCCCTAAATGCCAAGAAAATGCAATCACTGCATGAAGTTTACATTCTAATCTCCCCACCTGAAGATCTGTTCTTGTTTGTTCCCTGGTCCCAGTCACATACCCTACAGGGCAGTTGTGATTCATGAGCAATTTTAGGAAATAAGTGATAAATTACTGTGGACTCAAATGAACAGAAGACTGTTAGTCAAATTGCAAAAGTTCTAACATATAAGTGGTGGCTGGATCTCCCTGCACGCTCAGAGATGCCCTGAAAGGTCCTCTATTTGCTATTTTAAACATCACTTAACCAAGGGAGCAAAAGAAAGAGCTCACACGCATATAAATCTTCGGCTTAAATGTACATATGCATGTATATATCTATTGATAGCCAAGTCTATATTTAGGTAGAATTAGAGAACTGATACAGTTTTACAAATAAGCATAGGCATTTACAGTACACAGAAGAAACAGAAAACACGTGAATCAAAACATGAAACGTACCATACTCTGGGACCTGCCCCGTCCCGCGCTTCAGCAGCAAACGGACCCTTCTTCCTCCCGACTTGATGAGCTCTATTGCTCTGGCGTGTGTCATGTCTCTTGTGCTTTCCCCATTGATCTCAATGATTTGATCTCCTACCTGTTAATTAAGGAAACATTAACTCAGCCAAGGATGGTTCTACTCACCTTGCATTTCCAACAGATTAGAAAAGCATCCCTTAAAGAATACTGGTTTTCATAGAGCATCTGAACAATTTGATTGCATCCCGCTGCTTCTCAGAAGCAGCTAATTCCTGGCTACATCTTGAATCTGACCACCAAACTTAATTTACCTTTACAGAAATTAAAATATCAGGCCATAAAGTTGGGGTGATATGTTACTTATTTTCAGTGTGGCAGAGGCTTTAATTAAACTTTTAGCATTTTTTTAAAATTAGGGAATATGTTTGAAGTCACAATTCCAAACAAACCTGGCACCTTTGCTTTGAAACAAGAAGTAAATATTTTAAGGCCTTTTCATTGAACACAGTGCCAGCTTTGGACTTAGTGCAGCATTTAATTCAGCATGCTGGATGAGATGATCGGTTTTTGGGCTTCTCTGAGAATTTTCATCATGCATCATTTAAATTCCCCTGGGTGCTATTGTGATATCGCCTTCTTTGTAAATATGGTTGGTTGATATTCAAGTTTGATGATGAGTTTTCCATCACAGTTGTTTGAATTAAAAATGAGATCTTCCATTCTCCACACATGACTAATGCCCTTGCTAAATCTTTGCCATGCTCGCACCTGATTGCCAGAACTGTTTGGTTAAATACCAGTCCCTCTTGAATTGTTAGAAATGCCCAGGCTTCATAAGCAATTCCCATTTAGCCTCTGTGAATAGTTAGATGGAATAGAAGAGGTTCAACCATGAACACATCAGGTAACTCTCACAGTACCATTACTGTCAGGAACCTTTGAATTAAAATATATTTCATTTCAGTGGAAGTCACTTAAGATAAATTGGCCAGGGAAAGCACCATGAGTTGCTTTGCAAAAATGTTATTTTAGTTGGGTCCCTAAAAGCAGACCTCAACCTAAACTCTATAATGCAGACAGAATCGTGAATAAACTCCCCATAGCAGAGCATTATCAAGATGGGTGCCGGGCAAGAAGAGGAATAAAAAGTTGCCATCACAATGGCAAGACAGCACTAAAATAAGACCACTCCCCACCCCCAAAATGAGGGGAAAGAACAAACACATGTTTGTAGTAGCAAGAGAGTAATATCTCTGTTTGAAGAGGACTTTCTAGGGGTAAGGACTTCAGTGCAATGAAGGAAAAGACTTCTCCTTCCACTTTGTGTATGGTGGTCTTTGAAAGTACGGCTTTTGGGCAGTGGCAGAAGTTTACCCCACTGGTATGACTTCCACATTTCAGAGAAGAATGATGAACGACAGGACTAAATTAATTTGTTTTAGGGGCAATGTTTGCAACATTTTTGTTCAGTTCTCCTTAATTGTCTCCTTTCCCATAAGGCACAGGCACAGCCTGAATTCGAGTAGCTTACCGGAGGCCACTGTATCCAAGCCAGAGGCAGAGATGGGACCAATTATTGCTCTCCCAGCAGTTCCCACCCATGACTGAAACCTCATGGCACAGTATTAAATTGCAGAAGTAAAATGAAAGTTCCAGTGAAGTTATCACAGAATCTTCATTCTTAGCCAGACTTTTCCTCTGAGCTTCATACTCATGCATCCCCTTGAACACTACACATCTTTACCTGGACGTCCAATAGGCACCTCCAATTCAACACCAGCAGACTGGGCTTAGCATTTTTCTCCCAAAGCACTTTTTTTTCTCTAAATCTGGTTAACGGTACTACCACTCACTCAAGTGAGAAATCTGAGGGGCATGCTGGGTTCACTTCCTCTCTCTGACCTCATTTGTAACCCATTGCTAACTAGTGAAATTCAGGTATCTACCTGGATTATTCCAATATTCTCCTGTCACTCTCCCACCAATATCTTCTTCTTATTGTCACTGGAGTCATTCTTCTTCTTTTTTTTTTTTTTCAACGTTTATTTATTTTTGGGACAGAGAGAGACAGAGCATGAACGGGGGAGGGGCAGAGAGAGAGGGAGACACAGAATCGGAAACAGGCTCCAGGCTCCGAGCCATCAGCCCAGAGCCCGACGCGGGGCTCGAACTCCCGGACTGCGAGATCGTGACCTGGCTGAAGTCGGACACTTAACCGACTGCGCCACCCAGGCGCCCCTGGAGTCATTCTTCTAAGAGAAGTCTCCCCAAGGCTTCATGACTATTGAGGCATCCAGGGTTTTCCATATGCTACTGTTCTCTTTGCATTCTCTTCCCTATAGACCTGTTGATCTCCCACTCTTCCTCAAAGCCAGTCCAAGCATCTTCTCTGGGATTCCTTCCTCGACGCTGTCTTCTTTACAAGCAGATGTTTCTAATATTTACATTCATTTGTCACTGTATCCCACTCTAGTATTTATCACACCTTGTTACAGTTATGCTTTTCTATCTTCCCTCCTAGACGTGGACCTTCTTCACTCATCAAATGATTTCTGGGCACCAAATGATTTATGTCTAGCACCATGTGCTAGACAGTCTACTAGGGTGATAAGATAAAGATAGAGATAAATGGTATAGTATCTAGTTGTCAGTCTAACTGGAGAGGAAGCAGGTAAATAAGGTTATTACTCAATATACCTTTGCTATGATGGAGATATTAACAAGGTGCTAAGAGAATAGAAATGAGGGACATCTAACTCAGAATGGGTGAATTGGTAGTCAGGGAGAGCTTTCTGGAGGTGGTGACATCTCAATTGAGTTTTGAAGTATCAGTAAGAGTTCCCCAGATGAAGGAGGAGGATGAGCATTCTAGGTAGAGAGAGCAGCAGATGCAAAGACCCTGAGCCTTGAGATCATCGTATATTTGGAGAACTGTCAGTTTATTCTGCTACTCAGGAGTTCAGGCTTTATTTTTAAGGCAACAGTAAGGCACTAAAGATTTTATTTATGTTTTGATGTTTATTTATTTTTGAGAGAGACAGACAGAATGCGAGTGGGTTGGGGCAGAGAGAGAGGGAGGCACAGAATCTGAAGCAGGCTGTCAGCTGTCAGCACAGAGCCTGACATGGGGCTCGAACTCATGAGCTGTGAGATCATGACCACAGCCAAAGTCGGACACTCAACCGACTGAGCCACCCAGGTGCACCAGCCACTGAAAACTTTAATCAGCCGGTAACCCGACCTGGGAAGCAAAGTGGTATCTAGAAATCTCCCTGAGTCATCAGTATGGAGACTGGACTGGAGAGAAAGTGGGAGATTAAAGCAGGGTGCTGAAGTCTGTGAGGTTATCACATTGTCTATCAAGTGGGAAACTGGGAGGCTGTGGGGAAAGAGACAGAGACCAAACATACCATGGTCTCAAGAAGCAAATGAGGGCAGTGACTGTGTCCCTTTTAATGATGTATCTCATATGAGATGCACTGTAAGTATTTGTAAATGAATGAAGCATTTACACATGGCTTATCTTGAAAATCATGGGAGAAGGGGTTACAAACACTCTTGGCCCCCAAAACAACCGTGACAGCCACCTTTGCCTGAGGACACTTCTGTCTTGAGACTGACAGTGCGAGAGTCATGTAGAGGGCAAAAGGAATCTTGTGGTGTGATAGAAATAGTCATACATCATCTGCATTCTGGTCCCATACTTGAGAGACTTAGAAAATTTGATGTTTTCATTCTCTTGTGCATTTGTTATGTTTCCTTTTCCCTCCTAAGATCTCAGGAAGACCAAGGGAACAAAACTTAGCATGGGAGGGAGAGGTGGTGGGTTGGAAGACTACAGGGGTGGTTGAGAAGTAGAGGGTACGAGGGCTGCACAAGGGCTGGACTGACGTCTCCGGTGCAGGAGTTTCAGGGACGGGGCTCCGGGAAGAGTCAGGGGTATTACTTTTATTGAGTTCCCAGGAGCATGACCTGACCTTTTGGCTTGGCAGATTTCCATACTTTTAGATTTGACGCAGGGTCCCCTCAGAGGGAGAAGAGGATGCCTCTGGTGTGGTTGGATCAAGGATCCTTAGTTTTCATCTAAGACTTTCAGTCTCTCCCAAGCCCCTCCCCAGACAGGACACTGGAGGATGTAGTATGTTGATTTTCTGCCTCACTGGAAGCAATGGAAGTTTTTGAATAGTCCAGGATCTTACCAAATTCGGAACAAAAATTTTTGGTGTGTGTGGAGGGGATGCTGGTCAGGTAAAATGATGGTAATGCTGTCACTGTCACAAAGTGAATCTTACAAGGTGTTCTGGGCAGATTATAAAAGTGGGCCAAGTCATTTGGACCTACTGCCAAGGGTAGCAACAAATCCAACAGACTCAAGAACTGTTTCTCTTTGCGAAATGACAGAAATTATAAAAAAGGTTTAATTTTTATTTTTACTCCACTACTAGTATTATGCATAGTTGCTTCTTTAAAAAAATTTTTTTTTAACGTTTATTTATTTTTGAGACAGAGAGAGACAGAGCATGAATGGGGGAGGGTCAGAGAGAGGGAGACACAGAATCTGAAACAGGCTCCAGGCTCTGAGCTGTCAGCACAGAGCCTGACGTGGGGCTCGAACTCACGGACCGCGAGATCATTACCTGAGCCGAAGTCGGCCGCTTAACTGACTGAGCCAACCAGGCGCCCCTATTTCTTTTTTTAAAAAATGTTTGTTTATTTATTTTGAGAGAGAGCGAGAAAGAGAGAGAGAGTGTGCGTGAGAGAGAATGTGTGTGAGTGGGGGAGGGGCAGAAAGAGAGGGAGAGAGAATCCCAAGCAGGTTCTGTGCTGACAGCACAGGGGCTCAATCTCATGAACTGAGAGATCATGACCTGAGCCAAAATCAAGAGTCGGATGCTTAACTGACTGAGTATCCCAGGTGTCCCTGAATAGTCGCTTTAAATGGGACTCTTCAAATAAATTTCAAATGTGAATCCTTTTGCTTTCATCCTTAGTATCTGGATGTATAAGGAGTTGAATATGTCAGGGGCAGAGAGGTTCTCTGGTTACCTTCACACCTTGTGGCCAGTTGAAAAGCATCACTTTCCTACCTCACATGCAAATCAAATGAGGGAATTAATTTGATAAAACCAATGGAAAATTTGCAGTCCTTTAAGGGATGAAGAAAAAAAGACCAGTTGTGATTCTGATACAGTCTTCTCTTTCCATACTTTGTTACAGAGCTCTCTTTAGCTGAGCTACGTACTAAAGTGGAACTTTACAAATGTCCTCCACTTGTTCTTAATGAATTTTTAAAATATCAAGTTCTAATTAGAATTGAGAGAGAGATGGGAAAAGGAGGGGTGTGGGTGGAGGGAAGAGGGAGAGAAAAAAAGAAGTGGGGAGAGAGAGGGAGTCTCAAAGTTCACAGATGTGTGTGTGTCAAGGAGATGTCGAATTTAGAAAACTAACCAAAGGACTTAGAATAAAATTCCAGGCATTCATTTTTTTTCCCCATGGAAGAAATATTTATACCTGTAGTCCTGTATCTTAGGGCAACTAACAACCCTACATCAATGTCTTAGGGGCAATGAATGAGATGAGACTGCCCCCTCTCACAAACTGATGACTGGCAGAGGGGATGGCGGGAGTGGGAAGATGGCCAAAAGGGGTGAAGGGGAGTGGGAGGGACAGGTGTCCGATAATGGAATGAATAAGTCACAGGGATGAAAGGCACAACATATTATAATACTGTTGGATGGTGACAGATGGCAGCTACACTTGTGGTGAGCATATAGCACATTGACTTGTTGAATCACTATGTTGTACACCTGTAGCTAATGTAATATTGTGTGTCAACTATATTTCAACTGAAGATAAAAGTCACTTTACTGAAAAAAAGAAAAGAAAGGAAAAGAACAGAAAAGAAAAGGCTGCCCACTCTTGGCATAGCCTAGTAAGTTCTGCATTTCTGCTCATATATCATGGCAGATGTTTCGTTAACAAAGCTATTACCAAATCCTTGAACTTGCCAGGGGCCCTGTGGGTAAAGCTTTTTCCCTTCTTATTGGAAAACCAAGGCAGGTAAAGGTAAAAGTTTCAATATTTCTTAAGCAGTTAATAGTTCAAGATGTAAGAAAAAAACGTAAACTCTGTACCGTATGCACTTTTGTAACCAAGTTGTATAGAATGTATTTGGTTTGGCTCAATGAAATCTTTAGAAGAACTTGATTAATCCTGGACTTACTTTAGCCCTGAGTCACAGACGTTCCCACTGAAGTCTTACTCCGACACCGCACAAACATGCTTAGCTGGCTGTAATCAGTTAACCCCCCTCTTACTACTACTGCACCACAAGAACCTATTTTGTATGATCATACATGACTGAAACCCTAGATTATAATTAGGTGTGAGGATTTGAACTCTGTGAGAATTTTATACCAACAAATAATGGATATCTCTATTCTTTATTTCATGGAAGATTTAGCTGTGGACTATTTTTGTGGCTATTGATCTGAGGCCTGAGGTTAGTGAAATTCTTCGCTTATAGTCTGGCCTTTCTTGTCGACTCCAGACCCTTCATGGGCAGGGAAAGTACCTACTGTCTTTGTGTCATCTACACAGCTCTTGACAAGTAGGCCCTTGATTACTTGCAGTTGAGCAAAGGCTTTGCTTTTCAGTTACAGCAGCCATCTCTATTCTCACAACATAGTTCAGCTTTAGTACGTCTCAGCATACCTTACTGAAAGCTTTCTTGAAATGCTGCCTTAAGCACTTCCAGCAACACCATAACAATTTCAACAGTACTTAGAGGAGGCCACATGAAGTTTGAGTAATGGTGACCTACAAAAATTGGTAGAGACAGGTAAAGTAATGGGAAACAAATGCTAAAGGATTGAGAGAAAGTAGAATGGAGGCTGAGTCTGAACGAAAAAATCATAACGTGCTGGGAAAAAAATCCGACTGAGGGTGTTTGCCACTGCCTGCCACAGGCATCATCACCAGGTGCTCTGACAACAGGACACATGGGCATTGATGGCCCTGCTGGAGCAAAGGGACAGGCTGATTTTCAACTTGATGGTGATCTTTAATACATAATGACTGTTTTCACCATTAACTTTTGTTAGATATTATTTATTTATTTATTTAAAAACATTTTTCAATGTTTATTTTGAGGGAGAGAGAGAGAGCAAGCAGGGGAAGGGCAGAGAGAGAGAAGGACACAGAATCTGAAGCAGGCTTTAAGCTCCGAGCTGTCAGCACAGAGCCTGACACGGCTCAAACTCATGAACTGTGAGATCATGACCTGAGCCGAAGTTGGACGCTTAACCCACTGAGCCACCCAGGCGCCCCTGTTAGACACTATTTAATAACCATTGCAGTAAAGTTTTCAAGGGATTATGCTGAGTGTTTTGGCTAACCTTCCTGTTTCTTCCACTAGACTGGTGATTTAAATACATGATATCCAAGTGCCTATTATAGGACCTGGCTCTTGTTACAAACTGTCGTGCATGGCTGCCTCAGCAAAGGCACAGGAGCCCATCAAGTCAGCAGGTTTTTCCAGAGGGAAAGCTTCCAACCCAGTTGGAAAGTGAAGCACATGTTTGAGAGCACCAAAGTGCTGTGACTTTTATTTGCCTCAGATAAGGTGTATGTTGAAAACAGAAACTCTCTTTCTACTATGCTCTACAAAATAATCACTAAAAGGAAAACATCCCAACATCTCTCAAGAAACTTCATCTAAACACAAGTGTGAAATAGCCCTTATTGATTTTCAGAAGGATCCTTAATCAACGTGATGCCGGAGCATATTCTCGCTGAGAAGGACCGTGAAAGTGAGGGGAACAAGTGGGAAATAAGAAGTTAGGGGCGCTGCAGAATTCTGAGGGTTATCCCTTGAGGCGAGGGATATACCCTATTTCATATTCACCCTTTAGAACAGACTTAGTCACAGCTCAAGAAATACTTCATCTTTGACTTGGGTGTACTGCTTGGGGGCAGGGGAGTGCCTTGGCTGGTCTTTCAAATCAGGGGGTCATGCTTGGTGGATATTCAGGGTGAGCCCTTCATTCGGGAGCCTCCATTCCTCATTCTTACTTTTCAAATCCTCTAAACTAAAACATGTAAATATATGTGAAATTTAAGGATGATGCAGTGCCCAGTTGTAGAGGTCAAGTCTAAATTACAATTTGGTATCTGTCTCAGCAAACCTTTCTTTTTTCCTTGTCAAATATTACCAATACTAATCTCATACAGAGAACTTTATTAGATTGCTTCTTTCTAAATCTCCTTACTCTTCTAGGGCTTTTCATGGATGTTGATGTTCCATTCTTCAAGTCTCTTGCTCCCCTGCTCCATGCATGCTCTCTGATGATCTCTTCCTGCTTGCCTAAAGTAGTTCTCTTTCTGTATCCATTGTCTAGAATCTGCCCCCCACCCTGAAAGTAGCAGAATCCTACTCATTCCTTCAGACACACCTCAGGTGTGACCTCATCCAGGAAGCCTTCCATGATCCCTTCAGTCTGGGCTGGGTGCCTTTCCTCAGCATTTCTTTCAAAATGTTGAGTTTTGGGACGCCTGGGTGGCTCAACTGGTTGAGCGTCTGACTCTCGATTTTGGGTTAGGTCATGATCCTGGAGTTGTGGGATAGAACCCTGTGTGGGCCTCCACGATGAGTGTGGAGTCTGCTCAGGATTCTCTTTCTCTCTCCCTCTGCTCCTCTCCCCTCTTTGTGTGTTCTCTCTCTCTCTTTCACTAAAAAAAGAAAAAAAAATGAAAATCTTGGGGTGTGCCTACCTATACATATTTGTTCAATAGAGGGATGTATCATTGAAAGAAAAACATTTTCAGAAGACGTTTTTTTTTTCACTCTTTGCTCCTTATTGTGTAAACCAAATTTAAACAAGATCCATAAAAACATTAAACTTGTTTTCATAATATATGTCAACCAGGTTTGACCATGATCAAATAATATGAAAGGTATGTAAGTGCCTTGTAAACTCTGAACTATACAAATGCAATCCTGGATTATTAATTCTCATAGTTATCACCATCATTGTCATTGTAATGGCAGAGGAGAGAGAAAATGAAACACAGTGGTAAGCTTTTAATAATGAAACTAGGAGAGATGGAGCTGAGCTACTGGGGCTATTTAATGGGAAAAATGAGGTGAATGTTTTTCCTAAAATATCACTGAGAAGTAAAAAACACACAAAAAATCTTCTGTTCATTTGGTAAGTTCTGAATTTTAGGAATTCCTATAGAATGTTGATGCCATTTTTCTATTTTTATTCTATCATTTTTAGATATATAGCTCTTAGAAAAAGAATCTCATTGAATGTTGGACAGCTAATCCAAACCCTAAGCCAAGACAGAGGGATAACTTCTATTGTGCTGACAGACATGAATACAAAGAAAGATTCTAAAGACAAGCTGGTTGAAACAAAATATTTTCTATGAAGGAAAAAATAACCATAACCTTTCCACTTTCATATGACTGTTTGACTGCTCAGGCAAGAAGAAGAGACTGGGGAAATATCTTGAAATTATCCGCCTGAGCAAGAATAGAAAGCTATCATTGGCAGTTCAGCTAGTGGCTCATCCAACTGCCCAGAAATCACTTATATTAGGTCATGAAGTCAGTTTCCCTATTTGATTGAAAAGCAACCAAAACGAAATCAAAGAGGAAACTTTGTATTGTGGACTCCTGTGTAGGCTGTCATTTCCCTTCCCTGGATGTAACTGAGAGAAAATGAGGGATTATTATTCCCCATATTTCTAATCAGATGCAAGCATTAGGCTCTGTACTATGACTGTGACATTGGCACAGGATAATAATCCTTGGTTTTTCTGAAGCCAACCTTCTTGCATATTGTGTTACATTCACTTTCTGTGTGTGCCACTTCCAGACCTGACACATTAACAGTGTCAACGAGAGTGTGCTAAGGCATACCAAGATGGGCATATCAGTTAGCTGGGATTTTAGAAGGCAATGTAGTGACAGGTGTGGGCAGGGCTTAGGTATGGGCAGAGGTGTGGGCAGGGCTTAGGAAGCAAAGAGGGCTGTTGAGCCTTTGAAGGTGGGGACTGTTACCACCTCTGTCTGGAAAAGCCTGGGAGAGGAAGGAAAGTTTCAGGGACCTAGTGAGAGCTGGGACCATGAAAGAGCCTGATGAGAGCTGCCATCATAGAGGGATGAACATTTCTAGGCCCAGAGCATGGAGGCTGGGAGCAACAGGGGAAAGAAATACCTCTGTGTGGCAGACAGAATAATGTCCCGCCAAAAGATGTCCACATCTAGTCTCTGGAGTCTATGAATATGTTACCTTACATGGCAAAAGGGACTTTGCAGATGTAACTAAGTTAAGGACATTGAGATAGGATGATCATCCTATCCTGTGTTATCTTGGTGGTCCCAATCACAAGGGTCAAAATCAGAAAGAGAAGATTTAAAGATATAAACAGAGGTAAGAAATGAGAAAAGATGCCCCACTGCTGGTACTGAAGATGGAGGAAGGGGCTATATATAAGCCAAGGTGTATAGGTGGCTCAGAAGCTGGGGAAGGCAAGGGAGTGGGTTCTCCCCTAGAGCCAACAGAAAGAACCAGCCTTGAATTCAACCCATTGAAGCCACTTTAGAATTCTGACCTCCAGAACTGTAAGAGAATATATTGGTGTTGCTTTAAGCTACTAAGTTTGTGATTTGTTAGAAAACGATTATACTTTCTTTCTTCCTGCCCTCTGATCTTCTGCTCTGCTTCTCATCAGTGAAATCCAACAGGAAACAATGGGTAAAAGAGTGTGATTCAGGCAGGAATCAGTTCCCCAGGATACAGAATCGAGAGAGAAGGAAAGGCAGTGAATTCGAGAGGAAGAGGAACAGAAGAATAGATTTTAAAACAATGGATGAATATGACATATGAAGGCTTCTGTGATCTGAATGTTTGTATCCCATCAAAATTCGTACATTTAGATCCTAACCCCCAAGGTGATGGTATTAGGAGGTGGGGCCTTTGGGAGGTGATTAGGTCATGAAGATGGAGCCATCATGGTGGGATTAGTGCCCTCATAAAAGAGACCCCAGAGGGATTCCTCACCTCTTCCACCATATGAGGACACAGGGCCAGTTAGCAGGCTCTCACCAGACACTGAATCTGCCTGTAATTTGATCTTGGACTTCTGGCCTGCATAACAGTGAGGACTAAATCTCTGTTTATAAACCACCCAATGTGTGGTATTTTGTTATAGCAGCCTGAACAGATTCAGACAAAAGCTTTAAGCAATAATTCAAGAATAAGACATAAAAATCAGGTGGTGGTAACCTTGCCCATATTAGAGAAGGTAGTTTTGGAAACCTTTATTCGTTTAAATATTTCACTTTTATACAAATACTCTCTTAAGATAGGATTACAGGTTAGTGACTTCAATGTGCTTTTTAAAACTGCTCAAGATTTCAGAGTTGCCTTTGCCTCTAGTCAGCTTCCAGACCCATCAGTTTTATTTCCACTCTGTTGTCAGCAGCAGCTGCTAGTTTCCTATTTCTCTTCCCTGTGTTTTCCATTCCCTATTTCTCTCTTCTCCCTCTTCTTTTGGTCCATATGGTTGCCACAAGTATCTTCTATTTTTATTTATTTATATATTTTTAACGTTTATTTATTTTTGAGAGAGAGAGAGAGCGCGCGTGAGCATGTGTGAACAGGGGAGGGCAGAGAAAGACAGAGAGAGACCAAAACAGAGGTGAGCTTTAAAAAAATGTTTTAATGTTTATTTATTTTTGAGAGAGAGAGCAAGTGTAAGTGGGGGAGGGGCAGAGAGAGAGGGAGACACAGAACCCGAAGTAGGCTCCAGGCTCCCAGCTGTCAACACAGAGCCTGATACGGGGCTTGAACCTATTAACTGTGAGATCCTGACCTGAGCCAAAGTCAGACCCTCAGCCGACTGAGCAGAGGTGAGCTTTAAAAGTTGCTTATGGGGGCACCTGGGTGGCTCAGCTGGTTAAGCGTACAACTCTTGATTTGGGCTCAGGTCATGATGTCACAGTTTGTGAGTTTGAGCCCTGCATGGGGCTCTGTACTGACAGTGTGCCCCCATTAAAACATTTTTTTTAAAGCTCACCTCTGTTTTGGTCTCTCTCCCCTTCAAACACCTCCCCACCTCATTCCCTTCTTGAACAGAATCTAAGCTCCTTGGCCCAGTGTGACGATCCTTCAGGACATTGTTTCCTCCTTCTTCCAGCATATCCCCGCCATTCTCCTGGGTTTAATCTGGCTGGCTTCTCATTCCTCCATTCTTCATTGGGCTCTCTCACGCCTGCAATTTTGCTCTTGCCTCACCCCTGCTAGTCATTCTTACCATTCCCCTGATGCCTCCAATCTCATCCTATAGTCATGCCTGTCCTTCAAGTTTCCTCTCAAATTGTCCACAAAGCCGTCTCCAGTCACTCCAGGGGAAAGCCGCCCTCCTTTCTCTCCACATTGGCTGTGCTTTAGCTATGCCGCTCTTGCAGCACTCCCTGCAACCCTGCCTCTCATTCTAGCTGTTTGTGTATTTATTCATTCCACCACCATTTCTCACTTCCGCCCTTACTGAATTATAAACTCCTAGAAACATGGATGGTATCTTTGCACCTTCTAGTAATAATTAACACATTGCTTTAAAAATAATAGATAATAAAAACTTAACTTGTAGTGGGGACCAAAATTGGTACCATGTAAGATACAGCATGATTGATGGAGGAAAGAGTCTTCGGAGGGAGTTGAGGGTGTGTGTGGGGGGGCACTGAGAGAGTGAGGGCTTTAGGTCAGAACGCTTTGTGGTGTCTGTGCCTTGTTCACTATTGTTTTTCTACTGTTGACTAAGGTGCCTAAGCGCAGAATAAAAGTTTCATAAACATTTCTTAAATGCTAGCTACTTCATTTTGGCCAAGGCTAACCTTGAATTCCAGGAGAGGAAGGGCTTCACAGAAGTCCCTGATACACGTTACAGTATGAAGATGAAGAAGTGTATGAAAGTAAACATAATACAATCTTTTAACTTGCAATAAGAAATAAGCTTAAAAATAGCAATGCTTCCCAGCTGAAGAAGACCCAGCCACAAGGTGGAGGCATCTCTTTTCTTTTTGGTATAACCATGGCTTTGCTGGCATAACTGGACAAAAGCAGACATATTAATTTTTGTATTTCCTGAGTCCTGTGAGAAGCACTGGGAAATACATTCATATGAGACTTATAATTATACTTCCCAGTGTACAGCTCCAGGGCAAAGATCACATTTTACTCTTCTAGAATATCCTTTGTAGCAGCTAGCACAATACTGTGTGTGTGTGCATGTGTTTGTGTGTGTGTGTGTGTGTGTGAGAGAGAGAGAGAGAGAGAGAGAAAGAACTAGAACTAGAGAGAGAATGGTTGGTTGATTGATTTGGGGGTAAAGTAACTAAAGGAAGCCATTGCTGATAATACAACCATGAAAGCATACTCAGGGGCATTGAGGGCAAGGAGCCCATCCTTTTAATCTTTTATCTCTGTTTTTTTTTTTTTAATTTTTTAAATGTTTATTTTTCAGAGAGAAAGAGAGAGAGAGAGAGAGAGACAGACGGAGCACAAGTGGGGGAGGGGCAGACACAGAATCTGTAGCAGGCTTCAGGCTCTGAGCTATCAGCACAAAGCCCAATATGGGGCCTGAGCCCAGGAACCATGAGATCATGACCTGAGCTGAAGTTGGGACGCTTAACCAACTAAGCCACCCAGGAGCCCCTATGTCTGGTTTCTATTATCTTTACTTAAAGGTGAAGACTCTGCACTTTAGGGGACAAAAGGAATTTGCAAAAGCCCCCAAGCTTACAGGTGGAGGTAACAAGACAAGATGCATGTTCTCTGATGCCCAAACCCAGAGCTCCTCACTCTTTATGAGGGTGCTTTAGCATTGTTGAGAAAGACACAAGGGTAGGTTTTTACTTAGTTCAGAGTTAAAGGTTCTTTCTACATGAAGATGTACAAAATGTTTGTGATTATTATTAACCTTTGGGATATTGTTTAAGAATACATCCATAATCTTGTGTCACAAACAGCTTTGTAGCCTAGGTTCACTCAAGCATGAGTAGAAGAAGGAAGGTTTGATTAAAGGTGTAATGAAAATGCCTATAATTGTGAATAAATCTAGCTCTGAGTTTGTAGGTCTGAACTTCCCTGATCACTTGAACATCTTCTCCTTGAATACATGTTATTTCCGTAGCGTCAAAGTTTCAGATCAACAGAATAATGGGTGTCCTTGTGTCCGATTTTAACATGCATAAGCAGTATGTCAACAAGGCAGCAAAACTCCCATCTCTAGGGGCGGCTATTTTTGTTTCATCATGATGAAAAAAAACCAGTCTTTTTTAATAGCTTAATTTTAAGACAGCTCTCCAGAGTGTCTTTACTCATTGCCACGATCTTCAGTTGTACTGGCAGTGAATGCGTGGATTACAATAATTTTTCTACCGACATGCTAACACTGAATAAATAGAAAGTTGGACTAGCATTGTATCACTATCATTTTGATGCACAAAATAAACATTATCCACTTTATTTTCTTTTACTATTTGAAGTCACATTTTAATTACTTAGATTTTACAACTAGGAATGTAGCCGAGTGTCTAAAAATCTTGTTTCTGTTCAAGTTAATTCAGATTGTCCATCCATGCATGAGAACAGCTGAGCTATGAAATTGGGCAGCATGTTTTCTGGCAATAATGAGGAGATAATATTCCTTAGGAGTATTTAAGTGACATCACTATTGATAGGTTAATTGGAAATAAAAATGTAAAGCTTTCTTAAATCACTAGAATAAAAAGCCTCTGGTTTATCGTAGCTTTGAAATGCACCTTTTGAACTCTCCCCACTTTGCAGTTGAGGCTAATAACTGTCTGATTAATGTAAATATGGCTATTCTCAGAGTTCCACATACATCCCATGGCAAATTAGCCACTGTCAAAAGGAGACTTTCCCACTTAAATCTTGATTCAGTCATTTTGTTCCCTCTACTCCTTTACCAAATAACTTGAGAGGCAACTCCTGCATCCAGTGAAATGCATGGGCAGATGGGTGGAGAAAAGACATGCAGTTTGAAGGGAGGTCATGAGACTTGAATGTAGTTGGGCATCTGATATATGACACACCCTCCATGTTCAGAGACCAGAGTACCCCTTGCTGAAAGTTACTGAGTTTCATAAGTAATTATTTTGAAAAAAGACAGCTAAAGTGATATTAGTCTGCCATGTATCCTAACTAGACTCAAATTATCTTCAGCTCTCTGTGTGAACATTCACACTTCTGCTACTATACATATGCATTTAGATTTCTGTCCCTTTACTAAACTCTCAATTACCCAGGAGCTTATTAAGCAGTTGTGAACTGCCCAGATGAAAAAGTTGACCCTTCACAGTAATTAGCGCTTATTAAGCATAGTTTTATGCCCAGTATTTTTCAGGCATGTCAGAAGCACTATCTCATTTAATTCTCAAACAAACAAACAAACAGGTGAGCAAACATAAACTCTACTCTACAAAGAAAAGTTCAAATTAACTTTGGGAAGTGAAATTCTAGCTAATACAAAATATATATATATATATATATATATATATATATATGTATATATATATATTTATACTAGGAGGCAATGAATTTATGAATAATGCATAGTGGGTGCCATGAGTACTAAGGTATCAGGTTAATTTTTGCATGGTTAGTTACTTTGAGCTGTTCCACACCACTGGCTGTACCCTTTAATTTGGGTTAGCAGGTACCTTTAACACTTGGTGTAGGTGGACATCCAAAAATGACTTGGATCCACTTCATGATGCTTCCCTGATCCTTCCACTTCCTTGAATGTATTTTCTGGTTTTCTGTCCTTGGTTCTTGCCATGAGTGATGGCCCTCATCATCTCTTCCATTCAGCTTGCTTTCACTTCCAAGTAATCTTTGGGTATCTCTAGTGTGGCCTCTCCAATCTGCCTAAGTTCACCACTTTATCACTATTTATTTATTTATTTATTTATCTATTTATTTTTAAAATATTTTATTTTTAAGTAATCTCTATACCCTACATGTGGCTCAAACTCACAACCCTGAGATCAAGAGTTGAATGTTCTACTGACTGAGCCAGCCAGGTGCTCCATCACTACTTTTTTTTTTTTTTTAAGTTTATTTATTTATTTTGAGAGAGAGAGAGAGAGAGAGCGAGAGCACTCATGAGCAGGGGAGGGGCAGAGAGAGAGGGAGAGTCATTCTTATGTAGGCTTCGAGTGCTGTCAGTGCAGAGCCCAAGGTGGGGCTCAATCCCAAGAACTGTGAAATAATGACCTGAGCTGAAATCAAGAGTCAGACGCTCAACCTACTGAGGCACCCAGGTGTGCTCCCATCACTACATTTAAAGGCTGACCCCTCCTATATTGTCTCTGTACAGTCTTGCATTGTTTTTGGTGTGATGCTGTCTACTCATTTTACAAATATAGGCCACTTGGCATGAAAAAAACCTCGATATAAATGTGTGAATTGAAACTTTCAAATTCACCATCATTTCTAGAAAAACAGTTCTGCAGGCTATTCTGATGGAGAATCTTTGGTTTCTGATCACCTTTGTTTTCCAAGGATATCATATGGCAAATGTCACTTGTTTGATTGAAGTGCTTCTAGTCACTGAGGTAAAAATGTGTGATTGATTTATTTTTCCAATAACTGCTACCAGCTGTGCTCTGTTGACCTCCCTCCACCCCTTTCCTGCTGGGCAGTATTCCAATTCTATTATCTTTTAACACTTTCGGCTATTAAAAAAGTATAGTGCAGCTAGCATTGCAACCTTCCTTTCAATTAAAAGCTCCCCCTTCCACAGCCGACTAGGCTGAAGGCTTGAACCACTCACACGGGGAAAGGGGCTTATTCTCTCTTTCCCAACCCCTCCCTCTGTCTCCTCCCTCAGTCTGCTAGGGAAGCTCTGAGAGTGGGTAGTGAAGAGGACCAGTATTCACTTGAGGGATGGAGAATTACTAGTGGCCAGTCGGTCTTTCTCTTTATGTTGCTGTTCTGTGTGCCAGTTCTTGGCCATGTGTTCACTCTGTGCCATGGACTGCCTTAGGTGCTGTGGATATTATGGGAATCAAAGAAGATAAGATTTCTGACCTTGGAATTTAAACTCAGCAGATATCCAAATGCTGCCTCTCTCCTAAGGATGCCATGGGTCATTTCTTTGGAAGACCTGATGTGGAGTTTGTCTCTATGTTGGGAGACATAGATGAGGTTGGCCTCCTCCTCATCCATTTGGGACCCCTTCCTCCACTATGGGTAATGCAATCTACAGCCTCTTTCAGTAGGAGTCCCACTGGCCAGAAAATATCCCACCAGAAAGGTGGTTTAAGCCCCAAATCACCTTCTGTAGTGTCTACTCAACCCATGGGTGATGGTGGAGTGCAGGCTGCCCCAGAACTCCTGCTTCTTGCTTTCCTCTTTCTCTCCCTTTCCCAGCTCATCAATATCTCTACTGATTCAGTAGCTAACAATCATCAGCCTCCCATGGGGTAGAAGGCAAGGGTGGATCAAACACTCCCAATCTTGAAGGAGGAGAACAGGGCAAGTCTAATACCTCTTTTCCTCATGGGGGTTGGGGTGGGGAGAAGGGATGGTTAGTGCTTCACAAACTGCTTTCTCCCAAAGAGAAACAGGTACATTGGGAGAGTGTAGGGAAAGACAAATCAGTAGGACTCTTCTGTGAGACAGCAGTTCCCAGCAGGCCACCCAGGGAAGTAGCTGGCCTTGCTATTGATGATTCTCTAAATCAGGAAAGATCTTACATCATCATACTGCATGGAGAGGAACAGCAGGATAACAACAGGGAGTTGAATGAAGCATATGGGTTACCTATTAGTTTTACTTATCAGTGAGACTTATCAGTCTCACTTTGGATAATTGAAAAGTCCTTCATGGCCAAATTTTTCTAAAAAAAGTGGGTTACTGACTAAAATGTGCATAAATGTGTTTATTATTAGAACCTAATATACCAGGTTCTATT
This sequence comes from Prionailurus bengalensis, assembly GCF_016509475.1. Taxonomy (NCBI): domain Eukaryota; kingdom Metazoa; phylum Chordata; class Mammalia; order Carnivora; family Felidae; genus Prionailurus; species Prionailurus bengalensis. The sequence goes on from NC_057348.1 coordinate 81,860,489, forward strand.
CTGACACAATTTGATTTTTTATTTTAATCAATCAATTAATTAAAATATTTTATTTTATTTTACTTTATTATTTTATTTTATTTTATTTTATTTTATTTTATTTTATCTTATATAGGAAGAGTGTGTGAGTGGGGGAGAGGGGCAGAGGGAGAGAGGGCGAGAATCTTAAGCAGGTTCCACGCTCAGCATGGAGCCCAACATGGGGCTAGACCCTACGACCCTTGGGATCATGACCTGAACTGAAATCAAGAGTCAGATGCTCAACCAATTGAGCCACCCAGGTGACCCAATCATTGGATTTTAACAATTGTGATTAGTTGTATAAGATAACTTATTCTGTCACAACACGAAGGACAGTGCAGGGTAGCAATATGATTAACAGCATGGGCTTTGGTGGGATCAGGAATGCTGGGCTTTCATCCTATGACAAACATCATTTGTTAATTCAGAGATGTTAGACAAGTTATTTAACCTCTGTAAATGCCAGTTTCTTCCTCTGAAGATGGGGATGATGATGGTGTCTGTCTCATAAGATTGTTGAGATCATTTGAGATATACATATAAACTTAGCAAAGCACCTGACACATGGTAAGCATTCAATAATTGTTAGTTATGTTACATTTTATTCAATAGGAGACTTTCAAACTCACTTTATTCTTGAATATATAATTTACTAATGACAAGGGTTATATTCTGGACTGAAAGGTAACATTTAGAATTTGGGGCTCTCTGAATTTACAGTAGGGCTTGGTAAACCATGGCCCACAGGCCAGATCCAGCCCACCGTTTGCTTTTTAAGTAACATTTTATTAAAACAATCATATTCATTCACTTACATATTGCCCTGTGGCTGCTTTTGTACTGCTACAGGAGAGCTGAGTAGCTGTGACAGAGACTGTGTGGTACACAAAGCCACAAATATTTACCATCTGGCCCCTTATAGAAAAATTTGCCAACCCCCAGTCTAGAGCTTTAAGTTTGGTCAGGACGTCTACTTCTCCTGGATAACTTGTGCACTAATGGATCTGTAGGTGGGGTGCAGTTCACACTTGACTTTTTGAGAACCATTATCATATTAATAAATCTATTGAAAAATTTCATTTGTTTTCATTTAAATTGTGTAATATTTAAAAATATTTACAGGGCACCTGTCTGGCTCAGTCGGTAGAACATGTGGCTCTTGATCTAGGAGTCATGAATTTAAGCCCCATGTTGGGTTCAGAGATTACTTAAATAAATGAACTTTTAAAAATGCTAAAAATATTTAAGAGTTAAGAGTTATGAAGCATTCATCCTTGCTCTTATCAACCAGATTTTCATTAGGTTAATATTGTGTGATATTTGCCTCAAAGTATTTTGCATACAAAGTAATTTTGAAGAAGACCAAAGCAGGAGGCATCACAATCCCAGACTTTAGCCTCTACTACAAAGCTGTCATCATCAAGACAGCATGGTATTGGCACAAAAACAGACACATAGACCAATGGAATAGAATAGAAACCCTAGAACTAGACCCACAAACGTATGGCCAACTCATCTTTGACAAAGCAGGAAAAGAACATCCAATGGAAAAAAGACAGTCTCTTTAACAAATGGTGCTGGGAGAACTGGACAGCAACATGCAGAAGGTTGAAACTAGACCACTTTCTCACACCATTCACAAAAATAAACTCAAAATGGATAAAGGACCTGAATGTGAGACAGGAAACCATCAAAACCCTAGAGGAGAAAGCAGGAAAAGACCTCTCTGACCTCAGCTGCAGCAATTTCTTACTTGACACATCCCCAAAGGCAAGGGATTTAAAAGCAAAAATGAACTATTGGGACCTCATGAAGATAAAAAGCTTCTGCACAGCAAAGGAAACAATCAACAAAACTAAAAGGCAACCAACGGAATAGGAAAAGATATTTGCAAATGACGTATCAGACAAAGGGCTAGTATCCAAAATCTATAAAGAGCTCACCAAACTCCACACCCAAAAAACAAATAATCCAGTGGAGAAATAGGCAGAAAACATGCATAGACGCTTCTCTAAAGAAGACATCCAGATGGCCAACAGGCACATGAAAAGATGCTCAACATCACTCCTCATCAGGGAAATACAAATCAAAACCACACTCAGGTATCACCTCACACCAGTCAGAGTGGCCAAAATGAACAAATCAGGAGACTATAGATGCTGGCGAGGATGTGGAGAAACAGGAACCCTCTTGCACTGTTGGTGGGAATGCAAACTGGTGCAGCTGCTCTGGAAAACTGTGGAGGTTCCTCAAAAAAATTAAAAAATTTTTGACATGCTACCCTATGACCCAGCAGTAGCACTGCTAGGAATTTACCCAAGGGATACAGGAGTACTGAAGCATAGGGGCACTTGTACCCCAATGTTTATAGCAGCACTCTCAACAATAGCCAAATTATGGAAAAAGCCTAAATGTCCATCAACTGATGAATGGATAAAGAAATTGTGGTTTATATACACAATGGAGTACTACGTGGCAATGAGAAAGAATGAAATATGGCCCTTTGTAGCAACATGGATGGAATTGGAGAGTGTTATGTTAAGTGAAATAAGCCATACAGAGAAAGACAGATACCATATGGTTTCACTCTTAGGTGGATCCTGAGAAACTTAACAGAAACCCATAGGGGAGGGGAAGGAAAAAAAAAAGGTTAGAGTGGGAGAGAGCCAAAGCATAAGAGGCTCTTAAAAACTGAAAACAAACTGAGGGTTGGTGGGGGATGGGAGGGAGGGAAGGGTGGGTGATGGGTATACAAGAGGGCATCTTTTGGAATGAGCACTGGGTGTTGTATGGAAACCAATTTGACAATAAATTTCATATATTAAAAAAAAAAGCAACCCCCAAAAAAACCCAAAGTATTTTGCATACAAAATAAAATCTTATGGATAGAGCTTGATTCCCTGAATGCTTTCTGAATTAATTCCTTTCCCCCACAAAAGTAACCACTATTCTGTAGTTCATGCTTCTGTTTTTTTATGACTTTTTCTTCATGGGTATATATCCATAAATAATACGTATCTGCACTTTATGTAAATAGCATTACATATATGAATCCGTAGTGGTTTTTCTCGCAATAAATTGTTTTCATCAGTGAATTATGTTGTTGAAATTTATTTTTGTAGAGGATATAGTTAATTCATGTTAACCACTACATAATACTCCATGCTACAATAAATATTGTTGAAAATGTCTCTTGGTGAAAAAGAGCAAGAACAAGGCATACACAGCAGATGGGTGCTGATGTGCAGGGTGAATGCGCATCTTCAAACTTATACTGGCAGATTGCTCTGCAAAGTGGTAGCACTGATTTACTTTATCACAAGCAGGAGTAAGAGTTCCTAGCAGTGACTAAGAGTTCCCAGTTCCCCACATCCTTGCCAGTGTTTGGAACTGTCACACTTAACTTTTGCCAATTTAATGGATGTAAAATGCCATCTTCTTGCTTTAATTTTCTTTTTCCTGATATTGAGTATCATTGCAGATGTTTACCAGCTGTCTGGCTTTCTTCATACGTAAATTTCTTCATCATGCACTTTGTCCATTTTCCCCATTGTTTCTTTGTTATTAATTCATAAGAGCTCTTTATTATTTATATGTTCCAGGCAGCAAGGCTTTGTCCATTTTATGTATTGCAAATACACTCTTTTAATGTGAGGCTTGTCTTTTTACTCGGTTTGTGGTGTTCGGTCATAGAGACATTTAAGATTTTAATGGAATTACATTTATCAGTAACGTTCTTTTACGGTGGCTTGGGCTTTTTGTGACTTGTTTAAAAAAAATCCCTCCCGATACAAATAAAATAAACATAATTGAAAATATTTTCTTCTAAAAGTTTTAATGGTTTCACCCTTGATCTTTAATCCACCTGGAGCTGATTTTTGTGTGTGGTATGAAATAGAAGTTTATTTTTACCTGTATGGATAACCACTTGTCCGAGCATCAGTTATGGAAAAGCTGCCCTCCACCCCTGATTTGTGATGCTGCCTCAATAGCATGTCAGGGCTCCATACCTGTCGGTCTTTTTCTGGGTTTCCCAAAGAGTCCCACAGGTCACCCCAGGGCCAACATTCCTATCATTTTGATTACTAGAGCTCTATACATGAACCTGGAAATCTTGTAGGTCTGGAGATTTTTACAGTCTCATTTTTACTCTCATTTTCAAATACAAATAATTTCTAAAATCTTTAGGTTACATACAGTGAATAATTATCTGAATTTTGGGCTTAAGAACAATACCTACACTTTATCTCTCCACTTCACTTGTGAAGTATCATGAAATGTATTAAATACCAATTACTAACTCAAATATTTTAATTGTAAATTGCAGACAAAGGTTTTATTAGAAGTAAATCCATTAGCTGTTTAAGAGGTCTTTAGAAAATGAAAAGTATTTTTTTCCCAAAGAATTAAATTAATCATATAAATGAAAGTGGAATTATTTTAACCATCCTGTCATTTTTTTAGTGACATACTTAGGAAATGACTGAGTTATAAAGGATTAACTATTTTTCCTTGGCCTCATATTGTATATTTTATAATAGTGGTCCATTTGATGCCCAATTGCCTATTCTAGCCTATTCAGGAGTTGGTTTTACCCAAGAATATGCATCAGAACTACCTAGGGAGCTTTAGAAACCATTTGGTCCGTTTTCAAATTTAGATATTCTCAAAAAAGTTTTGGGGCGCCTGGGTGGCGCAGTCGGTTGAGCGTCCGACTTCAGCCAGGTCACGATCTCGCGGTCCGTGAGTTCGAGCCCCGCGTCGGGCTCTGGGCTGATGGCTCAGAGCCTGGAGCCTATTTCCGATTCTGTGTCTCCCTCTCTCTGCCCCTCCCCTGTTCATGCTCTGTCTCTCTCTGTCTCAAAAATAAATAAACGTTAAAAAAAAAATTAAAAAAAAAAGTTTTGAAAGCAATAATACATCACTAAAAAGGTAAGACTTTTGCCTCTCTACTAGAAGAACACTGCCATCTATTATCATGATCCATATAAAACTGTAAAGTATGAGTTCTCCCAAGCTCTTATTCCATAAGTTGCCTTGTTGCATCAAGAAGCGGTATCTTTGTTAGCAGAGATAGCTGTGATATACTTCTTTGCCCTGTTCTCTTGGTCATTTCCAATGTATTTCTATTTTCTAGTTTTCCTTTTCTAAATGTAAGCTTTATTGGATCCCTGGGAGCTAAATGGAAAATCTACATGTGTTCATTTCATTCCAAGACATGTTGATGTGCCAAGGATAATGGGGTGGCCAATTTAAAAAGGCCAGCACAAATGAGTGTAAATACAAACAACCAAAAGTTAAAAAAGTCTACAACTCACTGATTCCTACACTCTTCTTACAAGGGATGACAACATTCTATGTTGTTTCCCATATGACAATCAGAGTCATTTTTTTCCTCAAGAGGCCTACTTTATCTTCAGAAACTCAAGGAACTTGGGCATGTGACATACCTATCCCAAAGGAGCATGCCTGTTTAGTACCTTCCTCTAGGGTCCAGGTTGGGGGGGTCACTGTGTTGCACTATGCATGCCTCCCAACAGTGCTCCTCTTAGGGTATCCAACATCTACCGTTCAAGGTCACTATCTCCACTTCCAGTTGACATGCTTCCTATCTCAACTCCCAGTTGACATGCTTCCTTTTCCCTAAGAGTCTGAACCATGATCTGAATCATACAACTGTGCTTTCTGGGCTGGATTGTGCTTGCTCCACGTCTTCTTGGGCCACCTTTCTTTAAAATGGATTCTCAGACCTGAGTGACATCCCACAGCGCTGTTGACCTCTGTCCCACGTAGGACCCAGACACTTTTGTAGGACAAGTAACCAAAGCAAAAATCATCACAGGGTCACCAAAAGGGCCACAGGGATTAGTTACAGAAAACAAGGCAAGGACTAAAGCACACTACCCAAGTGTCTGTGTGTGCGTATACCTTTTCACTAAGCAGTGGAAAGTCTTTTGTAAATTAAACTTCTTCACTTAAGAAAGGCAATAAATGAAACATAAGAGCAGAGCCGCTTTGACTGAAATAGGGTGGGTATGGGGTAGTACTCCGGTTTCTACTAACTTTATCCCCATCTTATTTCCTGGCTTCCATTCTTACCCCAGGAAGATCCTTTGGAGTCCTAGGGATTACCTTTTCTTTTGAAAAAAAAATTTTTTTTAATGTTTATTTTTGAGAGACAGAGAGTGAGTGGGGGAGGGGCAGAGAGCGAGAGGGAGACACAGAATCCAGGCTCCGAGCTGTCAGCACAGAGCCTGATGTGGGGCTCAAACTCATAAACTGTGAGATCAGGACTTGAGCAGAAGTCAGACGCTCCTGACTGAGCCACTAGGCTCCCCCTGGGGATTACCTTTTCTATATGATAAAAAGGCATGTGGGGAAAGGGCCCCGTCTTACATGTCTCTGTCCTGTTCTATGACACTCCCTGTGCTATCTGGAATTCTTCCTGTCTTTCTTCACATCTATGTGTTGAAGACACATCAGGACCTCACTCAACTATTACATCCTCTAAGGACTCTCTCCAAGACAAAATTGATCTTCCCTATGGCAAATGGTCGGTGTTTCTATTATAGCATAGGGACTGCATGTCTTAAATACGCTGGGACAATCCCAACCTCTAATATTAGATCTTAATACATTCTTTGACTCATTTTTTTTGGTCAGATCACATTTCAAGTTTTGTTTTACAAATATGGTTATGATCATTATAGCTCTTGTTTCAGTCAGCCTTATTTCTGAGTTATTGATAGATGCAGACATCATAAAGGATATATTTCTAAAGAGTAGGGATTGGGTCATTTCATCATAATCGTCATCCTCCCCCTTCATCATTGTCATCCTTAAAAAAATTGATGACCTAGAACACTTTAGGCAGTGTTGTGAACTTATACTAATTACCTTATTTAATTATTATAAAAACTCTGTAAGGTAGATAAGTCTTGATATTTATTTTGTGATGAGGAAGCTGAGGGCACCCAGCTAGGAAGTGAGTAAGCTGAAATCTGCCCAAACCAGGCTCTTTCCCTTATGCTACTCTGCTGCCCACGGTGCTTCAGAGTCTTTCTCTATATATTCCAGAAAGGTTTATTCTTGTAAATACTGAATATATACATGCTCAATTGCTCCAAACTGAAAGCACACATGAATACATCTAGGCTGTGAATTGAAATATTTCTCTTTCATTTTTGCATGATTCAGAAAAAAATTTTATATTTGTATTTAGTGCCATCTTAACTCATTCTGGTGGTTGAAAAGCAAAGTGAATCATTGGGATTTTTAATTTACTGGCAGTCTGTGGCTAAGGAAACTGGCACCCCCAAATACACAACAGATACTTCCCTGTGATTTGTGATGTCTGAGCCATGCTGGATTATCTGAATGCCATCTGGGATCGATTCCCCACACTGCTGAGGCCTGTACCTTGCTTCCTAGAACAGTGCCAGGTGGTGTTGCAGGACAAAAGAAAATAAACTGGCTGTAGGTTCCCATATTTCCTGACATCTAGGATTTTTTTTTCCTGTCTGTGCTTATGAAGAATGGAGCAGGGGAGCAGCTTAGGAGAGCATCTGTGGAAGATGGGATGAGGGAGCAGAGGTGCCCAGCAAGATGAAGAAATAAGCCGTTATGCTTCTTGCCTGTGTTGTCAGAAGCACGGTGTAAGGGCGGGGCATTAGGAGGTGTTCAGTTGCAATGACATTACAGCATCTGTGGGGGGCTAGGTGGCAAGTGTGCTAAGACAGTGGAGGACATGGGGATGATTATGACACACTATCACATATTAAAGCCTTTACAAAATGTATTAAATTTTACTACAAACGAAATGTCATGTTTAAACATTTTTTTAGGATGAATCTCTACCTCATACCATATACAAAAACCAATTCCTGATGGATTGTGGATTTACACGTAAAAGGCCCATCTTTCAGTTATTTAAAAATACTACTTTAGGGGCGCCTGGGTGGCGCAGTCGGTTAAGCGTCCGACTTCAGCCAGGTCACGATCTCGCGGTCCGTGAGTTCGAGCCCCGCATCAGGCTCTGGGCTGATGGCTCAGAGCCTGGAGCCTGTTTCGGATTCTGTGACTCCCTCTCTCTCTGCCCCTCCCCCGTTCATGCTCTGTCTCTCTCTGTCCCAAAAATAAATAAACGTTGAAAAAAAAATTAAAAAAAATAAAAATACTACTTTAAGATAGCAAAGGATGTCTTAAAGCATAAAAATGCAAATATTATAAAATACTGATATTTTTGATTATACACGAATTAAGAATTTGATCTCATCAAAAGAGATTATAAGAGAAAAAGAGCTGCCACAAACTAGGAAAAGATATGTGCCATACATATAACCAACAAAGATACAATATCCATTATGTGTAAAAATCAATAAGGAAAAGACAACAATAACAACAGTTATGTGGGCAAGAGACATCAACTTAAGTATCAGAGAAGAGGAAAATGAATAACTTGAACATAGAGAAAGATGTTCGTTAATAGGAAGAAAATTAAAACCATAATGATAGAGCATTTCACACCCACTATACTAGCAGAAATTTAGCATCCATTTCATATGAAATGCCAATAAGGATATAAAGCAGCAGGGACTCATATACTGAATGTAAGAGTATATATATTGTTACAAACACTTTGGAAAAATTTCTGGTATTATTCAGTCAATTTCAATTTGTTCCCAGGACACGCAAATCCTCCTAGGAATAGATTCAGGAATTGTCCCCAAGAGAAAATCTTCCCCATGCATTCCAGGAGAACTTTACAAGAATGTCTGTAATGGTGATGTTTCTAATAGTAAGAAATTGGAAACTACCCTAAAGCTCATCAACAGGAAAATGGATACATAAATTCATATTTATATTATAAAGAACTATGCATTAGTGAAAATGAATAAACTACAGTAATGCACATCCACTCAGTGACTTTTGTCACAATGTTGAGCTCAAAAAGTCAAGAAAATACAAAAATAATAGTTCTGTGTCTATAAAGTTCAAAGACATGTGAAACTGAACCATATCTTGTTGAGGGGTGTATCTAAACATGGTAAACAATACAGAAAAGCAAAGGGATGATAAATGCAGAATTCAGGGGAGGAGTTACCTCTGGCAGATGGGAAGCCTTCAAATATATTGGCATTGTGGTTTCTTAAGCTGGGTAGAGGTTGTATGGGTACTGTATTTTTGTTGTTTAAACTGAGCATATATTTCTATAATCTCTTTTTTACTTTGCTGTATTTTATAATAAGATATATATTCAAAAGTGTGCTTTGAGGGTTCCCGTAAGGGAGCCCTTCATCTGAAGGTGGGTGGCAGTGACAGGTGTGGTGGGAATTTGCGACAGCTTCATGGGGTAGTCAGAACTGGGCCTTGAAAGATGAGTAGGGTTTTGAGGACAGAGATGGACAGAGAGGAAATTCCACATGGAAAGTGAAAGATGAGGAAAGACAGGGAAGTGTGAAATGGCAGTGCATGTCCTGGAAACAGCAACGGTTGGAGTATAAACTGTGGAAAGATGGGTAGATAAGGACAGAAAGCTGCTTTGGGTCAGACTGTAGAGAGACTTTTTTCTTTTTTTTTTAAACCAAACCAAACCAAACCAAAGCCAGGGTCAAAGCCTTAACACATTTAGATCTTATCCTGCAAGCAAAGGTGGGTTGTTGAAAACTTTTGAGGAACTGAGAACAAACTGAGGGTTGATGGGGGGGTGGGAGGGCGGGGAGGGTGGGTGATGGGTATTGAGGAGGGCACCTTTTGGGATGAGCACTGGGTGTTGTATAGAAACCAATTTGACAATAAGTTTCATATACTGAAAAAAGAAAAAAAAGAAAACTTTTGAGGAGACAGCAGATTTGATTTCACTTGTGATTTAGGATATAATTTTGGTGGTAGTATGAAGCACGAATGGGAGAAATTAGACACCAGTGGGACATACCTGCCTACGGGAATAGTTGAGGATAACAAAGAGGAAGGTCTGCACTGTGGCAGCCACAATGGAATGAAAGGAGGAAATGCCTAATTTGGGGTCTGACTTAAGTTTCCTTTGTGTCTGTTTCCAGAAAGACACAGACCGAAGCAGTGTGTACTCAGGGCGGAGCTACCTAACACTCCCAAGTTAGGTAGCTAATTGCAAGCATTGACTCAGCCACTTACTCCCCAATTCCCTTTGATATACCTCCTAGCTTTCCCTTTGGTCCTAGGAAGGCAATATTTGAAAATGACCCAATATTCAATATTCATTAATCCTTCTCTTTGCTTACTTACATTTGACCTTAACTTCCCTTTCTGGACTCAATCATTCTTCTCTCAAGGTCTCCTACAAAGCAAAGTAACACTAATAGGTTGTGGAGTGTCCTTTTCTTCCCACAAGAAGACTAATATTGCTGACAGTGTCCTAAAGACTGGTGGTATATCATCCTTTTGGCAGATAATTACACAGAGACATGAGACACTGAGAGGGCATAATGTCAGGAACTCGTGGCTGGTTTGAAATGGAAAATGAGTGTATTGGACATCCAACAGGCAGCCAGAAATTTTAGCTGGGTGTTGAGGAAGGGTGTCAGCCCATACATCCCAAAGTTGGCCAAATAATTAGACAAGCCTGCCTTGGGGGTTGGTTGTGCTGTTTTATACAGGATCAAGAAGAGGTGATGGATCCCTATATTGGGAAGTACTTATTGGAAAACAAGTATCTTGTCAAGTTGAAGCACTCCGGAGTCATCCTGGCAGGGGAGGCAGCAATGTTCCACCGGTAAGAGAAGAAGCCATGTCTGTGTTCAATAGTGCAGGTGCTGGGAAATGGCGGCAGGGAAAGAAGGGACCATGGCCTAAGGATGGTGTATTGCCAAGGCAGCGATACTCCATGGGCACCGGAAGAAGAAACATGAATGGCCTGGGAATCACATCTGAAGAACAGAGTATGCGGCTCTCAGCATCTTCTGAATCACTCTGCTGTGCAAACCAAATCCTGCGTGAGTCAGGAGCAAGTTGTATTTCATGTCCACTTTTCTGACTAAAGCAGAGAAGTGAATGGTAGACTGCGTGGACCGAGTGACTCCCTGCCTGCCCACCAGAAGATCTTTAGGTCTTGGGGGAGAGATGGAATGACAAAGGATCACAGGCAGATGGCTAATTTGCATAAACACTGGAAAGACATTTTTGTAAAAATGAAGAGGGAAGAAATTTTGATGTTTTTCTCAGATAAAGACAGAGAGATGATGGCTTAATATAAAAAGAGGAAACCGTACTCAGCGAGTCCTCCCCTCACTGAAGAGGCAAGTATGTGTGTTTTTTCAGATCACAGCAGTGGTTTGTAAACTTTCTCGTTCTTTTCCACAGGCAAAACCAAAACTCCAAACAAAACAAAACCCATGAATAATTAAAATACGAAGATTCTCCTCACTTCTAATTTATTCAGATTTCTTCTGTCTTTCCCCACCAAGATGCAATCCTAACACTAACCCTTTGATTCCTTACCAAACCTTTAACTAGCCCTCATGGGAAGCTGCTTTTGAAATGGTTCAAAGTTGAGTATCCTGTAGAAGAAGAAACAGGGCAGAGAACTGGAGCCCTCCCCACGTGGGATAATGAACCCTGAATAATTGACAAAGGAGTCTAACGCCACTCTGCTCCCTACGGCTTCCTTCTCTAATCAAGACAAAGCTCTCCCTCACTCCTGAAAGGGGCTCGTGCAACTCATTTAACACAGTGTTCACAGGTCAGGCTCTGAAAAGAAAAAGGTAATGGATTTGATCTTTGTGAAACGTTTTTTCTTTTTCTTCGCAAGACACGCGGAGCAGAACCAAACAATAAAGGAAAACCTCACATTCGCAGACGGATCTGAAGGATGAGTCACAGTGATGGCTGACAGATGCCTGGGTGGCTCAGGGACAGGCTGTGTGGTGACATGGAAAGGCTAACACTTATGCAGAGATGAGCTTCCTGTGTTTACTGAGTGTCAGCACTCAATGGCAATGAAAGACTGGGTGGGTGAACTTTTGCAATGCAGGGCCCCAGAAACCATCTACCCAAGCCCAGACAATTGTTTCACTTCTCCAGTTGGACTGCTCTTTCCTCTCTTAAGCACTTGGTTATCCCTTTTCTCTCGGGCTCGATTTCATCAGCCTCCTTAGCTCATCTGTCTGCATTGAACTGACGGGCTCAGCTCTGCAGGGTTCGAAAATTCTGCTAAGCTCTGGCTTTCCTATCACTCGACCGATTGCCCTGCTCTCCTGTGTATTCTTTCTAAAAGGCTGTGGCACACCTGTCTTGTAACCCTTCATTCTATCATGTTTTGCATACCTCATGCTTTTGAAGTTCTTCATTACTTCCAGCTTGACCTTATTTTGCTTTGTTTCTATTCCTTCTGTGTCATTCACATTTGGTGATGGGGAGTTTACATATGAGGAAAACAAGATGTGAGATGTCACATAGTTTAAGATTAAAGGCGCTTAAAAAACATTAGGCACTATAACTACACTACCTCACTGACACTGCAAAATCTGTAATAATTAAACGTACTCTGAAAAGGATGGTGGGTTTACAGGGAGGCGCTAGGGCATAAAAAGCAGACAGTGAGTTAGACTGAATTTGCCACACATATGTCATATACTCAGTTATCTACAAAATCCCACATCCTGGTTCATCAGGTGCCTTTGTGGCCATGTTCTTAGTGAGCACAGCAGTTAACTTCCAGAGCCAGAAGACACACCTGCGGTGTTCTGCACTTTGAAGCCTTCTGTTCACATATTCATTCAGCAGGTCAGTATTTCCTGAGTGGCACCATGTGCCGGGCACAGTGCTGAGCACTGGGTACAGTGGGGAGAGCAGGGCAACAAGGCTCCTTTCTCACAGAGTTTCTACTATGGAGAGGCAGATTTCATAACATCATCACACACGTGAATGTAAAATTAGCATCGTGACAAAAGCTACAGAGAAGTGGCAGGCAGTGACAGGCGGATGTGACGTGACTGGAGAGAGAAGAGAAACCTTCTCTGAGGACCAGATGCTTGAGTTGGCATGAGAAGGATAAAGAGGAGTTAACTAGGTGAAAGGGTGAGGGAGGAGCATTGTGGGAGGAGGGGCCAACCTGGGCAAAACTCCATGGGTAGGAGGCAGCATGGGGATCTGACTGAGGGGCTGGAAGGCAAGAGGAGCCTGGCTGAGATGAGTCAGGAGAGAGGCAGGGGCCAGAACATGCAGGGCATCCACAGCCGTGTCAGGGCTCTGGTCTTTCCTTTGAAAGAAATGGAGTGCCAATGAAGGGTTTTAAGCAATGGGCAGAGAGATCAAATTTGTGTTTTGAGAAGGAGCCCACTTTATCTAACAGACTAGGGGAAGGCAAATACAAAGTGATGGATATTTGAAAGCTTTCAGGGGCGTCTGGGTGGCTCAGTCGGTTGGGCGTCCGACTACGGCTCAGGACATGATCTCACAGTCTGTGAGTTCAAGCCCCGCATCGGGCTCTATGCTGACAGCTCAGAGCCTGGAGCCTGCTTCAGATTTTGTGTCTCCCTCTCTCTCTGTCCCTCCCCTGCTCATGCTCTGTTTCTCTCTGTCTCAAAAATAAATACAAACATTTAAAAAAAAAAAGAAAGCTTTCATAACCTCTTAACATACACACTTAAAAATGCTTTCTGTAGCTCTGGGCTTAGAGTATTGCATATTTTGTAGCTCTGGGCTCAGAGTATTGCACATTCTGTAGCTCTGGGCTTAGAGTATTGTATATAAAAGTACAGGTGTTGGTGGGAAGGAGGGGGAGGAAGAATAGGAAGAAACTTAGGAATACTGAAGTAGGCACTTTGTCCTTCCTGGAAACTATTATTCCCATTTTACAGAAGAGTAAACTGGACTTTGTTAAATAACTTGTGTGAGATGAAGACATGTTGTCATTCTTTGAGTTGCTAGGGCTGATTCGACTGGTCCTATTGGCTAGGAGGACACTTTCTCTTTCCCGCCTAGTGTGCATGCCCCTGAAACTGTCCAGAGGAGGCTGGTATTTGAGGCTCTAGAGAAGCTGTAGGCTCTTGACTGGGCAACTTGTCGAAGGTCAGAGCTAGGGAGCCAGTGAGTTGGTGAACCAGTATATGAATATCAGGTCTTCTAGGCTCTTGCTCTTTTTACTGTCCCATATTTCCTTACAAGGAAGAAACAGGTTGTGGAAAAAGAACAGGGGACAAGGAATGGATTAGGAAGCCAATAAGACAGGTAAAAACTTCCCTCTAAGGGTTGTCAGGGTAAGGAAGAAACTGAGTGAGTTGGAGACAATGAAAATGTCTTGGATGAGCCGATTGAAAACAAATGAAGTGAATGCAGTTCTTTAATATTTGTCAATGATCAGAGGCTTCAAACTGAGATAGACCCACTGATGGGTGTATATGGCTATTTGTGCCAACTTTTTTGCTGGGAAATTGTGTGTGAGGGAGTCTCTCGTTGCTAAGGGAGACAGACTTGCTGCTTTGTTTCCCTGGATCCAAGCAAGGGCATATTAATTCAAGACACTATGTCATGCCATTCAAGCTCAATGGCAGCATATGAGCAAGACGTGAAGAGGGCTCCTCCCTAAATTCAGGAAGAGCCTCCAGCTGGGGAGGTCCACATTTTTCTGGCCCAGACAAGCACCCTTAGCCCTGGGGAAGATAAGGCAGGATTCTTCTGAGCATTCGCCAGGAATCTGTGTACTCCTAAATGTGTGTCCTTCCAGAGAAAACTTCGCTTACATCTGGCTGGAGAGGAGAAGCATAAAGTAATCTGAGAAATCAAAATAAGTTTCCCGGGAATGAAAACCATCTTCAAAATTTCAAATATAAAGATGAGGCATAAGAGCAGCGGTTTATGCAGGTTTTTCTCAGCATGCCTATTTCTAAGGCATTTCAAACACTTCCACAGTAGTGTCTTCTAACATCACACAGGGCATGCTGGAACTGTTTTGACTGGCTGCACTGGGACCCACACCTGCTGGTGCAGGAACTGCTTCAGACTCCCTGCCCACAGCCACTCTACCTTCCTCTTGCCTTAGTATCTGCTTACAACAGTGAGAAAAATAGGGGAGCTGGGATCCACACATTGCTTGCCTTATTTTGTTTGGCATGCACAGCTTTTTTTTAAATTACAAAATAATATTTTTTCAAGTCTGGTTGATTCTTAAAAATGTGGATTTTTGCTTTCTCTTGGAAGTTCAAAGACTTAGAAGGAGGGAGCCAGCATCCCCTCTGATCAACAGTTGGCCTGGGCTAGTAGTGGCTGCTCTTCAGAAGGGGCAAGGGCTCTCCATGCTTCACACATCCATGTTCCCTGCCTGGTCTGAGAGACTAAGAGAAAAATTACCAGGTGTACTCACAACTGCAAAGAAAAGACCTCCCCCCACCCCCCCACCCCCAGCCTGCGGTTCCCGAAACCAGCCAGGGCGTTCCCGGTTGTGGTCTGACCTAAAGGCGGGAACCAATCAAGTTCTGCTGCGTGCTCAAATTGAAATGTCAACCAATAACAGCTCTGTAAACGCGAAAAATCCCTAACTTGTTTGTGCCTGTCTATAAAAGAAGCTGTAAGATCCTCGCTCGGGGCCTCTTAGCGTCACCTGCAAGGAGTGCACGGAGGACCGGGTTCGAACCTGCAATAAACGACCCTTGCCGCTTGGCTTTGACTCTGGACTCTGGTGGTTTGTTTTCGGGGGGTCTCTCGAATCGGGGCATATCAGGTCCATGCACGCATGTGAATGTAAGACCATCCCTCCCTCTTTCTGAGACTGTGGACCCAAGCAGAGCTTCTCCAGTGCTGAGGCAGCAAAGTGGGGCAGAGGGATAGTTGGACATCATGCTTCTTTCTGCCCAGAATCCAGGAGTGTGTGCATAATGAGGGCCTTGGGATCATGCAGACTTAGCCCCTTGGCTATGGGGTTCTTTGAACTTAAAATCGTGAACATACTACATATCAAAACTACAGCCTTAAAGTCATACATTATTAATAGAAATGAAGAAAAATGGAGTTACTGATCTAAGTGTCCAACTTAAGGAGCAATAAAAATAACAGAGTAAACCCAAAGAAAATGAAGGGAGAGAAATATTAAATATAAAAACAGAAATGAATAAGCAAAAGAACAAATGTGTAAGCTGGTTCTGTAAAAGAATAAAAAAAAATGGACAAATCTCTGGTATGAGTAATAAAGAAAAAACAGAATGCACAAATAAACAGGAGTCAAATAAGTGAGATGAGCATATAAAAACAAATCCTTCAGACATTAAAAATATAATAAGATAATATTATAAACACTTTGAAAACTAAGATGGGATAGATAGACTATTAGAAAAAAAGAAATTTATTAGAATTGACTCAAAAAGAAATAGAAAACGTGAAGGATTTATAGGTGTGTTCTACCAAACATTCAAGGACAATTCTCAACTTACATAAACTTTCCCAGATAGCAACAGCAATGACAACAACAGAAAGGATTATTCCTTCTCACTTTATAAGACTAAAATAACATTAATATCAAAATCATTCACAACACTACAAGAAAAGAAGATTTCAGGCCAACCTTGCTCAATAACAAATACAAATATCCTAAAGGAATTGCCAGAAACTCAATTGAGCAGTGCATAAAAAGATCATTATGAATAAGTAGGGCTTATTAGAGGACATCAAGAGAGATAATAACATAAAAACCCATTAATATGATTAATCATATTAATTAGCATGTTAAAGAAAAAAGATCATATGATACTTTCCATGGATATAGAAATAGTACATAAAATTCAACACGAATTCCTAATAAACTCTCTAGCAAACTAGTGATAGATAAAGGTTACTCTGATAAAGGTTATCTACATAGCCTTTGTTTATAACTAACATTGTGTTTAATGGTGAAACGTTAAAATTATTCCCTTTAAGATGAGAAATGGAACAAGAGTGCTTGTTTTGACCACTTCTATTTAGAATCACAGAAGTTGAACACATGCAGTAAAATAAGAAAAAAAAAAGGGTGTAAAAAAGACACAGAACTCTCCTTATTTGCAGAAAATGTGTTTATCTAGGTAGAAAATCCAGAGGCAGCTACTGAGAAATTACCTGAATTAATAAAAGAGTTTAGTAATTTTGCTGGATACAATTGACCAACATATAAAAATCAATTCTTTTTCTTTTCACTGGTAACAGTTTACCTTAATATTACATTAAAAATACTATATATAACCAAAAACAGTAAGATACCTAGGAATAAACCTAACCAAAGAGGTATAAATTCTGTATGCTGAAAACTATACAATGCTTATGAAAGAAATTGAAGAAGACACAAAGAAATGGAAAAACATTCCATGCTCATGGATTGGAAGAACAAACATTGTTACAATGTCGATACTACCCAAAGCAATCTAAACATTCAATGCAATCCCTATCAAAATAACACCAGCATTCTTCACAGAGCCAGAACAAACAATTCTAAAATTTGTATGGAACCATAAAAGACCCCAATAGCCAAAGTAATGTTGAAAAAGAAAATCAAAGCTGGAGATATCACAGTACAGGACTTCAATCTGTATTACAAAGCTGTAATCATCAAGGCACAAACATACTGATATAAAAACAGACACATAGATTAATGAAATAGAAAAAAGAACCCAGAAGTAGACACACAAATGTATGGCCAACTAATCTTTGACAAAACAGGGAAGAGTATCCAATGGAAAAAATACAGTCTCTTCAGCAAATGGTGCTGGGAAAACTGGACAGTGACATGCAGAAGAATGAAACTGAGCCACTTTATTATACCACACACAAAAATAAATGCAAAATGGGTGAAAGACCTAAATGTGAGACAAGAAACCATCAAAATCCTACAGGAAAACACAGGTGTCAACCTCTTTGACCTTGACTGTAGTGACTTCTTTTTTTTTTTTTTTTTAATTTTTTTAATGTTTATTTTTGAGAGAGAAAGAGAGAGAGAGTGAGAGAGACTGATGAATGAACAAAGAAGATGTGATACACACACAACCACACACACAACCACACACACACACACACAATGGAATATTACTTGGTGACCAAAAAGCATGAAATTTTGCCATGTGGATGTAAACAGAATGTATTAAACTAAACACAATAAGTCAGGGAAAGACAAATATCATATGATTTCACTCATAGTAGAATTTAAGAAACAAAACAGATGCACACAGGGGAAGGGAAGGAAAAATAAGATAAAGAGAGAGGGAAGCAAACTATAAGAAAAAATACAGAGAACAAACTGAGGGTTGCTGGAGGAGAGGAGGGTGGGAATATGGGTTAAATGGGTGAAGGGCATCAAGGAGGGCACTTTTTAGGATCCACACTGGGTGTTTTTAAATTAAAAACTTTTTTTAAAATATTGATTCATTTTTGAGAGATAGAGACAGAGTGCGAGTGGGGCGGGAGCAGAGAGAGAGGGAGACACAGAATCCGAAGCAGGCTCCAGGCTCTGAGCTGTCAGCACAGAGCCCGATGCAGGGCTCAAACTCTCAAGCTGTGACACCATGATCTGAGCTGAAGTTGGACGTCTAACCGACTGAGCCACCCAGACGCCCCTGCACTGGGTGTTATATGTAAGTGATGAATCACTAAATTCTACTCCTGAAAGCAATACTACACTATATGTTAACGAATTTGAATTTAAACAAACATAAAAATACTATATATAAGAGGAAAAATAAAACAAAATCCCTACAATCAATTTAGCAAAATATCTGCAGGTATGTTATGGGAAAAAAAATATAAAACTTTGAGCAGTTTATGGAATACCTAAATAAATGCATTATATCACATTCATGTATAGAAAGATTCAATATTATGAAGATTATAAATATTATAAAGTTTTCTCACATTTCTTTATAGATTCTAAACAATTCAAATAAAAATCCTAATAGGACAAGCAAATTCTAAAAATTTATATGAAATGGCAAACAAAGATCCAAGAACATCTAAACACTTCTGGAGAATTAAGATATGTATCTGGGGATGAAGGGATGGGCAGTTTCTCTATCAAAAGTCAAGACCTATTCAAAGGTAGATAAGTATAGTATCAATGTAAGCATAGACAAATAGACCAGCAGAACAGTGTAAATAATCTATAAACAGACTATTGCATATAGAAATTTTATTTATTATAGGGCTGCCATTGCAGATTGGGGGAAAATGAGAAGACATTCAACAAATGATGCTGTGACAAGTGCTTATCTATATGGAAAAAACTGAAATTAAATTTCTTCCTTATCCTACTACAGAGAAATCAATTTTAGGTGATTAAAGATTTAGAAATGACAAGCAAAACTATAAAACTTTTAGAAAAAGATATAGGAGATCTTTAAAAATATGAGTTAGGGAGTAATTTTTTAAAGATGACACAGAAAGTAGAAACTATAAAGGAAATGGTTAATTAAATCAATTATATGCCAAAATTAAGAGTTTCTGTTTATCAAACTGCAACATAAAGAAAGTGAAACTACAAGTCATAAACTGGAATAAGATATTTGCAACATAGCAATCGATGAAAAATCATCACCAAGAACATACACTTTCACAATCAATATCAGAGGAAGAAACAATTCAACAGAAAATAGAGAAAATATATGAATAGGCATTTTTATCTAAGAGAAAACACAAAAGCCCAATAAACATAAGAAAAGATGATGAACACCATTTGTAATCAAGAAACGATATGCCATTTTCTACCCACCAGAATGAGAATTTGAAAGCTTGAAATACAAGTTTAATGAGGATGTATACATAGCAGGGGAAACTCTTTTATACTGTTAGTATGTGTATAAATTTGTAAAACCACTTAGGAAAATATTTTTGTGTTATTTAGTTAAGTTAAATATGTGCCCACCTAGGTATGTAGTCTAGTCTAGAGAAATTCTTGCATACGTGCAGCAGGAAATATATACAAGGATTGTGTTAGTTACAAAAAGCTGGAAACAACTCATATGTCCATTGACATGGAAAATCTCAAATCTCCATGGATAGCTACTATAGACTGTAGCATATTTATACAATGGAATGATTTACAACAGTGAAAATAAATGAACAGTAGCTTCATGCATCAACTCGGCTGACTCTAATGAGTATAAGGTATAAAAAGCAAACCACAGAGAAGGATATGTGTAATATGATTCATTTACATAAAGTTCACAAAGTGCAAAACTAAACAATATAGTTGAGAGATACACACATATGTAGCAAAACTAGAAGGAATGGTAAGCGTTTGTTTAGAGTGGTGGTTCTTCTGGGGGCTGGAGCGTGCAGGGCGGTTTAGTCATTGGAGATTGGTCATATTCTGTTTTTTAAGCACACAAGGGTGCTCGAATCATTGCTGGTATTTATACCTGCTAAATATGTTAGAAATCTTCTTCTAAATGGTTTTATGTTTAATAAAAATAATATGTAAAATAGAATACTTTTACATTCTGGGCCACAGAAAGAGAGGTGATACATTAAAAACAGCTATCAGGGAAAGATGCAGAGAAAGGGGAATCCTCAACACTGCTTGTGGGAATGCAAACTGGTGCAGACACTGTGGAAAACAGTGTGGAGATTCCTCAAAAATAGAACTACCCTACAATCCAGCTATTGTTCTACTAGGTATTTACCCAAAGGATACAAAAATACTGATTCAAAGGGGCACATGCACCCCGATATTTACAGCAGCATTATTAACAATAGCCAAACTATGGAAAGAGCTCAAGTATTCATCAACTGATGAATGGATAAAGAAGATATGGTATATATACAATGGAATATTACTTAGCCATAAAAAAGAAAAAAATCTTGCCATTTCCAACTCACTGGATGGAGCTAGAGAGTATTATGCTACATGAAATAAACCAGTTAGAGAAAGACTAATACCGTATGATTTCACTCATATGTGGAATTTAAGAAACAAAACAATCTCACAGGGGGAAAAAGAGAGGCAAACCAAGAAACAGACTCTTAACTACAGGGAAAAAACTGATGGTCACCAGAAAGGAGGTGGGGGGAGGAATGGGTGAAATACATGATGGGGATTAAGGAGTGCATTTGTTGTGTTGAGCACTGGGGTGTTGAATGTTAAGTACTGAATCACTAAAGTGTACCCCTGAAACTAATATTATACTGTATGTTAACTAACTGGAATTTAAATAAAAACTTAAAAAAAAAAAAGATATTGCTTAATATCTTTTTTTGCACATTGTTCAGTCTGTCAAGATATTTTAGGTTACCCTGAGGCCCCCTGCAGGTGGACATGTGTCATATGAGTTTCAAGAAGAAGCTTGAAAAAAAGCTTATGCAGTGCAAAAAGGCATATACAATTGTTATACTGCTGTTAAGGTGATGAAGCTAAAAAAATGATGTTCTTTTTTTATAATAGAAAGTATGTTTTATGGAAACAGGGAATATGCTACATTTTATAGAAACAGTAAAATATTTTACCTTTTCTAGAGCAAACTAGGTCTACTTTCAGATTCTCTTTTAACTCGACTCTCAGACTTTATTTATGTGATGATTAGAACTACTTTCCTTTCCTCCAAATGTCTCTTGTTTAAGATTCCCTGCTTCACCCATAAATTATTTTTATATTCATTATTCTTTGCCTGTGTTTCCTATTTATTTTCAGTTTTTAATTAGATTGTATCCCTAAGATCTTGGTATCAGAGACAAAAATTTTCATCAGTTACAAAAATTTTATTCCTCTCGGGGCGCCTGGGTGGCGCAGTGGGTTAAGCGTCCCACTTCAGCCAGGTCAGGATCTCACGGTCCGTGAGTTCGAGCCCCGCGTCAGGCTCTGGGCTGATGGCTCGGAGCCTGCAGCCTGTTTCCGATTCTGTGTCTCCCTCTCTCTCTGCCCCTCCCCTGTTCATGCTCTGTCTCTCTCTGTCCCAAAAATAAATAAACGTTGAAAAAAAAATTAAAAAAAAATTTTTATTCCTCTCAACTTTATTAGACTATTTTACAAACTTAAAAACACTCTTATTTTTTATAACACATCCACTAATGGTTTCTAATAATTTCTTACACTTTTCCTTAAAATCTGAATGTCATTCGTGTTTCTTTTACCACATTAGCCATCTCAAATGACTGAAGAAAAGCAATCAGACATGATGGTTATGTTTCTATTTTCTATTCCCCGTATTTTCTTCATTTACAGATTATGTTTTGTTTCCTCAATTTTTAATACATGAATATTAATTGGTGTTGGAAATCCATCTAGTAATTATTGTCAAAACTTGTTACTCTTCACTTTTTTTTTTTTGTTAAAGTGAATATTTCACATAATTATGATCCACATGGTTTTTCTTGGTATTTATTCTCATGGCACTATTTTCCTCAAATTCTATTCCATGATATATCTTACTGTTTAAATTACTCTCTCTTTCCACAAACTAAAACTTCACTCTTTGCCTTAAAAAAAAATCATGGCGGCACCTGGGTGGCTCAGTCAGTTAAGGGTCTGACTTTGGTTCAAGTCATGATCTCACAGTTTGAGGGTTCAAGCCCTGCATCGGGCTCTGCACTGACAGTGAGGAGCCTGCTTGGGATTCTCTCTCCCTCTCTCTCTCTGTCCTTTCTCTGCTCATGCTCTCTCTCAAAATAAATAAATAAATAAATAAACTTAAAAAAATATGACTACCTCCTGATATGTTTTCAAAACTCTCTCAACAACTCTATAAAGTAGATATCATCTTCCTATTTTATAGGAACTGAGGTTTAACAAAGTGAATTGATGTTTCTAAGTTTAATAAGGCAAATATACCATGTTTGCATATTTGGCTGGTTGAGAATAGGGCTGAGGGTTTAGAAATGCTCTAAATAGTCATATTTTTTGTAAATCTTTAGGCCCTTATTTATTTAGTTACTCTTATATGTTTCATATACCGGGTCCTAGAACTTCTCTTTTAAATTAGCATCTGGGGCACCTGGGTGGCTCAGTTGGTTAAGCGTCTGACCTGGGCTCAGGTCATGATCTCACAGTTCATGAGTTCGAGCCCCGTGTCAGGCTCTGTGCTGACAGCTCAGAGCCTGGAGCCTGCTTCGGATTCTGTGTCTCCCTCTCTCTCTGCCTCTCTACCCACTCATGCTCTGTCTTTCTCTGCCTCTTGAAAATAAAGAAATGTAATAAAAAATTTTAAATTAGCATCTAATTGATCTTCTGAAAAAGAGTTTCTTATCGTCTCTCCTTTATGTAGATTTTGCCTTGTAAATCTGACCCTCAGAAGGAACCATTCATTTTCCCCACTACTTCCTGATCATGGTTTGCTGTTGGTATGTTCTCATATTTTGAGGAAAGCCGTTGACCTTGTACATTATCGGGATTCTTGCCTGATCTGACTGTTATTTCATCAAGTGGAAAAAAATATTTATTTGACAAAAAAAGTAAACACATAATGCTTTCTAAGGAGGAAAAACAAATCTCTTATATGGGAGTACTCATTAATCAATTTCAAAGTCAAATAGTTTAATTTGCCAAGGATTCTCTACTAAGATATTTCTCACTGCTGCAGGTGCCCAGAAAGACTGGAGTGAGATCATTCACCTGGGACTCACTTTTGGGATATGTCTACCTATCTCTCACCAGGTTCATGAAAGAACCTCTGAGTGGGAAGGTCACTGGCACTTCTCTTGGATGCCCAGGATATCTCTTGGATGCCTAAGGACATACTTTAAAAATATGTACCCGTGCCACCATTTCTTAGAATCCCCAGTGTGAGAAGGATGCCCGTACACCCGTGCTCCCCACCTCCTCTGGCCCCTACCATACCTGGCTTTCCTGTACTACTAAACAGACACACATCACCACTGTCCTGCAACTAAGGTGATGTAAAAGACCCAGGAAAAGTCTCAGGTTCAGAGACTAACATCTGGGGCATTAACTAAGAGTTCAAAAGCACTATTATTTACAACCCTAACCCAAAGGCCCAGTAATTCATTAGTTGTTACATGAAATGATTTTCCAGGATCATCTAGCTCTTTCACAAAAGCAATTTTGATTTCAGCAATTCCACTATGGTGCATTTAATCTAAGATACCCAGCTATTATCAGATCATTGCCTGGCTTTTTCCTTTATGTTTCTGATCATGAAAAAGGGGGGAAACCTCATCTTTTCCAAACTTATCGGATCATGAAGTGGGTGTATGTTTAGTTTGTGAACAGAGGAAATGATGCATTAAGACTAAAGGTGAGGGAATCATGTTAATGAGGTGAAATGTGCCTGAGTGTTTTAAAGGCTGGGAAGAACCTGGTGCTAGCTTCTCTTCTTCTTGAGCTTATTTTTAATAATATCCCATGAATGTCTAGTCCAGCTACTTTTCTCAGGAGTCTTGGCACTTTACAATCAAACCATAATCCCCATGGAGTGAAGTCCTGCCTTATAAGCATCACCTGCACAGATAATTAAGATCTGTATATGTATCTGGTTCCCAGTGGTATCAAGGGGGAATTTTATAGTTAGATGAAAAATGGGTCCCTAATGAATTTTACTGTAAAATTTCCAAATTGGTAACCAATATGTTATCCCATTTATGCATTGGTTTAAAATAATGAGACCACTGAGTCATGCAAATGTTGATCAATCCCGGTGCTTGCCAAAGTAATTTAAACGCAACCGTGAATTACAAGTTATTGCCAATTGCTGACATGCACAAATGAAGGTAGAAAACATTACCTTAAATGATTAAAATTTGATAAGAAACATTAAAATAAGATCTGAATTAATTATGTGCTATGATCAAGAACAACTACGAAGATTTACCTCATTCTGACAGTAGATAATATGAGAACCTTTGAACTTACATGATAAAGCTGTCCCTCTTCCTGACATGCAGTTTGTCACCACGGACAAATTTTCCCCTGGTGCCATAAGACTCCATGAGTGAGAAAAACTGAAAACATTTGGGTAGCGAATATAATCTGTAAAGAGCAGAAAAAAGCCCTCCATCCATCCCTGCCAAGTTCCCAGACTTAATTTGAAGATTGGAAATAAAATCAACCAGTAAAATTTTATCCCTGGAATTTCTATGACTCCCAAGTGGCTCCTTTTCTTTGAGAATTAAATGCTAGAAGTATGTACATTATGGTCCCAAATAAACTAACCCATATTATCTAAAACTGGCCATCATAATTCCTTTTACATAGCTGTACACAGAAGGAATAGTTTGCTCTATAAAACTGGCATGGAAAATTACAAAATATTGCTTATGTTTATAATCTTTGAAAAGAAGGGAAAATATCGTTTTCTGAAACCCAGGTAGAGGAGTCATTTTTATCACCTGCCAGAAGAAAAGGCATCTTTCATAAAATTTAGCACCTGCCTACAGAATTCTAAATCTGTGTTTACATGGGTTTAAAAACCCCAGGTAAGCTGTTGGGACAGGATAGAAATCCCCTTAGACAGGATCTAAGGGGGATTAACAAGGCCTGAGCCACACACCTCCTATCTTTGTCATACGTGTGTCAGGTCAACTTCCCTCTGGCTCAGTTAGAAGTCCTCGAACTGCAGCTTATATCACATTCACAGGGGAATGAATCACAACACAGCCTGGTGACCCCAATCCTAGAGTATCTGATTCAGTGGGTCTGTGGTGGGGCTCAGAATTTGCATTTCTAACATGTTCCCAGGTGATGCTGATGCCAGGGACCACGCTGGCAACTACCACTCTGGCTTGAATTCTCTAAGAAAGAATATTCTTTTTACATAAAAGTACTTCTATATTTAGGCTCCCATGCTTTGGGAGTGCTGTAAATATCGAGCAGCCATTTAGACCACTTGTTAAAAAGTGTGGCCACTGTTTGGAAGTCACACAGGCCACCTCTGAAGTCCACTGTGGGGGCGGGTGGGCTATCCTCTCTCATAGGGCTCTGGTGGCTTCGCCCATGGTCCTTGTGTTGTGTTGCTTTTACGTGCACCAGGAAGATTTTGTTTTACTTAACCACTTGTGAGTTGGCTTTGCAATATGTTAAAAAAGTGCCCTTCTGTTTTTAGGGAAGCTGGGAGCCAAGAAACTATGTGGAGGCCTCTCCTAAAACCATATGTGGATGGGGTACATGGAGGCTGGTGTTGGATCAGGGCAGGAGCCGTCAGTCTCCAGAGTCAGCCAAATTCCAGTCAGTTCAAATTCCAACTTGGATACTTCCTAGTTGTCAAAGAATTGTGAAGGGAGGGAGGAACATTGACATGATTTATGTTCTTTCTACTTTTGCACTGTGGATGATTCAGTGACTTGGGAATGAAAATCACAGAAATGGTAGAGTGGGCAGTAGGAATAACAGATTCATTCAGTTATCTGGGAGCAAGTGGTTGGTGCAGCTCTGCACAGGAACCGGAAGTGCCAGAAGCCAAGGACCACAGCTCTTCTGTATTAATTTAAAGGGCAAGGAGGGAAAGCAAGAATGAATTCCAGATTTTATTTATAATAACTAACCTTTTATGTGCTGACTAATGGCCATTTTACAGAAAGAGAGGGAGAGAGAAAAAGAGAGACACAGACTAATACTCTACATTGTTATCAAGGGTTTTTTTTTTGTACCTTTAGATGAATAGTCAGTTACCCATCAATCAGATGCCTCAAAATCACTATTACATTAAAAAATCCACCTCAGCTTACACTCTAATTGGAAAATTTCTAACTGCCATCATTTTTAAGGACAACACGTATCTAAGAAGTCTAGTCCTCCTCTTTCCAATATCGAAGCCAAAAGACCAGTCAACACAAAGGAAGTATTTCCAAAGAAACACAGAACCATTTGATTAATAAACCTGGAGGAAAAAAATAGCATCAAAGAAAAAAATTTCAAAAGATTTATTCCAAATGAAAACTAAACCAAGCCATAGAAAAAATTATGGATCCATGTTTCCATTTCAAACTATTTCTTAGCTTACTTTGTACATTTTCTTTAGCTCGCTCTTTAGAGAAACTATATCTATAAAGCACTGCAATGAGATTTGCCAGTTGGAAGGGTGTAAGCAGGAGAATGAGAGCTAATATGATTCTTGAATCGCGTTTGACCAAACCTTCAGGAAACTGAGTCATGCAACGGAAAGAAGGCAAAGCCCATGCTGAGACTGTTTGCTTAATCACATTGAGTCAGCATTCTGATACCACTGTGGGGTCTTTCAGTATTAAGCAATTCTATAAAAAGAGACTGTTCTTACCCTCATCCTTCCGTTTCTTATTGCTGGCCCATCTTCTGCCAATCTCAACACGTACAAATCCATTTTGTATTCCCTTCCTCCACGAATGCTGAATCCAAACCCTTTGGCGCCCTTCTCCATGTCCACAGTGAAATAATCAAAATCCTGTAGAGTTGGCGAGAGAATGGAATAAACAGGTGTTTGATATCAGGAAGCTTCTGTGGTCAGTCTCTCTGTTCTCCTTCTCCCTTACAGTTAATGTGTCCCAAATGACATGATATTGTGAGAACAAGTAATCTCACTTCGCAATCTAGCAAAATGAGAGACAAAATTCCAAAAGTTCAAGCAGATCTGAATGCAGTTTCCTTGGTCATTAAAAGAACTACCGTGTAGCTTGATTACTTTGGTATCCATTGTTTACTTGGCAAACAAAATGACTGCATATACGTCTGAGCGATACTATCACTCCTTTGTGTTTCCTCATTCACTGCTGTTGGGCACCATAAATAAATGTATCAGAGTCGTGTGTGTCTGTGTCTCTGTGTGTACATGTGTGTCTGTGTGTGCACATGTGTGTACATGTATCTGTGTGTACACGTGTGTATGTGTGTCTATATGTGTGTCTCTGTGTGTACGTGTGTGTCTGTGTCTATGTGTACATTTGTATCTGTGTGTACATGTGTCTGTGTGTACATGTGTGTCTATGTATACATGTATGTATGTGTGTGTACATGTGTGCCTCTGTGTACATATGTGTGTCTGTGTGTATCTATATGTATGTGTGTGCACGTGTGTGTCTATATGTGTGTCTCTGTGTGTACGTGTGTGTGTACATTTGTATCTCTGTGTGTGTACATGTGTATTTGTGTGTACACGTGTGTCTGTGTGTACATGTGTCTGTGTGTATGTGTGCATGTATGTCTGTGTGTACGTGTGTATATGCGTGTCTGTGTCTACATGTGTGTATGTGTGTACGTGTGTATATGTGTGTCTGTGTGTATGTGTGTGTACATGTGTGTCTATGTGTACATGTTTGTACATGTGTGTCAATGTGTCTGTGTTTGTGTCTGTGTACATGTGTGTCTCTATGTGTACATGTGTGTCTGTGTGTGTAAGTGTGTATCTGTGTGTCTGTCTGTATATGTGTGTACATGTGTGTCTCTGTGTGTATCTGTGTGTAGGTGTGTGTGTATGTACATGTGTCAATTATAGGTTTGCCCATTAGGAAAATGAAATTTAATGGGGTCCTGGGGGTACCTGGGGCTGCCTGTAGTCTGCCAGGGGGTACTGCCTGGTGTCAGGGGAGTGCTGCCTGTAGTCCAGCAGGGGAGGCTGCCTGTAGTCCAAGGGTGGGGGTTGCTGGTAGTCCCCTCCTGGGGGCTGCCTGTAGTCCAGCGGTGGCTGCCTGTAGTCTGTGAATGGAGGCTGTCGGATGTCTGGTTTCACATCTTGCCTTGCTTTCACTTCCGACCTGTAACTAAATAAATGGACATGGGATTTGCTCTGAGGTCTCAGCATTCTAAGGAGATTAGAATGATCACATGACCTCTAGGCACATGTGGGCCACACTTCTTGAGGTCCTTTTGCATGTTCAGGAATTTGAGAATATCATAGATGATAAGCATTATTTTAAAATCCTTGACAAATGCCATATTGTCTACTTTTCATTTGGCTCCTTGAGAAATCAAGGTAAACATGATGGCCCAACCAGAACTTTGTGGAAAAGGACTTATGGATATCCCTCTTTGACTTTGGCTATTTACAAACTTGTACAACTGTAGCAAATCTAGGGAGTTAAACTATACATCCCAAACTATACATCCCAAAATATCAGTTTGTCTCAACACCAGTAAACCAACTCTCTCAACCACTCTCTCTCGCCCACACACTATTCATTACTTTATGACAGCACAACCAAAGTAATCTCTAAATACTCTATAAATATATAATTAAAGGCAATATTTTAACCTGCTAGGTTTGGTCTTTTTGAATATCTTACAGAGGTTAAAGGAGTGATAGCAAAGCATAATCATGAGCTGTAAGTCAAGGAGAAAGTCACTGGGTCATTGCTAAGAGTAGAAACATATTACATAGTTTTAATACTGGACTATAACTATCAGATTAGTATCAGATGCTATTATCAGATACTACCACGGCCATAAGATGAAAGGGAAGGCAAAAATGTGTATGTCCAACATTTGTCTCTTTCTTGTTTCTAGATGTTACTTACAGTAGCCTTCCACCCCATCCATGGGGGTTACATTTCTAGACCTCAGTGGTTGTCTAAAACTGCAGACAGTCCTGAACCCTATATACACTATGCTTTTTCTTATACCACAAATCTATGAGAAAGTTTAATTTATAAATTAGGCACAGTGAGAGATTAACCCAGCACTGGGCTCGATCTCACAACCGTGAGAACATGACCTAAGCCAAAATCAAGAGTGGGACGCTTAACCAACTGAGTCACCCAGGAACCCCACTACTATTTTTAAAAATCACTCACCTGAACAATTGCCATTAGTGCAATCTAACATTTGGTGAGGATACACTAAAAATGTACAGTAATAGATGTATTTATTTGGAGTGTTCGAAAGGATGTTATTTTAATCAACACTTTGAGCAGGTCCCATTTGTTACTTAAATGGGAAGTAAGTGCAGAAATGACACATTCCTCTTGTGAACTGCAGAAGTGACACATTCCTCTTGTGAACTGCAGAATTTAGGCTTTGTTTCCTACCTCGGCAAGTTGTCCACTCACCTATTGGGATTGTGAATGCTGAGAACAGAATTATTTAAATATGCTTCGAATAAGATGCTTAACCACACAAATGAATGAATTAAACAAAAGAACTGAACTGGCTGCCATTCGTTGGCATGTGTTGATTTCCTTCCTAGAAACTGTTTGGTAGATTAGATGTCAAGGTGCTTTGAGTTACAGCACAAGTCACTTTGTTTTCATGATCTGTGTGGTAGTGGTATGCGATATCCATTATGTGCCCCATTTCCAACCAGATGTGTCACGAGGTATAGCCAAAGAGGGTGAAATGTAAAGTCTCCCCAAAGATTACACAACAGCCTAGAATAGGAACCGTTAAAATGCAACAGCTGTCATCCAAGCCTACCTTCTGGCATTCAGACTGCATTTGAACCAGTGCTGTCTGTCAGGATTTTACATTGAACTGTACCTTGAAGAGTCTTTAATGAGGAAAATATACTTAAGTTTTTATGAGTGTTGCTAACTGTTCAGTGAATGATACAGCGGCTTGGGCAAAAACTATGTTGCTTTGAATTTGTGAAATACGTTAAGGAAAACTCAGGATTATTTAAAAAAAAATACAGCCTCTTTAAAATTCCTTCACTCATGAAAGAAAGTCATCAGTATAACTCTTTGTTGCTATTAATTCCACTATTAAAGAGCCTGTAGAGATAAAAACAACAACAACAACAACAACAACAACAACCAGATTTCTAGTGATAAAATCTAGCAGAATTTTATGGTATGAACAAGTTCCAGAACCAAGAAACAATGCCCATGTGGTACAGGATCTTGTAGTGGGCTTTTGCCTCATGTGGACCTTTTATAAGAATTCCTTCCAGCTTAAGCATCTAGGGTTAAAAGTACGTAAAAAAAGAAGTAAATTTCCAGTGTTTTTTTACTGACTTTGCTGTTTAAAATGCAGTCAAGGGGCACCTGGGTGGCTCAGTTGGTTAAGCATCCAACTTCGGCTCAGGTCATGATCTCACAGCGTATGGGTTTGAGCCCCGTGTTGGGCTTTGTGCTGACAGGTCAGAGCCTGGAGCCTGCTTAGGATTCTGTGTCTCCCTCTCTCTCTGCTGCTCCTCCCCTCATGCTTTGTCTCTCTCTCTCTCTCTCTCTCTCTTTCTCTCTCTCTCTCTCAGAAATAAATAAGCATTAAAAAATTAAAAATAAGTAAATAAAATGCAGTCAAATATTAATTTCCCTTGCTGGGGAAGGTGAGCTCTGCTATTTATACTTAGTTTTGAAATATATTATATAATGGTTCTTTTGTTGTTTCCAATGAATGCTTCTCCTTGAATACTGTTTTGCTTATGTGCATATTAAAACGATTTTGTTTCCAGAGTATATATCAAAAGGTTGTTAAGGGATAGAGACATAAGTAGAGGTGTGCAGGGTGTCAGTAGGAAGCCAAAGTGAAAGTAAATAAGACAGGATAAAATATTCAGTCATTTTAATTCATAAAATAAAAATGTGGAAGCAGATCGTCATTTAATTTTATCCCATTTTAACATGGAAACTGGCTCAGTTTGACATGGAGTTAGGTGGGCATTTCTTGTATAGATGAACCACTAGAAAATGCATACGGGGTAATTGGCATAAAAGCTGTCTTGGAGACATCTCTAGCCTGATCTAGAGAAAGACAAAGAGCTCTTGATACCATGACCATGTTTAAATGAAGCTAGGAAAATGATCTGGTATCTGTAAAATTATTAATCTCTTCATTCATATGTAAAAGAGCCACCCACTAACAATCAACAGTTAAGCCAGGAAACCCCAGTGCCAAGGAAGGGCTCTCTGAAAGCAGGCACTTGCCAGGGTTTTAATATTAGTGCAGCAAAGTTCACTGGGAAAATTTGTTGGTGATTTATAAAAATTTGAATCAGGTCAATTGGTTAATCCCAGAGTTGGGAAATATTTTATTCCGCATAGTCAGGACAAAAAGACATTCCAAAGACTGTTGCTTCTCTGATCAGGGCCAACGAGTTCCAGTTGTGGGCTAGTAGCAGTTGAAGCATGATAGTGGCCTTGCCCAAATGTTATTCTCCCCACTGAATTATAACACGACAGGGATGAGATTACCCACCCCGAAGCCAGAAGCAAGAGCCCATGTCTGGGAGAGTCTGACTCTGGAAAGGTGAGATAGAACTGTGGCTGGGAGATTAATAGACGGAGGCAGAGCCATAAGAGGAGTCTGAGGCTGGCCCGGGAATTGCATGTGCTCAGCCCCTTCCTCCTGAGTCTGAAATGAATCCTGGGGAAAGCCAGTGTGATCTGTTAAAACAGCTCACGGTGAAAGCAAACACGTCAGTGGCTTATTACTGAGATACCCAGGACTTACTCCTCTTATGGGTTGTCAAATTCTTACCCCCCTATCGTTTGCTTTATGGTCTTTAGTCTTTTTTCTTCCGTGGAATATATTAAAACCATAAACAGCTGAGGATAACAGACATTTACTTTTTCTGTGAAAGCAAATGGGGGAACTCCTGAGAAGAACAGGGCTTTATGGAAATAGCACCTGTGGCACAGGGAAAATATTTGCTTTGCAACTGCGTGAGTGATGGACCTACAGAGTTCTGGGACTTGGAAACTGAGTCTCACTTCATCTTTCCCAACATATGAGGCGGGAGCTAGGAAGCAGATGTTCAGAAAACATTAGAATTATGGAAAAGACCGGTGAGGGTTTTGTACACAGAGATGTTCCTGTGGGTTGTTCTGTTTTTCTCCTTCAAAAGAGGGAAAACAGCATGGGAACATGTCTTCATCTCTTTCCTTTATGGCTCAACCTAATCCAGGCTCCCTGTTACACACAAGTTCATTGTAAGAAGACAATGCTGTTTTTACATGACATCCTTTTTTTCTGGAAGTTCAAAGTGGCTTATTCATATTAGTTTATGAAATGGAATGGAAGAACCTCATTAGATCATGGGTAGGGGGATATAGGCAAAATGCAGTAAAAAATGCTAACATTTATTACTGCTGACAAGTTTTGCCACACTTCCCTCTCTCCACACCACCATTGTTCTCTGAGCCACCACCTTCATTGATCCAAGGATATCAGCAGCCATCTCTAATTGCTTAATCTACATCCAACCCTCACCAGCTCCCAGTCAGCTCTCTGTGTGGCCCACTGGGCGGCCTTGAAAAGGAAATCCAGTGATGTCAGTCTTCAGTGTAAAAGCTTCCAGTGACTTGTCATTACACTGAAGCTCAAAATCTTTGGTGTGCCTGGGTGGTTCAGTCGGTTGATCATCCCAGGTCATGATCTTGTGTTTGTGGGTTTGAGCCCTGAGTTGGGCTCTGTGCTGACAGCTCAGAGCCTGGAGCCTGCTTGGATTCTGTGTCTCCATCTCTCTCTGCCCCTCCCCTGCTTGCTCTCTGTGTCTCTTTATCTCTCAAAAAATAAAACATTAAAAAAATTTAAAAAAAATCTTTAACATGCTTACAGTCCCTATCACTCTCATTGCTACATCTTGAACCATGCTCCCTGACCTCTTCCCTACACTGACCTTATTTATTGCCATGCCTTTCAAGGTTGCATGCTCCCTCCTGCCTAAGGGTCTACATCTATGTTCTTCAGTTTGGAGTCTCTTCAACGTGGTCTTCATCTAGTTAATCCCTACTGATCATCTACTGATCATCTACCTACTAATTGCTCATCATTTCTTGAGGAAATGTTCTCTTTTTGTGAAGAACAGACCCCTGTATTTGCTAATAAAACCACATGTGTGACACCCACAGAATCTCTAAATCACAGAAAGGAGCACCTGGCAATTTCTACTTTATGAAACTTTCTCTTCGGTGTCCTGTTGTGTCCTGTCCCAAACTCTCCCTCTCCCCACCTCCCTCACCTCTCAGCATCAGAAACACCAGGGGAAACTTTACCTATTTTCATGTCCTTGCAGCTGAAGTGGCTGAGGAGGAGCTGGTTGGGCAACAGGGCTGTTGGGAGTGGCTGGGCTCGGCTGGGCCAGAGGACTCTGCTGGGCCATGGGGCTCTGCTTCTCTGAGCTGGGTGCCGATGCTGGGCTGCTGAGCTCTGCAAAGGGGAGCCAAAGTGGCAGGTGCAGTCAGGTTGGCATCTGATAAAGGGCAAGAGGTGGCCAGAGGTGGTAACTCTTTGCCTCCTCAGATGACTCAAGGCTTCAGTTTTCTCAGTTTCTGTTAGGCTTTAAGACAGCAGGTTAAACTTATCAATTATCCAATCAAGTTCCAATACCATTCGCAGAATTAGTATTATTTCATGAATTACAAGTGTTGCTGAACAAAGTTAAACAGAGTCTCTTGTCATTTTCCTAGCAGAAAAGATTACAATAAAAAAAAACATGAAAAAATAAGCCAGAGGAGTAAGCTCTAAAACATATTCTATTTTTCCAGTGCTGCCCACTGAGAGAAAACATTTGAGCTGCTACTTTTTGGTTGTAAAGACAAATCCTACCGGTATTCCCAAGTTTGGACAAGGAAGTAACCATAATAGAAATAAATGCTTTTCATAATATTCTCTCTAATTCCTTGTTGGTTTTATTGCTCAATCACCCCCTGTGCTCCATGGTTTTTCAGAAAGAAAAGGAACATTGGACAGAAGAATGTTCATAAAATTGTTCTTTGTTAACACAGCTTCTTGGATTTTCCTGTAATAGCATTACCGTCTCAACTGAAATTATCTGTATATGATGCAATGCAAATAA
This sequence comes from Prionailurus bengalensis, assembly GCF_016509475.1. Classification (NCBI taxonomy): domain Eukaryota; kingdom Metazoa; phylum Chordata; class Mammalia; order Carnivora; family Felidae; genus Prionailurus; species Prionailurus bengalensis. Next base: position 81,895,084 of record NC_057348.1, read on the forward strand.
GACAGACATATTTCAGACTGGGGAAAACAGAAAAGCGAGTCAGATTTTTAGTGACCAATCTTGCTTAGAGTTCATTTGAATATTTCACACATAATGATGTCTGCAAGTAACAGGTTAAAAACACCGCAGTCATTTTCTGTTCTGTTCTTTTTATTTGGTTGGGTGATAAAAGGGAGGTGATCTATTCTTTATTAAGCCATTCTTCCCCTTTCTTGTCTGGCAGTCCAGATTTTGAAAAATACTTTCCACTTGTGGGGTTTCTCATCTTCAGCACTGTTGACATTTTGGGCAAGACAATTCTTTGCTGGGGGGGGAGGGGCTGTCCTGTGCATTGTTGGATGGCTGGCGGTATCCTTGCCCTGTACCCGCTAGATGCGGGTAGCATTACCATCCTAATTGTGACAGTCAAAAACGTTGTCAGACCTTACTGAACATCCCCCAGGGGGACAAAATCACCTCAGTTGAGAACCACTGTTTTGTATGGAAAGTCAGGTGACTGTTTAGTGCCTGCTTGCCAGATAGCCCCAAGACGGAATCAGGAGACTGAGGAAAACAGAGGCGACCAAGGTAAGTAGACCTATCACTCTCCATGTGGTATTCTACAATCCACTCACAGGTGAGCTCTGGGGACTGAAATCTCGAGCATCATTTCATGAGTCAGCAGCTACAAACCAGTAATGAACCAGTGTCTGGAAATGGTGACTTTATGGTGAACTGGTTCTTAGATCCTTGTGGCCCTCAAGGCATGGCAATAAGCTGTAACTCTCACTACTCTTCAAGCCTCAGGGGGGAGTCCTTATACAGAGAAATTCAAAAGATTAAGTGGGAATTTAAAATTCTTATCAGATGCAACGTTTTCTAAATGAGCTCTCTTTACACCACAAAACTTCCTCAAGCTTTTCAAAATCAATCTGACTTTGAAGAATCCTCCAGAGCTTAACTGTTAACATGAATACACTTTTTTTTTTCTGCTTCAGATTTGTAACTCTATAATCTCTGTTGAATGGGTTCTGGTTTAATATAAGCATAAAAACAGTACTCCCCAGACCACGGGGAATGATTGAATAACCCAGTGTCTTGAGATTCACACTATTTATCTATAATGTCACACAGCTTGATCTCTGAATGAAACTGGTACTAAGTAAACAGGATATGGGTTGCAAGAGAGAGTGGATTTCTGCAAAAGTAGAAATAGGAATCAACCTCAGGCGCTCTGGCACCACTATGATGGCGGCCAGGCTCAGGCACTCACCCTCCTGAGGGATGATGCGGAGGGTGACACTAAGACCAGCATCCTTGATGAGCTTCACAATGTCTGCATGAGGCATGTTGATGATGGACTGGCCGTTCACTGCTAAGATCCGGTCTCCCACTTTCAGTTTTGCACAGCGGTCTGCAGGACTCCCATCGATGATGCGGCCGATTTTATGGGGCACAGCTAAAACAATCCCCAACAGAATCAGATATCAGGAGTGTTCCCAGCACTGTTCTGTTTTTTTTTTTTAATATTTTTATTTATTTTTGAGAAAGCACAAGTGGGGGAGGGATAGGAGGAGGGAGACAGAGGATCTGAAGTGGGCTCGGAGCGGACTGCGATGAGCCCGATGTGGGGCTTGAACTCACCAATCGTGAGATCGTGACCTGAGCCAAAGTTGGAAGCTTCACCAACTGAGGCCCCTAGGGCCCCCCCGCCCCAGCACTGTTCTATCTTTGAGTCCAGCCCCACAGAAAAAAATGCGATATCAGAATTCTTTTTTCCATCAGTAAATTTGCCTTTTGAAATCATAATCATGCCTATTAAGTGTGGTCCTGTGCATTCCACTGAGATCAGAATTTCTAAATTCAAGTTCTGTGCAATGACAGACCAATTCCAAACACATGGACCAGGGGTCCTCAAATTCTGGTGTATCATAATCACTCTAGGATTAAAAATACAGCTCTTTGGGCCTTAACCTGACCTTGTGCATCAAAATGTCCAGGAGCAGGTGAGAATCACAATTTTTTTTTTTTGAGAATCACAAATTTTTAAGAAGCTCCTCAAGACATTCTAATACACACAAAATTTTGAGAACCACAGGCATACATTATTGTGAGACCATACTGTAGAGATAATAATACAGTTTCAGAAGGATACAATAAATGTCAAGAATTCAATTTCTACCCTTGTCTATTTTACTGAGAGAAGAGATCAGGGAAGGAGAGAAATCTATATTAACATGGGCTGTCGCAGCAGGTGAAGAAGCTATGCTCAACTTCCTATCATCCACTAATCTTCGGTTTCAAGGTTGATGCAGGTTTCAAATCTTACCTCTTCTTTCTGATTTAATTTATAAGTGGTGCTGATAATTTATTAAGTGATGCATAATATATTGCATCAAATCTAAGATGCCATTATGACAAACTTCTGTTTTAGGTATCATAAGAAAGAAGGAAAGAAAGAAAGAAAGAAAGAAAGAAAGAAAGAAAGAAAGAAACTCTGCCAATTAAACAATGACACTCCATTGACTGTAAGATGCTGTATAATTTTTTAGATATTTAAATTATGAAAACGTGTATTAGAATTGATCAAATATGGCATATGTCTCTTTAAAACCATGAAAGCTTATGTATGTATGTATGTATGTATGTATGGAGAGCCAGGTGCATGAGGATAAAGATTTTTTAGCAGGTTGACTTCTATTCAATGTAAGTGTTTGAGTGCCTACCAGGATAACTATTTCTGGGGTCAGATACCACTGGCACACCCCTTCCTTCCCCAAGGAGGTTAGAATCTAGAAACCTGTTCTTTTTCCTTTCACCTTTGTAGGTAGGGAACCCCAGCCAGGAAATCACCTGTCAATTACTCTGTGTTGTTTCTTTCCTCATGGAAGTCAGGTACTGATTTATCTGTGTAAAGAGGCAGAGACACTCCACCATTTGTTATGCTTCAGGAGTGTCCGTTCCTTGAACTCTCAATCTTATGTATGTGTTACAGTGAAAGGCAGAACATCAGCTAATAACCACGTAAGGAAGGACAATCAGTGAGTTAATGAACCAGAGCCTTGATCATATTTCCATTGTGACAGGTTATAGATAGCATATGAAAATACTGGCTGAGCCGATGTTTCTGAAGTAAAACTCATGTTGAGTTTTTATTTACAGGCACTAATGGCTTTAATTAAGAACATCTTACTTAAAGCATACTAAAGATCATCTTAGACTCTCAGGACAATGTACTTATTAAGCAGAAATGTAATAAGAACTCATTCATTTAGTTATTTAAAAAAAGAAGGCATTGCAAATTCTTTGGTCTTCTACCATAATTAGAGTGAACATTTGTTCCTGTTTTCGCCCCCTTTCATGTTCAATACTGTCCTTGAACAGTCCATACATGACACGGTCTCCCTGGTTTCCAATGTGTCTATTGCTATCCATCATGTGATCCTTGGAAAGTTACCTGACCTCTCTGAGTTTGTTTTTCAATAGTAAAATTGGGATAATAATATCCCTGACTTCACAGGATGGCTCTGAGAAACAAATGCATTGGCACATGTGAAGTGACTAGAACAGTGCTTGGTGTAAGAACGGATCTATAACTATTAACTTTTCTTTCATTCTCTTTATTACTATTATCTTTTTAATGTTTCTGATATCACTATTGATATGCACGTGTGCTTGTATATAGGTACCAGCTTGAATTCTTTCTACATGGGGTAAACCCGTATTACTGTTAAAACTGAAGAAATGTTTTGCTTATGACACAACAGTATCTCCTAAGTATCAACACTGGAAAACAGCTTCACTTGGGAAAAAGAAATGTGTTTTGGGGATTATACAGATGCTAGATGAGGCCAAACACCCTGTTTGTTTTTCTCTGGTTTTACAAAAAAGATGTTGTATGTCTGTGTAGGAAAATGCCAACTCATAAGTAAGACTTTATTATTTAAAGGGAAATTAGTATAATACAGATGTCCTCATTATCCGCATTGAGCCTTAAACACACACAATTACAACTACATTAAAATATATATAATTTAATCCTTAAGAAATCATGTGAGATACTGGATAGAATTACCATTACATGTTTAGAGTGGAAGAAACCGAGCTACAAAGTCATTAGCGATTGTCCGACTCAGAAAGTCCAAGCAAGATTTAGAATCCCAGTCTGCTGGATTCCAGAGGCTTTGCTCTTAACCACGGCGCTACACTGTATCTCTTGACTTTGTGGTTCCTTTCCTCCACCCAAGCACTTGTTTCATGGGCACCTGGTACTTTTATTTGGTGAGTGCAGCTTGCCTATAATCAGGCAGTCACAAACACTTCACCAGTGGCCCTCATCCAGGGGAGAGTGGAAGGCAGAAACTCTGCTTGAAGCTGGTTCTTTGTGGCAGCTGTCTTTTGACAGGCAGGACATGAGGAAGAAGGGAGAGGAAAGGGGAGGAAGGAAGGCAAGGGGAAGGAGAGGAAGGGAGAGGAAAATTGGACAGCTCCTCAGATCCCTTTTGGTTGGGACTTCACATCATGGTGTCATTCCTTTATTTGAAGTCATTTCTTTGGGTATTAGAAATACATTTCAAATGAAATTTAAAAATACACTTTAAAACACATACAGCTGGTATTTGGATGATTTGCTGCTTTGAATTATTCATGCCTATACTCCCCTCCATTACCGTGCATCATTTAGAATCTCCTGGGCATAAAGCCCCAAATGTTTCAAAACATAGATTTCACACACACACACACACACACACACACACTTTTATGAGCTCAATAACAATAAAAACAAAACAATAAGTTATAATTTGTTAATTTCCAGGCACTGGGCTAAGTGCTTATTTTAAATCCTGACAGCAGCAGTGTGAAGTAGCTGTAAAAGTATAATAATCATGTTTAGTTTATTGTTAAGAAAACAAAGAAATGTCAAAGCCAGGATTCAAACCTATGCCTGTGGCTTCAAACCTTAGGGTTACTCCCTCCTTTTTTTGATATATGCCAGGTTGGAAGCAATTTGAATTATGAGAACTGAGGGAATGGCTCAGCTTAGGAACAGCTTAGGAAAGCATGCTGCTTGAGATTTTGAGATGAAAGTTTCATTGTAAACAGATTTATTTGCTTATGATGATAACTCTTAGTTTCAAGGCCATTTTCACTTTACTGTGGCAGACAGAATAACAACTGAACTAAAATAATAAAAACTAAAATGAAATAGTGAAAACTGAAATAAATTCTATGGTAGTCACACAGAATGACTGAGTGGCTTACATAAAATGGGAGTGAGTACACAATTTAAAAAGGTGTGCCCATAACTGGAAGCATCTGACATAGTTTTGTTAAAATTGTTTCTATTGGCATGTGCTTTAATAAAAACAGTGCTTGAAACTCTTGGCAGCTGAACACAGCTTCACTTTTTCTTCACCAGCAATTTCCCTACACATGTAAGTACATTGAATGTTGATGTGCAACAACTCACTGACAAGAGGTGGGCTCAGAGAGGATTCTCCCTGAAAACAAGATGCAGTTCCATTTGCTCAGTTAGGAAGTCTGCAGAACTAATGACCTAAGTGCTTTCTGTGCATTGCTAATGGAATTACAGAGCATGGAAGAGGCCATGACCTTGGTTTCTATTATTGGGATGAATGGTACTCGTTAATTCTCTGGGAATTGATGACTAAGGTAACTGCTGGAGCACAGTCCATTTAGACAGCATGCCTTCCAGACATCATCTGTCAGGTAGCAGCATAAATCAAGTCTTTGGACCAGTATTCTTGACACAGTGTGCTTAGGATACACAGATATTTGGAAAAGTTGCAATATGTCATGAAGCTTTGAACATGCTAACATTTGGGAAGGAGACAATATATCACTACTTAGAAATTTCCCTTTAACTTCAAATCACATAAGCTATGGAAAAAGAAACCCATCTTTTTCCTCTTTATTTCTTTGTGGGGAAAACACCACTATATATTCATATTTTATATTATAAAATTTAGTATTTTCAATTTTATATTTTCCTGTACATGAATTAACCCTTTGACGCCTGCTCAAGCACAGCATCCTTGTTTCAGTAGGGCTATTCAGACACAGTTGGACTGGATCCTAAATTTGTTCTAAAGGCCTGGATTCTTTGGGTCTTTGGCCCCACTACTACAGGAGGCAATGGTCCTCCTCCCTTTTTGCTGTTTGGTTCTCTTCAGGGAGCTTTGTGTGGTCTATCCAGGCTCCTTCAGCCATTGGTTAACCAATGAACTCTTCTTGAGTTCTACCTTAGGTTCATTCCCATAAAGAAGATGACACAGTTGCCTGGATGACTTTTTTTTTTTTTTTGCTTTGGCAGTAGAATCTTCCTGAAATTTCTGGTGATGGATTCTTCCTGAAATTCTCAGCTGCACCTGAGGGAAGGGGTAGTAGTTCCCTCTCCCTCCACTTTTCCCCCCATGTTTCCTTGTTGTTTTTTATGTGTTTTATTTCAGAAAAGGAAAACTCGTGACTCATATTTACATTTAATTATCTTCTTGTTAATAGATCCACAAAGTGGAATTGTATATGGAAGCGGAGGAAAGCATTAGATAGGGAAAATGGATTCTGCATCAATCATGTCAAATTTATAAGCAAGAAGTTTCTGAAATGAGTGTGACAATAGTAAATACTTCAAAGGCAATCAATAACATAAACTCTCATTAGCTCACAATTCCATTAATCTGTGAAGGTTAAACAACATGCCATTAGTTTAAGGAGGCAAGGAAAGTTACTTTGGATTTAAAATCTGTGACCTGATATGGAAAGAAGTGTGTGTGTGTGTGTGTGTGTGTGTGTGTTCAGTTGGATGATTACAGTTTCTTTTCTTAAAATAATCTGTGACAGGGGCACTTGGGTAGCTCAGTCGGTTAAGTGGCTGACTTTGGCTCAGGTCATGATCTCAGGATTCATGAGTTTGAGCCCCCTGTCTGTGCTGACAGCTCAGAGCCTGAAGTCTGCTTTGGATTCTGTGTCTCCCTCTCTTTCTGTCCCTCCCTTGCTCATGCTCTGTCTCTGTCTCTCAAAAATAAATATACATTAAAAAAACTTAAAATAATCTGTGACAATGATTTACTGTCTAGTTTCAGAATTGTGGGTTAGAGCAGGGGGATCAGCTACTCCATCAACAACACATTTCTGCATAGCATCATCTTACTAACAGCTCTAGTGCTCGGCACAGTGTGAGAGATAGTAATGAAACAACACATGCTATCTGGCCTTAAGAAACTCACAGCCAAGTTGGGGAGATTCATATACAAATACTTATAACACAAATTGGCAACTCCATGGTAAAGGTAGCAAGGGTACCCTCAACAAGGGTACAGAAGAGGGGTGAATCATTGGGTTCAGGTGCGGACTTAGAGAATGGTAAGGAAAAAGGAAGTTCATTCTGGGGAAGTGGGCACATAGTGTCCTAGGCTAAATGGCAGCTCCCTTGGTGAAAAAGTCATGGTGGTACACAGGGACCTATCAAATCCATGGAGGAAGAAGCAAAGAGAGATGTTTTGAAGTTGGGGTCCCTCCTACCTTCAAAATTCTTGTTTCCCTCACTGAGATCCCTGATACAATAACTTTACCCAGATCCTCTAGATGGACCCTGAACATATAGGAACAACAGAAAAGTAATTGTCTCAGAGCATTCCTATCACTTTAACCCACAGTGAAGAATTCTGTTTTCCTGCCTTTAGAAATCCAGGCTTAGTATTAATTGCTGATTTTCCGTATCTCCTTCCTAGAAGTCCTGGATAAGCATATTCTACTGTAACAAATCCATTTAGGTCAATGTTGTTCCTTCCTGGAGTGTGACAGTGTCCTTCGAAAGAGTTTTTCTTGGTCATCAGGGAGTGGAAATGTGGCAAAAACATGTGTTTGGTATTTTTTAAAAATTTGCAGAAAAATTAAGAAAAAACAGCATGACTCGTTTTCCTCTAAAAGTCTGTGGAATTTGCTTTCCAAAAATGAAAAGGTCTTCCCTGACATTCATAGCCAACTGAGTTACAAGACCCAAAATCGAGCAGCTGGTGTTTTAAGGATTGCATATTCCAAAAGTGCACTTTTCCCCTCTCAGCACCATTAGTCATTCTCTTGTGGTTGAACGGTTGAGTTACCCTATAGTTGGTAATAAGCAGACGGTCAGATGGGAGAATGGGAAGAGGAGCCCATCAATGGCAACTGGGAAGTCCAGCCAAACTCATGTTTCCAAGGGCAGAAAGAACCATACAGAAAGTATTTAACTATATGCCTGGATAGAAAGAAATGATTGTTAGCTATATTTTACCCTGTATGCTTTTATTTTGCACCAATTAAAATCTCATAGCCAAGTACTGAGAGTGAATTGGTAATCTAAAGAAACCTCATTTTATTAAGAACTGTAATTAGCTATAACTTGACTGTTCCATCCCAGAACATGAGGCTGGGTTAAAATGGTTTTTTGTTTGCAAAGATTTGGTGGGCTTATAATACAGGACTGTTTCATGGTTGTATAACCTGTGTAGTCACACAGGTTCCATGCTCAAAAGGGCCTTGTGTTTAGTTTAACGTCTATTGTCATCATTTTGACATTCTTTTTTTTTTTAGGTTTATTTATTTATTTTGAGAAAGAGAGAGAGAGAGAGGATAGGAGAAGGGCAGAGAGCGAGGGAGAAAGACCATTCCAAGCAGGCTCCACGCTGTCAGTGCAGAGCCCGACCTCGGACTCCATCTTACTAACCACGAAATCATGACCTGAGCTGAAATCAAGAGTCCGATGCTTAACTGACTGAGCCACCCAGACACCCCGCCATCTTGACATTCTTAATAATGCTTGAATGAGGACTCCACATTTTCATTTTGCACTGGGCCCTGAAAATTATGTAGTTGATCTTATGTAGATACAACCATATCAGTCCATTGTTTTAATGTCTGCCCTGGAAGATGTAAATGAAAATATGTTATAGCTATCCAGGAAAATTATCACAAAGGTGGGTGGTAGGGTAGGAGCAAAAATAACCCCTTTTTCATGTGGCTGCATTTCTTATCCCCATACATATCACTAGAAGAAGTAGTCCAGAGAATTTCTGTTAATTATACTGAAGATCCTTAATTCTTCACATTTTGATGCAAGAACCCTAAAGTATTACCTCAGTTCTGTTGTGGAAATTATCTTTATATAATTAGTCACTCATTATTGAGTCATCTACAGAGCAAATGTTCTTTATCTGTCTTAATAGACTTTAATAAACACCACCATATTTCAAGGAATTTGTGTTTTTGATATGATTTATTTCCCTCATAATCTGGCAAAATGTCTAGATTAGAATGACAGGAACCAAAGAAACTTCAGAATAGTTATGATCCCCAAATCTATCATTGGCTAGGAGGGTAAGCATGTGCGGGAATGAGGAGCTGAACAGAATGGAAAAAGAGTTCCACTTTTAGATATTTAAACCTTAATCTTCTGTTGAGGTACTTTCCATTTTATGGACTATCTTAAAAGCTCACTTTTTACTTTGCTAATTTCTAGGTAGCTAAGATTTTCTTTTTGATCTGTTTTGGTCTGAAAGTTGCTATAAAAAATTTGATCCCCTAAGTCAAATACCAACCCTATTCAGCATTTTTGTGTAAGCCCCTTCCTGGTCCCCCAAAACCCTGACAAACACATTCCACCACTCAGTAAAATCAACAACCCAGGAGTCTCTAGTCAAGGAGTAGACAGGGACCTTCTGTGTGGTTCAACTTGAATAATTTTAGTGAGTAAAACTGGATAGCTTTTAGCAAGTTTTTCTTACAAATAACCAAACAACAACCTGATATAGTAATAATGAAAAAGTTTAGAAAGTTACTAATATTAAAATATGATAAAGGGTTTCATTTCCTGCAAAGCATAAAAACAAGTTGTTTTACTCCTTTATAAAAACGGTCACAGGGTTGAGAGTCAGTATAACACTCCCATCCCAAACAAGCAACTCTCCCTGTCAAAGGGTTACTCGCTGTCTTTATGACAAATTTAGTTCCTGAATAAGAGGTTCCTTTTATTTACGATTTAATTGTGGACGCTTTATCAAGTCATTACCAGAAAATGCTGGATTATTCTATAAAATGAGAAAATCATATAAAAATGTCAAAACTCATATCATGATGTAAAAGGGACAAAATAATCAGAATAATTGTCTTCTAATGGTTGGAGATCTCTTATAATTAAAACAATTTAAATAATACATGCATAAATTAAAACAAAATAAAGGACAACCTAAATGCTTATAATGAAAAACCACAGTCTCCTGCCCTAATCCTCCAACATCCTCTCCAGTTCTGTGATCCAAAGGCAAACGGTTTCTTCTTCACACTTCTAAATTATATTCTTACATGGCTATTTCTTAATTTGTCAACTGGAGTCATATCTATTGACTTCCTATAATGCTAGAGGATTTGGCCTTCTTATCCAGTGGCCCACCTCCTCTCCTTATCCACGTACAGTTTTATCATTAGTTTCAGTTAAACCAGTTATCATTGCTGATAGTCTCACCATGTAACTATTGCTCACTGTAGTGTACTGGGATTTCATTTCTTTTCTTGTACAGTTTGCCTCCCCTCCCACCCTGAATCAAGTTTCTGACTGTGTCATTCCCCCTGCCCCCACTTCTGCAATACCCTTTCTCTTTCCTCATTATCCCCCCCAAAGCTGCCCAAGTCATCTGTTCAGTTGAGCCCGGGGTCGAGGGACCTCCTTCCCATAGGTAGGTAAGTTTGTCTCAAGTTCTGCTGCTCAGTGACACTCGGGGTTTTCCTGTTGTGCTCCAATATGGGATGAGCGGTTCCATAAACCCTGGGACACCTTTTTTGACTCACTCTCTCATTTTGCTAGAAGATATCCTACAGTATCTTCCTAAGTAAACATGCATGGGCGAAAAATAATTTTTCAATATTTAATGTTTGAAAATGTCTTCATTTTTACCTTCTCAATTGATTGGATTCTAACTAAAATTCTAGATTGTTATGAAATTAAAGATTGAAAAAAATCATTTTTCTTCAGAATTACAGGCATTACTCCACTGTTTTCTAGTATCCAGTGTTGCTACTGAGAAGTCTGAATCCATTAGGATTTTTTGTTTCCTTTATGTGATCTATTTATTTCACCTTTTCCTTTTGGAAATGTTTACGATTGTCCCAGTGATTTTTGGGTTCTAAAGTCCACATCAATGCATCATGCTGTGGTTCTTTTCAGTCTGGAGACTTGTTTCTTTTAGTTTTGGGGTTGGGAACTTCCATTATAGTTTTTTTTTTTTTTTTTTTTTTTTTTTGATAACTTCCATTCTGTTCCTTTGGTCTCTCTTTCTGGACCTCTTATCGGCTGGCTATTGGTTTCCCAGATTGATCTGTCAGTTATCACTCCTCTCATACTTTCTCTTTCTTTTTATCTTACTTGTGTGATTTCCTTTACTTTTCCTTTCAATCCTTCTATTGGATTAAAAAAAATTTTAATGTTTATTTTTTGAGAGAGAGAGAGAGAGAGAGAGAGAGAGAGAAAATGAGTGAGTGAGGGTCAGAGAGAGAGGGAGACACAGAATCCGAAGCAGGCTCCAGGCTCTGAGCTGTCAGCACAGAGCCCGACGCAGAGCTCGAACTCATGAACTGTGACATCATGAGCTGAGCTGAAGTCAGATGCTTAACCAACCGAGCCACCCAGGCGCCCATCAATCATTCTATCGAATTTTTAATTTCAGTTATGATGTTTTCAATTTCTAATAATTCTTTCTTTAATCATAGTATTCTTTTTTTTATAACATTCCACTTTTATTATAAAATAAAAAATCACGAGGTTTTAATATCTATGTATGTAAGTGAGACATTTTTGAAACTTTCTTTTGTGCCCTCAATTATCTCCATTTCTTCTAGTATTCTTTCATTATTCTTGCTTTGCTTGTTTGTTTTTCCATTTTAAAAATGAGCATTTCATATCTGGAATTCACAGTTGTTGTGTTCCATTCTGTTCCAAGCTTTTTTTTTTTTTTTTAAGTTTGTTTATTTATTTTGAGAGAGACAGAGACAGCATGAAAGGAGGGGCACTGAAAGAGAGACACAGAGAATCCCAAGCAGGCTCTGCGCTGCCAGCACAGAGCCCAATGCAGGGCTCAAACTCCTGAAACCACGAGATCATGACCCAAGCTGAAACTGAGAGCAGACACTTAACTGAATGAGCTACTTCGACACCCCTCTATCCCAAGCTTTTTAAGTTTTGAGCTGCTCTGAATTTCTAAAGAAATAATATCTGCTGTCCATTTCGGTTTTTCAGTTTCCTCTCTCCTGCAAAATGTGTTGCCACTTTTTTGTCTGTAGAATATCTTCTCCACTCATGTTTGTTGCATTCTTGCTCATTTACTCCCATTTTATTTGTGTCTAAGAAATGGGAGGAGATAAGCATGTTACAATTTTACCACCATTAATTAGAAACTGGATATATCTTTTGTAAATTTAAACCAGTTGCTGCCATCAGTATTTCAGTATACCAGATAGAGATTTGGAATCTATTTGGAAAATAAAAAATGTCAACAATTTATGTGACCAAACTTTAAAAGTCCTGCTGTCTCCTGTATCCCTGACAGATAAAAATACAGAAACAAACAAACAAACAAAAACAACCAAACAAACAAAAGAAACAAACCTGCAACTTTTCTTTTCAAGAGTTCAGAAAATGTCATAAAATTACATTTCGTCAGCCCCAGGTATTGGGTTAAAAGTGTTCCATAAAACCACGTTTTTTTTCCTCTGTATTTTTTGACTGCCTTTTGAGACTTCACACCCATTAGTGTACTTGGCTTTCAGTGATTTCTCAGCAGGCCCAGTAGAAATGGTTATAGTTACAAGCAGGTGTTGCTGACAAGTCATGTTTCTCATTTTTACAGATGCAGTGTATTCTATCTCTGCCGTCTCCTTTTTCCTTTTATAGCTTCTGAAATTGTGTTTTGTAAAAAGTCACTTGGCTATCTTCACACGGTTTCCCTGTTACAATAGGTAAATGTCAAAAGCAATCAGGTACAGTATCAGCTTTTCATTGTATTCCCCTAAGCCCTCTGGTAGATAATAACTTCTTGCAATATTTTCTTAATGTAAACGGAAACAGATACTAACCCAGGCAAATGATCCCTCCTGAGCCAGCTGTCCTTTTCAATATGTTATCCAGAAGATTACATGAATATTTATTGGGTCTTCAGTTTCCCACAGAAGCCAAAGTTCCACTAACAGGGTATATCATGTTTTAACTTGAAATAATGCAATTTTGCATGACTGGATAAAGCTAAATATGAAAAGGCCCTCAAGCAAAGTGCTCCGGAGCTAGAAGATCTTGATCATATATATATTTTGCAAGCAACTTCAGTGTGACCTGTGAGTGGCCAAATAAATCATGCCAGAGTTTCCTTATTTGCAAAGGAACTGTCACTCATAGTCTTTCTTTCTTAGCCTTCTCTTTCTTATCCAAATACTGTAGACCTTAACTTCATTCAGATTTCTGCTTACATGCGTTTTCTCTCATCCCTTGCTTTCTAAAGCATAGTGACTATATGTGTTTTTGGTTTTACCAAGCAGACATATGTCTCCATGATTAATTTCACCTGAGATCATCATTATAAAATGAGTTTTATTACTCTAACATGAGAAATGAGTGAGAAATGAAAAATGGAAGGCTAAAGAGCCTGAAAATGTATTTTGTTGTCCACAGTGAAATACCAATTACACGCTAGAGGGAAGAGACCAAGAGTGGAAAAACACATCACTGAAGAAGATAGAAGGAAAGCACAAAAACACATGAAAAGCCCTGCAACATCATTAGTCCTTAGGGAAGTAATGCAAATGCAAACCGAAATGAGACATCACCAGACACCTACTGGAATGGCTAAAATGGAAACAACAACAACAACGAGAAAGCCTGAAAATAAGCACTCACACAGGACGTAGACCATCTGGAACCCTCATAGAGGAGAATACAAAATGGTACAGCCACTTCGGAAACCACATGAACCAGCAAGCCCACTTTTCCGTGCTTACTCAAATGAAATGAAAACTATTCTCACACAAAAACCTAAGTGAAAAGTTTCATAGCTGTTTTATTCATAATCACCAAACAATAAACAATCTGAATATCTTTCAACAGGGGAATGGGTAAACAAACTATGGTACATCTACACAAAGGAATATTTTTTTTCCAGGAACCAATGTGGAGGCATGAAGCAACATGGATGAATATAAACTGTATCATGCTGAGTGGGGGAAGCCAGACTCAAAAAGCTACCTAGGGCATGATTCCATTTATATGGGAAAAGGCAAAACTAGAACAGAAAACAAGTATGTGGTTGCCAGGGCTGGGAGTGGATGGAGGGGTTGACTTCACTGTGGCGGTATATAACTAAACACATTTGCTAAAACTCACAGATTATAGCCTAAAAGGGGTAAAATTAACTATATCTGACTAAACCTTAAAAATGGGAGAAAGAGTAGGGTGCTGGGGTGGCTCAGCCAGGTTAAACATCCGACTCTCAATTCTGGCTCAGGTCATGATCTCACAGTTTATGAGTTCCATCCCTGCACAGGGCTCTGTGCTGGCTGCTTGGGATTCTCTCTCTCCCTCTCTCTCCCTGCTTGTGCTCTCTCTCTCTCAAAATAAATAAATAAACATTAAAAAAATTTTTAATGTTTATTTATTTGCTTTTTTGATAGAGAGAGCACAAGTGGTGGAAGGACAGAGAAAGAGAGACACCGAATCTGAAGCAGGCTCCAGGCTCTTAGATGGCAGCGCAGAGCCAGATGCGGGGCCCGAACCCACAAATGGAGAGATCATGACCTGAGCCGAAGTCAGACAGTTAACCAACCGAGCCACCCAGGTGCCCCTAAATAAATAAACTTTTTAAAAAATGGGGGAAAGAGTGAAAAAGCAGGGGGGAGGTGAAGAGAAGGTTTTGGATGGAAGTGAATAGATGTAAGTAAAAAATAACTGCTCTCAAATAAGGAGGAGGGAGATAGGAGGTAGCAAGGGGAGATTGGGGGGTGCTGCCTAGGAAGCCTTCAGAAAGAAACATTGTCTAGTCTGCATTTTAAAGATGAATCGGACTTTTCCAGGTGGGCACCACAGTCCTAGGTGATGTGACCTGGCAAAGGCATTGGGCTGGTGGATTAGCAGGGTCTGTACTGGGGGATAGGGGCATGCCAATGAGCACAAACAGTGAGACCCAACAGAGGAAGGAAGGGACAGACTGCAAAAGGACTTATTGGTTATGCTGAGGGTTTGGAATTTATTTTACAGCCACATGAGAAGCCACCAATGGATCAGGAAAGGTAAGTGATATCATCAGACTAGTCATTTTAGACAGAATGCCATGGTAGCTGTGTGGAGGGTGGGTAGGAGGGTGTCAAGAAGGCTAGTGGCAGGGAGGGCACCTACAGGCCACTACAATGCTCCAGTGCATTACTGCAGTGTTTGATGTGCAGTCCAATGTGTGGCTACTAGTTGCATGGGACTATTTAAATGAATGGAACGGAAAAGGCAATTAAAAATTTAATTCCTGAGCCACACTAACCTTATTTCAAGTGCTCCATAGCCACATGAGGCTGGTGGCTGCAGTACTGTGTAGTGCGGCATAGAACATTGCCATCATCTAAGAAAGTTCTACTGCACAATCTAATCTAGAACCTCAACTAAGGCATTAGCAGTGGTGGGCCAGAGGGCCTGATGTAACTAAGTTTTGCATGTGGAAAGCATTTTTGGGTAACAGCTCACCTTAGTCTCTCAAGAGTGGAAATGCAGTCATGCTTAATTTCAGCTAAGACACAAACTTAGGTACCTGGGGGCATGCTTTAAATCTTGTGATCTTATATACTGTTAGTCTTCTGTTGTCCACTTAGCATGAGGGAGCATCAGTATCAGTGGCCAATGTGCTGCTATAGACTGGATATTTGTGTTCTCCTCAAATTTATATGTTGCAACTTAATCCCCGAAGAGATGGTATTTGGAGGTGGGGCCTTGGGAGGTGATCAGGTCATGAAGATCAAGTCCTCATGAATGGTATTAGTACCCTTATAAAAGGGACCCCAGAGAGCTCCCTTGCCCCCCTTCTGCCATGTGGGATCACAGGAAGAAGATGACTGCTTATGATCCAGGAAGCTGGTCTTCACCAGATACTGGATCTGCTGGTATCATGATACTAAACTTCCAGCCTCAAGAACTATGAGAAATAAATTTCTGTTGTTTATAAGCCACCAGTCTATGGTGTTCTGCTATAAAAGCCTGAACAGACTAAGACACTTAGCAACCAGGTTTTATTGTGTTCTAATTTCATCAAGTATCTACAGGAATATGAGCATTTTTCATCTTGCTGTTCATCTAGCAAGTCTGTAACACATTTGAATGAAGAATTCTAAGTCGGAATATTCTTCTAGTTCATGTTATCTCAATTGTTCTGTGTCAGAGAACCATAAGGACCCATCTTTTAAATGATGTGCTCTTCCTTGATTTCTGAAAGACCCTCCTTTCATGACAAATCCATATATATACATCTTTATGATGAACAGCCTCTTAACAGAAGGTTTTGGACACTTCACCCCTGAAAGCAGATGGGTTCATTGGGTGCCCAACATCTGGGCATGTTTGTGAAACAAACCCTACAGAAATAAGATCTGGAAGAGATAAAACTGGAAAATTAAAATGGCAATAGCAGGCCCCACTATTTAGTAAATTTTCTTTAACACTGTACACCTTTGGAATGCCTAGTGATCATCACCCAGAAGAGGCTGACTAATTAATCTCTAGAAGTGATTCCAAGTGAAATATTGGCAATAGTTTGGTTGGGAACAAACCCATCTTACAAAGCAAAATGGTAGTGAAATGAACAAATAAAAAAAGTATTTACCAGGATTTGGTGTGACAGAAATTAGTTTGGGTACAGGTACTCCCTGAGCCCTTGGTGAAGGGAGGGGATCAAAAAAAATTGCTACTCATCCAAGACCAAATGGGAGAAATATCCCTTTACAACACGCTTTCAACATAGCTGAAAAATGGTGATAAATGACAATACTGTGTTCACTTAACAACATGTCTTAACACAATTGTGTATATGAAACCAGCTTTTCTTATGTGGTTGAGTGTTGGAAAAAAGAAGAAAAATTAAAATTACAGAGAATTTAATTCAGTGGGGCCCTGAATTGATTATAAAGAGAAAGTGCCTTCTGCAAAAGTGACCTGCAGGCTTGGAATTCATTTAAACTCCATGGAGAGTGATAGACATTGTGCACTGGTAGAGGGTGATCCTGTCCCTGAGGTCTGGGCTCTCTTCGTAGTTACAATCTACCTGCACTAACAAGGAACTGCAGGATATAAGCCCTGAAGAAACAGCTACTGTTTTGCTAGCTTTTAAGACAACCAAAAAGCTGAAGGTAAGAAGACATCCACACATCCACTTTCTGCTGCTGCCTGGAGAGTCTTTGGACACAATAATAAAAACTCTCCTGAAAAATGATTTCCTGGAGGGGAAAACTCATGATTTATGAGCTCCATTCAAACGATAAGAAAAATGGCCTGGTATTTAAAAAAATGCACTGTGAGCACTCACAGATTCTTTGATAGGTTGCATTGCTCCTCTATTTGAAAATAAATAAGAATGATGGTGTTTCTCTGTGGACTTACTCTTACAATTAAATGATCTTTAAATCTGTTAGTGCTAAGAGAGTGAAATCTTTATAATCGTCTTTCCATTTTAGTTAATAGATGCTTCAATGTTCAGATACCAGAGTACTCAGAATTTGACATAAAATCTTTTTGTGTTTGCTTGTCTGCCTCCTGGTAGGACCTACGCAGCCAGGTTTTAACTTGGGATCAAAAGTAGTCATGCTCAGGATTGAGAGAATGAAGTTTGATCAATAGGTCCTATTCATCCTGGTTGTAGCTGGGTAAGATCCTCTAAAGAAGTAATGTGATTGAGAAGCTGTTCACTTGGAACTGAAATGGGTTGTTTGCTAATGACGATTGTGAAATGAATAACTAACCTGAAGGAATACTTTTTGCAAGGCGCTTGGGATGCCATCCAAACCCTCCTGTGTAGGACAATATAATTATCGCTAAGGTGGTGTTCACACAAATGGATGGCGATTCCAGGAACAGCCAGTGCCAGGAAGAGGTAAATCAGAGAGCATGCTGAGGCTACAGCCTGGTCCTTCAGAGGACAAGGGCTTCACAACCCAGATGCTTGAGACTAGAGGGGCTTCCCAGAGACACAGAGGCGGCTCCCTTGAGCCTGATTTCTTAGAGGGCTCTCTTATCTGAGACTTCGCCAGGCTCTGAGCTGGCTGTTGAATCATTTACTCAGGCTGAAAACAATGGATGGGAAACCTGTAGTCTGGGACATTGTTCCAGTTCCACTTTATTATAGTGTAATTTTTCATGCTGGGCAAGGACCAGCTTGCACACAATTTCTCCCCCTAAGTGATCCTCTGCTGCTTTGCCTGTTCTCAGAGATAGGTCTTGCTGCCTTGGAGGGACAGAGTGGCTAGGTTTAGGTGCAGGGAAAGTTAGAGCAGAGCACATTCCCACTTTTATTTTGATGAGACAGCACTGGATTATTATTGGAGAATCCAATCCAGTCCCTCCAACATAAATTATGTGACAAATCCTTGAAACACATGCTACCAGGAACTGTGAGAGATTCAAAGAAATGCCATCATTTCTTGCCCTTAAGGCACTTATAATCTGTTTAGGGAAAGCAAACCATGAACACATGAAAAATAAAATGACAATATTAGATAGCTAATCACAGGCATAATAACAGAAAGGAAGTCAAGGAGCAGTCAACAATTAAAGAGTTTACAGGCAAAAATTCCAATTAAGAGTTAGAGAAAACACTTCAAGGAGAAGGGTAAGGGGTCAGGCAGAGTCTTAATAAGACATTAAGAGCTTTTTGAGCTGCTTATGAGAGATGTTTACTATTTGGGCAGTAGTCTACCTCACAGGGTTACTATGAAATTAAACACAATGTAAGATTTTTAGCATGGTGCCTTGGAGAGAGTTTGATAACATTTATTACTGGTAAAGAGGAGCCATCATTCCAAGTGGCAGCAGGGCAAAACATGGGCACTGGGATGGAAAAGCAAACATTGTCTTTCAGGGGTAAGTAACTAAGCCAGCTTTGATGGAGTAGAATCACAAAGAGTTGTGGATAAATTGCAGCTGTGTCCATGTCATGTAGGGTCTTGGATGTAAGAACAGTGTGTTGGAACTTTACCTTGTAGATATTTCTATCATGGGTGTTATGATCAGGGCCATGTTATAGGAAGACTGGACTGTCCATCACAAGTGACATCTTTGTTGATGCACCCCCTCCTACCTTAGCCTCCTGACTACCTCCTAAAGTGTTAAGTAAATCACACTAATGAATGAGATCGATTTGAATTAAAACATATGTACATCAGTACAGACTATGAAGACATCTTATCTTTTTTGTATATGTAGATTTTTTATAATATTGTGAAGACATTTGTTTATCTTATTGTCTCATGAGTTCTATTTAGAAGCCAGATATTTGGAGGAAAACTGGCATTTTATGTGGTGCCCCAAATTGCCCCCCTCCACCATATTTCTTCTGTTACAGCAGCACTCATGTTAACGGTGTGGGTGACACCATTATGCCTCCTGAGTGAGCTGTCGTTGGCATCAAGCTCCAGGTGAAAGCACTGTGTCACTGAAGGAACCCAAAGCAGAGGGTTCATTTAAGGATTAGGCGAATGCAGTGTTATATGTTACAATGCTTATTAAGAACTACGAAGGGAAATTTGCCTTGCAAAACAATGAGAAACAGAGGAATGAGGCTCATTTTCTAATTCCCATGTTCAACTGCATGGGTAGGACTTAAGAAACTTTGCAGCAGTGACTCTTAGGGCTGGAACATTGGTTGGTCAACACTTACAGTGATTTAGAGAGGGTCAAGGTCCTAACGTTGGCACCAGTCCCACAAGGTACCTGTGCTTTTAAGGCGATCCAATGAACATGGGGTGCCTGGGTGGCTCAGTCAGTTCAGCATCTGACTCTTGGTTTCAGCTCTGGTCATGATCTCACGGTTCGTGAGTTCAAGCCCCCACATCAGGCTCTGTGGTGACAGCCCTCTCCCTCTCTCTCTGCCCCTCTCCAGCACTCTCTCTCTCTCTCTCTCTCAAAATAAATAAATGCACTTAAAAGAAAATAAGATGATCAATGAACAGACCTCAATATGGAGGTGTGAAGAAGATCCACTGCTATAACCTAAACCAATAAAATCTAAGACAAGGCACTTATCAGTTACTGATATTTAGAGACTTCATTTAGGGCAAGGCTTTGTAACCATAGGGTATTACAAGGAGTGTGCCACATTACTCTCGAGGATGGTAGGGTAAAGTGTGGGGTAGAGCTTCCTGGGGGCCTCCAGCAGCCTTATCCCTACGACCCAGCAATAGCACCGCTAGGAATTCACCCAAGGGACACAGTAGTGCTGATGCATAGGGCACTTGTACCCCAATGTTTATAGCAGCACTTTCAACAATAGCCAAATTATGGAAAGAGCCTAAATGTCCATCCACTGATGAATGGATAAAGAAATTGTGGTTTATGTACACAATGGAATACTATGTGGCAATGAGAAAGAATGAAATATGGCTTTTTGTAGCAACATGGATGGAACTGGAGAGTGTTATGCTAAGTGAAATAAGTCATACAGAGAAAGACAGATACCAAATGTTTTCACTCTTATGTGGATCCTGAGAAACTTAACAGAAGACCATGGGGGAGGGGAAGGAAAAAAAAGTTAGAGAGGGAGGGAGCCAAACCATAAGAGACTCTTGAAAATTGAGAACAATCTGAGGGTTGATGGGGGTGGGAGGGAGTGGAGGGTGGGTGATGGGTACTGAGGAGGGCACCTGTTGGAATGAGCACTGGGTGTTGTACGGAAACCAATTTGACAATAAATTTCATATTAAAATAAATAAATAAAATGATAGCCTGTGCCAATGAAAAATACGATCCAGGCCTCAGTTTTACCCAAGGCTTTTTACACAAGAGCTGTCTGCACAGAGCCTGACTCGGGGCTCCGGCCCACAAACCATGAGATCATGACCTGAGCTGAAGTCGGACGTTTAACCGACTGAGCCACCCAGGCGCCCTGGCTTTTGGTTTTAATTTGTACTTCCCTAAATTCAAATGACTATTCAGTGGCTGCATGGTCTGTGGGATGAGTTTTGGTGGGAAAAATCCCAAACCGTTTCACTGCTTTGTTCACTTTTATTTCACCGTTTTTAGGAAACTATGCCTTGAAATGTCATAAGACACCCGCTAGGTAAGCCTTTGCATTTCTAGAAAAAATTTTAAACTCCAGACCCTATGGATAACATCAAAGATACTGAGAAAAATCATCAGGGCGTTTTACCAAAGATAACGAACTCGTTCTAGAATGTCAGATTGCAGTGGGCCTTAGGGAAAGTTAACAATGACCACGTCTGTACTCCAACCCGTGCCAGAGAATGCACACATGTGGAAACAAAGATTTTTCGCGCCGGCACAGAGCTAAAAGATTGTTCATTAGCTGGCAGTATGCTAACGGGTGATATGCTTGCATTTTTTTTTTCTTTTGACTCCTCCATAAGCCAAGAGTGGCTTGAAGGGTGTGCAGAGCTTTCTGATGTACAAAGTAAGGTCAATGGCCAGGTGTGTGTGTGTGTGGAAAGGGGCTCCTGGCTCATCCTCCTAGGATGGGAACTCTGGCCTGCTTGGGGACGGGGGTGGCTCTCTGAGGGCCCTAGCCTTTACTAGCCACTCACTTTGCAACAGTGTCTGCCTATGACCCAGCACTTTGGGACAGGTAAGAGCACCCACATGCTCCCAGAATTATCACGAAATCCTCCCCTCATCGTGAGTCTATATCCATTCATCTTGCCTTTCTCATGCACCCCAATATTTGGTGCCCACTTCATATTCACCCTCCACTAGAAAGGTCCAGCACCTGATTCTGTAGCCCCTGAGGCCCCACCCCTACCCCCAAAGAAAACAGAGTCCCTGCTGTTAGGACAATACCAATGAAGGCAGGAAGGGCCATGATGACCGTGCCCCTACTGTGACTGCTTGGATTGTTGCTGTGGCTGCTGTCCTGAATATGTTCTCCCTCTCAGCTTGTCATCGGCCTGCATCTAAATTCATAAATTCTCTCAACAAACTGCCCACCTCTCCCACTGATGTGGAAGCTGCCTGTGTACGTCTACCCCATAAATGCCAACATAACTTTCCTGAACAGCAGGAGACTGAGGGTTTACTTTGATTTTATCATTTGTGCCAAAGCCCTTCTTGGGAACCTCTGGTAGGAAAGCAGGTCTGGGGAAAGTAACAGGAAGCATGTACAAAGACAGGTGATAGCTCTTCAGTGACAACTGGATGTCAGGGCTCAGCCTTGGGCTGGGAAGCCCCAACCTGTCAACCCCAGTGCACATGACCACAGGGGCATCTTCACAGAGCAAGCACTTGCTGCGCTTGGAGTCAGACAGTGACCTGAGTCTCCTGTATCCTGTGCACACAGACCTCAGTGAGAGTCACAACAGAGCTAGACAAAGGCAGGAAATGCCTTGAACTTCCCAAATATACCAAAGTCTCCAGTTTTTGAGAAGTTTCTAACATGGTTTACAATATTCCATGTTTATCAATAACATGGAAACAAACATCTTTGTATACAAATATTTGTTAGAATGTTTTAAAGAATTTAAAATTCAATTGCCTGTTACAGATTACTGTCCCAGGCTCTGGTCTGCAAACCATTTTGTTTTCTTGGTTCCAATTTTAGGGTCTGAAAAAAAAGTACTTAATATTTTGGACAATGGGACAAAATGCTCAGGAAATTTGCTTATTCCCGCTTTAAATCAGGAAGGATATTGCTGGACCTCAGATAGAGGCTTCTAGGTTCTATCTCCTTCCAAGCAATGTTTGGCCTCCTGGGTCACTGGCTTTGGAAGGAAATGGCATTCCTTAATTACATTAACTAATATAAAGGAAATTTCTTCTTAAATTTTGGGAAACAATATTTTGGAAAAAAGAAATGTGGGCCAGACTAAAGGCCAGGGAATAAATAATCCAGGAACCCTATTTCCCAAGTTCTCAACTGGTTGAACATCCAGCATCCAGAAAGTAACTCTTTTTTCCACCTTCAGGGTGGTGAAATTTACATTTGTTTTCTCCATCTCTCCTGTCTTCTCTGATAAATTCAATAGAGACATCATATTTGTAGGAGATTGTAAAAGGCACAGCTTCGGGCCTGAATTTTGATGTTTCCCATGATGTTTCTAGTTTATTGGCTAGAGAATTCTGGGGACACTTCCAGCCTGAAGCCTCAGCAAAAAAAGGGCATACTCAGCTGGATTGGTGTGGCTTCCGCTGCTTTAATCCCAACCCCCAACCCCCAACCCAGGCTGCAGGGTGGCGGGGGGAGAAGACTGTGCTCCCAGAAGGTCAGCACGTGGGGATGAGGAGCTGGACCTCAGAGCTGTTCATTGGCTGCTCATATCTAGCTGTTCTGGGAGAGTGGGGGTGCTGACTCATGTCTGATGGAACAGACAGCCCATGTGAGTTCTGAGCAGCTAATGGAATGGAAAGATGACAGAGGTCTAGACAGCAACAGTGACATACTTAGTGCTTATTCTGAGCCAGGGCTAGTCTGAACACTTCCATGTACTAATTCATTTAACATTCAGAGCAGCCCATCAGCATGGGGACTAACATTATCTTCTCTTTACTGCCAAGGAAACTGTGGCCCAAAGGGTCATGTAACTTCCTCAAGGTCACACAGGTGGGCATTGATGAAGCAGGTTTTGAATCCAGGCATATACTTTAGGTGGTTCACCTCTCAAAGGCATAACAAAACAGCACTCTGTCTGCCAATGAAAAAGGCTCAGGAGCCATGAGAAAAACCATGATCATGTTCCTGGTCCTTGGGCTCAGGTAAGACACGAAGAGAGAAGTGACCCAAGCCCCATGATTGATTGTGACTCTTGAGTACCTGATCGTATCATGCTCTCCAGACTCATAGAGCCAAGGACCCTTGATATTCTGACAATGATATGTGACATGGGGGTGGCTCTTTACTATTCATGAGGCATTTAGCATTTCTGTTCAAAATTAGAGCTCAAAATTGTAACAGAAGTTAAGTATGAAGCAGCATTAGGTCCAGAAAGCTTTCAGGTGCATGCTGCAAATTATATATTGTAAACGCTGCAGGCCATCAGTGTAATAACTGCTCTTCCCACAGAACATGGGGGCAACTTGCATTTCAAACTCTTTAAATTGAAAGAAATAAATATGTGAGAAAAGAAGCCAGGAAGCATTATGAATATATTTCCACTCTCTAGGGTGATATAAAATAATATACCATTTTGAAAATGGCTAGAATTATTCTTTTGAGGTCAGTCTAATGTCACTTAGTAGGAGGAAAAATTCACATTAATTATAAGCACTTGTACCTGTTGTTTTCCAAATCTACCTATGCATGGGTTTATTTGCAATAGAAAAAGCATTTGTGGTTTCTCTATGTAATGAGTGCATGTGTGTGCACACACACATGCACACACACACACACACACACACACACACACTTCCCTCTACATTTAGCAATAATGCTGTCACACTTCGAATAAAGCTGAGACCTTAAATACATGTTTAACACTTTAACTGTGGTGGTACACTTTTTATTTTTATTCCAGTCCTTTAGGTTTCCTTCCCCAGTAAACAATCTGACTGACTGGAATAGCTACAAAAGCTCTCTGTGAACATTTTCCCCAAGTATAAATTATTAGAACGCTGTTTATATAATTCACAAAAATCTTTAGTCTTATGTCCTTTTAATCTTGGTGAATCTATTGTACTGACAGTATCCTGTTTTACTCTCTGCTTAAAGATTGGATTTATTTCTTCATCTTGTCATGAAGGGAAAGAGAAATAAAATTGCACTTTCAAATGTATATAATTTAGCTTCTGCAACATATTCGCTGAGGTTCAACACTTTTATAGTTTTCACTCCTGAATTTGTCAAAGGTAATTGTTTCTATTCAGTCCTGGTGGTGTTTTGATAACATTAACTGTATCATATAAAGTTCTTATCCATTCTTGGGGTGCGTGGGGGGCTCAGTTGGTTAAGGGTCCAACTTTGGCTCAGGTCACCATCTTGCAGTCCGTGAGTTCGAGCCCCACGTCAGACTCTATGCTGACAGCTCGGAGCCTGGAGCCTGCTTTGAATTCTGTGTCTCCCTCTATTTCTGCCCCTCCTTTACTTGTGCTCTATCTCTCTTTCTCTCTCTCAAAAATAAGTAAACATTAAAAAAAAGAAAGTTCTTATTCATTCTCAGTGATTTAATTTTTTGAGTATTGTTTGACGACTCCCCCTCCCCCATGTGCTGGAAACAACCACAGTTTGTAAGAATTTTAAGACTGCAACATGATTCAATTATTTTTTGTCTAAATGCTCTTGGTTTTGGTATTTCTATGTATAATATTTTGGACTAAATCACTTCAATATGAAAAAGAAGCAAATTTTCCTATTGTTTCTTCTGTCCTATCACCTGCCAGTGGCCGAGTGACTTCTGGAATGTGTTGCTAAAAGGAAAACCACCAAGAAGACTGAGAATCTATAAGATGACTGATTGCAAGAGAAATACAACCTCTGACTGTCACCTGTTGTACAGACCCACAGATTTGGAGAAACCCCAGGTGAAGTCACGTACAACTCCCTTTTCCACTGCTACTACCCTAGGAGAAGGTTCCAGTATCTCTGCACCCACAGGGCTGTTTACATGACCTTCTAACTGTGTTTCATGCTTTCACTCTTGCTCTCTTCCCCTGATTTCATTTTGCACAAAAGCAGACTTAAAAAATATAAATTGGATTTCTGTCCATTGCTTAACCCCCTCCAGGGTTCCCATGACTTGGGTTACAATCCAGACTTCTTCCCATGGGCGTGTGAAGCCCTGTGCAGCCTGGCTCCTGTCTTGGTCTCATGCCGCGCTCCCCTGTCCACTCCATCACAGCCACACTGGACTTCTACAGAGTTCTGGAATGCTGAACTCCTTCTAACCTCAAGGCTCCCTCCTGGACTGCTTTCCTCACAGATCTTTTGCATATCTAATTTCATCCTATCAAACAGGAGGCAGCTCCCTTCCCCTCACACCAACATCCCACACCACTTGGTTTGACTTTCTTCCCAGTTTAAAATGAATGAGTGAGGGTTTTTATGGGAGTTGTGGGGTCAGGGGAACATCAGGTATGATCTTGTATTCTTCCTGAGCCAAAGGTTCAGCAATGTTTGGCTAATCATGTGTTAAGATGCCTTATTTGTGCTCACAGCCCATAATTTTCCCACTGCACAAGACACCTATGACAGTCCTCTGATCTGCACGTCCAGTATCCCCACCACCAGAGCAAACGAACACAAGACCCTTTGTGCAAAGGCAAGTGAAGCCATCACTCACTGATAGTGGATCCAGACTCAGGTCTGTTCAGGGAGCTGATGATGACAAAGCCGAAGCCTTCGTTCTCTTTGCGGTGAATGACCACATCACTGGTCTGCAGGCTGTGGGAGGCGAAGCCTTCGGGCGGAGAGGCATTGCTACTGGGGGCGGCATGGTTGCTGTTGGTGTAGGCTGCGTAGTCACTGCGTGGAGAGCTGTGGTGGGTTGATACGGAGCCTGGACTCCTCCCGTTCTCTGGGCAGGGCTCCCCTGCAATACACATTGTACCCAAGTACTTGGTTATTTCACAAGGGTCTTGGAGAGTGCCTCTGCTATACTAGGTGCAGTTCTAGACATTAGCATTGTTACAAGACTGGTTGGTTGATTGCCTTCTAGTCCCAAGAGTGCAGGGCATGTGAAGGGCTACAAACTTAGCTACAAACCTAGCTGTGGAGCACCCAGGTCTAAGCCCCATTCCACCCTTGACAGCAAACACAGCTAACCCCCTCACTGGCTTCCTTTGTGCTGCTTGTAGTTTATATCTTCCTCTTGTTAAATCTGCAACCCTCCAAGACAATGCCTGGTTTCATATATTAAGGTTCTTAGTTGCATAATAATAACTGATCAAAGAAGATTATAAAACAAGTGGACAGTATTTTAAACTGCAGTATGCATAAGAATTACTTAAAGAACTTGTAACAACTGTGCATCTTCAGGGTCCACCTGTGGAAAGTGTTTTCAGTAAATTTAGGAAGATTGGGCACAGGAATCCAGATGAGGCTTCCAAGCCACCATTGAGCAAAGCTGCTGTAGGATATGGTAAGTGAGGCTTACCCCCATGTAAAGGGGGTGTCCATGTAAAGGAACCCATCATAATTTTACTAAAGAGCCACAGTTTTATTTAATTTTGTGATACTCTGTTAGCCTATAAGTGTTAATTCACTCCGCGCAGGTGGGAAACATCCTTCTTAAAGGGTCCTTCCCATACTTCACTTGCTCTAGGATCAATGTAACGATGATGTTATGATAAGGGACAATGAGTTTTGAATTTCTCAGGTAGGTGCTGGCGACGTTGTTCATTTATATTCTGTAGATACACTATTATCAGCCAGAAAAACCAAACCAATATTTCCATGAGAAAACAAGCTTATTTATAGGGAGAAATGATGGAAAGTTGGAAGCCAAGAGAAACTACTTTTTAAAAATGAAAGTTCATCTGTCATCCAGAAAGAATTCTGTCATTTTAATTTAAGACCTAGGATTTGGTATTCTGATGAAAACAACCGAAGCAGGTACTTAGAATATTGTAATTAGAAATAGGATGGTTTCATCCCCATCTTACAATTTGATTAGTGTGCTCAAAAGATGTTTACGGAGCAGAGAAATAGTAAGAAGGAAAGTAATCACAATTAATTATTTCTTTTTGGATCTCTAGATATGGTCTCCGTCTTAGGACTCTGGTAGGTGTCTCATATGGCAAGTTAAAAATAATGAGCAAAAATTCCAGTGAAGGCTTTTAACTTCATAAGCTGTGATTCCATTCTGAAAGGAAAAATAATTTCATTTTAAAAATCAAAATCACTTCAAAAATCAGGGAGAAAGAACACAGACTCTAAGAGATTTTTCGTTATACTGTAAAGAAAAAGGAGCTGCCTTTATTCATATACTCGGATTAAAAACAGCCTTACAAAAATGCATTCATTTCTTGTTTGTATTTGCAGAATGATTAAGACCTAGGCTGCTGCTTATTACCATTTGATATATTCGAATTTTTCTGTAAGATTTAATTAATCAGGTTTTAATTAAAGAAAACAAATGGATACTTTACGTCTGGAAGAAATGTACTGAGGTGATAAAAGAACGAAATGTCAACATCAAAGTCTTTCCCTCTTTTCCACCAGAATTTAAAAGTGCCTGTAAGATGTACCCTCCCCACCAGAAAATATCATCCAAAGACAAGCTGTTATTGTCTTGGTAAAGCACATGTCCTTTATCAGTCCTTGTGCAAGTTGGAAATAAAGTGATTAGAGATAGTCAGGAAGAAGAAAAACAATTATTAGGCTGCAACATTAAATTGAAAATCTCCTCGAGTTATTGGACCAAATCAGTAACTAAATGTCATAGGCAGTGACAAAAGAGATCTCATTTTCTGGCTGTCATATTTTTAGGGGGTTGAGGGCTGTACTTGTCAGGAGAGCGGCAACGAAGGAAAATGATCTGTCTTTGTAGTAAGTGGCTGGGAGTGGCTCTGCCATAGGGTCTAGAAGAACATCATGCACTAAGTCAGCATGATGGTCCCTGAGTAAGCGAAAGGGCCAATCCATTAATAGAATATGGTTCTATTGCTTTTGGACTTCTCTTTCAACCTCTAAAACAAAGTTCTTTGTCTTTAACAACATGAGCACATTTAAAGCCAGGGAGTTAAGAAGATTTCCAATGGTAGATTTTGAAGGACAGAATTGATTCTGTGTTATTTTTCTACTCAGCTGGTTCTAGATCCAAATGAGATTGTCTTCTTGCCAACAATCCTTTCTGGTATAGGGCACGGATAGCATTGTTTTAGAATAATACAGTGAATGTCACAAAGTGACCAAATACCATGTGCATTTTTTTTTTTTAATTCACTCACTTCCAGCATCTCTGACTCATCCTTCTGGCCCCCACACAAATGGGTATACAGAATTCAGTCAATTAGTATCTACTCAAGCCAAATAATTAATTTTTAGCTTGAGCCTTGGTCATACTGGAAATCATCACTGAGCTGACTGGAAGAGGTCCCCATTTGGGAAGGCAGCAATTGTTGGCAACGTCTTCCAGGTGAGGCAGTTTCCATGAGAACAGTCAACTGCTGGCCAGGGACTGCTCCTGGCCTCCAGACCCATCTGTTATTTGGGTTCAGTGCTGGTCTATCCTTTGCTTAGTAATTGTTAAAACTGGTTGCCAATGTTTTCAAAGAGATTTTTACAGAAATACAGATTTCTGGTTTCTCTTGAAATATCTAACAATTATCAGCTAGCGCTGGGTAGTGGTGGCTGCCTTCACAGGATCTGCGTTTGCAAGTCGCCCCAGTGCCGACCACCTCCCCCTTTCCCCCCAGTGTCTCCTGCAGATTCCTGAGTTACTCATTTACTCGTAGAGTGAGGAGTATGCAGAGCCAAAGGGACTTGTTCAACTGGAGTCCTTGTTCCCCTTCCAGATCACACTCTGGGTACCAGGACTCTAGGGTTCTGTAACCAATTGACCTTGTCTGATTCCAGAATGTGCCTGGGCCTCTTCTCAGGACCTCAGAAGGATGGCAGCACTGTACACGTCTTGTCTTGTCTTGTCTTGTCTTGTCTTGTCTTGAAATGTGGCTGAGGCAATGGGGTATGCTTGCACAGGCTGGAGTGTCCCCATGTATGTGCACCCCATGGGGCCTGCTGGAGCAGGGGGCTGTGCCCTGTCAATGCTAGGGGCGGGCCTGCCTGCAGACATTTCAGTTTGTGCACTCCTCCTCTATACTCTTCAAAGCAGACAACTTATTTAAATGGTGACCTGCTCATAGACAAAGAAGAAGCAAATGCATTTAGAATTCACAAAAAGTGTAGTAACCATGACCGGGGAATCCATTGGCATCCTAAACAATGGCTAAACTTTTCACCCAGCTTCCAAGGAAACCTTCCTTTTCTTGGCATTAAGCCAAACATTAGACTTTGCCTTGGATGTTAGAGAAAAGAGACTGATGGATAGCTTTAAGACGGACTCTAACATGTTTTGATTAAGTCATAAAACGTTCTTTCACATCAATTCTAGAGTGACACATTAGGAAATTCCTCAGAGACACCCTTCTCTCAGATGAATAATGTGTATTCAAAATAATTTGTCATTAGGTTGAACGTCTCAAAGCGGAGCTACTAAACATATAAATATTTGTACTTCCAGTGTAATAAAGCCACTCTTCTACTATCCTTGGAAAAAAACACAACAGCTAAACACTGGAGCTGGTGGCATGGACAAGATATCTTTCAAAACTAGTTTAAAGTGCAAGATCTGTGGTATAATTATCTGGTAAATAAAATTGGATGAATTACTGGATGTTTCTTCATTTACTCCACAATTTCTCCTTTTTGAGGATCTAGCTCATTGAAAACTCTGCCTTTCTATCTTTAGTGTGTACACTTTAAATATATTTTAATATGTGCTGCAGGTTTTTTGTGTTACTTTAATTTCTGGCCAATGTCATTAACCAGTTGGTATCTCTCCAAATAGATGTGGTTTTCTCTTGAGCATGAACTTGGAGCCAGTGCCCGGCATCTTCTGAGGAGGGGCAGGATGTTTGTATAAGCCGAGGCAAGCATAACGATAAAGGCTTTAACCCTTATGACCTCTCCTCTTCCCAGCCCCTGATACCTCCACTCTCTTTAGGCAGGAAGGGAAAAATCCGCCTCTCTTCTCATTCACTCAATCTGTCTCTTCACAAGCTGATTGCTCACTTCCCTTCAGCTCTGAACCATCTTCTCGAAAGCCAGCCTTGCACCTCCCACTGCTTTTGCTTAGGAAAGCATAATAATAATGATAACAGCCCTTGAAAAGGCATCTCCACTGTCATATCCATTTGTAGCTGTCCCTTCTCGCTGTTGGAGAAACAGCAGCTCTGAGGAAAGGCTGTCTTTCTATGCTTTTAAAAAATCTGTTCCAACCTATTTCTAGGCGTTTACTTTACTATCAGAGTATCCTTTCCTGAACTTAATCATTTTCAATACTGATGAAGCTTTCAAGGAAGAGTGAGCCAAATTAACTTGCAAACTCTCCTGGTGTGAATGAGCAGTCTGCAGCAGAGCATTTTCAAAAATTAAATGCACTTGAAATGCACTCGAAAGCCTAATGAGTAGAGTTGGTAAGAACTGCAGCAAGGAGCATCTTCACAAAAGTCACATGATCTGCAAATTGCAAGAATACATTTTTGCAGCATTTGGCATACACTCCAATAGCTTGGGTTGATTAGAACAAAATTTAATTTGCCATAATCAGCTGGTGGCAAGGGGAGCATGAAATTATGTTGGTGCATCAGTTTTGCACTTTGCAGTATATTTTCTTGTAAATCAGGTATCTTTTAAATTTATCTTTGGGTCACAGAACATATAGCTCAGCAAACTTTTTATTAAAAATCACTCTTAGTGAGAGAGACAGTTAAATGTTAACCAAGCAAACACTGTCATCCTCCTGGCATCTTGCCCAAGGATACGGCATAATTCAAGGTGTTTTACTTCTTTGGGTCAAGTGGTATGCCATGAATTTCTGAAGATGAATGTCATTTCGTAGCAAAACCTCCATACCATACAAGATATATAGCAGTCTCTACTGGTGAGGGCTGACAATTCTTCTGACTCGCCCTTTTAAATGATTGCCCTTGATCAAAGTCTAGTTTTTAGAAGACTCGAATAGAAACGGGGACTTTTAGTTCAATTACTGTCTTATCTTCCCTAGTCACTCACAGCTTGTGATTAGTTGGTGTCCCCCACCACTTTTTAAAATTCAGATGTGTTATAGTAATAACACATATGGAAGACTCCTTATGTTACCGAGTGACATTTGCTAAAGGTTGGTCTCGCGTTTTGAACTCACTGGGGGTGGGCTGGGCGGGGGCCTGAGGTGGCAACAAGCACTGGCTGGGGAGCTAAGAGCCTCTGCATTATCACTGACTCGCTGAAGACTTCGGGGAAGCTACTGAACCTCTGGGACTCGGTTTCCTCATCTGTAAACATGAGTGAGCTCACGCCACTCAGGTCCCTCCTAATCTTTCTGAGGAGGGCCAAGGGGCTGAGCAGAGAGGCCGGTGGTCACGAGGGCAGAAGGTGACAGAACATCGTCGGTGCTGTTCCTCTTGTAATTCACAGGACAAAGCACAGGCAATTTGGGACCCCATTCCCAACAGTACTGAGTGCTTAGATTACAAAAAATAGTTGATGTTTGTAACAGACATATTCATAAAAATATAAATCTTTTTTGGGGGGACTGAGATGGTGGAGAGAGATGAACTGAATCCTGTTATGAGTGTGAAGAGTGACTGTTGAAAGTTAAGTCTTTGGTGTGTTCTTTTATGAAGCTGAGACATGGTTGTAAAGGGAATAACTGCTTCTGATTGATCGGTTTCATAAGTTTGGAATTAAATGAATTGCGTTTTCTAAGAGTGACGTACCACTGTATTTTTGTCATAGTTTTATTGTTACCTTTTATCAGGCTCTACAACGGAGGCTAATTTTCCATCCTAGTTGCCTTATTATGGTATCAAAATGCTGTGGTTCTTCGTTTGTAAACACAATGAGGAACATTTTCAAAAGCTGTGTTTTTTCCACTGCTGTAATGTTCCTTTTATAACGAGCATCCACCAAAGAGCAAAGAGCATACACATCTCAAATTAGCCCCAGGCTTTGCTAGAAATTTTTAATGACTACACTGAAAACATAGGCCTGAAAGACTGCTTGGAATTATACTACTGGGGTGAAAATCTGCACTTTCAAAATCACAGTTACATTTGGAATATCTAGGGTGACTTTTTTCCGTGTGTAAAATAGACACTGACTTAAAATTTGGTTTCAAGTGTCCTTACCCTGTCCCACAAAAGCATTTCAGCACCTAATCCCCAACCCTAACCGCTGGCTTTAGTCACACACCTCCACATAGCACCTTCCTTCTCACAGTGAGGTTGACCTGCCCGTTCCGAGCTGCATGGTGCATAAGGTCGATGACATAGCGGTGGGTCTTGCCAGCCACTGGAATCCCGTCGACATAGACCAGCTCGTCTCCTGGGTGTAGGCGGCCGTCTCTGTCGGCTGAACCCATGGCAATGACAGCGCCAATCAAAATCTAGAGACGCGGTGAGAAGGGAAGGATATTTACATTTCAACTTTTCCTCCCATATCTATGTATATATAATTTATGTAAATACATAGTAATAATAGACAATAGATGATAGTAACTGATAGTAATAATAGTCATAGGTAATAATATCATTTATAGATCTAATTTCTGTATATATATGTACAACTTGGTGTAAAGTTTTATTTCCACCTTCTACCCCTTACTCCAAACCTGAGCATGTACTTGAAAACTGAAAAATGAGGGGCTGCAGGGTTTCTTTCTTACTCTTCCAGTTTGCTAACTCCTTCTAGAGAAATTAACATTTTGAACTTGCTGCATTTGCTTCCTGGCCCACTAGTCATCACCCTTAAGGAAAATTCTAACCCCAAATAACCTGATGTTATTGGCTACCGTTCGTGAAACAAGTTGGGAATTGAATCTTGGTTCCACTTCTTATTTGTGTGGCCTTGGGCAAGTCTTAACCTCTGTGAGCCTCAGTTTCTTCACATGCAAAATGGGCAAGTAAAGTAATGGGGGCTACTTTACAGAGTTGTTGGGAGAATTGAATGAAATGATGCACGTGACGCATTTAACTTTGCTTGAGGCAGATAGTGAGTGCTCCAAAAATGTCAGGGAAACTAGCTGCTTGTGCATATTATGAAACTGATACAGGTTCAAAACGTTTTTGTTTTTTGCTTTGCTTTGAAAGGCTGGAGATAAGGAGAAAATAAAAACAAAGCAAAACTCGTAGTTGGCTTTTCTGGCCATTTGATTTTAGAAAAGTCTCAGTCAAACCTCCTCCCAGTTTTTGCTCCATTCCTTTGAATACTTCCTTAGAGCATTGTCCCCTGCACAAAGAACACCCCCGGTTCTGCCTGTCACTGGAAATACTTCTGATGTTTAGGTGACTATCATACCCGGAAATGGGGAGGTACACATCTGGGAAACGTGTGAATTGTAATTCCCTGAACGAGTAATCATAATAAAAGGCATAACATAAGGTTTCCCTCTTCCCATTTGAAACATTTAGGTTAGTATCCATCAGCAAGGCTTTATTTTCTCTGTCATTGAAAAGGCATAGTACTAAATATTTTAGTTTTGCTATTTAACCTACAGATAAATTTTCCAATACATGGACAATGGACATGCTTTTTCTTTTTCCAAGTGGCTTAGCCATACAGCTCTGAAGGCAGTTGTTACCCTTAGCCTGATAATATTACAGAGACTGTAGTCTAAGTTTTATTTTAAGTCTTTATAAAATGATCCCTTGCTCATAGACTATTTCTTTCAGGCACAATGATTACTTCCAAATTGCCGATCTGTGGATCCCAGCTAATTTGGAGAGTTGCTGCTATGTGATCTGCAGGCTTACAGGTCTTCAGGTGTGGAAGCAGACAGATTCTTACTTGGTCACACTGCTCAGTGTGGCCTGTTAACATGGCAACCAGGTCTGAATGCCCAGGACTTCTCAGGTATATGGAAAATTAGAGTCTGAAGAGTATTCTCTTTTCCCTGAGGACTTCACAGCCTTCGTCCACTGAATTTTATCCATAGGAATAAAAAGTCCTTTATGACTACAGCTGCTTTTCCCCTATTCCTGGGGAGGGGGTGGGGGTAGATTTGCTTCCATGTGGAATTATTTGTGCTCTGATCGGTGATTCATTACTGCTATCACAAGGAAAACCACACGTATCCTGCCTTAGATTGGCTGCATAGTGTGGTTCCTCCCCTAGGACACTCTGCACCCATTTGCTATAGGCCAGTAGTCGGGCACGCTTCTGACATTCTCCATTCCCCTTATTGTCATGCCAACCTGAATTTAGGAGTTTCTTTCTAAAGATGTTCCAATCTATTCTTCATAAGACTCAACCTGTTAAGAAGCCCTTCAAAGATTTGCTAAGTGCTTTGTACAAAAGCCAGTTAAAATGAATGTTTATGTTTGCCCACAGCCCCTTGAAAAGCTGCATTTAGCTGGGTTAGTCCCTCAAAATGCTTCAACCTTTAGATTTCCTACATGCCTTAGTGAGAGAGTTTATAGCTAGTTACAGAGAAAAAATGGCTCATGAACTCCTTGGCTGGTAATTATCAACTTTAAGCTATAGTTCTGATTCTAACTGATGAAAGTGAGCCAAAATATAGGTTACAACTGAGAGATCCAGGGCTGCAATTGGGCCCTCGACAAAAATAGTAAAAACAAAATTTCACTTTGGAAAAAAAAAAAACCAACCCAAAATGTCACATTGGAAAATTCCCATTCCTCCCTTGCTGTAAGCAGACAGCAAAGATATAAAGATACTCCTGAAGTTATCTTCTGTGTTACTAGGTGATACTAGTATAGTATCATCCATTAAAAGGACAATCCCAGTAGGGGCGCTGGGGTGCCTCAGTCGGTTAAGCATTAAAGTGTCCGACTTCGGCTCAAGTCATGATCTAATGGTTCACGAATTTGAGCCCTGCATCTGGCTTTCTGCTGTCGGCACAGAGACCGTTGGGGATCCTGTTCCACCCCCACCCCTCCCCCACTCGTGCTCTCTCTCTTTCAAAACATAAACGTTTAAAAAAAAAGAAAAATCCCAGTAAAACATCTGCTTTTCAGCTGCATTGCTGTGATATGAGTACCCTTCTTACTAATTAATTTATCTACCAAATATTTATTGAACCCATGGGCCCTTCTAGGTGTTAGAAATTCATCAGTGAACAATAAATACAAATCCCTACCATATAGAACTTCTTTTTTTATGGTTAGACAATGAGAAGTGTGTGTAGTAAGTGCGTAAATTATGTTGCATGCTAGCAGGCACGTCCCGTGGAAAAAAGAGAGCAGGTTGGGATGGTAGATGGGTGTCAGTCATGTGGCCGTGGTGATGTGAGAGCTGGTTAGGGCAGGCATCCTTGAGAAGTCGACATTTGAACAAAGACATTTTATCAAGTCTTACATGGTTATTTCCAAATAAGTGGTATATTCAACATAATACTTCAATATAATTTATTGTATAGTATTATGTTGTTATTATATACATATATACTATTACATAACTACATTATATAATCCATCCTCTACCTTGTTTCAAACAGAGGTTGACATAAACTATTAAACAAGCTTGAATTGCACTGAGTGTGGTGTGCTGGAGCAGGCACTGAGTCGCATGCCCATTAGCTAAATACATTAGTCACATTCGCTCCATTCATCAGTAACTGCTGCCTTTGCTGGGGAGAGACTGACCACACACACTGTCACTGCTTCCGGCTCTCATGGGGCTGTTGTTCCTTTGCCTTTGGCCGTTTTGCACCTTTGTGCATTATATTTCACTGCAGATACAGAGCTAGCTCTATGTATCTCTATTCAGGAAAACAACCAACACAACTTATTTTTTTCCTTTTAATTCAAATATGTTTTGTATGCTCCAGCCATTCTATTAGTTTATTTCCTGTCTGCCACCGTCACTGCAGGGACTAGATGATCTATGATTCCTTCTTGCACTGTAGTTCATACTAGCTTTTCAATGTATAGACATTCTAACGTATGCTTAGGCTGTCGAGAACATGCCTTGGGACATCTGATCCTTTAATCAAGTAGTTCTAACATTTTAGGGTGCATACCGATTACCTGGTGAGCTTATTAAAACACAGAGTTGGGAACTACCTGCAAGAGTCTGATTCTGCAGCCTGGGGTGGAACCTGAGATTCCACATGTTTAACAAGCTCCCAAGAGAGGCTGGAAGCTTCAGTTTGTAGCTCTGTCACACTCTTACTAACGAGATTCTGAGTATTCTCACTTGGTCCAATGGGTATGGTCACTGGTCACTTCTAAGTCTGCTGAAGGACTCTCCTGCCAGTGCCTGGCCTGAGCTCCTTGACACATCACACTGATCACTCTGCAGGTCTATTGAGGGACTCCCTCACCCCAAGCACATGGTCTGGGCTCACCGGCCCATCAGGCTACATTTTCTTTCCAGTCTTGCTTTCCAAGGGCTACACTGGCCTCTGAGCCTTCCCAACCAACACTGGTCTCACACCACGCACACCTCTGTCGAGCCTCACTGGATCCTTCAGCCTGTGTAGACCCACTCATAAGTTTTCTCATTGCACTTGGAGGAGTTCTTTATCTTGTCTCTAGTGCTTTGGCCCTGAAGGAAGAGGATTGTGGCCAAAGAGCTCGAAAAAGACTGCCCCCTGACTCCATATACAACTGACCCATGGTCTTATCTTTCCAAGTGACTTCTCTAAAGAACAAAAGAATCACAATAATAACTCCATAACTCTACTTTATCTTACAGGCTATGAGGGCATGGAACAAAACAGAGTATTTGATATGAAATAATAGTGGTTCACATTCAAGTGGCTGAAATCCCAGTGAGCCAGGGGAAAACACACACACACACACACACACACACACGAAAATGCAAGCAAATAACTAAGAAACAAACAAAACCAAAATCATATGTGCAGGCCTTTTAATTCCTTTAATTCCTTCCTGCTCTACCTAATGCCAAGTCCAGCCCCAGTAGGTCTGATCTGCAATAATTATAGCCTGGGACAACTTGACAATGTGGCCAGAAGATTTCAGGCTCTTGCCTTCCAAAACTTCTCCACAAGTTTGCACAGACTCCCTGACCAAGGAGTATGTCTAGCATTACCTCTTTCTTTCTACAAACAGTTTTTCTCCATTGCAGCATTTTCTAAGTCTTTCCACCTTGATGCCTTCCCATCTCTTTTCAGCTCACAGCTGGAAATCTCATTTTTGTTCCTTTCTGGCAATTTTTCATTTCTTTCTATTTCTATTGTTATTTAACTGTGAAAAGTATTTCCTCTTGCAGGAAAAAATGCCCATATGCTTTGTTGGAGCTGGACTCCTGCTGTTCATTATTTGCCAAAAGCTAT
The DNA here is from genome assembly GCF_016509475.1 of Prionailurus bengalensis. NCBI lineage: Eukaryota > Metazoa > Chordata > Mammalia > Carnivora > Felidae > Prionailurus > Prionailurus bengalensis. The sequence goes on from NC_057348.1 coordinate 81,933,259, forward strand.
GTTGTCGTGTTTAATGTGCACCCTGAGATGTCAGTACCATTTCATATATATGGAGGCAGAAACCTGTTTGATGTAATTTATGAGACCTCCTGTGGCTGGGGACCAAGTCACCTCATGAGTCTCTTCTTTTGTAGCACATCAGCAATTAAATGAGGCCAGCACATTTTGTTTATATATTATCTCTGGGCTTAACCATGGAGGAAAGCAGGAAGGAAAGGCTTATGGGAAATCTTTACAGTAGAATCACTCTTCCTGACATGATCTTTCTGAGGTGCAACATTCTGGTTTTTCAGGGCATTACTTTCTGGCTTTGCTTGCTTTAGGAAGATTTAGGCTTCTACTTTAATGGCTTAAATGTCAAAATTGTAACTCGCAGCCTGCATGTGTCTTAAATCAGTCAAGTGAAAGAATAAACCAGAATAGATCTAAATAAACCCAATGGGGATAACAGGCAATCTATGTCATCTGAGGAGGCTTATCACAGATCCTGGATGCCTGCCCACTGGATGGGAGAGAGGACTCTGGAGTCAAAGCCAATGTTCAGCAGGGTTGAGAATCTGGGAGCCAGTGCACTGACTAGGTGGAAAGCTGTCCTGAGGCCAGGTGGTGACCATGGCTGCATTAACACACCTGAGTTTCATTTTGAGCAACATGTGTTCCATTTGGGCAACAATTCTATTGCTTCTGTGCCAGGCAAATTTCAGCCAAACTCTTCCCTTCTTGAGCCAGCTGAGACCAGGCCTAGGCCTTCCCTGTGAACTGTCATGCAGTCCTTTCTCCCCCTGGGGAGGCAGAGACTGTTGAGGAAAATATTTCCTGAGTGTGGTGCTAGTTTACCTGCAAAGCAGACAAAGCATGAGCCTGTGTGTGTGCGGGGGAGGGGTTCGAGCAAAGTGAGAATTTTACATTTCAAAGACTGTATTGAAGTAAGCATCATGGAAAGAGCTGGAACTTTATTTCCCTTACATTCATTTCATAGTTTAATCTCTTATTTGTATTTATATATAAAGGAAGGAAACTGATCACATGTTCAGTGCTTAGGGCTTGTAAAAACCATGATCTGGCCCTGACTGAAGATTCCTTTGGTACAAAATATTCACCTTTAAATCCAGTCCTCTGGGGTTGGGAATCTCAAAGACAGTAGACTAAATGAGCAACACAGGCAAAAGGGGGTCTTGGGAGCTGTGGCCATGTTCAGTCTAAAAGGGACCACGACATAGCTCCAGCCAGTTGTTGTTGTGGAGAAAGATAAGCCTAATGTTGCTAGATCTATCTTTCAAGGAATTATGGAAATCTGAATTTTTAAAAATGTGAAATTAGCTGTTTTTCCACAATTTTAAAGCACTGGGTTGAACAAAGCATGTTGTAGGGTTACCAGGACACCATCCCTGGACTAGGCTATTTTAATTCTATATCCAGGACTAGGCCGTTTTAATTCTACAGAGCCCATAGGATCTAGAGGCCTCAGAAAATATAAATTCCAGATTTTTTTTTTTTTCTGAGACGTTCAGGTGAGGATTTGGCTGGGTGAAGAGGGCTCTCTTCAGTTTCATTTAGCAAATATCTATTATACCAGGCTCTGTGCTAGGCTTGGAAGACATAGACACATCAAAACATGGTCCTTGCCTTCAAGGAATTCCCAGATTGGTAAGCGGAAAAAAGTATGTTAGTCAGTGCATTCTGGAACAAATATGAACCTCGTCTTTCTGGCAGAGACCCCTTGGGTTGGTAAGTTTGAAGCATTATGTTAGAAAAAGTATAATGAATTTTAATGGATTTACCCTTAAATGCTCTACAAAAGTCTCAGTATCCCTCACAATGCTATAAAGATCAACTTAAAGTGCCATTACTTCCTTAACTTAGTATCTTTTAAACATATGGGTGTACAATAAAGAATTTAGTCTGAGCCTCAGGAAAGAGGTCTGGCCTTTCCTGAAATGTAACCTTCAGACTATTGCAACAGGAGTATCTTTGCTGTTCATGGTGAACCCCTTGTACTGAACCTGAGAGTTTATGCTAATGAGGAGACTCATGGTGAGTACCTGTTACTTTATGCTAAAGGAGATGATTCAGGGTGGAGCCAGCCACACCTACAGTCTTAGGGTGGGGGCTGACTATACCAGAATGAATAGCCACATAATTAGAGGACCGGGACTTTGAATCTTGTGACATCGACCTGATCTCTGGGAAGGAGAGGGGCTAGAGATTGAGCTCAATCACCTCAATGACTCAGTCACTCCTACTCCAATAAAAACTCTGGACACCAAAACTTGGGTGAGCATCCCTGGTTGGCAATCCTCTGTGCATCCATGCTGGGAGGATAACCTGTCCTTGAGGATGATGAAGGTTTTGCATGTGGAACCCTTCCAGACTTTGTCTTATGTGCCCCCCCCCTTTTTTTTCTGGTTGGTCCTAATATGTACCCTTTCACTATAAAACTAATCATAAGTACAGTGTTTTCCTGAGTTCTATGAGTTATTCTAGTGAATTATCAAATCTGAAGGAGGCCATGGGACCCTTAAATTTGCAGCTAGTGTCTGAAGTGAGGGACATTCTTCCCTCAGACTTTTTAGTTATTGCAGTTGTTGTCAGGCATATGGGGCAGATTTGGCTTTCTTGAGGACTGTGACCTTGACCTCCAGTTTGGCTAATGGCACACCATTCATCTATAGGGCACTAATGGAGAATAAAAAGGGGAAGACGAAGTCCCTGCTTAGGAGGAATTTTAAATCCTGTTGATCAAACTAAATAGGGAGACATATGAGCAGGTTAGAGAATAATCCTGAAGGAAGCTAAGTCAGACAAATACCCTGTGGAAGCGAGGAGGCTAAATATTTACATATGTGAAGGAACTGGATACTATTGTTGGTTCTGTCTATATAAAGCAAGATGAATTATAGAGAAGAGTGAGGATGTCTCCTGACCAGATGACTGAGGATTCCTCAGAAACTGAGAACCACGTGGCAAATAGAAGGAGAACAAGTCTGTGAAAGGGAGCAGAATGTAAGTGAGATTTGTTCTTTCTACCCATGATATGAGATCCTTAATTTAATCTCTGGATAAATAAAAGTCCAAAATTATTTGAGCCCTGTATTTTACCGTGGCACTCTCTTCCTTCAAAACACTAGTAGGGAAGTCCAGATAACCCTCATTGGTAAATTCACTTTCACATCTTTTCTCATAAAGCTTTCTCTCTATTGAGAGAGCACTATAATCCTCATTTTACAGATGAGGAAACTGAGGCTTACAGCTTAACTCCCTTTCACGAGCTGGGATCGGGTTAAGGCACTTGAGCTGGAATGGGGTGTTATTAATTCAAACCTCTCATGAATCTGACTTAGCCATATTGGGTACCATTTAAGACGCATCTTTTACAATGAGTATTTTATGGCTGATGTTTTGATACATGCTCATTAATCTAGCTTTGCAATGTTTTCTGTATATTATTTTATGCTTTTACTCTGGTGTATAATGACTGTGTGTGTGTGTGTGTGTGTGTGTGTGTAATTTCTCCAGAGCCCTCCCCAAATTCCCAATGTTGTGCCAATTGAAGTTCACTTTGTGAACATCTCACGGGAATCCCTTAGTTTGAATCTGCCTGAGATTTTGCAGCATTGAGCCTGGTTTTGCTTCTGTTTATCCCTGTGTTTTCTCTCCTGTGCAGTCTGGATTGCAAACATACATAATTCTGCTGGTCAAAGGCACCTCTTCACATGTACCTTCTGTCATACTATGGCTTACCTATGGGGTGCTGTCCAGAGTGACCAGGGGTCCAATACAATTAAATAATTGAAATATTCAAGAGGAATTCAATCCCTTCTAAGGAGAGTAATGTCCCCTCTTAATGTATGTACATTAACTTATGAGGATTTATTGGCATGAAAACACTGACATGTTTTGAGAACTTAAACAGCAAGAAAAAAACACACCAAACCTCAAACTCTTCTTGAGTCCTCGAAGATTTTCTTTTAGATGTCATAGTGGGTGGTATTTCCCCTGATGCACAAACACATAAAATATATAGCCCACAGTGTGGAAATAAAGAAGTTTCAACTTACCGGCTGCCCAGGCTCATCCCCCCCGAGGATTCTGAAGCCAAATCCAGACTCCATCCTGCGAAGGTGAACATCCAGTTCCTTATAATCTGGACCTGGCATAAAGGAGATCCCATTGAGTGATGAATCCTGTCCCCTCCCCGCTCCCTAAGAAACTGAACACACTGATGATAAATTAATTTCGTGGATGTGATTAATGAGAGTGCTGTTAGAGTTGGTGGAGAGCATTGAGGATAAAAAGAAATATGGTGACAAAATGTTCCCAAATTAGGTAGTCTCTGGATTAACAGTGACCAAACAAGAGTATTACCATAGGCAGAAAGAACATACAAATTTCCTGACTGAAAAAAAAATGATCGTCTTATAATTCCTTATTTTCCTGAGAGCATTCAGATTGCTCTCAGGAAGATTGGCTGTCACTCTGAGGATGTTGACTCTGACTAGAATGATCGTTTCAGAAATCTGAGAGAGCAGAAGATAATATCCTGGAGCTACCTGGTACAGTCTTGCCTAGTGATCTACTAATATCTGCTCATGTCTTGATGCATCCAATTTAGTGTGTGTCGGGGATGGGGAGATACAAACATATGCCTATTTGTCTTTTTTTAAATGGTAAAAATTAGAAAAGATAGAATTTAAACTTTTCTGTATTGGGCATTTGAGTGAACTCGTATCTCCCCAAACATTTTAAGATGTGGAAGCCATGAGGAGATTCACTACTGACTTCACTATTACTACTACACTAATATATCCACAATAAACTGGAAGAGAGATACTTCTCTGCAGTTAGTTGAAAGAACAGAAACGCACTTAAAAATAAGCTGGGACACTCTGGATGTCAATTTTTTCAAGTTTAGAGTAAATATAAGGTAAAACAATAAGAACTCTTCTGATTTTTTAAGAAGGATGTGATTTATGCTTACCCTTTACCCTTGGGCCTTTGAATCCTTCTCAAGGGGGTAAAGTCTCCATCATGACTGAGTTGCGCATACTTTTGTGGCCATTGTTAGGATGCCAATGAATGATTAGCAACTTTGGGAAATACTTATTAATGCCATCCTTTGCTTAAGAAGTATCCAGTGATCCTGGGGCGCCTGTGTGGCTCAGTCGGTTAAGCAGCCGACTCTTGATTTTGGCCCAGGTCATGATCTCACAGTTTGTGGGACTGAGCCCCACACTGGGCTCTGTGCTGACAGCACGGAGCCTGCTAGATTCTCTCTCTCCCTTGCTCTCTGTCCCTCCCCCACTCTTGCTTGCATGCTCTCTCTCTCTCAAATAAATAAAATTTAAAAAAATTAAAAAAAGTAGTATTTAGTGATCCTAGGCCTTAATGGTTTAAAGGAAGTATTATAACTTACAGAATCAAGTATTAAGTTAAATTGCTTACACAGGATGGTTTTGAAAAGTGGGATGGGATTTCAGAGAAGGATCCTCATGGCACAGGAAGCTGTGTCTGACCTACTTGGATATATAGTAATAGTCAGAGTTGAGAGAGAGAGACTCAGTGAATGATGGCCAGGCAAATCTTTCCTAGGCTCTATAGTCAGTGGCGCTGCTGCAGTGATCCAGTAAACAAGGCACATGATATTGGGCTTGCCCTGGTGTCCTCCAGTATGGGCTATGCATTCCCAGTTATATACAAAAGGAAATTCATTCATTTCTGAAATGTAAGCATAAGCTGATTGTGCTAGTGTTCTCAAAAAACAAAACAAAACTGAGTCAAGCCCAAAGTACATTTGTATATATGTATATACTGTGCAAGAATCCATGACCATTCATTCCCTCTCATGAGCAGATGCACATATAACCAAAGTCCTTTCCATTCAATGACTAATATAAAACTCAAAAAAGATGAACCAATTGGACCTCCACATCCATTAGTCATCTTTTATAAATTGTATTATCATTCATATCTGAAAGACGAGAACTTAGAAGAATTCAGCTGGGTGGCAAAAGGAAGATGAAAACTTTGCCCTATACTCTACAAGTCACAATTGGCTTTTGAACTTAGTTTATTCCTGGGGTCTGCAACATCATGTATGAAATCTCATATTGGGAGTGTGTGCTCCTTTGGGGCTTTGGGACTCCAGGCAGGTGGAATAGCCCTCTAAAATCATAGCAAGCATGGGTACTCCTCCCAAGGGAGGATAAAGGCAAGGGGGGGATGGGAGGATGACAGATAGTGCCCAAGATTTTAGATATCTTTAGTTGTTTATGATGCGATTGTTCACAGTAATCTCTTCTCTAGGTAACTTTTCACTTACAGGACTCTAGATCATATGAAAGATAAATAGAGACCATAAAAAATACAAAGAGAACACACACACTATATAATCAGAACGTTCCACCTACTCTTATAAATATTTTCATTTTTGCATCATTGGTGAGTAAGGTAAGTGGGAAATTGTTCTTCCAATGGCTTCAGCATCAATCCATATTGCACAAGGAACTCTAAAAGAAGTTTACTATGCAATCCATTTTATTTGCTAAATAATACTCCCCCCCCTCCCTGCCCAAAGTGCCAAAATTATGGCAATCCCAGGAACAGAATTTTGAGACATCCAGGGGACAAGGGGGTTGTCTTGTGTCAGAGGATGCTGTCTGTAAGTCCTGGAGGAATCAGAAGGCTTTTCTTTAGTGAATGACTCAGGACTCTTATTTTTAGTAGAAAAAATATAGATTTTAGCTGGTTAATTTTATTTAACTTTGAAGAACAGATGAGAGACTGGCATTTATCCTCCTCCCCCTATTCTCTGTGTGCAGTTTGGTGACATTACGATCTCCTGACTATTGCTCTGACTGCTCTGATTTCAAATGTGGGGTGCTATGTGCCAACTGTATCATCTGCACCTTCCATTCTTCCAGACAGAGATGGCTAGCTTCATGGTACATGAACATGTAGACACAGGCAGAGAGACCCATTAGAGACGTATGCCAGCAGACATGATTTTTAAAAATTTCTTTGTTAATTTTGAACATAGACTGAGAGGCTGCAGGACATAGAAACTTTAGAGAAACAGTCAAGTGGAAAAAAAGTTTAAATGATAGATTGTGCCTTAAGGCAGTAGTACTTTTTTTTTTTTTTTTTTTTTTTTTTTTTTTTTTTTTTTTTTTGAGAAGAAGAGCTTTTAGAAAGGTAATTTTTCTTTGGCTTCTTCCCCTGCCTTCCCCATCCTTTTAAGTCTGGTTTTAAAAAACAACTAAAATTATATACACAAAGCTGAGAGACATTACTCTTTTATTCCCCCTACTTTTTTAGCTCTCTTATAAGATTATGATGTTTCTGATACTTTCCTTTAGCTGCTCTTCTGGCCAGATGGCACATTTAAAATTACTGTGTCATGATTTATCTTTCCTCCTGTTAAAGCAAGAACTTAAAGCAGAGAAATCCAGGGACCAGCTCTTCACCTCATTGTGACAGAATTTAAAAATCATCGCCTCTCTCTTCTGTTGGTTTGCTAACCATGCACCTGGAAGGTTGTTTGATGAAGGAGTCTGGTAGACACCTGGTGGGACCTGGGTCACTTTGGATGTCACTCAAACATGGCCCCACTGATATCTTTTTTTTTCTTTCTGCTTTCTTGTTTATTTTATTCCTGTGCTCTTTGTTTACCTTCTTCTTCCTCAGCCCCTTTTGCAGAACTGTCAGGGGTATTCTCAGGCATTGCTTAGACTGGGGAGAGGCAGAATACTCTTTGGCTATGTGTGTTCAATGGCCATTTCTGGCCACTGTTGCTTTTCCCTTAGAAGCTGGGTCCCAGGATCTTCAGGCATTATGAAGTAAATCATCTTAAGACATTTGTCCCAGATGTAACTTTCCATTGACCACTGTGGCAAACTACCCAGATGGAATTTACAACTCCTGACTTATCCTGGGATCCCACTAATATTGAAAAAACTAATAGTACTAAAAGTAGCAAATGGTGGCCACATCCAGGTATATGGACAAACTCCCTCATAATAGGGAAAAGCAGAATTTCAAAAACTGCTTTTCTTATTTTTCACTAAGACTCCAGAAGCTTCATAGCTGTATGTATCCTTGGTCTAGCTTTGGAAAGACATGACTTTGTGCACAGTTTTAGGGAAAAGGATGGGTAACTGAACACAACTGATTAATTTTATGAATGGATTCAAGCTTCAAAAATGCAAAGAATGGCATTTTTTAAGGATTGATTTGGCACATGGGATGCTGCAAACATGTCAATTAAATTTTGGTACTTGAATCCCCTTTCATGTTTTAATTAAAATGTAAATACCATGGGCTTATTATCAGTTTGGCACAGAGAATGAATTCATTCAATTTTTCCTGCTGGAAAGAGCATTAGTTGTTTGGCTTTTCCTTGTAAAGAGACCTAGGAAAGAGGTTGAGGAAGGAATCAGGAATCAAAGATGTTTGCTAAATATGTCCCTGGCTTCTAAACTCTCAATACACTCCAGATACAGAATGAGTTAAATAGAAATTAAGTAGTTTCTATCGCTTGAATCTAATATTACCAGATAGGTAGCTAATACATTTTTGCTTTAAAAGAATGCCTTCTCTTTACTGTTTTCCTTTATACCTTTGGTAATGTAAATGTGGCCAGACACATTTTAGCTCTAGTAGAAGTCAACTCCTACTCGGTTTGGTTTTCTCCTTCAGCTGTAAAATAAACTCAGGTTTCCCCATACCAAACACCTCCTCGTTCCACCCATTTCTGTTTTGGATGAGTAGTCTCTAGTGGGGTCTTACTTCCCCATCTTCAGTCTCTCATTTGTGACTTACTCCTGCCAGTCTGGCTCCAGCTGTGTTGGCATTTCTCAAACTGCTCTCGCTAAGGTCATTGATGACATCCTAATGACCAAATCAAATGGTCATTTTCTCTTTCCACATTCCTACTGATTTCTGTGCCTCATTTGACACTGTTGACGCATCCCTTATGCCCCCTGATTTCTTTTGTTTCTAAACAGGGAAAGTTCTCCTGGAAGTGATTTCTGTGATACTCTACACCCTGGTTCTCTTGGCTTTGGGAGAAGTCCATTCAAAAGTCCTGACTACGGGTGCATTGTTTCTCATGATCATTTTTCTTTGATGATGGCATAATTACATTTATCATCTACTGTATTTCATTATGCACAGCCTGTAGGAGTTGCTAAATAAATGTTTCTTGAATTTAATTGTTTTAAGATACTCACCAATCTAGTATACTCGATAAACCACAGCATTACTCTACTATGGAGTTAGCACTTAGTTTCATAATTACATTGTTTAGGACTTCCAACTATCAATTTTGCCTCTGTACCTAAGCATCATGGGCAGCTAAAGTTAATAAAAATACCTTATAATTAAGATAAATATATCTGAGTCAAAAATCATGACACATAATTTCATAAAGGACATATTTTAAATGTGAGAAGTGGTATGGGAGATCCATTTATTTTGGATGTAGTCATGATTTTCCAGAATATTTTGATACCTTGTATGCACATTTAGCAAAATATTTGGATTGGTTCTTTCCCTGAAAATTTGGACTGCATGGTGGCAAACTGTATTATGACTTTTCTCTTTTAACTAATGTGTATTTTTTGAAATGTAGAAATACTGTGCAGATATATCAAGGTAATCTATGCTTTTACGTGGTTCTTCTCTTTCTTCTTTTGTTTTTAAGTAAAGTACATTCAGAAGTTGAGATTTTCAAGAAATGCACTTGCTGTGGCCAATAAACAGAGATTTAGAATTTCAAATTAAATCCTACTTTCATTTTGCAACTGTAATTACTAGGTCTCATTTTCCTTCTGGGCAAAAGATATTCTTTCAAAATTACAAGGACTTTACAGTCTATATATAAGAATAATCATAGAAGAATTTTCAGACCAAGCTAAACAAATACTTTATACATTATTTGAGGACAAAGTGCTAAGCAACATCTTCCAAATTTTCTACATACCCCCCAAAAATGACATGGAAACTTACAGAATGAAATGATCTCAAGCACATATATTCTCCAAGGGGTGTTAGAACATGCTGAGATGGATAATGAGCTGTCATCATGGAAATACTCTAGAGATGTATGCTGTGAGCCCACAGACCTGAAATAGTACTATTATTATGAAACACTCTTTTCTGCAATTGTTTCAGTGTTCTGGCTTTCAATCCAGTGGTCTAAGCAGCTGTTCAAAGCACTTCCTAAAAGTAAAAAAATCTGAATCTTCCTTTTCCTCCTTCATTTCCATAGCAACATTAAATATTTTAGTCTAAACCAAAATTGGTATGTATTTTCAGAACCATTAGATTGAAAAAAATGTCCCTCTTTTTAAGTAAATTATTACTGAAAGCTCTTGAATTATGATATTCTATTCTAACTTAAAATTCCATTGAAATGTAGCATTTTGTAATTGGCATGGTTTAAAACAATTAAATTGATATAGCTATTTAGTTTATGTGAAAATAATTTCATCTACATTAGCAAAATTTCCAATAAATTCTTTGAAAATATGTAAATTGCAAATCTTTTCAGATACTCTACCTTATTTCTATTTATCTAGTCCAGCATGGTCCAATATAAATAAAATGCAAGCTACATAAGTAATTTAAACTTTCCCAGTAGCCCATTTTAAAAAGCAAATAAGATCTGCTTTAAAAAGCAGATACAATCAACTTTAATAATGTATTTTAAGCTGGTGTATCAAAAACATTTAAGCACTCATCAATATAAAAAAGTAATGAGATATTATATGTTTATATTTTTTCTTTTTATATTAAGTTTTGGAATCCAGTATGGATTTTTACATACATCCAAATTCAGAGTAGCCACATTTCAAGTGCCAGAAGCTTCCTGTGGCCAGAAGCTACTGTATCAGCATGATCTAGTCAGTCTAGTGGCTTTTGTTGGCACCTGGTTTTTAGTCTAGTCTTTTATTAAAGCATTTTATGAAAGCAATGAACAGATATGACTCTTTTCCTTTGTCTTTTGTTTGTTTCCTTGGCAGCCAGTGAGACCCACCTTGATGGGACCTGTCCTCTACCTTCAATACTTGTGTATGTGGGTGACTAAAATTAGCACAGTGATTATATACTAATAAACTGATACTACTCAGAAGAATGGTCTGTTACACAGAATGGAAGACGTTTCACTCACAGGACTGTGAGTACTGAAGAATACTTGCCAGAGGAATCCATTCGGAAACTGGTCCTTGGTGGCACTTGTTCTGGATGGGAAAATGGGGAATTAAAATCGAAATTCATTTATGGCAATTTAAAATTCATCTTTACTTTTTTTTGTTGTTGCTGTTATAACTCACCCCCAACCTTGTGCTCAAATTTAATGATTTTGTTTCTCTAAGATCCATGGAAGTTAGTGGACAGGACATACCCTGTTTTATGTATAGGAATATATCTATAAATGTATTTCTTTTATGTGCATGCAAAATAGAAAAATTTGAATTCTTTTAGATCAGAATGAAAAAAAAATCCTCATTTTCAAAAACTAAGCTTTGATTCTCATTATAAGAATGCTTATAGGAAAGAAGAGTCTGGGCACCTGGGTGACTCAGTGGATTAAGCATCTGACCTTGATTTCGGTTCAGGTCACGATCTCATGGTTGGTGAGATCGAGCCCTGTGTTGGGCTCTGCGCTGACAGTATGGAGCCTGTTTGGGATTCTCTCCCTCCCTTTCTTTCTGCCTCTCCCCTGCTCATGCTCCCTCTCTCAAAAATAAATTAAAAAACTTAAAAAAAAGTAAAGTCAATCCAGAACCTGAACTATACACAAACTGAAGAAGTCTTTTAAAATCAGGTTAAGATATTGTGTCATCAAATTACTGAAATGAAAAGTGGAAAATTCTATCAATGAGTGTGTTGACTTACGTCCATCAGTCCAAATATTTTGATACTTATAATTATTTGGATAGCTGAAGTTATGTATAAGCAGTTGAGTTAAACTGGTTTATGTTAGCAATATAAATCCTTCATGAGAATTATGATGTTATCTCTGCTACATATGACATAAAATTTGTGGACATGAACGTAAAATACTATACACATAATTAAAAACGGGGCACTATAAAAATGTGTATTTTATTATTACATTAATAAAAATTAAAATAGACCAAATTCTGATTGCTTTCTTATTGAGCTTTGTTTCAGACAGCATTCTACACTCTTCAACAATAAAAATGAACTAGAAGCCTGTTGAGGGCAATGACAAGGCCTAGTGTCACTACCTTCTGGGTTTGACAGGTGTTCCCCACTGCACCCTGCACAGCTAATCGTACTCATTCCAGGAAGAATGACCATCCCTGCCATGTAACCTGTGTCTTCTAGCAAAGGTAAATTAGTTTTCCAGAAGAATCGTTATTTCTTAAAAATCCTCCATGTGTAATGGGACTGCTTAGCATTATAAATTGAGAACTATCCTTTCATTAGAAAGACAGAGCTGTATCAGGGATAGAAGACTACCTTCCAAGAGCTTCCATTAGTTGTAAAATTGGCATTTTATATTATCATAATCTCACTAGGACCTACTTGCCATTCAGCGATTACATTGAGTTTACTGCAGCCCTGATGGTCTCATATTTATTCATGAAAGTTCTGTGGATTGCATTGTTCACTTGTGCTACCAGCAAAATGCTTTGACGTACTAAATAACTTTCAGTCAAGGACTGATTTTAGAGTTTACTTCTCCCCTCCCCTCCTCCACTTTTATCCTCTGCCCAATTCTAGGAACATTAAGTTTTAAACTGATGAATGAAATAAATTTATTATCTATCAGACTGGATCTACTTTCTAAAATACATGGGAAAAACGTGTCCCTAACCTAACTTTTATTTCCCTTTCTTTATTACTTGGCTCATGTCATGGTAACTTTCTTTATTAAAAGGGACCTGTTAGAAATATAAATGTTCCCATAATTGTTTACAAAGCTACCTAAATATACCTAAATTAGATTTCCAAATTAAGAAGCACACATTAAAAATGGCAAACACAGCTTAACTGGAATTACTAATCTCCTTTATCAATATATTATAACTGCAAAGTGACGCATAATGTGATATACTAGAACTGCAGCTGAAAGGCAATTTTTTTTCACAGATTAAGCCATAACATAAATTATACTAAGGACAGCAATAATGGTTTTCCCATGGGAAAAAGGTGCAGGAAATTAACCTTCAGAGTACAGTCGAGGACATTGTAAATGATAATGTTATTAATTTTTTTCTAGTCTTTTATGATGCTAATGCTAAAGTCATTGATAAAAAGTGTCTTAACATTTACATATCATCTTATTTTAATATTTCACTAAAATAAGATAGTGCACCAGAGAACATTTGTTAAGAACATTAAGGCCATTGGACAATAGCAATGGCCAAGCAAATGAGGCCAGGGCTTGGTCTAGCAGTGTTCAGATGTGGGGGTGTTCTCTAGGAAGGCAAGGTGGCCTTTCAGGATGACTCCACAGCTGCCTGCAGCTATGGCATCCATGATGTATCAGAACCTTTCCTAAACCTATTGACATTTCCAGCTTGACTGTATCAGGTGTGTAATCACATTGGCAAGGGGGACTGGAGGCCAGAAGACTGAAGTGGGAGCACTTGCACAGGCTTTGGAGCTCTGGATATTGTGTATCTACCTTGTGTGATGTGGCTTCCACCATGTTTCCATTTAGAGTCTCAACCCAGGCGGTGCACTGAGTGGATAATATTTTTACACTACCCTATCTTTCCAAGTGGCTCTCATGTTAGGATGGGAGACAGTGCCAACTACAGCCCTTGCTGACTAATAACACGGAGAAAGCAGCAGAAAAAACATTACTTTAGAAATACAACCACTCATTTGTGATTAGCCATAAGTTATACGTGTATTATAATGCTGAACAATGAAAGAATTCCACAATGAACAATGAACAACAAAATGGTAGGATAAAAGCCATGGATGTGAAAAATACAGCCGTCCGTTTTTGACTGGCTACAAAGTATAGTTTCCTCTCAAGTATAGTGCTAAAAACCAGTTTGTTCTTCCATTATGCTCTAACTCTTGTGGTTCCTTCTGATTGCTACCCTCGCTGCGATACTCACTGCTTATTGTGAGTTAGTTCTTCCTAATTTCCGGAAAGAAAAATTGATCGTGTGAGTTTTTTTGAGGAAATTTCAGAGGAATTTGTGTTCTAAAGAGGTTCCACCATAAGGCACATTACAACATACGGATCCCTGACACTTTTATGATCCTACATTTGAGTGATGTCTTACTGCAAAGAAGCCAGACATTGTACCTCATAAATTGTTTATTTATAATAAACAAGGTTCAATGTGAAGAGAAAGAAGTTTGGATAACTTCCATCATAATTCAACTTGGGTTCACACCAAAGGACAGAATCATGAGGAAAGAGTTTCAAAGAACAGGGATTTTTCTTCTCTGTCTCTTCCTGTTTTCATCTGCTTCTTGCTCTGGCTTCTGAGGCTGCAGTAGGGTGTCTGCTCAAGAAATGGCCCCATGAGGGGCAACTGGGTGGCTAGTCTGTGATTAAGCATCCAACTCTTGATTTCGGCTCAGGTCATGATCTCATGGTTCATGAGTGTGAGCTCCACACTGAACTCTGTGCTGACGATGAGAAGCCTGCTTGGGATTCTCTCTCTCCCAATCTCTCTCTGCCCCTACCTCACTTGCTCTTTCTCTCTCAAAATAAATAAACTTAAAAAAAAATTCTCCTTTAAGAAAGAAATGGCCCTGTGAACCAAGGATGATGAGACAAACCTTTGCAATAAGTCTGGCTTAAATCAAAGTGAAGCAACAAGACAGAGCCCTCATTCCTAAATCACCAAGTTCTTGAGCATGACCAGAACTTTATTTTATAAGATTCCAAAGGAAGCCATACCCCATTTCTTGGGAAGCACTTTGTATTGCCCTGCTTGGCATCAAAAGGAGGAGTCATGACAGCCGTTGTTCTGCAGTTATGTAACCATGATCTCTCCTAGGAGCTGGAAGACAGACAAAATTCTCTCCCTTTTGGTCCTGTGATGATGGCGATGTTGCATCTGATTTCCTACCTGTGATGAAAACTAGAACTCCATGGCAGAATACTTACATGAGTGAAGCCTTGCTACCTTTTCTTAGTACTAAGTTTATCATGCTTTAGATTTGTATATGTGTAATTTTCTGAGTATGGAGGGAGTTTGCTGGGAGTCTGGCTAGATAAGCTACCACATACGTCTTTACCTCAAATGAGGAATAAAACATGTATGGGCAAAAATTCAGTCAGCCAAATAAATTAACTTGAAAGAAATTATTTATCTGACTGGGTATTAAAATTTTTATTCATGGTCTGTACGTTTAGATATATACTTTTCTTAGACAGTAATGATGACTATTTCTTTAATAGATTATGTAGTAAAGAAAAACCATATAATTCATCATTCAAAGGAGGTCAAACTGGAGAGTGAAAAAGAAGCTATTAATAATTATGCCAGGATGACACAGAGCAGGACTGTCTCAAGCAAACAGGCATGTGCAGTCACCCTACGTAGTCTCACGGGGTTGTAGGCTGTTAAAAAATTGTTTCTTACCATGTCGGAAATACGCGACACCATCACATATCAAGAAAGAATGGCAGAAGATGGGAGGAGGGAAAAGCAGTGAGCGCCTTTAGAAGTAGCTGCTTTCCAAGGTTAGAAATGGTAAACAATAGTTTTTTTTTAAGATTAGCAGACAAAATGAGAAAATGTAAGCCCTTCCTCTTGATTGCAAAGAATCCCTTCTTTCATGAGTGTCATGAGAAAAGGACAGAGAAAGAAAAAGTAAGAGATAGCCTGGTTTATCCCACTATGAAATGGTGCTTTCAATAAAAAAAAAATGCAAGTAGGGGCACCTGGGTGGCTCAGTCGGTTAAGTGTCTGACTTCGGCTCAGGTCATAATCTTGTGGTAACTGGTCGGTTTGAGCCCTGAATGTGGCTCTGTGCTGACAGTGTGGAGCCTGCTTGGGATTCTCTCTTTCTCTCTCTCTCTCCCCCTCCCCCCAAAATAAATAAATAAACCTAAAAATGCAAGTAATGGGGACAGAGGCTATTATACAATGAGAAACATGAACATTATTGAAAACTGTTGAGTAGAGTTGGGGATGGGGAGACTTTTGTTTTTTTTCTGGCAGTTGCTGGTAATGACAGAGGGTCAATGCTTAAATACTTAATATGAAAACCCCAAAAAGCCCATTGGTCAAAACCTCTTTTGGGATTTTTGGGCGGCATGTTTCATATATATATATATATATATATATATATATATATGAAAGCTTACATGGAATTAAGTTAGAAAAAAAATTTCTTTCTGCACAGAATTTTCCAATAAGGATGAATGGGATTTTTGGTAATTAGAAGATATTTAACACACGACATTCTCCTGATTAAGCATCAATTTTGCCCATGGAGTGAGAAACTGTAGGTCTAATTGTCTAATTACACTTAAACTGTTGTCTATATTTACTGCACAATTTCCCATGATAAAATGCTGATATTATTTGCTGGGCTGTGCCATGCGGTCTCATTGAGGAACTGTTTTTCCTACGTTTTTGTGTCCTCAATTTCAGTGTAAGTTTTGTACAATTGGAATTTGTTTCTCACGATCTTTCTCTCATGGGGTCCCCAGCGGAGTTCTAGACGCGTGTTGAGTGTTCCATACACCCTTGTTGGCTGCTGTTGATTGATGTTGTTGACGATGAACCTGGAGGTGCCACTTGTGGGCACTCTGCCTGTTGCTCTGAAATTGGAAGCCTTGCCCGGCCTGCTGGAAGAATCTTCCTTCTCTCTTTCTTTGGTTCCATGGCCTCATAAGAAGATCTCATGAAGACGGGAGGTGTTTCCAGCTCTCCCCTCATAAGCATGTACCTGTCATGTTCAGTTTCATTTGGCTCTAGTACCCAACGGTTGTCTTTGTTTGTTTAAAATCATTACATTTTTTTTTTCAGGGATACATCTTTATTAAGATGTCCTGTGTGTGCACATTAAAATGTCAGCATAATCTAATTATGAGCCAAATGAGGCACAGCAGTATTTACATCATTTGATAAATTTCCATCATTTGCAGGGGACTGGTGACTTGAATCCAAATACTTCTTGACAGCCGTGCTATAACAAACATTCTGTAGCTCCGGACAGCAGAGGCTTATGGGTGGAGGTACATCCTTTCTTCTTCGGCTACTGCAACCCAGTTTTGAATGTGAATGCAAAACATCTCTTTACTTTCATACCTGGTTGTAAGGGAAGATACCATGAAATTGCTACAGGCCAGGGAAAATGTCAAAGGGCTTGGTTTAGACAGATCTGGTTGGGATTCCCTTACATACTTTCGCTGATCCCCATGGAATTTTCTCCCAGGAAAAAGTTCAGGGAACACAAGGATAAACAGAGTAAAACCTAAATGTAATGCATGAGATTCAAATGAATAAGGCATGGTTCACAATCAAAATCTTGACTATGGGTCTTTTGTATGGATGCACACATTTCACGATCATTAAAAAATCCTATTTCAAGATGATGGGAAATACACTGAGCTTTCCCCCAACTCATTAAAAAAATATTTCCGGGTGTTCTAAAAATTCAAGTGAGAGAATGAAACTTTTTCATAATTGGAAACAGGGAACATGTAGAGGGCCAAGGGCAGCTTTGTTCTTTCTAGATACTTGCGTGTCCAGGAGCAGAGTGAACTGATCAGTTATCCAGAGACCTGAGAAAGTAGTGCTGTGATTTTTTTGGTTTCCTAAATCTTCAGGGTAGAGCTTTGCTTACCCTGATGTGATTTCCCTGCTTCTTTCACACTCCATTTAGTGTTATGAAATAACATGACAGAAACGTGAAGGATGGGAAAGAAAATGAGCTTGCCTTCTTTTGGCTTCCTAAGACTTGTGACCCTGAAAACATTGCTGTGACCTCAGAAACATTAGAGAGCTGACAAAAACATGAAGGGTGGGGGGGACACCATTAGGGAAGAGGCAGCAGTGGCATCCGCAGGGCACTGATGGGGCAGAGGGGGCTGGGGCGAGAGTCAGACTGTTGGTTATTGGTGTGGCTGCCAGAAGCAAAGGGAGAAAGAGCTCCCAGGGGAGGTTAAGGTGGACTGGTTTGCTGGGATTGTTACAGGTGAGGAGCGGAAAGGCAATGAACGGAAACAGCATTGCAAGGGCTGGATAAAGAAATCAAAATTCTTTTAGGGTTGAAAAGAAGGTCACACACAATTCCTGCTCAGAAACTGAGGGCACCAGTGTCAGACACCATGAAGGAAGACAGAATACATGGCAACACTACCTTTGTCCTGAATAATAAGGCTTGCATTGGGTCAGGAAACTTAGAAGAATGAGAGCAAATAATTAATGAAGGGACAGAAACAGAAGGAAGCATCTCTTGAAGCTCCCTAAAAATACCAAAAATTTACACAAGCCAAGGATGTGAGGATGATATTTTAATCCTGCATTGCATTTCCATTTCCATCCTCCAAGTTAGAACTTCTACTGTATCTTGATCTCCACCCGTTTGTACATTCTTACTTCCCCAGTTAAATTTGTGGGAATAACACATAATACTTGTCTTGGGTATCTCTCCATGGTACTGAGAGTAAAGTGGGTATTCAACAAATACTTGGATAGTGAAGCAGAAAAGGTACCAACTGTGTTGTATTTCAACTGTGTTGAAATCTTTTCAAATTTTTTAAATTTTAATGAGCATTAATACCTTGATTTCATACTCTGTATTATACAGCTAAACATACTACTTTGTTCTTATTCTATCACAGCAAAAACATTCTAACTACACAATCCTTTAAAGACTTTCAGTTGTTCATCCAGAAGGGGAACAATGAAATATGGGGACCCTGTCATAGCTGATTATTTAAAATAAAGATACGTGTGTGTGTGGAGGGGGGGAGGTTCATTTCTCGATGCATGCCCTGCTGTTCCAACTATTTTATCAATGAAAATTGCTTTTAACTGAGAGTTGTAGAGGATGAGGAAAAGGTATTATGTCAACTCTTCCCCTTACCAGTTGGGTGCATAATTCTCAGCCCCTGAGCTTGTAAAGAATAAACAGATTTCAGATTATCTAAGGTCATACACCATCTAAAACTTGTGATTCATGTTTCAGATGATAAAGTTGGGGAGAAGACATTGGCGGAACACAGAGACAAAGGAAATCAATTTATGGTAGACTGTGAAAGGAAGTGCCTGGGACCATAACCTTCTCACTAGGCTAGGTTTCTTGATCCATTCATATGGATCATATTATACTGTGTATTTCTCTCATAGATTATACATTCATGACATTCATATTCCTGTCCTCTAACATTTGGAAGAGAAGACCTGTCAGATGGTGGAAAGAGGCACAATGAATGCATATGCAATATTAAAAACCTTTGTTTTCTAATATTTATAAAGTACAATGAAATAATTTTAGAGGACCTTCAAATAGGATGACAAGCACATACACGATATTTTATGACTACATGGGCCCCACTGCAGTAAAGAGGCCCCACTGTGTTAAATGAGAAGGAGAAGTTTTGGAGGTAGAAATGATTGGCATGCAGATCTGTGCTATTTACAGAACCATTACTTTCATGACTGTGAACTGGAAGACTTGGCTAACATGTACTCATGGCCCTAAATTCTTTGGTGATTGCATTCAAGGCTCTGAGAAAAAAAATCTAAGGTTCAGACTCAAGACCAGATTACACATAAAAATCCCAAACATTTATCTTACTATTTGGTGACTTAAACAAAATTGTCCACATCCTCTGACTCCCATCCTTCCCACCAAATACATTCCTCATTTTCCTCAGAGGCTTAGAGGTAAAACAGTAGAAAATAAACTATAAACCCAAAAGGTATAAGCTATTTTTAAAGACAAGTTTAGATCAGCTGACTCTACTTTTGAGATACTTTTTGAACCACAGAATATAAAGTTATGCCAGATCATCTCAGCTTCAATATATCTCCTGGCAAGGCTTCAGCTATTATTAATGTACCCTTGTTTTACGTGGCTTTCACTTACGCCTACTTTCATAAATCGCTCTAGATTTCTCGTAGAGCTCGTATGGGTCAGGCTTCCTTGGGTCAAAGGCCTCTGTTGAGTCAGGAAAGGAAGTCCTGTGAAGGGCGGGTGGGAAGGGCAGGTTCTGCGGTATGGCCGGAGCAGATAAACTCGTTTGAGGACTGCCTTGATTTTCCCATCGGTCCATTATCTGGAAAGTGAAAGAGAACAGAAAATAGCTAAGAATGAATTTTTTCTTGCTATTTCCCTTGTCACATACTGCAACCCTCACCTTTACGTTAAACTTTCTTGCCCTGTGGACTTTTCTTCCATGAAACATTTCAAACTCTGGAATAAGTATGAGAAAAGATTCTATTTCTCTATATTAAAGTACCATAGACTGTACCAAATACAAGTGGTATCTGACTTTTGAATGCAAGCTTATATAACCTTGTTACCTACTAGCTGGTAATCTTCAGCCAATCACTTAATCTCTGAGTCTGTTTTTTTCCCCCCTCTTATACAATAAAGATAACATGTATCTCAAGATAACTTTCCGTGTCTGTGTGTAGAAAATGGTATTGGCCCTGATATATTACACCATTTTTACTGAGACAGAAGAGAATAAAGTAGTCTACATGTATTCTTTTGACACCTATGCATATTCCGATAATCTCCTATACCTGAACATTTGGTCACTTTCCTTACAACTTAAACTAATATTACAACCATCTGGGATTTATGAATTGTTCAAAGTCTTCTGTGAAGCTTCATTTACTGCTGATGTGGCAGTTTCTTCCCCCAAATGCTACTCTGATATTGCTAATACTATAATTTATTAAAGATCTAAAGGACACTTCCCAGTTTACCATGTTTTTTTTCACACACGTTACCTTCTTTGGTCTGCACCATGGCCCCCTGAGGTAGGTAAGGCAGAGACCAATATCCTTTTGTTGAAGAGAAAGCCAGTTAACTGAGATCACCTGTTTGCAATGCTAACTTCACCTTCATTCAATAATCAACTGATTCAAACTCAACTTAGACTTTTTTGCTTTGAATAAACCGCTTTGTGTAAAACTCAGATTAGATTACCCTTTGTCTAAAATTTTGCATTGGGTCAGTGTGTTCTTCAGGCTAAAGGCTAACCTCCTCCAGGGGCAGGAGTGGCTCCTCATGACCTAGTTTCTGCTCTTCTTTCTCATACTCTCTAATGGTCTCTCCTCTCATTCCGTAGGATCCATCAGATTCTCTCCTGCCTCTGAATCTTGCACACTTTCTTAATTTCTCCTTCTACCTGCAATGTTTAGTCATTTTCTCCTTTTTCACCTCCCATCCTCACTTTACCTGGCTACTAGATTCAGATGAGATGTCTCTTCTAGAAAGCCTTTGCTGACCATTCCTGAACTGGTTACATGTCCCCCCTGGATGTTCCCACAGCATCTCTACCTACAAGTCACACCCAAAATTCATGATGCTCAACTATAATGGCAAGTCTACCTATGTCTCCTCAAATAGATCATGACGGGGACAGATCCTACAGGGGACATAGTCTTTCTCATTGTTGAGTGCTCAGAAAATGTTAATTTAATGACATTAAGTGCTCAGAAATTAACAAATGTTAACAAATTAACAAATGTTAAGTGCTCAGAAAATGTTAATTTAATGAATGAATGAAATCATCAATAAAATATAGTTAGCTGTTCTTTTTTTCCAAATCTGGTTGACTCATAACTGTTCTTTTTTTTTTTTTCAAAACACAAACAAACTAGCTTTGATACACACTGTTCTGAACTTGGCAGGATTAAAACTTTCTGTCCCTCACTGCACTGCCCTGCTTTTGTTTCCATACTGGCTACATCTTGGTCAGGGCTCCTACATGAGCTCTGATTTATCAATTATAAATATTTAAAAGTTGGAGGGGATGTGAGGTTCCACATACTGTGCATATCACTGTGACTTGCAAAGTTCCCTGTGACTTGCTCACCTACCTGAGACTATGTCAGGTGTTGAGTGAGTCATCAGACTATGAAAGAAATGGGTCACTGACCTTCCTCTCAAAAAGATTGGTGCTATGGTCTGAATGTGTGTGTTCCCTGCCCCCCCAATTTATATGTCAAAATTCTAACACCCAAGGTGGCACCTTTGGGAGGCAATTAGGTCATCCCTTGTGAATGGGATTAATGCCTTTATAAAGGAGATTCAGAGTCTAGAAGACCCTTCTGTCAGGTGACATAACAGAAAAGATGCCTGCCTCAGAAGAGGCCTCTCACCAGACACTGAATAAAGCAGCAGCTGGATCTTGGGCTTCCAGCCTCTAGAACTCTGGGGAATAAATTGCTATTGTTTGTAAGCTATCCAGTCTATGGCACAGCAGTCTGAAGGGACTAAAACATATGGCTTCATTTTAATTTGTTTTCTATATGGGCTACTGACCAAGATTTCATTTAAACAAAATTTCTCTACCTAACGAGGCTGGAAAACCCCTAGTTGAGTTCATTTCCCTAATATTAAACGTAATCTCAAGAGCGCAAAGAAGTCCAGCTGCTGTTAGCGACAGACCCTGGGTCAAACCAATTTGTAACTATAATGGGAGTGCTGTTTACATAATAATACATTGAGGGGAATAAGTGGCAAATTTGCTTAGAATTTTAGCTAATATTCTGCTCAGTAGGTCCTTTGGTCCCACTTCATAAAAATCTTTAAATATGTATGCCATTAATTAATTTTATGGTAAAATTCATCTAGGAAGCCATCCTAGGTTTCTTTGTTCATCTATTCTCCATGTCTTTGCTATGATGGGAAGTCTCACATTTGTAGCTAAAGTCATATTTTTTTTTTCCAGTTAAAATGACTGGCCATAGGTATCATGTGATGGGATTCTGGCTGTGACTTTCTCCCTTCTATTTCTGAACATAAGATACTAAATTCTAAAAAGTAAATAAATTAGATGTATGGACTGAGTAGCTGTAGAATCCCACTTGTCATCATAGGGCTTCAGCAAATGTCGATTTCTTTCTCCTGTCTTCTACTGAGGGTGAACTGATACTCACATAGGTCTTGTGGTATATGTATCACTTGTGTGAAGTCATTGGAGCAAACATGTTTCAGGTGAAATATTAGTGTTTCTAGAAAACATTTTTAAAACTACAGAACAAATAATGGTTTGGGCACTGGCGGGAAGGTTACTTGGGCAGATTGACAAATTCTACAATTTTTGTAGCACAGAAACAGGGGAATTAGTCAAGAGTCTGGTTTATGCTTAGTAAAGTGTTCACATCTTGCTGTGACATTTATCAATCCTTCAGCCACTCTGTCAGGGTTTATTAAGAGACTGTAGAGCAGAAAATTACTGTGCCCATGAAATTACTGAAGAAGCAAACTCACAGTCCTTATAGCTCCCCACCCCTGGATTGTTATTTGTTGGCTCTGACCCAAAAGACCATGGAGCAGACCACCCTCCCTGGAATTAGAGGCCACCCCCCTGCTCACTGGGGCTGATGTGCTGATCTGACAGCATCTTCTGAAGGGTGCACTCTGTTGACTTCTTTCTCAGACAACTTAGTCTCTGGACTTCTGCTTTCTAGCTGGGATGCTCGGCTCATTTGTTCTTCTCAACCTTCTTGAACACCCTAGGTTCTGACCCTGTCCCATTGCCCAGACCCTTGGGCATCACTTGCTCTACCTAGTGTTTTCCTGACCTTGACCTTTCTAGAGTTGTGCTACCTGCCAGGCATTTACCTCTCACAGGCTTCTGGCCTTCTGTAGTCCCAGTGGTG
Source organism: Prionailurus bengalensis (assembly GCF_016509475.1). NCBI lineage: Eukaryota > Metazoa > Chordata > Mammalia > Carnivora > Felidae > Prionailurus > Prionailurus bengalensis. The sequence goes on from NC_057348.1 coordinate 81,957,069, forward strand.
TCCATAGCTAGGCAGATATTTATAAATATCTCACTAGAGTAAGGAAAATGGAAATGAAGTTGTTTTCAGTATCTGGAAGAAACCTTGTATCTCTGCAGGCCTTGGTAAATGAATGAATCCTCGACTGTTTGAAGGTACAGTCATTGAATTAGCAGTGGACATATAGCCCATGACAGGGCCTCAAATGGTAAAACAGTATAAACTAATCATGATGCAGTTAATATTTTGATTCCCACTTCTGATCTGGGGTGCACAGGGGGAGTGTGAATAAGGCAGCTTCTCACCTCACATGAAGTAATCTATTTAGAAACTGTTTGCTTCATATAGAAGCTGGTGTAGTCTAAACACCTCCCTTCACTATTTTAGGGCAAGGATGGGATGTGAAGGCATTTGGCTTGATTCTGTCCTTGAAGAATGAACTTGGATCCCTTCCAGATGGAAAGCAGGAGAACTCATTATAATTAGTGTATTACTTGTTACAAAGGAAATGACTATCTCAATGTGGATTAGTTTACAATGTAGAGTCATAGAATAGAAGAGGGTAGGGAAGTGACACAAGACCAGAAGGAGGAGAGATCTCACTCAGAATAACATTTCCTTAATCTGAGTACAGATGGTATTAATCCTTCTCAGAGGAGAGAGTCTATAAATCCATATACTGTGGGCATATATTTATATATTTGTTTAAAGGAATACCTTAGCAAACTATGTTCATTTTATAGAGTCATTAATTTATTAAGGTTTTATGCATGAAGGGTCTGCTTCTAGGATGACAGTACTTTAGATTTTCGAGCTCAATATGTAGAGGCACTGTTTTAAGCACTTTACATGGATTAGCTGATAGACTCTTAACAATAACTATAGGAGTGGGTACTCTTATTGTCCCCATCTTACAGACAGAACTTGAGATACTGACGACTCAAGCGGTTAGTTGAAAGTCATACAGCTAGTAAGAAGAAGAAGCAAAGTTTGAACCCAGGAAGTGTGCCTTCAGAGCCTGCACCCTAAAACGTATATTGCACTGCCTCTCATTATAGTCCTTAGTCTAAAGAACTTCTGGCAGATACATGGAGGACATTAATTCAACAGTCTTATATCCTCACTCAGCCTCGAACCTGGAAGTCCAAGCCTTAGCTTTCGTAGGGATGTATGGACTCAAGATTAATTGTAAATTGAATTCTATAAAATGGTTTTTGGAATTATTGACTATGGATGTCATTACTGTAATGACAGCAAATGCTGTAATTATGTCAAATGGCATTATTTGTATAAACATGGTACATATAAGGAAATCATTAAATTGCATAATTGTAGCACCATGATGAAGTTTCAAGGTTCCTTGTTAAATTAGATAAAGATGTATCTAGACACAGAGCACAGATTAACTTTGGTGATGAAAGGAAATTATTTAAATTTTGGCCATGATAAAACACATTTCATTTAAAACATTTTAAAAACACCTCTTTCCAAACCATGTGCATCATGAAATGGTTTGCTAAACCCAGATAGGTCTACTTTCCCCATCTGGTATTTTCTGTGGCCACATGAGCCCAATCCTAAATGAGGACACGTTTGGTGAGGATATTTTGCAGCCCTGACACATCAGTTCTTTGTCTCCAGCTCTTGGTTGGCCCATGTCTCTTTGAGAGAAACCTGGAGCTGAGACATATTACAGGGCTTTCCTTTCACATCTTCAAACCATTTTAAGGCATGCTATTTAATGAAACCAATTATTGTACTTGAGAAGTATGCAAAATTATATTAACCTCCATTTCTAAAATGAGAATATCAAGCAGTTAAAGATTCCCTCAATAAAAGAAATAAGAGAAGCATAAATTAATTCAAGAATTCCCTGCTCACTGGCCAGACTTGGGGCCACATTCATCTGAGCTGCTTAATTTGAGATGGAAGAAAAGAAGTAGGTGGGAGACAGGATTCCCCAAGTTTTGTTTCTGGATTTGAATCATCACTTTGCTACAGTTCTGCTCTAGTTGTGAGTTTTAGGCATTCCAGGTAGAGTACTGTATTCTAGCATACCATGAAATGGGATCCCAGAAAACCACCCCAGCTCTTGGGACTTGGGCAGTTACAAGTTCCGATATAATGGCAAATAAAAAACCCTTCTAATTGTGAAACTGACTTGGCTGACCTAGCCACACAAAAAGATAATTTAAACTTCCTATGTTGGCATCAAATTTCAGGATGATTCATGAGGCAACTAGGTCCAGAGAGATTAGGTGATGGCGGAGATGACCAGTTTCTGAAGGAGATTCAGAAGTTGAGTGATTGCCAGGTTTGGTAGAATATATATGTCTCTGGAATATTCACACACACATATTTAGCTCTGCATACATTAAAATGTAAATATAAATATATAAATGTATAAATGTATACAGAGCTAAATTTCTTATGTACCAGATTTAATTTGTAGGTCAAGTTTGCATTGTTTCTAAAAATTTCATGTTATAAAGACTATTTAGTTATTTCTGACAGGGGAAAAAACAAAAGGTTTCTGCAGTACACCATACTAAATAGTGTTAATGCTCATTTTCTAAGTATGTTAAAAAACAGGCACAAGTGCCTTTACAGGAAAGTAAGACAAGTTATTTTTGTATTTGTGTGACAAGCACAAGACAAAGGGACGCAAGATTTGTTCTTTTGACATCGCAGAATCTCAGAGGTAAAAGATTTTGAGATCACCCAATTATATCTTATTTAATGGGATTGCATTAATAACTAGAAATAAAGAAAGAAGCATAAGAATTCCAACTTACAGGCTTTGGAGTTTTCCATGGAGAAAAGAAACCTGTAATAAAGAAAACAATATTTGAACTTTGAAAATATAACTTGCTACCACTTATGGGTGGCATGATATTCAAATGATTGCAAGTTACTTTAATTAGTTAATAGCAAACAATAACGATAAAATATGCTGCCTGGTTGTATAGTTTTCTGTAAGGAACCCAAATAATTTCATTGGAATTGTATTAATGATTCCAAGAACATTACTTTTTGGCATCTGAGGATTCTGAGGCACAGAGAAGGTAACTGTATGGGAGTCAGCTGCTTAAAGACCTAATATGGAGTCATCCTTAGGGATTTCTGTGTCCCAGCCACAGCTAGAGAATGGTAGTGGGGTGGGAGGAGGAGGAAGGGAGGAACAGAGAGAAGAGAGGCAGAAATTAAAATTTTTAAAAGTAAATAACTTCTCTTAGTATAAAAAATAATTCTTCTTTGTGTACCTTCTTTAGGTGGTGAAAAGGCAATCAACAAGGTTTCATTAGTCCTAAATTTAAAAATAATGTATATACCAGGGCACCTACATGGTTCAATCAGAGCCTGGAACTTGCTTCAGATTCTGTGTCTCCTGCTCTCTGCCCCTCCCCTGCTCATGCTCTGTCTCCCTCTCTCTCTCAAAAAGTAAATGAACATTAAAAAAATTAAGTAAAAAAATTAACCTATATTATGAATCAAATTCTAGTGTATAAAACAATAACTCTTTGGGGACTGTTTTCCCATGGAGACCTTCTCTGAGCAGTTATCTATTTATTATGCTAGTGCCAGCCATGATGTGCATGAAGAAACAGTGCAAAATGTTTGTTAGTTGAATGACTCATGTATCAACAAAGCCATGTTTGTTTTTTTCAATTTATTGAGCAATTTCTATTATCACAAATGGTATGCAGACTGGGCTGTTTCTGTTGTGATCCAAATGACCATTAAGATAATGAAAAGCAGAAGATAGATTACTTTTTTTCTTCTGTTATTATTTCATTATTATTTTATCATATGGTATCAGTTTTTTTTAAAAGTACTGAAAACAAACTTAAAAATAATGGTGGGAGGTAGGGGTGGCTGATGTATACTGGCCTTAGTAAGCCAAAACATAACAATTTTGCTCATGTTAATGTTAGCTGGTATCTGAAAAATGCCCAATAAAAATGAAATCTTGAAAATAAGCCACATACTGTGTATTTATCACCTTAAAATTTTTTTAAATGTTTATTCATTATTGAGAGATAGAGAGAGACTGAGCATGAGCAGGGGAGGGGCAGAGAGAGGGGGAGACACAGAATCCGAAGCAGCCTCCAGGCTCTGAGCTGTCAGCACATAGCCTGACGCGGGGCTCAAACTCATAGACTGCAAGATCATGACCTGAGCCGAAGTCTGACGCTCAACCGACTGAGCCACCCAGGCCCCTGTTTATCACCTTTAAAACTGGGACTTCATAAGAGACACTTAAAAAGCTGAGAACAAACTGAGGGTTGATGGGGGGTGGGAGGGAGGGGAGGGTGGGTGATGGGTATTGAGGAGGGCACCTTTTGGGATGAGCACTGGGTGTTGTATGGAAACCAATTTGACAATAAACTTCATATATTGAAAAAAAATAAAACTGGGACTTCTATAAAATGGTGATAGTTGAATTGTAACCCATTTATAGGAAATATCTGCAGAAATCCGGACACATAATTATGTAGATGCTTAAGCAATCCAACTCAGGCCTGGCATAAATACTAACTGCACCTCAGTGCACGTTGTGAAGAATTGATGTTTCATTTTATGGAAAGAGGGAATGTGTGTGATCTATCATGTTTCTCAGCTTTGCTTGGAACCCAGAGTTAAATTTAATGTTCAGGTGTAAGAACCATCCTACCTAAGGAGATTAGTAGAATTAGCTCATCTTCTTACATACCCTATAAGTTCGTATCTATCTTTCCAACTAATGAAGAAAAGTTTGACATGTGGTTTGATTATAACTTAATTATATGGATCTAATCACATCTTTTTCTGGAAGCAGCTGAGAGTGAAAAATTACAGATAAATACATTTATCTCCTTGACTTAGTCTGTAAAATGCCAACAAAACTAAATTGACCACTAGTTATACAATGAAAAAAATTGTAACCTATTGGCTCATTAACCATTATTTTCAGTGAAGGGTAAAATTTATTTGTTGATTATGGAATTGCCAGCAACAGTTCTTCTGAAAAGATGTCATGTATATGTTCTCACAATGTCAAAACACTTAATTATTTCTTCTACTTTCTTTGTGTCATCACCTTCTTCCCGGAGTACTGTGACAGATTTTGAGTATTTGCTGTTTTACATTTGTTAGGTGCTGGGAGTTGCTTAGACTTTGATACGAATGTACTGAAAATGGTCCCTCTGTTATGGAGCTCTCACCTCCACTTGGGACATTATACTAAAAGATGATTATTCCTCCTAGGGAAAATGGGTAATCACCTGACCTTTCAGCAGTTATGGTGCCGAAGCTAAAATGGCATAAGAGGGACACTGGTCAAGATCAGACAAGGAGGGAAGAAGATTTAATGTGACCACCTTTCTTCAGAGGCAGTTTGGTTTCCCATTCTTTTAAGGCTGTTTCATTTAGTCTGACCTCAGACCACTGGCATGATCCAAGACTTCTTTCTCCTCCTATTATGGCAGTTTCTGGAATATTTCTAATGCTGAGTGCTGCAGAACCTGCAGTCTAAAGCAATAGTTACCTTTTCTGAGACATTGTCAAAAACGAAGTTGCCCCCTATGGAGTAAGTAATTTCAGGGAGTAAGAAATAGTATCAGAAGAGATTCCCCTACATATAAATAACTTTTACAGAAATGCTATAGTTGTGTGGGACAAACTATTATATATTATAAATTACAATATTGTTTTGTAGGATGACCCCTCTTGGGAACCTAGTTTATTCCAATGAATATTTAAATAAAAACACCAAAAACAAAGAAAAAACTTTAATACCCTTATTTCTGCAATTTTTCTTTTTCTGGAGTCATTCTCATTGGAGATAGATTACAGAAGGGAGATAGAATTGGTTTGCTGAGGGTATGACTTTTGTGTTTTTCACCAAGCATCTTCATAGGGAAACAGAACAGGGAATCTAGATAACTTTCTTAACCATTTCAGAGCTATGAACCTAATTCATAGAAAAAAAGCATTTCTTTAAAATAATAATAATAATATTAGTTTATTTCTGGCCTTTATTTCCCCTACTTTTATAGAAAGTGGCATATTATATTCCCTAGTGGGATTAAAGTTTCTTTATAATGACCCATGTTTCTGTACTGATTTATCAGTATGCGTTTGTGTACACACAAATGCAAACATACTTATTTAATCCTCGCTCTTAAGACAACAAAAGTGTGGGAACGCAAGCTGGTGCAGCCACTCTGGAAAACAATATGGAGGTTCCTCAAAAAACTAAAAATAGAACTACCCTATGACCCAGTAATCGCACTACTAGGCATTTATCCACGGGATACAGGTGTGTTGTTTCGAAGGGACACATGCACCCCCATGTTTATAGCAGTACTATCAACAGTAGCCAAAGTATGGAAAGAGCCCAAATGTCCATCGATGGATGAATGGATAAAGATGTGGTATATATATACAATGGAGTATTACTTGGCAATCAAAAAGAGTGAAATCTTGCCATTTGCAACTACATGGATGGAACTGGAGGGTATTATGCTAAGTGAAATTAGTCATTCAGAAAGACAAAAAACATATGACTTCACTCATATGAGGACTTTAAGAGACAAAACCGATGAACATAAGGGAAGGGAAACAAAAATAATATAAAAACAGGGAGGGGGACAAAACAGAAGAGATTCATAAATATGGAGAACAAACTGAGGGTTACTGAAGGGGTTGTGGGGGGGGTGGGCTAAATGGGTAAGGGGTACTAAGGAATCTACTCTGAAATCATTGTTGCACTATATGCTAACTAATTTGGATGTAAATTTTAAAAAATAAAAAATAAAATTAAAAAAAATAGTCAAACTAATAGAATCAGAGAGTAGAATGGTACTTGACATGGTCTGGAAGTAGGGGGAAATGGAGACATTAATCAAAGTTTCAGTTATACATGATAAATAAATCGTAGAGATCTGTATAGCATAACACCGATAGTTACCAATGCTGTATTATATGCTTAAAAATTTGCTAGTAGGATAGGTCTTATGTTTAGTGTTCTTATCAACCAACCAACAAACAAATAAATAAGAGGGCAGGAAGAAACTTTTGGAAGTGATGAATATGCTTATATTCATGGACTATGGTAATGGTTTCATGGTTGAACACAATGCCAAACTCATCAAGTTGTATACATTAAACATGTACAACTTTTTCTATGTCAATAATACCTCAATAAACTGGTTTTTAAAAATAAAATGAAATAAAACAAATTAAATTAAATCAAATTAAGTTAAATTTTAAAAAAAGACAACAAAAGTGAAAGAACTTACGGTGCAGTTATAAACTATCTGCAACATGAATAGGGACATAAGAGAGCAAATGGGAAAATTTAGATGCAGCTAGTAAGAAAATTTAGATGCATTTAATATGAAGCTCAAAATAGAATTATTTTTCTAAAATCTGTCCTTTTTAGAGCAGAAATAAAACTAAAATGGATTTTTAATTCTGCACCTAAAAGCACAGTGAGATGGGCAAAGAAACAGAAGCCCAGTGCAAATACCTAGATGAGAAATTCTGGTACTTTAAAATGGAAGAGAGGACAACATTGACTTCATATTGAAATTTAAATTGGTGGCGCCTGGGTGGCTCAGTTGGTTGAGTATCCAGCTTCGGCTCAGGTCATGATCTCATGGTTTGTGGATTCAAGCCCTGTGTCGGGCTCTGTGCTGACAGCTCAGAGCCTGGAGCCTGCTTCAGATTCTCTCTCTCTGTCTCTCTCTCTCTCTCTCTCTGCCCCTCCCCTGCTCACGCTCTGTCTCTCAAAAATGAATAAATGTGAGAAAAAAAAGAATTATATAAAAAGAAATTTAAATTGAATTCTACATGTCAACAAATGCAACTGGAATATGTTTGCCAGATAAAATACAATAAGCCCAGTTAAATATGAATTTCAGATAGAGAATGAATGATTTTGTTTTTAGTACAATATGTCCTATATATTGTAGGACATAGTTACAGTAAAAAAAAATTTGTTGTGTATCTGAAATTCAATTTAAATGGGACATTTAGGGTCTGAACACCCTAAAAACAGACCATTTTATATAAGTCCATTTATAAACAAAACCGCAGTAGTAACGTGTACTGAAGATAATATCTGTTCAATTAAGTAAAAAAAAAGAAAAGAAAAAGAAAAGAGAGAGAAAATAGGTAAGATCTTTTCCTGCACCTGCCCCCCCCCAATGTTTTATTGCTTGAAATCTTGCTCTAGAGGAACCTCAGAACATTCCATTGGCTGTGCAGATCATCGGCTTGTGTTGGTTGTTTGACCATCAGCAGCCTTGACAGAAGCTTCCCCTCACGTGATTCAGAACTCTGTGGCCAATGTTCGTGTCACAAAGGATCATTTTCAAATTGTTTGATGACTGGTTAGCAACACTGCCTTGTCCCAAGTGGTATGTTCCACAAAATGGCTCTTTTCAAAACCTACTTCAGACATATGATACACAGAATGAAAGCCTATCAATATATTTACAGTAGGTCTGAAGGGAGAGCCCCTTTCTTGTGTGTGTTTGTGAGTTGTTTAAGATTTTTTATTATTTATTTTCACACGGCAACAAGATGATGAACTTTTAAAAATCATCTCAATTTGAATAAGAGATCAAAATACAATGAAGAACAACAGATCAGAGAGTCTCAGCATGATATCTTCAATTTGGAATAATGCCAAGGCAATTTTTCCAGATTCCTAGAAATTTCCTGAAACAGAACTAAATCTTTCAATATATCTTTACACTCCATTTGATATACTGAACTCCCATTTGCAAAATATGAAGTGGATTCTTCTTCAACTGAAGTACATACGACTCTGGTTTTGAAGATTATCATTACAGTCTCATGTATTTTATAGGGGATTCTGCAGAGGATAGAGATGCAGGGGGAACGTTTTATATTTCTTTTGCTTTAAGCGATAGAAAAGAAGTAGGAACCACTTTGAATTAAAAACCTGCTTCGCTGCAGATGTCCGTGCCCTGGTTTATTAAAAGTTGTGTTCTGTTTTGCTTAAAAAAGAAGGAAGATACAACAATGTGAATGTCCTTGGCACTACTGAACTTGTACACTTAAATATGACTAACATGGCAAATATTATGTTATGTATATTTCATCCTAATTTTTTAAAAATGAAAAATAAGGCAATAAAAGACGAAAAAGAAGAAAGGCAGAACAAAAGTATGTGCGTATTGCATGAGTGTGAGAGAGAACGAAAGAGTAAGGAAGAGAATTTCTTTTTCAGTTTCTGTGGTGTCCTGCTGGAGTACAGGAAACTCATCTGGACACCCACACAAATCTTTCCACCTCTAAAGTTATCTTTTCTCATAAAAGATTACAGGCAATAAAGGAAGCTCATGTTCTTACTACATTGCTGAAAATATTTCAGGGACTGTTAGAAAGTCTTCCAGTTGAGGAAATCATTTTTTTGAAGTTTCCCAAAGGGGGAAGAAGGCCCAGGGACTTTAGAATCTCCAGTTAGGGCTAATTTGAGGGAGAAAAATACCACTAATAAAGTTAATCTTTAATTTAAAGATCCTCCCATTATCCCACAGCCTGGCAAATTTCCCATCAAAAATTCAGCCTTTGGTAAATGTAAGCCAGCAGGGTAATGAGCTAATTTTCATTAAAACTAGTTCAACGTTAGTCACTTTTTTTCCCCTGGCTTTTGACTGATTCACGTCTGTCTTATTAAAATTCATTAAATGGGTTAAACTCTGCAGTTCCTTTAGATAATTTGTTTAAGCTATCTGAAGTCAGAAAAGGGCATTTTTTTTAAACGAAAGTGTCCTGGGCCAAAAAACCAACCTTTCCATTACACAAACATGGAAGATACACTGCTGGTGGTGGTACCCAAACCTCATGCCACCAAGTTTCAATCAAGCACGGGATATAATTTACAAAGAAAAATTCAAGTTGGTCGCCATCTTTGGCCAGAATCTGTTTTTATGTGGTAAGCTGAAGCTTTCTCTGCAATGCTTTAAAAATGATCCTTTCTGCATCTTCTAAATAAAAGTGTTTTTCTTATAAACACTATAAAGCTGTTTTTCAAACAGCATTTTCCCCCTGGCTTTGTTCCTTGAGGAGAGTGCAGTCTGACCATTTAAAGTAATCCCAGTGAGCATCTAGAAAGGATAAGCCTGCACATGTTGTCTTCTGATAAACTCAGCTACATAAAGGATGTGTTCAAAATAAAGCAGGCCAGGTGAATAGCCTTGAACAGGAATAAAGGAATGCACAGGAAGAGGAAGAAATGTGTCAAGGAGGCTAAAACTCAGAGCGAGGTGAAGCTTGCAGAAAATATGAACGACTACAAAGGGTTTTTTCTTTATGTTCTGAACAGGACCAAGAGCAATGAAGAGATAAAATGCTCTGTATGTTTATAGCATGCTGTAAACAACTGGCAGAGAAAATGTGGAAGGATATCAATACTTGCAATAGAGAATTTCAATTCTGAGAGTAATATTTTTTTTAAATGATGCATGAATAGCATCCAAAATCTTTTTTTTTTTTTTTTAGAAACCCATCTAGGAACATCTTTAAGTAATTTAAGGAAGATTAAATGTCTGTTTCACTTTATATCAACATTAAATATTTATTGAGTTGTGGGTGTCTCACAAGCACCATAAATTCAACATGGTGATCATGGAAACCTTGATCTTTTTTCCCCAAATCTTCACTTCTGTGTTCCTCATTTTGGTAAATTTCACTCACCCTTCCAAGTTTCAAAGACAGGAACCTGAAAGTCATTCTTAATGTCTCCTTTTCCGTCACTTCCTTATCATCAAATTCTATTTTTACCTCCAAAATCTATTTCAGATGCACTTTTTTCCATCTCCACAGCCACCACCGTAATCTACACCCACCATCATCTACTGTCTGAATCAAAGCAACAGCAAATTTACTGATGCCACATAATCTGGTTATGCTTAAAATCCTTCAATGATTCCCACTGAATTTAGGATAAAACGCAAAACCTGTCAATTGGTCCATTCTTACCCCAGAGGCCTCCTAGGAGGCTGAATTTCCTTGAGTAAGCCAGACTTCTCTAACCACAGGGGCTTTGCACAGGCTCCTTCATTTGCCCACCCTTTCTCATTCTCCACACAGCTATCTCTAAGTCTTTCATTCTGTGTCAGCTTAAACAACACCTCCCCAGGGAAGATGTCCCTGACGTTTCATTTGAAATCAAAGTTCTGTATTATAATTTTTCATTGCATCCTGCAGTTTTCCTTTATGCGGCACTCATCACCATTTGCAATTGTAGTTATGAAATTGTATTCACGTAATTATATTTGTGAAATTATTAGTTTCACACCCATATCCCCAATGCAAATATAAATTCCATCAGAGATAGTATCTATTTTGTTCACAATGTATTCCTAGCACTTTACACAATGCCTGACGCATAGTAGATACTTGAATAGACACATTTGAATGAATTGAAAATGGTAGTAAAGGGTGGGTGAGGAGGGCAGAAAGGAAGAGACAGAGTTATAAGATGCTCAGGAAAACTGATGAGACATGGTGATTAGCAGGGGTAGAGGAGATGAAACCTATTGTGACCTGTAGCTGGGGAACCTGGATAGATGATAGTGTCATTAGCTAAAGTAAGAAATACGGGAAAAGAAGCTTCTGTGAGTGGAATATAGTGAAATAAGTTTGGGTGAAATGAGTTTGAAGTGCCTTTGTGAGCTTGGACTCAGGTGAAGGAGTCATGAGTAGTGAGCCCTATTGTCTGGTGATTAGTAGAAGACTCAGGATTAGAAATATAATGTGTCAGGGGGCCCAGTTGATTGAGCATCTTATTCTTAATTTGGGCTCAGGTGATGATCTCATGGTTAGTGAGTTCCAGCACCACCTTGGGCTCTGCACTATGAGCACAGAAATTCTCTGCACTGCTTGGGATTCTCTCTGTCTCCCTCTCTCTCTGCCCCTTCCCTGCTCGTGCTCTCTCTCTCTCTCTCTAAATAAATAAATAAATAACCTTAAAAAAAAGAAAGATGATGTGCCAGGTTAAACTAAAAATACTGTGCAGCATGAATGAAAACTCCTTACGGTGTGCAGAAGAATGAATGATGTATCTGAGAAATAACAGAGAGCCAAGTACAGAGAAAGTTTCAAGAAGTAATACATGGAAATACTAATAAAACAAAGTTTTAAGTGGATTCTCAAACAGGAAGTTCACCGATGACCTCTGTGAAAGCAGTTTAATTGCTACCAGAGGGGCAGAAATCAGATTTGAGAGGGTTTGAATGAATGAGAAGTGAGGAACTGGAGCTGAGAAATGACTATGGGGTTGAAGGGACAATGTCATACGGCCCCACCCCCACCCTATCAAGGAAAGATTTGGGAAAAGCATGCTTACGTTTAAATGAGAAGGTATCTAAAAATAAATAAATAAATAAATAAATAAATAAATAAATGAGAAGGTATCTGAACAGAGACAGTCTAAAGACTCAAACAAAAGGGGATAATTGGTGAAAGTATTTCATGAGGAGAGAGGATAGGATCTAGAGCATGAAAGGATAAATTAACTGAGAGAGAAGCAGCATCCAAGTCCTCATCAAAAGGCTCGAGCAGATTGTGTGTGCCCTGTGTGTGAGTGAGTGAGTGTGTGTGTGTGTGTGTGTGTGTGAGAAACTCCTCCAGGGTCTACCCTTTGGGCAGGGGAAGGCACTGGATGAGAGAGATGACTCGCGGTGGCTGAAAGTGGCAAAATCAATGGGGGTTTTTAGGGGTGCTGGTTAAGCAGGGAGACTGGAGGAGAGAACACAAATAACCTGTGTCAAAATGTTTGATTCAGGGGATGAGGCAAAGATGGAAACAGAAAAACAATTCCTGGAAGCAGTGTAGCAGAGAAGTTACGCACACAGAATATGAGATAACACCGACTGGGTTGCCACTGACTGCTCCATCTTTTACTGTAATGTGGTCTCCTATGTACATGGGAGACTATCTACTACGAGGATTGACTCCTGGGCTCTGAGTGAGACCCACCTGGATCCACTCATTTTTTGCTTAGTGGCTCACACTGTGGTGATCGTGAGCACTCCTCTAATCTCTTTAAGGCTCAGATTCCTTATATGTAACAAAGTAAAGAAAATAATAGGAATTATTTTAGGGAGAACTCAATAATGCATTTTACATGTTATCAGTACAAAGCGGTGCACAGTTCCATTTAATGCTTTTGATGCATTTAAAATTATTTTTCAACAAAATAGAGGTCTGCTTTTCTAAAAAGTGCTCAACAATTTATTGTCACAACAGATGCATATTATTTTCTTAGTTATTTTAGGCTTTTGCTCTTTTAAGCTTCCTTTTAAATTCTTTTAAGCTGCCTTTTGCTATGTGGAATATGGCTTGCTTTGATTTGCTTTAAAGACATTTTTTACTTTAAACAAAGCAAATTGTTGTTCTCATCCCATTAGTTTTCCATCAAGTTTCTACTGGTTCTAGCTGGAGGAGTAAGGTAGTCCGCATTGAACTCACTCAATAGCCCTTGTGCTCTAGTATAAACTATACCCTCAGTTTGTGATGATTATTATATTGTAATATCATATCATATCATATCATATCACATTATTTTTCCCTTATCAATTGTTTCTAACTTTGCATTTTCCTATAACTATTTATATAATGGTTACTTAGGCTTAACCAATAAACCAGTTTTAATGCTTACTACAATTCATTTTGTTCCACTATTTCTGCATTTGTGGATTCTGAATTTCAGTCCTCTGTTAGTAGACGTCCTTAAATTTCTCAGAAACAGTACTTTTGATGCCATAGTTAGAGTAGTGGTCTTTTAAACAGGTCTACACCCTAATCCTTCAAACCTGTGTATCTGTTCCTTTACATGGCAATAAAGATTTTGTACATGTGATTAAGGTGAAGAACCTTGAGACTGGGAGAGTATCTTGGATTATCAGGGTGGGCCCAATCCTATCACATAAGTCCTTAAAAATGGAGAAATGTCCTGGCTGCAGGTGGTGAGAGATGGTGGGGTGAGGAGGACTCAACTTGCCTTTGGCTTTGAAGATGGGAAAAGGGCCACAGGTTGTGGAATACATGAGGCCTTTAGAAACTGGAAAAGACAAGGAAATGGGTTTTCCCCTACAGACTCCAGAAAAGAACACCATCGTGCTGACATGCTGATTTTAGCCCAGTGAGACCCACATTGGGTTTCTGAGCTATAGTGCTATCAGATAGTCTGTGTTGTTTAAGCTATGAAGTTTGTACTAATTTTTTGTGGCAGCAATAGAAAACCTAAATATGTGGTATCTTTTCTAAGCATATGAATTCTAGTTTCATTAATGAATTCTTATATCACAATTTCTTTCTTTCAAACTCTATCAGATTTTTTTCTGTTGTTCTCTGACATTTAGTAATGCCGAGAACAAGCCTGGATCCACTCAGTTTTTGTTTATTTGCAAGTAATCTTTCATTTTCTTATATGAATAATTGCATAATATTTTCTTTATTCTTTTAAATTCTTCATAAATTACTAGAATATGTTTAGGTGTAAGTTTGTTTTAATTCTTTCCAGCATATAGTGAGTGCATTTGCTTCAGGTTTTCTCTTAAGTCTTTCTACTCAAGATCTGATAACTGGGGACTGGATAGAAATGCAGACTCTCAGACCCCAGACCACTGAATCAGATCTGTAATTTAACAAGATTCCCAGTTGATTCATATGCACATGTGAGAAGTACTGCTCAGAGGATATTCTATGAGTAGATTTGATCTTGACTTCTTCATTTTTTCAGTTTCTCTTTAACTTGTCAGTTAACATGTATTAAAAGGTCATGACAAACAACAACAAAACAAAACAAAACAAAAAACAAAACAAAAAGACAAAAAAAGTAGGTCATAGGGTGGCTGAGTGTCCAACTTATGCTCAGGTCATGATCTCACAGCTCGTGAGTTCGAGTCTGGTGTTGGGGTCTGCTTCGGATTCTGTCTCTCTCTCTCTCTCTCTCTCTCTCTTTCTCTCTGCCCCTCCTTTGCTTGTGCTCTGTCTGTCTCTCTTTCTCAAAAATAAATAAACATTAAAATAGAATTAGGTCATGCCCCTCCTTTTCTTCCAAGGGGTTATAATCAAAGCTCATGGTTCACACTTCATTCCCTTTCCCCCTCTTCTGGTAACTCTGACAAAGTTAGACTTGACCTTGTAACTGAGACTCCATGTCAACAGCAGCATGACTGATAGCAGAGTGTTGTGCATGTGGCTGTTGTTGAGATGGAACAAAGCTTGACATCTGCTCTGTAACTGGAGAGTTCTTCATGTTAGTCTCTACGTCACTACTTTCTTGTTTCACCTTTTACCTTTTACTAACTCTAATGAACATTTTAATTTTCAGAGGTAATCCTAAGCCCTGAGATGCATTTATGACAGCCTTTTCACTTGGTCAAGCATCACTCTGCCTGTTTTTTACATTTGAGCTCACTCTGCCCATTTCTGTTAATTTTAAATGTTATATCTACTAGCATCTGAGGATTCCAAGCATGTTCTCTTTCAGTTTCTTCTGTTTTCTGCAGTAATTCTGTTCAATGTCCAGCTGTTCCTCCTAATCTTTATGGCTAATTATAATGATATCATATATCTCCATGCTGAACTTTAGAACTTCTGTTCATTTAAAAAGGAAAGATTTGGGGCGCCTGGGTGGCTCAGTTGGTTAAGCATCCAACTTTAGCTCAGGTCATGATCTCACGGTTTGTGGGTTCGAACCCTGCATTGGGCTCTGTGCTGATGGCTCAGAGCCTGGAGCCTGCTTCAGATTGTGTCTCCCTCTCTCTCTGCCCCTCCCCAACTAGCACTCTTTCTGTCTCTGTCTCTCAAAAAATAAAATAAAAAACGTTAAAAAAATAAATAAAAAGGGAAGATTTATCTAGATTGAGGCTCATGAACTCCACTGTTGCCCACTTAAGTGACTGTATGAAATTGCATCCACTTTGGATTTCATATGGCCATGAACATGTGCACAGCTTGCAGCCAGATTTCCATCAGCAACTTGTTCTATAATTCTGCTGGACTGTGGGGAGACAATCTCTCAACATGGCTTCCTAATTTTGTTTGCTTGTTTTGGGGAGAAACGTTTCTGTTGTAAAAAATTTGAGATGGTCTCTATCCACTACCCTAAGGCCTCTTATAGCTCTGCCTCCATCCATGATGCTTGATGCAATAGTGCCACATGCCCCAGGCAGCGATTGGTCACCACCCTCTTTCTTCTACTTTCTGTTATGCTGTGCTTTGGGATTTGAGATTTAAGAGTTGGTTAAAAAAGTAGTTGGAGAAAGAGAGCGACTGATTACTCAGTGGCAAGGAGGTTTAAACACAACACTCACTGCCCTATAAAGCAAAACCTAAACAGTCTTATCATTGCTAGAATCTGTGAATCCTGACATTCTCTATGTCTTTTTGGTGCTTTATTGGGATGTTGGGAGAAACATACAGGAGATTCTTTGGCCTGATGTCATTTCCTTCCTTCCTTCCTTTCCATTTTATTTATTTTTATTAAAAATTTTTAAATGTTTATTCATTTTTGAGAGACAGAGTGTGAGTGGGGGAGGGGCAGAAAGAGAGGGAGACAGAATCTGAGCTGAGCTCTGAGCTGTCAGCCCAGAGCCTGACACATGGCTCGAGCTCACGAACCGTGAGATCGTGACCTGAGCTGAAGTCGGACACTTAATTGACTGAGCCACCCAGGCACCCCTATTTATTTTAATTTTAAACAGAACTTCTTAGTAGCATAGTCTGTTAATGTAAAGAACATTTTTAAGTCTTGTTTATATGTTATATATACATCATATGCACATTATTTATAAACTAAGGTCTGATATATAGGCAGAATTGACATTTGCTTTTTTCCTGTTTTGACTAACTTAACCAGTTAAATAAAGCTTGAAATAGATCTTCATTTAAGTTTCTGGCATCCCTGATTAGCATCACTTAGGCATGGCTGGTAGAGATTCAGTACAAATAGCATCATAGGATTGTCCCTAGAATGTATTTTTCAATCAAAATCACAAAACAGAAATAAAAATAAATTTGGTTTGTGGTGGGAATTTTTGGTACTGTTGAGTTTCTTTCTCATATCCCCCTTTCTTATCCCCTAAGTTTTCCTGTGGGACTTCCCACAGAGAAAGGAAAGATGATTCTAACAGGTCTGCTGTGGAGTAGAAGGTCATAGCTCATATCACAGTACAGGGTCATCAGGAGGAACTTCACTGACTGTAGTTTGTGAATAAAAGTTTTGCGAAACATGAGGACAAAAGATGCTGTTTCAGTTAGGGTTCTCCCAAAAGCAGACCCTGAGATGGTGACTTGAGTGATCTAGGAAGCACGAACGAGGAAAGTGAATCAGGGAAGTGAAACACACTAATGAGCAGGAATTCACTGTGAGCATCTGGGACTTAGTTCCTCTATGGATCTTCTCAGAAACCTTAGGGAACACACATCAGAACCTTCCTGCTGTGGAATGAGGAGGCCTGGACATTTTCCCCTGACTCTCCCTTCCCTTCTGGAGGATAAGGGTTGCTCCTCAATGTGTCTTTCTCTCCAGAGTTCTAATTCTCCCACACTTTTGGGTTGTCCCTGCTAAAGGCTGAGGAAGCCTCTGCAGTGCCAGAGGAAGTTCTTCAAGAATAAGAGACCCCAGTGTTTGAGGCAGGACCCTGTCAGTTTGCTGGAAACGCCCACAGCTGCCTGTGCTCAGGTGAGTGGAGAAGATATGAAGTTGCAGACATTGTTGACAAAAACAGGCAAACCCTATCTGTGGTGGGCAAAAAACCTAAGTAAGTATGCACTCACAGTGATTATTTTGGGGCATGAAGGATTTACGTGGTGTTAAAGTGGAGATGGCAAATGAGTTTCATCTGTCACGCCAGCTTTGATCAACTGGCTGCCTAGAGTGCTATGTTGAGGAGGGTTCTCGAAAGGCTCAGTAGGAAATGGCATCTCTATCATTTAGCATCCCGGACATGGAAACGGAAGGACAGAAGGGTGGCATGTGGGCCATGTATCTGCCACCCTGCTTTGAAGTGGAGACAATTTTTTTATGAATATAAGTGCTCAGTGAGACATCTTTAGTGAAATACAATAAATTCTTCCACAGATTTGACCTTTCGAAATGCACAGCATGTGGAGTATCTTTGGTTAATGGGAGAATTCTCCAATTAATGTTACGAATGAGACAGGGATAAACTTCAAAGGCACAGCAGTTACAATAGGTATTAGCTTTGTCATTTTGCTACATGTTTCAAGTAAACATGCTAATTTATTTTCTCACAGGTATATCAAAAATGAAATGGGGTCATGGTATTAATGGAAAATATAAAAGGGATCAAAGGCAGACAGTGTTCAGTAGTGTCAGTGCCTAGTCATAGCATCAATGTTGAGACAAATGTAATTCATTTTGGTGATGGGGAGGTGGTCAGAACATTTAAGTTCTACTCTCTGAGCAAATTTGAATGATACCATACAGTGCTAACAACTATGAATATGTTAATTAACTAGATGGCAGGGATCCTTTCACTGTGTGTATCAAATCACAATGTAAATTTTTATTTGTCAATTTTACTTCAATAACACTGAAAAAAAAAAGGCCTTGGAGGAAGAAAATAGTCATTAAATTCAAGTGGGGGAGAAAGTAATTCATCCGTCATAATGTCTTAATGAGGAAAATATTGCCATTTACCCTGGGATATGATTTTAACTGCTGAGTCCAAGAATAAGTACAATATCAAATCCCAATAACTTGTACCATTGCAATTCAAATTGATTTCAAGTCTTGTGGTTAATACTTCCTAAATATTCCTCCATATTCTCATCTCCAGTGATGCATCTGAGTCCAAACCAGCATCAGGCTCTGCCTGAACCATTACAGCCAATCAATCTTCTTCCATCTGTTCTTCACACTGTACTCACAGTGATCTTTCCAGAGCATAAATCTGATCATGCTGCTCCTCTACTTAAATCCCTGTAATCAGCTTCCCACTGCTTATAAGAACAGAGTGAAAATCCTTTAGAGAACCTTAATCTGTTCCCCATCCATCTTTCTAGCCTCATCTTTCTCTGGAGGCCCACCTGCTTTGCTTTCTCTACTCCAGGGTCAGGAACCCTCTTTCCCTCCTTCAGACCCCTCAGGCTCTGTCTCACCATGAGGCCTTGGAATCTGCTTCCCCACCTGCATCACCACGCTAACTCCTGTCTATTGTTTAGATCTTGGTTCCAGGGTCATTTCTGCAAGGAAGTCTTTCTGGACCTTTCTAAGCCAAATCCCATGAACCTCTCCTCAACACTCCTTCCCATTTCTACAGCCGAGACCACTTATTCATAAAGGTACAAATCCTTGTGATTAATTTTTCTCTTTGTCATGAGTCTAAAATGTTCCCAGATGGCAGGGGTCATATCTGTATATGTGTTCATTATTGATTCTCTAGCTCCTAGAACTGTACCTAGCATATAGCAAGTGCTCCCTAAGTATTTGTTGAATGAATAAAAGAAAGGTCAAAATGTATTTTTACCCATACTCAAAATTTTAATTTCTCTCTGAGGAAAATCTCACATTTATTTAGCAGTTTATCATTTAAATGGCAGTTTTGGGCATATTGTTATATATTCCTTGTGAAATTCCTGCGAAGGAGGTGGGGAAGGAGTGATTACACACGTCTTAACAGAAGAAACCAAGTTTCTGATGGTGTCCCGCCTACAGGCATGCAAGAAGGAGGTGGCAGAACCAGGACTCAGCCTACATCCTCTCTGGCTCCCAGTCTAAAATTCCTTTCCCACAAACAGTCTGTCATAGCAGGATGACAGGTTATTATGCAATTAGCAGACTCATTAATTGCTATGATCTTGTCCTAAGATCTTTCAGAATCTTGCAGTATCAACTTGGGTATTGCTTGTTGGTTTTACATTCTGTGGAACAGAAATGGCTAGCAGCAGTGACCACCTGGTGGCCCATGACACTGGGGGCTGTAGCAGCAGAAGATGAGTCACTAGGTGCATCATGATCTATTATGTATTTATCTGCTCCTTAGAGACACCCCTGGAAGGCACATTATCTCAAGGTGCTATTCTACTTAGGAAAGCAAGTTAACTCTTAGAGAACCTGCGAAGTCTCACATGAGCAGAACTGGATCACTGGAAAAGCAGTGCAGACATAGACACGGACGGCTGAAGGATCCAGATGTGCTGGGCAGAAAACAAAGCCCTCCACAACTCAAAAGTTCTTCCAAAATGTCATTGTATTGCCTTGTTTCATAGGCAACAGAATGAAGGGAAGTCTCCTGGGCTGTCAGCAATATGCCACGGTTGGGCCCTGACACAACACGATCAGAAACCTTCTAGCCACCCGATTTCACTTTACAGATACAGACACAGTGTTATCTCAGCAAATCGTCACAGAGCTGATGACTTAACCCCTAGATGTGCAGGAGCATCAGAAGTGATGTGACCCTTTGGGAGAAGGGGGTAAAATCAGCTCCTACACTCTCCTCCTACTGGTTGACCTCTAAGCTAAATAAAACCTTGTTTTAATCTTAAAATTAGTGAAGGCATGGATCACGTTTTTCACTGGCAGAACTATCTTTACTGTTAACAATGAACTCTTAGTCCACAATACATACTTTTCAGTGAAATTAAATTCCACTAAGTTGTAGCTTATTTTTGACTGATTTTCCCATTATCTTTAAGTCCCTTAAAAGAAACCCATTAAAACGGCTTTTAGACTTCTAATGACCTCACTGACTTTCTAAAGATAAGTAGGGCTTGAAAAAGTGTGAGCCACCTTCTGTCACAGCACATGACAAAGTGTGTCTTATGTCGCCTAGACTGGCCTGGAACTCTCCGGATCTGTTTGCTTTCTGAAGCCACATTAGTGCTGAGGGGCTCATTCTCACCTTGGACTGTACACATAGCCTCAGTTGGGGATTAGGCAGGCTGCATCTAGGTTTTTTCCGAATGGAATTAATCAGTGAAAAATCAAACTTTATGGTAAGAGGTAGCAGATTACAGCCCAACAGGTGTGTCCCCACAAATGGCATCCTGCTCAGACCGAAACTGGTACTTCATCACAGTTGATATTTCATGCCTCCTCTGTCCTCATCTGCTCCCCCATGAAGGGGAACTGGAACGTTACCTTCCTTCTGTATGGATGAAGGTCAAACTGTGACTCTAGCCACTGTTCCTGCTGACAGGCTGCTCTGACTAATGATGACTAATGTTTTACGGAGAAGCATGAAACTGCCGCATCTACCTTTTTAATGAGATCAGGGTGCACTCCTAAGTCCTTATTTTCTCACTGTACTCTTGTTCCCTTGGGGTCTCCTTTGCTCTCTGGCTTTATTTTCTGTCTGTGTGAGAATAATTTGTAGTGTTGTCTTTCTAATTTTGACCTCTGCTATTTACACTCCTCAGCCCTGCCTGCCCTTCACTTCTCACGTACCCCTTCACTCACTTGTTCATTTATTTTTTTCATCGTTAAACAAATATTACCAAATGACTACTTCAGGCCCAGTGGTCTATCTGGACAGCTTAGCTTACTCGCTAAGACAAAGGTATTGCTTGGTTTTGCTGAATCAGCGACACCTGCTTCCTCTGTCCTCACCCCCTTTCCTCCTCTCACCGACACCCTCTCTGGGATGAGCTAGTTTATCCCCAGGGCTTCTCCTGTTGATTAAGACTTCTAAACCTGCTTCTAAATCACATCACCCCATTCCTCCTGAGGTGGAGCCTGAGTATCTGTCTGTATCTATGCTGACTGTTACACAGGGCTCATGTCCAATAATGAATGCAGTCTCCTTCTCCTCCAGCTTGTTCCACCTTCAACAGACCCTGAGTCTATAAATGGTACCAGTAACTACCCAGTCCTCTAAGCTGGAAACTGGGGGCTCCTTGCAACTTTGTCCATTCCACCACTCCACATTCCTTCAGGCCTGTACGTTCTGCTTCCTGGGTATCTCTTGTACCGACATCTCCTCTGTCCTCACGGGACCTTCAGAACTCCAGAACTTCATAACTTCTTGTCTACATTGTTATAAATAACCTCCAACTAACTAGTCACTCCTTTCCTCTATTCTTGCCCTCTGTGACCATTTTTCCTATCCATGCTAGAGTAGTCTTTTTTAAGGCATAAGTTTGAGCACATTACTTCTCTTTTGTTCTACACTGGTGTCCCATTTGCTGCAGAATGAAGTCTAAACCATTAGCATGCAAGCTGCTCCATGAGCTGGCTTCTGGCATGTGCAACCTCATTGATCATGGAGTCTCACCTCACATCCCTTGCTCCATCTGTCCTACTGCACTCCTAGATCTCAGAATACCAGGATGTTTAACAACTCTATCTTTGCTCTGTTTCTATCAGGAATTCCCTCCTCACCCTGTCTTCCTGGCAACAGATGACTTCTTTTGAGCTCTTGGCCCACTTCCTCTGTGAAATGGTCTCACTACTCTCTCTTTCAGCTAGAATTGACCAGTCTAATCTCTGTGTCCCCAGTGGCATCCTGGCTGCACCCATATCACAGCACCTGAATACATCAGGGCACTGTTTTTTTTTTTTTTTTAATTCAAAGATTATAAAATTGGTTTATTATAAAAGCAATTCAAGAATACCCTTTTAAAATCTTATACCAAAGCTACCTAATACAACCAAGAAACAGTTAAACACTTTTACTTTAGGAATAAGGAAATAAAACAAGAAAGACCACATCAAGGCTGTGATTCAAACTCAGAAGGAGAAAGGTTTCTTAGGTCTCCTTCAGGTCAGAATGGAGGATATGATAAGATCTGATACATGTGTTTATCATGTGCCACAGTCTAGACTGTGCTGACTAGAATATAAGTCTGTTTTTTTTTTAATTTTTAATGTTTATTTTTGAGAGGAACAGAGTGTGAGCAGGGTAAGGGCAGAAAGAGAGAGGGAGACACAGAACGGAAGCAGGCTCCAGGCTCTGAGCTGTCAGCACAGAGCCCGATGTGGGGCTTGAACTCACAAGCTGAGAGATCATGACCTGAGCCAAAGCTGGATGCTCAACCAACTATCTCACCCAGGTGCTCCAAGAATATAAGTCTCTTGAAGGCAGGGATACTATTGTATTCATCTTTGCATTCCCAGTGCCTACAAAATCAGTACATATTTAATGGATACTTTCAAGCATTTAATGAATATTTGCCAAATGAATATTTATTTATTATAAAAAAAGGATTCTATAGTTTGGTAAGTTGTCTCTTTTTAAAATTATTTAAAAATAAATTTTAGTTATTAAAATTTTAAACAACTGTTATTGTTAGTTATAATTAGTTATTCTTAATTAAAATATTTTGTTATTTTATTGTTAATGGCTCATGTCATCCATTTTCCTTCAATGGAAGATCAGAACAAGGGAAAGGGAGATTATATTTCAACATGAGACATATATTAACTTAAACAGCTTGACTATAAGACTGTAAAAGAATAGAATTGCAGAATTTTAGAACTAGAATGGACTGAAGCAAACATTTTCTCTAACCCTTTCATTTTACAGATGTACCATGAGGTCACATGATAATTAATGGCAGAACTGGGATAGAGAAGTAGCTTTTATTGAGCTTTGATTATGTGCCAGGCACTGCTGTGGGTCACATATAGATTTTTGCCCCATGGTCTCAGCAGATAGACACAGCTGCCAAGGTTATGACCCATATACTGTATTTGGCCCTCCTACCTCTCTAGTGCTACCATACCTGTGCTGAAAATGCACATTTCTTTCTTGGGTCATTCTGACATGGTGCTATGTTGCTTCTCTGATCTTGAGCATCTCCTGAAATGCCTAACAAGCCTTCCTTTGTTCTTGACCTTTACTACATTAACTCTCCTCAGAATTGTCCTCTGCCCCATCAATGGCTCCATCAGACTTAAATTCCTAAGACAGGTCAACAGTTCTCTTATTGCTCCTTGCTAGTTGTTCTTCAGGCCTCTACAATGGCTTTTTAAAAAAATTAGGCTGACTACTACCTACATGACTTGCCCTTAGCCTTAGCCCCCCATTATCCAATTTCCCTATTTACTCATGAAGTACCATTATGCCCAGGCACGTCTTTCTCTTCCAATTCTACCAAAGTGTTTATCATCTACCAAAGTGCTTATTGTCTCTCATTTATTACTTAGGTTATGAGGTTTCCAAAGTGTTTGGTTTGGTTAGAGAATTAGACTAGATTCATTGGTAAGAGTGAACAGATAGTTATTTAGCATGATGCTGTGAGAAGCTGAGTGTGGCCAAAATCATGCCCAAAGGTGACAAAAAACCATGGAATCGAGAGAGTAAAAGCATACATATGCAGTGAACAATGAGATAATTACAAGGATGTAAGGAAAGCTCAGGTTGTTTTTTATTAGTCATTTCCTATCTTCCACACATTCTGGAGGATGTGGAAGTTAGAATATGATTACAAAGGATTTCAATGATGGTTGATAAAAATTCAATTAAAAATAAAAATACAAAAATAGCTTTTTCAAAAGCCCTGGATATTTGGGAGAGGAGAGAGGTTTGTGCTGAGTATTCACATGTTGGGTGTGCACATCCTGTGTCTACTTATACAAGTGCATTTCTCTGAAATATGCCCAAATTCTAGATGGTTTGAGTCACATACACCATGTGTTCTATGGGATGGCAAATAATTGTTGTTGATTTCTTTTTCTCTTCAGCAGCTGTTTCAGCTCATATACACAATCTATCATTAAGTTTCCTAGCTTGCCAGCTTCACTAGCTCTACAGAGAGAAATAACACAAAACAAGGAAAAGTGGAAAATTTCAAACAAGCCCATCTTCCGAGTTCTTACTCTGTGCTAGACAATGTGCTGAACAGTTCACATTATACCATTTGGTCTTTACAACAACCCTGTGTGGTATATTCTCTTCCCATTCTATTTTACAAATGAAGTAACAGAGGATGCAGAGAGATGAAAAATAACCTCTGAAGCCATACAGTTACTGAGTGGCAGAACTGGGATTTTAAACTTAGCTCTCAACCCAATACTCTTAATCACTGTTTATTTTGTTGGGTACAAACACAATATGGTTGAAAATGGCTGACGTGACACTACGATGTTACATCTCTATTTGACTGTTAGAAGAAAACTAATAGTAGTGTGATGTGGAGTCTGACTTTTGCCATTTCATACTTCCTAATGCATGAGGCTTCTTTTGCTGTCAGAAGCTTAATGAACTAATGTATGAAAAGAAAGAAAAGAGAATCTCCTTGGATTAAGTGGGAATTGGTACCCAAAGCACGGATATTCCCCATACCATAAAAAAAATTGGATAATAAACATTAACTGAAAAGCACTTTTGGAAAAAGGCAAAAATCAAACCCAGCCCAATCCATGAAGCTGACTTAAGGCTGAAGAAATAATCAGAAAATAATTAGAAGAAGAAAAAAAAACCTACTCAAAAATAAATAAAAAACATTTAAAAAAATTTAAAAAGGGGCGCCTGGGTGTCTCAGTCGGTTAAGTTTCCAACTTTGGCTTAGGACATAATTTGGTAGTTCATGGGTTCAAGCCCCGCATCAGGCTCTGTGCTGAAAGCTCAGAGCCTGGACCTGCTTCAAAGTCTGCGGCTTCCTCTCTCTGCCCCTGCCCTGCTCACACTCTGTCTCTGTCTCTCAAAAATAAATTTTAAAAAGTTAAAAAAAGCCTACTCCTTGACACATGATCACAAGGAGATACCCCAAATAGCACAAATGTCCAGATATGTACAGATCTTATATAACTTAATTGTTGCGTGGACAGTCAAGGAGGTGAAGCAGAAGATTCTCTCCCTTCTCTGCCTGCTCCATAGCAGTCTCTCGTGGGCCTTCTTCTTTCAGGACTTGTGACCCCCAAGCCTGTAATTTTTGTTCCATTACCTCATTCTTTTTTTTTTTTTTTTTTTAAATTTTTTTTTCAACATTTATTTATTTTGGGGACAGAGAGAGACAGAGCATGAACGGGGGAGGGGCAGAGAGAGAGGGAGACACAGAATCGGAAACAGGCTCCAGGCTCCGAGCCATCAGCCCAGAGCCTGACGCGGGGCTCGAACTCACGGACCGTGAGATCGTGACCTGGCTGAAGTCGGACGCTTAACCGACTGCGCCACCCAGGCGCCCCTCCATTACCTCATTCTTTTAGGAAGATTAGAAAAACATGTATGTTCTCTCACTCTGTTCCCTAGATCATTTGTTCTTTCATCTTTGGTAAAATGCTCTCCACTTTCAAGAGCCTTTTGCACTGTAGAAGAAAAAGTGCTCTCATATACTTGACCTGTAAGTCTGGAGAACCATTCAGAGATTTTTTTTTTTTAAGAGTCAGCTTTGAGATTTCTGGAAATAGGAATTGTTTTCTGTAAGTACTTATGAAGAGTGAAGTCTTAAGTGGTGGTACTGCATGCAATCCAATAGGGATAAGAGAATAACTTTCAAAAGTTCTGAGACTTTAAAGAAACATTAACAGATGTTTTAAAAAATATATTATCAAATAGTTTAAAGAAATATTAATCTATTTTGAAAAACCATACTAGTAGATATGCTAAATAATCAAAGATCATCATCAAATGTTGATAAGGACCCAGTGAGATAATTTATTTCACCAAGACCATTTAGTGTTAATGCCACTAGTCTCTTTTTTATGATTTATGGCCACTATTTTATATTATTATTATTATTCTTTGCATTATGATGAGAACAGAGGAATTTATGGTATAAAATCCAGTAGCTACCTAGCGCAGACAATGTACATTTTTGAATCCATAACTGGCAAGGGACTAGATATGTACAAAATATCACTGCTATATTAATCATTATTATGAAATCTATTTTTATCAGAGCCACTGCTTTTTCCAGGCACTTAGAACACTATTTTAAAACAAAATTGTTCCCACACCTTTTCAGCTTACAAAGAGTCAGTACAATTGACTTGCGGAAGCAATTGCTCTCCTATACATTTAGTATCTTTGAGATTAAAATCATGGAAAGCCCTGAACTGCTTGAGTCAAAGGCAAGGGTTACGCTAACACTCTCTCATTCTCAATTACTGCAGAGTATGCGGATTTCATTGTGGAACTGAAGAGTGTGTTCAATTGGTATGTTTATGCTTTTGGATTGGTCTGCTTCATCTAGGGGTTGAGGTACAGGAGCAATGAACGGTGTGGTTTATGCAGGAACAAAAGAAATTATTACTCTGTCAGAATAGTTCAAAGCAAAGGTTTCTTTTTTCACCCACAGATGACTTCTGAGGTGAGTTATTAGGTTGTGTGGGCCAGAAAGAAAGCTCGCCACCCATTTTTCTTCATAATCATTTACATTTTACAGAGTGAGTCATAAAATGCTCTTTTTTGGCTTTGTTTCATCAAACATGTTTTTTGGGTAAGAAGTGTATTGGCAAAAAATAGACAGCTCTTCTACTTTGCCTTATTTCAAGAGCCTCAATTCCAAAGAGGGAAAGTCTCTTGGTGAGTGAGAGTCTCTGGAAATTTACTATCTCTTGGCCCATTACTCAGGTTCAAGTCACCAAGGCTGCCAGTCATGCCTGCGTGTTCTCCTGATCCCAGTGTGATATCCCCAGCTGGGTAACAGGCCCTCTAGACCCAGTTCCTTCTCTCCTCTTTCTCTCCCACTTTAACTTACTCAGAAGTGGCTCAACTGACCCAGAACCAGCAAATACCTGAAAAAAATTACCTGCCAGCTTGTACTTCTGAGCGCTGTGTCCCTGGAGTCTGTTTTTGGATCATTTCACTTCTACCCTATGACCCAATGCTGACCATTCACCCAGAGACTGGTTGTCAGACCATGGTAGGCTTTCAACTTGAATTGTAACCCACTTATTTTCTGAGATTTCAAGTTTTTATTTACCCACACAAGCAGGCTTGCCTGTCAGTCCATTGTTAAGAACACTATGCCTCTATTTGTTACTATCAATAGAATCAACCTAGATGGCTGTCTAGTGTGGGTCCTTTCCCCACTTAATTTATAAAAGCTGTACTCACTAAAAAATATTTTTGGGCATTTACTATATGTTTTGGCTTGAAGTGTTCATCTTTCTGCACCTCAGAGTTTCAGCAGTAGAGCTATGTTAGGACACAATTCCAAAAGCAAAGTAGCTTGAATATTGGTTGGGGTAAGACAGCTTCAAAATCAAATCCACATTTGACAAGAGCTGGCCAGAGAGAAGCCAATTTCTTCCTGTACACCCCTATCTATGAAGCATTCTGGGCAAGGGCTTCATTTCTCTATAGTCTGATTCCCTCCACATGATTAAAATATTGCTAAGTGAATTAAAATTTGTCTTTTAGTCCTTTGAGTGTCCAATGGCAGGTCTTAGTTTCTATAGTTCTTTGAGCCTCTGGCTGGCCACAATGCACAATTTCAGTGGCACTGTTCACACGAGAGATAGTTTACAACACGGCAGTGCTTTCAAATTATCGTTTGCACAAGACCAGTTTAGTTTTGTTTTAAATTTCTAATCCATTAAGAGAACACACTTTAGAAAAATAATTATTATAAAATTAAAATAAAAATATAAACCTCAATTAAAAATTATTTAATTTAACAGACATAACATTACTCAAAGTAGTTTGCTATTAGATTTTTAAGTGCTTCCTCTCAATTTCTTGCTTTTTTTTTTTTTTTTTTTTTTTTAGCACTGGTGACATCAGGTTCTAAACAATACTGGTCCATGAGCTATACTCCAAGGGACGCTCACAGGTCTGGGGCATAGATTCTATGGAATGGTGCTCCCTAGCATTGCCCAGTGCAAGGTCCTGCCTGAGCCCCGGGCTCTTGACAGTTTAAATATATGTCAGAGAACAAGTGGGGGAAGTATAAACATATATAAAAAAAGAGAAGGGGCAGCAGGGAATTGTCATGGAGACTTTGATATGATAGGCAAATTAATTGGTGATAGATAAAATACAAGACATCACTGTCTTTATTCAAACCTTATACCTGAACTTTAAACCAACTTGAAGTTGGAACTTCATATCTATGCTCATTAGTGATCCGATGCCACTGGCAGCAAATGAGACTTTTTCCAGTTAAATCGGGTTTTCTGGCCAAAGTCCAATTTGGGCAATTGCCTCTGCCTACACGGATGCTTCCCACCACTGAAATTACAGTTCTTCTCTTAAACTATGGTATAATATCACAGTCTGCCTTTGAATAGCTGCCATTATAAATTTTGGAGGTAACAACCTTTTTCTGCCAGGTGAAACAATTTAAAAAAAGTGTGTGTGTGTGTATGTATGTGTGTGTGTGTGTGTGTGTGTGTGTCTTCCTCTGCGAGGTTTATGAACATACAAATGGCTTCTCGAGGGGAAAAAAAAACTATTAGCTAAATATACAGTCAGGATGATACTTTTATCAGAAGAGGAATTTTACTGGGCATTTATACAAGGCAGCAGGACCTTGGAAGGGAGTCTTCTGTAAATAAGATGTAAATAAGAAGATGCAAATGCCAATAATTGTAGGGCCTAGAAAAGCCTGGTTAAAATCAGACTTTAGTTTGATTATAGATATTTTGTGGGATAGTATTATTAAAAAGAGAGGCTTAAAAAAAGATCTTTAAGAAAAGTTTAGGACGCAAGTCTATTTAAGGCTTCCACCTCTCTGCATAATTTTGGTGTTCCTATTCTTTTCTTGTACAGTTGGTGTAAAAAGGGTGATAAAAGTATAACTCTCTGAATATTCATTTAAAAATAAAAATAGACTTCTTAGCTACTTTTTCCCCTTTTTCTGAATCTAATTCCACATTGTTGCCAGAGTCATTTTCCTAACACATGTTCATCATAGAATTCCTTTATGAAGCATCTACATTTGTTCTTTGCTCCCTATCAGAGAAAATCTTAACTCTCCCGCTGGGTCTGTAAGGCCCTACAAGATCTGTCTCTATTTCACTGAGCCAACATTATGTCCAGTTATTTCCCAGCATGAACTTTCACTGGAGTTGGGCGGCTCTCCAAAGAATCCCCTGAACTGGTCCTAGGTTTTCTCATCTCTAAGTTCCCACGGCTCATATATCTGTTCAAAGTGGGAAGTCCTTTTCCCCATTCTCTACCCTTTGAACCTTAAATCCTTGCCCATCTTGAGTCTCCCCTTCAGGTATATCTTTTTCCCAAAGTCTTCTCTCTTTTATTTGTATTACAGGATTTATACTTTAAATATATTCTCTCTTCTATTATTTCCAGGTTGTTCATGGGCATTAACTCCATCTCCTTAATGAAACGATATACTCTTCCCAGGTAGATATCCTGGTCTTTTTCATGTTGAATGGAAAGCCTGGCCAATTCTCCTTCTGCCTCCCTTTTGGCACTTCTCCTTCTCCCTTGTCACCAAGGGAAGGTGTGTCACAGGGGCATGATAGTGACTTCTTACTCAGGTAGTTTTACAAAATCCTTAAGAAGCATCAACAGTCATTGTGAATACCTAAAGATGAGGCTGGCCAACTTTGTTGGTAGACGGCCAGATAGTAAATATTTCACACTTTGTAGACTCTCTCGTCTTTGTCGCAGTGATTCAGCTCAGCCACTATAGCAGAAAAGTGGCCATAGACAGTACATAAATGAATGACTGTGACTGTACTCCAATAAAAACTTATGGGCAGTGAAATCTGAATTTCATGAAATTTTCCCATGTCAAAAATAGTATTCTTCATTTGATATTTTTAAGCATATACAAATGCAAAAATTGTATATTAACTAACCTTACTGCAGTAATCACTTTGCAACACATACATACATAAAATCATAACATTGTACACCTTAAACTTACACAATGTTACATGTCAATTATATTTCAATAAGCTGAAACATATTCAAAAACTATTCTTAGCTCAAGAGGCATACAGAAGCAGGTGGTGGACTGAACTTGGCTGATGGGGCATAGTTTGCTGACCCCTGTCCTAGATCATTGTTCCTAAAGTTGCAGCCTCTAGACCATCTGCATCAGAATCACCTAGGGTTGGGAGTTATAGAGAATATAAATCCTGGGCCCAGTGAAGCAGAATTTCTGAGCACATTCAGGATACTAACAAACAGCTGTGAATCCCCACCTCTAGAATGGTTGTGATGCTTTCATTTTGTGAGTTAGTATTGGGGAGCCAGGAAGCAAGGTTCTAACAAGATGGGACAATAACAGAGCAGGCTCCTTAGGGACCTATTTTATAAGACTTATAGGTACCGGAAGAACATCAACAACAGGACTCCATGCTTTCAGTGATAATTTTTGAAATTTTTTTAGAAGTAAAAAGAAAAAAAGTAAAACCTGGGAATTCTGAATGTTTGCATTTAAAATACATGTTATTTGGAATATAGGAGGTGTGGCATGTCTTTATTTAACTTAAACTCTACAAAAATAGAAATGTATTCATGGAGAAGGGAAGAAACTCATATTCCTTCTTAAATATAATGTATGCAAGACTAAAAATATAAAAAGGAAACCATTGTTATGTTTCTGCTCCAAATGAAACTGTAGCTGAGTCCTTTGTATCCATGGCACATTAAAAACAAATGATTTATTTCATTATGAGCAAACACTTCTGAAGGGCAGATATAATGTATTTCTAAAGATCCTATATAAACTCATTTACTTAATACACTGAAGTATAAAAAATCATCTCTAGGAAGAAGAGTCATCTGGAATGCTGTGCCCTTTGGCCAATGTGGATCAAGAGAAGCTGGAATCTGAATGGATCTGGTAGTTTCTGATCCACAAACCATCATCACATGCATTTTCCAAATCATTCCCAAAGTCTTAAGGAAAGGAGTGGAGCAGGGGACAAACGAGGGCTTGACTCTAATGTCCAACACTAGCCAAGACTTATTGAGAAACTCCTCTATATCAGGCACTGTTATCAGTGCTTTACATAGATGTTCAGGTTTAATCCTCTTAACAAAAACACAAGTAGTTTTACATTTTACAGGTGAGGGAACTGAGTTTTTGAGATCATAAAGAACAAGTCTAAGATCCCATGGGTCAAGTCAGGACACAAATTTGAGCTCAGGGATGGTGCCCCTAACAACTATACTGGCCTCCCAACACCATCACATTGAAAGGAAACCAGGCCTTAGAGGGTTTTCTTTCACTTAAGTTGGGGAAGAAACCAGAGACTGGGTGCTGGGTAGACTTGAGAAAAATGGGTTGAGCTTCATGACAAAGAGGCCATCACTCTGGGGTGACATTGTGCTGGGTCAGGAGGAGGCACCTCTATTGTCTGCTAGGACACAGGGCCTACCATGGACAACTGTGGATCACCCTACCAGGAAGAGATACAATATTTTTTCCTTGTATGGTAATGATTGTTTGGGAACCAGTGAGCCAGGTTCCTAATAGGAAGGGATAATGACAGAGCAGGCTCCTTAGGAGTAAACCTATTTTACAAAACCTCCATCCAAAGAGGGGGACATCAATAGGGGCCACCACAGACTTCATTAGAGAGGGCACCTGGGCTCTGGCAGAAGTGGACAAGGGCATCAGATGAAAGCTCAGATTCCAGACACAGATTCAGAGGACACCCAACCATTCTGGGTGAAGGGATCCACCAATACCTAGTGAACAGGGATTGGTAATCCAAAGAAAAACCACTTATTTGAGCATGTGTTAAATGTGCTTAAAATAACTGCTAATAAACTGCATATATTTGAATCAATGCTTTTTTTGGTCCTTATTAATTTCCCAAGTTAAAGAACACCTTCAAGTATGGCTCAGCAGAATAACAGTGGGACTAATTAGACCATGCCTAATGAAGTACAGATGAGTTCTCCCCAAAACTTTGAGAGTGCTGTTTTGAATTAAAGTACTTTCAGACATTCTGGAGTCAAAGTATAATGCAACCTTTATGATATAATAGTGACAATTTGAAGTCTAAGTACGTTTAGTAGATAGAGTCATTTTTATAGCATAATATAATATTTTTAAAGGGCAGGAGTGATAAACACAATCTCTGATCATTTCTGGTAGGAATGAGGTTTTATTTCCCTGTAAGAATTTGTGTTGTTTAAATATGGTATAAGAGGTGAATATAAGCTTTTAAAAACTGTATTTTGCTATTACTTTTTAACAAATATGCAACATATAAAGAACTTTTACATCACATATGTGAACTAAAGTTCACATTTTCCACTCTGATTACGGTTGTTAACCAGTCATTCCCTGTATTTCTGAAGCAGTCAATTTAAATTCTAGGCTGTCATGGAAAAATATCAAAAAGGACCTCCTTATACACTGATACTTTCAAAGACAGCTTGGGCGATTCATTCTTCTGAGAAAAAAATAAAGGGGGAATAATTAGGAGGTCTCTGATCCCTTCTTCTGATGCCAGATCAGATTTTGGGCATCCACAGGTTTCTGTGAAAAACCTAGAAACATGACCATCCTTCCATGTATCTGGCTGTCTCAAAAGTCTTCTTGTTCACCATTTCTTTCTGTGCCTTCCCTGGACAGGTTTTCAGTGTGTTAAGACACATGCCTCACAAGGGTCATTATTTTTATAAAAGATGAAAATTTTTATAAACTTCTAAAGTTTAGAGAAATTTGTTGAAGTAAGCTTCTTAGGAGCCTTAGGGGAGGTCGTTATTAATTTGGTATAAATCTCTTCTATTAAATTAGAAGATTCTGTCATTAGGCCAGGGTCAACCATTCCACAGACCAAGTGCATTTTTGAATATGCAGACTTTAATTTGAATACAAATCACCTGGTAGATGTTGTTAAAATGCAAATTATGATTCAGTAGGTCTGAGGCGGGATGCCAAGACTACTTCGTCTCACAGGTCATGAGGATGGCCTTGAGAAGCAAGGTGCTGCTATAAGGTTACCTGAGAAGGCAGCAAGCTTTGCCAGCAGAGAAAGAAAAGGAACCGAGGCAACAAGGGCAGGGAAAATCCCTGGTCATTGATGTCAGAATATTCTTCAGTGAAGACACAACTACTTGAATTTTTGGACATGTGTGTCTATCCCTTGAAGCAAGATGTTTTAGCATTCCTGGCTCTGGGCACTAAATGCCAGTAAGAACCCCTTCATTATGACAACTGATGAAGAAAAATGGGCTTAATAACAAACAGAAATTCAAGTCATGCATTCTTGAAGTTAAAATTAAAACTAAGAAACAGATCCTTAAAGTTTCATTCCATCAGACAAGCATTGTAACACTTTCATACATGCTGAAGGTTTACTAGACAAATATGGTAACTTCTCCCACCGTACGGCACCAACTGTCTTCAAATAGCTTTCCTCAAGTTTGCTAATTTATGACGAAAAATCCCCCCTCCCTCTCCTGTCCTGAAGGTCTCCTTTCCCTTACTTGATCTTTTCCCTTTTGTTGAAAACAGAGCAGTTCTTTGAAGGGTCCTTAAGCTGAGGAAAGCCTGTCATTGAGAAGTACAGGTTGAGAGGCACAATGTGGTCATCCAGCTATTGACTAATAAGCGCTTGCCCCCTTTGAGTCTTAAATGCAGGTCTTATAAAGAAAATTTTTAAAAAGTTTTATTTCAGACTCTGATATTGAGATTTTTTTCCTTTTC
The DNA here is from genome assembly GCF_016509475.1 of Prionailurus bengalensis. Lineage (NCBI taxonomy): Eukaryota > Metazoa > Chordata > Mammalia > Carnivora > Felidae > Prionailurus > Prionailurus bengalensis. Next base: position 81,991,572 of record NC_057348.1, read on the forward strand.
TTTCATAATATAACCTGAAAATTCCCTGGAGTGGGGAATGGGGTTAGAATGAGATGGACTTCAGTTAGGAACCATTATTGGAAGGAAAAATCCACATAGGAGAAAGGAGGGAAAAATAAATCAAATATTTTTAAAGTATATTGTTGGAGAGTATGTGGCTCCCAAAACAAAATTGGTAAGCAAACTGATGAATTTGCTCTTCTGATAAGAGCAAATGGCTAAGCACTATTTGTTAAATGTTAAAAGATATAGATGCCAAAAAATGTGATTTTGTGTCTTCTGTTAAAAGAATGATCCTTAGTTTATGGACAAATAGAAGTTAAAAGTAGAGTATGATTGTGTTGCTGAGTTTGTATACATTTTTATAACTTCATTATAATTAAACTAATAGTATAGTTTTAACACATAAGAATATTATATTAAATCTATTCATTTTTCCCAATATATGTGAGCAAGGCTGTTTGTTCTTTCAATTGCACCAGGAAATTGTTGCATGGACTCTTAACTATCAGAGATCTACTGACCACTTGGTGAGATAGCAGTGCATTTATAATTTATTAAAGGTCCAGGGATCTTTCAGTTTGAAAGGTACAGTGTGTCTTGTGCAGATTTTCTTGATAAATTCTGAAGTGGGATAATGGTAACTCCACTGCTAAGACTTCACAGGAAATCTTGATCTGAAGAAATGACAAGAGTACTTACAAGCTTTCTCAGGGAAATGTGGACTGTTGGGAGAATCTTCCTGCAAGAAGTAACATTTGACCTGAATTCTCAAGGGTGCTTAGGAGTTTGCCAAAAACTATGAGAGGTTTTTTTCATGCAGAAATAAATACATTTCTATGACAATGGAGTATAAAACAACAGTTGTGTGTTGCTAGGAGACTATAAGTTCCATGAAGGTAGGGAGTTTTAATCTGTTTTGCTCACTGCTATACTGTAGAACTTGAAATGGTGTATGACACATGGCAGATGCTCAAGAAATATTTATGAAATGAGGAATGTGACATGAAGTTAAAGAGGCTGGTGTGGACTAGATGATGAAGGATTTGGTTGTAAGATAAAAAATTGGTCTTGGTTCTCTAGAGGCCATGGAAAAGTACATAGACCATGTGGATGATCATGGTAGTGGTGGTGAGCCTACAGAGTCATAAAACAAAAGTTACAGCAACCAAATCTAGGAAATTTCAGTTTTGGAAAAAAGGGACAAAGAAAAGGATTCACTACAGCAGTCTGAGAAGAAACAGAGAACCGTAAGACCTCTAGAAGCAATAACTGTCTTGGAAGCCAAGGGAAGAGAGATTCTGGAAGAAACGAGAGATATTCATTTGACAAATAGGAAGCCATTGCAAACATCAGAGAGAGCATTTGCCATAGCATGATAGGGACACAAACCAGACAGCTGTAAGTTGAGAGGTGCAAGACAAGTAAAAAAAGCACAGATGTTAAGTAGAGTTTATTCTTCCAAGAATAGTGGTCTTAAATAAATTATGAAATAAAGTGGGATATATGTAGGCACATACATGGATAATATTTCAAGAAAGTTGTCTGAGAATGAAAGAAAAGTGAAAGAGCATGGCTGTAAGGTAACAAAGAATCAAGAAAACATTTTTAATGTATGGGGTAAAATTCAGGAATTTTATAGGTTAAGGGTAAGGGTGCCCAAAGAAAAAGGAAGTTATAACAGTATCCATGGTAAGAGAATATTGATGAAGCAGTTCCCTGAGTGGACAGGAGTGGCTTCCTTCCAGAGCAAGATAAAGTTGGTGTCTGAATAGAACACCTACAAGTCTTCCTCTGAATCTAGAAGAAAAGAAGAAAGGATGGGCCTCTACAAGCTGGTTTCTAACGCATGAGGTAGAGGAACTTAACTATAAGCACTTGGGATGATGGTATTAGATTAGCTTCACCTAATGTGGATCTAATGAATGTATTTAGTAGTATGAATATTTTAATTTCATTTTGATTATTTTTAAATACAGAAGTGGGGACTTATGCATCAAATATCAGGTATTCAATGAGATATTGAGCAGGCCCCCAAACTCATTTCTGATTGCTGGCATATGTGGTTTGGGCATAGGAAAAAAATACTAGCTAAAATGTTAACATTCTTCTCAAATTTAGAACCATTTAACTGAAATGGATTCATCTATGCTTCCCTCACTAAATTTCATTCTAAATTTTAAGTGAAAGCATCACTTTGGTGCAATGTTTTCCAATCTACCAGTAGAAGGTGCTTTGTAACATAAAACTGTTGCTGAACTGAAATACGTTATAATGCTCATTAAAACACACTCTCCTGGAAATGTAAAACTGATTTATCTAATGCACTACACAATTCTCCATAAATGTACCACACATTGTGAAATAACGTTAATTAGGAGGAGAGGCAAAACAATACATTTTCTTTAAGTTTTAGGGCAATTAGCATAACTTTCATTAATATGGCATAATAACTGCAATTATTTTCATTTGCACTTTTGGTAGAATTTATATTCATTATAAGCCTACAGTTTCATATTCTGCAATTTGAAAAAATGAACATGACTTTGTATTTTATAGCAAGATAATGCTGTAGGTGATTTCATTCATTTATTCAACAAGTGAGAGCCTACATGGAGGTGCTGTGATTCAATAGTCTTTGTGGCAAGATTTTCTAAGTTTACCATCTGGAAATCTCTTGCACATAACTTTAATTGCACTCATCCATTTAATTTTCTGCTCTTATGTGTAAGCAGCTAGCACATTGGAGGCAGAGCACATTTTTAAAAAATGTTTATTATTTATTTTTTGAGAGAGAGACAGAGCATGAGTGGGGGAGGGGCAGAGAAAGAGAGGGAGACACAGAAGTCAAAGCAGGTTCTAGGTTCTGAGCTGTCAGCACAGAGCCTGATGCATGGCTTGAACCCACAAATCATGAAATCATGACCTGCGCCAAAGTCAGACGCTTAACTGACTGAGCTACCCAGGTACCCCAAGAGCACATTTTTGTATATGACCAGCATAGTTTCCTAAATACAATGTATTACACAATAGTGGCAGATAGTGAGGAATGTGGTTTGGTTTTTGTTTTGGGGGGGGAGGGCTACTAAAGTTTTAAGATTTATAGAACTAGGGGAATTTGAAACTTTCTTGGTAAATTTACTGTATACTGGTCATTATTAGATTTGAACTTATAACTTTTTTTAAAAGTCTTAATGAAAAGACACTAAGATTCTCTCCCCCCACATAAAAATAATTTGTATGAATTGATTTAACATATTTTACATAAGAGTAAATTTGATCATCTTCCTGTAGCTTCAGAATTATTGGCTATAACCATCATTGCTTTTTTTTCCTTTTTCCCTCTGAAATCTCTTGATTTTGCTACTGTCAAATTTGGTAGAAGATTAGTAAACTTCTAGGCTGTGAGCTCAAGGAAATTACCCTTGTGGATTAGAAGGGAGCAGGATATATGTTTCGAAGGTAACAGATGAAAAAAAAAACTACTCTTTACAACTCCTTTGTCCTGGGGTCCCTAACTAATGAGTGTATATAATGTAATGAATGTAAATAAGCCCATGGTTTAGAAACATTGAGAACTATAGAGGTTTTGAGACGTATGAATATTACAGTTGTTTTCAATTTGCAGAGGGGGAGCTAGTGGCCAGAGAACCTAAGTGACACACTCAAAGTGGCCATGTGAATTAGGAGCCTACGTTATACTAGAAACCTGGTATGCTGATTCTAGTTAAATGCGTTGTTCATCATCTCATGCCAATAAACCTGTATATTTTTCCCAAGTGAAGACATTGTATGACAGGTTTTATAGACATATAACTGGCACAGTTGATGGATTAATTTACAAGATCAATCTGTTATTACCCATTACATTTAAAGTAAACTCCGTAAGAACAAGGACTTATTTTGTTTACTGGATATCCCTGTGTGTAGATCAGCATCTGGGACATTTTTGAAATGAAGGGAGAGGAAGAAGACAGGCAACTTAGGCAAAAATTTGGTATATGACCAGAGAGAAAGGAGGGCTCAGGTTACTTTAAAAGCCCATACAGAAGAACATCACTAGAAAAAGAGTTTTGTCTGTTTTTGTACACTCGGCTGCATTATGCGACTCACGCATGCATTTTCCTGATTTTTGTTTTGTGACCACCCTTCTCCTCCTAATGTTACAACATAATAAACTAATTTCACAAGTATACATGCCAAGCTCTGAAGACGAATAAGAAATAAGACACAGACTTTGCTTCTGAGGGAAATTGGCTAGCATTTAAAGAACCAATAGTTTCTTCTAGTTGACATTTTTGTACATATCCACTAGAACAATTATTTACACATATTGATGACTATGGAAATGTAAATATTAACATGCCCTTTTTGTTTTGCATTTAAGACATCCTCAAATTAGTAAACAGGGTAAATAAAGAGTAAATACCAAATCAATAACTAACAGTTATATCTTGTCACATGCAGATCAGATTTACCATCTAATAAGACACTTCTATTCACTCTTCCTCTAATATTTAGAAATGGCCAACAGATATATATTTAAACAAAAAAAACCCTGATATATTAACTCAACTATTTAAGTGATGTGTGTGTTGGGGGGAGGTTGTGGTAGAGTGGGTATTTTATGGGTTAAAGAGAGTCTGCAGTTTAAAAATTTTTTACTTTTATGTTAAAGAATTGAAGAAGTTCCTTGTCTCCAAGAATCTCTTGGATACAATGGATGGCATTCCCTGTCCCCCACCCTATCAGCCCTGAAATGAGGTCTGAAATGAAGAGGTATAAGGTCAAAAAGGACCCTAACACAGAATAACCTTTTACTAACTTAGCCATGAGAACAAATATGAATGTTAGTTGGTGATAAGAAGCTGATCTGACATGAGTTGACTGGCAGAAAATAAGATAATATTATGAAAGGGGAAAATGTACTTTCGTTGTCAGATTATATATAAAATCACAGTACATGTAAATAAATGCGCTCTATAGGTTCAAATATGAAAGAGGCTTTGTTTTCAAGTGACCAAAACACTGATGTCAACTCCTTTCCAATTGGTTAACTAAATTTTTAAAAAATGAATATTTTTTTCAATTGTTAAATCCAATGTTAAATTCTCAGCCTATCTTACTCAGCACTTGGCATAATTGTTCACATCTTCCATCTTGAAACATTTTCCTACATAAGGCTCCCAGTACCCTCCTCTTATTTCTCCTCCTTCTTCACAAGTCATGCTTTCTTAGCCTTTTGTTGCTCATTCTTTTTCTTCTTGATCGCCAAAGTTGGAGGTTCTCAGTCCTCAGTCCTCAGAATGTTTCTCTTCTTTATTTATGCTCACTCCCTGAATGTCTTGCTCAGTCGTAAGCTTTAAATACCCTCCACATGCCAGCCATCACCACTTGTACAGCTGAAATGTATCTCAAGCTTGGCCTGTCCCTAACTGGACTCCTGATCTCCCCACAGTCCCCCACAAGCATATCCATCCATCATATTCATCCTATCAGGAAAATGCAATTCTGTTCTTCCAGTTTTTTAGGTCAAAATTTGCAGTCTTTGATTCCTTTCCTTCTCCTTTATCTTACATCCCATCCATCAGCAAATCTTGCTGTTTTTCCTTTGAGATATATTTAGAATCCATTTCTTAACCACCTCCATTCCTACCATCCTTCTCCAATCTCCCTCTTCATCTCTCATTCGGATTGCTGTGAAATCCAACTCACTTGTCTGCCTGTTTCCATCCTTGCCTACCCACAGTTTATTCTCAACACAGCAGCCACAGTGAGCCCTTTCAAATGTTGGATCTTCTCACTACTCTGCTCAAACACTCCAAAGGCTTCCCATTTCACTTGAAAGTAAAATCTAAAGTCATTTCCATGGCCCATGGCTACATAAGACTTTACATTCTCTGTCTCCCTACAGCACCGACAATCTCTCTGACCTCATCTGTCATTCCATCCCTTCCTCACTCGGCCACAGGAGCTTCCCTCCTGTTACTTGTCTACATCAAGAACAGTCCTGCCTCAGGGCCTTTGCCCTGCTTAAAATGCTCTTCCCTGGATATCCCCAACAGCTTGCTCCCTCTTTCTCCTGCCCTTTATCCTGTTGCTCAGTTTTTCTTCACTGCTATCTCTAATGTATTTCTTTGTTTTTTACCTAATTTTCCCCTAGAAGGTAAGCTCCCAGCACATAAACCAGTGCTGAGCACACAGTAGGTCCTCAACAAATACTTATGAAATGAATAAACAAATGGATGAATAAACCTTATATATCCAAGCAAAACCCATCAAAAATTTCTTTTCATAAAGTTTGGGGAAACTGACATAACGTAAAACTCTAATTAATATTAGAGTCAGAAGATAAAGATTTGAGTTCTGTTTCTGCTACTTCTAAGTGGTATGACAACAACTCTACAAGTAATCCTAGCATCCTGTCTCTCTTATCTTACCGGTCATCTGTGCAACAAATTCCCCATTTGGTGTACACCTTGTGAGATCCATGGCATTTTCCATTTTTCATTGATGATTATTCACACCTCTTATATTTGGGGACCATAAATTGTCCACCCCCTTACCTACATACACATTCATTGAATTTGGGCCAAGTACTGAACCTTGAATTTAAGTTTCTTTATCCATGAAAGTTGGGTTGAGAGAGAAAATGTGGAGAGAACATGTGAGTTTAAAAACATATACCATTGGCCTGAGTGTACCTCAAAAGCCTACAATGAATCATATTACAATATCATGTTACTAAAAACATTTCATCTCACAGTTTCACATAATCAGTGGTTATATATCCCTGATGTGCAGTTCAAGGTGCAGAAGCAGAGTAGCTACTACATAGCTGACCCCAAACCATTCCCTCATTTCTAGGCAGACAGGGATACTATATTTCCAAGCCTCTTATGGTTAATGGGATCTAGAGCTGAGTTCTGGCCAATGGAATGTGGGAGGAAGTGATGTACACCCCTCCCAGGACTGACCCCTAAACCATTTTATCTGCCAGCTGGTTAGAGAGGATTCAGTGGGGGACTTCAAGGCCTTAGGGCATGGAGATCCACCAGAGAGAAGAAGCCTTGTTTCCTGAGCCATCACGTAGAGGAGAGTTGCTCAGGAAATCTGCTATTCAGGAAAACATGAATTGGAAACCATATGAGTGAGAAATAGACTTTTATTTGAAACTTTAAGACTTAGTTGTTAATATAGCAGCCAGTATGCCATGGTTGTTCACCCTCATGGTGTGGATTTATTACTTGGCTTGCTGTGTCATATATACTCTTTTCTGCTGACATCAAGTGGAAAGTTGGATTACATAATGGTGATTGTGGGATATCCACTGTGATTTTTGCTTAGTCTCTTTGGATAGCACTCTTTTCAAATAACAAGTGCTTTTTCTCTCCCAGAAAGAGTCCTATATCAGATCCTTGTTTACTGGTGAATGTCAACTCTCTTTCAACAATTTCTAAAGTCTTTTGTTGTTGTGGTAATGAGTTTTAAAATTTGATGTGATTTTTAAAAAGTATCTTTTATAACTATAACTAACTAGCTGTGTATACATTTGTCCAAACAAGTAGTGACCTAAAATAAATATTAAAATATTTGGTGTGAAAGGGTATGACGTATGCAACTTAGTCTTAAGTGGTCCAGAAACACACACACACACACACACACACACACACACACAATTGAGCAAATGGGGCAAAATGTTAACAGCAATGTAGGTAAATGGTATATGGTGTTCTGTGTACTATACTTGCAATTTTTATGTGAATTTGAAACTTTATCAACAAAAATATTTAGAAAAACTGTTAGCAACATTAAAAATATCAATACTTCTTATAGATTTGCTTTTAATATTTTCCCTGTGCAGTTTTAAGTTTGTGATACAATGCTTTTGTGTGATATGGTTTTTAAAAATTTAAAGCAGGAATTCTCTACATATACACAATTCACTGTGTCCCTAATTGTTATGCTTTGTCCTCAAACATAGCTCTGATATAGTGTATGCTACTTCTCAAATACTCTGAATTCTGTTTGAATGTAAAAGAAAGAGAAGATGTGCATTACTGATACTTATTAATTGTTATACATTGTGAGCATATGAAGGGAATATTCTGATCTAGTGAGAACCTTTGGGATCATGTTTTTCAGAGATAAGAAGGGAAATTTTCAAATACTGATCAGCTGCGATTTATGGGAGTTTCACAAATTAAGTAGGGGACTTTGTTGCATTTTAATATAAATAAGAGTACAATACATGACAAGGATTGATTACAGTAATCACTCTGGAATTACTTTACTCCATACATCAAATAAGAGCCTCCTTGGGCAGAAAGCATAATGTTTCCCTATACCATACTAGGTTGAGCATCAGCCAACAAATTATTTATAAAATAAACAATATGTTTCTTGAGCCATTAATATAGAAAAAGTGTTAGTCAAACTAATCAAGAAAATAGCACCACTACGAAATGAGAATAATGGAAATACTCTTAGGTAAAGTGGACATAGAAGACACAATTGGAAAATACTTGATTCAATTCTATTTAAATACATATGAAAACATGAATAAAAGAGACAATGTTTAGGATAATATAAATTATAAAAACTGAGTCCAGCCAAGAAACTCTAAGAAAAATAGAAACTCTAAGATTATTTACTGTGGAAGAATTTGAGAAAGTTGCAAAAGGTGTCCCTCTCCTCCACAAACCAAACCAAACACAGAAGCCAACCCACTAGACCCTGATAATTTCAAAGGTGTATTATATCCTCAAAAAATAGATACCTTCAAGGTTACTTAATTATGTTAGAGCAGAGATGGATGGAAAGTTATTGATTGCTTATATGACATCAGCATCACGTTGATAGCAAATTTTGACAGTAAAAAGTAAGCCAAAACAAAACAAACTCCCAAAAGAAAACTTTAGACCTATCTCATACATGAAGGTTGGTACTAAATAAATACATAAATAAATAAATTTTTATTTACTCTGAGAGGGAGTGTGAGCTGGGGAGGAGTAGAGAGAGAAAGAATCTCAAGCAGGCTCCAACACTGCCAATGCAGAGCCCAGTGTGGGGCTTGAACCCACAAAACGCAAGATCATGACCCAAGTCAAAATCTAGAGTCTGATGCTTAACCGACTGAGCCACCCAGGCACCCTGGTGCAAACTTATTTATAAAGAAATAGGATCTAGGAGTACACTGTAAGCATAATATAGCTTACTTCAATAATGAAAGGATAGTTCAATACTAAAAAATTTCTTAATTCAATTCATCACAGTAATAAATCAAAGGGGAAAATACTGATCATCTCTGTAGATGGTTCTTTTTTTTGGTTTTTGATAAAATTCATTACCCATTTTTGATATAGGATTCTTTGTTTTTAATTTTTTTTAAGTTTACTTATTTTTGTGACAGAGAGAGACAGATCATGAATGGGGGAGGGTCAGAGAGAGGGAGACACAGAATCTGAAACAGGCTCCAGGCTCTGAGCTGTCAGCACAGAGCCCGACGCGGGGCTCGAACTCACGGACCGCAAGATCATGACCTGAGCCAAAGTCGGATGCTGAACCGACTGAGCCACCCAGGCGCCCCGATATAAGATTCTCAATGAAATGGGAATTGAGGGGATATTTCTTTTTCATGGTAAGTATTCATCTCAATTAAAAGGCCAGTATTGTGTTAACTGTGTAAAATGAGACAGCTTCCATTTAAGCCAGGAATAAGATAGAAGTTTCCATAATCTCCATTACTAAACAACAGTATTCATGAAGTAACAGTCAACTGTGTTAAATAAGATAAATCACAGGTATGCAAATAGGAAAGGAGAAGACAGTGATTGCTATTTGTAGGTGGTGTGACTGTATGCCTCCAAATCCCATGAAATGAATGGAAAAATATATGAGAAACAATAAGATAACTCAGTAAAGTAACTAGTTATGAAATTAATATTTAAGAATAAAACCTAGGGGGATATGAAACATGCAATAAACAAAAAGCATATTTATGTGGCATTTCATTTGCCTCCCTCCAATGGAATGTCAACTCCATGAGAAAAAGAGTGTGGTTAGCTTTGTTTATTGCTTTATCCCTAGTGCCAAAAAAGTGCCTAGTACATAGTAGGCACTCAAGAAATTTTTGTTGAAAGAAAGAATACATCGACATTATAGATTTATTCTCTTGTGTAGAGATAGATGTGCAAAGATACATAAATTTTTTTTATAACAGTAAAAGACTAAAAGCAACCAAAATATCCATTAGTGGGTATCCGATTAAATATGCTATTAAAAATAATGAGATATATTTTTGAACTAATAGGTGAAGTTCTCTAAGAGAAATTTTTATGTTAAAAAAAGCAAGGAGCTAGGCCATAGTACAAGTCTCAACACATTGAAAAGAACTGAAATAATACAAAACATGTTCTTCTCCAAGTAGACATTATTTGCAATTAATGGGAAAGAATTGGGAAATCCTAAATGTTTGAAAAATAAACAACACATTTCTAAGTAACCTATGGGTCAAAAAAGAAATCGTCAGGGAAATAAAAAATAAATACCTTGAAGTGGATGAAAAGGAAAACAGAGCCTATCAAAATTTATGAAACTAAGCTAAAGAAGTGCATACTGTGAAGTTTATAGCTTTAATGCTTTTATTAGAAAGAGAGAACTAGAGGGGCGCCTGGGTGGCGCAGTCGGTTAAGCGTCCGACTTCAGCCAGGTCACGATCTCGCGGTCCGGGAGTTCGAGCCCCGCGTCGGGCTCTGGGCTGATGATGGCTCAGAGCCTGGAGCCTGCTTCCGATTCTGTGTCTCCCTCTCTCTCTGCCCCTCCCCTGTTCATGCTCTGTCTCTCTCTGTCCCAAAAATAAATAAACATTGAAAAAAACAATTAAAAAAAAAAAAAGAAAGAGAGAACTAGATTCATTAATCTAAACTTGAAGACAGAAAGGCAAATAAATCAATCACAAAATAAGTAGAGGAGAGGAAATTATAAAGATTAGAGTGGAGCACACTGAAATAGAAAACTGAAAAACAATGAATCTAAAAGCTGGGTTTTAGGAAGGAATGTTATAAAATTTTGTTAAAAACTTTATGCTAACAAATTTGACAACTTAGATGAATTGTAAAAATTCCTAGAAAGAAATTACCAAAAAATGATTCAAGGATGTTGAAAAATTGGAATAAGCCTAAATCAAGAAAATAAATTTAATTAGCAAACAATCTTTCTACAAATAAAAGCCCAGCCCAAAGGGCTTCACTGGTGAATTCTATCAAACTTTTATGGAGGAATTAACATCAATCCTACACAAACTTTCAGAAAAAAAGAGAAGAACACTTTGCAACTCATGTTATAAAGCCAGTATTATCAATACACAAAAGCCAGACAATGATATCACATGAAAAGAAAACTATAGAAAACCTCTCCCCAAATAGGTTCAAAAATTCTTAATAAAATATAAGCAAACAAAATTCAGCAACACACACAAAAAAGAATTATACGCAAATGGGATCATCCCAGGAATGCAAAATTAGTTTAACATAAAAACAAATCATGTAATATATAACACTGTATTAATAAAGTGTCAAAAACACTCAATCATCTCAATAGTTTCAGGAAAAAAAACACCTGTTTAAAGTCAAGGTACATTGATTATTAAAATTCTCAACAAACTAAGAATAGAAAGGAACTTCCTCAACCTGATAAAGGGCATACAAAAGCCCTACATCTAAAATCATACTTAATGGTGAAAAACTAATGCTTTTCCCCTAAAACTGATAATAAGACAAGGATGTCTGCTTATATTCACTCACATGAAATATCACAACAGAGGTTCTAGCTAGTGTAATAAGGCAAGGTAAAGGAATCAAAGGCATACAAATTGGAAACGGGGAAATTAAACTTTATCATCAGATAACATAATAATCTCTGTAGGCAGTTTTATGAAATTTGTAAAAAACCTCCAGAACTAATGAAGTGTAACAGGGTTGCAATGTATGAGATCCAAAACAAAAATCAAATTCATTTCTATATATTAGCGACTGACTCTGAAAATGACATTAAGAAAACAATTCCAGTCACAATAATGGCAAAAAGAATAAAATAGCTAGGAATAAGTTTAACAGAAGAAGTATAAGATCTGTATATTGAAAACTACAAACCATTGCTGAGAAATTAAATGGGATTCAAATAAATGAAGAGATATACCATACTTATGAATTGAGAGATTCAGTGTTAGGTTGGCAATTCTTTACAAATTGTTCTACGTATTTGGTGTAACACCAAAATCTCAACAGGTCTTTTATTAAAAAAAATAAAAAGGAAAATCATAAAATTTATATGAAAATGGAGTGTTGTATGGAAACCAATTTGACAATAAATTTCATATATTGAAAAAAAATTTATATGAAAATGGAAAGAATCTAGAATAGCCAAAAAAACTGTGAAAAGGGAATAAAAAGTTAAAGGATTCACACTACCTGATTTCAAGACTTAATATAAAGCTAAAGTAATCTAAAAAGAATGGCATAACTATATGGGTAAACATACAGAGAATGGAGTCTAGAAATAAAACCTCACATTCATGCTAGTTCATATTTTATTAAGGTGCCAAAGCAATCCAAGAGGAATGGGTAGTTTTTTTTTTTTTCAACAAATGGTTCTAGGACAATACAATATACATATGCAACAAAATGCATTTAGACCCTTACCTCACACTGTGCACATATGTGATCTTAAAGTGATCTAAATGTAAGAGCTGAAACTATATCTTTTAAAGGAAGCAGGAAAAAGTTTGTGACCTCAGGTCAGGCAGAGATTACATAGATATAACACCAAAATAATAATCCACATAAGAAAACGCTGATAAATTGGACTTCATCAAAATTTAAAACTTCTGTGCATCAGAAGGAACCATCAAGAAAGTGAAAGGACAAGCCACAGACTGGGAGAAAATATTTACAAACGATATATCTTATGAAAGACTTGTAATCATAACTTCTACAACTTAATAAGAAGATAAATAGCCCAGCAAATATTCAGATGGACAAACTATTGAGTAGTCATGCCTTCAAAGAAGATATATGAATACTAATAAACACATGAAAACATGGTAAACACATAAAAAGATCAGAGAAATGTAAATTAAAATCACAAGAAAGGTATCATTATACAGACACTAGAATGACTATAATCAAAAAGATTGACTATACCAACTAAGGGCAACAATGGGTAGAAACTGGAAACCTCATAAATTGCTAGTGGGAATGTAAAATGGTATAGTCATTTTGGAAAACATTCTGGCAATTTCTTAACAATTTAAATATATATTTGTCATATAACTAGTGATAGCAGTATCACTCTTAGGTATCTACTCAAGAAAAATGAGAGTATTTGCACACACAAACGCTTTTATCTAAATGTTAACAGCAGAACACCTGAATGGCTCAGTCAATTAAGCGTCTGATTCTTGGTTTCAGCTCAGGTCATGATCTCACAATTAGTGAGTTTGAGCACCATGTTGGGCTCTGCACTGACAGCACAGAACCTGCTTGGGATTCTTTCTCTCCCTCTCTCCTTCTTTCCCTCTGCACCGCACCCCCCAGAATAAATAAACATTAAAAAATAAATGTTCACAACAACATTATAAGTGTTGAAAATTGAAAACAACTCTTTATGTTCATCCACTTGTGAATGGATTTAAAAAATGATAGATCCATACAATGGGATACTGTTCAGTGATAAAAACAAACAAACTACTTACACATGCACCAGTGTGGGTAAACCACAGCAGCATTATGTTGTGTAAGAGACTACATTTATAAAAAATTTACAGAAAGGCAAAACTATCCAGAAGGCTTATTAGTTAGTGATTTTCTGGGGCTGAGGGAGCTTGAGATGATGCATATTCTAAGGATTACAGTGATTGTTACACAACGTATCATTTTAGCACTTAAAGTGGGTGAATTTTATGTTATATGAATTATACAACAATGGTGTGTGTTAAAAGTGAATTATACCCTAATAGCCAAGATATTTAGAGCAAGACATTTATATTAAACCTACTACAGATATTCATGGATATGCTAGTTATGTATACAAAATTTCTGAAAGTTTCTGTTCAAAAAACATGTTTGCCTCTGAGAAAAGAACTGAAAGTCTGGCACAGGAAGGAGAATTACTTTTCATTGTATACCCTCCAACACTGTTAAAAAAATTACACCATGTATATTATTGCTTTAGAAACTAAAAATCCTAGTAAATTATTAAAACAAACAACCACAGTTCTGATCTAAGGACACAGGCATGCAAATTTGCTCTTTAAGGTCTATACTTATCTGAATGAGGCTATAAGCACTTATGAGTAGCCTATAATAAGATAAAGCCAATTTCATCATAAAACATGGTGTTAGTTCCTAATAATTTCAGACAGCTGAGTGCAAATTGTGGGAATTTGGGGAAACACAAGAGGTTTCTGACTAGAAATACTTTAAGCATCCCTGGGTACTGCATTCCATAGGTGATTGTAGGGGCCACAAAATAAAAAAAAATTCCTCACCCCCAAACACAAACAAAATGCAAATAGAATGTAACATGCTGGAGGACTAAATGAGAGGTGAAGAAAATAGGGGGAAAGAAAGAGCAAGAATAGGGTTGTCTAGCAGGGAGCGGGCATTTATACATACATAGATGATTTCAAAATACTTCCTCCTGCTATGCCAAGCCTTTAAAAAAAGTCAGTACTTAATGATTTGTACACAAACTTGTTTCTATAAATCATATGCTGGATATAGTGCACAGTGATTTTCAGCATACCTTTTAATATCAAGAACCTGTTACAAAGATTTGCTTTTCAATTGCACGCTATGAAGATACGGCTATTTAATTAAGAATATTGGTTATAATCTTACACAAGCAGTGGTAGAAATGAAAATACACTGTCAATATTTAATTATCAAGATTCAAGTGCTATTTTGTAACAATGCCTTAGGAAGGTCAAATTTAAGACTTCTGCTACCATAATTTCCCTTTTTTAATATACGAACATAATACTTTGCATACCGTCGCTCAAAAATGCTTAGTATTTGATGTCCATTTTCACACAAGGAATCAATAATGTAAATATTTCCTTGAAGTGGAAACACCTGCAGAGAGGGCCAAGTAAATCATAAAAGGTGCTTCTTTTCAAGCTTTGACTGCTTTCATTTGCATTTCAAACCGACAGGGCTTTCATGCTGTTTTTAGTGCTCTGAATAGACAATCACATATGTTTGCCACACATGTGTTCTTCACGCATGAGTTCCTTGCAGTACTGCCCCTTCTGACCCACCCTTGCTGTAGCTTCGAAGCTCATTTACACTCAACAGACATTTCATGAACACCTATTGTGGGTCATTCGACATGAAGAGCAGGACCACCATTGTGTTTTCATCACAATATAACAGATGAGGCTTCTGAGGCTCTTGGACATTAAGTATCCTAAATCCCAGAATTGGTAAGTGGAAAACCAGGACTTAGCCTGAGACTTTTCTTTTATACTCTATTTTCAAGAATCCTCCCTATCTGTAGCCCCTCCCTTCTTTCTCTCCCTAGTTTGATAATTAAGAGCAAAGTAGCACAGAAATGAAGGAGGGGCCTTCTGCGTGGCCCCATTCTCTCCTCCAGAAGGTAGAAAAGAAGAAACACCCAGGGCTCAGAGCTCCTACCATGCTCCTCACTGCTCCGATGTTCATACTTCACCTAGAACACCCAGCCCAGAACTCCAGCCCTAACCCTGTTCCATAACTTTCTTCCCAGGTCATGGAGGGCACCATGAGTAATTATCCATGTGGTAGTGAAAGAAGTGTCCTAAGCATCCCAATTCACAACTCTAAAAAGATTTTTCTGCAACAGTTTCCAATGGTTCTTATGGGGATTATCAAGACTATACTTGAACTTGGAAAGGGTTGAACTAGCTAGCCTAGAATCCTACGCACAATACAGAATATTGGTTTGGTTGGAAGACTCAGATTTCTTAACTAAGTCAATGGAAACCCAGCCTGAGATTTCTACAATCGGTACATTAATGAACTTTTGGAATGCAGCCCACTCATATTTGGGGATTCAATCTTTACCCTCCAAATTCATATTAAGGTAGATTTGTAAGACTGCAAGCACTACGTTTATTGTGTTTAATGTAAAATAGGAGAATATATATTCTAAAAATTAAAAAAAAACCCATAGCTTCCTGGACTCTTTTCTCTTTTACTCTCTTAGAGTGTGTTCTCATTCAGCTCCAGAGAAACTTTCACTTTTATGATATTATTGTAAAGGTCTTACTATTTTACCTGCATATTTTATTGATGAGCCAGTGTTATCTTACCTCCTCGATGGATAATCAAAGAAGTCTCGCTTCCAATGGGACAGTCCTTAAGTATATCCACTACTTCTGTATGGCTCAGGTTCTGTACATTCTGCTGGTTGATCTCAACAATGAGGTCGCCTTCACACAGGCCAGGGCATCCCTGAATGTCAAGTATTTGTTTCACCCGCTGTCCTGTAGGACTATCGGCAATAGTGAAGCCAAAGCCCTGGGCACCTTTCACAATGGTTAAGGTCATAAGTTCAGCTTGGGTGGCCCCAGATGAAGCCATAGACACATTGTCATCATGGACGGGTGGTGGATACGTGCCATCTAGTTGACCATCCGCTGGCATTGAGTGCAAAGAATGAGGTGGCCGATCTGTTATATCTGGAACTGACTGTGAGGTCCGAGAAATGTATTCCAAATATGTTTCATAGTTATGTCTTCCATTGACCATCACTGGAGGTGGCCTCTCCATTATTGCAAGGGGTGGCACCATGCTGTTAGCAGGATCTTCAGGATCAAAGGGCAAAGGGTAGCCACGACACAACACCAGGTTGACACTTTGACCGATAGGAACAGACTGGAAAAGTTTGACTACATCTGCATGAGTGTGTCCAAGGACACAAACTTCATTAATATAGACAATGACATCACCTGCAAGGAAAAAAGAAAGAGATTGACAACATGAGGTAAGTTCAATTAAAGTTGACATAGAGAAATGGAATTATTTATGAGACTAGTAAAAGAGGCACTGTGTTTCTCAGTAAGCAGTGAGAAAATCAATTAGAATAATATTTAAATTCACCGTAGGTGACTCAAGGTTACAACAGGTCTGCCAACAAATACAATGATCAAATGACGAAAAAAAATCCTATTTGGTTATTCTTGGAGTTCAGAAACAGCTTTGTATTCAGAAAGAAAGGCTCAGGAAGAAAAGTTTAGATGAATTTGTGCCTTGAGGAAGCACACATTCTGTGCTTCTTTTTCATCATCATTTCCATCTTCAGTGCAATTCAGTTAATAGAATTTTCAAACTACTGAGAAGTGGTAGTCGTAAGTTTTGGATGAAAAAGAAAGCCCCAGTATATATAGAGATAGAGACAGAGACAGAGACAGAGACAGAGATAGAGATAGAGATAGAGAGAGACATATAACTTGTCTCAGTCAACTATTTTTCTTTTTTATGAAAGAGGAAAATATTTTGCCCACTTACTTTCTCCATCTACAGCAAGATGTAATTACAAAGGTTCCATGTATACAAGCAAGGTCAAGAACACAGGTTTTGGGACCAGGGATCTGGGTCCGTAGTCTGGCTCTAGCTACTTAGCTGATATGTGATATTGGGCAAGGGACTTCCTGCTTTGAACCACAGTTCTGCATTTGTAAAGTTGTTGTGAGGAGAAAATAAGATAATGCAGGAAAAGTGCTTGGCATAGTGCCTGACACATGGTGAGTGCCCAAAAATGTGGACCACTATTAATATTACTGTTGCTAAAAAAGGATGGAGGGGATTGGGGACCCTGGCTTTCAAACAGGAGGCTGCCACAGGCTCATCCTTTGATGTTAGATTAATTATATTTCTGTAGATCATTTTTAAAAAGGCATTTGTCCTCTCTCCCCAGTGAACTATAATAGAGTTACAAAAGTCCACTGGTTAGAAGTTAACTTTATGATATTCAAATGCCCTAAATGTTAATTATTCATTACAATGAACTCACTATTCACTATAATGAATAACTCTGGAAAACAATATTTCCTCCTTAAAATGCAGAAAAACATGCTTGTTTGAGATAATTGTTTAAATTTTCAATTATGTATGAATAACAGTTTTATATTTAGACAACTGTTCTATTATGGATTGATATTTTTATCCTTAAAAACCATAATATTTGAGAATTGAACTTGCAAACTGAGATTATGTCTGACTATGCTGAGGAGTATATGAGGGATAAAAAGACATGTTTTCATGGACTGTCAAATAAGTAACTCAGCAGACATTAATTTATCAGGATAATTCTGAAAGGGATAGTGTAAATGGCTAAGGATTTCATTCTGAGATATTCTTGTCCATCAAAATTGCAAACATCAAAAATGAAAAACACAGAGTTGAGTTTTCAGAGTTAAATACTTTTCTAGATTTTTTTAGTATCTGATATAAAATTACTCCACTCTATGCATTCTCAAATAAATAATTCTATGAATAAAACATTCCTGAGTAAAATACTATCAGCAACATAGACTCAGTTAACACTCCCTCTTCCCGAATGCTAGAGAACTGTGTGAAAGTGCTAAAGATATGAAGACAGAAAAACCATTTTCTGGGGATCCAGGTTAGGTGTGATTCTAGAAAATGTCATAGACTCTGTGACTGGTGAGATGGAACTTCACTCTCAAATTATGTCTATCAGAAAGGGTGTTGGTAATGGCTGGGATTTTGGAGCACGATATAGGGCTGAGTTGGGATGAACATCCTCCCCCTGCTGCTATGACTCCTCATTAGACCAGGGTGGCCGGGGACCCTGTGACATCATTTTCAACTGGCCTGGTCATCCCAGAGTCCCAGAGAGGTGTCTAATCCAGACAAACTTTTTTCTTCTCTTTCCTGCCTCTTCGATTTTTAAGTTTTGATAATCTATTTTACACATTAGAAGGTTGAAAGAATAATAACTACCTGTGTACCACCATCCAACTTAATGAAGACAGCACTGCACATATTAGTTATGACCCTCCAGGTAGCACCCCCCTCCCTTGTATTCACTTGTATTCACTTCTTGCCCTTTCCAAAGGTAGTCATTGTCCTGCTTTATTCACATGTACTTTATGCTTTTATGACATATCCAGGTACCTGTAAATAATATTCCTAAATAATATTTAATCCCTAAATAATAATATACTCCCAAATATGGCTTTTCACATTCTAAAAATCATTGGAAATGGAATACATATTAATCTTCTATAATTTCCTTCCAAATGTATTTCTTATGTTTATCTATTTAATACCTTTACCTCTAGTTCATTACTCTTCATTGCAATAGAGGATTGGATAGCTATATCACTCTTTTATTAACATTTATCCATTTTTCTGTTAATGGATGCTGGGGTCTTTGTGAATTTTTGGCTATTTAAGGTAATTCTGTTAATAATCTCTTTCCATGGCCCTTGTGAATATAGAGTTTTTCTGAGATATGGACCTTGCCACAGAATTGCTGGGCATAGACCACATGCTCTCTCAACTTTGTTACACAATGGCAAATGGCTCACAAAATAGGTCAAATAGCTGTACACTCCCATTTTTAGTATATCAAAATTTTCACTGCTCCCTATCTGACACAATACTTGGCATTCTCAGGCTTAACTTTCATTGATCTAATGGGTGTGATCATGGTTTTAATTTGCATTTCCCAGACTGCTAGTAAGGGTGAGCATTTTTTATATGTTTATTGGCCATTTGGGTTTCCTCTTTAGTACATATCATTTCCTCATTTTTTTTTCCTATTTGGTTAGTCTTTTACATTTTTTTTTGTTTTAACACATTGACCGCTCTTCTGCCCATCTCCATTCTGGATCCAGTGTTTTTGGTAGGTTTGGGGGGCTGCATGGTATAGCTGACATTATATGGGATAGGGTGTCAGAAGACTTTGGTCTGATTTCCAGCTCCCTCACTTAAAATTAGCTGTGTGACTTTCAAAACTAACTTAAATCCTCTGTGACTCAGATTCTTCACAAGTAATGAGGAACAATAGTAATAGCAACTTCTTGTTCTATGGGAAATAACAAATGAGATCATACAGGTGACAGGGTTTGTAAGTTGTTATGCAAAGGATGATTGCCATTCCAGTAATTATTATCTGTCTTTGGTTATATCCTTCTCTAAAATCAGGACAGTCCCACCAAGATATTCCCACCATAGTCATAATCAAGACTGAGTATGAGTTTCTGAGTAGGCAGATCAAAGGTAGGAAGGTAACAAATGCCTCTAAGGCTTTCCCTAACTTTAATCACTGTTAACAACTCCCCAGCCCCCCAGCATGCTGTGCCAGAAATTCATAGGAGGAAAGAACTAAGCTCTGACGGTTCCCTGCCAGGTCTAGAGAGTAGTTATTTGAATTATAGTGATTAATGTTATCTATTTTTGAGTTTTAATGTGATCTTGCTATTTAGAAGCAGAATAAGAACTATTTGTGGTTCTCGGTAAGACTGCCTTTTAAAATTTATGGATCTTTTCCGCTCAGAGCAATTTTTCAAGTCATCAAGCAAGCAGTGATAAAGTGATATCTTTACGGAGCTACACAGAAGCTTTCTGAATGTAAAAGATGAGAGGTCAGTTATCACAGGATAAAACTAACAACTTGACAGTACTCAGCTGCTCACTTTAAAAAATGTATATAGATGCCTAGACATTGTGTCATGCCAAAATTGTTGTAGATGGATTTGTAAGCAAACATTTGCCTGTTCAGATAGAACTAATTGGGTAGGATATTTATAGACTTGCTGTATGAATGTCATTTACATGTTGTGAAATAAAAATATGAGCCACCTGGTATATGCCATCCGATGGTGCCATGCCAAATCCTGGGATAGACTGGGCTTCAGAGCACAGAAAGAGACGTCATTAGGAAAATTGGCTCTAGCTCAAGCCCCGTTGGCCTATTTAAGAGGGAGAATTGGAAAAGAGTCACTTGATTTCTCCCTCTCTCAATTCATTCTTTTATAAAATGGGAATCAAAATATCTCCTCCATTTCCTTTTTGCCATGGCTACTGTGAGAATGAGATCACCCTTGTGAAAACACTTTTAATTTTACCAAAAAAAAGTTCTTCACAAAAATAAAATGATGCATTTCTTTTGGCAGCCAAACATGCATTTTCATTGCCATGTTGCCTGCAATGTTACATTGTTTCTTATATGGCCATTTACTTTAGGCCCTATTGAGGCCAGATGTCTTAGGGCTACTGACCTGGGGCCTATGGGTCAAATTTGATGTGACTGATGAGTTTGGTGTCCCAAATAGGGCTGGTCTCATAAAGACCTGATTCTCAGTTATGAGATTTCAAAGTACAAGTGAAGGAGAATCAGGCTGATGAAGCAGAAGTTTAAAATTGCTGGCCTGTATAAGAATATGTTCCAAGATAACTGGTCTCTCTCTTAGTCATGGAAACCAAAATACAATATTGGATATCTCTTGGGTTCTTCATCATTTTGGATAAAATAGGGCACTTTTCATAGAGCATTGCTTAAAATGGAATTATTTTTGTACCTCTTTCTTCTGCTCCCACATTCGTTGAGTCACTGTAGTATGCCGAAACTTCCTTTTTAGCCTCTGTCACTTACCACCTGCTGTCTACCTTCCTTAACCACCATCTTGGACCAGACTAGACTAACTTACTTCACATTCCATTCACATCCTGTAGTCATGGAAGTTCAAAATACTCAATCTTTAAACGTGTTGGTTAACACTCTTTACCAGTAGGCTTTCCAATTTATTTTTGTTTTCACTACCCTATAAACTTCCATTCTGTGATGCTGGTGTCTTTGCTGCCTACAATCTACAACTTGCTCCATGCCTTTTAGTTGAAGTCTGCTATTCCTCTACCCTCAGGGGCACTTCCTTTCTGGGTGTAACTCCATCTCATCTGATTCATTCCTTCCTCACCTCTTCAAAAATATCTTTCATTATTTTGCTCCGATTGTTACTATCTCATGTTACTATCTCATGTTACAATTTCATCTCTTGACTTTATTCTTCTGTGGGAGTTTTCTACCTGTTCTAAGTTTCCCCCCAGAAAATAAATACAGTAATATCACTATGTTGAGAACTCTTTAGGTATTTAGGATAAATTCCTATTGAATAAAGGATAGAAAGGTTTAGTCAGAGGAAAACTGGAGTAGGTTTATTTGCTAACTTTGCAGCCTTCATTGTTTCTAACTTCTGTTTTTCCCAAGTCATCTAAATTTTTGCTGAAAGACAATTCTCACCCACTACTCCCATCCCACCAATTACATGAGTTCTGTATTGAAAACTTATTATTTTTTTGAGGTTCCTCTCGAGCTAATAAGATTTAACTGGCCTTCCTTTTCTGAATCTTGTGTGTTTGTGTTTTTTATAATAAAAATATATAATTTTACTGTAATAGGAAATTTTATTATAATATTGAAATTCATTTTCATTCTATTCTACAACCCTCCAAAACATAATATATTCTGAAATGTACTTTTGAGGGTGTGATACTCAACACTTCAATTAAATTGTAAATACTGGCCCTTGATATTGTTTATTCTCCCAAATGAAGCATTGTAGTATGTCAGATGGGCAAACAGAATTGAAGCTGGGTCTCCTTGGGTCACTCTTTGAGCAAGTCATTCAACATCTGTTTCCTCATCTATGAAATGGAGATAATGACAGCTGTTCTACCCTACCCTACAGAAAAGAGATGTCTGTGAAAATGTCCTATAAATGGTACAGAGCTATTATGATGTTACATATATAAATACATATGTTAAACTTTTAAACAAATAACTGATAACGAGTGGAAAATAAAAACATCTTAAGGATGAGAATAATACAATACAATAGTTCGAATCTTTAAAAGGAACCTGCTGAGGGGGGACTGGGTGGCTTAGTCGCTTGGGCATCCGACTTTGCTCAGGTCATGATCTCGCGGTCCGTGAGTTCCAGTCCCTCATCGGGCTCTGTGCTGACAGCTCAGAGCCTGGAGCCTGCTTCGGATTCTGTGTCTCCCTCTCTCTCTGCCCTTCCCCTGCTCATGCTCTCTCTCTCTCTCTCTCAAAAATAAATAAATGTTAAAAAATTTTAAAAGGAACCTGCTGAATTTTATTAAAGTATTTGATAGTTTTTTTGCAGAAATTTGAGAGGACAGATATGTTCATCCATGTGACTGAATACACCATTTCCCAGCAAGGAAGACCAGTGACTCATAAAGTATCCTTGGATTCCTCATTCTTTTCTGGAATATAAATACAATGTGCTGCGGGTGTAGGGATCAGATAGTCTGAACTGTGTGGCAGTGGTGAGAGGTGAGGTGGTAGGTGCAACTTACAACATCCACATGTGTCAGTCTTGGCATAGTCTTAGTAATGTCACAAAGTGAGAAACATCTAGAGAGAAATACCCAAGGAAATAAATGGCCCTTTGTCTTATTTTCTCAGGTTCCTTGATGAATCTGTTATAGGGTTCTATGTCTCTTATTGCCCCAAAGTTTTTCTTTATACCTAAATCTCTCTCTCTCTCTCTCTCTCTCTCTCTCTCTCTCTCTTGCTTAAAATAAAGACTATTTCCCAGATTTCTGTTGTCATAAGGCAGACAACACCATTCTCTTGGAATAATTTAAAGCAGTTTCTAAAATTCCCAAATGGTCTCTTTAGAGTGATAGTTATAAAAATAGCCATTAATTGGAGGAGATCCCACCTTGGAAATTCTGAACCTTCCATGCTTCTATTGACTTTAAACATCTGTCTTGTAGATAGCATTACTGCAGGAATCCTCCCATTATGCAGAAATGCAAAACACAAATATTTAGGTTATGAAGGTATGAGAGTCAGTACAAAATGCCTTCATCAGAAAAGGATAGTTTATTAAATCTGATATGCTACATTTTAAATCACATTGTGAATGAAAATGAGGTGAATTCAGCTATAGCACTAACATAAGGCTCCAATAATGAATGTATGAATGTATGTATGTATGTATTTATGTTTTACATTATAAAACCAAGTGTGGCATATGGAGAGAGCACTGACTTAGGAATCAGGAGATTTATGTTCTTATGCCAGTGATGTTAATAATTAGTGGTGTCAGCACATTTCTGGGTCTTAGCCCTCATTTATTCATTAATTTGTTCAGCAAATATTTACTATACTCAACGACTACTATGACTCAGGCACCATGCTAATAAAGGGGAGACCGAACCAGATGATCTCTAAGGTATTTTCTTCATTCTGGAATTCTAAGGCACAGGGTCTGGATCTCCCTCTTAGCTAAGTCTGCAGTTGGTTCCTTTCTTTGTTTTCCTACTTCCACCACCTGAGGTCAGGGCTTACCATCTCTTGTATGAACTTCTGCAACAGTCTCTTAGCTGGTCTTCCTGATGTCAGCAGGAAAGACAAGAGAAGGAGGAGAGGGAAGCCTAGCATATGGCATAATTCAGCGAACCTGTGGGATTACGGAGTTCCCTGATCCTACCCCATACAGATTTCTAGGAGTACAGGGGATTCCTAATTAACTCCCCTTCTGGTCAGTATTGGCTCAGGAACCAAGAGAGTGTGACTATTCTGCAGGTCAAGGACATTAGTGTCAGTGGCTGCAAAGCTCAGCTCCTCCTCTATACTTTATTCTCTGATGTTTTTTCTATTTCACATCCTTCAGTGCCTGTTCACAGGAAGATAATAGAGTCTGAATTCTGTAACATAGCATATTAGGATCTTATACGTTTTCACCATCTCCTGCCTCTTCCCAACCTACACTGTGTTTCACTTGCCCAAGCGCACAGCCATGCCCCTATACATCCTCTGTTCTTTCCAGCCTCCTGCTTCTCTCCATGCTTTGTCCCCACTAACAAATTCCTAATCACCCTTTGAGGACAGCTTCACCTTTTTGACCATCTTTCTGGCCACCTCCTATTGTCTTGGCTGTTAATTACTTCTCCCTGTGTGGCATTCCTCCTGACAGCTTAGTTCTTCAATCCATTTTAACCACATTAACAGCACCACGAATTTCTCTGACCACAGTGACTACCATTTTAATACATGTAATATTTATCTGGCACTTACAAACCCCACCTTACCCAATTCTTACATAATCTGTATAAAATAGGCATTGTGACCTATACTTTCTTTATACGTATGAAAACTGAGCTGAGAAGTTACATAACTTCTCTAAAGTCACACTAATAATTAGGTGAGATTTAAACATTGAATTCAAGACTTCTACACAAATGTTAAGAATTTCAAATCATGCGGGACAAGTGTTGACTCAGGCATTCTTTTGTGCACCTCAAATCATATCAGTAGGAACACTGGGTAAAATATCTTTAATTCCTGAATATGAAAATTGAGAAATGAACTGCAATATTCTTTTAATTAGTTAAGTTAGTGGAGGAAAGCGGTGAAGCAAATAATTGCAAACAGGGGAATCTATCGCAATCGCTCAGTCAGCTTCCTGTGGTCCCTTCAAAACAAGCTGCCTGGAAGAAGGCTTTGAGGATTCTGAGGCCGAGGGGTGATAGGGCACTGAAACTCCCCAAACTCAGTAACCATCGTGAAACATAAGCTCTACTAGAAATTATTTCAATAGCTGTGTGATCTTGAGCAAGCAGTTTCACTTTCTTTTCTTTCCTTTTTTTTTTAAGGTTTACTTATTCTTGAGAGAGAGAGACAGAGTGTGAGCCCGGAGGGGGCGGGGGAGGAAGGGAGCAGGGTTGGGGGAGGATGGGCACAGAGAGAGGGAGACACAGAATCTGAAGCAGGCTCCAGGCTCTGAACTGTCAGCACAGAGCCCGATGTGAAGCTCAAACTCACAAACCACAAGATCATGACCTGAGCTGAAGTCTGTCACTTAACCTACTGAGCTACCCAGGTGCTGGAGCAGTTTCACTTTCTGTAGTCTAGTTTCTGTTCATGTTAAATGTAAAAGTCAGAAAGCATCATGTCTAAGGTGCAGCTTGGGGATTATCTACATCTTGTGAGAATATGAAAAGCTCTCCTACTGCCCTCCCATAAGGCACTGGGAAACTTCTGTGGCACCATAAAACAGGTACATGACAAGCTTCTGGGGGCCTACCCCAAGGTTCCAACAGCAGCCAGTGATTCCAACACTCTAACTATAGGCAGAAGGATACCAAGATGTTGGCATGGCCACTTATTTCTCAAAAGAATGAAATACTTCTTAATCCACATTTTATAATGTCATCTGTGTGACCCGGTGCAGATGCCTAATTAAAAGCTTGGTTGAAAAAAAATTATGCCTAATCAGCACACATCCAACAATTATTCCCTGGCAGATGTGAATTAGTCCAGCGAGCTATTTACATTTCCTTTGTGTTTGGCATTGTGTGGTAAGATCTATTTAAATACTTGCATTTTACTTTGTTGGAGAGGAGAAAGAAAAGAGAAATTTAAAAGCATTGATTATTTGCTGATTTGGCAAAGATGAAACAACTCTTCAGATTAAAACTATAAGTAAAGGCACAAAAAGAAAGCACAAAAGACTGGTTTTTGCAAAGCTCCAAAGAGCAGAGGCTTTCTAAATAGCTTTCTCACTTTAATTCGGTAACATGAAATGGTCAATGAATCTGTCATTTCTCTAAAACAATGTAATGAATTTTAAACAAACACAAAAAAGACCAACATGTTATCAGAGGAATCCTGTAAAATGAAAATTGGTTCTTGCATCGAAAGGGAACTTACGATTTCACTGGAAGAAAATGAAAATAAAAGAATTTAAAAATCTATATTAAAACCTTGGCAAGATGAAAGTTTATGAAAGCAAGATAAAAATGAAGTTTTCTTGTCCTCTCCTGTGTGTTATAGATACAGATGAGGGCAGAGGCATCAAAGAAATATGCTCAATCAACACACAACCCTCCATGAAAACTCAAACTACAGAAGTACCTTGAAAAGAAGAGCAATTTTATATGAATGGCAAGCAACTTGCATGCTTACTTTCAAATAGCGTTAACCGTAGACCTCAAAGAGTATGGTTCTTTTTTACATAAGTGGCTCCTAGGGGCCAACATGGCATGATCATCACTACCTTCTGAACTTACTCCAACACAATATCAAATGGCTGTAAAGCTTCCCCTGAACTGATGGGGGACAGCTGGCTGGGGGGAGCCAGGAACTGTGTGTGGACCTGTTTTCCAACAGTTTATTCAACCCACGATTGTGGATTGCAAGCCATTCTGACTGAGCAAGAAAAATGAACAGCAAGGAGAGATGAAAAGGACCAGTGGATCCATTTCATTCAGACCACTGCCTCCTGCCCAACGGTTTCTAAGTGTTTGCTACCAACATGCACTTTTAAAAAAGGTAGAAGCAGTGTTTTTTTAGTTGGCGGAAAGTAGAATTTAGTTTTTGATACTGTGAAATTGGTACTAGAATAGAGGGGAATAACTATTTCAAGATGCCAGAGAACATTTTGCAAACTTGTTCCCTTGAATTACTTTTGGAAAAAAAAAAAAAAGACTATCTGTTCCTGTGTGAGCTGGGTACTGTCTTGAGCATCCAGACTGAAGATAGAGGATGTCAATTTTGGGGCTGCTCGGCCAAGGAACTCTCACCGCTAGATCTTTATCACCCTGTATGGTATTTCTGGAAAGTGCTCTGACTGGTGCTTCCACTGCAAGCCAATCAACAATCCCTAACTGATACTGTAACATTAGATTATGTTGATCTACTCCTTCACTCCCTTCACGTGAAAAATTGCAGAGCCCCTGCTGCCTTGCTGAAACGAGGGCTGCCAGAATATTCCTCCCATATGGACTTCTGAACTGGTGCAGCATTAAGTTGCCGAGCTTCATAAAATGGCTGGCAGAAAGAACAAATGTGCCATGCTAAAAATGTGACTGTATATTGCATACACACGGGTCCAAGGCTTGGTGAGAGAGCCTTCTAACTTGTTAAGAAGAAAACAGACTTGGCAGATGTGAATCTTCACTGACAGACTCTGATCGTTCAAACTTGGACACTTTTATTTCCAATTTCAGTTTCTGAAAGAGCAATATTTTATACAAGTATCAAAAAGTCAGTCTGCTCATCGGGCCATATACACCAAAGATTGTCAATTGAAAACCCTCAAACACATGGAAACGGGGAAGAAACATTTTTCTCTTGGCTACACTAAAATTTTGGAATCCAGAGAAAGATGGTTACTATCTCTTTGATTTAGGAGAAGAGAAAGGGAAATCAATATGGTCTTTTATAATATCAGACATCCAAGACTTCCTCCATAAGGGTATGTACCTTCCCACGACCCCCTCTACGCCATACATTGTACACAGATTGTTTTGGGGATGAATAATGTCACTAGTCTAGGAGTTTCAGGGAAATATGCAGCAATTTCCCTGCAGATAATGGAGATTATTCTATTCTCAGATGCAGCAGACAAATGCACAGAGAAAAACAATATAATCCCCTGCTGTTCCCAATGTTACAATTATTATACCATACTAAAACTGATTGGAATAAGTTAGTGGAGAATCATCCTGGAAGATTTTAAACTGTCCCTCCTTCTATCACTCCTACATGATAGATCCACGTGTCTATGTTACATTGCTCATCGCTCACTGAAGGGTTACAGTACATTTTGTATTCCAGCCAAATATAATTAACAATAAAGACAAAACAATGAAAATTTCTTGCTTTCTAAACCCAAATCTAGTAATAATTTTATAATCATACTATCAGCATTTTATATTTCAAGTTCTTGCAAACCAGACTAAAATGCAAGAGTCATAACCATATAGTCCCAGATTAATCAATCGAAAAGTAAAAGTTTTACATAGTCTCTTGATTTTTTTTTTTTTTGGTTTAGATAATGCAAAAATAGTCCATTAAATCCTTTCTATTGAAAATATACATGGTTGGAAGTTACAGAGCAATGACTAAATTGGCTAATAACAATAGCTACTATTTATGTGCTAAGAATAATAAAACCGTATGCCCCAAATTCTGCCAACCACTTTAGAGACTTAGTCTCATTTAATCCTTGAAATAACCTGGTGGAGAATATGCTAACTTTGTTTTGTAGAAGAAGTGGTCATAGCGTAGCAAAACTAAGTACCACAGTTGCAAAATATCAGAGCTGCCTCAGTCTCTATCATGTTTGGTGTTACTTTCAGGACAGTGTGCTAACTATATGCATTCTCGGTTATATAAATTCATGAAATTTCAAGATTCATTTCATCGATTTATTTGGCATTTCTTAAGACTTAGACTACAAGTTAATCATTTGGAATTTTGTTTACCCAATTTCACATTTTGACTGCCTGAATTGAACAGCTATTTTGGCATAATGTAAACATATGCGGTATTTTACCATGACATACCAGTCCAGTTTTTATGCACAACTTGTAGCCTACATGAAGAAATCAAAATGATAGAATTATCTATATCTGAATGGGCTGACCAGGTGCCCAAGGGTAAAGGAAGTAAATCAAAACAAAATGTGGACAAAATGCCAAGCTACAAAAGAGCACCATTGGGAATACAACTTTGAGGTCATAAACATCTAAAAATACAGGGGAAAAAAAGAACAAAAAATAGTATATGAGATGCTTAAGCTTTGAAAATCTGGCTTTTATAAATCCTAAAAGGCTGAACTACTAGGAATAGGACTATGTATTCCAATTAACTGAAATCAGGGTTGATAATTTGAATGGACCCAAGTATGGGAGGGGCAATTAGCTCATTAGCTAACTGTAAAGCATCAGTTTCCTTAGGTCTAGAACACAGGGAGCAGATATTTAGTTGTTATTTTTTTTTTGTACATTGTATTTTCAATTTTAGTTACACAGACATGCTAACTTTTCTACATAAACAATAATCAATGATGGCTGAAGGCATGTAATTGTAAACCATTTCCATTTTGACTTCTACTCAGGAAACTGACACAGAGAAAGCATGAAGTTACACTTGATATCCATAATTACTGGCTTATGGAAGCAAGAGATCTAAGGATTTAGTCAATGAATAATATAAAAATACAGTCAGGAAATCATAAATATTTATTACTACATCAAAAGTCTGCTAGGCAATCTTTCAATAATTCCTTCAGCATAAAATACTTGAGTCAGGATATTGGAAAAAATATAATTAAAATTCAGACTAAGCTCTGAAAAGATGGGAAATAAGAACTATATAAAATATTTTCTGCTACAAACTGTTTTATCTAATTTTTGCCTTGGTTTTATTTTTCCCTATGGGTTTGATTGTAGGTTCTTAAGTTTATTCACCTATTAAATTTGCAATTATCATGTTAAATCTGACAAGACATTTACCTGCTTTGTGAAGAAGGATTAAAGCTAAGAGGCAGAATTTTGCTTTTTGTAAAGGCAAATTGAATACAAAAATAAACTTCAGTACCTATTTTACTTAATTAAATGCTTTTCTTTGTTCAGCAAAAATGTTCTCATAAATTCTTTACTAATTTTTTTTAAGTCCGGAAAGATGCACTAACACTATTTTTAACTGTAACTTTACTAATTATGGTTGATTAACTCAGTATGTGAAGAAGATAATTATAGTTATGACATATCTTGCATATTTTACATATACAAAATATCTTTATTTTTGATACCTTAAAAACTAGAGAAATGTTTAAAATGTTAGCTTTGTTATCTGTAAGAATCATTGGCATAAGTGAAAATTCATGGTAGGAGAGAAGGTAAGTAATGATTTGTAAATTCTAGTAGATGGGGATGTGAGGGGCTAGAGATAAAAGTTTTGGAGCCATGA
The DNA here is from genome assembly GCF_016509475.1 of Prionailurus bengalensis. NCBI lineage: Eukaryota > Metazoa > Chordata > Mammalia > Carnivora > Felidae > Prionailurus > Prionailurus bengalensis. Next base: position 82,022,376 of record NC_057348.1, read on the forward strand.
TCATAGAAACCTAGGTCCTAAGCTTTCACTTCTGATTTCTTTTGTTATTTCTCTATGGATTTTGTATTTAAAATGATTTCCAACCTCAATTCTTTAAAAAATTTTTTTTAATGTTTATTTATTTTTGGGGAGAGAGAGAGAGAGAGAGAGAGAGAGAGAGAGAGAGGAGGGAGAGGGAGAGGGAGAGAGAGGGAGAGAGAGGGAGAGAGGGAGACAAAGAATCTGAAGCAGGCTCCAGGCTTTGAGCTTTCAGCACAGAACCCGACGCGGGCTCGAACCTGTGAACCATGAGATCATGACCTGTGCCAAAGTCACTGCTCAACTGACTGAGCCACTCAGGTGCCCAAATCTCAATTCTTTTATTCGGCAGCAATTAGTTAGTTCTTCTATTTTCAGTAACTTAACTATTAATTAGAGTTTTACATCAGCATGGGTTAACCAGTGTAACTCACATCAGGTTAATGTATTTTTAATCATAATACAATAATTTTGATGTTTTAGTATGCATTCAATAAATATTTATGCGGTCCCTACTATGTGCTCTGAGAAGGGCCCAGCAGATACAAAGATGCATAAGACTTAGTCCCTAACCTTAAAACACTATTAACTGTAACTCAAAGTGGCAAGGAAAACTAGCATATAGTTACAACGGATAAATGCATGATTCTTTTTCAGTATTTCAGTGAAATTTTAAAAATAAGTGGTGCTTATTAATAAGCAGTGCTCACCAAGGTACCAAACAAAACAAAATTTTAAAAAATGAGAAAAATGCATATCCTTTCTCTTTGGAGTAATGTAGAAAACAGCTATCCTCATTTCTCTTTTAACTAGTGGGCATCTAGTACAGCATCGACACAGAATAAGGGATCAAGGACATTTGCTGAAGGCAAAGATTTGTAGCCATGCAATATCTTAAACTATGAGCTATCCAAAGAAGAGCTATCTAAAAGTGCAGTGAATTTGGGAAACAGTGTTAGACGGGGAGGGGTACTTTCAGGGAAGTACCGATTGAGGAGGATGAAGATTGGGGTGGTGGTCAGTGACTGACACAGGGAAAGACAAGGGAAGTGGTCTCATACTACTTTATTAGTTGACTTTTGCTCTTTTACTTATTTAATACAGCATAAACCTTGCACAAAAATCACATTCTTTGGATTGATCATAGTTCTTCAGTTGTGGGATTATTTTCCTATGGACTCAAATTGTCCCCTCACACATCTCGGTTAAACACAAAGATACAGCTCAGGTCAGGATAATTTAGATTAGATACAGCCAAAAGGTATTTGCCTAGGGGATGGTAACAGGCATCTCAAGTAGATAAAATGGTTTGTAAGGCTTTGTGGGTAAATTGTGACAGACCATGCTGTATACTGTGTGTATGTGTGCATATTTATATTTGAATTCTCTTATTCTCTCACTGTTTTAGACACGGTCTTATTTACCTGTTAAATGTTACACATTTATTGCATTGTGCAATCGAGACATTTATTTAATGTTGGGTTAACCTGGTTATTTTCCGATGAAAGATGAAAAATCATTGTTCCTGAGTTTTAGCATGCAGAAAAGGTTATATTTTTCATTAATTTCCCCTATTTATGGTCTGCTAACATGAATTAAATACAATAACTAGTCATTGGCTTTTAAAATATCACTTTAACTGAAGTCTTTTGGGTTACCCTGCTGAAACAGATTTATTGCTATTAGGCCTATTACAGATGCTATGAGCTATATATAGCAATAACCACTTTGGAAGAGACATGTATTCCATAGAAGACTCAGATCCATTATTTAATCAATTATGTCAGTAAAGCTCAACCTGGACCATGATTCTATAAAATAATTGCATAGCCATTCTTTCCCCTGCGAACAGGAGGGTATTGCTTTTATACAATTTAAAATATCCTGTCAGAGAAAATACAAAATTTAAAGTCATTTATTACAGACATGACATGCTAATGAGAACATTTAAAAGCAGTGGTCAGGCAACTCAGCCACCATGCACTTCATAATTTATAGCTATATTTTATTTATTCAGGTTAATAAAGGATGTGTTTGACATATTATCAGACTGACCTTGTTTCTTGGCAAATACTGTCTTAAAGTCTCTAGAGCTAATTCCATTGCCAGACATTCCTTTCAAGGACGGCTTGTTATTATTCTCTTGGAAACAATTAACAGACTGTCGTGCAGAATAACATGTACTTTGTCCTGAAATTCTTTATTGGAAAAGGCCCCCCAAACAAAGTGGTTTCAAACTTTGACTCTTGAGACTCTTAATTTGAGAACTATTTTCTGTACTTAAGTTTTAGAATATTCAAATATTGTGCTGACACATTGGGCTGAGCAAGCCATTTTAAAAGGAAATGTAGATCATATCTTAAGTTAGAGCTAAGATTCAGCTTAACTTTCTACATTATTTCCATTGATGTCTACTTTACTGGACAATGAGATCTGATGCTCAATTTGACATGAGTATCAATGCAATCATCATAAAAGATGCACTTTGTTTAATATTTAGGATTTATTAAGGCTGCAAATCAAACAGAGGTATTACAGATTTTCATTTTTTTTAATCAACAAGGCTTAAAATCAACAGGATTTTCTAGCTAACTATTCTAATTGATCTAGCTTTATCAAATCATTGCACATTATTTTATTTTAGAATATAATTTCATTTAGGTCATAAAATCCTATTAAAGGGATTATTATAAAATGAATTTATTTAGTACTTAAGCACAGAGCTTGATTAGGAATTGTGTACAGAAAATTATATATCGCAAAGTCCCTCTTTTCTAAAGTGTGTAGTCAAAGGCAAAGGTCAGCAAACATTTTTCTGCGAAAAGCCAGAAAGTAAATATTTCTGGCTTAAAAGCTATGTGATCTCTGTAGCAACTACTCAGCTCTGCCATTTATAGCACAAAACCAGTCACAGACAATATATAAACAAATGAGTTTGGCTGTTGCCATAAAACTTACAAAAACAGGCAGCGGGCAGAATTGCCCAGGTTGTCATAGATAACCAAACTTTGTCCCAAGGGAAGGTCATGGCACAGTACAGCATTCCTCACTGGCCTTTGGAAACAGTTTGCGTACTCCAGGTGGTATCAGAATCAAGACAGGGAAAAGTAAAGCTAGAGAGTGTCAACCACTAAATGGGCTTAAGTCTCCAGGACACTAATTTTATTATACAGTTGTTCCAGCACCATCATATACACTCTGTCTAATACTTTTCCACATACTATATTTTATCAGGATAATTATTATGCCTATTTTATAGAATAGATATTTTATAGAATAGGTAAATTGTTTTGAGCAATGATTGTTGCTCAAAGCAGTTAAATGGTACCAGACTCATATCTTGTGATTCCAAGTATTCCAAATTTATTCTTCTGAAAGAACTCACCATGAGAATTCTTTAAGAAATGAGAGTGAATGGGAGAAATCTTGGAAAATGAAAGCCAGGCAGTTGGCCCATTTTTTTTTAAAAGGAAAAAGTGTTTCTAGAAATCATAAATAGGCAAGTAAAATTTGTTGCTCTTTTAGAACAGATTATTAGAAAAACTGTGCATGAGCCTTAGAAAAGAAATGGATCCAGGATGGGTTGACTAAAAATTAGTTTTCTTTTTTTTAATTTTTAATGTTTATTTGAGAGGGAGAGAGAGAGAGAGAGCGAGCGAGAGAGAGAGAGAGAGAGAGAGAGAGACAGCAGGGGAGGGGCAGAGAGGGAGACACAGAATCAGAAGCAAGCTCCAGGCTCTGAACTGTCAGCACAGAGCCTGATGTGGGGCTCGAACTCACAAACCGTGAGATCATGACCTAGCCGAACTTGGAGGCTTGACCTACTGAGCCAACCAGGTGCCCTAGGTATTCTCATATAACCTGATTTCTTCTATGATATGAAGTTATTAGGACAGTTCCACAGACATGGAGCATTATGAGTTAGTAAGACATTTAACAAAAAAATCGATGGAAATAAGTTGGAGAAACATAGCCTGGAAAATACCTCAGGATAGTCTATGCTTGTTGATTTTTAAAAATACTTTATTGAGGAGTTGCGGCAAGATGGCGGCTTAGGAGGACGCTGGGCTCACCGCACGTCCTGCTGATCACTTAGATTCCATCTACACCTGCCTAAATAACCCAGAAAACCGCCAGAGGATTAGCAGAACAGAGTCGCCGGAGCCAAACGCAGACGAGAGGCCCACGGAAGAGGGTAGGAAGGGCGGCGAGGCGGTGCGCGCTCCACGGACTGGCGGGAGGGAGCCGGGGCGGAGGGGCGGCTCACCGGCCAAGCAGAGCCCCCGAGTCTGGCTTGCAAAAGCGGAGGGGCCTGGCGGACTGTGTTCCCACAACAAGCGCGACTTAGCGTCTGGGAGGTCATAAATTAACAGCTCTGCTCGGAAAGCGGGAAGGCTGGAGGACAAAGGGAGGGAGAGCTGCTGAGCCCCCTGACAACAGAGCTCAGTTTGGTGGGGAACAAAGGCGCTCGCCAGCGCCATTTCCCCCGCCCATCCCCCAGCCGAAATCCCAAAGGGAACCGGTTCCTGCCAGGGAACTTGCTCGCTCCGCGCAAACACCCAACTCTGCGCTTCTGCGGAGCCAAACCTCCGGCAGCGGATCTGACTCCCTCCCGCTGCCACAGGGCCCCTCCTGAAGTGGATCACCTAAGGAGAAGCGATCTAAGCCTGCCCCTCCTGCCCCCGAGCACCTTGCCTACCCACCCCAGCTAATACGCCAGATCCCCAGCATCACAAGCCTGGCAGGGTGCAAGTAGCCCAGACGAGCCACACCACCCCACAGTGAATCCCGCCCCTAGGAGAGGGGAAGAGAAGGCACACACCAGTCTGACTGTGGCCCCAGCGGTGGGCTGGGGGCAGACATCAGGTCTGACTGCGGCCCCGCCCACCAACTCCAGGTATACACCACAGCACAGGGGAAGTGCCCTGCAGGTCCTCACCACGCCAGGGACTATCCAAAATGACCAAGCGGAAGAACTCCCCTCAGAAGAATCTCCAGGAAATAACAACAGCTAATGAGCTGATCAAAAAGGATTTAAATAATATAACAGAAAGTGAATTTAGAATAATAGTCATAAAATTAATCGCTGGGCTTGAAAACAGTATACAGGACAGCAGAGAATCTCTTGCTACAGAGATCAAGGGACTAAGGAACAGTCACGAGGAGCTGAAAAACGCTTTAAACGAAATGCATAACAAAATGGAAACCACCACAGCTCGGCTTGAAGAGGCAGAGGAGAGAATAGGTGAACTAGAAGATAAAGTTATGGAAAAAGAGGAAGCTGAGAAAAAGAGAGATAAAAAAATCCAGGAGTATGAGGGGAAAATTAGAGAATTAAGTGATACACTAAAAAGAAATAATATACGCATAATTGGTATCCCAGAGGAGGAAGAGAGAGGGAAAGGTGCTGAAGGGGTACTTGAAGAAATCATAGCTGAGAACTTCCCTGAACTGGGGAAGGAAAAAGGCATTGAAATCCAAGAGGCACAGAGAACTCCCTTCAGACGTAACTTGAATCGATCTTCTGCACGACATATCATAGTGAAACTGGCAAAATACAAGGATAAAGAGAAAATTCTGAAAGCAGCAAGGGGTAAACGTGCCCTCACATATAAAGGGAGACCTATAAGACTCGTGACTGATCTCTCTTTTGAAACTTGGCAGGCCAGAAAGAATTGGCAAGAGATTTTCAGGGTGCTAGACAGAAAAAATATGCAGCCAAGAATCCTTTATCCAGCAAGTCTGTCATTTAGAATAGAAGGAGAGATAAAGGTCTTCCCAAACAAACAAAAACTGAAGGAATTTGTCACCACTAAACCAGCCCTACAAGAGATCCTAAGGGGGACCCTGTGAGACAAAGTCCCAGAGACATCACTATAAGCATAAAACATACAGACATCACAATGACTCTAAACCCGTATCTTTCTATAATAACACTGAATGTAAATGGATTAAATGCGCCAACCAAAAGACATAGGGTATCAGAATGGATAAAAAAACAAGACCCATCTATTTGCTGTCTACAAGAGACTCATTTTAGACCTGAGGACACCTTTAGATTGAGAGTGAGGGGATGGAGAACTATTTATCATGCGACTGGAAGCCAAAAGAAAGCTGGAGTAGCCATACTTATATCAGACAAACTAGACTTTAAATTAAAGGCTGTAACAAGAGATGAAGAAGGACATTATATAATAGTTACAGGGTCTATCCATCAGGAAGAGCTAACAATTATCAATGTCTATGCACCGAATACCGGAGCCCCCAAATATATAAAACAATTACTCATAAACATAAGCAACCTTATTGATAAGAATGTGGTAATTGCAGGGGACTTTAATACACCACTTACAGAAATGGATAGATCATCTAGACACACGGTCAATAAAGAAACAAGGGCCCTGAATGAGACATTGGATCAGATGGACTTGACAGATATATTTAGAACTCTGCATCCCAAAGCAACAGAATATACTTTCTTCTCGAGTGCACATGGAACATTCTCCAAGATAGATCATATACTGGGTCACAAAACAGCCCTTCATAAGTTTACAAGAATTGAAATTATACCATGCTTACTTTCAGACCACAATGCTATGAAGCTTGAAATCAACCACAGAAAAAAGTCTGGAAAACCTCCAAAAGCATGGAGGTTAAAGAACACCCTACTAACGAATGAGTGGGTCAACCAGGCAATTAGAGAAGAAATTAAAAAATATATGGAAACAAACGAAAATGAAAATACAACAATCCAAACGCTTTGGGACGCAGCAAAGGCAGTCCTGAGAGGAAAATACATTGCAATCCAGGCCTATCTCAAGAAACAAGAAAAATCCCAAATACAAAATCTAACAGCACACCTAAAGGAACTAGAAGCAGAACAGCAAAGGCAGCCTAAGCCCAGCAGAAGAAGAGAAATAATAAAGATCAGAGCAGAAATAAACAATATAGAAACTAAAAAAACTGTAGAGCAGATCAACGAAACCAAGAGTTGGTTTTTTGAAAAAATAAACAAAATTGACAAACCTCTAGCCAGGCTTCTCAAAAAGAAAAGGGAGATGACCCAAATAGATAAAATCATGAATGAAAATGGAATTATTACAACCAATCCCTCAGAGATACAAACAATTATCAGGGAATACTATGAAAACTTATATGCCAACAAATTGGACAACCTGGAAGAAATGGACGAATTCCTGAACACCCACACGCTTCCAAAACTCAATCAGGAGGAAATAGAAAGCTTGAACAGACCCATAACCAGCGAAGAAATTGAATCGGTTATCAAAAATCTCCCAACAAATAAGAGTCCAGGACCAGATGGCTTCCCAGGGGAGTTCTACCAGACGTTTAAAGCAGAGATAATACCTATCCTTCTCAAGCTATTCCAAGAAATAGAAAGGGAAGGAAAACTTCCAGACTCATTCTATGAAGCCAGTATTACTTTGATTCCTAAACCAGACAGAGACCCAGTAAAAAAAGAGAACTACAGGCCAATATCCCTGATGAATATGGATGCAAAAATTCTCAATAAGATACTAGCAAATCGAATTCAACGGCATATAAAAAGAATTATTCACCATGATCAAGTGGGATTCATTCCTGGGATGCAGGGCTGGTTCAACATTCGCAAATCAATCAACGTGATACATCACATTAACAAAAAAAGAGAGAAGAACCATATGATCCTGTCAATCGATGCAGAAAAGGCCTTCGACAAAATCCAGCACCCTTTCTTAATAAAAACCCTTGAGAAAGTCGGGATAGAAGGAACATACTTAAAGATCATAAAAGCCATTTATGAAAAGCCCACAGCTAACATCATCCTCAACGGGGAAAAACTGAAAGCTTTTTCCCTGAGATCAGGAACACGACAAGGATGCCCACTCTCACCGCTGCTGTTTAACATAGTGCTGGAAGTTCTAGCATCAGCAATCAGACAACAAAAGGAAATCAAAGGCATCAAAATTGGCAAAGATGAAGTCAAGCTTTCGCTTTTTGCAGATGACATGATATTATACATGGAAAATCCGATAGACTCCACCAAAAGTCTGCTAGAACTGATACAGGAATTCAGCAAAGTTGCAGGATACAAAATCAATGTACAGAAATCAGTTGCATTCTTATACACTAACAATGAAGCAACAGAAAGACAAATAAAGAAACTGATCCCATTCACAATTGCACCAAGAAGCATAAAATACCTAGGAATAAATCTAACCAAAGATGTAAAGGATCTGTATGCTGAAAACTATAGAAAGCTTCTGAAGGAAATTGAAGAAGATTTAAAGAAATGGAAAGACATTCCCTGCTCATGGATTGGAAAAATAAATATTGTCAAAATGTCAATACTACCCAAAGCTATCTACACATTCAATGCAATCCCAATCAAAATTGCACCAGCATTCTTCTCGAAACTAGAACAAGCAATCCTAAAATTCATATGGAACCACAAAAGGCCCCGAATAGCCAAAGGAATTTTGAAGAAGAAGACCAAAGCAGGAGGCATCACAATCCCAGACTTTAGCCTCTACTACAAAGCTGTCATCATCAAGACAGCATGGTATTGGCACCAAAACAGACACATAGACCAATGGAATAGAATAGAAACCCCAGAACTAGACCCACAAACGTATGGCCAACTCATCTTTGACAAAGCAGGAAAGAACATCCAATGGAAAAAAGACAGCCTCTTTAACAAATGGTGCTGGGAGAACTGGACAGCAACATGCAGAAGGTTGAAACTAGACCACTTTCTCACACCATTCACAAAAATAAACTCAAAATGGATAAAGGACCTAAATGTGAGACAGGAAACCATCAAAACCTTAGAGGAGAAAGCAGGAAAAGACCTCTCTGACCTCAGCCGTAGCAATCTCTTACTCGACACATCCCCAAAGGCAAGGGAATTAAAAGCAAAAGTGAATTACTGGGACCTTATGAAGATAAAAAGCTTCTGCACAGCAAAGGAAACAACCAACAAAACTAAAAGGCAACCAACGGAATGGGAAAAGATATTCGCAAATGACATATCGGACAAAGGGCTAGTATCCAAAATCTATAAAGAGCTCACCAAACTCCACACCCGAAAAACAAATAACCCAGTGAAGAAATGGGCAGAAAACATGAATAGACACTTCTCTAAAGAAGACATCCGGATGGCCAACAGGCACATGAAAAGATGTTCAGCGTCGCTCCTTATCAGGGAAATACAAATCAAAACCACACTCAGGTATCACCTCACGCCAGTCAGAGTGGCCAAAATGAACAAATCAGGAGACTATAGATGCTGGAGAGGATGTGGAGAAACGGGAACCCTCTTGCACTGTTGGTGGGAATGCAAATTGGTGCAGCCGCTCTGGAAAGCAGTGTGGAGGTTCCTCAGAAAATTAAAAATAGACCTACCCTATGACCCAGCAATAGCACTGCTAGGAATTTATCCAAGGGATACAGGAGCACTGATGCATAGGGCCACTTGTACCCCAATGTTCATAGCAGCACTCTCAACAATAGCCAAATTATGGAAAGAGCCTAAATGTCCATCAACTGATGAATGGATAAAGAAATTGTGGTTTATATACACAATGGAATATTACATGGCAATGAGAAAAAATGAAATATGGCCTTTTGTAGCAACGTGGATGGAACTGGAGAGTGTGATGCTAAGTGAAATAAGCCATACAGAGAAAGACAGATACCATATGGTCTCACTCTTATGTGGATCCTGAGAAACTTAACAGGAACCCATGGGGGAGGGGAAGGAAAAAAAAAAAAAGAGGCTAGAATGGGAGAGAGCCAAAGCATAAGAGACTGTTAAAAACTGAGAACAAACTGAGGGTTGATGGGGGGTGGGAGGGAGGAGAGGGTGGGTGATGGGTATTGAGGAGGGCACCTTTTGGGATGAGCACTGGGTGTTGTATGGAAACCAATTTGTCAATAAATTTCAGAAAAAAAAGAAAAAAAAATACTTTATTGAGGTACAACTGACATATAAAAAGTGGTACATATTTAATGTATACAAGTTGATAAGTTTGGAGATAATGATGCATCTGTGAAACCATCCTCACAATCTATGCCATAGACAGATTCATCATCTTCAAAAGTTTTCTCCTTATTTTTTTTGTGTACAGAAAATTATTTGTTATTATTATTCCTTTTGTGATAAGAACATTTAACAGAAGTTCTACTCTTTCAGCAAAGTTTTAAGTATACAATATGGTATTGTTAATGATTGGTTCTATGCTCTATAGTAGACCTCATTTGGTATAACTAGAATTTTGAATGCTTTGACTAATACGTCTCCATTTTCCCCTCTCCAGCCCTGACAACCACCATTTCTAGTTTTTGAATAGCAGAACCCACATAAATTGATAAATGGATTAACATCGTCATGCCATTGGATGGACTTTAAGTGTGACTGAATTTAATATGTGTGTGTATCTCTCTATCAACATATCATACATGAATGAATAATAAGAAATACGTCCATTAAATATATAAATTATAAATATGGGAGAAATCAATAAAAATTAGAAAGGATCTTAGATTTGACAATGCAGACTAAAACTGGCAGATAAAATTTTATAGGTATAAAAAAGTTGAGTTTATATTCAAAAAAAAAAAAAAGGAAAGGAGTAGAAAAAATGACACCCTTGCAGGATGTCAATAAAGGTCACAAGGAAGAAGATTTTGATTTAATTTAAGAAAGAACATTGACCAGTTATGACTCTGCCATTTTGGGAGAAACTGTCTCAAGTAGCAGAATGGTGGGAAAAACCTCAGAGCTTTAGAGCAGTGCTTCTCAACCGTTAAAGTTCACACAAATCACCTGGAGATCTTGTTAAAAAGCAAATTGTGATCCAGTCATTCTGGAGGTGGGACTTGAGATTCTGTATTTTTTAAGTTTGTTTGTTTATTTACTTATTTATTTTTGAGAGAGAGAAAAAGAGAGACAGAGAGAATTCTAAGCAGGTTCTGCACTGTCAGCACAGACCCCAATGCAGGGCTTGATCCCACAAACTGCGAGATTGTGACTGAGCCAAGATCAAAAGTTGGATGCTTAGTTGACTGAGCCACCCAGGCACCCTGGAATTCTGTTTTTCTAACAAGCTCCAGAGATGCCGCTGTTGTGGTCCATGACTGTCCACATTTTGCATATGGCATAAGGCTTTTAGGAATGGACTTTGGAGTCCTACACCTGGATCCACCACCTGCTGCTGAATGTCCTTGGAACTTACTCAATGTCCCAATCAAATCTTTGTAATCTATTTAAGTGGAGATAATACCTATATCTCACAGGACTCTTGTGAGGATTAACTAAGACTATACATGTTGGCACACAGTGAGTACTTAATAGGTCTCAATTTCCTTTCCGCCATCACTTCCTCATTATTAGTGATATATGAACTGAGGTGGGATGACCACCTCTCAAGAGTTCTGAAAGATATTCCTACATTTTGCAGTCTCTTATAGACAATATATTGTAAGTTATAAAAGTTGAAGTTCAGTGGCTCTTCCCTGTTCTTTTCTGGCTTTAGCTCTAAAGAAGACATACACAAATTTGGTATCCACTATTAACTGCCACTTCACTCACCACCACCTCCCCATTCCCCTACCTCACAGAAATTTGTCTTTGTGAAGGGGGTATCTGAGAATTGACCATAAGGCAATGGCCTCTGGTTTAACTAGAGGAGCTATTTCCCTCTCTACAAAGGAGATAGCTACCCCCAAATCACGTCGACTAACTGCTCCTGCTGCATCATGTATTGGAGCTACCCAAGAGATCATTCTGCTTCCAGCTTAGATTCCCAGAAGCCACTCTGAAGCCTGCAAAATCACCATTTTTCAGCTGGTGTTTAGAACTGCTGTTGGGTTTGATGTCTCCTTCAGGTGTCCTGCTTTTCAGTATTTAATCTCTCTATTGATAGTAGTTAAGCACTGTCTCAGATAATGACAGCTTCTGCCATTGGAGCCAATAGAGCAAGAAATTTTGTATGCATCGTGTTTGTGCTCACTTAAACTACAACCATAGCCTCAGTGGAACATTCTGGACATGGACACACACACACATACACACACACACACACAGTGACTGACTTTTTACCCACTCAAAGGGATGCACAAGGGACCATGGGTCAGGCTCCCTTTGGCTGCCTCATGCCTATCAATTTGGGTTCATCAGCTCCTACCTGGCTTCTTTCTTCTTCCTTTCCTAGCTGCAGCTAAGATGCCCTGAAGTCATTTAATTTAGGCTATAACTCACCTGGTTGCTGCGGTTTCAAGCCTGATGTTCATCCTGGACTCTCCTGCTGACTAAATGTCCTTTTTAAGAACCAGTTTCTAGTTCTCTTTTGACATTTTAAAACTGAAAAACAGCCAATTCTATTTTAAAATAATTAGATAACTGTGCAGTTTTATCTTTAAATTGCTATCCAGTCTAGGCTGCTCTATTACTAGGAACTTTTGACAAACACTCCTTTATTCATGTGTCCCCCTCTCCCTGCATCCCCTGCTCAGTGTTTGGGCTAGGGCAAGTGCAGCTCCCCTTTTCCTGAGAATCCTTCATTTCCTGTCTGGAAAAGCTTGTCAGGCTTATTTGGCCAGAAGTCAATGAGATGTATTTGTCAGTCTTTAGCTGAACTTCCAAAATGGTGTAGTCTCTCGATGTATCCTTTCTCCAATGGATTCATGCATGGTTTTATAGGGAAAGGGGATAACACAGTTTCCTGAGCTATGATCACTAGCTCAGGACATGAGTTATACTTTGACTCAAATTGTGGTTTGGTCATCAGTGGAGAAATGTGGCTGCTTGTCATCAAAATGGGAGCAGAAGCAATCATATGTTTGTGCACTAACTATAGGACCTTGGTTATATGGTAGAAGGATCTTCTTACTTCCCCCCAAAACTACTATTGCTTGAATTAATGGCCAGGAATGTATGGTTCTGAATTCCACTGCAGAAATAAGTACAGAAAATATACACTAAGAATAAAATGGTTTACAATTTTCAAAAGCACACTTTGCAGTTTAAATTCTGATAGATATGCGCTAGATGCTGGAGAAATAAACAAGTTTTGACCAACTGGCTACGGACACTCATAAGGGTTTAATAGCTTGCAAGTAACTCTGACAATTTACAAGATAGCTTTTATGAGCAAGGGCAAAATTAACTCACTGAAACCATTCTTTCCAGTGCATGATTCTACACAGAGATGTTTAGTGACACTTGGATTCCAACAATATCAAAACCTTGCAAGTTAGAAACTGTTAGCCATAGGGGCAGAATAGAACTTTTGATTTATTCTTAGAATGTTTTTTGGATCCTTAGATTTTTGGTAAACTGGTTTTATAATCTTGGTGAATTATTTCACCTTTCTGAGTCTCCATTTCAATAAAAGAACAGCACAATTTTTTGAGGGCCTACTATTTGCCAGTCATTTTGCTGGTACTGACGATAACAAAAATAGATGATGCTTCCTTTATCCTTGTTATATGTTAGGCATTGCACAGAATCTTTAATATAAATTATCTGATTTGACCCTCATAAGAATCTTATGGATAGAATACTGTTACTCTTCCTGGAAATAATGCTATGTTCTTGTATAGGAGAGGTGGAAACTGAAGCCTGGGGAAGTCAGTAACTTGTCCATTCTCGCCACAGCCTGTATTCCTAGCGATTACATAGAACTGCCTCCTGGTACTCTTAAGTTGAGGAGTGCTACTTAAACTTTAATATGCTTGCAAATCACCAGATTATCTTGTTAAAATGCAGTTTCTTTTCTTTTAATGTCAACAAGAATGTTTATAATAGTCTTATTCAATATACAAACTGTGGCATAGTCATATAACTGAATATTATTCAGCAGTATAAAATAATAAACTACTGATACATATATCAACATAGATTCATATATGTTTTTAAAATTTTTAACAATTTTTTGAGAGAGACAGAGAGAGAGAGTGCATGACTGAGGGAGATGGGCAGGGAAGAGATGGGCAGAGAGAGAGAGAGAGAAAGAATCCCAAGCAGGCTTCATGTTGAGCATGAGTCCCAATGCGGGGCTCAATCCCATGACCCTGGGTCATGACCTGAGCTGAAATCAAGAGTCCAATGCTTAACCCACTCAATCACCCGGGCACCCCTCATTTATATATCTAGATTCCATTGATAAGAAGTTTCAGACCAGGCAAATTGAATCTATGGCGATCAAAACCAGAGAAGGATTTGCCTGTGTGAGATGCAGATTACTAGCAGATGGCACAGAAACACTTTCTCAGAGGAGGGAAACATGTAATATCTTGATTTTGGTTGATTTTGGTGGTCATATATAGATAGGTGTATAGATTTCTCTAGATTGATCAATGGCATATTCAAGTTATATACATTTCACTGCATGTACTTTTTCTCTATTTAAAAAATAAATTGGGAAAATGAAGCATTTTTAAAAGGCAAAAAATATTTCTTTTTAAAATTTAAATTATATTACTACTAGTAGTCAAAAATATATTGGGCCCTAAATAAGCTGTTTTCCACCCTTTACACTATACCATCAAATCAGAAGTATGTTGTTTTTAGTGTTAAAATATGTTCCATCTCCAGGGAATCCACACTTGAGTCAAATATTGACCTTGAATTTTAAGCACTTTTACAAATACTGAAAATTATAAGCAACCACACCAAAAAAGGCAACCATGTGAGGAGAGGATATGTTAATTAGCTTGACTTTAGTAATCATTTCACTATATATACCTAAAACAAAATCTTAAGTTGTGTAACTTAAATATATACAACTGTTCTGATTTATAAGATAAGATGGAATCAGGGTATCTGGGGTGAGGTCCAAAATTCTGCATTTTGACTTCTGTCAAAGTCCAAGAGGGTGTCATTCCCTGTTCATGGGTCATAGTTTGAGTAGCAAGGTCCCAGACCTGCAGTTCATACCCTAACTCACACAGTAGAAATACCTGGAAGGCTTTTAAAGATTTCTATATCTAGGCCATATTTTACACCAATTCGATCAGAAACTCTGGGGCTGGAACTCAGGCATGAATACATATTTTAAAGATCCCTAAGTAATTCCACTGCTTGTAGAAATCAATTTAGCAACTCAATATTAGTGTTAAAAATAATAAAATATAGTGCACTGCATTTGTAAGCTAAGTGAGCTTAACTCAATATAAAAAGTGAAACTTTTAATATCAGCTTTGTGTGTGTGGGTGCACATGTGTGTGTGTGTATCTGTGTGTGTACTGAGTTCACGGTATAAAATGTATTCCTTATTACAGGTCCAAGTAAAAAAAATACATATTTGAAAGCTACTCTCTATAGGAATATGATTTCCTTCTTTTTTTCCCTTCCTTTCCCTTTCTCTCTTCCTCCTTACTACCTCCAGATTTTGCCTTATTCTTAAAAGGATTTAAGGGAGACGACAAATAGACACACTTTATTAACATATCAGTCTTGGGTGCCTGGGTGGCTCAATCAGTTAAGCATCTGACTCTTGGTTTCAGCTAAGATCATGATCTCACGTTTCTTGAGTTTGAGCCCCATATCAGGCTCTGTGCTGATAGTATGGAGCCTTCTTGGGATTCTCTCTCTCCCTCTCTCTGCCCTTACTCTGCTGGTGCTGTCTCTGATTCTCTCAAACTAAACAAATAAAAGAAAAAAAGATATCAGCAATGCCCAGTAGGGCTGTCAGGTAGTCCACAATCCAAAGGGGTAGGTGCTCTATAGAATATATTATGAGATTTTTTGGGAGCCCACATAAAGAATATGGTGAATTGCTACCCAGGAGATTCAGGTATCATAGAAAAACTGGCATATGATCTGTGTCCTGAATAGAGATGTGGCAAGTTACAAAGGAAGGAAAGGAATTCTAAGAATAGGCATTCCTTGTGCCTCAGGCAAAGTCAAGGCATGGTCTGCATTTCACCTGTAGGATTAGGGTAAATGTGGAGATGGTGGCAGTAATGAAAATCTGTGCTGAGATGAAGTGTTGTGGGGTGTGGAGAAGGTATTTACAGGAAAACATATGCTGGAATGGCCAAGAAAAGGAAGAAGCCAGAGCTCAAAGCTGGAGAAGCAACACCAAGTATTGGTTTCTAAAGTGAAGGAGGAAGAGAAGGAGGAGGGGTTAGAATAAGAAATGAAATCAGGTACTGGTGATGAAGAGAAGTATAAAATCGGCTGACATGGATGCTTTTAGAATAAAAACCAGGCAGAATTCATGAACATCAGAGCTTTGTGGGGTTTATACCCAAGTGGACAGTTTTCATGAGAGGGAAGTTGAGAGAGTTAATTGTAGCAGGGATGTAGTCAGTGCTGCGATAGAAGTTGTGACTTTATAGTGGAAGACACAGTATGCAAAACTAAGGAATTGTTCTCGTTTGTTTTATAATCCCACGTAATCCTCAGAGGTTTACATGAGGGAAGTGGCCTGATCAGGCTTCTTTTTCCTTTTAAAGATTAAAACAATCTGGAGGTGAAGTTGGTGTCTGACTGCAGCACAGGATGCCTACTTGTGGGCACACACAATGAGGTCCTGAGGCAGGAGCTAAGGAAGGAGAAGAGGATTGTTTTTTTAAAAATACGTCCAATATGGGGCTTGAATTCATGTCCTCGACCGGGATCAAGAGTCGTGTGCTCTACTTACTGAGCCAGCCAGGCACCCCAAGAGGAGGATTTCTGAAGAAGAATTGTCAGGATTTACTGAATGTGGAGTTAAGACAGAAAGGGAAGTTATGGGAACCAGTGTTTAGGTTCTAGCTTGGGAAACAGGGTGGATATACATGCAAATAGCCCAGACCAAGATTTCAGGGAGCTGAGAAGTTGGGGAGAGGGCAGGCTAGGTGTAAGGTACTGTGGGTACTAGGTGTAAGGTGGAGTGTCTAGGACATGGTGGGAAATTTCGGGTCTATGGGAAGAAGAATATATCAGGTAGATTAACAAAGAATGAGGGGGGCTGGAATAGATAATCTCTAAGATGAGGTCAAGCCTGCCATATTAGACAAGCAACATGAAAAGATGTGCTTAAAACAACAATGAGAAATTTTAGTTTTCAAAATCTATATTCTCAAGTCATAAGGAGAACTGGTATAAATAAATTAGGTAGTTCTCAAAAGTCACCTGAGTGATTTTCTACCAATATAGTTTCTAAGGACACAAGGCAGGACTGTAGTGTGGACTATAGCTATAAAGTTTCATCCTGTAATCACACTTTAGGCTAGAATACTAATTATGGTTCTACTGAAATTATTTAAAAGTGTTATTTATTTTTTTCACAGAGAATGTTTTATATGTATGTGTTATGTGTCTTGTTATTTAAGAAACTAATCTGTATTGAGTGGGTGTGACTACTAATTGACAACTTTTATAGATTCAGCATCAAAAAACCCTCAGTTATCTACTTTATTTTTACAATTTGGGGATCTGAGAGAAGTTGTCTAAAACATCTTGCTATCAGTATGCGCTCTAGATTCAACAAAACCAAAAATACCTAATTATCATTTAGACAAGAGAAAGGGGGGGGGGAACCTACTATAAATACCATCATCTTCTCTTCCATGAAGTAAATGTTGAAGATAAATCCCAGTGCTGAATGTTCAGTGTGAGTATATTGTCCCAAATGCATGAAACCACTAAATAAACAGAAGAGGAATCATTGCCAGGACTGTAAATTCAGCAATGCTTTGCTCATTTCATGGGACAGATAATTTCAGTGGGAATTCTTCTACCATGAGACAGGCAGATTCAATACATAAATTTAACATGACAATGTAATAATAGGCAACATGAAAAATAATGTTGAAATAATAAGATCATGCCTTGTTCCAAATTTATCCATTATTCATATTTTCCCATTAAACATCAATGTAAACAGAATAATAATGTTAATTCAAAATTAAAGTAATTATGTACTGCTTAAGTTCTATTTAATAATACACACATCTCTCTTTTTTTAATTCTTTCTCTTTTTCCTGGTTCCTTGTTTTAATTCTCTAGGCAACATTTGCCATTTTCTCTGTTTTACTAGTACTTTGTGAATATCTCAATTCTGTGTCATTCTTATTACACTGTCCTTTAATTTTAACACTTGTGTTTCTTTCACTAAACTATGAACTGCTAGAGGAATGATTCTGTGCCATTATTGCTGAATGAATCAACAGACTAAGCACAGCACCTTGGACATAAAATTTTAGAAGAAAGAATTTGATTTTCAGTGTATTCCAAATAAGAGGGAACCTCAAAATAGTAATCAGGGAAAAAACAAGAACTTTGTTAGGGTATTCTCATCCTGGTTTTGTTACTTAGCATGATTTCTATGTTTATTTCCATATGAGGGCCACTATATTCTCAATGCCTTGAAGTCTTAAGATCTTAATTCTGTGCTGTGTTTCATATTCATTTTTGCATCAGAGTCCAACACTATAAGGGACCTATGTTTGTTGGATGAATAAACTTCACATTTGGAAATGTTTTCTGCCCAAGGAAGAAGATCTCAGGTTAAGTTTGGAAACTCTTAGCAGGTATAGTTTTTCTCTTCTTAACTTCTTACTAGTGCACTGAAATCTTGCCTCACTGCCATCAATCAGCTAACCAGTCAACCAAGTAGCTAACCAACCAACCAACAAACCAACCAACCAACCAATCAACCAACCAATTAATATGTATTTATCAAACCTCTACTATATGCTTAGCACCATGCTAAGTACTATGAGGGGTATGAGGCATGGTTCTCCCCATTAAGCAACTTAGACTTTTCAGTTATATGGTGGGCAAACTGAAAAGGTTGAATTGTGTTTAATGAAGTTTTCTGGTACTTAAAATTTTTTTTAATGTTTATTTATTTTTTAGAGAGAAAGAGAGACAGAGCATGAGCAAGGAAGGGGCAGAGGCAGAGAGAGAGGGAGTCCACAGAATCTGAAGCAGGCTCCAGGCTCTGATCTGTCAGCACAGAGCCCGACGCAGGGCTCAAACTCACAAATCACAAGATCATGATCTGAGCCCAAGTTGGACGCTCAACTGACTGAACCACCCAGGCACCTGTTTTCTGGGGCTTTAATTAGTGAGACCAACTGGATAGATATTTTCATTAAAATACTGGTTGATAATAAACAAGGTCCTAAAATAACATTTCTGCATGAGATATATGCATTTTCAACTACTCTAAATCATCCAAATAGAACACATTATTATTTTTTAAAGATAGGCAGTCACCCATTTTACTTCTGTTATATTATCTTGTATTTGTCAAAGACAAAAAGAAAGTAACCCTCATGTTGCTTTATCTTTCTACCTGTACCCTTTCTACTCTATGGCTTTTAGTTTTTGTACAGTATTTTAATACTTATGTAAGCATAGTTGGCTATGCTATTTGATAATGCAACAACTAGGTCAAGGATAGTATCCATGCTGCTGGTTTAGAGAAAATAAGAGTATCAGAAAGACCATGTTGACAAATCTCTTTATTTTTTTCTTTTCCAGCTGCTTCCACTTCTGTATGTCCTTGTCTACTTTGTAACCATAAGACTGACTAGACTATGTGAATATACCTCTATATGTGCCTCTGTTTGTCTCCTAGGACCATGTGGGGAAAAATGCAAATTTGATATCAGAATGTTCACCTACTGAAGACATGATGACTTCCACCCAAATTAAGAAAATTTCACATGACCACTCAGAGTGTCTTATTCTCCCTCCTTAGCTTCATCTCATATGGTTATCACTATCTCCCTCAAGCAAGTTCTTCACTTGGTTTCCAAGACACTGCATTCTCCTGGCTTTCTATCTCAATGATAGCTCTTTAAGTCCCCTTTTCTGTATCCTTTTTCTTGGAACATTTTATCTTTTCTGTTGTACTTGTTCCATGGATTATCCCATCCATTCTCATGGATTTCAACATCATCTGCCAATGAGTCTCCCCCAGATCAATACCTCTAGGCACAGTCTCTCCTATAAATTTCAAGCTCAACTATTTAGTCAATACCGGCATGTCCCATAAGGCATCTCAAACTTAATGCGCTTATCCTTGAGTTTTCTCCATGTCTGTAATTGGTACGACCATTTAGAACAAAACTTCTGAGTCATCTTTGATTTCTCCCCCTTTTTTACTCCCAGTGCCCAAAAAGCCATCAGCCAATCCTGTCATGGCTACCTCCTAAATATATACTTAACTTACCACTCCTCTTGATCACCACTGCCATTCCCCTAGTCCCAGCTAGCATGGTCTCTTTCCTGGACTACTCTAAGAGCATCCTAACTGTTCTCTGCTTTTCCTCCCCTCCCCCCCACCCCCCCACCGCCCACCCAACAGTCTACTCTCAACACAGGAGCCAGAATGCCAATCTTATCACTTTATCCTTCCGCTAAATGGTTACGCATCATATTTAGAACAAAATTCAGAAGCTTTACGGTAGCCCACGAAATCTTCCATGACCAGCCTTAACTACACAGGCCTCCCTGCTGTGTTTCTATCAGACCAAGCATAGTTCCTCTTGAGGCCCTTGGAAATTCCTGTTCCCTCTGCCTGGTATGCCTTGCCTCATATCACTTTGGTTTCTGTTCAAATGCCCTGCCTTCAAAGAGGCCTTCCTTCAGCATTTTAGTCCCTTATTCTGCTTTAGTTGTTATCACACCACCTCTGACATACTATAAACATATAACATACATACTATATGCTCTCTCTACCACTAAAACATTCCATGAAGCAGGGACTTCATTCTCTGTGGTTTTCCTCATGTCTAGAGTAGTGTTTGGTACATACACATTTTTTTTTTTCAGTCAACAAGTTGAGATAAGTAGGATATCATTTATCATGGCAGGAATTGGTTCAGTCTTTTTTTCTCTCTCATCCTGCTCCAAACTTGAGTAACTTCTAGTGGTTTTGGAAATGGTTGCTTAGACATTAGAGGGAACATCAATTTCCAGCGAACACATGATATTTGCAGGATGAATACCTGTCTCCTAAAATGGGCCAAAACAGGAATTGCTGCTTAACGGCCACAAATAGCCCAATCAGCTTGGGAAGGGTTCACCTAGAAAAGCACAGCCAGGTCTATTTATGGAAGGAATGGTTTTCTACAGGTGCTACGCAGAACAGGTAAAAGTATAGGAGGCTATGCAACTTGGGCTAGTTCCTTAATCTTGCCAAGCCGTAGTTCTCTCACACATTAAATGAGGCTGTGACAAATACCCCATGCAGGAGAACTACAAGTAGTTTATGTAGTTATGTGAGGTGGTGAAGCACAGCTCTCCACTCCATTAAGCATGAGCTACACAAAATGACTTCCGTTCAAAGAGTACAGTATGGAAATGGGGAAGGAATATTTTCTAGTGGAGAAATTGGGAAACATGACACTAGCCAGGTGATAAAGATTAACATCAACAAATGAAATATGGCTCGTTAAATGTCGATAGTATATACTTCTGACAAGATATGATGAGAATGGTGCATTCCTTTTGTGGGCTTCCTCAAAAAAATCCATAACCCCAGTATAATCATGAGAACAACTTCAAAACAAATTCTAGTTGAGGGACATTGTGCAAAATACCTAACCGGTACTCATCAAAACTGTCAAGGTCCTCAGAAGCAAAAAAAAAGTCTAAAAAACTGACAGCCAAGAGAAACGTAAGGTGGCATGACATGAGGACTAAATGTGATGTGGTATCCTCAGTGGGATCCTGGGACAGAAAAAGGACATCAGATCAAAGCTAAGGAAATCTGAATAAAAATAGACTTTAGTTAGTCATACTGTGTCAATACTGGCTCGTTAAGAGTGACAAATGTATCATACTGTAAGATGTTAATAATAAGGGCAATTAGGTGTGAGGTAAAAGGGTACCATCTTCACAATTTTTCTACAAATCTAAAACTGTTCTGAAATAAAAAGCTTATTTAAAAACGAGGCTCATTTGTGATGATTAAAGTGGGATAACATATAGTAAGTTCTAAAATTTTAATACATCTTTATAACTTTTTGTCGTTTGCTTACTTTAAAAGAATTAATCATATTTAAATATCAACATAAAGAAAGTTCAAGGAGCGCCCATTCCGTGAAATGTACCACTCCCAACAGCAACAACATTGCTCTACACTAAGGGTGTAGCTAAGTGAGAAAAGAGATACGGCACAACTATGAAAACTAATGGTTGTGAACATTATAAACAACATGGAAAGTGCTCACGATAGCGTGTTTGGTTTACACAAGATTTACACGCACAATATGATTATGGCAGTTACAAAATGATTGATAAGAAGGTGTAAAACCCTAGCAGAGAATATGTTACATAGGTGGTTCTTCTCATTCTTTCTGGTTTCCTGTATTTCTACAATGTGGGGATAGTATTTTATTTTATTAAAATTTTTTTTTTAATGTTTATTCATGTTTGAGGCACAGAGAGACAGAGGGCAAACCGGGAAGGGGCAGAGAAACAGAGAGGGGAGACCACAGAGTCTGAAGCAGGCTCCAGGCTCAGAGCTGTCAGCACAGAGCCCATGCAGAGCTGGAAACCACAAAAGCTGAGATCATGACCTGAGCTGAAGTCGGATGCTTAAGCAACTGAGCCACCCAGGCACCCCTACAATGTGGGTATAGTATTTTAAATGACAAAGATAAATGTAATACGATTCAGATGTCTATTAAAACAACAGCAATGACTTAAAAAAGTATAGCAGCTTTGAATTTCAGTATATTCAACACAAAGCATCAGGAGATCTTTATCTGGGGTTCTGGATAAAATTCAGCGTGGGGGGGGTGTCTGTGAACTTGGATAAGAAAAAAAATAAGATCTTTATTTTGACTTACTTGTAACAAATATAGCGCTTCATTTTATAATAAATGCTTGCAGCAAACAACAGTGGTATAGTACCCAAAGGAATCACAGATAGTTGCATATTATATTACAGGTCCTGCAGATATCTTGAAATAATTTTTATGTCCATTACTACTGAGATTACGATAGTTATTAGATGTGCTGCTAGATCTTATATTTATATTTTTATTTATTTTATTATTATTTTTTAATACAATTATTGTTAAATTGGCTAACATACAGTGTATAAAGTGTGCTCTTGGTTTTTGGGGTGATGGGCATTGAGATCTTATGTTCTTAGATTAATAAAGAATACAAATGTTACCGTATCACAAATTTGTGTTTTAAAAATATTTGGTTAACAATATATCAATACCACTGTTTTCCTATGTATTCCTATGATTTAATTTTATGCATTTGAAAACATTACCCCCAGAAGAATCCATAGGCTTTACCACACTGCCAAAGACAATCATGGCTCAAAAAGTATAGGGGTCTCTGACTGAAAAAAAGGCTGAAAACATCACCATAAGGTAATTTGGAATTTCATGTTGTATCTCTGAATAGATTTTTATGAGTGAAATGCAAGCTTAGGAGACGTCCTCCACAGCCTCTGGTCACAACAGGTAATTAAAATCTAGCCTAACCACAGGTAGAAATCAATACTCACAGAATAAAGACATCAACAATGGGTGGAAAAGTTGATACGCATAAGCTATTTTCTATACTTTCCAAATTTAAACCATGGTGAACACTGAACATCAAGAAAAGAATGAATTCCCCGGTGACTATAGCAGAAATATTTTATATGGAAATGCCACAGACCTGACAGCAACTGCATTACAAACCTGTCACCTGTTTTGCTTTGCATTTACAGATTTTCTTCACTAAAAGCCCATAATCTAAAGTCACTTGGAAAATAATAATAAAACTTAACTTCCTGCATTTTAATGGGCTTTGCCTGCTCTCAGTTGGGAGGTGTGCTTATCACAAATGATCAGGTTATGATGATGACAGCTAAAATGTTTTGTGTCAGTGTACTTAGCACTTTGTAAGAACTAATTCTTCACAACAACCCTATAAGGTAGGAATTAGTGTTATGTCCATTTCAAAGATGAGGAAACTGAGCCGCAAGTAGTTCATACAATGAGGGATTGGGTTAGGGGTCAAACTGGTCATTGTGACTCCAGACACCCAGCATGTAATGACTATGCTGTATTTTTATGGATGCTAATATTAAAAAAATATACCTAGAACATAGAACAGTTCTGGGTTCTGTAGCTTTAAGATGCCAGACATGAAAGCAACGCCTAAGAAAAATCTGGAGCTGGAACAGAAGTCAATGAAAGAAATATGGAGCTTTCAAGAAAGATCAGTGAATTTCAGAGAAGACTTCCAAAGCACAGTCAGGCAGTGAATCCCCAACAAAGTGTCTCTGACACAAATGCTCTTAAGACACTCACAGCACAAATGTATTCCCCAGAAGAACACTGTGCTGAAAATTCATCGATACACATGGTGGGTCCAGGAATGCTAGTGACTCAGGCAACACGAGAGCTACCCAAAGACTCACAATGCAAAACCATTCCTCTTATGCTTTCCCTTTGGAAGGCAGGAAATTTCTGCTCCAGACATAATTTGAAGGTTAATGTGAAACAAATCTTTCACACTTGAGTTTGGTTTTTCTTTCTCTCCTTGTTTCCTATTCATTCTTATATTTAGGCTCATTAGTTGGGATATTTTCATTTCTTTCTTTTGCTTTGTGAAATCTTCTACTAACTCCCTGAGCATTCACTTCCAATATCAACCTTATCAACTTTCTGCTTCATTCTTACATTGCAAAATATATTTATGCTATATATCTATATCTATATACATATATATTCTCTCTCTATATATATATCTATATACACACACAAACACAATTATGCTATTATACAATAGCATACAAACCTACCATATACAGGTTTTATATATACATTGCATATATATATATATATATATATATATATATATATATATAGTGTAGTGCTTAAGACCATGAGTTCCAGAGTCACACCACATGAATTCCAGTCCTAGCCTCACTGCTCTCAGGCTGGGTGAATTGCGCAAGTTATTCAAACGCCCAATACTTAAGTATCCCCATCTGTAAAATGGGGATAATAGCAGCCTACCTATTCATAGGGCTATCATGGAGACTAAATGATCCAATATGTCTGGCACATGTAAGAGCTACCTAAGTATAAGCTGTTATTACTATCATATTTATTAGACTACAAGCTCCATTAGGGAGGAGAGCATTTATAAGGGGAATAAATTAGTCAGAGAAAGACAAACACCATATGATTTCACTCTTATGTGGAATGTAAGAAATATAACAAATGAACATAGGGGGAAAAGAAAGAAGCAAACCAGGAAACAGATTATTAACTATAGAGAACAAAGTGATGGCTAGTGAAGGGGAGGTGGGTGGAGGGGATGGGTAAAACAGTGATAGGGATTAAGGAGGGCATTTGTGATGAGCACTGTGTGTTTTATTGAGTGTTGAATCACTACATTCTACACCTGAAGCTAATATTACCCTGTATGTTAACTAACTGGAATTTAAATAAAAATTTGGGGAGGAGAACATTTATATTTTCACAATTCTTGTATTCATAGCATCAAACATAGTGCCTGATACAAAATAGGTGTTCAATAAAAATTTAATAACGTTAAATATTAAGCTTATTCATCTATTCCTTCCTATTTATTCCACCTTATTGTTCTATTTTTAATTTTTATTAAAACATATTTGACATATAAATTGTGTAAATTTGTGTACAACATGTTAATTTGGTTCATTTATATATTGTATATGGTTGCCCTTATAGTGATAATTAGCATCTCTATCATGTCACATAATTATCATTTCTTTTTAGTGGTTGGAATAATTAAGATCTAGTCTCTTAGCAAGTTGGACGATCATCATACAATGTTGCTGTCTGATCTTTTTTTCTGGGATCCAGATAACCACACTGATTTACTTTAGTGTAAACTAATGTAAACAGATTCAGTTTGATTCTCACTGCTGCCACCCATCCACCCATCCATCCATCCATTCATTCATCCATCCATATTCACGAGAACCAATAGATCTCAGGCACTGTCCAAGGTGGAGGGCACAGACATGAAAGGGAAAATCCCTCTCTTTAAGGAGCTAAGTGGGACACAGGCAAGTAAACAGGCAGTCCTAAATGTGCAATAGAAGCTATGATGAGATAGGGTGAACCCTAATTCAGACCAAGGAGACTAGGAGGGTGAGACTTCGTGGCAGAAATGATGTCTGAACTGAGTCTTGAAGTGTAAGTAGGGCTTGGCCTTGTTAAAGAGCTCCCTTCTCTATCATCTAGATGTCCTTAAAGCACTGGAAACTCATCATATTAAAAATATTACTTATCATCATCTCTCTTCCTGCACCCTCCCCACCCCCACATATTTACAGTCTCTCAGATGAGAAGAACAGAAATATCATTATCAACTTCATCTTCTAAATACGATTGTAAAAGTGCTGTGCAGTTAGCATTGTTTTCATAATACTCTTAGTATTTCATTGACTTCTATTTTTCAAGGCCAACTGAGATTTTCAATCCTAACTCTCACAATTTTCCAGTCTTTGTGGAGGCACTTGGTAAGTGATAAAACTACGCAAATATTAGTGGATTTTATTCTAATTAACACTAATTCTCTTAGTGATATGATCTACTCCCATGGATTAAAATACCTTCTATACCCTGATAAGTTCCAAATTTATATTTCTAGCTCTGACCTTTCTCTTGAGATTCAGACCAAAGATCCCTCTACCTACCCAATACCTCTACTTGGATATCTAAAAAGCATTCAAATTTATCACCTCCCAAACTAACTCATAATTCCTACCTTTCCTCCCCTTGTCCAATCTGCCCCTTTCACAGCCTTCCCCATTTCAGATGGTGGCAGCTCCATTTATATAGTTGCTCTGGTTTAAATCCCTGAATTCTTCCTTGACATCTCCCTTTTGCCACAGCCATCTATTCCATTAGCAAATCCTGCTTTCTCTAACTTCAAAAACTGTCTTGAATCTTATATCTCCACTGCTCTCCCATCAGTCTAACACTTGGATGACTGCTTTCCTACCTGTGTTGATCTGTTTCTGCTTTGCTATAGTCCATTCTACACACTATAGCCTGGTGATGCTTTACAAAAGTAAGTCTAATTGTGTCATTATTCTGCCACAAACAACAAACAAACAAACAAACCTCTGCAGCTTCCCCTTTCACTCAGAATAAAATCCAGATCCTTAGCAGGGCTCATGCTCTCTTTCTGACAAATTCTATCCCTTTCCTCCTTAGCTTCTTCTATTTCAGCCAAGGATGCACCTGTTTCCATGCCCACCCCCCCTCCACCCCCCGCCGCTGTTCCCTCTGACTGAACAGCTCTTCTTCATAGTTGTATGGCTTGCTCCTTCCTTTTCTTCAGGTTTTAATTTAAATGTCTCCTCCTTGGTGAGGTCCCTTCCTGCCTTCCCATAAAACAGCAACACGTCATTCATTTAACCACCTTGACACTACTTTATTTTTCATTATATTTCTTTGTGCTACAGATATTTCTTGAATATGTTAGATATTGTCCTTGGTACTGAGAGTATAGCAGTAAACAAGATAGGCAAATCCTTGCCTTTCATGGTGCTTGCTTACCATGGGGGAGAGAGACAATAAACAAATTAAATAGCACATCAGATGAAAATATGTTCTATGGTGAAAATCAAAGCAGAGAAGGGGGATAGGATGCAATAGGGGAGAATGGTGGTTGCTACTTAATAAGGAAGTCTTCCCTGATGGGGGCTATTTGAACAGAGATCTGAAGGAGGTAAGGGAAGTGAGCCTTGTGAATGTTTTGAAAATGAATGTTCCAGGAAGAGGGAATGACAAATGTGAAGTCCTGAGGCAAGATCATGCTTGATGAGTTCCAGGAGAACATCAGTAAGGAGAATGTGGCTGGAATAGAGTAGCACTTCTACTACTATATTATAGATCTGTTTGTAGTTTTATTGCCTACCTCTGACCATCAGATTGTTAGTCCCTTTAGTGCAGGAATCAACATTTTATTTTAAACTGTTTTATCCCGAGAGTCCAGGTAGAGACTCGTTGTTCATAATAGGGACTAAATATTTATTAGATAAATTGTCATGCACTAAAGACGAACCTGACTATTCACAATCTTTTAACAAGCTAATGCCTTTTTATCTTTCTTGTTTATTTCCTCCATCTAGGATGTGAGGAAAGACTATCCAAAAGACTTCCAAAAGACTATTCTTCAAGACACAACTCCAATGGCACGGCTTTAATGCCACCTCAGCTGATCGGCCACCAGCTAAATGTCATTTCTGCCTCCTCTGATGACTCTTTGTGGTGTCACTGCTGCTGAACAGAAAGCTCCATGGGGTAGTGAGCATGGCTCCACACTTGGTAGAGCACATGTGTAGCCTGGTGCCTGATCACATGTGCCAGGCGCTCAGTAAATAATGAGACAAATGAGTATCTGTCAAAGGAAGTGAGTGGCTTCATGATCTACCTTCTCCAATTAAAACTGCGACCAAGTTCTGTGGTAGTTTACAAAGTAACTCAAGACCCTTAGAAACTGGTCAGCATCTCAGAATTTGAAACGCCTTTTCCAAGTAGCAGAGTACCATGGGCTCTGACCTCTTTTGCAAGGAGGAATTAGGAAAAAGGGAATCCTTCTGAAGGGCTCTCCTTTGCATTCTCCATGGCACTGTATACGTGGGAGAGAAACCAGTTCCTTTCCTTGCCGTTCTGTCCATAGTCCCCTCCCCTCACCACTTTCTTTTTAAGCATTCCAGATTGGTAATACAGTCATTTCAAAACTAAGGGAACGGCGAGCTTTAGGCTAAAATACTGTTTTCAATGTGTAATACCTTTCTGATTATTTACAAATAAATGTAATATAAAGGAAGAACTAATACTTATTTGTACCAGAAACAGTATGGCATAACCTTTGTTAACCACTCATCACCTTAAATGACCTGGCTTTATCAGAGAACTGATAGTTCTGGTTAAAAAAAAAATCACATTTTGGACAAATTGAATCAGAAAGTGAAAACACCCAACTACAAACAGACTGGTGTGGTAACAAAATGAAGGCTATGTATGTTGCCGACCAGAGCTGAAGTAGATGTGCTAATGTAGTTCCATTTCATTGTTACCGAAGACTTGAAAGGCTTCCCTTTACTTAATTGGAAGGCTGATTAGCAGGTCTTTCTAAGGACAAGAAAGCCCACGTCAGGTTTTCTTTTATATCCTCCTCTCCCTCTAATCATTGGTAATGTGAATGATGAACTCAAGTAAAGTATGTCACATGACAGAATATGGGTTGCATTATGTACTTTTCCTAGAGGGCGGATTTAAATAACAGCCCTTTGATAAGCTTATAGTTTCTTCAGTTGAAGTCCATTTTCACTTGGCTACCGCTTCCCCAGTCGACACTGGTTTCTTGTCCACATTCCAAATACGAGCATAAAATAAAATGCTATACAGAGCGTCCTTGCCTTTGAAACTGTCATCACGTCATTTAAATAAAAGATACATTGCCAAATATTAATGAAGCTTATTAGTAAAATGCTATGATGCAGAAGATTCCCCAGGATATAGAATTAGGGTTTTATGCACTAATTCCAGCACCAAATGACTGTATTCTTTTTTTGCTGCTATCTGCAATGAGACTCTGAATGTTGGGGGTTCCAGGAAAGTGGAAAGAGTGAGCTACCCATTTGCCACATATTCCCATGTTCACAGTGACCGTTTCATACAGGTCATTAAGGCCAGCTCTATCTTGAATCAACAATTCATGCCATGGTCCTGACAACCGTTGGCATGGTTTCGGGAATAATGTTTACATAAGATTAGCAGATTAATAGTCAGTGCCAAGTAATTTGCAACTGAGAAATTTCTAAATAATTTCACCGAAGTGTTTTAAATCCTATTTAAAAGAGCCAAGTGAATAGAGAGATACATATGTCTGGTTCAGGTTCAAATGCTTTAAACTATATCATTAGCATTCCTCCAAGGGCATAAAGTATATCCAGGGAAATGAAATTTTGTTTCATCTTTATAATTTCTGTAATTATTAGGCAATGTCAGTTGAACTACCTGAATATTAATCCCATGTAAAGAAGAGAAAGAGGACGTTTACATTGAAGTGTTGTAGGTTCATCTTTGTCAACTCTATAATTTTAGATTATTTTATATTCAAAAGACAACATTTGTAAAATAAAGGCTGATTTTATTTACACTTGTAAAAATATTTAGTATATTTTCACCTATATCATTGCTATACAAACTGTTAATTATGAAGACAGTTATTAGAAAAATGAGAAATGATTGCTCATCCTTTGGCTAATTAATTTAAAAGTGGATACAGATACTTTGTAATACTAAAGTGATGATATTATTTACTCATTCCAGATACTATACTCCTTTTTTGCCACATGGTTAATAAGGTAACTCATGAGGTTTACTTTTTAAATTACCTATTGTGGAACTCATGCTATATTAGGTGTGATCTACATAGGAAATGTATACAGCACTTCCCTGTAGACCTGGAGAGCTTATACTAGGGAACAGTAACAAGAAAAAAAAAACTGTCAGACAATAAAATGTGAAACACTAATACTGTCCAATAAAAGGTGAGAAAGGCAATAGATCAAATTTGGGATGGAATAATTAGAGGGGAAGGTCATTACAGAACACAGAATTTGAGATAGACCGTGATGAATTTAAGCACTGGGGAGGAGAAAATATTCTTCCAGATTGGCTAAGAGTTAATAACCTGACTGATGGGTACATAGAGATTTATTGTACTATTTTCTCTACTTCTGTATATGATTAAAGTTATCCATAATAGAAAGTCTGAAAAATCCTTTCAGGAGTGACTAGAATAAGCAACGATGACAAGCCTTTGAAGAGAGGGGCTCAGGTTGGCTAAAGCAGGTAATAAGGTATTTGAAACAGCTAAATAAGGCAATAAGAGACAGTTAAAATGACATCATATTTTGAATAAGAGATATTTTAGATAAGAGACTTAAAGACGAATTTGAATCAACTCACTGGGAATCAGGTTTCTGAATCAAACAGAACCAAGCATCACTTTAAGTTACCAGTAATTTCGTGTAATAAATTTCTAATAGTCAGCATTTTTTTTTCCACTATGCCAATGGTGAAATTCATTGACAATGGTATTCTAATAGGAATGTTATATAAGGGAGCTTGACTGTTGCTGCTAAGATTTCTTTGGGAAGGCAATACCTAAGTTGAGTCACTGTGATCTAAGTAGCTGGTTCTCAGCTCTTCTGGACATTCTTAGGACACCCTGAAATGGTCTGACTTTTAGTGATACTTAGACAACAAGAGAGATCAATGTAAAACCAGATTGGCAGCTCATTCATTTATATACCATTTTTAGTGAGGAGGACTCTCTATGCATATCAAGGTATCTGGGAAAACAAATTAAAAGGCTGCTTAGCGAGTATGGGCCTAGAACAAGGGATGTGGATAATCTTTTAAGGACAAAGATATCTAGACCAGGGTGAAGCCAGTTCCATCCATGTTTTGGACATATTATCTTTCTGGATAGGGATGGATACATAGGAGGCTATTTCTCTACATCCTATTGTCTATGCTCACCATTTTCCTTCTGTACACAACTTTCCTTCTTAGAAATTTGATGACTACTAGAGTCATGCTGAAGTCCATGAAAGCCTGAGAGGCAAGGCACTTTGTGGGTAGCAATTTTCTTGATCTATTCTTAAAGTCCTAAATGCTCTCTCTTTGAAAGTCAATAGTCAGTGGAGTTAGGCATCCCTTATTCAGGGAATTGTTCTAGGTTTTCTTCATATTATGTACCCTTATCTTAAAATATTTACATAATAAGCTTTAGATTTATTATAATCTAATTCATTGGGTGCTATTATTAAGTTTTAAAAATGTAGTGAGTTGTTAAAAAGTAATTATTGAGGTCTTTCAACAGTGCAGTGAAACTTGACCTGAGGTCAAGTTCTGTCTCCATCACTTTCTGGCTGCACGCTCTCTGGTAAGCTGCTTAACTTTGTGAGCGTCAGTTTTTAATTCTGTAAAATGGGTTAATATTAATACTTTTTCATTGAATTAAATGTGAAAAGTAAATGAAATATTTTATGTCAAAATATTTTGTAAAGTGTAACGTAGATAACAAATGTCCATTATTATTATCATTATTATAATTACAGCAGTAGTAGAGGTTGTAACATTGGCCCTATTGTACCATCCATTTGTATTTTCTGGAGCATTTCTATGATCCTTCTTGCTTATTTTATTAATCTCCTATAAAAATTAAAAAAATGTACTTCTCAGATTTTAAGTAATTGAAATCAGTCTTCAGCTTATAAACTTAAATTTTCAATATGTATTTTAAAAGCGACATCAGCTCTGCCATTTTCAATTGTTTAATAATTATTGCTATAGTTTGATTTTTTTATTCCAACTTCTTGAGTAGAAGAACACTGAGCAGAACCTGACATATTAAATGTGGTATTTATAAGATCTTATTTGGTTGGAATAAAGATGCTGGGAGTAAAAATGTGAGTGACAAGGATCTGGATCAAGATAGAACACTGAACAGTAACAAAATTTAATGAATTCAAAATAAATTACAAAATCTGAGAAGCTTAGTGACAAGATTAAATTAGATGATGAGAAACCAATGTTAAATTACCAGGTAATATTGATTACCTGAAGAATGGTAATATCAGTGATAGAAGCAAGGCATTTGAAAGAAATAAATCATTTTGAGAAGGGGGTATGGTCCAAGAAATAGACTTTTGTTTAAGACATGTTGCTGTTTGAGATGATGTTGATGGAATATTCTGTTGATCATATCTTAAAAGCCATTGGAAATATGGAAACATAAATCAAAGATGAAGATATAGCTTTAAGTATAATAAAGTGATAAATAATGATCATGGCTAGTAACAAATGACTTACTATGTGACAGGAATTGTTTTAAGTGCTTTCAACTCATTTGATTTTCACATCAAATAGTATCTCCAATGTGCTGATGAGAAATGTAAGGCACAGAGAGGCTCAATAACTTGCCTTACGGTACACAGCTGACAAGTAGCCAAGGAAGAGAATGGGTGAACTCTTCCAGGAAATAAAATAAAGAAAGAAAAACAGAAGTCTGAATGAATGGCAATATCCACAGCCAGTGAGAAGATGACAAAGGAAACCAGATTCCAGGAGCAATTGAAGAGGTAGAAAAGGAGGGTCAGCTGAGCAATGTCACAGAACAAGGTAAGGCAGCATTTCAAGGAGGAGGATGTGGTCTGCAATGTTAAGTACTTCTGAGAGTTCACGAACAATGAATCAAGGTCTCTGGATTTGGCAGTACTGACGAGACAGGAATTTGGGTCGAGTGGTGGTTTGGGAAGCCAAACTACAGACGATCACGGGGATGGATGTGAGGAAAGGAAAGTAGTAGGTACCAAATCATTTTTCATGGTATTTGCCTAGGAAAGGTCATAATAGGATGACTGAGATAAAAGGGACAAATGAAGCTGTTAAAATCTGAACTTCATCCTTTGCCTGAGAACATGCCAAAAAGAGGCAAAGATGCCGTATCTCTGCCTGATAACTCCAGAGGTAGAATACTTTTGTGAGTGCTCATATACTGAGAAGACATTTAGGCTTTCTTTCTAATTTTAAAAAAGTCACTATGCAAAGTCTTGACACTTTTTACAAATTATTAATTTGTTAAAGAACAGAGGGGACCTCTTAATCCGAACACAATACTACATGAAATAGGCATTTTCATACTGGCAAGCAAAGCAAATTTAGCTGGAATGGAAGTTGTGGGAGAAAATCCCACACAAATAAAAAGTTGTAAGTTTCGCTCTCAAGAGTTAATGTTTTTCCCAAGTTTAAAAAACAGAAACATTTACTGTGGATGTAGAGATACTAAGGTCAAGAGTAAAATTTAGGCATTTTAAGAATGAACATTAAGCCTAAATTTCTTATGTACCAGAAACATTTAATCCTACAATGACTACAGGTAAATTGTAAATTTTAGCTACTTCCAAAAGTACCATAAAAATTATTTGACCATGGACAAAATGTAACATAAAAAAATTCAAGTTCTATCAATGCAGTTGTTAGTTCAAAACATCAAACATGTGTCTTGCAACTTGAATAATGAAGAATAGAAACAAGGGTGCCCGAGTGGCTCAGGTCTTGATCTTAGTGTTAGTAAGACGGAGTCCGTGTCGGGCTTTACGCTGACAGCGTGGAGCCAGCTTGGATTCTCTCTCTCTTAAATTTTTTTTTTAACATTTATTTATTTTTTAAACAGAGAGAGACAGAGCACGAGCAGGGAGGGGCAGAGAGAAAGGGAGACACAGAATCCAAAGCAGGTTCCAGGCTCTGAGCTGTCAGCACAGAGGCTGACTCAGGGCTCAAACTCATGGACCACAAGATCATGACCTGAGTTGAAGTAGGATGCTCAACTGATTGAGCCATCCAGGTGCCCATAAATAAAGAAACATTAAAAAATAGTAAAATATAATTACTTAGGTATGCAAAAAAGTTGTAAATAGTAGAAAATAGTCATAAAATTTAGGTTTTTGGTATATAGAAATGGGACGTTCTGCTACTGATGCAAAAAAAAAATTGTCAAGATGAAGTCAGTGGAAGAAAAGTGGTGGTTTTTTTTTTTGGTGAATTATGCAAAATGGCGGATAGAGTATTTTGTTTAAGTTTCTTCATTTAAGGCTGTACCCACATATCCTAAGCAATAATTTTTTCAGATAAAAAAATCATATGCTCATTTGCTATTATATAGATTTAAGGTCCTCTGATACCATAATGATTTTTTAGAATGACTTTTTATAAAAATTATTGCATTTATGATCTAAAATGAATTACAAAAAGAAAGTTATGGGACTGGGGGCTCTAGAGACACGAGTTAGCATGGAGACATAGACCAGCCTACACTAAATTAACCCATACTAAGATGCTGTTCACTTTGAAAATACTCTCATTCTCCATTTGTGTTTGAAAGATAAACTGAACTTCATATTTCTGTACCATGTGTCATGCAAACAAAGTCTTGGTGCATAATAGTGAAAGAATCAATTGCTTTTATAAGTGACAAGTAATGAACTGCACATTGCCTTAGATGGCATTAGCTCAGTGGAAGACTTCAAAAGGTAGCTTAGGAGCCATATAGTATGTTCTCAGAATGATTATTATGCTACGGACATTTTGTTATATAACATGTATTTTATAATGACATGTGAATAGCACATAATGCATAGTAAGTATTTACTAATGTGTTTTTATTACTTTTTCATGACCTCCATGGCATTAGCCTTACAGCTCTCTAGAAGAGATCAAAAGGAAGGAAGTTATATTATGGGATTGAGAAGGCAGAACAATGTGGAATGTTCATTTTCTAGAAAAATAATTTATGACTTGGCATTGGCTTATTACCAATCAAATTAAAAAATACCTTGGAGCCAGCATTAATTTGATTCCAAAACCAGACAAAGACCCCACTACAAAGGAGAACTACAGACCAATTTCCATGATGAACATGGATGCAGAAATTCCCAACAAGATACTAGCAAACTGGATCCAACAATACATGAAAAGAATTATTCACCACAATCAAGTGCGACTTATTCCTGGGATGCAGGGCTGGTTCAATATCCACAAATCAATCAATGTGATACATCACATTAATAAAAGAAAGGACAAGAACCATATGATCCTCTCAATAGCTGCTGAAAAAGCATGTGACAAAACACAGCATCCTTTCTTGATAAAAACCTTCAAGAAAGTAGGGATAGATAGAAGGATCATACCTCAAGACCACAAAGGCCATATATGAAAGACCCATCACTAATATTATCCACAATGGAGAAAAACTGAGAGCTTTCCCCCTAAGGCCAGGAACACGACAAGGATGTCCACTCTCACTACTGTTATTTAACATACTGTTGGAAGTCCTATCCTCAGCAATCAGACAACAAAGAAATAATAGGCATCCAAATCGGCAAGAAGGAAGTCAAACTTTCACTCTTCACAGACGACATGATACTTTGTGTGGAAAACCCAAAAGATTCCACCAAAAAACTGTTAGAACTTATACATGAATCCAGCAAAGTCACAGAATGTAAAATCAATGTACAGAAATCGACTGCATTTCTATACACCAATAATGAAGCAGCAGAAAGAGAAATCAAGGAATTGATCCTATTTACAATTATACCAAAACCCATAAAATACCTAGGAATAAACCTAACCAAATAGGTGAAAAATCTATACGCTGAAAACTATAGAAAGCTTATGAAAGACATTGAAGAAGACACACAAAAAAATGTAAAAACATTCCAAGCTCATGGACTGGAAGAACAAATATTGTTAAAAGGTCAATACTACCCAAAGCTATCTACATATTCAATATAATCCCTACCAAAATAACACCAGCATTCTTCACAGAGCTAGAACAAACAATCCAAAAATTTGTATGCAAACAGAAAAGACCCTGAATAGCCAAAGCAATCCTGAAAAAGAAAACCAAAACTGGAGGCATCACAATCCTGGACTTCAAGCTATACTGCAAAGCTGCAATCATCAAGACAGTATGGTACTGGCACAAGAACAGACACTCAGATCAATGCAACAGAATAGAGAACCCAGAAATGGACTCACAAATGTATGGCCAACTAATCTTTGACAAAGCAGGAAAGAATATCCAATGAAATAAAGACAGTCTCTTCAGCAAATGGTGTTGTTGGGAAAACTGGACAACGACATGCAGAAGAATGAACCTGAACCACTTTCTTACACCATACACAAAAATAAACTCAAAATGGATGAAAGACCTAAACATAAGACAGGAAGCCATCAAAATCCTGGAGGAGAACACAGGCAACAACCTCTTTGACCTTGGCTGCAGCAGCTTCTTACTTGACACATCTCCAAAGGCAAGGGGAACAAAAGCAAAAATGAACTATTGGGGCCTCATCAAGATAAAAAGCTTCTGCACAGCGAAGGAAACAATCAGCAAATCTAAAAGGCTACTGACAGAACGGGAGACGATATTTGCAAATGATATATCAGATAAAGGGTTAGTACCCCAAATCTGTAAGGAACTTTTCAAATTCACCATCCCAAAAACAAATAATCCAGTGAAGAAATGGGCAAAAGACATTAATAGATGCTTCCCCAAAGAAGACATCCAGATGGCTAACAGATACATGAAAAAATGCTCAACACCACTCATCATCAGGGAAATACAAATCAAAACCACAATTAGATACCACCTCACACCTGTCAGAATGGCTAAAATTAACAGGCAACAGCAGATGTTGGTGAGGATGCCAAGAAAGAGGAATCCTTTTGCATTGCAGTAGGAATGTAAACTGGTGCAGCCACTGTGGAAAACAGTATGGAGGTTTCTCCAAATATTAAAAATAGAACTACCTTATGAACCAGCAATTGCACTACTGGGTATTTATCCAAAGGATACAGGAGTGCTGATTTGAAGGGACACATGCACCCCAATGCTTACAGCAGCACTATTGACAATAGCCAAAGTATGGAAAGAGCCCAAATGTCCATCAACAGATGAATGGATAAAGAAGATGTGTTGTATATATATATATATATATATATATATATATATATATACACACACACACACACATATACATATATGTACATATACACATATATATACATATGTATATGCATATATATAATGGAATATTACTCAGTGATCAAAAAGAATGCAATCTTGCCATTTGCAACTACGTGGATGGAACTAGAGTGTATTATGCTAACTGAAATAAGTTGGTCATTGTATTATTTTGCTCATATGTAGAATTTAAAAAAAACAAAACAGATGAACATAGGGAAGGAAAGCAAAAATAATATAAAACCGAAAGTGAGACAAACCATAAGGAACTCTTAAATACAGAGAACAAACCGAGCATTGCTGGTGGGGTGTTGGGTGGGGGGAAGAGCTAATGGTAACAGGCATTAAGGAGGACACTTGTTGGGATGAGCACTGGGTGTTACATGTAAGTGATGAATCAGTAAATTCTATTCCACCCCCAAAAATATAAATATAATATAAGATGTAAAAAAAAAAAAAGTGATTGTGCCTACCTGGCTCAGTTGGTAGAGCATAGGATGCCTGATCTTGGGGTCATGAGTTCAAGCCTTACATTGGGCATAGAGATTACTTAACATATAAGAAAAGTGAAATTAAAATAAGAAAATACTTTGTAGGGGTGTCTCAGTGGCTCAGTTGATTAAGCCTCTAGCTCTTGGTTTCATCTCGGGTTATGATCTCATGGTTCGTGAGATTGAGCCCTGTGTCGGGTTCTACTTTGACAGCATAGAGCCTGCTTGGGATTCTCTCTCTCCCTCTCTCTCTCTCTGCCGCTCCCTTGCTCTCTCTTTCTCTATCTTTCCCTCTCAAAGTAAATAAATACACTTAAAAAATACCTTGGAAGCAACAGCTTTGATTTACTGCATATATTTGTGTGGTGGTGATGGGAGACAGAGGAAACAGGATGGACAGAAGGAGAACGGAACTTTGTAGGACAGAGGATTTGTCACTGAATTATCATGCTATCAGGAAAAGAAAAGCACAAAGAGAAAGAAGGCCCAGTATGAAGATGGACTTCAGTTATAACACAAATTGACGACAGCTAGCCCTGGGGAGCAATGATCTGTAACTTCAAAAGTTTAAAATTGGCTCTATTAGTAACAGTTTATCAGTGTTAACAAGGGGCATATCCATACATGGCCTCCTGGCCTCTTCTGAGTTGACTTTTTTCATTCTACCACCTTTTGTTTGGTAACTTTAGCTATCATTCTTTGCTCAATCAATTATAATGATTGTGTAGTGTGTCTAAGTTATGCTCCAGGATAATTAAACATTTTATGTCATTTTTGGCTGTATGGTTTCTTGTGCATGTATTCGTTAGAAATCATGAAATGAGCTGACTGTGCCTTTGTTGGTACTTATGTTTTGATTCCATTAGATTGTATTCAACATACTGTGGCTGTTTCTATTAGAGAACAGGACATTGATTCTCAGAATTAATTGTTGGGCATATCCCTTTATCATGGACGAACTCTATCCAGTTGCTGATTTAAGCATGCCACTTAAAGGCCACAGTTTTATACTGTTATTAAATGAATATTTGTGATTTTGTGGTTCACAATTGGCCATTTATATGATGTCAGAGCTGGAGAGGACCTAAGACATAATCTAATGATCATTCTATTGGGCAAAGGACACAGACAAGAAAGTAAGATGTTACTTTCCCATGTTTCCAAGTCAACTGTTCTGTTACCACTTTCTGTCATCTCTCTCTTGGAATTAAGTGTTTTGCATTTTGATTTCACACAACTAAGTGAAATCATTAACAAATAGGAGCCAGTATTAAGTAAGAAACATCATCTGGGATCTGGACATCTGTGTGCTAAAGTGTTAACTCATATCCAAAATGAATCACATTAACTGGCATATACTTGGCAAGGTTACACATTTTGCCATTTTCCCAGAAAGAAAAGTTGCTGGTGGAGTTCATATATTCTGTTATCCTTTTTATTTCTTATAAGCACTGCTTTCTATAGAATTTAGTCGTGCTATTCATACAGGGTACTTCCTTGGAGGATTTCAAACACTGATCAGGGGTATTATTACTCGCCCATTGAGCCCAACTAAATCACATAGTTTCTTGCTCACATACACATCAGTAATTATAGGCCTAGAGAAGACTGGACATTATGCCAGAGGCTAGTTTTAAAGGATATTATCATTCTCAGCCAATTAGCTCAGACTCTATTATATTCAAAATTATAAACTATTCAAATAAGGATTAAATGTATATTAAGATGCTACAAAATTAAGTCTTCAAAATTAGGGCTTTTTTTTTTTTTCCTGTTCTGACCCTACTTCATTTCTATCTTATTCATTTTATTTTATTAAGTTTTTAATTTTGGAATTTCAGGTATACAAACATGCTTTCCATTTACTGGAAGACGTGTTTACCTTTCTCTCCCTATCTCCTCCTTCCTCTTCTGCCTTCTCAGTATTGATTTTGCTTTGCTTCAACTAGTTCCCATACCTTCCTTGACTCACTCCAAGACATATTCTTCTTTGAAACCTTTTCCATGATGGAGGATTTTCTATTTCTACAATCAGTTACAGAAGATATTTTGTCACATCACAATTTTTTAGGTTTGTGCACTTCCATAAGTATGTCCCAGGATGTCGACTGGGAAGTTTCTTAGCCGTCCATCTGTGTTATGAGTGATAAGGAATTATCTACAATACGTTGCTGTCTTTCTTTCTTTCTTTCTTTCTTTCTTTCTTTCTTTCTTTCTTTCTTCTTTCTTGTTTTCAAAGTCAATATTTATCATGAAAGTCTTAGAGTGGCATTAATAAATATACATACATAATTAATATATCAAGCACATAAGATTTCACTGAGTATTTAAGTATATTTAAAAATAGATACTCAGAAATGGACAATATATTCAAATTACATTCCTTGTTCATATTGTTAACAGCTAGATCTCTTTTACAAAGTGTCCCATTATCCCCTATAGCTATTACTTTGGATGGAAATGCTTTCAGATACAAAGGTGTCTCTACTTCCTTATATTTTTCAAGGTGCATTGCAAGCAATGACTAAAAGCTTATATTCCTTTGTCTTTCATCAAGTTTTAGCCCAGTAATGAAACTGGGTGCATTAAAATAAGAATTCATTTTTTACATTGCATTTTAGTGTTGATACAGATGTAGTGAGTTCCTGCCCTTTCTTTCCCTTGACATTGAGGGGATTATAGAAAAAGCTCTTTAAATATTCTGAGATCCTTAAGTTGGTTTCTACATGAACTCCAAGTGGTGTTAATGATATTTTCAGAAAGGATGCCTTACTTAGCTGGCAAGACAAAGAACTCCGTAATCCTTTGTGTGTACACATATATATGTATATATGTTTGTCCATGTATTTATACCATAAAATAGAGTTGCTTAAACATTTATACTATTAACCTATCAGTAAACTCTTATAGAATCCACGTATCAGTGGGAAGTGAATAATTTTGTTTTCTCTGCCTTTGCTTTAGCAGACACTGTCAATTAAGCTAAATAAAGCTCCAGAAGAAGCCATGGTAAACTTGGTTGCAAACCAACAGGGATTCGACTAAGAAGAAAATGTGAAACTCTTTTTATTAAGATTTTCAACAGAACTTAAGTTCTAACCCCAGAGTGAGTAGATACTGTCAAATCCCTATAGATTTTACAAACTATATCAGATAGCAGATGAGCAATCAGGGATTCTGGCCCCAGAATTGATAAACTGAATCCTAGAGCTTTGTTGAGTGTTTTTTCCTTACCTATATACTAGGTAAATTAATACTTTCCCTTCTCTTGCTTTACCCTTGATTCTCCAAGGAATACTAAGTTACCTTCCCTTAAACAGTTTTGAGACATTTATAAAAGTTCCACATACAAATTATTTGCTTTACTTTTTCCCCAAATGGCACAACACAACTTGTTTTTTTGTTTTGTTGTTTTGTTTTGTTTTGTTTCCACAAACTGTCAGCTCTTTTGGAATTGAACAGTGCTGTATAAAACAACTACTGCATATTGATTTTTTCTTTTACATTTATTCAGGCTGATTTTCCATTTTATAGGTTAGTGGCTTAACTATTATACTCTCGTAAAAAGAGGAACTCTTTGAGAGTTAAATGAAAATTCATTTGTCCTTCTTGCTTTCTTCTCACCCTCTGCAGGGGAATTTTCACTCTAGTGAGCTTTCAGAAGATGTATTGTTATACCCTGCTGAGCGAGAACAGGAGACTATGGATGATTAAATACCAACAGTATACTGTTTCTGTACTAAACATGGAATTAGCCATTGGCCTCCACCTAATGAGCCTATAATCTAATTAGACAGATTGACAACACCCAGGAGGGAAAAGATAAGAATGCACATCAGCATAGTAAGTTGAAATAGAGAAAGTGGCATATTAAGATATTTAAGAATGTAAATGAACTTACAATTGAAGCATATTTTGCAGTTTCCAAAATGTGTTTGTAGTCACCATGTTATTTATCCCATATTTTGACCCCAGAGGTTTACTGGGCAAGGATATTCCATACGTAGTTGGATCTTAGACCCCAACAGAGTATGATGTGAATTCTCAGTATTTAACAGTAACGAACCTCTTCCTGTAATTAATTTTTCTCTGAGGACCTCATTGCTCACTTTGACATCTTACGCATGAGAACGAAAAGACATTCAGACTTTTTCCTTTAAGTAAAAGAGATACAATGTGTTTGGATTGGTGTAAAAACCTCAAAGATGTTTCAACATCCTCTGTTGTCTTGAG
Organism: Prionailurus bengalensis; assembly: GCF_016509475.1. Taxonomy (NCBI): domain Eukaryota; kingdom Metazoa; phylum Chordata; class Mammalia; order Carnivora; family Felidae; genus Prionailurus; species Prionailurus bengalensis. The sequence continues at coordinate 82,064,694 of NC_057348.1, forward strand.
ACAACATCAAGTCTCTTGGGATCACTTTTTAGGTACTACTACACTCCTTCATCTGTCCCATACTTTAAATGAGGTCCCAAAGTGCTTATCTGAGGGAAGTAGTTTGGAATGAGGAGCCTCAGAGACCTGCCTTGGAATCCTACTTCATTACACATCAGTCCAACCATGTCTATTTTTTGTGTTCATGGTTTTCCTGCACAAAACAGTTTCATTTGAACCTCACTGATCATGTGAATTCTTAGCACTGTAAATTCTCTGTTTATATAACTTGGTTACTTAATGACATACTTAGAAAAATTACTTCATAGGTCTTGTTCCAAGAAGTTTTGAAATACCTTTAATTCAATATTTCTTAATAGCAAAAGATACTATTTATTGATACAAAAAAAAAAAAGGGAAACAGCTTTTATATATATTTGCTGCCTTTCTTCCCCTCCAAAATCAGTGAGGGCTGGGGACAAAAAAACGGAGTCATATGGCAAGGGAAAACACATGCTATTATAAAATATTATTCATTCTGTGTATTGGCCTTGAAATATCCTTTTATGCAGCCAGATAGAGGTATATAAGATATGTATACAGGGGTATACGAACTAGTGAAAAAGAAACAGATTTTTTTCCTTATAAACTAGTACTTTTCCTCAATGTCTTTCTTCATTAAAAAAATATAGAATATTTTATAGACTGAACTCAACACACACACAGAGCTCATGAAAAGTGAGGTGGGGGGTGGTGGGAAGAAAGAAAAGACAGAAGAGTATCATGATATTACACCTTAGAGATGGTGACTTTAAGAGTCAAATAGTTCAACCTCCAGCCAGAGCAAAAATACCTGAGAAGTGATTAATCAGGCTCTGATTAGACTTCCAATTATGGGGAGCTGACTATTCTCCTGGAAAGTAGTAGCACGGTCAAATAAGGGTTTGGGTCTCGGCCTTACCATATACTAGTGGTGTGAGCTTGGGCTAGTTTCTCAACTTTTCTGAACTTAAGTTTCCTTGTTTGTAAAATAAGAATAATTATCTCTATCCCACAGGGTTATTATAGATTAAATTAGACACCACATATTAAGAGGTTGGCCCAGTGCCATTAAACTCAATGAATGAATATTATTATTAGGCAATCCCGCTCTGTCATTAAGCTATTTTTTATAATGAATCAAAATCTGTCTCTGTATAACTTTCAGCCATTTGTGGTCGTTCTTCCATCTGGAAAAACCTAGAAGAATCTGATGGAAAACAAGGCTGCTTCCCTTTTCCTTTTGGCAGCTTTCAATGACTGAAGCACTTTGCATTCCCTATGTTGTGGATTTTAGCATATAATTCTTTCCCTCTCCCACCCCACTGAGTTGTTAACAAGTATGAACTTTGCTGACAATATAAAATAAATCTTATTGCTACCGCTTGTTGGAAAAAAATAAACAAGGGAATCATAAAACACTCAACAAAGAAAATACAAATTATGAAATTGAGAACTTAATTGTCTTTGAAGGGAAACTGTATATAGAGGTTGACTCTTACAAACATAAGCCTTATATAAGCCTTGTTCACATATTACCTAACCTAGTCTCAATTCCTTACGACTTAAGAGTTATTGAAACAGTCTTATTAGGTTAAAACACTCCTAACTTGCTTCTCCTTCTGCATTAAAGGCACCATAGTCCACCTCACTGCTCAAGCGTGAAACCCAAAGAAGCACCCAAAGACTTAAGTCTTTCTTCACTCATCTCTCTCACTCAGACAACAGGGAACACTGATTCCAGTGTCCACGTATTTGCCATTTAATTTCCTCTTTCTTCTCCGGTGGTTGTTAGAGCAGAGCTTCCAGAAGATGGATGCCCAGCATACAGCAAGCTGGCAGCAAGTAAACTAAGGAAGTAAGTGCCAGCGCCTCACTTTCATACGGCCCTCTGATTGCCAGCTGCTTCTTCTCACTCACTGAGCCCATCTGGGAGCTCTACAGCAAGGGAGCCACTTGGTGGAGTCCATAGAGGGAACCGGAGAAGGTGGGTTCAGAGAGGGAAATGGAAGAGATGCTGAACATTTCCGACCGTGTCCTCTGATTCCTGTCTGTTTTTCCACAATTCATATTTTATACTGACTCCAGATTTATCTTCCTAAAATGCACACTTGATGAAGTAGGCAGCCCGGCTTGTAAGCCCTCCATGCCTCCTAAGTGTGTTTGATAGTTCCCTTCCCTGTTAAGTTCCTGGCAGCCTTTCACCTCGACTTCTGTTTCTGTCTTCCTTCTGCGCTGCCTCCTAGGTTCCAGGCATAACAAACAGCTCGTGGTTTTCTATGTCCCCTACATGTGGATCCATGCAAGGATCATGTTGTTTTCATCTTGGAAGCCAAGATCCTACCTGGCACAGCTCGTGGCTCATAGTAAAAGCTCCAGTATGTGTCTCCTGAATGAATGGATGTCTGCACTTTTGCACACAATACTCCCCATACTTGGAATGCTTAATAAATTCATAATCTCCCTTCAGGTCTCTGAGTCACACTTCATCTGTGAAATCTTTCCTGCCCTCTTCCCATGCCATCTCCCTCCATGACAGACTTATTCCTCTGTCTCCCTCGGGAAGTCTTTACACATCTCTTCTAGTGTTTACCTCCAGGTGTCATTTAAAATTTGTTCACATACCTCTGTTGCTTTGCCGGACTGTACATTCCTTTAAGATAAAGTCTGTATTATTTGGCCATGAGTCCCCAGACCTGAACGGATGGCTGGTGTGTGGTGGGCACTCAATGTACACACAACAAGTGTATTGAGCAGTCTCATCTAGGGGGGTGAGTGTTAAAAATGTAAAGTAGTTTTTTCCCTACAGTCACTATTTTCAACCTCCAAAAGTTCCCAGTCCTTAATGATAGCTTGGGAAAATTCTTAACTTTGAAGTCACCTTTGGCTATAATATGCCCAGCCTTGTTAAAGCCTCAACTTTAAACTTGATTTAAATCACTTTCCTCTTATGCTCTGCATGGGCTCGTTTGTAGTGGGATGCTGATAGCCTTGAAGTGGGTGAGGCATGGTCTGCCCCTAGGTCACTGCTTCTTCCCTCCCTTACGCCTCAAGGTCTAGTTCTTCCAGAGAGGAAGTCTTTTTTATTGAGTTGGCTGCAATGGTGTTGGTCGTGGCTGCCTGTCTGATGAATGGTAACTGACCACTGAAGTGGCAGGTACCTAGGGGCTGGCTCTCTCATGGGATGGGTCTGCACATCCATTCCAGGGTCAGTGCAGTATTTGATTCAAGCTTGACCTCTTTCATATCCATCAGCTGCTGCCATATTGGAACGCCGCCCAGCCTGTTCTTGTTGGGTTTTCTTTGCCCAGTAGGCAGCTCTCTTGAGTGTATATGAAATATGGCAGGCTCAGGTTTTCCCACAGAAAACTCATATAGCCTTGCCATGCCAGATCCTGGGTTGCAGTGGCTTCACTGTCGTGTTTTCTCTTTATCTTTCCATCTCTGTCCAATTCACTTCTCTCTTCTTCTGATGGCAAGGGAAGCAAGTCCACTCACTGCCTGAATAAATGTCCAATTCAGAAATCAAAATGCCATCTCTCCTTGTTTTAGACAACCTCAATTTCAGTGAGGGATTATTCCCTTAGGGCCTCCCTTCTCATGTGGGTTGAGGTGGAGATGGGAAGCAACACTCCCTTTCTCGTGGGGACAACTGGATTACCTGTCAACGCCTGCACTGCATCCCACATGAGGAAAACTACATTGAGGAAAAATTTTCCTTCAGCTTCTTTTTATATAGAGGGGGGTAGGGGGGCAGTTTATTGTTGTAGGGCAATTCCACAGTAGCCCTGGGGGAGGGTGACAGGACCTAGAGCCACTTCTATGCAAAGCAACCACTCAACATCCTACTATGAAGTTTGCTGAATAAATGAACGAGCAAATGCATACATCTGTTTTGAGTAATTATTAATAGATAGGAACACTGATGCTGTGCAGTAGGGCACTAGGTGGATTGTGAAACAGGACAAGATTAGTCAGTGATAGAAATCCAATGTGAAGTAATGGACTTCTAGCTCAGGGCTCAGTGCCCAGTCTGCCATCTTTATATAAACTCTCCTTGTCTCAGCATGGCACGTGCTCACAACATTAATTAGTAATGCCACTGCACACATCAATAAGAGACCAGAACTACCACCCAAAAGTCAGTTTTGTATTTTTTAGAATTTGCAACCCTGAATAGGGGGGAAAATGTCATTTCTGCCAGAGGCACAGCATCTTACTCTGCTCTTATGTAAACTCACTGTCAGGCAATCCCAGAAACTGCTTCCACTCGCCTCTGGGCAAAATGTCTCCTTTTCATAGAAAAATGTCACCTTTTCTCTAGGAAATGGCAGATGGTTATTTTTTTCCAAAGGAAAAATGACCTTTGCATTTTTTGTTAAAAATATCTCAAGGACCCACCTTGATGAAAGACAATGGAAACAATTATATGTCCTTTAGTTTGCGCTCGAGGTTCTACTTTATAAATTCTGAGATTACACCTGTCATCACTAATGTAGCCTGTAGGCAAATGTCAATGACCAGAAAATCCTGGCACCTTATTTTCTAGGAATGTTCACTGCACACAGGATGGATTCTTATAATTCCAGCTCTTGCTACATCTTGCACCAACTTCATTATTCTAACACTTCACAGCTTTTATGTCCCCATCCAGGAACACAATCTTATACAAGTCCATGAGAAACTGTTCTGAAAACATGCCAGTTCTGCTACATAGTGTGTCTATCCATCACCACGCTTGAAAGTATGTTAAGTGCTTCACATTAAATTTAGAGATGTGGCAATCTAAGGCAGTTTTTTCAGGCCCAAAATTTCATTCTCTCGTGAGAAAACTGGAGAAAATAGATCCAGTTTTTTTCCAGTTTTTTTCCCCCAGTCAAATGAGAAAATAGGAAAGAAGAACAACAAAGAAGCAAGAGGAGTGAAAATTTCAGGACCCAACACTTTAAAACAAAAAGGGAAGGAATACAAAGGTGATAGTATGAAGAAAGACAGTTCTAGGTTATTAATCTTGGTTTCACAAAACAAAGTTCCCACTTTATTTTCTTTTTGGTCAATATCTCATATATGTGGTGAAACGTTTTCCTTTCTGACAATAGTTCTCGCCATTAAAAAATGCACACTTCACCTTGCAGAGTTGGATTTTTGAACAAAGTAGTAAATTAGATGATGACACAAGATTTACCGTGTGTGCTCTAGTCAGTTCATGCAAATCCTCAGCTGGCGCATGTGAGAGGCACATTAATTACATTGGATACGGGAATAATGTTTCTGCAGCTGCAGCGGTTTGGTATGTGCAGTCTCCAGCGCGCTCCATCTCTAATTTCACTGGCAGCTTGCAAAAACCAGCAGAATTACACTTATAAACAAAGGTCTGCATGGCAATTTATCTCCTATTGACTTCCATGAAGACTTCTTGTTTAGAATGCTAAGAGATTTATAATTATGAACTAAGATCTAAGACTTAGCTGATGAAACGGTAAAGACATATTTCTTGCCTCTTTTTCTCATTTATACTGCACACATCTATAGATTATAATATATATGTGTGTATCTATGAAATTAAACTATTCAAGGACCACTTACAAGCCCACAATCTGTAGGAATATGCACCAATATTCTATATAGATATTTGATTCAGGGAGTATTATTTCTTTTAACAAAAACATTTTTTTTTTGCCTCATACATTTTCTAACCATCTTACCCTCCCTAGACTTTTCTTTTTGTTTGTTATGATTCAGGATCGGCATGCTTTTATTTTGGACTGGGTTATAATACCAAAAAGTGAGGAACTTCAGTAAACAACTTAAGATTAGGTTACTGATGTCTCTAACATGTGTCTAGTAAACAGGGGTTAGAATCCAATGGCTACCTGAATGGCACCCAGCCCAATGTCAGTGGTATATGCACACAAAAGAGGTTGAGCGTCCTACTTCATCTGACAGTCTACCAACAGAATAAGAGTTGTCAACATGGCACCATCATTCTAAAAATTTTCTGGTTACCGCCTTTAAAATCAAAAACTATTTTAAGAAGTTAAGAACTGTTTTGTTGTTAAGTGTTCCATGTAGAATCATTTAATTCCCAGGGTCCAAATGGTGAACATCCTAAGATGTTCATAAATCTTTTCATGGATCTATCACTCCCAGAATACTAAAGCTTCCTTCAATTTATTGGAAGGTAGTCTTATAAATATTAATCATGGTAACCAATTTTGAATGATTCCATATGTCATGCCCTATTCTAAAAACTTTATATGTAATAATTCATCTAACAAAATGTTTGGTTAAATTAGACAAAGAAAAACCTTAAATAATTCTCTAAGGGAGCATAAATAATCATAGAAAAATCTGTGATTATTATAGCACATCTTATGCCTCCATAGTAATCCATGTAAGCAAATCAGTGCTGCACAGATAGATCCCTTCAACTGTGCAATCACCAAGTTGAATATATGTCATATATCTGGTAGTAAATAAGCCTTGGGAATTTATTAATGATGAAGTCAGATATAGGCCCTGGTGTCAGAGAGCTTACAGTGAGGGGTTGGGGAGGGAGGATTGAAAATAACAAGAGTTCACAAGTCAGCTAAAGGAGGGGACAAGTGAAAATAAGCACCTTTTCTAAAAAATATTGTTTCCTGATGAACGGAAGGTGTAGTTCCATTAGTGATGGGAGGGAGAGGAATAGGAATGAGAATTATAAATAGGAATTTAACATTGTCTATAAAAAAGCACATATGACAATCCAGACATCAGAATCTGGTAAGCTTTGTACCTATTTGGAGACTTTTGTTTCATTTCTAAGTGAGGGATTTGGTGATCTTGGCCCCAGATCTAAGAAGTTAAAATGCTAAAAACTTCTTAAATGCTTTTAGATAATACCATTATTTCAAATATGTGTAATTTAAACTGAAACCTTTCACTAGTATAATGACAACCAACCACTTCCTCCATAGAGTAGGTAAAAAAAAGACAGCATTAATCCCATAATCTCCAATCCATTTCCATTAAACTTAAATAATAAGCTTTCATATTTTTAAAACGCCAACTTCATGTCCAGTAAGGTTACTCTAATGTAACATCCCTGGTGTTATAACACCTAGCACCGTTCTGAGCTCTGTTCTTAGACTGAGTAAAGCCCCCACCTCCTTTCTTATTTAGCTCCTAGGAAGGCCAGTGAACCTGTACTGCAAATTAATGTAAAGCTTTTATGCAGAATAACATAAAAATAATAGTGCTAAAAGTACATTTAAGTGCATTGACTTCCTTGATGTTACAGGGGTCATGAATATTGTAACTCAATTACTGTGTGACTTGCCCAAATGGACACCAACACTGAAAATAGAAACAAAATTAAAGTAACAAACTTTGCTATATTTATGCTAAAATGGAAATAAAGCTCTGAAGCCTAGGGCAGAGAGGAGAACTAGACAGGACTTGTGTAGTATTTAATCCTTCTCAAGTGAGCTTTTCTCTAGACTGTGATTTTACATGAAGAGGTCATAACTAGCATCGTACAAGGTATTTACCAAATGAGATAAGGCAGAAATGTGCCAAAAAAGAGGTACTGCAACAGCATTTATTTGGGTTACAAAGACCTCTTTTCAAAAACTAAATGTATTATTGAAATTATTGAATGATTTTAAGAATTGTTGCAACAATTAAAAAAAAAATTTAATGCTTATTTATTTTTTGCAAGAGAGACAGAGTGTGAGCGGGGAAGGGGCAGAGAGAGAGAGAGAGAGAGAGAGAGAGAGAGAGAGAGAATCTGAAGCAGGCTCCAGGCTCTGAGCTGTCAGCACAGAGCCTGACGTGGGGCTTGAACCCACAAACTGTGAGATCATGACCTGAGTTGAAGTCAAATGCTTAACCAACTGAGCCACCCAGGCACCCCAGTGCAACAATTTTTAATCCTTTCAAGTGGTTTGGTTTGCAGCCAAAATCAAGTATTGTGCCAATGATGGCATTTGCATTCCCTATATATCCTCTTAAAAAGAGCACAGAAGATAGAAAGTGTTTAGTGTGTCTCTTGCCTTCTTTGCAAGATGTCCTGTGATCGATCCAAAAGGCGTATTACTTGCAGGGGAGATGTTAGGTATTTGAACAACATGAAGTGAGGTTTTGAAAGTTAGGTGTGTTTGGAAAGAATCAAGAGTAGATATATTGAAAAGCTAAACAAACACAGTTTATTTCTTTTCTACTGGAGATATTAGTTTTGGTCAGTTGGCTAGAAATTCAATTGTATTTTCTGGCTTTTGCAGAGCACAAGATTTTTTTTTGCTTTTTGTTTTTTTGCAGCATAATAGTTCATAGTTTTGTAGTTCATAAATGCCTAAAAAGGCACAAATGATGTTAATATCAAGGGGTTATTTAGAAAAGTATCTAACATAGATCTGAATCTGAATATTTTGCTAGATCTTACAAACTGAATTGCTGCAATCACTTCCTCTTTTTTATTAGAAATATAGAGCTGGAGATCTGGTGATTTTACTGCTTGTAATCCCTGGACGCGGTATTATGATTCACTGTTATTTATTCGTGGCACAATGAAAACTGGAAGGTAAAACGTTAGCAATGCTTCTGTACCACAAAGGTAAAAAGATAGACTGTCCATGAAGGTAAAAGATCATTTTCTCAGGGAAGTTTGAACAAAGTCAGGTAATTTAGAAACAAGAAAGTCACAGGAAGGATACTGCAGTAGATGAAAGATTACTAGAAATGTTTTGCCACTTCTCCTACCAAAACATGGGGCCTACTTTCCCTGCCCTTGAATACGGGCAAACCTGTGACTTGCTTTGATCAGTAGAAGAGGTAGAAGGGATACTGTGCTGTTTGCAGGCTAGGCTGTGAGAGGCCTGCCAGTTTTCCTTTCTCTCTTAGAGCCCTAAGCCACCATGGAAACTGGACCAGAAACCTTGTGGCTGGGACCACGTGGAGAAAGAGGTGCCTTACCTCAGGAGTCCCATCCATCCCAGCTGAGGCATCAAACTACAAGTGAAGCCACCTAGCACATCCTAGCCCCAGGAGAGCTTCTAGATTACTGTGGCCACATGCAAGTCCCAAAGTGAGCCTAGCAGATGAGAACCACCTAGGCAAGAATGTGCAATCACGAGGAAACGTTTGATTGTGTTGTAGACTCTGAGTCTAAAGTTTTTTCTTAGGTAGCAAGAAAGTGGGATGCAGGATTAAAATGTGAAAGACTGCTAATGTCCGGGAGAAGACAAGAGCCCTGATTAAGGGTCCTTGCTCCATTTTTATTATTGCAAGTCCCAAAGTGAGCCTAGCAGATGCGAACCACCCAGGCAAGAATGTGGAATCATGAGTAAACATTTGATTGTTCCTTAAGTTACTGAGTTTTGGTGTGGATTTCAATAGAAAACTAAATAGATACTTCAAATAGAACAATTACATTTCCCTGATTCATTCATCTGCTTCTGGATATTGACAGTACCATCTAAATGTGAACATTTGAGGTGGAGGTGGGTGGTGATGAAGGACTGGCTGATTCACTAAGACGTTTTATAAAGCAATCCAATCAGTAAGATGGCAGTTGGGACAGACCAACACAGGCGTGTGCTCAAAATTCAAAAGGGAGGCTGCTCTGGTTACAAGTTATGAGGTAGAGGGAAAATGGGACACAGAAAACATTTTTGAATTACTTCCTGGGCTTTCTCAATACATATAGCTCTTTCTCAGGAGATATTTAGTTAATAACTGTGGAATTTTATTAAACCGTTGAGCTAAAACTGGCTAGGAAAGATTAAATGGTTAGGAAAAATCAAATGGTTAGGGGCAGAGCGGGGTGGGAAACCACTGCATGACCATTAACTGGAGAATCAGTACCCAAGGGCCAGCCTTAAGAGGAGCAATGACTGTCCTGTTGAGAGCCAAGCAGTCACCTGCTCATCTAGCACTCACAACCTCAGGTTAGTCTTTACTGTCCCCTAGAAAGCAAAAGAATAACTAAGATTTCAGAAAATGTGAATTACGGGATAAAGTATTAACAGGGGTTAAAATCCCCAAAGAATGAGAAATTGCTCTTGATTCAATGTCCTAGACTGATACGAAAGATAAACATAAGGATTAATTGGCTTTGTTCTATTGGGTAGATGGCCATAGACTCTATCCCAAAAGTTGGCACCAAGGAATATTCATAAACACTCCTTAAAAGTAATGCTGAGCATAGGCTCTATTGACAGGCAGTCAGGGTAGGATGGAGAATGTTTAAGTTGTACAGTAGATGGGAAAGGAGTCTTCTTGTACCACTATGTTCAGTCATTCTCAAACTTCAGTGGGTGTAAAAATGCAGATTCTAAGACTTCTAGTTCCAGATGGCAGACTGAATCCACATGGCTATCTTCTTTAACAAGGACTTTAAAATGCATAAACCCACTGCAGTGAAGAGAACTTGAGAGAAGCCATTTATCTGACAGAGGGGCTGTTATATGACATGACAGTTGAAGAGAATTTTAGCATATGGAATAAAAATAAAGGCATGATAACTAATTTATCATGGCTTTGGAAGGTCTGTTCTAGAGTTGGGGTTGGCAAACTATGGCTCATGGTGCCAAACCTCCTGCTTGTTTTTGTAAATACAATTTTACTGCAACACGGCCATATCCATTTGTTTGTGTGTTGTCTAAGGCTGCTTTCATGATGACAGACTTAAATAGTTGTGACAGAGACTACCTGGACCCTAAAGCCTAAAATATATACATTTGGCCCTTTACAGAAAGCATTTGTGCATTCCTGTTCTAATGTGTGTGTGTGAGTGTGTGTTTATGTTTATTTTGACAGAGAGAGACAACACAAGCAGGGGGAGGGGGAGGGAGAAAAAGGAGAGAGAGAGAGAGAGAGAGAGAGAGAGAGAGAGAGAGAGAGAGAATCCTAAACAGGCTCTGCATCGTCAGTACAGAGCCTGATGTGGACTTGATCCCACAAACTATGAGATCATGACCTGAGCTAAAATCAAGAGTTAGGCGCTTAACTGAGTGACCCACCCAGGAGGCCCATATTTAGTGTGTTCTTGGAGGGGAAGGTGACACAGACAAGAAGGGCTCTCAGTTGCTCTACAGAATCCAAGAAAGGCTTGGGATTGGGAGACATCTGATACAAGTATATAGAAGATCCTCCTGGCGGCATTGTATGGAGAGCGCCCATACCTGCCCCAAGTTGAAAACTAAGGGTGTCTCCAAAAAAATGGCCTTATTTAACAGACTTTCATATTCTGCCCCTGGCTAAGAACCCTAGAGAAACTTTTCAGTTCCACTTTTAAATATGGACAACTGAGGATCACAACACATATGAGGACTGTGCTCTTAGTAAAATGAGCTACCATAAAAAAGACGTACAATGTGGATAATGGGGGACTCTGCAGGGGAGAGACACAATGGAAGATCCCCAAGGGTCAGATATACAATTGGCCTCAGACAGGAGCCAGAAAAGAGATCCTCTAGAGGGTCTAATATGATGGTGCTTTTGGAGGAAAAAAAAATAGTTTTAAGAAAGATGTTGCAAGTAAGAGAGAAAGACAAAGTGAAACTTCACAAAGCTGTTTAAGGGGGAAAATGTATTAATATATGCCACTGGGGTCAGCGAACAAATTTACAAAGCCATGGTAATGCAAAAACTGTACAAATCTGACTAAAATTAGTTGTAAAATTCAACTGCGAAAATGTAAGAAGGCAGATGGGAGACAAGAGAGCTAACGCTTCATTTCTTTCTAAGAGGAAGTAAATATAGGCCATGTCTAAATCTGTTAAATCAACAACAGTATAAACACATTAATTGGAGGTGTGAAGATATTTACCATCCATAAGAATACAAACTGATTGAGTGCCTCTGGGATATGGGCCTGGAGGGTGGGGAGGGGCAGGACAGACGTTTTATGCATTACAAATATTTGGATGCTATTTTTTCACATGCATATATTGATTTGACAATTTTTAAAAGTATATAAAGGCACATTCCCAAAAACCACTTGCTGAAATTTGGAATCAGTAGACCCAGGGGTACAGGAATCTGCATCTTTAAAAAGCTCCTCAAGTGATTCTGACAAAATTAATCTTGTGCCTCTGCTTTCAGAAACTCAAATAAAGAGGTAGCAACCAGTAAAAGGATAGTAACAGTGATCTGCTGAAACGGAAAAATGCCAGGAGGTAGAGATGTCAAGATGTTTGTCTCCCAGTCTCTTGCCATTTACTAATAACATGGATAAACTTTAGAAGAGGGCCAATAAAATCTAATAGATTGTGAGTGACCTCATAATTCAACCCCTATCTGTAGAAGAACTTCACAGACAGGCCAGCTTTCCTGACTCTTAGATTTGTTGAAAACCTCAAGCCTTGATTCAAAAATTAGCCTGGGGAAAAAACATGAAACATCATGTAACGAGAGAAGCTTTCTCAGGAAGGATGTTAGGTAAATAACTATCAAGACTCTGCAGTTTCTATGTAAGCCTTAGTATATCAATCTTGCTTTTTAAAATAGTTTAAAGAACATTATCAGGATCTCTGGTGCCAACACATGATTGCCAGGACATGTAGAATATTTAATAATCAGAAGTTGGATGGTTCCTGGGCACTGTGGTAATTTCTTCTGAGAAAGCTTCTTCTGGAACATGACAGGACCATGAAGGATTGGCTCAATTAGTTGTCAAAAAGCAGCCAGAGGCACAATGTCCTCATTTTCTCCTGTTCTCTACCCCTTCCCATGAGTCAGTGCTGTCTGAGAAAGAAAGAATTCCCACCCTACCCTTGTTTTTATTGTGTAGGACCCTTGGTCACCCTTTTAGTATGGTGGATCTTTCTTTGCATCCACACAAACTGTTGACATTTCTTTGCCTAAATTAGAGATAACCTAGAGCTAGAAAAATTGATTCAAATATTTTCTTGCTTATTTCATCAATGTCGAATGAGACCACTCACCTTTTAAATACAAAGCATTTTCCGTTATATCTGTAGTGTCTATTTAAAAACAATTCTTTTTTAAATTCTATTAATTTATTTTCAGAGAGAGAAACAGAAAAGGTGCACACATGCGTGGGGGAGGGGTAGAGAGGGAGGGCGAGAGAGAATCCCAAACAGGCACCGCATTGTTAGCATGCAGCCTGACGTGGGGCTCGAACTCATGAACTGTCAGACCATGACCTGAGCCGAAATCAAGAGTCAGATGCTTAACTGACTGAGCTGCCCTGGTGCTCTGATATCTATGTTTTGTATTTGAGGATATATGACTATATATTATTTGATGTTTGCTGTGAGTCATAGTAGTTCATCTTTACCAGTTATGATTATCATTTTATTTGATACTTCACATGAATGTCTAATTAAGTTGGAATATTGGCATACACTGTAAATCATTATCAAAGGCATTCTCTACTACTGTGCCTTTGCACGTGTTATTTCCTCTTTCTAGGGCTTTCCTTATTTGTCCACCTAGCAAGCAGCTGTTCATCACTAGAAACTTTGTCAGGCATCATCTTCTCTATGAGGCCCTCCCTAAGCATCTCCCAATGGATTTGATTTCCCATTTCTCTGTACTATTTCTGGACTTTGTACATATATTTTTCTATTAATTTTTTTAAAAATTTTTATTCATTTTTGAGAGACAGAGAGAGACAGAGAGTGAGAGGGGGAGGGAAAGAGAGAGAGGGAGACACAGAATCTGAAGCAGGCTCCAGGCTCTGAGCTGTCAGCACACAGCCCAACATGGGGCTTGAACTCATGGACTGCGAGATCATGACCTGAGCCAAAGTCAGATGCTCAACCGACTGAGCTACCCAGGTGCCCCTGTACATATTATTATTATTATGTTGATATAAATATTCATTAACATGTCACTCATTATTTCTATAGCGTAAGATCTTTTTTTTAATTTTTTAAAATGTTTTTATTTTTGAGACAGAGAGAGACACAGCATAAGCAGGGGAGGGGCAGAGAGAGAGGGAGACACAGAATCCGAAGCAGGCTCCAGGCTCTGAGCTGTCAGCACAGAGCATGATGCGGGGCTTGAACTCACAAACCGCGAGATCATGACCTGAGCTGAAGTTGGAGGCTTAACCAACTGAGCCACCCAGGCGCCCCATATAGTGTAAGATCCTTAAGGAGAGAAACAGTCATCTCTTAATTTTTGCATCCTTAATAATTAGCAGCATGGCTAGGACATATGGCTATTCATAAAATATAGCTGAATGAACTGAGGAGTCATTCCTAATATAACTTGTGCAATGTCACTGAAGTGTGTTTACATTTTATTTCAAATTATCTCACAATTAACAATGAACATGTAAATTGTTTGAGTATTTTATCATTCCTATAAAAGTCTAATAAGATTATATGGTTAGGAATACCCTTTTCTTTTAAAAAATTTCTGTTGCTTCCTCCTCCCACTCGCTTGACTTTGTGTCAACATCATGGTTATGACAGATTTATCCTACACATATTGTGTTACAACTACTTGTTCATGTATCTGAACAAGCTCCTAGATGTAAACTCCTTGAGAGTCGGGCCTTGTTGTATCCATCTTTGTGACCCTCTTGTCTGTAATGGCTGTGAAAGTGAGGAACTGAACATGTGTTCTTGAATTAATGAATAGGAATAAATAGGGGACAGTGAATAGAATTAAATCCTAGGTTCTTTCTCTGTTGGGACCTGTTTTGTGATTAATTTAATGAAGAAAGTCTGCTCAATTATAAATAAAAGCTTTGACTTTGTTGTTGAATGAGGCTGGCTTGGACTGTGTGACTATAGCAAACTAGCACGATGAGTAAGAAGGGAAAAAGCTTTGCTGTGCAAATGTCTTGTTTTTGCCTTTTAAGTTTACACTGAAAAAACTCTTTTCTAGTTTTGAAACATGGAATAGTGGGTTGGATCAGAGAAAAAATAACTATTCTTTATTATGAAAAGAAATAGGCTTATTAAGTCTTTCACTGAAGTTCAAAAGCTTTGAGGATCACATTTCCTCTACTAGGATGCTATTAATTCCATAATTTCCTCTTATTCTAATTGTAAGCAACAAGATGATTTTCAGTTGAGTCATTTGATATTTCTCCGTGATTTTTTGACCATGAAGGTGTGGCTGCTTAGTAAAATAACACTAGATGAGCAGTGGAATTGGACATTCTTTAAACTTAACTCTTACAGAAAATTATGTGCACATGATTTTTACAACTGTAGTGTTTAAAAAATGTGGTTAGTTTTAAAACTTCACTCAACTTTTAAGGAGATATAACACGTATTAAATGGATTATTACTCACTAGTGAGTGGCAGTGACAAATATATCCATTAGGTGACACTGAAAAGAAGTAATTTCTGGAGGAACCATTTAATAAATGGTAATATTCACCATTTGTTGAATGGCAAATTCACAAACATATAGACCACACAGATGTGATAACTTTCCCTCAAAAGTAATTCTCTCATTTGTGTTTCTACTAGGACCATTAACTTTGGTGAGTTAATACCACAAATTAAATCAACCTTGTGGAAAATGTGAAATGGCAATATAGTTGTTGGAGATATAGTTACAGTACTTTATATACTCTTTCTAATGTATTTCAAAAACTACAGTACAAAATTCTTGAACCAGTATTTTAAGTACGTAAGGTAAAATCTGATTTCTTCTGGGGCACCTGGGTGGCTCAGTTGGTTAAGCGACAGACTCTTGATTTCGACTCAAGTCATGATTTCATGGTTCACGAGATAGAGTCCCACATCAGGCTCTGAGCTGACAGTGTGAGGCCTGTTTGGGATTCTCTCTCACCCTCTCTCTTTGTCCCCCCCCTGGCTTGCACTTTCTCTGTCAAAAACATGTCTTTTAATTTCTTCTTCCCTTTTTTTTCCAGATAAGGAAACTAGCATTTATAAATTATGGGATTAATCCAAGGTCATGGGCCAGGTGGGAGAATTCAAAATCAGACTTGAAAACCAGACTTAGTTCATTACGTTTTTTCTCTACCTCTGTACACCTTTCATATTTTACATTTTCTTGACCTTCATAGTTTGCTTCTGCATCTCCATGTTAAACAAATTTTGATTCTAATTTGATAGACATCCAAGTAACTGCATGTGAAAATGGATTCGTAACAACTACAGGAAAAAAACCCTATATAGTAAAATATTGATAGGGACATATAAAGATGAATACCATTCAACATTTTTTTCTATGAGATGAACATGCATATTTAAATATCTAACCTGGGCAATTCAACATGAGACTCTCACAAGATTAATGCAGATTTTAAAATATCAATGGTTGAATATAAGGTAGAATAGTATGAAATGTTAATCACATCTCTAAGAAGGAATTCTAAAAATAAGTTAGAAAAGTGTCAATCTCAAGAGTCCATTAAATCCAGCAAATAGAAGGGGCAGTGGGAAAAATGAGACAAAAATGATACCTGGAGCTATTTCCAAAATACTTCAATTTGATACTCTTAAACTTAGGAGAAACATAATTTCTAGTTTCCCTAAAGTGAAGTGATCTTTGACCTTCAAATGAAAAACACAAAGAAACTCCTCCTATTTGCCTTAGGAAAAAAAAAAGAAAGAAAAAAGAAAAAAGAAAGAAAGATATTGTAAAGCAAATTTCCGAAGTAGTAAGGAACTCACCTGTTTCCATTTTCCCATCCTGTGCTGCAGGCCCATCGGGAATGACACTTTTCACCTGCAGAAACTCATCAGGCTCGTCTCCACCAATGATGGTGAATCCAAAACCCATGTTGCTCTTTTTTAGGGTGGTGCTGAGGAACGTTCCCTTCAACTGGGATGCATCCCGGGTGAAGAGTGGTTTTTCTACATTGGCCAATATAAGTTAAAAAAGAAAAAGCATGTTTAAGGCAAGTTCTCATGCAGAGGAAACCCCCTACTGAGCAGCAATCCCAGGGGTAGGTGTGGGGTCTCCTGTAGTAAACGCAAGCAGGGGGTGGGGAGTGACCTGCTGACACAGAGCAGTCCCACGCATCCAGGAAAGGTGCAAAAGCTGCTTGGTTTGTGGAAAGATTTTCTGTCGGTCAATGTTTCCATTCACCAAAGTAGCCCTCCTTGGGCTTTTTAAAAAGGGCCGAATCAACAGGCTGTCAACACCTACAGATAAAGAAGAGCCCAAATGATCCAGACACATCTGGATACATTTCTCTTGTTCTAAAGGACTCCAAGCAGGAGGTATGTGTGAGTGGCTGGATAAATCCTTTGAGGGATAAAACTAGAAAGCCAAAATGGACTATTTTATTTTTAAAAGAATAGCAGCCATGGTATGCTACCATCTTTTCAAAGGTCTCAATTGTTCAGAAGGACTGCCTGGATGTGGGAACTGAGTTAACTTTTGTTTATATTGTAAGATGCTATAAAATAACCAGATAAAGTTCTACTGACCTTGTAGTCTTTAGTATACTCTGAAAGGTGAGCAAAAGGCAAGCTGATATTTCTCTATATAATTATGAATGTAAAGGTAACACATTTTGTAACAATATTGTTGATACATTCAAATCATATACCTAAATAATCTGAACAAAACTTGACCCCACTCATCTAGGTTTGACCACTAATTTGTTATAGAATATGCTTTTCCAGCTATGATCTGTAATAAACATATTCCTAAGCATATTAAATGCTTAAAAATAACAGGCTGGGAAATAGAATTAATATCTGCTTTAAATGCTACCTCAGTCAAATATGTGTGTGTATATATATGTGTGTCTGTATATATATAGGTACATACACACACACTTTGGGTGATAGGATTTGATATTTGCAACAGTCACCCTATATACAGTAACTTAGCTAACTATTTTGGTGCTTTTGCTGCTGTTACATTTTGGGTGATATGCAGTAGATATAATGAGTCATCATATTGGAATTTTAATTTATGTATTTATATATCACATATATCTTTTAAAATATTAAATATAATTCTCTATTTTACATTTAAGCTTATTTTACATCTCTCTACTATATTTTTTATTATGTTTTTAATATGAAATTTGTTGTCACGTTGGTTTCCATACAACACCCAGTGCTCATCCCAACAGGTGCCCTCCTCAATGCCCATCACCGACTTTCCCCTCCCTCCCAGCCCCCATCAACCTTCAGTTTATTCTCAGTTTTTAAGAGTCTTTTATGGTTTGGCCCTTCTCTCTCTAACTTTTATTTTTCCTTCCCCTCTCCCATGGTCTTCTGTTAAGTTTCTCAGGATCCACATAAGAGTGAAAACATATGGTATCTGCCTTTCTCCGTATGACTTATTTCACTTAGCATAACACTCTCCAGTTCCATCCACATTGCTACAAAAGGCCAGATTTCATTCTTTCTCATTACATCTCTCTTCTTTAAAATGCAAATGAAACATGCATGTAACCTTGCCATCTACGTTTCCTTTATAAATGTAACATGTACAATTGGAGAGAAGCTTTAGTGACACCTTTACATTCATTGTGATTGTGCAGTAGTGGTAAGGTGTTCATGCTTTCATTGACGAGCAAGAGCCCACAAGATGTGAAAAGTTTGTGCAGCACTCATCCCACTACGTGGTTCCAACGTGTGGTCAAGTGCAGTGAGCAGCCTCGGACATACCAAAGGGCCAGGGCCTCCCTGTGCGGTTGCGCAGACAGTAAGACAAGTCAGTCACGCTGCGCGACCTCTCCAGCACAGCGCGGGGGCGGGCAGATTTGGGCCTGGGTAATGTCGATGAGGAGCCGCCTACTGTCACAGAGGAGAACAAGCCTTATTCTTGTGCGTGGTCTTTGAGGACAAACCTATGAGTCTCTATGAATCTGCAGTGCACAGTACCACTGTCAAAACCCATTAATCTCCACCTGGCAACATGCTGTACATTTCTACAAGGTACTGCCGGAGGCTTTAACTTAATCCATGGTTGCTAAGTGCATCCGTTTAGAAACAGAGCTACCACCCAGCTAAAGCTAATAGCGGGGTTTGGGGAAAGCACATCGATTATTTGAAACAGTCCAAGCTAAAGGCATATTTGGAAGAACGGGCAGTTTGATAGATGATTTTTCCCCTTGAAACGTTGCACGTTGACATGGTACTTACCTCGGAAACCTGGGGCCTGCAGGGGCTTTGTTCCAAGTTCTGTGTGGGGCATGTTATGCTGCTGTAGCTTCCTTTTTGCTTCCAGGACAGGGTTTTCAAACTGTGTTCTTCTATTTATGTGGCTAAAAAATAAAATTTCAAATTAGGATAACAGTGGGGCAAAGTCATTTAAGAGAACATATGTATAGCTCTACAGAGAGCAGGCGATTAAGAGACACCTTATGTGATTAGTCAAGTCCCCCCCCCAACCCCCCCCCCCCCATGAGGTCAGGCCTCTGCTGGCCTGTGGACAACTCACATTTCTGTGACAGAGGCAGAGTTCTCAATAGCTCGATCATATGTTATTGTACTTAAATCATGCATGATTCAGCCAAAGAACTAGAATGTGCACTTGCTTTCTGGTCTGCTGTGAGATGAGTTTGATGCATTAAAACCAATGGTCAGGGGTGCCTGGGTGGCTCAGTCGGTTAAGCGTCCGACTTCAGCTCAGGTCATGATCTCACGGTTTATGGGTTCGAGCCTTGTGTTGGGCTCTGTGCTGACAGGGTGGAGCCTGCTTGGTATTCTCTGTCTCCCTCTCTCTCTCTGCTCCTTCCCCTCTCGTACTCTGTCCCTCAAAAATAAATAAATGTTCAAAAACATTAAAAAAATAAAACAAATGGTCAGCAAAGGAAATGTATACCAAATGGTGTTGAGAAGAGTATCATCTCAGCTTTGCAAAGACCCCATATCTAACAAGATAAGTTAAATTCACTGATCACTAGTGACCAGCGTTCACACTTTTTAGAGTCAGACAGACCTGGATTGAAGGGCTGGGATACAGAAGGAAAGATTCCCAAATATATTTATGGAAGTCATAGAAATGCCTGTAGGAGGGCTGATGCTTAGATAAATCAAAAGTAGAGTATTTACATTGGATATGATGAGATGATAAACTCATAGATATCAGACTCATAGCTGTGGATCAGCTAACTTGAGGGTTTCTAGTATAAGAATCCCTTATAGTCTGCTTACAGTTTAATGAATTCTTGTATGAAATTTAGAGCTCCTTGTCCATGAAGAGGGTAGGAACCAACAACTCTGCCTCATGGCAGCACCACACAGCTCTTTCTGTAGGATATAAATGCCCCCACAAGAAGGCTGACATATACACTGGTTTTGGTTCTTTGTACAAACAGAAATAGGATTATGGTATGAAAGCCTGAAAAGCAAAGAGAAGGTAGAAGAGGAACGAACAGGTCTGAGTACTTAACTCTGTTTTAAGTGTAGTAGATACATTTTGTCAATGTAGTTAAGCAACAGTCCTGAATTTGAATCATTGCTGTTTTAAAGGCAATGAGACTGACACGTGGGAGATCGGGTAACTTATTCTAAATCTCCTGCCTACAAAGTGGCAAGGCTGGGATCTGACCATGCCTATTTCTAAAAGGCAATTCTTACCTATGTACCTTCTCTTTCTGATGTATTAGTTCACACTGGTAAGTGCACCCCTCCCCCCACAGAATCCTCTGGTTATGTCTTCTAAAAGTACATATTAGAAAGAAAAGGAGGCAAAAGAAGCGAAGTCTCAACAACCAATTTTCTATTGTTATAAATCAGATACTTCCTAGTGAGACAGAAAAGCAGTTGTCAGGAACGTGATTCCATGGCTGCAGTATCTAATTACTTCCTCACGGGGGTCGGGGAAGGGTAGCTGCCTGCCACACAGGCTCTTGAATCAATTGGCCCCGGATTCAAAAACCTAGCTCCACCACATGAATAGTTATGTGATTAAACCTTCATCTGTCGTATGGACATAATATTGCCTTCCTCCTGGGCAGGTTGTGAAGGTTTGATGAAATAGTGAGTGCTGGTGCAGAGGATCAAACACAGACAGCTCAGTAACTAGCAGCAGCTGTTACCGCCCTGCCCCCAGCATCACTGTCCCATCCTTACCATCACTGTCAGCATTTTGAGTCCATAGGCTTTATGGGATTGGGGGGGAGGAATTTAAAAGCCCTAGGCCTTTCTTTCATATTGCTTCTGGTGCTATTTAGGAAGAGGGTGCTTTATAGCAGTGCTTTGGTAATGGAAGTCACCAGTACGGAGTCCAAAGTAAGTCTGCCTTATGTAAAATTCTTTCCAATTGGAGATAAATACTACTGTAATGCTCTTGTGCACAAAGGAGTCACCGTGATCTGTGGCGTGTAGTGAGCTATGGCGTGTGATCTTTCAAAGCTTCTTCACCCTGGAAACTCTGATACCCCCACTCCATTGCAGAAGGATCAGAGTTTGAGGTTTCTCTTCCATTTTCTCCACTTTTCATGTAACCTGCTTGTTAAAATCCCCTGAAGTCTTCCTATTACCCAAAGAAATATCATTCCTGACTTTGCCTTTCCTTATCTCTGTGGCTTCTGTGGCTTCACCTTCGCTGCATCACCACATGCCCGCTTTGCTTTGACACACTTGGAGCTACTCTCTCAATGACAACACTAGGCCAGTGCTCTTATCTTTTCATGTGAGATTCAGTGATCAATACTGCAGCGCTTGAAGCAAGACGACCTGGGTGTGATGTGGCATCTTGGACAAATTACTAAACTCCAGAAGCATCAATATTCTCGTGTGCGAAATGGGGACATAACTATCTGCTTCTTGGGATTGCTGTGAAGATCAGAGAAATAAGGTTTGCAAAGCACAGATACATAGGGAGAACCCCACAATTGTCAGGTCTTAGTTACTGTTTATTCTTCAAGGCCTAGCTAGTCTTTATCCCTATTATAAATAAGTGCTGCTGTCAGGGTCATTATCATCACGATGCTCTTCCCATCTGGGCTTTAACTCCTTCCCTAGCTTCCCCTAGCAACACTGCCAACCTGTGTTCCACTCTTCCCCTTGGCTCTCATAAAACCTTGAACAGAATTCTCTTGTCCCAGTTTGTTTGTTTGTTTGTTTGTTTGTTTGTTTGTTTTCTTTAAAACTGTCTCATCATTAAGAGGATTTGGGAGCACTTTTAAGGCACAAAGTCAACAAAGTAAACAAAATCAGGCTGATGTTAGTTGAATCTAGGTAGAAGATCCATCAACAAACTTGATAATATAGGATCCTACTTGTTTACCCGTGTTATGTGACAAATGAGCTTTGAGCTTTCAGGCTGCTAATTCCACTGGAGAGAGAATCTAGTTATATTCTTCTGAGTATTTATGTTAAACCCGACATGTTCAGAGGACATAGTTACCATTCCTGTTACCGTTATCTAGGTTTTGGATTAAAGAGGTTTTCGTGATGTGATCTACAATATTCTAATGATAGTTTCACAATAATGAATTTCACGAACTATCATAACCATATCATACAGTAGTTTAATAATTGATTTTTGTGTTTATTTCCTTCCCTCTTTTTTTTTTTTAAAGTTCTTTAGTAGTCTCCACTTAATTGGTTTATTGGTTGTTAATGAATTTGCAACACAAGGAGAGGCCAAGGGTATGCTACTAGCCAGGCTCCTGTGTGTGTGGGCTCAGGTAGGAGACACTGCCCTGGGGCAGGGCACAGTCCCCTGGTGTCCCAACAGATGGAAGGAAAAGGCCCTCACTTCTGAGGAATCTCCCGGATGAACACAGTGGCCAGTGAGCAAACAGAACCAGAGGAACTAAATGAAAACAAGGGAGGGAGGGACAGATGAGCAGGGGTGGGGGAAGACAGCATCCTCTGGTAGCCCCCACCCCTGCCCATGGGGGCTCATTAGCCTGTGCCTGGGTCCAAATTGTGCACACCTGTGTACGTGTGCCATGTGTTCATCTTTGTATGCTAAGCAGTGGGCACAGTGAAAGACATTATTTTTTGGTTAAATAACTAAATGATGAGTGTGTGTTTTAAAACTTGTTTACAAATATATGTTAGTAATTTTGAGAAACCAAGAGACTGCTTTGAAGTGTACTGAAGTATCAGCTTTCTTCATTTCCTGTCTGTTCTATTTCTGTTCTGCTAGGTCACTGTTCATCACACGAGGAAACTTATCCTCAGAAAATACATTATAAGAGCATTCTGAGATACATTTCTATATACAGTTGGGTTCCTCCAACTGCCACCTGCATGCAATTATTTCCTTAGCAAAATCAATGTGTGGCCACCTGCTTTATGGACACTATTTTGAAAATACTCCATTCATCATCAAAGTGAATTTCTAGAGTTCACAGAGAATGAAAATATCAATGAACCAGTCTGGCATGCCTTGTACCCCACAAATAGTGGAAGCTGGGTATGGCTTTAGTATCCTGAACTAATTGCTACAGAACATTCACATCATCATAAATGAAGTCATTCATTTAAAAGTTAAAATGCTCCCAAGCTTGAAAAGCCTATCACAAAGAAATATGATTGTAGCTGAGTAAGAAAGCTTTGTCTTCCTTGTGCTTCCAAAATGAATAGTTTCAAGTCCTTTCAGCAGGGATTTGGGAGTCTTACAATGTGTACAAAGGATGTGAATCATAAATTCCACCATCCTTCTCATTGTTTAGGCTGTAAGATCATTGCTAGCTATTTCATCTTGCTTCCATATAGACCAGGAACCTGGGGTGCTACCAAGAGTTCTTGCCCTTTAATTATATCTAGCCTATTGTCATTGTACTAATAGAATCTTTAGGTGGTACCTGCTAAGGGGATAAAAGTCATATTCTAAAGTGGGTATATTCTAACAACCTAATTTTCTTTTCACAAGAACTACTGACATGAGATGCTTCCATGTTGGAATGGCAAAGGGATCAGGGTGTTCAAGGATGAGGTTCGTCTTTGCCTTTGTGCTCACTCATTTGCAGCCTAACTGCCTCCTTTCACTATGGAAGGGAAACTTAAAATAAGTTCATCTGTGGCAGTGCTTTGTAGTTCTGAACAAACCCGAGGAGCTTAAAAACAAGCAAACCAACAAAAACACAAAGAGAGAAGACTCAAGCCCATGCTAAATCAACAGAGCCTTAATATCTGAATGAGCTATAGGCATTGGCATTAACAAAACTTCCCAGATAGCACTAGTGTGCAACTAGGGTTGCAATCTCCTCTGGAGTTAGACGCTGAGAAGGTGTGAAAAGGTAGTTGAATAAGGAATTTCTTGCCTGATAAGATTGATGTGGAAGTCTCCTTTTCTCTATGTGGCCTTGGGGAGTACTAGGAAATGCTATATTGGCTCTAGAGGAGAGGACTTATGATATCACAAGTTTCACAACGTGCACGGAGTGGGGGGGGGTGGATAATATTTGCAACTGATTGGATGATATGCTACTCAAAGTAGTCCCAGGTCAGGTTCCTGTTTGACTGCCACCTCCTTCACTGAGGGAATAGGAGAAACAGGAGTAAAGTTGGACATCCTAAGCCCATCAGTACACACAGGACAGGTCAGCTGAGGGTCATCAAGGCCATCATCTGACCCTCACTACCAGTGCTGCCTCCATTTTCCAGTCTCTTCATGCCCCACCTTGCTTCTCCTGGGTTTTTGGAGATTAGTTCACAGTCACAAATGACATCTTCTGTACCCACTGGCTACTCTCCCACCATCTTGACTAAAATTGAAAGTTTAGAAATAGACCTTTGGGTTGATGTGAGAGAGACAAGAGAATAGCTTTCAAGTAGAGACTGCACCGCAGCTGAAATATTTACAAGGTGGTCAAGGTGGTTACACGAATTACTTTAAGGTAATGACGAGGTGGCCAGCGCTCAATAAATATTTGTTGAGTAAGTGCATGGATGGGAGGCAGGCATCCATGAAAGGTGATAGATCTCATTGGTTTTTCCAGTTTAACTGTCTCGTGAAATATATCTTGTGACAGAACTTTATGTGAAGTTTAGGGCCAGGTCATGTGATAGAACCAATCTGCATTTGGTTGAAGACTCATAAAACCCCTCAAAATAGAAAATCTTCCAACACACTCTTGTGATAGGTGAAAATGTCAGCCTACTATGAAGATGGAAGATTTGGATCTGAGAGGCTCATTACTAGTAGTTGCTACCTTGTGTTACCCTAGAGATGTGCTCATATGGAAAAGCACTATGTTAGGGACAAAGTGAGGGAGCCCACAGAGGCAGCCACTCAGTATTGAGTGTGGAAGATTGGTTTGGGATTTTGGGTTGCAGCTTAGTATATCATTCCTTGTATGTAATCTTGCTCCTTTAGGGGTTTCCCAAAATGTATTTCACTTGGAGCATTTAAAAAAATATAAAATAATTCCTGAATGGAATTGGAGTGTGAATCTCCTGGTTCCTTGGAATTCCCTAGGTTTTCTGTGACCCCAATTCGGATTCCCATGCTTCTGGGTGGTCAGAAAAGTCTGCATATTACCTCCTCACATCTGAACCCCTAGACTGTAGCTGCATTGGTGAACACATACATTGTATCCTCCTTATGCATAGTTTATTCATTTTATAACAAGCCTTGAAAAGACTTCATAAAGTTTTCTCCACTATGAAGTTTCAAGTAGTAAAAACTATTTCATGCCTTGGAAACTAAGAGAAGATAATAACCCTATGGGGATCTCCTGGGGCCAACCCTCTTCCCAGAAGGCAGGGTAGGATATTAACACCCTAATCACTATAGACATGTTGCTGGGATTCCCATCCAAGCTCTACTAGGTGTGTGACCTTGGGGACATCATTTGCCCTCTTTGTGTTTCAGAATTTTTCATGTGTAGAGTTGGGATAAAAGTAATATCCACCTCATAGAATATGCATATTAAATGAATTTAAGTGAATAAATCACTTCAGACCAGTACCTGGATATAAGTAGTCAATAAATGCTATCATGATTCATCAAATATTTGTTTCTCAAATACTCTTTGCTCGGCACTATGGAAGAAGGTGCAGGGAGGGGTAAAGATCAACCAGACATGTAGTCTAGTAGGAGAGATAAAACAGGAACAAAAATAATTATAAAATAGGGCTTACATAATACAAAATATGCCTTACAGAGCTTTGAAACGCTAATTTTTAAAAGTACTAGTCTAAAGACAAATGTTTTAAATATATTTTATTTTAAAATAGGAGCTTTGGATAAATGGAAAAATTGAATCCATTTTACTAGGAGCATTAAAAAAAAAACAGAATAATTGAATCCCACCTCTGGAAAGATTTCTTCCCAATTCTAACACTTAAGTGATAATTTTCTTCCTATAAATGTCCATTCATTATGCCCTACTGTACCTGAGGGTAATGTGAGTTTGCTTTGTGAATGTGGGTGGGAAGATTGAGTTATTCACATATTACTTGCTCCTTCTTTTCCTGGACAAAAGGTTGTCTGACCTGGGGATATAGTGTGCAGGTGGGAGGCAGAATCATAGCTAACTGAGAAGAGTATCCACATATTAGCACTGAAATTCTCACAGCTGAGGAGTCTGTCCTCCATTTTTCATGAGTCTGAACTTACCAAATGTGGATATATTTTCAGATAAATGAACTCTCTCCCCCCTTCTCCAGCAGTAGTGTTAAGTTACTTAGTTAAGACATTGACCTGCAATGTGTATTTTATATATAAGGGGCATTCATCTCTTATCCATTTGTATAAGCTTGATATTTTACTCCTAGCAGAAATAGCACTGTGCACTGTCAATCATGTCATGAAGCCCCCAGGATGTACAAGATACATAGACTCACTTTCAAAAATTTCAGAGCCACTGGGCATGCATTTAAAAATATTTTCTATCCATCCCCTTCTTGTTCCCATAAAACATCCCTTTTAAATGTTATTGCTGGGTGCAATGTTGTTATCAAAGGTATTTCTAAACTCGCTTCTCAACTGAGCAAAAAAAAGTGAGTTATAAACTTAAAGGTAAGATAGAGCTTATCTAGAAGGAAACTAGAAGACTGCACTATTCCAGGATCTTTCTGTATTAAGAGCCAAGACTAATACATCATCTTCCACTGGTATCTGCCAACAATGATTGAATGGCTTTGTCCTTCAAGTCTCATATTTAAGTTCATTAATTTATCAGTGTTCCAGGTGCTGGGGACACAAACATGACTATGACACAATTCCTTCACCGACAGGGCACATTACTCCACTGGGGAGACAAACAAGCCAGGTGACCAGCCACCTCAGGTCCTAGGACTAAGGGATTTCTCAGGGCATGAGACTTTAAGTTTTAAAACTGGGACAGTCCTGGGTAAATTGGGACGAGAAGAAAAGGTGACTTTTCTTCTGGTTCAGAGAAAGCCTCAGAAAAAGGGGACACTGGAGGAGGCTCTAGAATGCATTTTGCCAGATGGAGAGGGGGCATTTGAGAAAGAGAGTAAGGGACACAAAAGCATTTAGGAATATTCACTTTTGCTTAACTAGAGTAGAAGACAAGTGAATACACAGACGCACATGATTGCCTGTGGCTGGTGTGGGAGCCGGAGGTAGAGCAAGATGATGAAAGCTACAAGACTGGAAAACCAGTTCCAAGTCATGGTATGGGGCTTGGTTTTGTCAGCAAGTCTCCCTACTTCCATTATGACTTAAGTCTAATGGATAGCTGTAGCTCTGAAAGTCTTCATCATGGAGGATATGCCTTATTCCTGAACTTGGGGGGCATTATGAGTTTTACCATATCAGCCAGATTGGAAAATTGTGGTGCTCCCTAGAATTCTCAATCCTTTCAGCACCATTTTACTGGTCACCTCCAATGCACTAGGTATTGTTCTTTCCTGGATGAATAAGAGGTGCTCCAGGACTATGAAGAATAACTTTGTCCAGGGAACTAGACATCATCATGTGCTGGGAGGTATGAGAATAACCTGACCTGTAATATACTCTGTGTGTTGAACTGGATTGTTATTGATTAATAAATTATGTGCTGTTAAAATGTGAATCACACTATAGTGTTAAGTCCTCTGAACTGCATACATCACTCACATATAATGATAGACATACAAAGCCATGGATACAGGAACACTTTGGAGCCTGACTCCAAGGACAGTCAAAGAATTAGCAAAGACACTCAGAATAGTGAGGAATCATGCAGACAACATCACCGATACCTGCAATTAACCAGGAAGGAGGAAGCCAGGGAAAGAGTGCTAATAAATGGGGGATGGACAAGACGGGGGCAGTACTGTGGCCGATTCTCACTGTCAACTGGACATGAAGATAATTCCAATTCCATCTGGTACCAAAACTCCCAACATTCCCAGGTCCGATAACCATACTGAGAAAGATATTAAAACGTATTACGTTTGACTATTGGGTCTTTATTACTGCCTGGACTGGGGGAAATCAAATATATAGCTATTCCTTTTACACACTGGAAAGTGATGCAGGAGGAACTAGAAAGCCAACCAACAAACAAAAAAACACTCTTATTTTGATACTTGGCATAAACTTTCACTATGATACCATGGGGCCTGAGTGTGGGCAGAAGGCTCTCGTTCTGGGAAGGTAAGGACCCTGGGAAGAAAGGCATGGGAAAAAAAAGAAAGAAAGTAGTGGGAATAGAGAATACAGGTTTATCAGAACTAGGAGCAAAGAAAGGTGGAAATGAATTACTCCACGGTTGTTTTCAATAGGTTTTTTTTTGCAGGACAAGTATTGTTGCAGGGTTTCACATAATTAGCATACAACGTTTAAAATTATGCCATTACTGTAAGAGCAAAGCTTCATACAGATTAGATGATAGTTCCATGTAGCTGTAATGGGGTATGTATTTTCACATAACATGTTTGTTCCTTTTCATAATACGCACCAGGAAGGCGAATTTAGGCTGAGTTTATATTTTTCATTCTGAATCGTTAAATAAAGATGAAAGGTGTGATGTTGAATATTTCAGAAGCGCATTCCATTTTGCAGTTTTAAAGTTACTTAGTTCCTGTTCTGATTTAAATTATTTAATAGATGCCACAATTTGGGGAGAAAACAATTGTTTGAAGAAAGAATGTCAGCCTTGTAAACAAAAGAGAAAATAAAGGGAGAATGGTGAATGGTAGAGGGAGTGGGAACTATTATTCATTGAACAAACACTATATGCCAAACCCTCAGCTAAACAGGCTCCATACTTTTAATTCATGTGGTCTTCAAAGTGGGTAAATGATTTTCTACAGATCTCACAGCAAGGGGCAGGTGTGTGATTCAAGCCCAGCTCTGTGTAGTGCCAAATCCAACAATACTGATTTATGTGGTTCTGACACAAATACACACTTACTTTTCAAATGACATAATTTACATATATACAGGCATGGACTATGTTTGTAATCCTTAATATACTTTATCCAGGCGATTCTCAACTTCCTTTCACCAGAATTCATTGTGAAACTGGTAACTTTCACAGTATTGTAAATTACAACAGGGAAATGGATGCAAAAAGGGCAAAAATTTTTAAAATACGGCACATTATTTTGATTATGAAATGATTTTGTTTTTTTTAGACCACCCATAGATTATGTACATAGAAATGGGGACTTAGGTTTCATAAGAAAACGTGTGTGTGTGTGTGTGTTTTGCATACTGCGAAAAATGAAATGGTAATGAGAATATGGGTGAGGAACTAGGAGCCCTGGCTTTGCATAATGCGGTTTTTAAACCAGAAAAGTCTCCTTCAAGGATTGCCTTTCAGATTCACTGAGGGTTAATCTTAACTCAATTTTCTTGAACTCTGCTCTTTAAACTGTGGAAGTCGAACATAAGTCATGTCTCTGGCAATTATGATATCGATCATAAGATGATTCGGCACTAATATTTATGAACAGGTTAAGGTTGTATGTGAGTGAGAATGAGGGAGTCAATAATAACACAAATATGCATGTCTTGTCTCAAATTTGATAAGGGCATGTGAGGTCCTACTGAGGTCCAGTGATACAATAAGAAATGAAAATGAGATACTTACTCAGCAGGAAATTTCTTACATGGTAACACAGTGGAATCTAGAGAACTGCTCAACTCTCTCCCTGGCACATAAAGGTTATCTGTGAGCTGTGGACTCATGAGGAAGAACAGGGGTGAGGGGCGCCATCTGCACTCTCTGCTATCCTCAATCTCACGTGTGCATCTAGGGTTTCACTAACATGAAAGCCACTTACAATGAGTCTGAGTTGTCATTCTCTCCTAGTTTTGAGACCCAATCAGTATTCAGAGTTTAAGCTACATTTGAAGGTGGAATCCACCACTCACTACCTTTGTGAAGTACCCCTGATACCTCTGAACTGCAGTGGCCCATCTGTAAATATCCTACTTACCTCATGGGACTATTTTGAGGAGCACACAGAAAAACTGTATGAAAGCATTTAAAGATGGAACATTATGGAAATTTAAGTTGATTTTAATGTTATTTTATATTTAGAGTATGAGAGTTAACTAGAGCTTAAATATGGACAACATAAAGTCTCTAAATTCCTGTCCTGGGCTGTAATTCTATTCTCACCTTGTAGTTTGATGGCTTGACTTCTAGAAGTTTCTCCATCCATGAAACATGAATAATAGCATCTAACATAAAGTTTTGTGGTGATGATTTAATGAGTTATTTAAAATACCAACTATCTACCAAGTAGGTAGGTACCAACTTAATAGATGCTAGCTATTAATATTACTTTTCTGGGTTGACTAATAGCTACTAAGTATTTACACATTAAGTCAATGTCACAAAGTAAACTACTAAGTAATGTTACAGAAAAAAAAAAAGAAAATAATTCCTATCACTTTATCTATCTGAAAATATATTCACCTTTTTTTTTTGCACCTAATTAAAATGGAAGAAAGGGAAGTAAGAACAGGATGAGGGGACTTTGTCAGCCTCCATACGTGAGTGTTGTGCTTAATGGAAATCTGAACTAATGTTTTAACATTATGATGAACTTAACAAACGGTGCTTAATAAGCTGTCAGAAACTACATACCTAATGGTGAGTTTCTTCTAGACTACATTAGTGCAAAACTAATTTCACTGGTTCATCACAGCAAATTGACTTTCTTTTGCCTGTATGTAGTAGAGCTGGCTAACCTTCTAAGCCACAGCGTAGAGTATTTTTTTTCCCCTGACAATTTTGAAGTTCATCTTATGTAGCTAGATTGAATTTAAATGTGAAATCTTATAATACAGATCTTTTTTAATCCACCTGTTTTTAGTATACAATTAGCTGAATCTATTTTAATATCATTTGGTCTAATTAAATGCAAAGTCACCTGTTAAACACTAGTAATAAATAATGTTTAACAATATCGCTTCACATCATAAGGGGAAAACAACATTCCCTTTGAATGTATTCAGCTTTGATAATAGTTCTTACCCTGGCTTTTTGTTTATAAGCTTATATTTATCTTTCTGCCCTTTTTTTTAAATTTTTTTTTCAACGTTTTTATTTATTTTTGGGACAGAGAGAGACAGAGCATGAACGGGGGAGGGGCAGAGAGAGAGGGAGACACAGAATCGGAAACAGGCTCCAGGCTCTGAGCCATCAGCCCAGAGCCCGACGCGGGGCTCGAACTCACAGACCGCGAGATCGTGACCTGGCTGAAGTCGGACGCTCAACCGACTGCGCCACCCAGGCGCCCTACTTTCTGCCCTTTTAATGACAATTGTAACCACCATCTCATGTCTGTAGATATGAAGTACATTTATATTTTTTCCATGGCTTTGTGAGGAGATTCTATTATAATAATCCACCCTTTTTGGAAGCCTTCTTTCCATAACACTCATGTGATGGGACGGTTAAAACCATTAAAATAAAATTCAAAAAGTGGTAATGTATATGTTATTGTCTAGCCAAATAACAAGTGGAAATTGAAAGAAAATGCTTTCAGATTTTAAGTATTCTTTGATCAGCAGTTATAATGAGAAAATAATGAGGCTCACACAGGAAAATGGCCAAAATTATCCTTGTTAACACAAGGTACAGTAGATATTCCTTGAACTAGCAGAGACCTTAGCAATCACCTAATCCAAACCGCTCATTTGACAGATAAAAGCCAGGGAGGTTAAGTATAATTTTGCACTTGCCTGTGAATTCAAAATCATGGATGCAAAAAGGACAAGTATTACTAACATCATGGTCTGTGACACAGCATGAATTTTGAATACCATTATCTGCATATTGCAAGAGACGAGACTAAAGTTCTCATGTGGGGGTGGAGGGGCATTAAATTTTACCCATTTAGGGTGACCATCCTCTGTTTTATTCAATAATAGGCTGCCCAAAGGATGACATCAATAGGCCACTTCCTGGGTTTGACTAAGTTCCCTCATCCCTGACAGTACTAACATCTCTCTGAGCTGAATGTGATTCTAGTTATGTATCCATTAAAGATCTAAAAAGGCCTAAATGCCAGCCAAGTACTTTAATTCCAGAAAGAATTCTTTTCTAACACTGGGGGGAAAATGGCTGTGTTGTTTCAGTATGCTAGTTTTCTACTTGCTGTGATCCTGAGGGATTTTTAGGATAATTTTGACTCCATGGAATTTTCACTTTATGTGCTAACTTTAGAACTTAGTCTAAGATAGGACTCCAAAGTATGTGATGATATGGATTGGTAGCATGAGACAACAATCTGCAGTTCACCCACAAGAAGCCTAGCATGTTTAATCCAGAGAGAGAATAGCTAAACTATAGAAGCTAACTGTTCTACAAATTATAGAATAATAACAGTGATCTTGGGGTGCCTGGGTTGGTCAGTCGGTTAAGTGTCTGACTTCAGCTCAGGTCATGATCTCATGGTTCATGAGTGAGATAGCTCATTAAGTGAGATAGCTCAGAGCCTGGAGCCTGCTTTCGATTCTGTGTCTCCTTCTCTCTCTGTCCACCCCCCCTCCTCTCTCTCTCTCAAAAATAAATAAACATTAAAAATTTTAAAAAGAAAGAATAATAACAACAATCTCTTTATGTGTTATATAACATTGCCTTGGCTTGGCAAGAGGCAAACAGGATTGTCCAGTTGAAGATAGTAGCAGCTTTCTGATGTGTTGCCTTGCTATGAACTCCATTGGACTGGAGTCCCCTCCTCCAATGGCAGGGACAGCAATTCCCACAGGGCTGTAGGTCTTCTCAGTGCAGGAATAATATCCTCCACACAGCTCATATCCAGCTCAAAGGGTTGTCTGCAACTGCCTTGAACAGCAGGTCCCCCAAATGCAGACTGTCTTCCCTGCTGTTCCCAAGGCTATTTTCAAGTTCTCATGGTCCTATAAAAATGGTCGAGAAGGAAGAAGCATGATCTTTCCTCAGGAGCACACAGCATGGTGTTTCTGGTTGTGACTACTCCTGTCCTCTTTCTCCCTGTAATGCTGAGGGCTCAGGGACTGTGTCCCTCACACTGCTGCCTCCACGACAAGTTCCTATGCTCTGTTCTACCTGGTGTGCTACTGGGCTATATGCCTATGCTTCACCTCTGCAGAAGCACCTAACAAGAGCCTGATTTAATTTGCTAGATTCATAAAAAAATGCCTAAAGACAAAAAAACCCCAAAGTTTTACAAATATATTCATAAATATATTCTCAAAGAAAAGTTGATGCTGGAGTAATAATTCCCCTGTCTTTCATTACTGACTTCAAGACAAAGAAAATAATTCATTAGAATTGTAAAAATTGTCTTAAAAAACATTTATATGTAACTCTGATGCCAAGGGTGAATAATTCATTGTTATTTCTAAAATTCCATTTGCAATTAAACCAATTTAAACTTCTGGATGCTCAGAACATTCTTTATTTGGAACCTGAAGGTTTGTTAAATAAGGTGGTTTATGAGATCAAACAGTTTCTAATAAGAGTGTTTTTAATTAGAAGTTTTCTTTCCTTCATTTGAAAAGACATTCAGGGGAGGAGAAGGTAACTAGAATACAGAACACATTTTGATCATATTAGAATGAAGCAGCAGTGGTGAAGGGCCTCACAGCATGACAAATTATCTCTGATCTCAGGTGAGGGATGGATGAGGGGTGTGCATTCAGATCCCGACTGGATGGTAGTGGTAAGAAGAAAGATTGGACATGGGACTTCATTTTGATTGAAAGGATCATAGTTTAAAAATATTTGAGGGAATCTGGCATAAAGAGTAAAAGGAAGCCATAAGCCTTTCTTCTGATCTGTGGTTGAACTGTAGTGTTAGGAAAGTAAATTAATAGCCAGTTGAAATTTATATAATATGAGTAAGTAGTACAGAGGGGGTAAGTAGGAATTGCCAATTACATACTATCAGAAATGCTAATGTAGGGTGCCTGGGTGGCTCAGTCAGTTAAGTGTTCAACTCTTGATCTTGGCTCAGGTCATGATCTCATGACTTGTGAGATCGAGCCCCATATTGGGCTCTGTGCTGACAGCATGGAGCCTGCTTGGGATTCTCTCTCCCTGTCTCTCTGCCCCTTCCCTGCTCATGCGTGTGCATTCTCTCTCTCTCTCTCTCTCTCTCTCTCTCTCTCTCTCTCTCTCTCAAAAATAAGTAAATAAACATTTATCTATATAGCTATATATATATTTTAAAGAAATGCTAGTATAAAATGCAAAGAGGATGTGTATGAAGCTAGGGTGTCCCTCACTTATAAGACCAGATTGCTTGTTTCTTCCAGGCTGAAAAGAGTGACAGCACAAAGGAAGAAACTGGCCTGGCTCAGAGCAGAGGAGGTAAAAATATAAAGCTGCTGACTTAGCAAAACAGTTACTTGTTTTGAACAGTTACTTGTTACTTGATCAGAAGAGATCAAGTGCCCCACATTTATTTCAATAGACCTGTTCCCTTTGTTCAGTGAAATGAGCTGATTTATACTTGTTTAATGAATATGAGAAAATATTTTGTCAGGTAAAGACATTTTATATTAGTATAGAAATATAGCTACTCTACTGAACAGTCTCTCTTTGCTGTATAGGGCATCAGACTTTATCAAACTTCAGCCTAACTGGCCAGATGTCCTTGGAGAACTCAGTGAAGTCGTCAGAGGACTGGTCCCCTTGTTTGTAAATGTTGTGACTGTCATTTGGGATAATGGATGTGAAAGCACATTAAAAGTTAAAATAATGCCTTAAACGTTACTGTTTCTACTATTACTTTCACAAATCCCAGCTATATGAGATTACATATACAATAGATAATTATGACCAGAATAATGTCCTTAGGAATTAGTCTGAAACCTCAATCCCTTTGGAAGCCACAGAAGCATCATACTCTGCAGTCCTTGCTTTATGATTTCAATGGGCTTATGGAATGATCACTAATTCTAAAGAAACACCGTTCTTTATTCCATGTGGCATGCTCTCACCATTAAATTAAATGGCATCTTCCTTACAAATCAAATCATTTCCCTTAGAGTTGTTCACTTTTGGGGGTATAGTGTAATCATGAACGAGCTGCAGAAGTAATGCCATAAGGAGAAGCCTTATCCATGTTATTGGGACACACAAAATAAAAATAACTAACATTTATTAAGCACTTGCTCAATACGTGTCAATTGCTAAGCACCAACTGTGGAATGAGACTATCCAGGTTCAAATTCTGGCTCTATTATTTAGCACCTGTAAAACTATCTGTACCGCAGTTTCTTTCTAAAGTGAGGATAACAATACAGACTTCAGAGGTTTTTTGTTTTTGTTTTTTGCGAGGATTAAATGAGCTAGTATGTGTAAAGTGCTTTGAATACCACTTGGCATGTGGTAAGCTCACAATAAAAGGTCTTCCTCTCCTCTCCTCTGTCCCTTCCCTCTCCTTCTCCCCGTCTTCATCCTCCTCCTCCATGATGTGTCTACTCAAGATCTCCCAGCTGGGAAGCTGCAGGACTGGCATACTGTGAAACTCTGTAGCCCATACTCTTGGCTACTAACTGATAGTAATTGGTATTACCAAATGCTATTGACAAGATTTGGAGTTCACCATAGCATAGAACATCACAGAGCAAGTGCATGGTACTTCAGTTTAGCATCTTCTCTTGCATACATTTGTAAGTTGGGGAAAGGATTTCTTTGTTAAACAGCTGTTTTGATAGCATTAAGAAAAGTTTGCCAGTGTTTGACAGAAAAAAACTGAAAGTTTGAAAAAGTAACTTTCAGTATAGGAAAAAAAAGTCTCTAAGGACAAACAAGATTTTAAAAGGGTACTCTTATCTGTTTATTTCTAATTGGAAATGTTTTACCTTCATGCTGACTTTTAAAAAAAGTCTAAAGTTGGGAAGATTTTCTTGGAAAATTTATAAAACTACTCAGAGGCATGAAGGAGGGAAACATTCTTAAGATATGATATTGAGTTAAAATCCTCTCTAACCGCTTTCCAACTTGCAACATCATGACGAATACTCACCATTAGCCATGAAATGAATGTGATTTTCCTTTTACATTTAATGTTACATTGAGGATATTATGCAGTATCTTTCAGACTTTCTGGAATTGTGTACAAGTAACATTTTATGGTAGCAGATGCGTGACATCACATGAAAAACTTATAAAACCTTTACATGAAAATCACATCTGTCAGTCCCCACTATCATTTTAACTGTGGTTATATGGTTTGCTTCTCCGTCTGTGACAGAGGAGGCAGCTTTGCCTGAAAGCTGTTCCAGGAAATTGTGTCTTCTGGACTAGCTAGTTAAGCAAATTGTGTAACTGCCATTGAAACCAAAATGTACCCAGCAGACATAATTTCACAAAAGAGGAGAAAAAAACCACATTTGTACAAAAGTCACAGCTGTTCAACTCTACATTTTGCACTTTTCTCATTGAAAATTTTTTTTCTCTTCTGTATGAACAGTGACAGTTACATTTCTAGTTAGCAACTGCAGGCCTTCTTAATACATTGCTAAGTACTGTGCTATCATGGATTTGGTGTCTGTCAGAAGAAATTGGGCTAACTTCTGCCTGCTGCTCCATAGAATAGAAACTTGGTCCATCTGCCCTGTCTGCAGATGAAATAAGGGAAGATGTTGAGTAGGGCCCATTGTTCTCTAAAATGCAGAGCTGTGCGGCTGCCTCTGCTGCTCCAAACTAGTGCCAACATCCCATGTTAAGGTCCACACAATATGAACTCTTCTTCTTTCAGGTCTTACAAATCTTAATCCTGGTGGTCACCTTGTCCAGAGTCACTCTCAAGTCATTGCTAATGGAGCTAAAGGCTCAGAATGCTTGGGTCAGGAGATGGTCTCAGGATGCCTGGGTGGCTCAGTTGGTTAACTGTGCAGCTCTTGATCTCGGCTCAGGTTCCTGGGATCGAGCCCTGAGTTGGGCTCTGTGCAGATGGCGAGGAGCCTGCTTGGGATTCTCTCTCCCTCTCCTTCTGCCCCTTCTCTGCTTATGCATGTGCTTTCTCTCTCTCAAAATAAATAAATGAACTTTAAAAAATGTAAAAAAAAAAGTCTCACAGGCTGTGTGCGACATGACCTCCCCTTGTTGGACACCTTCCTTTCACTGTGAACCTGCACTAGAGGTGGGCCAGGGAGATGTTCTCTAGGGACCCCTCATTCTTCTTAGTGATGAGTTTCAGAGGCTTGTTCAGACCATTACAGGCTTATGCTAAATTTATGGGATGCATTTTGAGCAAAAGCTTGG
The DNA here is from genome assembly GCF_016509475.1 of Prionailurus bengalensis. Classification (NCBI taxonomy): domain Eukaryota; kingdom Metazoa; phylum Chordata; class Mammalia; order Carnivora; family Felidae; genus Prionailurus; species Prionailurus bengalensis. The sequence continues at coordinate 82,102,199 of NC_057348.1, forward strand.
AGTCTAGGCTCTACAGTCAGAGTGCCTGGGTCTAAATTACAGCCATTCCTCTCAATAATGTGTGATACTAGTTAAGTTACATAACTTCATCAACTGGGATTTTCCTATCTCTACACTTAAGACAATCTACCTCCTTATCACTATAGTGAGAATTATAAATGTGGTAAATAAAGACTGTTGAGCACTTAACCCAGTTCATGGCACATACTAGGCACTCATTAATGTCAACTATTCTGATGATATGGTAAGGATGATGGTGGTGATAATTTTTCTGACTTTTGAATATAATAAACCTAAAATTTTAAAAGTGATTTTGCACAGGACAGAATTGTGGCATAGAAGGGTAAAATCGGTAATAGTGGTCAAAACCTATTCAATTCAGGTTTTTCAGTTTCGAGTTGTATGAACACTTTCCTCCTATAGATCGCTGGAATTGCTATCTGCTTGTCTGAGGCTGACAAGGAGTATGAGTGTTTGTGTAACTGGGCCAGAGGCACATTTCAATCCAACATGCCCTGCTGATGACAGAGGGTCCTCTCTGAAACTTCTGCTCCCAGACACTGGTCTATTTGAACAGAGTGACAGGCTGCTAAGTTAGACTTCTAGTGTCCCTGCACAGGCTTTTTTGGCCACTAGGTGGGAAGGTGGAATGTTTGTCATATTTTGTAACCATACCTCTAATTGTGTGAGTGTGTAATTAAACACCAAAAAGATGATAGCTCTACAGAACACCTGCTGTCCATCATTATTAATAGAATTAGTGAATCAACATTTTCTGGACTACAGATTTACAATGAAGACCATCTTGCTCTGTTTCATTAGCTGAATATTAATGTTACAAACGTATATGATTCCAAGATATTGATACCAATGTTATCACTACAATTATAAACAGTGTCTTAATCTAGGTATATTGTATCTTACATATAATGATATCTGTAATGAAAAGTTGACATCACAACTTAAATTAGACATTTATTATTTTTTGGTATAACTATATGAAATTAGGTGGCCTTTATTCAACAAAAATACTTTATGGGCTGAAAGTGATGAATAACCACTACACTCAATATGTAGTGTTTCCACTTCATACAGTTTCCACCAATAAGACTACTTTAGAACCAATACATACCTTGTGAAAATAATAGTGTAATAGAGATGCAATTCACATTTTTTGGAACAGTTAAAACAAACCACATAAATAGATATATTTCAGTTAAAATGGACAAGTTGTCTTTGTTGTGACAGGAGATATCCCTGATTTTAAGGAATGTTTATATTATATAGGATAAATGGCGGCATTTTAATTATTTTGATAATTTTTTTCGAAGGACATTTCTAAGAAATATTGGTATATAATTCTACTTAAAAATTATCTTCAGATTTGAATTATGTGTCTCAATTTTCTGGTTGGTCAGATACACCCCACACATCTACTAATTGGTGTTGGTATGTGTCACGGAATCATGTAATGGGGAAAAAGCCATGACAAGTGGTAGAACTGGATGCAACCTAAAGGAAGTTAAAACAATCTGACTCACTAAGACCTGTGTGTATGATGTCACATTCACTTGAAATCTAAAACTACTAAATATGGTGGTCTGATCTAATGATACAAGATGTGACAGGGTAAATTATGAATAATTTTCTGACTATGGTGGTGATACATGAAAAATTAAGTGGAGACATAGAGACAGAAATATAATTTAAGCAAAAGCAAATAAGAAAAGACAATCATTTGGAGTATAAAGATAATTAGGACAATTGTCTTTTAGGGTTACAGCTAGTGTCCAATTCAATAATTAATTGCAAGGGGTCTACCACAGCAGATCTTTACTTGAACAACACGAACTTCAATGATTAAGAAGGTAGGAAGCATTACTTTCTGATGTGTTGGGTGTCTCACCTCTATGACAGACAATTAAGACAGGGAAGAAAAGTTTGAGTTAAGTATTATTTTCCACATTGAAGCCAGCTTGCAAGCAGTTGAAGGCATGGGAGAACAACCTGAAGAATTAGAACAGGGTGGGGGCCAACAAACTATGTCCAGCAGGACAAATTTGGCCAGCTGCCTATTTTTGTAAATAAAGTTTTATTGGATGATAGCTATGCGCCTTCATTTAAGTGTTGCCTATGGTTGCGTTCAAGCGACAGTGGCAGAGCAGAATAGTTATGACAGAAGTCATATGCCCCCCCGCAAAAAAAAAAATTGCTATCTGGTTCTTACTGGAGTTTGCTAATATTTGGACTAAAGAAAAAAATTCTTATTCAATGAATTCTGTAAGGAAGTGTATTAAACATGAGATCTGGTTTGTCACATACCTCAGTTTTCTTTCCTTACATGGAGTTATCTTGGATTTCAGATGTAATAGTCTTAGGCATAGTACAGCATGATTTAGTGAATTAAGACCAGCTAGCATTTATTGGAGACCTATAATGTTGATAAATTAATCCAGAAGCTGCAGCTATATTATTACTAAAATATGTGTATCTTAATTGATTAACAATATAGTAGAACTAAGGGGGAGGCTTATAAGTATACGCAAGTGATGTCCCTTTATTTTTGCAATTAGTGATACCTCCAGGAATTCACTTTATTTTTTGCATCTATTGAGTATCCCCTGACATTAGAGCACTAGATATTATGTAAGAAAAACGCACGTGGTAAATGAGGTGAATTCATCTTGACTTGAAATGACTGACAGTGATGCCAAATTTGGGGGTTTTCTAGATGAAGATGAAGGAGATACTCAAGGGCAGGAAGCTCACAGATCTTACTCATCATCACCTCCCCAGCACAAAGAAGGGCTTGACACTTAGTAAAAGCTTAGTAACTGAATATTATTACCAAAACAATTTAGCAATAATGCCATTGATCACTAACCCTTCACCATCTAGATTATTATTGTTAAAAAGAATGTGATTAGAGAAAACAGAGTTAGATCTTGATAAATAATGTGAACACCTCTAGTTTTTCAGTCCTTGCATCTCTTGGGTAGTAAACTTCTCATAAGCAACATGTAGGCTTTGCTATTCACCCAAGAACATAAACATTACACACTAGAAAGAATAAAAAAATTCTCTACCAGAAGAGGGGGTTCTAGAAAAGTAAGTTGCATATTTAACTTTTGGAAGTCATGAATATTACTTGATTTTCCTTAATATATATAAAGCCCTAATAGGGGCTTTATTTGAAATAAAACAATGTATGGAGGGGGTAACTCATATTATACCATACATATACATTACATTATACATGTACATATACTATACATTAAAGCAATGCAACCTGCATTAGACAACATAAAAGTCCAATCTGCAGAAAGAATAATATTAATTGGAAATGGGGCCTTAAAAGAGAAAAAAAATTCTAAATTTTATTTCATCCTTCAGCTGGAAAATACGGCTGCTTTATTTAATTGGTTTCAAAATCTATTTTAATAGAAAATCTCTTTTGCACAACTAACCAGCTCCCAACATTTTGATTGCAAAATGAAGGGCACTTACTTTGATAACTTTAATTATCACTCACTTAGAGGACAGTGTGAAACACTTTTCCAATTGGTGTTTCAGAATCATGAGTCAAAGGAAAAGAATGACAAATTAGCCAGCTGGAGAAGGAAAATACAGCTAGCTGGTGATGCTTGAGTCTTTGTGGATATTTCAAAGTAAGATGAAAGAGAAACAAAAGGGCTGTTAGCCACACATGCTCAAGAAATGAAATACTAACACAATTTCACAACATGTTAATAACAAGTTAATAGCAAACTTAAAGACTTACTCAACATAATAAGTGCCATATATGGGATCATCAATTTTTTCCCAGCCATATGGAAGCTCTGAAAAATAAAGAGTTATTTCTTTCAGTAAATAAGCAACAGATATCACAATTTCTAATAAAAAGTAATATAATTTAATTGTTCACGTATTGCAGAAGCAGTCTACCAAAGTGGAGGAAAGCATTCAGAGTCAGCACTAACATTCTGACACGTATTGTACGAACTATAAGAAGCAATGACTTGAAAACTGGCAGTTAAAACACAGAGCTCTCTTCTCTGCAGATATACTGCTGGGCTAGCTGTTGATGCCACGCCAAGCAGTAGGATGGCACGTCATCACGTTATCACCACTTAGGGCAATACAGAAGGCAAATTGCTTTCCTGACAGTGCATACCATTTTCTTATTTATTTGTATTGTTAAAAGGAGCATTTCAGGATAAAGATCATATTTTCAAAATACCTTTCTGAGGATAGCAAATAGTTTCTGATGACTGAAACAAAGGCATTATAAGTTCTCAGTTGACATTCCACAATTCAAGATGGTTAGCTGGCTGTTCTCTCCACACAGGCCAGATTTTGAATGCTGCCAATATACTCTCTGGGCATGGTTTTCAAAGTCTAAAATTTTGAACCCACTTTCCTTGGCAATATGATTCATATTTTCTATTCTTCATGGTTAATTTTAATACACACATTTAAAAATATCAATAATACTGTACATGCTTCTATAGGCAAAAACATGCTATTTGAAAACAAGATTTATTTTATGATACTGTTTTCCAAATACATTGGAGCCTTTATGATTATTAACACCTATAAATATGAAGAGTATTATATTTTTCTTTGTAGATATTAATTATACATGCATAGCACCTAGAACCTAAGGAAGATATATTGGCATGCTTTCAATGATATGTTTAAATGAAATTTAAAAGTTTTATTATTACAGTAATAACACATGTTCACTATAGGCAAGGCACAGTTATAGACAGAAAATTAGAATTATCTGCAGTGTTGCCATCCAGAGATAACCACTGCTAATATTTTGGTGGATATCCTTTAACTATTTTCATACATAGGTATTTGTGACTCATTTTTTCAGAGATCAGATCACAGAGTGCACATCATTTTCATAGCCTGTTATTTCTACTTGACAGAGTATCAAGGGCATCTTCAATGTGAATGAGCATTACTGCAGAATGCCACTTTTAGTGGCAGGTGGTGGTCTTCAGTATGGCTAGGGTCTGTACAACACTACCTCTTCTGTTATTGAACATTTGGGACTTTCCGGTTTTTACCTGTTATATGTCACCTGTGTTGGACTCACTAAACCTAAGTCTTCCATCATTTTCCCGGTAACTTAGTCATAATAAATTCCTATAGGTGGAATTTTGGATTAAAGGGCATCTACCCTTTTATGGTCTTTGATCTAAATTGACAGATTAGCACTGTGCTACTCACAAGATAGAACAATTTATAATCTCACTGGGGGTGTATGAATAATTTTGGTTTTCGGTACTATCGAATCAAATGCAGGTCCACGATTCTTCATCCAAAACTTTTATGGACAGTTAGGTTTTAGAATTAAGAAGTTTTCTGATTTTCAGAAGTTAACACGATGCAAATGTCTTCTGTCCCATAATACTCCAAGCAGAGTCTGGGGAAGCAGTTTTTAATCAAATACATGAGCATTTATGCAGCCAAAATTATGTGATCTGTACCAAGAGGCACACATAAGGACTACTTCATATCAGTGAGCACTGTTTTGTTTCCAGAGTGTCCAGGTCAGGTCACATTTTGCTGCCAAATGAGTTACAAAAGACAGTTTTAAGAGCTTTTGAATTTTTGAATATCCAGATAAAGTATTGTGTATCATTATTTTAAAAACCAACCACATTGATTTTAAAATGGCAACTTGTGGTTGGTTTAAGTTACCTTCCTTGGGTTGCTAGCTAGTTAGAACAGTTTTTGTAGGTTTATCCTCAGGCAATTGTGTTTTCTTTTGTACATTTCTCATTTTTAAAAGTCAATCCCTGGGGTGCCTGGGTGGCGCAGTCGGTTAAGCGTCCGACTTCAGCCAGGTCACGATCTCGCGGTCCGTGAGTTCGAGCCCCGCGTCGGGCTCTGGGCTGATGGCTCAGAGCTTGGAGCCTGTTTCCGATTCTGTGTCTCCCTCTCTCTCTGCCCCTCCCGCGTTCATGCTCTGTCTCTCTCTGTCCCAAAAATAAATAAACGTTGAAAAAAAAATTAAAAAAAAAAAAAGTCAATCCCTAAGAGTTCTTTATGTATTAAGGATATTAATCCTTTGTCACATGTTGCATATGTGTTTTTGAGTTTGTTTAGATTTAATTTTGAACATTTTCTTTTACACATAGATGTTTTAAATTTTATTCGGTAAATTTCTCAGCGTTTTCACTTAGGTTTTGTCATTGGAGCCTACTTAAATACTGAAGATATTTTTCTAGTGTTTCTTTATCTTGTTTTAACATAAAGTCTAAGCTATGTTTTATTTATATCTCTTAGATTAGTCATATCTGAATGAATATATAACACTAAATTGTGCAGTACCTTAAGAAATTTTTTTTCAAAATGATCATGATAGCATTACTGAATAGTCACTACGATCAAGGTACTGATGGACTTACCATGTGTTTAACTCATTTATCCTAAAGAACTCAGAATTGAAAATCCTTGTATTCTGCTTCCAGTGATCTTAACCAATTTAGATATCAATTTAGACACTCTGTTTAGCACAGCATAAACACACTTAATTTAGATTAAGGACAATAATAGTCCAGATGGTTTTCACCAAATCCCCCTAGCTATTGGAGAATTTGCCTATTAAAAAGAAGAATCTGTTTGACAGATATCTACTGGGTGCCCTTGACAAGCAGCAAAAGTAAAAGAATATACAGAGAATAGCAACTGATATTATGACAATTTATTAATATGGCTGAATACATGGATTCATATTTATAATAGGTTTATCATCTCATGAATACAATAATATGTAAAGTAATCACATTCAATAATATATAAAGTAAACAGCTAACATGCTTAATTTTATGGATACTAGTCTTGTGTCTTAATGGTATTGTTATATGGAAACGTATGATGGTCGAATTTTTAAAATTATATTTTATAATGTAAACTGTTTCTTCACTTATTCCTTATCTTTGACTCATTCTTTGAGTAAGTTACTAATTCTAAGCAATGCATCCCCAAAGTACAGAGTTAATTGATTCCTTATCTTTGTAGATTTGCAATGCAAAAGGTTCTGGAAACTATTTATTTAGTATCCTGCGTCACTTGCCATCATGAAGTATTCATCAGAATTTACGGGGAATCTGATTTGCTTTGCCTAACATATCAATGTATTTTGTTTCTTTGCTTGATTGTTCTACATTTCCAAAATAAATTATTAATTCGTTCAAAAACAAAACTATATATTACAAATATTTATACTCTAAAAATTGAAGTATTTTCATTATTAGTGATTCTTGACTCACAATTTTTTTGGGGGGAGGAAGTAATTTTTATTAAACATTTTATTCCAGATAAATGAATTATAATCTCATTTTTTTAAAATATATTTTTTACCACATTTGACCCAAGGTGAAAAGAGATAAAAAAAACATAATGAGAGCTAAATGCTATGTGCTAGGCATTGTTTATGTACATTATAAAAAACAAATAACTTAATCCTCAAAATTAACTTGTAAGGTACATTATTATCACACTCAATTACAAGACGAGGAAATGAAGATACCAAAAGATTCCGACAGTTAATTGTTCAAGTTTTAAACTCCTATGTCCCAATCCAGAGCCTGCATTTTAATTAATTTATTAATTTTTCATTTACTTATTTTGAGACAAGATGATACACTAACCCTCTGTTATAAAAGCTATTATTCATTTTATTTTAAATATCTACAAGGGGTTCAGTAATAGATACATTCATCAGTTCATATATAAATGTGGCACAATGGGTATAAAAATCTACAACCAATGTTTAAATGCTCTGTATGTGTGTATACGAGTGTGTGTGTGTGCATGTGTGTGTGCACATGTATGTATGTGTACATTCCCCTTAATGACATTTGCTTGAGTAGTAAAGAAAGGTCTAGGCTAGAATGTCAATGAAAAAACACAAGTTTTTCTTCACTCATAAAAAGACAACTCATAAAATAAACTTTTTAGGATTATAAGCTGAATAGTATATATATAGACGATGAAAAGTTAAAGTTAAGAATCATCTTTCACTGTGAAAATGAGCTATTTGGACTTGTGAATTAGTTTTTAAAAATGAATTGCTTCTCTTTAAAATTATGCTAATGATTGAGAAAAAGAATTTCCAATTTTGTACTGTTTGCCCAATTAGGCAAGCATGTAGCTTGGAGCTCTTGGGTCTTGGGTTATTTAGAGTACTGTATTCAACAATACCCGACACATTTGAGAATGATTAAGGTCACACTAATGAAAGAATAACATATACAATGAAACAAGGGAAAATAAACACTTGAGATCAACAAGGTTAATGCTGCATTAAAAACTGTTTTAATTGAGATTTTCCTCAGGCCATGGAACCATGGAGCAAATTCAGTGACTAGATATTCGTATCATGATCCACTCTGCAAAAGTCTGTGTTAAGGTCTACATTAACGTAGTAAGTCTAGCCTGTAAGAATATCAAAAGATGAAAGGGGCATCCAGTTATGCCTGGATTCTGCCATAGCCACCATGATATATATTTTTTGCTTATTTGTTTTACTCCAATTTATTTATTTGTTTATATTTATTTGTTATGTCCATTTTCATTGCCAAAAAACCAAGACTCCTTTATGCTAGCACACAAGAAGCAGTTTTCAGGCTGCAACTGGGAAACTTGTAGAATTGAAGGACAGTATTTCTTTTGGAAATGGGACTCGAATACTGGACAGATGTAAAAAAGCTAGCTAGGATATAAAACCTTAGGGTATCTCAGAAAGGTCCTGTTTGTCTCACTCACTTTGTCTTTTAAACTGTGCCTCATTTCTCTATGTCTCTCTTTCTTTCTTTCAGTTCCAATTCCACTGTGTACATCTCCTTCTTTCTTTTCTACCATCTACTTCTCTGGCTCATCTTGCATATGTCCTGGAAAGGTCACCCCATACTTGACTCTATGTTATTTTTTAATCTCAAGCACTGCTATCACTACTTGATCTCTGAGTTTTTCAATTCTGTGACCTATCTCCCAAAGGATTCATGAATCCTGCTCATTTTCTTCAAAATAGATACAAGTGACTTGACTTGGAAGATCAATGTAATGGTTGCCCTCAGGTGAAGAATCCACTCACAAAATAATAGGGTATGGCTGTGGCCTGTGCCCTTTTGGTAGATACAAAGCCACATCTGGCAAAATCAAATAGAGAGACACCCTATAGAATAACCAGTCAATACTCTTCAAATGTGTCAAGGTCATGAAACAGAGAAATAGATTGAGGTTCTGTCACAGTGTGAAGGAAACTATTGAGACAGGGAAACTAAATGGATTGTAGGATTGGGTCCCAGACCAGAAAAAGGACATTAGTGGGATGACTGGTAAAATTCAAGTAAGATTTGTAGATTAGTTGATAGTCTACATTAATGTTAATTTCCTGGCTTCAGTAATTATACTCCTGAAAGATGTTAACATTAGGGGAAAGCTAGGTGAGAGATACATGGAAACATTATAGTATTTTTGGCAAATTTTGGAAATCTAAAATACCTTCTTGATAAAAACACCGAAAAAAGCTATTTTACAACTCTCACTATCAGAGGACCTCTACCCACACTTCATTAATGTTCAATCTGATAATGATGTTAATTTTTTATACAAAATAAGAATGTAGGATTTTGTATTTATATTCTTTTATAATATGTTGATTTCTTTCAATAGACAATTCAAAGCGACTTTCAATTTTGTTATTTTACCTTTTTTTTCTGTTGCCTATATTTCTGCTCATTGGAGAAACAAGGTAAATACATTTATGTTGAAGTGTTACTGCATCTTGAATCTTAGAACATACAGATTGAATAATATGAGTTTAAAATCTGGAGTCAGGCTTTGTTCCTTTTCTGGGGTCACTGTCCTGCATGAGCCACAACATGGTTATGTTAATTCATACAAGGTTGTATGGAGGCCCATCCTTCTGGGTAGCTTAAAATTCTCTCCAAAGCCAGAAAGGCAGACAAATTTAGAAAGTAATAAAATACTAGAAACAAGGAAAAGGACCAGAATGGGAAACTATTTCCATTAACCCTATATTACATTTTCGGACTAACTTTTTTTTTAATTTAGGCTTTTGCTGTTGTGTTTTAGAGGTAATAACATTACCACAGAACATAAGAAACATACAAAGTTTCCTTAGTTTAAATAATACAGTGCGTAGCAAACAATGTGGTAATAGCTAATACTAATGTTAAAATATTTTCCTCCAGTCTTTTTTAAAAAATTTACTTATTTATTTTTAGAGAGAGAGAGAATGAGCAGGGCAGGGGCAGAGAGAGAGAGGAAGAGAGAGAATCCCAAGCAGGCTCCATACTGTCAGCACAGAGACCAATGCAGGGCTTGATCCCATGAAGTATGAAATCATGACTTGAACTGAAATCAAGAGTCAGATGCTTAACCGACTAAGCCCCTTCCTCCAATCTTTATTACATTTTTTCTGTATACATAGTATACAAATTAGGAATGATATTAAATTTTTTCTGGAAAAGTGATATAACTTGCTTCCAAGTAGTTCTTAGGGGTTTTAGTAGTTATTAGGAGTGTAAGTGAGTTTAAACAAGAGTCCTCAGCATGAGTTTTTATAAGAAATACATTTTTAGAATTAAAGAGAAAAAAAAGGAAGAGAAGGATACTATGTCAGAATAAAATATACAAAAGATGATTTTTTCTTATTAATAAACTTTATTATATTTTTGTCTCTTCCTGTATTCAAAAATGCATTTGTAATTATAAAAGTAAATTCTGAATACATTCTGGTTTTTAAAAAAATTCATTTAATATTGATGTATGAAGAAATGTGCACTCAATAAAATTTTGATCATTCAGGGGCCATTTTCTGCCTGGAAAAAAGTTAGCAAATACAGATGCGAACTTTTGCAGTGCTAACTATAAGATGGCAGAGTACTGTAATCTATTTGAGATAGTGATAAGGAGTGGAGACTCAAAGGCATGGCACAAAAAAAGGATATTGTCTGGTAAAGACTCAGAAATAGTCAAACTTGGTTTAAGTTTGCAAAATTCATTTGAAGTTCATAACGTGATGAACCTAGTGTTTTTCTCTATATTCCTAGAGCTTTGGAGAAGGTCTGGCTATAAAGTAAGATTCAGGAAGCAAATATATGCTGAAGATTTGAAATATACATCTCCAGTTTCCTCTTAACCTCTGTAAGTCTATGTTAATCCATTCATCGATCTATCTATTTATCATCATCATCCACTTAAAATTATTTATGGAAGGATACTGGGCTTCTATAGTGTAAAGGCTGACATGTAAATTTTAACCTCTCTGCTTACCCTGAAAAGCCATAAATATCCACTAAGAGAGCAATAAAACCACCCATAATGCATATCTACAACATAATTAGAAGAAAGAAAATACTGTAAACTCAAAAGTTATATGTAAGTAGAGATTTAAATGCCTCAAATCAGCAGAGTCAGCTCAGAAGCCCATTCCAGATCAGAAAGGTGGATAGTGTGCAGTAAAAAGGAGAGCACTCCAGCAGCCATGAGTGAAAACAAAAAGGCAAAATCACCCTCAGAAAGATAAATTCCCATCTGGAGTGGTGAAATGCTGATAGCAGATAGCAGCTGATAGCAGTTCTGTTGATCAGAACATAGCTTCCGGGGAATTAAGTGCAGGGAGTTTGGAAGTGAGAAGAATGAGAAGTGGAGTCTTAGGAAGGCACTGCTTAAGTAGAAGAGGGAGCTGGGTGCCTGGGTGGCTCAGTGGTTTAATTGTCAGACTTCTGCTTAGGTCATGATCTCCTGGGCTGAGATCTGAGCTCTGGGCTGACAGCTCACAGCCTGGATCCCACTTCAGATTCTGTGTCTCCCTCTTTCTCTGCCCTTCTAGTTGTGCTCTGTCTCTGTCTGTCTGTCTGTCTCTCTCTCACCCTCTCTGTCTCAAAAATAAATAAACATTAAAAAAATTACAAAAAACAACAAAAGAAGAGGAGAGAGCTAATATCAATGGAGGAAACGACCTTTAGAAATTTGGTTTTGATAGAAAAAGCATGAAGTAGAAATTATGCATCACAGAAACAAAACAGAATTCTAGGATCATAAGACATACCAACTACTCCCTCTGCAAAAAGTCTTTCACTAAAGAATCAGTACTTCACAAAAGAAACAGAAGAGGGTGCTCCTGAACTAAGAATGTAGTATGCTTATATAAAACTTAATGCTTATATAAAACTGTTACTGCTGGTCTATGAAAAAAAAGTTCAAAATCAATAGAAAATAGCAGATAGCATTCATACATTACATAATAAGAAAGAAGAGTAAAAATGATGCAGCTAATGATAGTTTGCTATCCTCCCTCAGAAGAAAATTAAAACAAAAACCCAAATGAGAAAAGTGTATTGAAATCTCAAGATATTTTGAAACAAGTATCTATATACATAGAACAACTTTTTTTTTTTTTAATTTTTTTTTTTCAACATTTTATTTATTTTTGGGACAGAGAGAGACAGAGCATGAACGGGGGAGGGGCAGAGAGAGAGGGAGACACAGAATCGGAAACAGGCTCCAGGCTCTGAGCCATCAGCCCAGAGCCCGACGCGGGGCTCGAACTCCCGGACCGCGAGATCGTGACCTGGCTGAAGTCGGACGCTGAACCGACTGCGCCACCCAGGCGCCCCTAGAACAACTTTTTGAATAAAAATTTTAAAAGCTCTGAGTAGATAAAAATCAGAAAGATAGTAGAGTTGACCAAAATGAGAAAATACATTACAAAAATTCTTTAAATTGAAACTAAATTATGAGCTGTCCAAGAGGAAATAGATTCAATTGAAAATATAATAGGCATCATTAAGAAAAAAACATGACAATACTCAAGAGAACAAAATGAAACAAGCAAAAGGTGAAAAGAATCAAAAAATAGTCATTAATATAAAAGATAAAGATGATCCAGTACATGTATAAGTGGAATGAATGAAGAAAACAATAGAACTAATACTTGAAACTATAATCCAAAAATAAAATAACTATGTATGCTGAAATATCTCCCCATGTATTTGGAACATTGTCCCAGAATAGTCAATTTCAAGATATATACCAGTTAGCCATTAGACTTAAAAAAAGTCAAGGAAAAACTGGGTAAAATATAAGTTCCTTACAATGGGAAAAAAATATCAAGTTGATATCACATTTCAGGAACAACATGCATAGACAACAGTGAAGTAGCATTGTAAAGAATCTCAAAGAAACGGTGAGCCAATTTTATATCCAGCCAACTTATCTTTCAAACACACACACACACACACACACACACACACACACACACACAATGAGTTTAAAATATGCAAGAACTTGGGGAATACTGTATCCAAGAAACCTTCCTGAAGTACTACTTAATTAAACCAACCTTAATTCAACCAAGAAATGACTGGAGAAAAGGAATGATAGTAATCATTATACAGTTAATTGTAGATATAAGTGTAGGACAAAGGGTGGGAACAAGGATTAATTGTTGCTTTGTTACAAGGTGAGAGCCAGAGTATCACTTAAAGCTAGCAAGTGAACAGGGCCTTATAAAAAGGTATCAGAATAAAGGTAAATATTACAACACAAATACAGACTATTCTAACTACCAAAACAAACAAAACCCCAAAGAAAACAGACCACACAGAGAAAGGGCCACAATCAATAGGACATGATATGGTCAATAAATATAAGATAAAATAATATGACCATTAAAACATAGAAATGAATGCAGTTTATTTTTCTCAAGATTTTCTGATTAGCTCATAAAGAGAAAAACCTACTCTATGCTGTAAAGAATAGGCACATTTAAATAAAGTAACTCAAAAAAGCTAAACATAAAGACTTGGGCAAAGATATACCAGACAGATAGAAAAAAAGAAAACAGCAGGATTATAGTCTTGCTATCAGATTTAGAGTTCAAGATAAGAGCATTAACCAGAATAAGGAACATTACTTTATAACAATAAAGGTCGCAATTTATAATGAAGATATAATAGTAAATATCTGTATGATAAATAATACAAACTACTTTTATAAAACAGTAACTACAGGAGCTGCAAGAAGAAATAGAAATACATTAATGACAAATATTTAAGACAGCTCTCAGTCTAAGATAGATCAAGTTGACAAAATGACAGATATAGAGCAACTAAATAGAGTATAATTAATTAGACAAACCTTATAGTTCTCCCTTCCTATTTCTTTTTCTAGTTTTATACCTCAGTAATAGAGAATATATATTCTTCTCAAGTACTTGCTGAACATTCTTCAAAATTGTTTATATATTACAAAAGTTTTAATAAATTCTACAAAGCAGAAATAACACAAACAGGAATCTCTGACCATAAGGTAATAAAATATAGACATTAATAATAAAATCATAATCAAAAGAATTCTTGTCTAGATATTAAAAACTCTAAATAAACAACTTTTGTGTCAAAAAGAAAATGTAAACTGAAATTGCAGAATTTCTAGAAGCAACGAGAAAACACTAAGTAGCAAAATCTGTTGGGTATAATTAAAATTGATCAGAGAAAATTTTATGTCATATATATATTTTATGCCATATATATATGTATGTGTGTGTATATATATATATATATATATATATAAAAGAAATAACAAAGGGATTCCTCCCCCCAAAAACCCCAAAAACAAAAAAGGAATACAAATGATAAAAGAAAAAAGTCATATGGTAGATAACTGAAAAATAGTAACACTAATCAAAATGTTGTTTCATTTTATTTAAAATAAAATTTTCTTTTAATGGTTATTTATTTTTGAGAAAGAGAGAGAGAGAGACAGAGTGTGAGCAGGGTAGGGGCAGAGAGAGAGGGAGATACAGAATCTGAAGCAGGCTCCAGGCTCTGAGCTATCAGTACAGAGCCTGACGTGGGGCTCAAACTCACGGCCTATGAGATCATGACCTGAGCCAAAGTCGAATGCTTAACCAACTGAGCCACCCAGGTGCCCCTATTTTTTTTATTAAAAAAAATTTTTTTTAACATTTATTTATTTTTTGAGAGACAGAGAGAGACAGAGCAAGAGCAGGGGAGGGGCAGAGAGAGAGGAAGTCACAGATTCCAAAGCAGACTCCAGGCTCTGAGCTGTCAGCACAGAGCCCCACAGGGGGCTCAAACTCATGAACTATGAGATCATGACCTGAGGTGAAGTCAGATGCTTAACCAACTGAGCCACCCAGGCGCCCCTATTTCATTTTAAAAATTAGCAAAATAAATACTAATTTAAGATTAAAAAATGATAAGTCACATATAACAACGTAAGAAAGAAAAAAGGGAAGCAATCATAAAAATTGTAGAATATGTTGCACAAACATATGCTAACAAAATCAAAAACCTAAATGAAATGCATAATTTCTTAGGAAAATATAATTTATCATGACTGGCCCCAATAAAGATAGAGAAACTTAAATAGACAGGTTTTAGTCAATGTACAATACTAAACTCTAAATGGAGAAGAAACAAATGAAACAATATGAATATTAGAGATAAATTCCTTTATAAACTGGGTGTGAGGAAAGGCTTTCTTATGACTCAAACTTGACAAATTTGACTACATAGAAGTGAACAAGAATCTTTGTACACTCCAAAACACCAAAGTCAACATTAAAAGATACATGACAAACTGAGACAAAAAGATGTGTAACATCTATCAATGATAAAAGGCTGCTCTCCTTCACACAAAAACTCTTAAAAAGTGAAGGGAAAAAAAAGAAAAAAGAGACTAAAAACTTGATACAAAAATGTACAAGAGGTAGGAATAGACAATTTACAAAAAGTATTCACACGTCGTCACATGTGAAAAGATGCCCAATTCCTTCATCACAAGAGAACTGCAAATTAACACTATATTGAGATACCACTGCTTACCCATCAGATTGGCAAAAATTCAAAAGCTTGAGGACAGGGGTATCTGGGTGGCTCAGTCGGTTAAGCTCCTACTCTGGATTTTGGCTCAGGTCATGATCTCACAGTTGGTGAGATTGAGCCCCTTGTGGGATTTTCTCTCTCTCCCTCTCTTCTGCCCCTCCCCCTGGTCACACTCTCTCTCACAAAATAAATAAATAAACATTAAAAAAAAAAACTCGAGGACACACCCTTTTGGCAGGGTTGTGGAAGACCTGGTCTCCCTCATATCTTGCTGATAGCTGGTCAATATGAACACAACCTCTCTTGAGGGGAATTTGGCATAAAATGGACACATTTTACCTTTCGATCCAACAACAGTCATTACTCTAAGAAATTTCTCTAAAGTTTCATCTTTAACAATATGAAAAACCTCAGAAACGTACAAGGTTATTCACTGCAGTACTGTTTTACTAGCAAACCATGGAAACAACCTCAATATCCAATCAGGGATAACAGTTTAAATAAACACAGCATATGCACACGGAGCTGCAAAACCTATGGGAAAAATCTCTATGATCTGATATAGTGATTTGTGGGAGAGATTGCTAAACGAAAACCTTCCTATGCTCATTCTTGGAAAAAAAAAAAAGGTATACAAAAAAGAGCCGGAAACTAAAGAAACTGCTTAATTAAAGGAGGTGGGCCTGAACGATAAAGTCAAAGGGATAGGAAAGGAGGCTTCTTTGTACTTCTTTACAAACCTCATCAGTGTGCTTCTATTCGAAAAAACAAAACTGAATAAAATAAGATGGAAAAAAATACCCTAAAATTGAATATAAACAAAAGAAAATGAACCTAACTGTATATGAAATTGCTAACCACTCAGGATAAGAAAAAGGCAAGTATTAGAGAAATTACAGATTTGGGGGTCAGGGTTTCATTATACAAAGACTCAGAAGATAAAAGCATTGAGGAAATATCACTGAGGTTGGAGAATAACTGTATTTATAATGCTGCACAATTTTGGTAGGCTTTCCTGACAGTGCAGTTCAGGATACTGGTTTCTGAAGCTTGGGGTTAATTTACATTAGTTCTTATGCCTTTTACACTGGGAAGCCCTGTGGGTCTGGCATTTAGGATCCTCTTGAACAAAAAGTTGCAATAACAAAAGTTTCAAGGGTTTGGGGGTGGGGCAAACATTAATTTTAGTGATTTAGACCTAAGGCCAGACTAGAATTTAATAATTCAGAGAGGAGGCACAGGTCCCTAGAAAGGATAGGTTTGATGAAATTCTCTCTGACTGACACTTGTTCTTAAGCTGATAGTGACCTTAGAGAGCTGATAGGTTCTTTGGGCATTATGGAGGCTGCAGAAGTGGACTCCATTCATTATGAGAATCTGCCTTTCTAAGTAAAGACAACAATCTCAGAACTATTGTAGATACTGGGCATTTGGCTTTCAATGGAATGTAAGGCATAAAGTTATTACAGCAGGAAACTTACAAAAGCCTGGTAATTCAAAGCAGGTATCTCTTTAGGGAGGGTCTATCAGAGTTCTGCCACCTGTGTGGGACCAGGAATGGCATTTTGGCTTCAGGATGCAAGGTCTTATTTAGAGATGAAGTAATACATGAATCTTGGCCTGTAAAGCTTCTAAGAGGGAAAACTTAGGGAAGAGGTCGGGCCCAGCGCAGGAGACTGGAGACTGATGGCCTTCTTTCTCCTTAGTTGTCAAATTTTCCC
The DNA here is from genome assembly GCF_016509475.1 of Prionailurus bengalensis. Lineage (NCBI taxonomy): Eukaryota > Metazoa > Chordata > Mammalia > Carnivora > Felidae > Prionailurus > Prionailurus bengalensis. Next base: position 82,119,822 of record NC_057348.1, read on the forward strand.
CTACAGGGGGATCAGTCTATTCTACAGGCTGCTGAGTGGATTACACAGCTCCAACTGGGGAGTGCAGACAGGTGAGAGGTCTGGAAGTTAACTAGCTCCTAGCATGCTCTCCCATGCTAGAACAGTCTATATTTTAATTTTGACTCAGACTGAACATTGACAGATAATGAGGGCTTTAGGAATTGTTTAGCCACCATCTTCCAGGGAGCCAAGATAAAGACCGGGATAGGTTATGAGAAAGAAAAAATAAATAAAAAATTTTGCTTTAATTCTTCACTTTACCTTATCAGTGAAGATTTTAAAGATGTAGAAAAAAAAAATAGCTCAGAGAAATGACCGCATTTTACCATGGTTTTGGTGATGGTTATGATTGCTGTTTTCTTTTATGTCCCTGAAATAACACTTTCAATGGAATGTTCAATGGTTTTGTGGTTCAAAGTGTTCTTGATAAGATCTGGATGTGTTAGTCCAAGTGAAATTTGCAATTAACTGTTGATGACATTACTTAACACAGCTCTCATATTGTAACATTTTCTGAGGCCCTTTTTCATTCAAGAAATATTTATTGCTCATCTACTTTGAGGGAAGCAGTGGACTAAGCTGGAAGGTATAGGAATAAGTCTCAATATCCATGGAATGACAATTTTGGTCAGAGCCAGTCTGTTAACAAATACTTTCACTAATTATTAATTCATTATAATTTATGGTATACGCTACCAGGAGAAGTGTATGTATATTTTACTCTACCTAAACTCTCAGGTAATTTTTGAAGAGCTTGGAATCACAGGTTGTTACATTTCATGGGTATAATTCATTACAATTGATTTAAATAGACCTAATGCAATAAGTCAGCAACACACTTGTCAATTGGGTATTTTGGGGTGAATTCACACAACGGATGTCATTTTTCTAGTGAAGCAGTCTTTTTAAATTGAATGAACTTGATATATACAAGAAAGTTCTAACTATTTAAAATCTCTGGGGACAACTAAATATTGAACATCAGTGCAGTTAAGGGCTTGGAAAAATGAAATTTAAAATTTACTTATGTTTATTATATTAGATGAGCTGAATTCTACTTAGGAATATGCCCTAATTTCATTTTCTATTTAATATGCAGCCTCAGAGCATTGTTTAATTAAAATGCCACTTAGACCAGTGAAATGGATCAGACTGAGCACAAATCTACGGCTGCTAACCAATGTGCAGAAGGATGAGCTCGCTCTCTGTAGTGGTGCCATCTGAGCCACTGCCCACAATGCTGGGTCAGAGAAGCACCATGACACTTCTGCATGCCATTAAATAGTAACATCAGTTTTGCTTTTGCCATGACACTCATGGATCCTAAGAGACTTGCATGCTTCATAAATAAGCAAGCTGGACATCTATCAAATTGGGGTGATGTGGGGTTGTCATAGAGCCTCTACTTTATCTGGTCTGCTGAGTTTTGGGTCTTTCTGCCAGAACAAAGAAGGAGTGCATAGACATTTTTGAAAAGGACGCTGAAAAAAAATCCATAAAAATACCAATTGTCAACAGTCTCCAGGGAGAGGAAGGAAAAGAGGATAGCTTCCGTATTTTCCATCTGTGTCATGGAATGTTTTTAAACATTAACAGAATAGGCAGGCTGACCAAGCTCACAGTGCTCTGTTTTATACTTGTTCTGGGTGGAGAAAACACCTACTTGTCAGCAGTACCTGTCACAGATAGATCACAGGGTGTCAAAGGTAGTGAGAGTTGAGACACAAGATAGGGAAAGGCTTTTCCCATAGCGTGAAAAGAGGAGGTTGAGTATTCAGAGTGTAACTGTAACAATGAGATTTCTGATTCCCTACCTGGTATTAATTTAAGGCATTACTGCTGCCTTTTAAAATTTAATGATGGGAATGTCCACATGCAGACATTAAATTATATTCATATAGCCAGATGTGTGTGTGTGTGTGTGTGTGTGTGTGTGGGATTGTCCCAATGTTCTCTTCCAAAATAATTTCCTGTCTATATGATTTTAGCTAGATCCCTAGGTAGAGATATTGGAATCATAGTCTCCACCCCCTACCCCATCTTGGCAATATAGTGTAGTGAATGGTGACTTCACAGGACATAAGCATCTTTACATTTGAGGTGGGTGAATGGTATAAATATGACAAATACACCTTCAGTTACATTACAATTAATTAAATCATCATAATACCAGCCAGCATAAAAAAGCACCAAAGTGTCTATTAATATAGATTATGCTGGCATCTACCTTCAAATATGAGCATTCGCTTCAAATATGGGGCTTTACTGAAAGGGGGGAGTGGTGCAGTTTTAATACAAATCCTAAATTTCCTGTTCCACATAAAACAGAGTGATGCTTTCCATTAGTAAGTTCCTAGCACAAAAGAGGGCAGAACATTTTTCCCAGTGATATGGTCACTGTGATTTACATGAATGTTCACCTATTTAGCTCTGTCCCATATCTGCAGTGTTCCAGGACAGAAGGACTGGATTAGATGTAGGAATAGGGAAATGAAATCTCATCCTAATAAAACCCAGAATCCTTTTTGATAAAATTAATAATATGGTAGTGAGGTATGATGTAGTAATGTAAAAAAAAATAGAGGATTTGGAATTAACAGCATGTACTGCATCGCTGCTTTGCATTATGGTAGAAAGAAACAGAAAAACATAAAGAGCTGAGGATGGGATATCCTAATGCTATCTGCAGGAAAAGACCTGGAATAGGAAACACGATGCCTGATGTGTCTGCAAGGTATCCAATGCCTAAAACACTGGGAAAATCTTGGAGAGCACTTCACCCCAGTGAAAAATATTGTTCTTATAAAGCTGTCAGAGTCTGTCTGAGCTGGGGTTACCTGGCATGTAAGAGCCAGTCATTCCCACAAATTAGGCTGCCCTGCAGGCGTGTCTAACTTACATGCCAGCCTTTCAGGAAATGTTAAAGGCCCAAGCGGAGCTGTGATTTGTACCTGTGGTAACAACTAGACTGTGTGTAAATCATACAAGCAGTGACAGTGTGATATGATGTAGCATTCAGCAACTTTGCGAGAGTCGACATGTAGAAATCCAAACTTTCCACAGCAGTGGCACTGTGCAGACAAAGCACACAGACTGTTTGGGAGGGTTACCTGGTCCAATAGAGGGAATCAATAATTTTTATTTGTAAAGGCCTTTTGAGGCAAAAATCACTGGAAATATTGATTTGTACACAGAACATCACTAGCTGAAATATTAATTGATATGATAAAGGGGTCAAGGTCATAGGCTACATTTTCTTTTTTTAAAAAAATTGTTTAGGGGCGCCTGGGTGGCGCAGTTGGTTAAGCGTCCGATTTCAGCCAGGTCACGATCTCGCGGTCCGCGAGTTCGAGCCCCGCGTCGGGCTCTGGGCTGATGGCTCAGAGCCTGGAGCCTGTGTCCGATTCTGTGTCTCCCCCTCTCTCTCTGCCCCTCCCCCGTTCATGCTCTGTCTCTCTCTGTCCCAAAAATAAATAAACGTTGAAAAAAAATTGTTTAGTGTTTATTTTTAGAGAGAGAGAGAGAAAGCGGGGCAGGGACAGAGAGTGAGGGAGACACAGAATCAGAAGCAGGCTCCAGGCTCAGAGCTGTCAACACAGAGTCCTACGTGGGGATCAAACACATGAACCAGGAGATCATGACCTAAGCTGAAGTCAGACGCTTAACCAACTGTGCCACCTAGGCACCCCTAGGCTCCATTTTTAGTGTAGTCTCAGATTCTTCTCTAAGTTTGCATTTTCAGAATGCAAATGTGTATCAGCTCTGACACACACAGGGCATATAGTCCAGACTGGAAGTATAATTAACAATGATAGTTTTTTTTTTTTAACATTTATTTTATTTTATTTTTTTGAGAGACAGAGTGTAAGGGGGGGAGGGGCAGAGAGAGAGGGACTCACAGAATCCAAAGCAGGCTTCAGGCTCTGAGCTGTCAGCACAGAGACTGACGCTGGGCTCAAACCCATGAACTGCGAGATGGTGACCGGAGTTGAATGCTCAACTGACTGAGCCACCCAGGTGCCCCAACGACAATAGTTTTCAAAACATGTTAACACACTTTTTTTTTCACACTCCTGTGTGGGTGACTCTCCCTCTATTTAAGCACTCACTTATTTTAGGAAATCTAGGCCTGCTTAAGTGGGGATATCAAGAGGAGGAGTCAAGAATCGATGTCTGACTTCCATGGGAAGTCATGGATGGGAGTAGAAACTGGAGGTGCAAAGTCCTGGGAGACAGGACACAGGATGCGGAGTCCTTACAACTCTGGTCAAGGGCAAGAACCATAACGTGAGCAGGTATAAGCCATTCTGCAGCACAACAGCAATGACAAAGAACAGCTGGCTGACCCCAGACCCACCCTCATTACCATAGGGATACCTGCTCATCGACTATACATACATCTAACATGTAGGAGGAGAGAAGAAACCCACTGCAGAAAAAATCTGATACAGCATTTGAGCTTTAATATTGACACACTATTACCCTCCTCCATCCCCCACCCTCAATAAGGCTGTTTTCAACTTAAAAAACAGCAGGAAAAAGCCCTTAGTTGGCAGATTCAAATTTTTTTTATCCTCCATCAAAGTAACCAAAGGTCCAAAGCAAATGATTAATTATATAAAATTAAAGTCTATAAAGTTTTCTTACATATGAGTTGTAGTTTACAAATACCAACCTGGCTGTAATAGCATTAAGTCAAAATTAAGTATTTATTTAAGTAACTATATTTGACAGAGATACTATAGGCTTTGGCAACAAATTTGATTTGAATTTTGGCTTTCCTTGGATAAGTCTCAGTTTTTTTTATCCTGCACTGTGTTACAGAGAATAGAAATGTAGACTGGCTAACATGCTTGGCACTCACTAAATGTTAGACACTACTATGACTCCTACTACCGCTGTTGCTACTCTGTCATCATCATCATCATCATCATCGTTGACAGCAGGAATTATAAAAGCAGCAATGGTAGGACCTGATGGAGTAATGGGTGCCGAGGGAACTTAGGGTCCATACTTGGAGGGTGGGCAGGTAAAAATCATTAGTGGTTTGCCTCATTACTGGAAGAAGAAGAAGGTTTCCTAGAATTATCTGAAATGTGGAAAAGAGATGATAAAAGTGGGTGTGGAAAGTGGGGACTGGAAAATTACTAAGTAGGTGGATCCTTTTCATTCTATTCTTCCTGTGTGAACTTGGCTTGAAGGCTTCAAAATAAGTAGACTAACATTTGGGAATGAAGCTTCAGCTGTGTGAGGAGAGGCCTGGATTATAAAAAAGATACTCTGGTACAAAGGGATGCCACCAGAATTCATAAGGAAGATTTTCTGAAGACCAATACAATTATGTCTGATTATAATTTTCTATTTAATATACATGTAAATGACTCCATTACAGGGAAATATTATGCTCTGGATTTTTATCTGAAAAAAGCAAAGTAACAAGCATATTTAAAATTATTTCTTTAGTTCACAAATCAAAAATGACACCAGTACTACAAATACAGCCCTTGAAGTAACAATGATAATTAAGATAAGAATGATATTTTCGTTACAATATTCTTTTTTGTTTGATCTGGCAACATTTTCTTTTAGTAAAATTTTAAGTGATTGAAAAATCTATTTCTGTTCAAAGACCAATCAATTACTGTCACTCAGAGATAATACTTAAAAGTAAACGATAAAATCTGTGGTTTAGAATTACAGTGTTAGAAAAAGAAAGATTTTTTCCCACTGGAAAATAAATAAAAGGTGATGTAGAACCCGAAAGTTACTTTATGGGTGTTAAAAATTAGCATACTATATACTCAGCAACCTGATAGAGATACAAATGAGTCCTAAATCTGCTGTGATGTAGGGTGTTCCACAGCGAGAGGGGAGGGCTGGAAAACTCAGGAAGCCCAGATGTCACAAGACAGACTGAGAAAGACTCCGTGGGCAGCGAAGAAAAAGAAGCAACAAAGAGAGGGAAAGAATATGGTATACTATTGAGGAAAGGGACTTCTATTGAGTTCCAAAGACTGTGTCATAACCATCTGCTTTGCCTCCTTCATGGTGAGAAACTTTAAAGACAGGCAGCATATCTTACTCATCTTTGTATTTCCCAAATCTAGTATTAAATGTTCAGCACAGGCATTTGTTAAAGGAATAGATGAGATCCTGTACCCATGGTGATGCTGGGAAAGATAAAATGTCTCATACCTGCATTTGAAGAGCACCCTCAGATTGGGTAGCACAAAACATTTTGGCTTTCTATGACATTAATATCTTAGTTTTGTTTTGTTATGTTATGTTATGTTCTTTTTTTTCAAAGTATTAATTCAATTTTTAGTTAGGTATTCTTGTAGTGAGAGTGTTTGCCCCATATTTCAAATATTTCCAGATGTGCTGGGTTAGGGCAGAAAGGCAGAAGAAAAAGTTGATATTGGCCATGCCCCATAAAGCTAACTTCCTACCTAGTTCGTTACCCCAACACAGGTATTAGAGAAGCACATATGGGTTAAAGAAAATGTTTTAGTAAAGAATATGAAAAATAGTCATTAAAATTTTAGTCACACTGGTTTTGGTAACAAGTTTTGCTAACTACTGGTTTTAGTAGTTTTTATTTTCCCTTTATGGACATTGCTTTTAACAAGCAGACTAATACTATTATTTTTTTACATTTTACAATAACATGGATGAAGTAGCACTGTGCAAGACTTTTACGTTTTCTTAGTTCAATTTTGCAAACCATTGTACACTTCCAAATTTATTCTTTTATATTTGAGACCTAGACACAATTTTTTATTGAGGCAGATCCCAAATTTCTCTCAAACTCTTTCTAGGGGCGATATATTTAGACTCTTGTTAGACATAGAATTCATTGTAAGTGAAGATGCCTAATATAAAATACTTAAGAAAATCATAGGAATGAAAGAAATTTTCAGATATCACTAGGTTCATTTCCATTTCTTCTATTGGCTTTATATTTACCATAGTGGACAGAGAGATGGATCAATGCCTTTTATTTCATTTTATTCACAGATTATTTTTTATTTGAACATTACAAAACTCACTACTCATTTATTCAAGTTTTACTGAATACTGTGCTAATAGCTAGAGATTAAAATTTTTCTGGGTGGCTCAGTTGGTTAAGTTTCTGACTCTTGACTTCAGCTCAGGTCATGGTCTCACAGTTCATGAGATCGAGCCCCACATTCTCTTTCTCTCTCTCCCTCTCTCTCTGAGCCTCCCTTGCTCACCGGCTCTTTTTCACTCTCTCTTGGAATAAAAACATAAAAACTTAAAAAAAATTTCTGTGTAAAGGGATTCACTGTACCAGTATACTTTAGAGATATTGTGGGTTTTTTCCAGACCACCACCATAAAGCAAATAAGCAAGACAAATGAATTTTTTGGTTTCCCAATGCATATAAAAGTTGCAGTACGTTATACTGTAGTCTATTAAAATGTGCAATAGCATTACCTCTAAAAAATGATGTATATATCTTAATTAAAAAGTTCTAAAAATGCTATCATCCCAGTAATAATCACTGATCACAGATCACCATAACAAATAAAATAATAATGAAAATGTTGGAAATATTATGGGAATTACCAAGTTGTGACACAGAAACACAAAATGAGCACTTGCCATTTGGAAAATGGCACCAACAGACCCTCAGTGCAAGGGTGCACAAACCTTCAATTTGTACAAAAAACTCACTAAGTTCATTAAAGAGAAGCGCAATAAAGTGAGGAGAAATTCTATAAATTGGGAAATGTCAAGGTAGAAGTATGTGCAGGTGTTCAAGTGAAGAGATGACTATTTATAGGAGGAACTGTAGTGGACAGCAGATGCTTTATAGGGAAGTTTCCCTAGAGCTCTGTCATAAAATATGAGTCAATATTTACCTGGCAACTCTTCTTACTGAGGGCAGTTTATTCTATGATGAAAAAAAAAGGCATTTAATCTCAATAAATGCTATTTGTGTTCCTGTCCCAATGTACCCAGGAGGTTATCTTTTAAATTTTTCATGGTCAAAATTATACCCCTTCCTGCCTCACTTCAGTTATTTAGCACCATGGAAACACTAAATTCAGCTATAATCGATCAATACTATATATTGGGTGCTGTGCAGAGTGCTTTACGTGAATCCTCTCATTTGATCCTCAAAGCAACTCTGTGGGGGAGGGGATTATTTTAGTGTGCTAAGTAGTTAAATAATTTGCCCAATGTCACAACTAGAATTAGTTTTGACAAGGGTTGTGAGTGGCAGTGCTGGAATCCTTTTGAAGAGGGGATTCCTTTTTGGACTGTCCCTCCTTAGAATTCCCACTGTCTTGAATATTGGTATGAGAATGTGGATACATCCCTCATTTATGAAAAATGCCCCAAAACTCTGAAATAATGTCCACCTTATTCTTCAGTAGGGGTCCAAATTCAATATTTTTAAAGCCCGTTATATTACATTTCCTTGTTCTGCAATAGATGTAGTTGTACAGAAAGATATCAACATACAGTATCTCAGCTAACATCAGAGTCATAATGTAATCATCAGTATTTATGCAGTAACACAGGTTATATTTATGAGGACACTCAGAAACATTAGAAACTAAAAATTCTTCTGGCATTTATGTGACAAGAAAATATGGATGTACTTGGAAGTCTATTTCATTTTATTTGAATTGTAATGCCATCTGCCAAAACTCTCAAAAACTACTGCTCTGACAGCATCAGAAAGGAACTTTGTGTGAGAAATCGGCATCTGTTTTTTTTACTTAATTTACAAAAGACACATTTTGTTTGCATTCATAAGAGCATTTTGCAAATTTACTACCCAATTAATATGTCATTCTGTGACACTGACAAAATAATCAGATTCTTAAATGAGTCTCATTTCTTTTGTTTTAACTCTACAAAGCATGAAAAGATTATATGGTGTAGCACAGAAATTTACTGTTTCAATTTATAATAATGCCATCTTTCCTCTATGAAGATGACATGACTAGCATCACCTGGGCATTGGCTTCAGGTAATTTCTAATAATGACAGTGAATTTGTGCCCAGTCATCCTTGCCTGGTTCCTACTGTGATATGAAGGTTGTACATTTGTGAAATGATGAATAGGATTTACCCAGAGTTAGAGACTGTAGAACAGAATGAAATTAAGTTTCAGAAGAACGGACTCCAAGATCATAAATTCTTTGAAAGTGTCTGGTGAGAGCTGAAACTGGCCAGATATCTGTCCACATGTTTCACAGATACATGATGGAGTAGACTTTGTATTTAACATGCTAGATATGGCAGAGGGGTACACTAACAGATGAGATCCTTACCTCTGAATAATTTATAATCTACTTAGAGAGGTAAGAGCATCTAATGTAAAAATAGATCCATAAAGAGTATTTATGAATGAAGATGCAGGTATGACTTAGTAATATACATAGATACTGTATGATTTCACACACCGTAAGTATGCCTTTAATTTTTCAATAGCTTCAAGACCTACTGATTTTCAAGTAGAATCACGAAGGAAGCAAAGAATGCAAGTAGGACACTACTTGGGGAAAAAAATAAGATGAGTTCAGGGGCACCTGGGTGGCCCAGTCAGTTAAGCCTCTGATTCTTGGTTTCAGCTCAGGTCATAATCCCATGGTTCCGTGGGTTCAAGCCCTGCATCGGGCTCTGTCCTGGCAGTATGCTTGGGATTTTCTCTTCCCCTCTCTCTGCCCCTCCCCCACCTGTCTCTGTCTCTCTCAAAATAAATAAATAAACTTAAAAAAAATAAGATGAGTTCAGGTATGGGTTAGGGAGAAGTAGGTGAGAAAGATGGATAGTTTTGCAGAGAACACGGGAATGTATGTGAATTGTAAGATAATCACCTATTTAGAGAAGAGAATTTATGTTAGAAAACAATAAAGGGAAAGGCTGTATGTGTAATGTAGATCAATTGATGGAATGTTTTAAAAGTAAAGTCTACCCTCAATGTGGGGCTCAAACTCATGACTCCGAAATCAAGAATAGCATACTTTACCGACTGAGACAGCCATGTGCCCCCGATGTAATGTTTTTGAATAGCAGGTTGAAGACCCTTAAGTAATTGGTAACTATTGTAGTGTCAGAATAAAAAAAAAAAACAATATCATAGATATATTTGGGGAAAACCTTAATCAGGTACTTGCATTCTTGATATTTGTACCATTAGTATATAGCACATGTCCAGAACAGTGCTTAGAATAAAACAGATAAATGAACAAGGAGGTAATAAGTTGGTTACTCAAGGGGACAGCTGCATTTCTGTGGCTGTCCTGATTCAAACCCTCTTTCCTATATATTTCTTATATTTTACTGTATTATCCTCTACAGCATCAGTCTTAGTGGGAGGTGTCCAACTATAGAAGTTGAAAAGCCCAGATACTTGATTTCTCCAGAAACTTGAAAACTAGGGCATGGACCTATATCCAATCCAGACTTGGACAATCAGACACAACCACCTGAAATTTTGAATCTGGAGTCAGTGATTCAAAGAAGCAGTAACTGAAGAATTTATTGTAGTGGTGGAAGAGACTGCCACAGCTGTTTCTGGGGGCAGCCGTGGCAGTCTGGCTAGAAACAGCAGTATCTTCCTTGCCCTGTCCCTGTGGGATGACCCTGGCTGAGATTCTGGCTAGGAAAACTCCCTTTTGTTTTTCCTTATTTTCCAAGTCTGTCTTTTTTCCGTACCTTCTTCATGATTCTCTAAGCTTCCCAAAGCCTTTCAAAAACTTCATTTTCTGCATTAAAGAATCAGAATCAGTTTCCCTTGCTTGTACTTAAGAACTCTGATAAAGGTGTTCAAGGCAGGAGATGACTAGGATCCTATTTGGGGATAATCATGATGGGCAGAGTGAAGAAAGGACACCAGTGAGAGACACTGACAAGGAAGAATCTACAGATCTGGTAACTAGCAACACATTGCTATTCTGTTCTTGCTTCACTACACTGTTTGCTGGAATATGTGCATGACATTGCCTAAGGGGTAAAACAGAGTGAAACAAAATATTTGCAAGTATATACCCTAACGGATTCATAATAAAGTGTTTGCAGAACATGCAGATATAATGTCTGTTAAGTGTGATATTTCTTCAGAAGATAGAGCAAACTGGGGGAGTAGTGGTAAACAGAAATGAATTTTTAAAATAAAATGTCTTTCTATAGAATGAAAGAGTGAAACTTTCATGACTCAGTATACTTTTCTGACTCTGTATATGCTTATGAGAACCATCTAATTGTTTTCATGGACTTTTTAGTCTTGTATCCAGTCTTTTTAGTCTTGTATCCAGTCTTGTTGCCTAAATCAACATGGCTGAAACTGAATCACAGTCTTTACCCCCAACAGGTCTTCCATTAACCTGTTCTGTCCTAGTTACCAGCATTGCAGCTGCCAGATGTCCAAACCAGAATGACAGCCACCATGAATTTCTTCCTCCTTCTTCTGATTATTTAAGAACTCCTTTACTCCACTCCTTAATCATCTCTCACATAATTCCTCTCCTTTCCATTCCTATGATTGTTGCTAAAATCTCATTTCTTATCCAGAATTTTGTAATTGTTTCCTAATTTTTCCCTTTGCCTCTACCTTGTCCCTTCCAATCCACCCTATTTCCTACCACCAGAGTAAATATTCAACAAATGCAGATTCACTAATTCATTTTCCCTTCCAGAAATCCCTTGGTCCTTTTCTCTGTGCTTGCAAGTGAGAATGGCACACTAGGTCTGTCACGATCCGTCACTATCACATCTTTGCAAGTGTATCTCCTTTCTCACATTAACATTTTGTGCTCAGACTTTTCTTCATGCTCAGACTCTACCACAGTCCCTTGATTCTTGGCTTTTGCATATGTTGTTTCCTCTGCTTCTTACTTCCCTTTCCCAGCTAAATTCTGTCTTCTATGACTTAGCTAAGTGTTACCCTTCTTAGAAGTGTCCCCTGACCATCATTCTTAGCAACATAGTCATGGCTATACTTCATAACCTTGGTTCAAATGTTATAGCTCTTCTCATTTGTAATATAATAGTTGATTTTAACATCTTTCTCCACCATTAGATAGTGGGGACTATGGGGACCACATAGTTCATTGATTTTTGTATCCTTATATCTCAATGAGTTTTGAATTTCTAGTATCTAGGCTTTGCCCAAAGTAAGTCCTTTTGTTGTAGGAATGAAAAGAGCACATATTCCTTATGAAATCTGAAAGATTTCTATAACCACACTTTAGTTAATTTTATAATCAATAAACAGTTCTTTTTATAAAGTGAGAGAAGGTCTAAGGTATATTCATTAAATAGCACTTAGTCTACAATAAAGCTTGATCTGTAAGATACAATATACAATTGTTTCCAAAATGTTCAATAGTCAAAATGCTAGTTCTTTTGAAGGAGGAGAATAATTTATTAACAACATTCTTACCCCAAGGGGAAAGAAAGTTCAGAAAGCTGTCTTGCCTTTTCCTCCAACTTCAAAATAGATTTTCACAGACAGGGTCCTTTAGTAACTCTTGTTTAATGCAAATATCTCTTGTGTTGTGGGAAAAACAGGAAAGAAAATGGGAGGGGGAATACAGATAAAATAGAATAAGAGATTATGAGATAAATAGACTAAGAAAAATCCTTAAAATTTTAAAGTCCACTGAAAAGAGAAGGAAGAGGGAAGTCAAGGCAAACAGTCAAAAGTGCACAGAAAGCCCCAGCTCCATGCTTCCTGAGATTGAATCTTAACAGGAAACTGGTATTGCCTTCAGCTTTTGGTTTCTTTTCCAATGTTGTGCTCAAAGTATTCCCTCATCTTCATCACCCAGCTCTTCAAGGTCAAAAACATCCACAAATAATCAGGCATTTGATTGTCAGTCTGTGGGGCAATTTGCACCCTCTGCACTTTTGCAGTTCAAGAGGAGAGGGGATAGAAATGACCCAACACAGAAACTATGATCTAGTGTTACAGAAACTATGATCTAGTGTTACAGGTATTTTCCTAGTTACTTAATATATTTTCAAGCTCAAATTAACTTGGAATACCACTCTAAAGAGAAAAAGTTCTACACAGGTGCTATTATTTTTCAATTTTTTACCATGAATGAAGTTTTCCTGCTAAAAAGAACTTGGAAGACATCATGAAATTGAAAAAAAAAATGCTAAGGACATGATTCAAATGTAAATACATTCTCTTTTTTTTAACTGGAGGTTTTTTTTTTAGACTGAGGTATAATTGGCATTATATTATTTCAGATGTACAACATAATGATTCGATATTTGTATATAGTGTGAAATGATCAGCATAAGTCCAGTTAATATCCATCACTATATGTAGTGACATTTTTTTCTTGTGAAGAGAACTTTTAAGATCTATTTTATCAACAATTTTCAAATATGCAAAACAATATTATTAACTGTGGTCACCGTGCTGTACATTATATCCTCATCACTTATTTATTTTATAACCATAACTTTGTACCTTTTAACTCCTTCAGCCATTTTTCCCACCTCCCACTCTGCCTCTGGCAACCACCAATCTGTTCTCTGCATCTATGAGCTGGTTTTGCTTTGTTTTGTTTTAGATTACACATGGAAGTGGCATTATGCAGTATTTGTTCTTCTCTGGCAATTATATTCTTAAACATTTGTTCTGCATAAAATGGATATAGAAGCATAGTATGGGGCTAAAAATAGATATTATCCAAGATCCAGATAAAAAGTTCATGGAAAGTCCTGTTGATTCTAATAAGAATGCATAGAACATGGACAATAATAATTGTCTATGGAAAACATAACAAAACCTTTTTCTATGAGGGTGTGTGTTTTGGGTGCTGGAACCACCTCCTGATCATTGTTGAATTTCCAGGTCTAGTCCAATGTCAGGACCATAGTAAGTACTCAAGAAACATGAATGAATAAAATAGACTACAGAACAATTTGGATAGATACACCAATAGTTTTAAAATGATTCCTTGAATTTAAAAATAATCAATATAAAATATAATTTCCACACAGCAAAGTGATTAAGAAAAGAACAAATCCAATACAATCATACTCCATTATTAAAAAAAAATATTCCAATGTGATTTAGCAAAAAATCCAAACTCCATGCCAGAGCTTACGAGGCCTTTCATTCCTGCCAAACTCTCTGATTTCATGTCTTAGTGCTTTCCTTTTTGTTCTCTGTACACCAGCCACATCGATGGTTTTGGTTTATTTTGTTGTTGCTGTTGTTATTTTCCCTCGTTTTTCTCTGGATGTATGAAGCCAAATTCTACTTTAGGACTTTTACCATTGTCCTTTCCTTTACCCAGAATATCCTTCCTTAGATACTTTCATAATTAACTCTTCATCAGTCATGTCTCCTCAAATATCATATGCTCACAGAGGAACTAACTATACTATTTAAAATAGCTACCACCTTCCCTTCACTCTACCCAATATCCTGCTTTATTTTATTAGAATTTTTTACCATATGAAATTTTACTGTTTATTTTCTGGTTTACTTGATCTATACTCCACTTGAGCTCCACGGTATCTTGATATAAAGCAAATAGTCTCTTATTGAATAAGTGAACAAATGAATGAATGAATGTGAGAAACGTAAAATATTATGAAAGTATGTTGAAGTACAAAGGTTGATGTAATGTCAGATAGGATTATGGCTTATGGAATCCAGAAAACAACAGGGGGTTAAATCTTTGTTCTTGGCCCTAAGAGAGAGGGCTCTATTAATTATGTTCTTAATTAGCTCAGTATCGAGCAAAGGGATACCCTAAATAAATGATACATATTTCACTTAGCTTCCTAGTTAGGAATTCAGCTTTTGGGTACAATTAATTTGATATGACCCTGGAGCATGTTGAGCATGACATCTCAGAACATGATAACCCTCGGATATAAAATGATCCAGAGAGATGGAAATCATTATTTTAATAGCTGGCAACAGATTCCTTTTCCATGAGAATGTTTATATATAGGAAAATACCTGAATAATTTTGTTTGGTTATAAAAAGTAAGGGCCTGTGAGTTTTATCTTTTTAAAGAAAATCATGAAAAAAGAAGGGAAAGCTAAATTGTTCTGCATGAGGAATGAAGAGAAATTTAAGGAAGGGAAAGAAGAAGCGGAAGATAATCGAACCTATGAAAACATACTGATGTCGAAGTAGCCAAAGTAGTTGTAAAAAGTAAAAAAAAAATTTCCAAAGGAAAGAAAAAGTGAGCTTTGACCATGTGCTTTAGTGCAACTTACATCATTCTGAAGACCCCTGACTCTTCTACTTTCCTTCAGTTCAGTTTCTTACATCCCTGTCAATTCCTTCCCAGGAACCAAACAGGACAGCCGAGTCCTTCTGGATTACTCTCCTAGTCCTTAAATAGAAGCTGTAGCAGCCCAGAGTTGAGGTTTACCGTTCCTTTATGGAAGGTGTGCATGCAAAGATCTTGTGCTTTTGAGTTAGGAGGTTTTTTTTTTTTAAATTTATTTATTTATTTTGAGAGACAGTGAGTGAGTGTGGGGAAGGGCCAGAGAGAGAGGGAGAGAGAATCCCAAGCAGGCTTAGTGCTGTCAGTGCAGAGCCCGACGTTGGGCTAGATCCCATGAACCATGAGATCATGACCTGAACCCAAATGAAGAGTTGGATGGCTAACCTACTGAGCCACCCAAGCACCCCAAATTAGGAGGTTTGGAGCAGAGGGATGAGTGAGATGTTTATGTGTTCAAGTGTGGTCCAGCCACTCTGCCTTCATGGGGGACTCACAAGTATGGATGTCCACAGGGTGTCTGCACTCCTTGTACTGCACCATATGGCACCAGTGGAATGTGCACTCACACCAAGTGTGTGGCGGGTGACTCGAGTTGTGTCATACTCTCGGCCACAGACATGATTTCACAACCGTCCATCCCCTTTAGATGTTTTGCTGCAGACATGGCCTGAAGTGCCTAGGGAACCTACAACCTTGCCCAAGACAAGGTAGTCTGGAGAGTTGTCAAAGTAGATATGGTCAGTATGGATGCCACGGCAATAGCCTTGGCGGGCTGCTGTAGAGTTGATGCCATCCTGGGTCACTGTCACCCGCACAGCCCCATCATAGCACTACTGCAGGTAATCACCTGTGTGGCATCAGCAGGTGTGCAGAGTACAGGAGCCACTTACACCATGGCAATGACACTCAAGCTTCAGAAACCACTGCACAGCTGTGCAACCAAAAAAATTTAGTTTAAATTTCTTCACACACACACACACACACACACACACACACACACGCATTTGCTCAAACCACCAGTAAATTCTGTTCACCTGGTAATGTGTTATGTGACACATTTCTAAGAAGATCAAGCAAGCAGCATTGAGCTCCACATTTGGGTTGGTCTGGAGAAAACAGCCATAGAAGGTGAAATGTGAGAACAAGAGAATGGTGGGCAGGAACTCAGAGCTAAAACATGATCTTAAGAATATAATTCTCCAGAAACTCACAGAAACCTTGGTTAGGACTCAGACACTGGAATAAGACTAACATTTTTTTTGAACATTTACTAACTTCCAAGGTTATAAAAAATAAGACAGGGATTCCAGTCTTATCTATCAGATGACTTCACTTCCACTTAAAGACTGACAATGGTGTCCCTTCTGTCTCCACAGCAGGAAGGGGCTCTATCCAGTTTCAGGTAAGTTTCGAAATAAATTTCCAACATATTAAATTGTAATGTCTTCTTTAATTCTAATTTAAAGAGGATTGGGGTTATTATATTCATCTTTAGTAACAATGTTGGAGAGCATAATAAAATTAAACACTGTCTACAGATTTTAGGCTTTAACTACATATCAGAAAAGGGGAGGAGAAAGAAAGATATAAATCCTCCATGAAGCAGAAGTGTGTGTGTGTGTGTGTGTGAGTATGATGTTTCAGAAAGAGCCAAGAATAGAAATTGGCTATCTACATGCTGTAATCAGATACACTATTCTTCAAAGGAATGTCACATCAAATCAAGCAATCATGATCAAAAATAAATCAGAGACTGAAACAACAGTGTTGACTCAGTTGACCAACTTACTAAGAGAACACTGAAATGACTTGATGGTGTTACTGCTGATTTCATGTCTGGGTCTGGAGGCTGCTTATTAAAGTTACACACCTGAACCTGATTTTACTCTTGATATTAACTGTGCCTCACAACATCGCTCTTCCAGAAAATCCCTTCCTAACTATTAGTTTTCTTTCTCCTGTTTGATTATCTGTACCTTTTGTAATATCATGGTGACCAAAATGGCCTTAACATTCTCCTCAGCTTGATTTAACTTTAGACAGTTTTCTTCCTGACTATGGGCCTCTGGCTTCCCATTTCTTAGAGTATTTGCTTTAGAAAGTTGCAGCTGTAAATTCTTTCTCTGCCTCTGAGATGTAAATCTTCCATGACCCAGAAATGTCTTTCTCTAGAACTTGGGAGACATCCCTTCCAAATGTAATCACCAAAAAGATACCATCTCTATTTCCCAGTCTCTGTAGGAGGATAGGACCCTAATTAGATAACTGCCAATTAGCAGGCATAAGTGAATGGCTTAATCATTTTGACCAAACTTCCCCTTCCCCCAGCCCCACAGTCCTCCAAAGATTTTCCATGAGCCTACCCCAGCATTTAAAAATCTTTTTTTTTTTTCAAGTAAGTTGAGTTCCATCTCCTCCCCTATTGTAATAGTCTTGAATAAAGTTTTCCTTGCCTATTTAACTGTTAACTCTGTCCAGTGCAAATATTTTTTTTGACATTGGACTGGTTCATTTTCTCATCTTCGTAAATTGTTTACCCTCTTGATATCAGGCAGTACTTTTCAGTTACTATTAAATCAGTAAAATATTTTTCTTTTAAATATGAGATTTAGAATCAATGTAACTGAAATGGATATTCATGACAGAGGCAGTGAAGGAGACAGACCCTGAAGAGCAAAAATAATCACAGTCTAAGATATGAAAATTTAGATAATTGAATAATACCAAGGAATAATTCAATGAAAAAGTACTCTCCCACTCTTCCCCCTGAAAACACAACACACACACAGACACACACATACACACAGGCACACAAAGAAATATTAAGACATTTTAACCTAATATCACACACACAAAATGTTCAAGGTTGATTTCTCTGCCAAGTGCAGAAATCTTACTGATATCTGATGTGAAATCCATGAGACTATCTTTAAACACAACAGCAGGATTTCAACTAGAATGCTGTGTTGATATTCTAGGAGGAAGTATAACTCACATCAATGTAGCTACTAGTTTATGGTGGGGGAAAAGCCAGTCTTTACAATGGACAAAGCCCAAATACATGTAGAAAGTTTGATTATTGTTCATCAGATAAGTAGTTGTTTAAGAACCAGAATTCTTAAGGATAAACAAACACCCCCCCCCCCCGCAAACAATACACAAAAAGACATCTACGGAACACATTGGGTTTGCTAGCTTTTCTCCTGTAAGTACAGAAGAATGTAACATTCACATTTTGTTCATAAAGAAATGCCTGACTGCATTTGGTTTGCTCAGTTTTCTGACTTACCATTGTTCTGATGACAAAACCTAACTGTAAAATATAATGTATTGACCAATATCATCTAGTTTATTTGGAAACAGCAGATTGTCTAAGATTCTCCAGAGAAAATCTTCTGCTCCTTTTTCTTCTGTTAATAAGGGTAATTAGAAACATAATGGTCCGTTGTGACTGGCGGCTTCCTAGTTAGAACTTCTCAGCAGCAGCTGAAAGCTTCTCTACCTGGGTTTCTCTTCCAGCAAAGATAAATACTTCATTATCTACTTACTTCAGTCAGTTTAACTAAATTCAGCTCGAATGATCTCTCATAAAATTGATTATAAAATGTTGTCAAGTCTTTATTGAACTAAAATTAGTTATTTAGCGTGCAGGTCTGATGTTTTAATCAGTTGTTATTAGGGCAGTGAAGAGGAGTGGAGTAAAATGAAAAAAAAAAAAAAAAGACAAACCCAAATGTATAATCAGATCTTGTGTTTTTACTCACACAATTTCTTAATAAAAGAAAGAACATTCTAGAGACAATTAGGTTGCTGGAGTGGTTTAATTAAATCATTCAGACTGCGCTAACATTCTGTTGGCAATATTTGATGACGAGTAGCCTTAGTTTGAGGTAAATTTAGTCTTTTAATGAGATATGGACTGATCATGCTATTTTTAGGTTGGAATGGCACATGACATCATCATCCACACACGATTGGGAGAAATATTTCATGGTAATAGAACTAAAATTATTGGGAATTCATGTTTAAATAGTCTTCAGGTTATTTCTGTGGTTTAGAGAAACAAGATTTAAACTGATGGATGTTATTTCCCCTATACTCCCAAATAATATGTTCATCATTCTGCTTGATGTCCTATTGCTTAACATGACTTGAGCCATTCCTTTCTGGGGGCATTTTCTTTTTTATTGTCATAGACAAATGTAAACCAGAGCATTGTGACTAAGAAAAGCAGACTTCTTTTTTTCTGTATATTTATCTTATAACTATAAATTCTTACATAGCAATTCCTAAGTCAGCCTTCATCCAGAGTGGTTTTTCATTTTTATTCACTTAAAAAACAACATCCTGTCTAATTCTCAGGAGCCTTTGTATTGTGAAGCCTTAGTGTGCTTTTAGTCCCCTCAAGGAATAGTAACAAAATGCTTTAAAAACTACAAGCAACAACAACAACAAGGACAACAACAATGAAATCACTACATTTTAGGATAGATCTGTAGTATGGGGGAAAATAAAAAAGAAAGAATAGATTGATTCCCAAGCACTTGGGAATCTTCAGTATACATCTGCAACCTTGGCATACTCAGAGGTACTGAAGATTGCAGTCTTTCAACGCCTTGCAAACTTAAAGTGAAATGTCTCAGTGTTTTACTTTGCATTTCTTTGATAACAGCTCAGTTAAATATTTTTCATGTTTATTATATTTAAATTCTTTTTTTATTGTTGTTGAATTAACTGCTGTGTCTTTTGCCCATATATTTTAGTGTTGTCTTTTTAGATAGTCTTTCCTCTTATATTATTTTAAAGATTTTATTTTTAAGTAATCTCTACATTCAACGTGGGGCTCCAACTCACAACCCTGAGACCAAGAGTCCTGTGCTCTACCGACTGAGCCAGAAGGCACCCCTAGATAGTCTTTTTTTATGTAACTTCTATGCTTTCTGTTTTAATCTCTTATTTTTATCCTTGTAGATGTCTTGCTTCACTTTTAACTTGAGGAAGATATTGTCCACATACTTACACTTCCTCCTACTTCTTTCAAGGGGCAAAATTTATTATAAAATAAATCAATGACAAAAACAGATAGTTTATTTTAGATTTTATAGAATTTAAGATGCAAAAATACTTCCTCATCTATAAAAATGGGAGCAATAATACCTATAGCACAGGACTGGGGTAAGTATAACACATAGTAGGGGGGTAAAAGGGGATAAGTAGTTATAACAGATTTTCTCCATCCCTCCTTTCTAGATAGAAGGTGTAAAAAACTAATGTTTTCTGCTTCTTCCCTTATCTTGAGTCCTGTTCATCTCTTGTACTGCAAATATTCCTTTCTTCTCTACCTTTATTCTGACTCCAATCCTCCCATATTTGATAGAAATATTGCCTCTGCTCCCATGACATGTTTTATAATGAAGATTCTATTATATTAATTTTATTACCTACCTGTCTCTACCACCAGTGCACATTCCTTTGAGAAGTCTAGCACAGTGCTTTACATGTAGTTGTGTGGTATGGTGTGTGTGTGTGTGTGTGTGTGTGTGTGTGTGTGTGTAAGACTAGTTTTTTCCTTTATGTGTTCGGAATCTTCAACTAATATGATGCTATACAATGTTTTATTCCCTATCGTGTTACAAAGTTTGCAATTATAGTATATATTTCATGTTGCAAAGCTCACATTTCAGTAGTGGTGGGTGTTATCTTAGACTTTTAATGTGTATAGCTAAGGCCAGATAAATAAATAAAAAATAGATTACAATTGTAAGCCAATCAATTAATCTCAGCCTTGGTCAATTTAAGTAACCAATTATTTAGTAATTATAAATATATATTAGTAACTGCATGAATTATTAATGTTTAAGCAGATAAATAATTTTACTGTTCAAATACTTATATAAATAGGGGTGCCTGGGTAGCTCAGTTGGTTAAGCATCTGAATTTGGCTCAGGTTATAATCTCATGGTTCTTGAGTTTGAGTCCTGCCTGCATTGGGCTCTGTGCTGACAGCATAGAGCCTGGAGCCTGCTTCAGATTCTATGTCTCCTTCTCTCTCTGCCCCTCCCCCACTCTCTCTCTCTGTTTTCCTCTCTCTCTCTTTCTCTCTCAAAAATAAATGAACATTAAAAAAATTTCAAATACTTATATATCTATATATACTTATATAAATGTGATATGTGCATACGAATATATTGTGATTTATATATAAATAGATAATAGATGGGAAAATATCATTAAAAGGAAGTTTTAAAAATACTAGTAGAGTTTAATATATTATATAATTATGTAAGTAATGTATTACTTAATCAAATTTGATGTGACTTTATTATTGTTTAATTTGATTCTTTTGTTATGATATATTTTTCAAAGATCAACTTAACATGTAAACGATTTCTTTCCTCACTAGGTAACTGCAAAGAATTGGGAAGTTTTTGACCACTGAGGTCATGTTGTCCAGAAACAGGATTTTTTCCCTAAAATTTAAAATAATTTCCGCAACTTTCTTCAGTTTGCAGAAGTGGAATATAGGTGTAAAGGTAGCAGGATAGGCCATCCAAAATACGCCACTTGGTCTGAAGGATTATTGTGAGCTGATGACAATTAAGAAGAAGCAGATACAAGAAAAGCTCTCTGCTCTGTGTCCACCCATTTTCCTGAGGCAAGATATATATTTGTATATGGACTCTCCCCTCTTTACCAGGTACCACACAAGTTAATAACTTCAGACAACTCCGGGCCTTTTATCAGCCCAGAAACCAGAGGATTCTATACAAGAAACCTTGCTAAAACCAGCCCTTATCTACCATTCGTTTCCCCATATATTTGCCTTCCCATAGTTTGCTTAAAATCCTAGAGACTCTAAGTCTTTTCCTTGGTCTTGTCACTTCTCTGCAAAATTATTGTTCTTTGCTAAAATGGTATATAAATTCAAGTTCTAACCACTCCTTTGAATTCCTCACCAGTGAGTACTCCACATAAATGCAGGATGCACCTATTAATAAACATCTGTTAGTTTCTCTTTTGTTAATCTTTTGCCAGTCTAATTTGCAAGGCCCCAGTCAATAAACCTAGATGGGTAGAGGAAAAAGCATTTTTTTCTTTCAGAGATTCACTTTATAACTTATATAGGCTCAGTTTCACTTTAAGTTAAAAAGTATTACTTATTAATTATACTACTTTCAGTGCCAAAAGTTACAGTAGATAGTTTCTGAGGCAAAATCCAAAATAATTCTATTCGGAAAGAAAATTGTTTTCGGTTCTGATAGTTATTTCAATAGGGACAACATCAGTCAATTAAGTATAATCTTTTTTTAAATGTTTATTTTTGAAATGGGGGGGGGGGGAGAGAGAGAGAGAGAGAGAGAGAGAGAGAATGAGCAGGGGAGGGGCAGAGAGAGAGACAGAGACACAGAATCTGAAGCAGGCTCCAGGCCCTGAGTTGTCAGCACAGAGCCTGACATGGGGCTCGAACCCGTGGACCGTGAGATCATGGCCTGAGCTGAAGTCAGATGCTTAACCAACTGAGCCACCCAGGCGCCCCTCACTTAAATACAATCTTAAAATATATGAAACTGAATACATAGTTCATAAGCCTAAGATGTGGATGGTAGTGTACTATATCTTGATCAGTTTCTCTATGAAATAAAGTAAGCTCTTTTTGTTTTATACTGACCTCCTATTCAGAACTTACCCAAGACTATTTCAAAATACACAAAGTAATTCTCATTTAAAACTACAGGAATTTAGCTGCTTTTTCAAATTGTATACTAAATGTGTCAAACACAGTTATGCAATATTAAGGAAGCATGACAATGGTAGAAAATATTTCAACATTACTTGTTAGAGTTTATCTTAAACACAATACTATTTTAGCTTTTTAAAAACAGAATATTCTTGTTTAAAAACAATCATCTTAATATGCTTTTGAAATAATTAAGCATAACACTTCATAAACCCATATTTTTACACATTAAAAAATTCTTAACAATTGTTAATTAGCCTTGCAAATGGACTTTTTTCATTTGCATATTTGACTTCCAAAAGTTTACTTAAAAACAATATGTAGACAATTGTCTATAAAAGATAATAAGACTTATTTTTTAAAAAAATGTTTACTTATTTATTTTGAGAGAGAGAGAGAAAGAGAGCATGTAAGCATGAATGGAGGAGGGGCAGAGAGAGAGAGGGAGAGAGAGAATCCCAAGCAGGCTCCACACTGTCAGCTCAGAGCCTGATATGGGGCTCAACACCATGAACCATGAGATCATGACCTGAGCTGAAATCAAGAGTCAGAAGCATAACTGACTGACCACCCAGGTGCTCCAATAAGCCTTATTTTAAGATAATATGTACACAATGTGCCTGGAAAATACTTGCAATTTTTTGTTAAGTAAAATACTGTAATACACAGAGATATTGGGAATTGGTGAATAATTTCATGACACTGAAATTTAGAATCACCTTTAGTCAGAGGGTCATAGATAAAAAGTATTTGTCTAATTATTAGCTTGTTATATGTAAAACTTTGAAAAATTATGTAAGTTTAAATAATTTTGGTTGATAGTTGGTTATATGAACCTGGAAATAGAGTAATTGTATATTAATTAACAAGAAAAAAATGAGAGTTTTCATAAATACATTTTAATTCTCATTTATGAACAGAAGAGTTCATGACCCAGCCTCTGGATTTCTCTTACCTCCAGCTCTATTCTAACATAGATGGAAGGAACTTCCTCCAAAGAGAAAACAGGATTTAAATTTAACTTTTGTAACTAGCAGCTAGATATTTTCAATCTTGATTCATGGACAGTTGATATGTAAGTTTGATTTCAAATGTTTATAAACTGTAAATACAAACACAGAACTCACATTTTTCTTTTAAAACATGGGCATATATTAATTCCATATTTTTCTTTCTGGACTAGTAAAATATAATAAAGCAAAACACTTTTTGTTGGAAAAAATATGATTTTAAACTGTCACTGCTGGCTAATACATAGTGATTCATGAGTTTCCCATGAAGAGGAAAGATAGAATGTCATTTTCCTCAGGAAACTTGATATTAACCATTCTCACAGATTTTATGTGTTTGTATTATAACAATTAACATTTCTTTCATTTCCTACATTATATAAACAAAACTTTATACTAAGCTATTATGATATATTCATGCTTTCTTTCTCTCAGAAGAACCATTTTCTCTCATGACACACACTTTGTACTGTTATGAATTTATTGTAGCTATGGTAAGGAGAAAACTACGAGCTCTAACATAAACTTTAAGAGTAAAAGGGTATTCAATGCCCATTTACACATAATACTACATAGCTTCCTACATTCATGACTATGTCATAATATTCATTACCACTAGGTAAAATTATACCTGCTACAGGAGTTTTCTAAGTGTTTCCTTATTATGTTGGGACATTATCAGCATAGAGCACAGAAAAAAAGTCCATTAAATCCTCTTCAGAAGATGCAATGATGACTTCTTAAATATTCAGATCTAGCAATATTTTATACATTGCTTTTACAAATATACTTTAAGAAGCAGCCATTAAGGCAAAACAATGGTGCGAATTTATTTGGAAATGAATATTCTATACGCTCATTGCAGGTAGGAATTCTGTGCTCTTGAGAAAGAAAGGATCTGGAGAAGACATGTAGCTTTTCACCTCCTTAAGGCCAAACTAGCATCACATGATACTCCACACACTGAGTTCAGTTAAGTAAAGGCATCTGTCAAAGGACAGTGTGCTAGAGTGAAAATAGGGGTTTGGTGGACATTTTTACTTTTATTTATCTGATTTGCCATAGGTACACAAACTTTGAAAAAGATCGAATGGATAGTAAGTCAGCTTTTGTTGAAAGGCATTTATACCTCTTTAAATCTAAGTTATTTAGAAAATGAGTAGAGTCTTTAAGCGTTTTCTTTTTTTAACTTTTTTAAAAAGTTTATTTATTTTTTAGAGAGATGGAGATAGCATGAGTGGGGGAGGAGCAGAGAGAGAGGGAGAAAGAATCCCAAGCAGCCTCCACACCACCACCACAGAGCCCGATGTGGGGTTTGAACTCATGAAACTGTGAGATCATAACCTGATCTGAAACCAAGAGTCGGACGCCGAACCAACTGAGGCATCCCAAAAGAGTCTTTAAGAGTTTTCTTATATGAACTTTACAATGCTAGAAAATTCCTCTCATGTCTTTGGGTCACAATATGAGGCTGACAGACTCTATGGGGATGAAGTAGATTTTCCACAAGCTTTCCATAGTAGTTGAGTAGACAGTCAAGTCACTAACAATAAGTAGATTTGGGTTGGCAAGAAAATTGAGCTATTGCATCTAACCATCCTTTGAAAAAAGATTTGCATACTGACAAAAAATATGGGACAAGTCCACTCCAACTGACTGGACCAGATAGGAAATAAAATGAAGTGCAGCTGTGTGTTTTATTGAGGTGCATTTGTGTTTTTATGTCTAATGACAGCAGTTTGGGAGCTGGTTTTCCTCCAGTATGTCACACATCACTAGTGTGATCAGAGAGGCCCCTGCTGGGAACCTTGCACTTTTGCCAGAAATAAGCTAGGACGCATATTCTTTATGGAAGCAGGGAACCTGATATGACCTGGATAGTCTGACTTTTGTGCTTTAAGTGCTTCGTGCAGACCATTGCAAACATCTCCAGGTGACTCTTTCCTCTGTCCTTACAATCTAATTCCATACACATTTAATCTCCTTTACAGTAATTATACTATATTGTAAATATCTACTCTGCTTTTTTCTCCTTCACTATATTGGGAGTTGGGGACTGGAATTGAGGGCAAGATCCACAGCTTCTAATTTATCTTTGATACCTAGTGCCTGAGGAAAGGAGAGAGGGAG
Source organism: Prionailurus bengalensis (assembly GCF_016509475.1). Taxonomy (NCBI): domain Eukaryota; kingdom Metazoa; phylum Chordata; class Mammalia; order Carnivora; family Felidae; genus Prionailurus; species Prionailurus bengalensis. The sequence continues at coordinate 82,145,973 of NC_057348.1, forward strand.
GAAGGGTGGAAATGATGCTGGGTTTACTAATTAAAATCCTATTATATGCTTACTACCTACAGTGCACTGCCTCTCAAGAAACTTAATCCTGGTCAATTAGAAAGTATAGACTTGTGTCATCCAATTTGGTAGCCATTAGCCACATGTGGCTATTGAGTATCTGAAATGTAGCTAGTTCAAATTGAGATGTGCTAAAAGTAAAATATAATCATGGAATTTTGAGGACACTAAAAAAATATATATATATATATAAATTATTAAAAAATCTTTATGTTGATTACATGTTGATATAATATTTTAGATGTATTAAGTTAAATCAAATATATTAAAATTGATTTCATGTTTCTTCCTACTTCTTTTTTTTAATTTTTAAAAAGTTTATTTATTTATTTTGAGAGAGAGAGAGAGTGCGAGTAGGGTAGGGAGAAAGAGAGAGGAGGGAGAAAATCCCAAGCAGGGCACAGAGCCCAATGCAGGGCTCAAACTTGCGAACCATGAGATAATGACCTGAGCCAAAATCAAGAGTTGGATGCTTAACTGACTGAGCCACCTGGGCACCCCTCTACTTTTTCTAATGTGGCTACTAAAAAGTTTAAAATTATATATGTAGCTCATGTTGTATTTCTATGGGAAAATACTAGTATAGACCATCTATGGATTTACCTTATAGTTAGAAACTAGGAGGGTAAAGGATGAAGGTAAAATATCAACAATAATATTATTGAGTATCTATTAAGACAGGAACTGCTAGGCACACTATATATACATTATCTTATTTAATTCTCATAATTTTTTACCTTTCTTATATTTTTATTTTTTTGAGAGAGAAAATATGTGTGTGCACACACGCACACAAGTGGGGAGGGGCAGAGGGAAAGGGAAAGAGAGAATCTTAAGCAGCCTCCATACTCAGAGTGGAGCCTGGTGCATGGCTCTGTCTCACAATAGATCAATTGTGAGATCAAGATCTGAGCTGAAATTAAGAGATAGAGCTTAACCGACTGAGCCACCCAGGTGCCCCTTATGTGTTTTATAGTACCTCTCAACGATAATACTTATCATAATATATTGTCTACAGTTTGTCTACATCTGTCCATATCCTCAACTAGACTACAGGCACCATGAGAACTGAGATCCTGTTGTTTGTTTTTCTTTTTCTTCTTCTTGATGTTATAACCTTAGCATTCAGCATGATTTCTAGTACATAGAATACTCAAAAAATTTCCTTTGAACCAGTAAACAGATACCTGAAAGAATGTGGGAAAAGTTAATCTTGTTTTATAAATGAGGAAGCTAAGGCCCGTAGAAGTTAAGAAACTTGACTTCACTCACACAGCAGTAATTTAAAACCAAGACCACTGGATTCCAAAGCCTGTACTTTCCCACTGTATTTCAGGAGCATCAGAAAAAGATAAATTAACTCAAAGTAAATTAACTTTGAAGAACTAAGAGGGAGGTCAGTGAAGAAGATAAAACCATCAAGCCTAATCCATTTACTTTTTGGATAAAGACCTTTATTAAACATGAGTGGTTCTGAAACTTTCAGTGCATATGACTTTCTTTTTCTTAGGATCAAACACTTTCTTAATGTCATGTTATACGTTTTATTTTTAATAACTTTAAGTGAGAAAATATATGCCAGAAAGCTATAATAAAAAGAGTAGCATGTATATGAATAAGACATGCAGACTTAGCTACTTATTTCTTAAAAAATTCTTTTGCATGTGCTCCATCATCCTGCTCTGACCCCAGTGTATGGACCATTACTATTGAAAGAACTAAATTTTCTTGTACGTTTTACAAATTTATTATCTCTGTTGCACTGGGATCCTGGAAGGAGAATTACCAGTTAATGGAACATGTATTAAATGCAGAGGGGAAGCTGATGAACTGAGTCCAAGATCCACAAGACAGCAAAAAAAAAAACCGCAAGAGAACTCAGTGGTGCTTCCATTTTGTGTTCACACAGCCTGCTGCTTCCACAATTTAAAAAACACAAAATTATTAAAATGTGTGATGTACATGTAAGTGCAATAGGAACTGAAATATAAGAAAGAGTATTTGGATAAGTCTTTATAGAATAAGTGAAATTAAAACTGGACCTTGCTATATTAAAACCAATAGTAAAATTGATACAAAAACAAAATTTAAAATCTGCAATGCAAAGCCACCAGAATAAATGTCTTGGTTCTCCGTGGCAGTGTTTACATTTGTCAACATATCTTTCCCCTCTTGATTAAATGATGGTGGAAGGCAAGGACTAAGTTTCATCATCAGTGTTCCCATAATAGCATTTGTTGTTGTCCTTTTTTTAATTCCCCAGAGTGTGGATTCTAAGTATGTTTGCTTAAAAAAAATTTAGTCTTATGTATACACTTCCATTTGATTCCTGTCTCTTGTTGGCACATAGATGATGCTCAATAGTCACTTGTTGAATAATTACATAAATAAATCCAGAATAAGTAAAAAAGGCATGGATAGAATGGAAGGATGAATTGCCCTTCTGTGAAGCAGACAGGATGCAAAGTCAGGGAAAGAAGAATAGGATTGGAAGGTATCAATGCATGAGGAAAAGTGAATAAACTGAGTAAAAGTGGATAAAGAAAATGGCAGATTCTGTGGTAGAGAAGATGACATAGGCTAATGATTAGGAAGTATTTGATCAAATACTCAGTATTATTTGATAATAATACTCACTATGCAAGGGGAATATAACACATTCGAGTTTTGGTATTTACAGGGGAAGGAAATTACAGATATAAGTATAAATAACATTATTGTTAGCATAATTAAAAATCTTAACGATGATGGTCAACAACATGCAGTAAACAGATGCATGATATTGAACAAATAATGCAGAAAAAATGATCTCTCAATAGTATACATTTTTGTTATTAAACAGCATGTTACATAGAAAGCATTTCAGCAGAGATTTTGGCCATTTACTCATTGTGAGAATGGATATGGGGCAGGGCATGAAGAAATAAGCCCTATGTAACAGTACCCTTCCAAAGCTAAACAAAGGAAGGTTGAGTGATACTCTCCAGAACTTAACTGGAATAGCATATAGCATTGCACATTGCATTATGAATGAAAATGACACTGTATATCATATAAATTGAATTCACTTTAAAAAGACAACCTGGTAAACCTTGGTTCTTGAGCTTTTTTTAATTTTATCTTTGAATTTCCCAGTGTTAAAAAACATGGAATGATCACATGTAAGGATCATCTTTTCTTGGTACTTGGAATGGTTTTGTGTGCCAACACTAAGACAGTATATATGTTAAAGCTAAAGTTTGAGAGTAGGATAGTAACTAACAATGGCTGATGGACCAACTGTGATTTACTGTAAATCATAGCTCAAAGGAAAAAAAAAATAAATGTAAGCATTTTTATAAGTATATATTTTCTGATTAAAGTGCCAACTAATCACTTGGAGGGTGTTTTCTTGTGTTGGGTTTATATGGACCAACAAATAGCCTTAGTCTCAATTGCTATTTTCCTGTGGGGCTTTACTGACATATAAATTAGAACATGGATAAATTTAAATATATTATGGCCATTTAATCATCCTATAATAGAAATAGATCTTAAGATATGTATGAGGCTTTTATATATAATTATACACATCCAGCAAACCCTGATTCATGGCTTTATGTAAATGAGTGGGGGAAAGGAGCTAATATCCCAGGTAAGACTAGGCACTCTCATGATACACACTGTTATCATTATACTGGGCTGCAAATTATATCATATTTTAAAATTATAATCTAAGTCTTGGTCCTAAGATTGGGATTTTAAAATTATTTTCTATTTTGTAATAAAATCTTAAATTAACTGGGGATAAGTCATCGTCCAGTGTGACTTTAAGGCACTGTGAGAGAACAATACATTTATCACAAGTCTACAAAATTATTGGAACTAAACTAAGTGGTATCTAAGAAGGCCTCTATTTTATGCATTGAGGAAATAAACTTTGTATATTCAGAGAAGGTCCCATTTCAGCATTCCTTGAATAATCTGTCCTTCGAGAAGGGTTATGGGTTAGTTTTCCCCAGGTGCTAGAGTAAGGGCAAAGAAGACCCAACAGCTCCTCCCTGAAGAGCTTCAACAGCCTATGGTCAAGGTGTATGGGCATTAGGGAGACTGTCCAGCAACTGTCTTTAATAAAGTTGACAGGAATGGTCAGGGTGCTTGGGGATCACAGGAGGGAGGGATTCATTTCATGTGGAACACTCTGGAGGCTTCACAGGAGGAAGTAATAGGTGACACTGGAGCTACAGTATCCAGAATGAGTTGGAGTTTGGTTATCACGGAGGAGGGATGGGAATGGGAAGGAAGGGAATTTAAAATAAAGAAAACAGCATGACAAGCATTAGTGGGGTGTGAAATGTTATTCTGGGGAATGGCACAGCACTTAATGTGACTGAAGTAGGCTCCCAGAGGAGTAAACAGAAGATGAAACCACAACAGTGGATTAGGGGTGGATGGGAGGTGTTTTGTATGTGGTTGAGAGCTTAGACTTAATCTTACAGGCACCTGGGAACTATCAAAGGTATGCTATCCAAAAAAGCAATTCCAAAATATTTGAGAACAGTCTATCTGAGACTGAAAACATTGTTTTCAGGCTTTTACGCCTAAATTGTTTTTGAAGACCTCCTATTTACAGAAATACAACTAATGTGAACTTCAGTTCCATGTTTCTCTTGATTATCACAAATTTCCAATTTCTAAAGCCTAAAATATGACCATACAAATGTATTTTTTTAAGTTGTTAACCACCATCTCCACTTTCCATTTTCCCTTAGAGTCCAAAAACCTCCTCAATCAATGAGAACATTTTAATATCTCAATAATGTTATTCTGCACATGGAGGGGGGCAGGGTTTAAAGAAAAAATCATGTTATCTAAGCCAGGACACATCTTGTCTGGGGTGAGATTGCCATCAGGTAGCTGTATTATTTTGAAAAAAATCAGTTTTCATCTTTGGGCCTCAATTGTCTTATTCGTGAAATGAGAAAAGACTAGATTGTTTTTTAAGGGTCCTCTCCAAGTTTAGCACTTAAACATTTTAAGATAATAATCTGTGTAAGGACCAATTTACATTTAAAAATAACTCTGAACTGATACATAATTTAGGTCAACTGAATCTGACAAAAGATTCAATCCATTAGTGGAAGAAAATTGTGTCTGAAATCATCCAGATTCATTTATAGTTCACAAAGATGCAGACTCGGATTTAGAACATTATTCAATCATCACAGCATTAGAGGGACATTAGAGGTTTGGGTGAAATACAGTGGAACAGAGTTCAGTCCAGCTCTGCATATACTGACTTTGAGATGCCACCAGTGGAAATGCCTCATGAGTTGCAAGTGTGATTCTGAATTCAAAAATAATTTTTCTCTGGAAACATAAATTTGAAAGTCATTGTAGAAGGGGTAGCTGAGGCAGCAGGAGTGGCTGGAAAAGCCCCAGAGGGAATGTGTAGCTTAAAAGAGAGGGCAAGGAGGGGCATCTGGGTGGCTCAGGAGGTTAAAGGTCAGACTTCAGATGAGGTCATGGTCCCACCGCTCATGAGTTTGAGCCCAGTGTCAGGCTCTGTGCTGACAGCTCAGAGCCTGGAGCCTGCTTCCGATTCTGTGTCTCCCGTTCTCTCTGCTCCTCTCTTGCTCACGCTCTGTCTCTTTCTCTCAAAAATAAATAAACGTTAAGTAATTATTATTATTTTTTTTAATAAAAGAGAGGGCAAGGGAAGTTGATCAAACAAAGAAACGTGAGACTATTCACAGGTAGGAAGAACACCAGGAGAGAATGTCTTTGGGAGTTTTCAAGGAAGGTGTTGGTTGCAGGATCAACATTGTCACAGGTGACACACAGGGCAAGGAAGAGAAGAAATCTTTGCATGTTGCAGCTCCAGAAGGCCAATAAAGGTTTGGTGGAATGTGAAGAAAGCAAGAATGCAGAAGGCAGAGGATTTCTTTTAACTTTTACTCAGAATCTGCATTGTACATAGACACAGCCAAAATTGTCTGGCTACTATGAAAAGTGAATTTATATAGCACTTTTTAAAGTCGATGGGAACATACTCCAGCCATTATAAACTTTTAGTAAGAAGCTATACAAATAATAGTGAGGTATTGCCCAGAGATGCAAACTGGAGTGACTTCTGCTTTAGTATTCCATTTCTAGAAGGCAACTGATGTGTGGAAAGATTGATGCCCAAGAGTGAAGCATTCATTTTAATAAGTTGGAAACCACATGGGCACCTGGGTGACTTGGTCAACTGAGTGTGTGACTCTTGAGTTCAACTCAGGTCATGATTCCAGGGTTGTGGGATCGAGCCCCAAGTCAGGCTCTGCCTTGAGCCTGGAGCCTGCTTATGATTCTTTCTCTTTCTCTCTCCCTTTGCTCCTCTCCCCAGCTCTCTCCCTCTCTTTCTCTAAAATTTAAAAAAAAAAGTTGGAAACCACATAATGCCCATAAATAATGGAATGGTTAAATTGAATATAAAATATGACTCACATTACACAAAGTATTTAGTAGCATGGTGGAAAAGAATAAGATATAATATGTAAATATATATTATTATATTAAAAAAGCAGATTAAAAAAAGGGGGGGCGCCTTGGTGGCGCAGTTGGTTAAGCATCCGACTTCAGCCAGGTCACGATCTCGCGGTCCATGAGTTCGAGCCCCGCGTCGGGCTCTGGGCTGATGGCTCAGAGCCTGGAGCCTGTTTCCGATTCTGTGTCTCCCTCTCTCTCTGCCCCTCCCCCGTTCATGCTCTGTCTCTCTCTGTCCCAAAAATAAATAAACGTTGAAAAAAAAAAAGCAGAATATCAAACAGTATATCCAGAATAATTGTCTAATTTTGTCTAACAAAACAGAAAGTTTGCAGATAGAAAGAAGACTGAAAGGAAATAGCCTCAAATTTAAGAGTTTTCTCTGAATAATAATATTGTGGTTGAGTTTAATTTCATTCTTTGTATTTTTTTATTTTCTAAATTTCAAATAGAACATGTATTACTTTTATTAACAGAAAAAACTTCATTAACTTCTAACTTTAAAAGACTAAAGGAGAGAGCAAATGAAATAAAACAAGTTTTTTTTTTTTTTTCTGAAAACACACACATGCATTTAGCCACTCACATCAGACATATACATGTACTCACAACACACACATATACACACCTTTCCTCTAGCATAGAAATATATTCTACTTGCTATTTATAGAATTGGGGCAGCCCTGCACCCCAGGTTGGCAAGTAAGTGACCTGCATCTGGCTTCAGAACAAAAGGTTAAATAGGTTTAACAAATATTTTGTACTAATGTTTAAGCATGCTTTTAATAGTACTCCAGTGCAAAATACACAAAGTAGGTAAATATTAGGAGTTGGTAAGATATCTATTCAGAAATTTAAACTGGTAATTATTTTAGACATGTAAATAATGAGGTTTTGTGGCTTCTGTTATCTGAAAAATACATGCCCCAATTTAACCTAAGTGAGGCAGGGATAGAGTTAAGTGATGAAAGATTTCATAAAAAGGTCAAACTTAGGAAATCATAAAATTACATGCAGATCTTTTAAAAACTGTAAAAACTACTTACCAATCTTAAAAATTGGTAATAATATATTTTATTATATACAACCAGGATTGATTTTAAGGCTTCATATAAAGCCTGTGCCTCATCTTCCTCTAGTTTTCAGCTAATAATAAACCAGAATAAGATTAAATTATATCTTCACGCTGTTAATTAATTTTGTACTAAGCAGGGGATCTGAAGAGCTATAGAACTGTATAAATTCTCAGTGACCTTCATTCCATCTAAATGTGCTAAGCTGTGCTGCTGGATGAAACACTGAAGTCAGAGACAAGGTATTGGAATAGGGTGCAGTCTTCAAAAATAGGTAGACTGCGGGGCGCCTGGGTGGCGCAGTCGGTTCAGCGTCCGACTTCAGCCAGGTCACGATCTCGCGGTCCGGGAGTTCGAGCCCCGCGTCGGGCTCTGGGCTGATGGCTCAGAGCCTGGAGCCTGTTTCCGATTCTGTGTCTCCCTCTCTCTCTGCCCCTCCCCCGTTCATGCTCTGTCTCTCTCTGTCCCAAAAATAAATTAAAAAAAAAAAACAAAAACCAAAAACGTTGAAAAAAAATAGGTAGACTGCATTTCAAAAGGTTTATAAAAGATTCAAAAATGAGAGGCGCCTGGGTGGCTCAGTTGGTTAAGCATCTGACTTCACTTAGGTCATGATCTCATGACTGTGGGTTCAAGCCCTGCATTGGGCTCTGTGCTGACAGCTCAGAGTCTGGAGCCTGCTTTGGATTCTGTGTCTCCCTCTCTCTCTACCCCTTCCCCACTAATACTCTGTCTTTCTCTGTCTCTCAAAAATAAATAAACATTAAAAAAATTTTAAAAATGAAATAAAGACATTATTTACTAGCTCTGAATACAGAATATGTTAAGCAGAGAAGTTTTAAGAACATTCTTTCTATGTGCACTGGATGTAGGTACTAGGTGATAAAACATAATGGCCAAGTTCAAAATAACAAGGCTAGTTCAATGGAAGAAAAATATTATGCAATTTGGCATGAAATATATTTCCTCTGCTCCCATTTTCTGACTCTAAAGTATAAAATGGAAAGAAGTATTTCTGGCAAATGTCTCACAGAGTCCCAAAGCATCTCTGGGTACTATAAAGAAGACATCCTCAGCCCCACAAATAGGAGCAAGTAGATCTGTCAGTGGTGATAGTAATGGTTTACAGGTCTGTAAACATGTAACCAGATGTTCTGTAAGACTTTGAACATGAGCACCAATTACTCTCACAACGATAAAGTGAAGTTTAAATGTTTTTAGCTTTTAAATGTGAATGTTTCATCTTTTGGAGCTGGGATACAGACCAATCCTTTGTATGTTGATGAAGTATCAAGGCTCCAAGACAGGTAGAGATTTCTGGGAGGCAGGGCTATTGCTTGGAGTGGGTGGTGGGGGCAACTCTCAGCCCTAGAGAGCAGAATAGACAAGAATGGAAGCCTGCAAACTGGGTAAGAGTGAGTATGGATGCCAGCTGCTAGATGCAGCAATGGGACAATGTACAAGGGCAAAGAAATGTCAAGTAACAACATCAAGGCAGTTGTTGACAAGGTATAACATGGTCTGAAATGAGGTGAATATGCTGGAAAAATAAAGATTAGCTGGTGGAATTCTTTTTTTAATGTTTAGTTTTGAGAGACAGAGAGCATATGAGCAGGGCAGGGTAAGAGAGAGAGGGAGACAGGATCTGAAGGAGCTCACAATGCAGAGCCCGACACGGGGCTCAAACCCATGAACCTTGAGATCATGACCTGAGCCGAAGTTGGATACCTAACTGACTGAGTCAGCCAGGTGTTCCTAGCTGATGGAATTCTTAAGGAAAGATACGAAAGAATGCAAAAGATTCCCACACACAATGACAATGATGCGGGGGTGAGGAAGGATGGGTAAGTGAAACACTGATGTGGTAGGCCAGGGCTGAGTCCAAGAATGTAGAGGATACCTGCTACAAAAGAAGAACTCTGCATTAAAGATAAATATTAAATATTTATCATTTATGTTACACACATAATTTGAAGTAAATATTGTCACTTTTAATTTAATTAAATGTTTTGAACATTATATAAATTATTTATATCAAGTCATTTTACTCTAAGGCTCATTATGGTTAAGAAGAGTGATTTATTCTCTTAGGTTTCTTAAGTTATATTAGGCATGGTTTAGAAGGGCATATTCTAAATACTTTTTGTCTCCTAAAATAACTTTAGACTAGTAAGGATTAAAAAAGGGCCGTGTGTGTGTGTGTGTGTGTGTGTGTGTAGCAGTGAATGGTGGTCACTGAAATACCATTCTTATTTTTCTTGCAATAAAGGATAAAACCTTAAGAAAAGAAAGTGAAAAGATCAGGAAATATAAATCCATTCTCTATTATTTTAGGTAAGTAACTAAATATAGCCACTTTGGGGGCAGGACAGTATGAAGATTTTGCTATCCATCATTCCAATTCTCGAGACCAATATACTGAAAGGCTGTTATTTTATTTTGAAGCAAACTAAAACTCCTGAAATGACCTATTCTTGGTCCTGACAAGCCATAAAAATGAACAAATTTCTTAACAAAAACATTCATTGCTTCTGCTCTGAGACATTTACTCATGATTGAAGGAGGGAAGGGATTCACATTCACAGAGCTCTCTGAAAGCTTCCTCCTTCCTGCCTTTCCTCCTGTCTCTACCTCCATCTCCACAAGTTTATCATTCCATTCTTCCTTAATGCTACATCCCCCGTCTTTCACTTAGTCACTATAATACTTATAATTCTACAGTATATTACTGATGTTCATGTTTGTTTCCCATCCTAGACTGTGAGTTTTTTAAAAAAATTTAAGTTTATTTATTTTGAGAGAGAGAGAGAGAGAGAGAGAGAGAGAGCGCACACAAGTGGGGAAAGGGCAGAGAGATTGGAGGGACAGAATCCTAAACAGGCTCTACACCATCAGCACAGAGCCTGATGTGAAATCATGACTCGAGACAACATCAAGAATTGGATGCTTAACCACTATGCCACCCAGGCACCCCCTAGATTGTGACTTAATTTTTTTTTTTTAATTTATGCTTATTCATTTTTGAAAGAGAGACAGAGCAGAAGCAGGGGTGGGGCGGAGGGGGGGTGGTACACAGAATCTGAAGCAGGCTCCAGGCTCCGAGCTGTCAGCACAGAGCCTGACGTGCTCGAACTCATAAACCATGAGATCATGACCTGAGCCAAAGTCGGATTCTCAACCGACCGAGCCACCCAGGCGCCCCAAGATTGTGACTTTTTAAAGAACAAGACCAAATCTTATTTGTCCATGTTTCCAAATGATAGCAAATACTTTGTACCTAATAGGTGCTTAGTAAGTGCTGAGTCATTCACAAATATTTCATTTGGCTAACACAATCATCCTGTGGGGGCAGACATTGTGCTTGTTTTACTGATTAGGAAACAAGTTTGAAGAAGTTGGATAAATTGTCTGTAGTTACACAAACTTCAGTGGAAGAGTTTCTATTCAGAGCTTTTACTTTTTATAAACTCTGACATGAACTTTAATTTTCATACTTAAACGCTCAGAAATTAAGATGTGTTTCACCATTTATGGCAAGTTTTAATCACTGTCATCCAGGCAGCTGTTGTCACTTTTGTGTGTTTGAGGACCTTTGAGTTAGGGCCATGGTTGAACACATGATGAGCTCAGGTGCTGTTTAAAATGTCTTCCAAAAGAGTATACTATGATTCATCCTGAAACAAAATTTATTGCAAATGCAGAAAGAAATGGCAACAGAAGAGCAAAGCATAAATTGTACACTAGGGAAGCAAATATTCATAATTGGAAGAATGATTGCAACTCCACATTTTTTTGCTAAGCAATAACCAAATAATCTATCAAAGGAAGATCTACTTACAAATAGATAAAGCTATCCCAACAGTGAGTAAAACAGAAGGACACTAGAAGGCAGAGAAGATGAAGGTGGGGGTCAGCACACTGATGCTTTCATTAATGAAAAAAAATTGGGGCAGTGGTGAGAAAGAATGATCACTGTTTTTCAATAAAACATTCTATGATGAAGGAAATAGTCTATAATCTGTATTGTCCAATATGGTAGCCACTACCATATGCAGGTACTGAGCTTGTGGCATACGGCCAGTGTGATTGAGAAAATGAATTTTAGTTTCATTTAAGTGAATTTAAATATAAATAGTCACATGTTGCTAGTGGCTACCCAACTGAACAGTGAAGAACTGGATGGTGCCATATCAACCAATCTCCCTTGCTAAAAATAAAAACATAGGCAGAAAATAGTGTCACTTCGGCCAACTCCCAAAACTGGGGCTTAATACCTGATCTAGTTACACTTTCAACCTCCCTCAGAAACATAGTCTTAACTTGCAGTCAGGTATTTTCTGATCAGCACCAATGAAGTAATTGGCCACATAGGTCCTCTCCATTTCCCAATGGAAGATGAGATCATCTACATGATAAGACTCCCTGATCTTCTCCCTATGGGAAAGTTACTTTGCTTGGGTCCTTTTCTTTTGTAATAACTTTCTCATCCCACGCTCCTTCCTATAAACACCTTCCATTTTGTACAAGTCCTTGGAGCTGCCTTCTACTTGCTAGATGCTGCCCCATTAATGAACTTTTTAATAAAGTCAATTAATCTTCAAATTTATTCAGTTGAATTTTGTTTTTTAACACCCTCTTTAGGAAAGTTGGCTCTCTAGGGAAGTTAAATTTGATGGTACAGTGAGTTTCAGTGTTCTCATCTGGAAAGTGAAAATATAATCTTGTTTCAAAATGTTGTTGCGGGGGTTTAATGTGATGCTATAACAGACTGTATTTAGCATAAATCCTGGCCCATGGTAAATGAGAAGAAATGAAGGTAGTGGTAATAGGGATAGTTGGACTAGTAGTAGTTATGGTAATGATATCATTTTATCTTTGCTGACAAATAGCAAGTAAGTTTTGAACATTGCAATTAGCAGGAGGTCAGAAAGGAATACCTTCTCTGTTTCTCCCCAAAATAAGGTTAGTTGCCTAGCAATTAGAAAATTCATTATAGAAAGTAGTTAGGCTATGCATAATCTCAATAAATATTGGTCAGCCTGAAATTTCTAGAATGTGAATTAGTGCACAAGCAATGCTTCTGGATATGTATCTGCATTTTGGAAATCCAAGTTCTAGTGTCTTGAGCCCACCTCTAATTTTTAAAGTGACACCAGGTCATTCCTAGCATTTATGAGAATTTTAAAAAGAATAAAGTCTTTTTATTAATCCAGAAAGGAATATTGTGTTTGCCAAGGAGAACCCTAGGTAAATGGCAATAAGAAGCACATCCTTAGGGGCGCCTGGGTGGCGCAGTCGGTTAAGCGTCCGACTTCAGCCAGGTCACGATCTCGCGGTCCGTGAGTTCGAGCCCCGCGTCAGTCTCTGGGCTGATGGCTCAGAGCCTGGAGCCTGTTTCCGATTCTGTGTCTCCCTCTCTCTCTGCCCCTCCCCTGTTCATGCTCTGTCTCTCTCTGTCCCAAAAATAAATAAACGTTGAAAAAAAATTAAAAAAAAAAAGAAGCACGTCCTTGGTGAGCCTATACTAAGGACTAGGCTGCTTTTAGAACTGGTGGGTAAGCATTCTGGGAATCTTTTGGTCTATGTTCTTTAGTTAGTTGCTATAGGTGTGTGTGTGTGTGTATGTGTGTGTGTAAGGAGATACAAGAGTAACAGGGACAATGATGATTGGAATGATGGTAACATCTTGGCACCTATTCCCACCCAAATACTTGATCTGGTTTAAAGCCACTAAAGGCAGGAAGGTTAAGAAGAGAAGCTGAAAGAGCTGATTTTAGGAATGATGTCATTCTCTGGGATTGAGTCTGGGATTGAGCAATGCTGCTTTTCAAAGAAGGTCTAGGAGATCTAACCATTTTTTCAATCCTTACAGAGAATCCAATTATACTTTAACGGCTGGGAGACCGGCAGCTTTGACAGCTCCTTGTTCATGTAAGTTAGTAGTGTGATGAACACAGAAAAGGCTGTGGTGAAGCTTCTCCAAACCACTTTCTGAGTACAGGACAATGACAATGGGTCAGTCAAGTAGCATAGGAAGAACTAGCCTGACCTTGAATGGGAACTGACAGACCACACTGTTTATAGCGTCCCAAAAACACTTGTAGGAAGGTCTCAGAAAAGGGGTTAAGGTCCTTCTGATCAGACAGAGCCTCGCATAAGCAGGCATTAATGTTAAAGTGACCTAATTTGTCCTCAGTGGATGGTGATGCCAGAGGACACTAGGGTACACTGGCTGTTTTGTTACTTTGGAGTTCCTGTTATTATTCAAACCCTTTTGAGTTTCTAAGTTGTATGCCACAACGATTTAGGGTGGAGTTAGTCCAGGATAGTTTGGGCCCCAATAAAGAACTGTTTGTTGAAAGCCCGCTCATCATTTGCCTTTTTATTGCTACCAGAACAATAGTAACTAGAATCACTAAATCTAACACTTGAATAAAGGCCCTTCAGAGGGCTAAACAGTGGCAATTACCAAACAGTACACACCAATGGTTCTTGGCAGGAAGTGAGGAACAAGGAGTAAAGAATTACTCCATGAACTGAAAAATTTGGGGAGTGCTTCAAATAGAAAATGTGTAAATTTTTAAAATAAAAAGGGCATCAGAACAAAAAAGCTGTTTTCTTGAGAAATAAAAAACCAAATAAAGTTTAAGTATATACTCAGTCTCTTTTAGGAACACTCCATTCAAAACAAACCATTAAATCACACTGGGAGATAACAACCTACATACTCATCTGCATTGTTTAACTCAACCTACGAAGGCTTACGTGAGAATTTTTGCCTTTCCTAGCAAAGGTCTTATTGATAGAAAGTTCTATTTCATTGACTTTTTCCTATTCTCTGGGAATGTTTATTATAATATATAGTCTAGGTGACATTTATTTCTTCCATTCTTTGATTCTGATGTCTGACTTATACCAAAATTTTATCTAGCAATGCTGTTCATACCCTGGCCAAATAACTTGAGTAACAAAAATGAAATATTTAGCTTGGCCACGTAATTTAAGGAACAAAAATGAAATATGACTCTACATAGTATTTTAAGAAAAGTTCATGAAATGGGGAAGCTTATTTTAGCATGATGATATTTTGAGCAATAAAAAAAAAAAGATCTAATGAGGATCTAATCAAATAGAAATAAGAGAGAAAGAAGGGAAGGTGGAATCAAGTCAGAGGTAATAGATCAAAAGGTGAGGAGTACATAAGGTGTTCCAAGTCTAGTTGACAAATTGGACATAAATAAATCACTGGGGCCAGATGGCATTCACCCAAGAGTTTTGAAGGAACTCAAGGGTGAAATTGTGGAACTGTTGGCCAAATGTGTAAACTGTTGTTGCAAACAGTCACCTTGCCAGGGGACTGGGAGATTGCTGATGTGATTCCCATCTATAAGCAGGACTCTTGAGAAAACCTAGATCAGCAAGATTGGGTTTCCAGGCAAAAAAAAGACGAGGAGGATAATAAAAAAGCCAATTCCACTGAACATCTTTGTGTATTTAGCTTATCGAGGCAAGAGCTGCATAGTTTTGGTAAAAGAAAGTCATACCAGTATGGCCTCCTTTGAGGTATTAAATAACTGTGTGGCCAAGAGACACAAGTGACTTTTTTCCTAAAAGGCCTTTAAAAAGATTTACTTATAATGGCTGTTTACAAAACACACCTGAGTTTGCATGGAGTTGGAGGTATCTTTTGGTCACATATTAAAAACCATCAACGAGTGGTGCCTGGGTGCTGCCTCAGTCAGTTAAGTGGCCAACTTCGGCTCAGGTCATGATCTCACAGTTCATGGGTTTGAGCCCCGTGTTGAGCTATGTGCTGACAGCTCAGAGCCTGGAGACTGCTTCAGATTCTGTGTCTCCCTCCCTCTTTGCCTCTCCCCCCACTCACATTCCTCCCTCTCTCTCTCAAAAATAAATAAACATTAAAAAATATTTTTAAATAAATATAAAAGCCATCAATGATAGAAAACACAGACAAGGCTCATAGGAGCACTCTTTGATGTAGCCTGCAGGAGTTGTGAGAAACAGTCTTATTTTCATAAACAAACTTCCATGGAAATTTAGACTAGATATTTTAAATTTATATATTATCCTAAGTTCTAGTCAGCAGGGAAATATCGAACCAACAGGCCCAAAGTAGGTAATTTCAAAAGGATGTTTGAATAGTGAGAGATACATGAGGTCAATTTCAATGTGTACTTCAAAAGTGTACTTATAAGTTGACCCTCAACTTGTAAGTAGTCTGTAGCTCTGGTAGTCTCTAATAGAACAGGATCTCATCATGGACAAAGCCTTAAACAAATTAAAGCATCAGCTGCAGAGCACAGGGTCTTACACACAATGTGGAGCGGAAATTAACCCATACAGACAGCCTACCTATTACACCAATTGCTGTAAATATATATTCTCATTTATCACAATGACTCTGTAAAGTTGATATCATAAAACTTTGGAGCCTATAATTAATAATACTGTATTATACACTTAAAACGTTATAAGAGGGTAGATCTCATGTTAAGTGTTTTTACAACATTAAAAAAACCCCTTGGCAATACACTTCATGATTTCAGATATTATACATATTTCTACAACAGCAGGCAAAATATAATATTAACCTGATTATATACAAGTGATTTTTGTGACAACATGAATCTGGGCATAATTTCTTTTCTCACTTACCAATTGACCTCATTATTTTCTCTCTGCTTAAGATAATTTTGTTTCCTATTTCTACCAGGTGAATGTATAAAGACATGAAAAAAATCCACTCATTTGGGCGATGTGTATTATCTTTTGTTATATATTTAAGAAAGTCAAAGTGAAAAGAAATAAACTTTCTTGAATTCAAACATCTTTGAGGGGTAGAACTAAGATAAAAACCAATGTCAGTTTTACACTAAATTCTGCATTCTTGATAGGTGGTCATCAATATCTAATTACTTGATTCAAATTCATTCTTTTTTTTTTTTAATTTTTTTTCAACGTTTATTTATTTTTGGGACAGAGAGAGACAGAGCATGAATGGGGGAGGGGCAGAGAGAGAGGGAGACACAGAATCGGAAACAGGCTCCAGGCTCTGAGCCATCAGCCCAGAGCCTGACGCGGGGCTCGAACTCACGGACCGCGAGATCGTGACCTGGCTGAAGTCAGACGCTTCACCGACTGCGCCACCCAGGCGCCCCCAAATTCATTCTTATTAAAAAAATGTAGTCATGTACAAAGTAGATTCTTGCTTAATAGCTGAAATAGTTCAGCTATTAGTACTTAGTCATTGTGTTCTCCTACTTCCTTTTCTCTCAAAGAATCATTAACCATTTCCCAGTTAGGTTTCCTTTATGTCAATTCTAATGGGTTTAAATGTACCTAGGTTGAAGAAAGATATCAACAATTTAGTTTTTTATATGTTGTTATTATTTATTAAAATAAATTAATTTTTTGTTTTCTTCTATTTTGAATAAGGATGGAGTATTAGAAAAATTTCAGTCCAAATTTAAAAATATGTGGAAGAAAAGGGTACAAATGTATTTGTGAAATGTGTTTGCTTGAGGTCACAGAATTTACACATGGTAGAGTCAGGAATGGTGGAAAGAGGTAAAAAAAAATCTATATATGTACTAACTGGGGGTCCTTCTCTGAGGACTGGTCTGCTCACATGCAGGGTGAGAATCTGTAAAGC
Source organism: Prionailurus bengalensis (assembly GCF_016509475.1). Lineage (NCBI taxonomy): Eukaryota > Metazoa > Chordata > Mammalia > Carnivora > Felidae > Prionailurus > Prionailurus bengalensis. The sequence continues at coordinate 82,163,286 of NC_057348.1, forward strand.
CTAGCAGAGATCACCTGCTTCAAGGTTAAGAGTGATTCTCTGGTATCACAGTGCTGGAAGGCTTTGTAGTTCTAATTCAGAATGGAAAGACCTCAAAGAGTATATTTGGCATTCAAGATATTTGAGGCCTCTAGAACTCACAGTTTAGAAAAAAGATAATGCCTTAAAGTAAGAGGCACATTTTTGAATTGGATTCACAGTCAAACTAGACTGCCTTAGCAAAAATCAAGCAAGCAAGCAAGCCAAATCTCACTGGGCCAATGATCTACCAGTAACTTAACTATCTGCCCCAAGCCCCTCATTACTCTTCAAAGACAACACAGCCATCTATTATATAATTTTAAAAATTACATATGAAAAAAATTGACCTATCGTCAAGAGAATAAATGTCAACAGAAATTGACCCCAAGATGACCAGATGTTAGAATTAATAGATAAGGATTTTCAAGCAGCTCACAGAAAATATGGTCATAATGAAGAAACAAATGAGGAATCTCACATGAGCAGTAAAAATTTTGAAAAAGAGCAAATGTGATTTCAGAGTTAAAAATAATACTATTTGAAATGAAAAATTCACTAAATGGAATTAACAGTAGACTACAGATAGTATAAAGAAAGGAACAATAAACTTGAAGACAAATATATATATTCTATCTCAATTACATTGAGAAAAATTATTTTAAGAAATGAACAGAGCTTCAATGATCTATGGGAAACATCAAATAGTTATACACACATGTAACTGAATTTCCAGAAAACGAAGAAAGAATATTTACAAATAACCCAAATCTGGTGCAAAACCTTCTTACAGTTCCAAGAGTTTATTATACTCCAAGCAGGATAAATATCAAGAAAGCCTGACCTAGGTACATAGTAGTTGGATGAATGCAAAACAAATACAAAAATAAAATATGAAAGCAGCCAGAGAAAAGTAACATATTAGACACACACAAAAATAAATTTATGGTATTTATATGCTTATAGATATATATATGAAAACAATAGCACAAAGAATTGGGGGATGGTAAGTAGAAGTATACTGTTTCAAGTTCTTAACATTTTACATGGAAGAATACATTAACTCTCAGTAGATTGTGATAACTTAGAGATGCATGTTGTGATGATTGATTGATCTATTTATTTATTTATTTAGTTTATTTTTTAATGTTTATTTTTGAGAGAGAGAGAGAGAAAAAGAACACGTCGGGGGGTGGGGGCAGAAAGAGAGAGAGACACAGAATCCAAAGCAGGGTTCAGGCTCCAAGCTATTAGCACAAAGCCTGATGTGGGGATTGAACTCACAAACCACAAGATCATGACCTGAGCAGAAGTTGAATGATTAACCAACAGTTACCCAGGCACCCCTGTGATATTTTATTTTAAATAAAATAAAGTAAAATAGAATAGAATAGAATAGATAAAATAAAATAAAATAAAATAAAATAAAATAAAAATAATAAAATAAAACTGTAAGGAAGTAGACAAAATATATCTCCGCTCCACAGGGATTTTATTATTTTTGTCATGTTCTGTGGACTTTCAGCCACTATTCAAATGTGAACATGAGAAGTTCCATATCACAGAGCTCCTTTTACTCCCAGAAAACAGGTATGCATTGTAACAAAGTCTTCTGGAGGCAATGAAGGTATTATTTAAAAGTATGCTTACAAAAATAAAATAAATGCAGTTTATATATAAAATTTGTTAAATAGAATTATTTAGCTTGAAAATAAGAATTTGGCTTATTGTCTGTTGCAGTTATGAACTGACTTTATTATTAATGATCTTATTAGGATAATTTCAGTTTCTTGGATGTAGAAAGTAATCATAAGAAAAATACTAAGAAAAGAAAAAAACTCTTATGACTAACATGCAATTTCCCTGATAAATTGTAATTTCATAGTTTGTCAAAAGTCAAGTCCAAAAGTTCATGTTAGAATTCTATTTCCCCAGCTTCTGTTGTCTCTACCTAAAACCTACAAGCACACACTATGCATTTAGTATTGGTGCTTTCCTTGCTCACTGCCTGCCTTGACCAAGCCAGACTCATTCTCTCATCTTCCTCTTAAAATTACTTCTATTTTCTAGTCCCCTTGGTTTCCCATACCTGTATTTCCCTTCTCTCCTTAGGCACATCTTTTGACAAAGGCTCACAACACTCAAGAGCTTTGCTTCTCACACTGTCAGATAACTACAGTCCTTCACCAAGTGATAAGTGGTTCAGAGATATAGTAGTCCAACTTAGCCTCTGTACTTCTATGTCTCTAGGACAGGGTAACACACACATATTCATTTTATAGTAAAATGGCAGATATAATGGTTGTGTAATTAACAAAAGCTATATCTCTTAGAAAAAGGGGGTAAAGTATAGAAGCACTAAAGTGGTACTTTAGAGCACAATTATACATATTAAGGTATCTAGAGAATGCATTCCAAATAAAAGACATGAACCTTACCATGTTTTAAACTCATTGTCAAATCTGATTTAAAATTTGGTTTCTATAATGAGTGTTTCAGTAGGAGGTCATTCTGTTCCAAAATACAAATTGGAAAAGGTCCTTCAAAAACACAGGTGGCTGCAAAACTGTTGATAAATGACTGTGATAAGTTTTTATAACTGACCCAAACAGTATCAGAACATTCCGCCACTCCTACCCCCTCACTGTTTTTCTGGTCTTTGTTTGGTTTTGTGCCTGAGTTTTCTTTTTCTCCCTTCCTCCCTTCCTCCCTTCCTCCCTTCCTCCCTTCCTTCCTTCCTCCCTCCCTCCTTCCTCCCTCACTTCCTTCCTTCCTTCCTTCCTTTCATCCATTCTTCCTTACTTCTTTTCTTTCTTTTTCCTTTTTCCTCCCTCCCTTCCTTCCTCTCTTTCTCTCTTTCTTTCTTAACCTCATATGCACTTTGAGGCAATGCCAAGCATTTGTGAGATGGCTTCCTGAGGTTGAGGCAGGGGTTTCAGCAGGGGGTAGGGGAAGGAGTTTCCCTACTGGAAACTCCAGTGGAAAAATGGATTTTGTTCTGTGTTTTGTTGTTGTTTTTCCATGAGAAGCTAGTGGATTGACAAGGAGATTAAACCCACAGTCTTGGCCTCATTAGCACCATGCAATTAAAATAAAAATAGAATAAAAATGCACCTTTTGTTCTAGAACTCCTGCTATTTTCTTAGTAATTTAGATGCCATTTATTCAAGACATTTTATCAAAAAGAAAAGAGCAAAAAGGCTTCCTCTTGTTAATAATAGTGATATTAATTATTACATTTAATAGTAATATAATAAAATATAATAATCATTTTAATAATAAGTGACTAAAACATATAGTACTTCTTATGTGCCAGCACTTTGGTGTTTTACATATGCTTATTCATTTTATCCTCACAAGAATCCAAAGATATGGGTACTGTAAGTATTCTCATTTTATGGATTAAGAAATTGAGTCATTGGGAGATTAAGAAAATTTCCCAGGGCCAGATGGCTACTAAGCAGTGGAGCTGGGATTTGAATTGGGCATTTCAAATCCAGGACCTTCCTAACCAGTACGTTACACAGCCTCTCTTAAGGCATACTGTACAGCAGCATTTTCCAAACTTTCATGTACAGGCGTGAAGCATCTGGTGATTTTGCTGAAATGCAGATTCTGATTCATTAGACCTGGGCTGAGGGGCCTGAGATTCTGAATTTTTCACAAGTTTCTAGATGAATCTGGTCTTTGAGATATTAGGATGTTCAAGCTGTCTTGAAAAAACATTTTGTGCTGTGGGGGAGTGGCTAGGATTGATGAGAAAGAACACATACATAGAAATTAAGAACATTCATGTAAATGTACATGTATATTCTACAGTTAAAATATTCTACAGGGTAGATGTCATTTCAAAATGGTCTAAATACAACGATAAAATGATCTTAGATGTCTGAGTGAGATACTAATGTAAAAAGTGTTAAAAAGAAAGCCACAGGCCCAAAATGACTTAGACTGAGTCCCCAAACTGGGGCTTAATACCTAATCTAACTTCAGTTTCAACCTCTCACAGAAATGTAGTCTTATTTTCTGATCAGGGCCAATGAAGTAATCTGCCACTTGGGCCCCCACCATCCCCCAAAGGAAGATGCGGTCATCTGCGTGATAAGACCCTCTGTTCTTCCCATTAAGGGAAAGTGAACTTGTGTGGAATAATCCTTTTCTTCTTTTAATAACTTTATTGCCTGACCCTCTTTCCTATAAAGACCTTCCATTTTGTACAAGTCTTTGGAGCTCCCTTCTACTTCTTAGATGGGATACTGCCCAACTGATTCATAAATCATTTAATAAAGCCAATTAGATCTTTGAATTTTCTAGGTTGAAGGTTTTTTTTTTTAAACAAAAGTTAAATATTATTCCAGGAAGCTTATAACGATTAGAGAAAATATCTCTCTACTTCTGAATATATTTAGTTTTCAGATTTTAAGCTTTTTTTTCTGATGAAATTCATTAGTTCCTTCTTCTCTTATATTATGATAAAATAATATAAGATGATATATAAGAAATGATATAAAACTTTCCAACTTTCTGAAACACTTTTGAAGAGGGAAGCAGGCACAGATGTGCCCCTGAAGTGTTCTGATTGGTTTACTTCCTGAGATTCTCCACAATAGACCATCAGTCATTCAGGTCTTAAAATCTTTTAGGCCTTAGTGTACTCTATTAAAACACAAATTCATGTGCTATAGTAAACAGCAATGTGTTCATAGTTGACACCTCAAATGAGATGGCTTGCCAGCCAAGACCACTAGTTGACAAAGTTCTCTCAGGTTCCATAGGAGATGTTACTCAGGAAAGGCAGGGAAAGGCAGAAATCTCAAAGAGAAGGCTCCACAAAGTTCAATATGCCAGACTTAACACTTTTGTCTAGGTTTGCTTTATCCCACTCACCTGAGTCAGGTATATAGAGTCACAGCTTCTTTCTACGCTGAATTTCCCTCTTGGAATCAGTGAGATACGTCCTTTTTTTTTTTTGGCAAAAGAAAATACTTATTTGATTTATGAATACTTTTATTGCACCCCCTGCTGATTCAATGAACTTTTGATTAGTCTCCATGATTATTACTAATTTCATTTAGGGCAATATGTGCGTGAGTGTTTCAGTAATTATTTGAGACACTTGCAAACAGGAGGATTTTCAAAAGCAGACTGAGTAAAGGCAGATCACAGTTTGCCTGTTTTCTTTTTGACTTTCTTTAGATGCCAATAACTGCTAATTATAGACAGCAAGGCAAGCAGTGGTTGGTAACTCACTTCTAAAATTCAATCTGGTTATAATATAGAAACAGACTGTTCCTTCTCAAAGGCTAAATGAAAGCAGTTCTATTTATTAGGTATTTCATTGGCTTTGCAAATCATATTAATAGTTTTACATTTAGGTGTTTAATCAAAAGGGTTTTTTTTTTCGAGTTATTTTTACAAGTGGTCAGTCAAAGCAAGAAAAACAAAATCTTGAATGTGAAGGAACTGAAGCCAACATCTATCTTGTCAGTTCAGATGGAAGAATGAACACCAGAGGTCACATCACCCCCAGGCTGGCTGCACCAGCTGAGGAACACCTAGGCCCAGGCTCTAGGGATAGGAATGCTTGGTTATCATTCAAAGAAACCTATAGGACAAGTCATTACTCAGCACTAATGAAATCTTAACATATAGAACACAGTTATTGTTTAGAGTTCAAATCTTGAGATTCACACTTCATGTAAGAGAGGAGGTTTAAATATTAAATTGTGAATTTATTAAAATTAATATTAAGACATTACATCATCTTTCTCTGACACCTCACAAATTTGGCTGAATCCAGCTAAATAATGTGTGCATTTGTAGAATAAATAATCCAGCATAGGGTCTCCAAAAAATGTCAGGTAGAAGTAGTTTCTCCTTTTGCCAAAAAAACTCTTATACTTGGCCTAACAAAAACAGAAGCATGATAATTTTGAAATTAATGAATGTTATTAACTCCTTTGTTATTTAGATTGTAATAATAACAAGATTATACAATTAAAACATTTTTATATTCTAATTCTAACCATATGCAAATAGAAGTAAACAAACACCCCATATTTTATTTATTTATTTTTCTCTCCCATATTTCATTTCTAAGTCAGTGAAACCAAGTATAAGAGGGTTGTGTAATGATCACAGTTCTCAAGAATACAAGCTTGCTGTTGATTTCTTTGAATGTCCTGAAACACATATTTCTTCACTGTTCATTCAGGTGATAATTATGCTTTGTAGATTTTTTTTAAAAGAACTATTAATATTCTGTATCTAATTAATAGATAGAGTGGTCAATTATCTTTGGTGCAACTACTCAGTATTCCTCAAATGGTAAAAATTTAGTGTGTAAACAGACAAAGTCTTCCAATTGCTACAACCATTTCCAGTATAGTCTGTTGGCCTCCTATTGATATTATTGTATTATAACATAGTTTAAAATATCCTATAATAAAATAGACTGAAAATTTATCTTACATTATGAAATAAAAAATAATCTATTTAATTTGCATATACAAAATACTAATTTCCATTTTATTAATGATATTAGCATGGTGGTAAATAGGAACATGCTGTAAAAAATATCTAATCCCAGAAAATGCTAAAAAATTTCATTTCAGTGAGAAATTTTAACTCCTCCCCTAAGACCATCCCTACTAAACAAACTAATTATGTAATAAAATAATGTGGTTGGTGTTTTATTTCCTTGTAATTCCCACGTTCACTCTTTAGTAAAGTTGCTTATGAATAACACAAAGATCTAAAGATAGGAGGCCAAAATAAGGATTATTATAAAGCTATTAAAATCACAGATCTGAAATATATCTATGTCCTCCTTTTCTTTATTCCAATATCAGCTTAACTGTCAAAATAAGTATTTTTAATCAACAGGATCAACGTCAGAAATCTTTTGCAGAAACAAATTTTTATTGTGTTTACTACTCCTCAATTGTATCATGTTTACCTTTCAAGCATTAAAGGACCACCCCTAATGTTGTATCCCAGGATTAGATGATTCAGTCAGTGTTTACCTTGCCAAATGCACCTTGGTTTTTACAGGTTTCAATTTTTTTTCTTTTAACCTTCAAACTTCCAGACTGATCTTTTCTTTTATATATATATATATATATATATATATATATATATATATACATGTTTATTTATTTATTTTTTTTTTAATTTTTTTTTCAATGTTTATTTATTTTTGGGACAGAGAGAGACAGAGCATGAACGGGGGAGGGGCAGAGAGAGAGGGAGACACAGAATCGGAAACAGGCTCCAGGCTCCGAGCCATCAGCCCAGAGCCCGACGCGGGGCTCGAACTCACGGACCGCGAGATCGTGACCTGGCTAAATCAGACGCTTAACCGACTGCGCCACCCAGGCGCCCCTGTTTATTTATTTTTGAGAGAGACAGAGACAAAATGCGAGTGGGTTGGGGCAGAGAGAGGGAGGCACAGAATCCAAAGCAGGCTCCAGGCTCCGAGCTGTCAGTACAGAGCCTGATGCGGGGCTCAAACCCATGAGCTGTGAGATCATAACCGAAGCCGATGTCGGACGCTCAACCGACGGAGCCACCCAGGTGCCCCCAGACTGATCTTTTTATTGAGTAACTTTCCTATTCCTTTGGTAATTTAAAAAATGTTCCTCCTCTGAACTTTCTCCATTTATATTTAATCTGTCCCAATCAGAATAGCATAAAGTGGTCTCTTTCCATGAGAGCATCTCACAGTTTTGCAGTGAAATGTTTTCTGTCTTATTTTCAATCCTTTCTGGATGATACCAGGATTGATGGATTTTCTCAGCTGCTACAGCTCAACAGCGCAAGGTGTGAAAAAGCACAGAACAACTGTTTAAAAAGAGAGGCAAAGTTTTTCTTTTTCTTTTGCTTTAAAAAAAAATTCTGGTTCTTTTTATACCAGTTTTAAACCCAGAATACAACTGATTTAGACTCTATGCGTACATTTTTCCTACAATGTAAAATGTGAAGATTTTCACTTGATTGGTTTCTAGTTGACCAATTAATTGGTCTTTACACTGTAGTTAGCCAATCACTGAATAAATGATGGGAGCATTTGTGTCACAGCTTCAGCTAGGTAAATATTATCATCAAATTATTATTATGTCATAGGAGGAAAATACGGGTTAATACAAAATATTTCTCCTAGATGTCAGTTGCTTTAAGATGCTGCCTACAATTAAAAAAAAAATATATATATATATATATATATATGTATATATATATATATATATATATATATATATATATATATATATATAGATTTAAAGACTGGACTGTGCCAAGACCAAAAGCCTAAGTATTTAGCTCTTTAAAAGCTCAGAAAGTTCGGCTAAATCCATGTAGGTATTTTGTGCATTAGTAGAAAAAAAATACTAGGTCAGTGAAGAAGAGCAGAATTTGCCACCCCAAAATGCTTCTTTGGCATAAGGATTATGTCAGGCTCATTATTTTTAAGAATAACTGTAGGAAAAGAAAAGTTCTGAAAACCTAATAAAAGTTACCCAGTAAGAGGCATTTACTTTTATAAAGGAAATCTCTATTTGTGTCTCTCTTTCTGTATCAGGAAGAGGAGGACGACAAAATCTCTAGAAACTCTTACCAATGGAAAAGGCAAAGGACTTAAATCTGCATAACAGCCTTACCATGTTCGCTGTGTTTTTCTTGGTGACCTCCCCAAGCCCTTTCCTGGGCTTCCCTCCCCTCACCACTTATTCTTTTGTCTTGGGCCAGAGATGGTGTTTAAGATGGTGGCTTGGGGCATTTTGGGGAGTTAATCAGTCTTCCTGGGTATTTCCCATCTCTACAGGAGATATACATGCTATTAAACTTTGTTGTTTTTCCTATTAATCTATCTTTTATTACAGGATAATCTCAGCCAGGGACCTCGAAGGATAAAGGGAAAATTATATCAGAACTATGGTGTAGATTATGTTAATAAAGCAAATTATAAGAATTGTATGCTAGTGGGATTCTGGAAAATCACATAAAAAAGGTCTTATTATGGAAAGTCATATCCATATACTCAAACCTAATGGTTACAGAAAAGTTCGAGGGCACCAGGAAGACAAAAAATGCTTCCAGCTTTCAGAGAAGACATGGCAGATGGTTAGTGTAACTTATTACAAGTAAAGAGATGTATGGAAACAGAGGATAGATGTTCCATGGCTTGGGCAGCTGCCTCTGGAAAAGGGACAAGAAACAAGTCAGGTCTTTCCTCTCTTTCATGGGAGGTAGAATGTTTCTCCATTTCCTTTTGGCAAGGGAATGAAAGAGGAGGGAAGGGACTCCTATATTGTCTCCTTCCTTCACATATAAGGAGAAACTGGATTGCAGAGTAGGGCAATGAATGAGTCATTACAGACCAGAACCAAGAAAGACGGTGGGATATAAAAGGGTAAAAGCTTAAAAATCTTGGAGATGCAGAAAAATTCCTGAAACGAATGGAAGGAAAGATATATCAACTCTTGCAGGAGGAAGAAGAAACAAAAGTAAGAAAAGGCAAGAAAAACAATCTTTAAAGTACAAAGAAAATGTAAGGCTAGCTGGCTGAAAACTCACTCTCCCACCAAGAAGTTGCTGGCTATATTATGATTTTCACTAATTCCCTAGTGGTCCTGTGTCTCCTACCCCCAACTTGGACCTGCCTAAGACCTAAACTCAATCATCAGGTGCATCCAAAGTTTTAAAGCTTGAATTCTGGAGTCTGGCTTGGGTTTTCATCCAAACTCTGCAACTTTGCTACCTGTGTCATTTTGGATAATTTATTTATCTTTCTCTGCTTGCTTCCTGATCTAAAAAATGGGGTAATTAAAGCCTCTAGCACATAGGCACTGTTATGAGAATTAAAATGAGATAATGTGGTAAGAAGTCTTGGCTGAGTTTCTGGCTTCTAATACATGCTAATAAAAGCCTGCCCATATTATGTTCTTCGTCATATAGTTTAAGAAAAATTATCCCCCCCCATACCTTGAACTCTTAGTGGTAGAGCTATTGGTTTGAAACTCAAGTTGTTAACCTCACTCTTAACTGCTCAGAAGGACACTGCTTTCCTACACCGAAGACGAAAGGAATTTCAGTTGTACCCACCTCTCACCAGTGGATAGCTCTCTCTGCCAGTTTCCTCAAGATTTCCTTTTAGTCATCTCCAGCTGAGCCTATCCTGGTACATTCTGTGCTACTTTTAAAATTCTATAAGCCAGGAAAACAAAACACAAACAAGTGGCTTCACAAGCTGAGAACTGCAAAGCTGAAGTGCCAGGAACCCACACGCCTGCAGGCACTAAAGCTGCGAACACCACCTTGTTCTAAAGTTGTGCCTGAGGTCAGAGAGCCCCAAGAAACATTTCTGCTTCAGCCAGAAAGCATCCAGTGCTCATACATACCCTCAGATACTTAGAGGTGTGTTTGCTTCAACCAGCAGATTGAAAATCCAGAGCTCAGAAAACAAATAGCTCCTTGCTAAACGCAAAACGAATTCCTTTTGGAAAGGGGACTTTCTCCTGCATCTCTTTGCTGTGAAGATAGAGTTTACTTTTCTCTTGTCTAAAACTCCATCCGAGTTTGGTAAGTCCTATGGACAGATGTCAATATACTTTCCTTAGGAGTTTTGCACATTCTCAAAGCAGAGGACCAGGTGACATGGGAAGGAGAGGAATGCCAATTTGAACAAATCGTTCAAATAAACAGGTCCCCTGAGACTTTTTCTTTTTTTCAGGGAAAGATCCCTGACGTATATAAAGCTCATCAATCTTTTTAATTCAAGAGGTTTCCTATTTTTAAAAAAGTATACAGGTAAAGGAGCTGGACCAGAATCATGTTTATGTTAATACAAAGGGTCAGACTGGTCAAGGGGCTGCATTTGCCTATTAAGCCCACTCAGGGTTAGAGAAGAAGACCCTGCTTTAGAAACAAGTCCCTTCTGTAGGTTTCTGCCAGTGAGACAATAGTAACCAAATTAAACAATTCTTGAGAAAGCCAAGAGCAATGAAGTGAAAACCAATGAGGTGAAAGCCACTTGGATCGCTCCTGGATGAGGCTGCCAAATCAGTCACAGAGAACCTGAAGAGAGGAAATTTTAATGAGGAAAAAGTCCTTGCAACAGACCTTGGTCTTCAACTCTCAGTTCCACCTGGGATCATCACCAGGCAAGTAGGTCGAGAGATTTACAAAATTTGAAGAGTCTGAGACTCCCTACACGGGAATTCAATCCAAGCTTTCATGAGTATGGTCAAACAAACAAAACCTTCAGAACAAACAAACAACAACAACACAAACCAAAAAAGTTTTCTGCTTATCCCCTTTTCAGTGTTTTCATCATTGGCTTTCACTATTTGATTTTTCAGTTGAACCCATCTGGCAGCACAGGTTGCTCTGTACATCCTATGTCTCTGCTAACAGACCCTGCCTACACGCAACGCTGCTGTTGAAGCTGACCATGTTCCCCTGACACTGCACCTCACAACTCCCAGCCACATCCCAGAGCTGGCCAATCCTCAAAGGACACCCAGATGCCATTCAATTTTCAAATACGAATATTTGAGACATGCATGGGATCTACACATTTCAACTGGTTCATACCAGGGGGATGGAAATGGCTGTCAGTAACCTGTTATTATATTGGTGTGCCACAGGCATACAAAGATCCCAGCAGCTCTTGCCAGGGCTGATACCAGCAGAGTCAGAGTGAAACAACAGGATTACACAAGAAAGGTGTTTGGGCAAGAGCTTGGAGAACACAAATTTCCTATAATACTGAAAAACAATGTAACTTGATGCAAATGGTGTCAAGAGTGTTACTGCTCTGTGCCAGTGAGAACAGTCAGATGCTCATGGTATGTGGGGCAACCCACGAAGTATCATGGTTGCCTTTCAGCAGCTTAGTTGTCGGTTTCTACAATGCCTCCATCAGAGGAGAGGCAGATTTCAGATGATCAGGGGCTCCTTTGAATATACAACACACTCCTTTCAAAATGTAAAGTCACGCTCTTTCTATTTTTTACAAATTGACCTATAAAAGCGTTCTGGAATTCGGGGAAGAAATCATGCAAAAGGAGCTGATATTTTGCTACAGTTTCTTTTCCCAGGGCATAACAGATTCTAAACAGAAAGCAACGGTACAAAGGAGGGCAAAGGCTGTTTACCTGAAAAGACACAGCTTGAAAATGAAGTTTGGCTTCCACTCACACACAGGAAATGTGCCCTGATATTTCATTCACCTTTTCACCCAGCCTCCGCACGCATGTCTTGACAGCAGATGGCAGTAATGGGTATATGATGTGACAATATCAGCACAGGGCAGCAATACTGGAGAAATGCATCAGCATAAATTCTATTACAAGTGGTTATTACAGCATTAATACTAAATTTTAAGGAGATAATGGTGTGGCTTGCCCACTGCGTGTTCTCTTAGCATTTGTTTTACGTTCCCAAGTGACCTGTCATGGCCCACAACATTTACTATGGCATTAAAAAAAGAGCAGCTGTGAATGTTTGTAATTTGATAATGGGTAGAAAAAAGTCTGCGAATACAAGTTTTCGAGATGGTAATTCCAACTTTCACCATCACTGACCTCATGAAAATTCCACCTTATGAAAATTCTTCTTCATAATTCATGAAAAGTTTCAGAACAGCAAATGAAGTAATAAAATGTCAAAAATGATCCAGGAGCAATATCAAAAACTGACAGTTTTGTTATTGGCTGCTATTTATGTCACTTGCAATGGCACTTTGTTTCCTTGATTCTTGGTGGCACTAGACATATGATACTATAAGACACAAGGTAATTGGTGAGAATAAAGCAAACAGATAACTAAATGACATTTTTTGAGATTCTCTGACATATATGTTATATTTCTCTTTATTATGATAGACTCTGATAGGGATCCTTTTCTAAAAGCATAAACTCATTATTAAAAAGTTAATTAATGGGGCACCTGGGTGGTTCAGTCAGTTGAGCATCCAATTCTTGATTTTGGCTCAGGTCATGATCTCACAGTTCATGAGATTGAGCCCAGCATCAGGCTTTGTGCTGACAGCGTGGAGCCTGCTTGGGATTCTTTTTCTCTTCCTCTCTCTGCCCTGCCCCTATCCCCTCTCTAAAAATAAATAAATAAACTTTAAAAAAATAAATGAAAAGTGGATTCATGTTATATGTAAAAAGAAGCTTGTTCCTCTGATACCTTTACCAAATTCCTCTTTGTTCTGATATGACTGCACAGGGCTCTTTTTCTAAAAGAATAAACTAGTCGCACACACAAATAATTTAGGAATATGATTTTTTTTGTTTTAGAATTTATAATACAAATTAATTTTTTAAGTGACTGGTTTACTCTTTAACATGCTCTACATCGTATCCCAAGTCAGCCAATAAAGGTTTAAGATATAAACCTACAGTGAGTTTCCTGGTTAAGTACTAATGCCTGCCAGAACATTATCACTAAGTAACCTCACCATAATATGGACAGAGACTAGCTCTGACATCCAGCCTTTGTATGCTGCATTCTCTTTGTGAGTATGCTATTCCATGGAGGAGATGCTAGAATTGGGGCCAAAGTCATGAAAACTCCGCTGCTGTCCTCTCTGTGATTTTGTACTACCTCCAAACCTGGGTTTGGTCTTTAATTTCTCTTCAAGAAACCAGAGCCAAGGAGCAGCTGGTACTGTTTACTCGCTTGCTGCACCTGTAGTTCTGCTTTGCAAGGCATAGAAATGGATTTTCTCCATGAAACGTGAATTTCTAGAGCTGGAGTTTGCCCCATCAGTCACGGGTCCACAATACATCAAAAGCAGGAAATGGGAAAATGGCAACATTAGTGGACTGTTTAGGCTCTTCTCCTTTGTTTGCCTTTAAATTAATCTCCTGTTCATGACTCAGTGAGGAAAACATCTTCCTTTGAAGACGAATTAACTGAAAAGTGCATTGAGGGATTTCAGATTTATAACATAACCACCTTGAACCCTCTGCTCTTAGTGAACCTAAAGAATACCCACAGGCAGACACTGCACATTCCTGGTTCCTCAATTTACGTCAAAATGGTTTCCCGAGTCTGCCATTCCTAACTCCTACATGCAACTGGAAGCAGTTTGACCATTAGCACGGAGTTAAAAAAACAATGTTCTTGAATTTTTCATTCCTTGGGTGGGCCCTGATAATTTTAGGAGCTAAAGCTTGAATGTTGCCTAAGTCAGTCATTGTTCAAGAATCCCTTATTGAGCAGAGTTCTCAACAGTAAAGACTGTAGATACAGGAACTCTCCCTGCCGTCAAGAAGCTTATAGTTCAGCTAGAAAGATAAAGTCAGTGCACAAGTACTTAAAGTGGAGTGCCTAATTGTGTAACAATAATTTTATGTGAAGCTCTCCACAGACCTTCTTAAGGTTTCCTCTTGCTGGTTTGACATTACTATTCAACAATGTAATAAACTCCAGAGCTGCCCTACCCAGTAATGGGAGCCCAGCCACCAGTCACATGTAGCTATTGAGCACTTGATGTGTGGCTAGTGCCACAAGCTAGGAAGATGATATTTTGGATATGTTAGGTTAAATAAATATTATTACTAAATTAATTTAACCTGTTGATCTTTACCTTTTTTATCAAAATATTTAGAGTTCCATGTATTGCTCCCATTATTTTCCTATCCGATAGCGCTGTCCTGCTGTTTGACTCCCTGTATGCATATCCAGATAAAATTAAGACATATATAATTTCTTTCTTGTTCCTTCTATCATTCATTCATTCATTCATTCATTCATTCATGGTAGGTGCTTTATTTCCTCCATTTTACAGATGAGGAAACTGAAGCAGGTAGAAAGGTATGAGGTGTGGTGTAGGATTTGAACTCAGGCACTCTGACTCACCTAGCATGTTCTACTCTAGTAATCCAGATGAGAAACCATGAGGGCCAGAACCAAATGAGGGGTGATGGGTTGGAAAAGAAAAGATGAACTAAGGTGATATCCTCAAGGCCATATGAACACAGCACAGTGACCAGTTTGTTGTATGGCATAAGGGAAATAGAGATAGAGCTGACTCCCAGATTCCTGGCTAAGAAGACAGTGCCACCAAACAAAATAAGAGACATGTAGAGAAGTATATATAAGTGAGATGATGAATTCAGTCAAATTGAAGCACCTGTGAGAAATCCAAGTGGAAATGTCTAATAGGCAGCTGTGCATATAGATGTGGGCCTCAAAGGAGATATTTAGGTTGGAAATATTAATTCGTTTTCATTTATCTCCCCCTCAACTTCTCCCCATTACCCTCCAATAGCCTTTGCCTTTTGAATTACAAGGGAGCTTCATGGTTGAATGAAATATGGTTCCTGACTTAAACATTCAAACTTCTGCACAATGGGACTCCACGCTCTCTACTAAGCTCTCTCCTCTGTGTAACACACACTTTGCCCCAGACAAACCGGATTACATATGTAACCTTGACATTAGTTGTGCTCTCTACACACTTGAAGATAGTGGTTTAAAGGGATCTGAGCTATCAATGACACCAAATGCTGGATCTAATGCTTTCTCTAAGATTTATAGGAATTTGTGGGGTAGTGGGAATAAAGAAGAAAATTCCACTATCAGAATCACTTCAATTATTAAAAACTTTCAATTGCCATAGACAAAGACAGTTCTTCCAGCCATTAACAGATGGTAATAGCAATTGCTCATGTGGGATCACTTTGGATTTATGCACAATTAGAGTTTTTTTGTGACCCGAGTGTTTTGTAACCAGAGGAGAGTCTGTAATGAGTTTATAGCTCTACTCACCTTCCTGCCACTGTGGTCTCTCTTTTATATTAACCAGTCGTGGAAGTCAGCCCTCTTCCTTAGTTTCAAGGGGAAGAACCCCACAAAAACCCAAACCCAAAACCAAAACCCAATAGCAAAGTAAAACCAGACTAAATAAAAAAATATCACAAACACCTAAACCCCACCCACATAAAACATTTGTTGGAAGAAATGAAATACAGAAGTCTGAAGAGATGAGAGGAATTACAGCAGAAGAATGAAATAATTAACAATGCATGTTAGATACTCTGGTTGCAGAAATTCCCTCCATTTTAGCTTTAGTCTCTTTTTCCAACCTTGCCCTTTCTCTCCTCTTCCCTCATCCTCTCAGCAGCAAACCTCTGACCTCTCATTTCTTAAGCAAATCTCTCCAGCCTCTACCCCACTGAAGTTTTAGGGCCCTCTCCTACATACCTCTGCTCATCAAGATCCTCAGCTTGGGGTGCCTGGGTAGCTCAGTCGGTTAAGCATCTGACTCTTGGTTTCGGTTCAGGTCATGACTCATAGTTCATGAGTTCTAGCCCCATGTTGGGCTCTTCACTGTCAGCATGGAGGCTGCTTGGAGTTCTGTGTCTCCCTCTCTCTCTACCCCTCCCTTCTCTGGCTTGGGCTCTCTCTTCCTCTCTCAAAATAAATAAATAAGCTAAAAAAAAAAAAAAAGATCCTCTGCTAAAGGAAAGGGATCCTCCTGCCCTGGAAGGCAGATGTGCCCATGATCCTTGGTTACACAAATTCTTCTTCCCAAGTCTTTGCTTCTCCTCTGGTTCCTGTTAAACTCCTAATCAATTCAAGGCCTAATTCAGTTCACAGAAGCAGGACTCCTGCTCCCCTTCCCCATCCAAACACCTTCTCTCCACCAACCCCAGCTCTCACACTGCTACAGTAACCTTCATTCCTCTAGGTGGAGAGTTTCCAGCACTAACTTCATATACTCCCTATTTGACTGCATTTCATTTGAGGATGGGTTCTATCTATGTGACTCACACCAATCATCTTCTTGGTACAAACTGGTTAAACTGACCTCCAAATCAGTACACACAGAAATGATTAATAAAAAACCTGATATATTCTTCTCTGATTTCATTTTGGGTAAACCTACAAGTTAATCCTTAGAATAACCTTGTTTGGAAATGAAAACGGTGAATCAATAATTCTCGTGTAATCATATATTTGAAATCTCATCTACATCCTGTTATGCCTGGTAAGTGGATTTCAGATTTGCATGGGAAACATATTGTGCTTTGCCATTGCATTTACCCAGTGGATTTGCTAATAATTTAGGAAGTTTAGCAAATATGATGCAGTGTAACTTGTAATATTTATTTGCTCTCTCAGCTGTGATTTTAATCCCCAAAATAACAAGCTCAGACAACAAATTATTGATATGCTTTGTGCTGTTTATCAATATTTACTTAGATTTATTTTGGAAAAAAAAATCCAGAGGGGGGCTATTTAACATAATTGGGCATTAAACTGTTTGATTTGGTACTCACTGTTTTTGAACATACATAATAAACACACGGAAGTTATTGATGCAAACCTGTTTGTTCCTGTCTACAATAGGAGATTAGAAAGGGTAGGTTTTTTTTTTTCATTCAGGAAAAAGTAAGTTAGTTGAGATACAATTTGTTTTGCTTCTTTTATTTGAAAGCACATTTTAAACGAGCCAAATGGATTTCATATGGTCTGTCACTTGACTTGACATTTAAGGACAATACATGGTTTGCATCCTATTTTCAGTTACTATAGAGTGGGTGTATGACCCTGCATCTCCCTTCTTCATGACAAATTCTCACTTCATGCAACTTTAGGAAACTACTAAGCAGGGCCATGTTAACGAAAATAGATTAGTCACTTGAGCTCTGTAAAATGTGTTTGGGAAGAACATTTTTGAGAACATTTCCAAAATCCTTGTGGGCTTATTATGACAGATGAATAAAGATAAGAAGGCAGTGATAAGATTTACATTTGACAATAACAGGTGGGGGTAGTACTGGAGGAGCGGGGCTCTGTCTTGGGCTTGCAACAGCAGTAATAAGCAGTATCTGAAGTTCAAGATCCTGCTTCCAGGTTGGCACACCTGGTTTTTCTTCTTGCCTATAAGCATCACAAGAGCACAGTCCAATTTTTTTTTTGGTTTCACTCTTATATTCCTAGTCTCTAGAACAGTGCTGTAGTATAATAAGCCCACCATATGTATTTTCTGAGTGAATGAAATCTAGTGGACTCATTCCTCCATTATTCTTTGATTATTCTTCTATTATAACTAATCCTGTATTATTAAAGCCATGTCACTAATTTTCCTCTTTTCTAGATACAAATCACATGAATCTTCTACTCTTTATTCATCTGTCATAATAACCACACTGGGATTTCTAAAACATCCAATAATTTCTATCTATGTTTTTAACTAATCTGCATACTATGACTATGCTTTCAAAAAAAAATTGAGTGAATTTGAACCAGCTTTGGAGTAGAGACATCAAGGATGTCTCAAAGTTAGTGCTCTTCAGTTTGACCAAACAGAGAACGTGACACGCTGTTCTTCTCACCCTTTCCTTAGGAGGTGCACGTAGATGCACATAGAAGGGCTAGTGATAGGAAGAGAAGATTCTTCAGGGGAGATCTGCTTTTTATTTTGAAATAAAATTGGATACTATTGGAGATAGCACTGAATGGAGATGCTATTTACTTGAGCTATACTTTTGAATGCAGCCTCTTGAATGTTTTTGACTAAGGCCATTTAGGTGGGATTAAAAACTGCAGCTCACCTACTATTCTAGCTCCTGTCTTCCCAGGGAACTTCAAATTATACCTTTCTGTTCCAGTGCTGAGCTGTAGTCAGAACACTGAATGAAAATCATCGGCAAATGGGTGCAAATGTTAGTTTAGGAACTACATAATCATTAATAACACATTTAGTTAGCTCTCCATACAGAGCCTTAAATCATAAGTGAAAACTAAAGAAACAAAGACTTTCAATTCTGGATCCCTCCTTAGTCTATCAGTAGGATCCTCACATTCACCAATGGGCCTGAGGCCACATGTTAAGAATCCCTTCTCTAGCGGGGGAAGAAATCCAAACTCATACCCAACAGTCTTTTCCTGTTGCTATGGCTGGACAGAAAGAGGAAGTAACACTTGTTATGTAATTATATTTCTCATTAAGGATAAATGTTTCATTGGCCTAAAGATTTAGATTCATAAGATGAACTTATCAGCATTATTGTATTGGGGACTAGTGACGCCCCAAACAAAACCTGGTTAAATAAGGAATTAAAAATTGTTCCGTTAATATTCCTTATGCAATTTACTTGATATGTAGCGTCTATCTCTTAAGATTTTAACTTCAGTCTTTCTACTATTCTATTTTTCTGGCTCTTCCTCAATTTACATACACACATATCTTACTGTGTATATGTATGTATAGTATATCATATATAGTATTATGCGTGTATATATATACTTTACAAAATTATTAGTGACCACGATCATTCTCTCCTTCATCTTCCCTTCTGCTCTTATTGTCATCCTGGCTGCACATTTTTCCCGATCCAGCCTGGCTGTCAGAGCCCATCATGTAAACTTCTCTTTCATAAATCTGCTTTTACTCCATGGTCATTCTATCCCACTCAGGTGGTAGAATTCACAACCATGGATCAATCTAAATGTTTAATCTTTAGATCTACCCCTGGTGACCCATCCTTAACACTGGTGAAAAATCACAGTTGCACAGACTAAGACCACTATATGTTTGTGGTATCGAACATCAACTTGGTTCTTAAAACTGCCCTGAAAACTCTATGTTGGGTTGGGATTCCTTGAAGCAATTCCCATGACAGGAATTCTTGCCCAGGATTTGTTGAGACAGTGCTCTCAGGAAAATGGGAGTGAGAAAAGCAGGATAGGGCAGAAGGGGAAACAAAAAGCTATACAACGCTGTCATTGTAAGTGGAAGGTCTGGGGCAGGCTTTTTGAACTCCCAGGCTAGTCAATCATAGATGTGGGCTGCTGCCTCTCACCCAGGAGTGAGGGTGAGGCTAGGGGAGTAAAGGCTTAATCTCCTAGGTGAAGCCATTTTCAGCCTCCAGAAGGGAAGGGCTGAAGCCATGAGCAGCAGCAGCACAGAATGGTTCTGGGCAAGTGCTACATCCTTACAGTTTCTTTAGTAAGCTTTCCCGATTATTCTTCATACAAGTACTCTAAACCTCTTTTTTTTTCCTCCCACCTCTGGCCCCATCATTTCCCTCATCACTCTCAGCCCAGAAACATACCTCTGTTTCCCCAGAAAATATAGAAGCCCAGTTTGGAGTCCTACAGTAGCTTCCCACTGCTCTTAGGAAAATGTCTAAATTCCCTTAATGTGATTTCAAGCCCAGACTGACCTGACCTTTGGTTACGTTAGTAGCTTCTACCTTACTCAAATCCTTCACTGCGTTAGCCATAACAAACCTCTTAAGTGCTTTGAAAGCACACATCAGACCACGTGCCCTCCTCTACTCAGAATTTTTATTTGATTTCTTTTTTTAAATTTTTTTTTCAACGTTTTTTATTTATTTTTGGGACAGAGAGAGACAGAGCATGAACGGGGGAGGGGCAGAGAGAGAGGGAGACACAGAATCGGAAACAGGCTCCAGGTTCCGAGCCATCAGCCCAGAGCCTGATGCGGGGCTCGAACTCACGGACCGCGAGATCGTGACCTGGCTGAAGTTGGACGCTTAACCGACTGTGCCACCCAGGCGCCCCAATTTTTATTTGATTTCAAAATGTTCAAATTATCAAGAATTATGTTTACATACTGTTTATTCACCATAATTCACACAAAGGTGACATTTATTGGTGATGATAACCATGTCAGATTTTTAAAGAAGGGACCCATGTGCTACATACCCGCTTGCTAGAGAATGTCTATTGGTTGGCTTAAATTTTCTATACATACTTATAAAATACCTTGAGCTGACTGTGAAATTCTTGGCTCAAACATTCTTTACCTCAGAATTTAGTAGACATTATCTAACTTCTGATATTGAGCATTGCTACCAAAAAGTATAAGGCTCACCTGCATTTATTCCTTACACATAAAATGCTTTTTAAAAAAAGCCTTAGATGTATATATGATTGTATATTTAAAAAAAAATTTTTTTTTTCAACGTTTATTTATTTTTGGGACAGAGAGAGACAGAGCATGAACGGGGGAGGGGCAGAGAGAGAGGGAGACACAGAATCGGAAACAGGCTCCAGGCTCTGAGCCATCAGCCCAGAGCCCGACGCGGGGCTCGAACTCACGGACCGTGAGATCGTGACCTGGCTGAAGTCAGACGCTTAACCGACTGCGCCACCCAGGCGCCCCGACCCCTGCCAGTTTCTATTTCATGTTTTTTTGTCTTCATCTTTTAATTTTTCTTTGAACTCTAATATGTATTTTTATTTTGTAAAACTTTTTTAATGTTTATTTATTTCTGAGAGAGAGAGAAAGAGAGAGAGAGAGGGAGTGGGGGAGGGACAGAGAGAGAGGGAGATACAGAATCTGAAGCAGGCTCCAGGCTCTGAGCTATCAGCACAGAGCCCGATGTGGGGCTTAGCTCACTAACCATGAGATCATGACCTGAGCTGAAGTCGGACCCTCAACTGACTGAGCCACTCAGGCTCCCCTCTAATATGTATTAAAAAAAAATTTTTTTTAAGAATCATGTTTTCAGGGTGCCTGGGTAGCTCTGTCGGTTAAGTATTGGACTCTTGATTTCGGCTCAGGTCATGACCTCATGGTTCATGAGGTGGCGCCCCATGTGGGGCTCTGCACTGTCAGTGCTTGGGATTCTCTCTCTCCCTCTCTCTCTGCCCTTCCCCTGCTCACGTGCCCTCTCTCTTAAAATAAGTAAACATTTTTTTAAAAGTCATGTTTTTGTCCCAACAGAAAGCAGTTTAGAGTGCAAATAAGCTATATACACTCTTAAAGGCAAGTATGTGAAACAGAACCGAAGCAAAGATAAGCGCAAAAACGGAAGACGCATTTAAACCCAAATATGCCAGCTATCACATGTAATAAATACAGAATAAAGGTTTCAGTTAGTAGTCAGGTTTTTTTGTTTTTTGTTTTCGTTTTGTGTGTGTGTGTGTGTGTGTGTGTGTGTGTGTTTTGAAAGGTAGACTGTCACGTGAAGCACCTCATTTGGATGTGTCTGAAGTGCTGTAGGCTTGACCACCCTACGTTCTCCTACAAATGGACCTTGAGACCTTGCATGGAGGTTCTAGTAGGCGAGAACAGCTACTTGTATACCCTTGAAAAAGAATGGCCCTTCCTCTGTTAGGGAAGGTCGTCCTCTCTGACCAAGCACGTAGCAGCAGGAAGGACGTACATGGAGCGGTGAGGGAGGAAGGAGACACCCGCTGAGCCAGCCACATCACTCGAATCAACCCTGGCGATCAGTGGGGTGACAGATGTCATAGCCAGATCACCCTCACATCCAGTTGTCAGTAATTTTGGGTGGGTTGAAAAATATCCCCCAACATTCAGTTTACGAGTCAGGCTTCTAAGATATGATGTTACACAAATAGATGAAGTAAAATTTGGAAAATATATACCTTATTATCATGAAATGAAAGCACACAAAAATGTGTGTTTGTATCTGAAAAGAGATATAAGGGCGAGAACATCAGTTGCAAGATATACTTTAAAATCTGTGTGTAGTTCCTCACTTCAGTACAAACTACATATAACAACAATTTTACAATAGGAATAAAGAGTTAAATCTAAAAATAAAAAAAATGTTTTTCTAAATTTTCAAAACTAAAAAGATTCTATAGGTTTGGCTTCTTTCAGATGATGATACTGTTCTCCTTTGTATATATTTATTTATGGTGATTTTTAATGGGCTTTGAGGGAGGACGGTGAAGTAAAAATATTTTTACTCAGGCACACTTAAGCAGACGCTCTCGACACTGAATTCTTAAAATGTTTAAAATTTTCTATGAGAGAATTGACTAATTTCAACTGGGATAAATATGATGTGGGACTCAAAAAAAATCAACAGATCCTGGATGAACATATAAAATTGAGGAATCTGAATGGAACAGAGGAGTCTAGCTGACTTAAGGAATTCAGTGGTTCTTCAAGAAAAGGAACGAGACCTAATACCAGGAAATTACTGATGCAAATAACTAGGAGTTACCTCAAAGCAAAATAGATACATCATCAGCTCCGTCTTTTTGTTGTCTTCCTGAAGTACCAAGGAAACAATGCTTCCAGATTTTGTTACCAATTAAGACCTATGCCAGATGGGTCCTGCAGCACAGCTCTGATGCTCAGAGTGGGCAAGCAGAGAAGCAGCACTCTTTATGAAATGTCACTTTAGCAAGGCTCATTATATACTCACACATGAACTAGAAATACTAAGTTTTTAGTTTTCCCAGAGTTCACACTTGAAATAGGGCTGCAGCACTTTCGTCTTATTTTAGGTGTTCCAATTATGCTCATAAGCATGAAACAACCGGGCTGTGACTATATACTCATCAGCAGAAGAGTTACAAAACCCATCTAAATTGTGACTTTTGTACCTAATTTCAGGTCAAACCAATCAACTGTGGCCCTTTTACAGAAAGCACACTTGGCAGTCTCTCAGAAGACTCAGTCATTTTGATTATCCTATGTGGATGACAGTTGATCAGTTACAACAAATTTGTCATCCGAATGATTCTGGAAAGATTGTGGTACTCCCCATAGAGACATTGTCTATATGTTCAAATAGAGGACAATATTTGGTGTTAATAACACTGATACATGTTAGCTGAAAGAATGCAGCAAGGGCACCTGATTTACCAATAGGCATCTGGAAAATAAGCTAATCTGAGCAAGAATGTACCAAGTCTAAACTTAACTTACCATTCTAAACTCCATGGCTAACACTCCCATCATGCAGACCCACATTCAAATAGGTCTTGACATAGTCTGATGTAGCTTTCAAAAACTAGGTGACAGTTCAAAAACCCTGTTCTAGCATAAACCCTGGTGCTCAAAACAAGACTGTTATGTTAGCCCCATGCTTCATATTTCAAACAGTAACTTAAATATGTGTGTATGTGTGTGTATATATTTTTGTATGTGTTTATATGTGCATTAGTAAGATACACACAGATACCCATACTCACGTCTGCTAGCAAATTGCTGATGATATACAATGCTAAGATTAAACACGTGAGAAGTTAGGACAAGATAACTAAAGATGAGCCTTATCAAAGAGTCAGTGATGGAATAAAATAACACACAATTTCTTGTAGAAGAAAATCTTTTACCGTGCCACTTAACAGTGTGAGTGGTTCAGTAGGTAAATATACAAGTGACCCTTGAACAGCATGGGTTTGAACTTCATGGGTCCACTTACACGTGGATTTTTTTTGATAAATATAGGACAATACTGTAAATGTATTTTCTCTTCTTTATGATTTTTTTCATAACATATTCTGTTCTCTAGCTTACTTTCTTGTAAGAATACAGTATATAATAATATAACATACAAAATATATGTTAATCGACTGTTGATTTATTGAGGCTTCTGGTCACAGTGTGCCATTAGCAGTTAAGTTTTGGGGGAGTTAAAAGTTGTACATGGATTTTTGACCAAGTGGGGCAGCGAGTGGGTCAGCACCTATAATCCTGGTGTTTAGGTCAAACATCTGGCATTTGATACAACTCTAAAACAGTCACTCAACTCTGTGATAAATGGAAGCTATCAGACACAAATGTTCTCTTTCAATCCTTTTCACAATCCTGTAATTTCATTCTGCTACTTTAGCACTTCTTCCCATCACTATCATTGACAGGCTGCTTTCATGGCTAACGATACTGATAAGTGACTATAGAGACAAATGTCAGGAGTTAGAAAAGAGATTGTATGTTTGAACTTAAAAGAACAATAGTTCCCAAACTTTGGTCATTAATACACCACTGCCAGAAATTTTGGCACATCAGTGCTTTTGTTGACTTAATATTTTTCCTTAAATTGACGCACAATTAAGGTTAAAAAATGTAAGCTAGAAACTTTGTGCCACTGCATATAAAGAAAACCAGCTTGCCCCAACACAAATAGAAAATAATAGTAAATATAAATAGAATGGAGATAAAACAATCTCATTCTATTTTGACTAGACCCCATTATCTTCTGAAAGTTCTCAGTGGGATCTCTCTTGTATTAGTTTTTACTTGCACCTTGGGAAAGTTCCAGTGTTAAATACTGATTTTATGCCTAATAAGTACCTATTTTTGGGAACCTTTCTGTTCTTCATATCCAAATCTATGTGACCTCAGAAATCTTTTGAGGAGCTTATTAGCCTAAAGAATATACATTTCTGATACTACATTAAAATGAAGGGGTCCATTTGCTAAAAACAGCCATTGGTGTGTGTTTAAAAGGTGATATAGACATACTATCACCAAACTAAAATTTTCATACTTGAAGTTTGGTATAATCAGGTAATCAGAAGAGAATTAAAAGTAACTTTTTCATTTGTGATTTTATTTAATCTAAAACTGTATTTTCTTCACGCTTAAAATCTCTCTCATAGTAACACTGAATTGGGAGATTATGCTTATAGTAGCTACCACAAATAATGAATCTTCATACCTTTCTTGAATAATTATGGACATATATAATTCATTCAGAAATGTATTATGTATATAAGTTAGTGGAAAATTTTCTTTGGAAGAATGTGAGATTATCACCTAATTTTAACTTTTCCATGACTTTCTTCATAATATCTTCACAATATCTTATCATTTGCTCCTCCTGTGTTATCAAACTGTACTATCAAGAAGACTGCATTTTCATGAATAATATAAAATACTGATGCATAATATTCAAGTGATTTAAACAATATTAAAGACTTTTTGGTAATTCAATTTTGGGAATTCATTAAAATGCAAAACATTTTAGGAAATATTATTTTATTTATAACCTTTGCATACCCTCAGGGTATGAATAAGGGGAAAGAAGAATGTCTAGTTAGAAATATAAAAGATGGAAAGTTAATCATATCTTGAAATTGCCCCATTTAGGGATCATTTAATCAACTGAAATAAATGTTCTCTAATTTTGCTTTCATTAATGAGATGACTAAGTTGGATACAGCATGTACAAAGCACATGCTTCATTGTGATGAAAGTGTTTTTCAGACAGGATGCTGAGGCCTGTGTAAGTTTAAAAAAAAAAAAACATTCTTAGAGAGATTGTGTCTGTGTGATTAAAACAGGTCTTTATTAACTTAAGAGTGACAGGAACATTTCTCATTTTCTCCAATTTTTTCCCTTGTACTTTTTGTCACTTTTGTTGGCACAGATGGCAAATAGAGTTGAAAGGGGAGTAATTTCTACAATGTGACAAAGTGATTAGTGATGCGGCTGGGACTAGAACTAAGGTCATTCCAACTTCCCACCTACTGTGTTTTCCGCCATGGGTGGCCATTCATCCATCCGTTATTCATTTATTCATTCACCACCTGGTCTGGCTTAGGGGTAGGTTCAGGCAATAGTGAGATGAGCAGGGGCCTGGAGCTTCATGCTCTGATTGTTGTACCTTGATCAATAGTGATATGATTTTCACATAGCGATAGATTAAGACAAGTAAGTAAAAGACAAAAAGTAATTCTTTCGGTGGTGAGTAGCAGTGGTGAAATGTTGATGTCAAGGTCATTTCCAGAAGTGTTTCTTCATGCGCTAGCCACATGCGACCCATTCAGAGTTGCAGTGAACTCATCGCTTTGGTGGACTTCTCTCCGTTACTTTAGCTCCTACCAAATGACATGGAAGTGTCCCAGTGTTAAATATTGACTCTGTGCAGAATAAGTACCTATTTTTTTGTGGCCTTCCTGTCCTTCGTATCTGAATGTGTGCAGCTTCAGAAATTTTCTGTGGGGCTTACTGGCCTAAAGAACATAGATTTCTAACATTGCATCAGAATGAAGGGGTTCCTCTTAATGTTCAGAATGGGAAATGTTCAGAGGGAAATTTTAAAAAGGAATTGTTTTAGAACTGACTTAAACATTTATGGAGTGCATTAAAATAATGCAGTGTCAGTCCCTGAAGGAGTTTACAGTTTCCAAAGGTGGGCCTTGAGCATGAAACTACTTAATTCCTAAAAGTCCTGGAGGAAGACAGAGGTACCACGTGGAGTGTTAGGATAGCAGCTCCTATCCTGACTGTATGGATTCTAATCCTGAGATTGCCTCTTAAGTACTTGGGAGGTCTTGGGTATGCTCTAGCCTGTTTCCTAATCTGTAAAATGGGGATGAGGATAGTATCTGCCTTATAGGTATATTGTGAGGATCACATTAATTTCTGTGTAAAAACCTCAGAACCATCCGGCATAGAATATGTGCTGTGTGAATGAGGTACTTTTTGGCAATGTTGATGGCAAAGTTTCTTTCCTGAATCAGTGCTTTTAATACACTGATGCACACTGTGAATCATCAAGAGGGGGATGTGCTGCAAAGCTTCCCACAATATTTGGGCTTTTGCTGAGGAGCACTGTTATTAGACTAATGAATGTACCCTTAGGATATGTGCTTGGGAAATATAGGGCATTTAAAAATATTTGGGGGTGTCTGGCTGGCTCAGTCAGTAGAGCATGCAACTCTTGATCTTGGGGTCATGAGTTCAAGCCCAATGTTGAGTACAGAGATTACTTAAAAGGAATTTTTTAAATGTTTGCATAATTAACGATCTTAAGAGTTTTGCTTCATTTCCAAGATCCATGGAAATCATGGGTGAATCTTTAGGGTTGTTGATATAACAATATCGTCATAACCTGTTAATGTTGAGGACGATCATGAAAACTAACATTGTTTAGTATCGATCTGTGCCAGGCACTGTGCTGAGTGTGGACCCTGTACTAACTTGTTTACTCCTTAACAGCAACTCTATGAGGTATTATTAAAAATGAAGAAACTGAGACTTAGAATATTAAATAAGATCACAAACTAAGTTGGAGAATCAGGGAGCAATTCCAGTTCTATATGATTCCAAAGCCCATATCTGCAACCAGGAAGTGGCATTGTCTCTCTGATTTTGACGATAATAGTCACGATCTGGATAGTAAGAGTCACACACATCTTCAGAGCTTTGAAAACTATAAAGCACAGAATGAATAAAGGGTATTATCAATAATGCTTTTGATGTGTCTGTTGTTATTTATTTCTCGGATTAAAACATTGTACTTACTACCTGTGTGCTAATGATTTGAAAAGTCCTCCAGTAAGCAATTGAAAATGTGAAACCCACAGTGTTAAACTATAAAAAATGTATTTTTTTTTTTCTGGGAAAACCACCAAATAAGTAGTTATCTGATTAATTGGTAAGGAAGATATGATCTTTCATTGAATACTTAACTGTATGCACAACAAGGAAAGCAATGACCCTTTAAGGACATATGGAGAAAAATTTAGTTTAAACACATGTGCCAGAGTGCCAGGCACCAGAAAAACAGTATAAAAGTATCTAGTAATTTGAAAGTGACTTTTAAATCAGTACTAAAGTTACTGAAGATGAACCCCCAAATCATATAAATCCAATGTGAACATTCAAATGTAAACATTTGCATTGTTTGTTAGCATATTTCTAAATTTTAGAAAATAAGGTCATGATTTCAATCCCATTGCATATCAATATCTGACTGGGTTTCTTCTTTTTTTTTAATTTTTTTTTTTTAATTTTTTTTTTTCAACGTTTATTTATTTTTGGGACAGAGAGAGACAGAGCACGAACGGGGGAGGGGCAGAGAGAGAGGGAGACACAGAATGGGAAACAGGCTCCAGGCTCCGAGCCATCAGCCCAGAGCCCGACGCGGGGCTCGAACTCACGGACCGTGAGATCGTGACCTGGCTGAAGTCGGACGCTTAACCGACTGCGCCACCCAGGCGCCCCATAATTTTTAAAAAATGTTTATTTATTTTTGAGACAGAAAGAGACAGAGCACGAACGGGGGAGGGTCAGAGAGAGAGGGAGACACAGAATCCGAAGCAGGCTCCAGGCTCTGAGCTGTCAGCACAGAGCCCGACGTGGGGCTTGAACTCACAGACTGTGAGATCATGACCTGAGCCGAAGTCGGACGCTTAACCGACTGAGCCACCCAGGCACCCCTCACTGACTGGGTTTCTTTTAAAAAAACATTTGTTTTCAACATGAAAACTCAATAAATATATTTTTAAAGTATTCTTTTTACTTGTAATAGAAAAATGTCATGTTTACTGTCAGCTGAATGTTTATAGCCTCTTTCCTCTGTTCTTTGTAGTCTCTAAGGTTTTACTTTAGTTTTGAACGGGTAATCTTACAATGTCACAGTGTTCTCCTGACTGCCCATCCAGACAGCTAGACAGAAATCTGCCAGATCTCCTTTGCATCATGAACACATGTAAACCTTTCCTTACACATGCAGCAGATGAGCGCCCAGGTACCAGGTGCAATGCGAATACACAGATGGAGAAGCTGAAATACTTCATTAATGCCATACAATCTCACTAATGATCGACTCTTTTATGAGGGACTCTTTCTTCAGGGCTAAAAGGAGAGAAAGGATTTGAAGCAAATCTGTATAAAGAAATTACTGTTTCCCCAGGCTCTTGGCTTCAGATATATACCTGAAGCCAAGAACCACAAAAACTCTATCTGTTCATTTCTTTCTTGCAGTAATGTCCTTGGCTAGTTACTCTTCCTCCTGTTCTTCTCAGACGCGGTCTTGGTCCTCTTCTCTTTTGCTCTATATGCATCCCTGGTGAGCTAGTCAACTGGTCTAAATAATACTTCACTTCAGGCATCGCTCACATGCTTCCCAGCCAGGATCTCTCTCCTGACCTCTGGATCTGCGTATCTGATCCAGTGATGAACATTTATCACGTGTCAGGCAATATGCTAAGCCCTCTATAGACATTATCTCATATAATCTACCAAAAAAAAATCTCTGGGGACTAGTAGAATTATCCCCATTTTCTATCTGACAATAGGGAAACCTTTTCTTAGGAATCTGGAAACTCACAAAAATTCAATTCCTTTAGCATGACATTTGCTCAAATATTTTGGTAGAATTTTGGTATTTCTTCTTCTGCTCTTCCCTTTTACTGTTTTTAAAAATATTTTAATGTTTATTTATTTTTCAGAGAGAGAGAGAGAGAGAGAGAGAGAGAGAGACAGAATGAGTGGGGGGGGGGGCAGAGAGAGAAGGAGACACAGAACCCAAAGCAGGCTCCAGGTTCCAAGCTGTCAATGCACAGCCTGATGTGGGGCTCAAACTCACGAACTGTGAGATCATGACCTGAGCTGAAGTAAGAAGCTTGACCAACAGAGCCACCCAGGTGCCCCACTTTAACAGCTTTTCAACTGACATCATATCTGCATCCTGGATGAAGATGTCCAAGCTGTCAGTATACTGTGTGTCCCAAGCTGACCTGTCCACCATACCCCACATGTGCCCTGACCTTCAGAGCATAATGTGACTATTATTTCACATGAACAGACAGCTGGTACAACTAACACATCTCAATAACATGCAAGATATTTGTTTTCATTTGTTTTTAGCAAGTGTATAAAACTCTATATATTGACTGTATGATTCACAGAATCAACCAAGGATTATATTTTTTTCTGTTTCAACCATTTCTTAAGCAAATCTCCTCCTTTCACTACATGTGAAACTGATTTTAAAAACAGATTTCAGTACTACTACACGCCTATTAGAATGGTCAAAATCCAGAATACTGACAACATCACCTGCTGGTAAAGATGTGGAGTAAAAGCAACTCAGTCATTGCTGGTAAAACTGCAGAATTATACAACCATTTTGGAAAGCAGGTTGGCAGTGTCATGTAAAGCTGAATATAGTATTATCACTCAATTCTGCAATCCTACTCCTAAGTGTTTATCTAAATGAGTTGAGAACTTATGTCCATGCAGAAACCTGCACACAAATGTTTACAGCAGCTGCATTCATAATTGCCCAAATCTGGAAGAAACTAAGATATCCTTCAATAAGTGAATAGATAAACTGTGGTATCTCCTTAAACTTGAACATTATTCAGAAATAAAAGAAAGAAATTAGTTGTCAAGACACAAAAAGACATAAAGGAACTGTAAAGGCACACCACTAAGTGAAAGAAACCAGCCTGAAAAGGTTACATACTGCATGACTCCAAGAGTAATGACATTCTGGAAAAGGCAAACCTATAGAGACAGTGAAAAGATGAGTGGTTGCTAGGGACAAGGGGTGAATAGGTGGACAAGGGGATCTTTAGGGCAGTGAAACTAATCTGTATGCTGCTGTAATGGCACATACGTGGCATTATGCATTTATCAAAACCCACAGAACTACACAACACAAAGAGTGAGCCCTAATGGAAACTAGAGATTTGAGTTAATAATAATGTGACAATAACAGTTCATCAATTGCAACAAATGTACCGCACTAATGCAAGATGTTACTAAAAGGAGAAAGTGTGTGTGTTGGTGGTGTGGACCGTGAGGTGGGTATATGGAACTCTGCACATTCTTATCAATTTTTCTACAAACTTAATAGTCTCTCTCAAACCAAAGTGTATTAATAAAAATTTTAAAAAAACCCTCTGAATTCAGAAATTTATATTGATCTGTTAAAATACTGATCTCTTAGTAGTTTCACACTGAATGGTTGGGGAACACTGATTTTGTCATTTTATCCAATTCGTTATAATTCCCTGCTTTGAGCCACTTACTACTACCATCAGCATACCTTGCTTCTAATACTAATGCAATATGACAATGTGGATAGCAAAAGAACCTTTCCCTGCAGACTATCAAGTCTTTAGGTAATTTTTTCAACTACCTTATACTAAGATAGTCTGAGAGATTATGTTACTGTCTTAATGAAAATTAAAACAGAGGCACCTGGGTGGCTCAGTCATTTAAGCGTCCGACTTCGGCTCAGGTCATGATCTCACAATTCGTGAGTTCAAGCCCCACATCGGGCTCTATGGTGACAGCTCAGAGCCTGGAGCCTGTTTCGGATTCTGTGTCTCCCTCTCTCTGCCCCTCCCCTGCTCATACTGTGTGTGTCACTCTGCCTCTCAAAAAATGAATAAATGTTAAATTTAGAAAAAAAAAGAAAAAGAAAATTAAAACATATTATGCTGAACATGGAGTCTGGCACATAGCTGTTAATTTAATAAAAGTGGTATTATTAGTATTCTCTTGCCATAATCTGGTGGTCCTACTGAAAAATAATTGGTATTCCTTATTTTTAGTGATGTCATTCTGGCTTGTAAGAAGCCCCACATGCTTTCCTAAGTGCTTAAAAATAATCTTAAATAAGCTTAATTTTTTTTTCTTGTTTGTTTTTTCCCTTTAAAATTTGATAGTAAGTCTACCTACTTTTCATGTATAAAACCTGCTCCTTTGGTCTTTTAGAAAACAGTAATATTCTGCTGGAAGCTGAGCTATCCTACCAGCTGATGGCAGGGCTTGGGTGGTGGATGGATCAGGACTGCAGGGCGGCCCAGTGGAGCTTCTTGTCCTCCCACTTTAATGTAATTTGGCCTTAATAAAAGTACCTGGGGAATTGTCTGTTGGGGAATTGCCCGTGACAGGCCCCCTGGGAAAAGAACCATTGGGAAAGAAATAAGGCTCTGCAAGGAAATTCTGCGGCCCTACATCTAGCCCTTGCCACCCCCCATAAAGACTCCTCTACCCAAAGGAAGGATAGCCCCACATATTTTTCAGCCAAGGAAGGAACAAATGGATTTGAAAGCCCCACTCTGACAACAAAGGAGTGTATCCATGGGCACAAGTTACTCCAACCCTAGGCCCACTCGGCCCCCAGGAGGCGTTCCAGATGAAGACTGAACCTAGTCGGTTAAGGTACAGAATGGTTCATTAGTTCCTAGGTGCGTTATCTCTCTGAGAATGCATAAGACATGGGTCCCTAAGGCCCTCTTGCCCCCTCCTGGCACCTCGGACTGAGGCAAACACTTTTGTTCCTCAAACCACAAATGGTTCAGGGAAACAACTAAGAGGTCATGTCCCTGTAACTGTTCCACCTGAGGTGTTGAGAGATAGATGACCTTTCATGAAAACAACAAAGCAAATGCTTTATAGATTATAGATACACGTAGATACATAATGAAAATAATATGAAGAAATTAATCAATAAGCAAAGGGCAGGAGGGAACGTTATGAGAAAATAACCACGTTATTCCTTAAAGGGTGATTACACATAGGGACATTTTTAGAATTAGATAATGCCAGAACACATAGATGACGTACGCTACAAGGACTGCTAACAAATATAATGTGACGTTTGCCACAATAAAGCGGCCAGTTCAATGCACTGCTGTTGTCTGTGTCCATTTTCTTTCTTTCTTTTTCTTTTTTTTTTCACTTTTTCGCTGACGCCATTCATCCTTTGGGAACCCCTGGACCTGCTGGAGCTGGACTCTGGCAATATTTCTCATATTCCTCCACTGTAATTACTTCTGGCATCTTGGTCTGGAAGTTTGAACTACTTTAAGGAGACCCACTAGAAATATTATTAAAGTTCTCAGGCCACCTTTGTAACCGTGAGACTAACACACTCACTTGGACAACTTGAGTTTTAATTTCTTCTATGTGATACACTTTTTCCCTAGTCTTTTTCCCTTGGAAGATAGTTCGCCTTAAGGGGGAAGTTGTAACAATCCAGAAGTCACACAGTTCTGTTCTCTATTTTACCCCTTACCAGGGGTGCTCAGTCTCTCTTTATACATGATACAAAGAGATGTTTGATGATATGACATTTGTTGTCAGTTCAGCTTATGCTGAACTTTGAGGCTTTTTACAAATTTGTGCTGTTCTATAAATCCTGGGACAGATTCCACTTTTCATCTCCTTCAAACATTATTTTTTCCCAGCTTTATTGAGGTATAATTAACAATTATAAATGATTAATATATATATAATAGATATTAATATTCACTATAATCAAGGTAATTAACATATTCCTCACCCTACATAGTTATCATTTTTTCTTTCTTTTACATTTTTTTTGTGATAACACTTAAGATCTACCCTCTCAGTAAATTTCAAGTATACAATACAATATTCTTTACTATAGTCACATTGTTGCACATGTGATCTCTAGAACGTATTCATCTTGCATAACTGAACCTTTGTACCCCTGATGAACATCTCCCCATTTCCCCCCTCCCACAGCCCCTGGTCACTTCTATTCCATCTCCTATCTCCCCTAAATGTCCTTTTTTTTTAACATGTTCATTTTTTTTAAGTTTATTTATTTTTAAGGTTGAGAGAAAAAGAGAGAGACAGAGAGAGAGACAGCGACATAGAGAATCCCAATGCAACACTGGGTTCAAGTTCACAAACCCTGAGAGCACAGCCTGAGCCAAAGCCAAGAGTTGGATGCTTAGCTGACTGAGCCATGCAGGTGCTCCCTAAATGTCCTTTTAAGATGGCAACTCTAATTCTGTTTAAGAAGCCTTCAATCTCCAATAAACTGGAGAGAGTGGTATTTCTCAGAGTCTGTCACAGTCGGCATTCATTTGGTTATTTAAAAAAACAATTACTGAGCATATATTCTGAGCCAAGCACAGTGCCTGGCATTGCTAACAGTGAGATTACTGAGACTCAGTCTCTATTTTCAGGGATGTCACTGTCTAATCAACATTCAACAAACATTTATTAAACATCTACTATATGCTAGCACAAAGAGACTTGTGAAAATGTGTGGTAACTGTACCACTGGAAAGATGTACAAACTATTAAGTCTCAGAGAGGAGAGTATGATGGACTTCATAAAGGTAGGGGTGTAAACAAACCAGAGAAATCTTCCAGAAGGATTAAATATTCAGACTGGGTTTTAAAGATGAGAAGTTCACAGATAGGAAGAAACGGGAAGGGAGTCTGAAAGAGGGTATGAATGAGGCAGACAAATGCTTAAAACACGAGGATTGGCCATTTGCTTGCCGCATGACCTTTTTGCAGTGCTCTGAAAGAAAGGAGATGGTTCACCTTTTCCTGCAGCAGATATCAACCAACATGAGCATGAACGCATTTGCAAGAGACATAAATTTAGAACTAATCTACAGGTTAATGCAAATGTTTTCTTGGAGATTAGATTTCTAGAATTAGAAGATTATTGCCTTTCCGAGCAGCTCCCAGAGGTCCCTGTGAACTGCAATGGACAGCATTTTTCCTCTCAGTTCACTGTGCCTGGGGACTTCCCGAAGAGTTCCTTTCAGCCTACCAGCCCTGCCCTCTTTAGGTGTTAACAAACTACTCAGTTATGACTGGCCACTGGCAAATGGTTGGCTCTGACAGCCTCTGACACAACCTTCCCTCCCAAACTCTTAGATCCTCCAAATTTACTCACTTACCACAGTGAGGATGCTTTTGGAATCAAACTCTCCAGCTTCCAGAATTAGATTAAGAAGTCAGATTCTCCTACATTCAAATCTAGACTCTGCCATTTACTAGCTGATCGATGCTCGAACAAGACATTTCATCCCTTAAGTCTGTTTCATTACCTTCTAAATTGCGACCATAATATCTGCTTATTGGGTTTTTGTGAGGACTGCGTGATATATGTAGTGAAAATGTTTAGCAGACTTTTGGACACACGATATGCCCTTAAAATAGGATAGTCCATGTTCTTTTAATAAGAATAATAATAAAAAGGGGAGAAAAAGACCACACTGTCCAGACTCTACAGACAGATCAGAGAGTATACTACATGTTTTATATGGCATCTCACGTAATCCTCATGACAACCATTCAAGGTAAAAATAATCACTTTTTAAAAAATAAATTAAGGGGGCACTTGGGTGGCTCAGTCGGTTGAGCGTCTGACTTCAGCTCAGGTCATGATCTCACGGTTCATGAGTTCAAGCCCCGCATCAGGCTCTGTGCTGATGGCTCAGAGCCTGGAGCCTGCTTCAGATTCTGTGTCTCCCTCTCTCTGTGCTCCTCCCCTGCTCACACAGTCTCTCTCTCAAAAATAAATAAAGATTAAAAAATTTTTTTTAAATAAAAAATAAAAAATAGATTAAAATACGGCCTATAACAATGTATAAGAGTTGGTAATCAAGTCCACTTCTGTATCTCTAAAGCCTAAATATTATTTTCAATACATCATACTTTGAAAAAGATTTTTGTACAAGTATATCCATTAATCTCCAAAGCCTTGAACAGTATGACCAAACTGAGTTGAAATATTTTCATATTCGGCAACGTTAATTTTATAATTTACATATAGCTTTAAAAGAATGAAAGAATAAATTTGGATCAAACATCTTACATCCTTCTTATAAACATGATGTACTAATATTTTCA
Source organism: Prionailurus bengalensis (assembly GCF_016509475.1). Lineage (NCBI taxonomy): Eukaryota > Metazoa > Chordata > Mammalia > Carnivora > Felidae > Prionailurus > Prionailurus bengalensis. The sequence continues at coordinate 82,199,440 of NC_057348.1, forward strand.
ACAAAACAGGCATGAAGAACAATCACAAAGTAAAGTTACTAATTGCTGTTATTGTCAAAATGAATGGGAAGCAGTGCTTTACGAATGCCCTTTTTATTCTGAAGAATATGTGTATTTCTATGTATGTGGTTTTTAAAAAGTCTATTGAAATTCAAGTTAGTTAACATACACTGTACCATTGGTTTCAAGAGTAGAACCCTGAAACCAATTCATTTATATTATATTCATATATATTATACATATTTATGTTATATTCATCCATATAACACCCAGTGCTCATCCCAACAAGTGCCCTCCTTAATGCCCATCACCCATTTAGCCCATCTTCCCACCTACCTCCCCTCCACCAACCCTTAGTTTGTTCTCTGTATTTCAGTCTCTTATGGTTTGCCTCCCTCTCTGTTTTTTTTTTAAGTCTATTTATTTATTTTTGAAAGAGAGAGACAGAGAGAACACAAGTGGGTGGAGGGACAGAGAGAGAGAGAGAGAGAGAGAGAGAGAGCGAATCCAAAGCAGGCTTGAGGCTCTGAGCTGTCAGTGCATGGGTCTCAAACCCATAAACTGTGAGATTATGACCTGAGTTGAAGTTGGATGCTTAACTGAGCCACCCACGTGTCCCTCCCTCTCTGTCTTTATCTTATTTTTCCTTCCCTTTCTCTATGTTCATCTGTTGTGTTTACTAAACTTCCCATATGAGTGAAATCATATGATATTTGTCTTTCTCTGACTGACTTATTTCGCTTTGCATAATACCATCTAGTTCCATCCATGTTGCTGCAAATGGCAAGATTTCATTCTTTCTGATTGCCGAGTAATACTCCATTGTATATATATAATCTATGCACATGTTTTTATATGTGTGTTTGTGTGTATGGATGCATATATAGTGCTTGTGTATATGTATAAACATATCCACATCTATCTACATCTCTCTCCTTTTCCATTTTCCATTGTTCCATAGGAAAAACTGAGTAATAATAAAGGTAAAAGGCAAATCTTCTCCTGTTCAGTGTGTGTGTGTGTGTGTGTGTGTGTGTGTATTTACTTGTATATTTACTTGTATATTACTTGTATATTACAAGTATATTACTTGTATATTACTTGTATATCTGTGTGTGTATATTTACTTGTATATTTACTTATATATTACTTGTATATTACAAGTATATTTACTTGTATATAAATATATATTTGTATTTATGTTTTTATATCTTTTGGGAAGCAATCTGTTTACTTGTCAGTGTTATGTTTTTTTGTTTTTCTGAGAAGTAGAAAAGAAACTGTTAGGATCAATGATTCATTCTTTTTTCTGGTTTTCTGTATTCAGAGGGAAAAAAGTAAAAGTTCAAATATAAGAGAATTGAGATTATAATCCTGTCTTTAATTTAGAAACTACTGATTGGTTATAGATATCCAGTTTGATTAAAGAACATGCAAAGTATGCATTTTTTACATATGAATTATAATGAAGACTTTTTATATTTTTTTAAGCTTCTTTTGTTAAAGAAATAAACTTGTTAAAAGTTCATTTATTTTGGGGGGGGGGCAAAGAGAGAGAGACAGAGACAGAGACAGAGACAGAGAGAGAATCCCAAGCCGGCTCCACACCGTCATTGCAGAGCCTGACACGGGGCTCAAACTTACAAACTATGAGATCATGACCTGAGCTCCAAGAGTAAGCTCTTAACTGACTGAGCAACCCAGGCACCCCAAGAATCTTTTTATATTTTATAAGTAAAAATAGAAACTGCTTTTCCACTTCTACCAATCTTCCATGTTTTAAATATATGTACCACATTGATAATTAAAATCTTTGAGCTATGGCAAGGCAATTTTTGAACTTGATCAATATAAAGCATTTCATTAGGAGTTGTGTAGTAACCTGCAGAGGGAGGAAAACCAATTAGATTCAAAATCTTTGCTTTCTTGTGATTACCTAGTTGCACTCTGCATAAACTCTGGTGAGCAGGTAGTCCTGAGCAGTGGGTAGTATTAACAGTTATGGCTCATTTCCCTTTTTAGTCACATTTAGGAGGGTTCTAAAAATGAAGTCTTTAATTTTAAATGCAGAGGCCAAATATTTAAAACCTCTTAAGAGCAAAGGTGTTTTCAATTACTTCTAACTGACACATTGTGTAAAATATACTGATATGAGACATATTCCGCTAATTTGATATTCCTCTATTTTCCTGTTAAGTGAGCACTGTGAGAGGTAGAGATAAAGATTACTTTAATTAAGTGTGCAATGAATCCCATAAGACATAATTGAACACTTTATTTTCACATATATATTTTCTCTTACTCAAATGTTTTTCATCCATGCTGTATACAACTATTTTAAAGCTAATCTTTCAAAGAATAAGCAAGAATTTTAAGACAATTCAGGGCTTTCAAATTTCCTATGGCATTTCAGAATGACCTTTAGATTCTGAAAAGGTGAATGCTTTACATTTCTTTAAGGTGAAAAGATAAACATAGAAGGACATTGAACACAAATCAGTGTTTAAAATAGTCTCAGCCATCTTGGTGAATGCAGAAATAAGGCCTGCTACAAATTTTGTAAACAATGAATTACTTTTCACCAATGGTCATCCATTAGGTTGCTCCCCAGGACATCTAACTTTGTCTAAATTCTCTATTTTCACAGAGACAACACAACATAAGTATTTGATAGCTAACCCAGCTGTCATTCACTTTACCAATCATTTTGATATGGCACCATGTAAGTACACTTACGCTTCCAAACAAAGTACTCAGACATGCCCAGAAGTAAATCCTATAGTTGTCTGAGAGCTGGTTGGCCAGTGAAAAAGTTTACTGGCATGTGATAGATTCAGAGTGTGTGAGCACAACTGCTGTGTAGCTTCACACCTTCTCCCTCAGACTTAGCAATTAGAAAAAGAATTCTCTACTTAAACACATATTTATTACATCCAGATGAAAACAAAAATCCTGGTTCACAAAGTCTGTCGTTTCAAACTGATGGTTAGTTATTTTCAAAATTCTAATTTAAAGAGATTTTTATATTGTTAATGATATATACTGGTGTCCCAAATACTGTCATTTAAATTGCCAACACATGATATGCATGGTGCCTGTAAGTGTGCATGCATGCGCGCGCGCGCACGCACACACACAAGGCAACCTACCCTTCTACTTCTTTATTTTTCTTGCTTTCTTTGTCTCTCTTCATTGTAACAACCTTTCTGTGTACCTTTCCTCTTGTCATCCCCCCATTCAATTTTTCTATCTCTTCTACCCATCTTTCACCCATCTTTCATGCTACATGTCTGTCCATTTAGCTATTTATCATTCCTACATTCAATACATAGTTGAGTATTTACTCTTTGTGAGGAGGTTGGCATATTAGTTGTGGTAGGTCAAAAAAGAAATTGTTGTTAACTCTTCAAATGGCTTTGTAAGTGAACACCATTCTAAGAGAGGATTTGTTTCCCTGTTGGTTTACATTTGGGTGAATAGTGTAAGTGAGAGAGGAGACCTTAAAAAAAATTAGATACCAAGACACTTTTTCTATGTTATGTAATCTATTCCTTTTGGTTGGAAGAATTATAGTTATTCAATTTTTAAAATACATTTTCATATTTTGTGTTTATGTATCTTTAATTTCTGAATTAACCAGTTTAGATTATGTAACATAATAATTTTATGTTGTTGGTATACCCTAAAACAAAGATTTTTCCTAATTTTGGATTTAGAGCTTTTCAAAATCTCACTGAAGCAAAATAATAAAAAAGGAAAATTTAAATGATTATAATGTAAAAATAAATGATTATAATGTGACGTATGGTTTGAACCTGATTCCCAAGCACCCGTGATCCAAATTTGTGAAGAAAGAAATCCCTGTGGCACAAGTCCACAGAACAGTCTAATTATTTTGCCTGAGAGACTTTTGCTTGTGTGAACATATTTGGTTTAAATCAAATCTATGAATTTATGGTGCAGTGTGGGTGGAGTATTCATCGTATAATTTTATTTAACACTCAATTTTTTAAAAAAAAATTACCCAAATGAATGACATATTGTTGGGCTTTGATGACATGATTTCCATGGATTCATCATCTTTTCTCACTCACAAATTTCTTCCTGTGTCCCTTTGCTCATTCTTTGCTATAAGTCTAGGAAGAAGACTACGCTTATCAGACAAAAACCAGTATGAAAAAGTTAAGTTACAGAAATGAAGAATGATAGTGGCCAAAGATGAATAGAGCATTAAAACAAGTAGCAGGATGAATGCACTAAAAATAAAGACAATGGAAAATGTATCATTATTTTGAGATAAATTTCTTGATCTAAGGAACCGTGGATGCAGGATTTTAAAATATATCAGATATCATGTTTAAAAAAAAACCTTCAAGGCATTTTTTAATATTGAAAGTTTGTTGCCACATCTAAGAAAATTGTAACGGATACATTAAAATCACTGTACATTCTATTAAATCGGAAGAAAATACCTCTGATTTCAATATCTGATTTGATGGTAACAAATCAATGGACATCATTTTAACAGAAATAATTTCCCAAAATGTAATTAAAAACCTTTACCAATTTGTTTATCAAGTGAATGATGAATGCTTTTGAAAACAGGCAAAATCAAAGTCTTTCCTGATTCTCTGCATAAAACTGTAAAGCTGTTGCATGAAGTCTATATTCAAAGTCACAGCATGCAGGGACGAGGGACCAAAAAGTCTCCTGCCTGTGTAATTTCTGAAAATGTAGTCTTTGGTGGGCTGATGGCAGAATTTCAAAGGTAACATAAGCACATTCTGCCATCATTCAACATACACACAAAATGGTGCTTGGTTATAACTTTCTAAGGTTTCTTCTACTTAGAATCAGAGATGCAGTCAATGGGGTGTAGGATACTTAGAGAAACAGGGCTAGAGTTCAATACCAGCTTATAAAACAGTTATCTGGGGCTCACTTTGGACCTTTGAGGAAAAAGAGATGGGTCTTGGTGTCATTTACCCAGAGGGCCTTCCCCCGTGGTCTGCTTTGAGAGGGAGGGGCTGTGCCCAGAGATGTCCAGGGCTACTGGCAGCCATCACTAGGATGGATGGGAAGACTGCACGTAGGAAACAAGATTACAGCAATGAGTCATTTGCAACATTATGGTGTCTGCTGAGGGTTTCTTGTGGCAGAAAAGACAGATATGGGAGAAAAATACAGAAGAAGAAAAAGACTTAAGAACAGACTTCACAAATTAAGGTAGTAATATTTAAAGAAGATTTTGAAGTTCTTGGGTGGGGATGTTAGAAGAACCAGTCCAGAGGGAGACAGTTGCAAAAAACTTTGCCTTTACCACTTTCATCTGGTTGTGTTCTAATCAGAGACACCCCAAGGCCAGCCCTGTACATCAAACACAGCGGTTTTGTGGAGCTCACTGTATGTGCTAACTGTATGACCATCATAAAAAATGAAACACGGGGGAGTAGATGCTGCTATGCAAAACCCTACCTAGCATGTAAGAAGGAGAGTGAAGAAGTAAGAATAGCAGTCTGAGAACCCCCCTCAGCAAGTGGAGGTGGTTTGATATGGAGAAAATATGGGTTAACAAAATTGAAAGTAAACAAGAAAAGGCTTTTTTGTTCAGGAAACAAAGAACACACTGCTATTACTTCTCATGTCTGCTATCTATACTAAGAGTGTCTTAGTCACTGTTGTATTTCTTGCATATAGCAAAATACCTATAATCTAAAAAGTGTTAGATAAATGTTTGCTAGAAATACCAGGAAGGAAAGAAGGTAAGAAGGAAGAAAGGAGAGAAGCAAGGAAGGAAGGAAGAAAGCCAGGCAGCAAGGAGGGGAAACAAGAAACTAGAGTGAGTTAACCTATTAATATCTCACTTATATGTAAAATGGGAATTTTGAAGGTTGTTAAGAGATAATATATGCAAAGTGCTTATTGTAGTGTTAGGCATAATGGAGGTGCTCCAGAAATGCTAAATATCATCGTCTTTGTCATCTTCCTCATCATCACCATTGCCACTATCATTATCCCCTGCAGTGTTTTTAACTAGGGAATGGCAGAATGCTTTGGCTAGCCATGACTTACTAACACATCTTGATAATCCTTCCACTCACATTGCAACCCACTTCGATTAAACTTCTAACTCTTGACCCTCCAAGAATCCACTCCTGCCAAATATACTCATAACACCTTTGTTGAAAAATCCAGTGAACATAACATTTTTTTTCATATCTTACCTGACTTCACTTCAGTATTTATCATTATTGACAAATTCTTAACTTTTGGAAGCCCTCTGCCTCTCTGGCTTTTGTTCCTCCTATGCCTTCAGCCATTGCTCAGAGTCCTTCCTGAGCTTCTTACCCTGGCCCCACAACTTGAGGGATGGAATTCTCCAGGTTCAAGAACAGACAAAATTCAAAAGTGTTCTTAAATTTTAATTCATTTTCAAGAGAATAGAGAAACTAAAATAATAGCAAATATTAGCCTGCAGACCAGACTGTAGAAAAAAAATTATTTTGCATATGTTACTGGCCCATATACAAAGCATAGCTTATTTTCCATCCTGGATCAAATGTATTTTCACAAAATGAAATGATAAGAATTTATTTTCTCCTCAAGTGATATGTCAAAGTAATAGCTTTCTCAATCAGGTATAGACAGTCATTTTGGATGTTACTTGAACTTTTCAAATGACCAAGTTATTCCTTACAGCTTTAAGAAATACTTGATGATGAGCCACAGGCAAGTATATGCATCTTATTCTGAGTTTTAATCCCATTACTATCAACCCTCAGGGATAATTCTATAAATTCTAGAATACTTCCATAGTGCCTATTTTAACTTTGCTGTTATAGTCAGTTTTCCCCATATTATTATTTCAGAATACTAATTGGAAAAATTACCTGATGTAAAATATCTAAAAAGACTATAGTTAAACTAGGGGGAAATGCAAGAGATTTATCACGTAAAGAAGTATGTATTCAGCATCCTCGGTGTTAATCCAATAAAACTCAGTGAGTCTAGGCTTCAAATGCATACACATATGGCACTAGTGAACTAACCCAATTTGTACTGACAGGAGCAGGTGTCTGTAGGTAGGTCATTGAAAGTCATCATAAACTGGAACAGGTATACTAGCACATAAATCTTCATTTGTAGACACTTGTTTTACAAGATAGTAATAGGCACATATAGACTCTATGTATAAATGGGGAACTTGTATCATGTTTCTGAACTATAGGGCATGGGGTTCACCTTGCACATTACAGTTTATCAAGCCGTTAACACATGCATTTCATTTATGAGAAATCCTTAGGCTGTTTTCCGGAGAAGTTGCCATTTCAAATATTTATAGGTATTCCATATGGCATAGATGGAGAGATAATTATGAAAGGATGTAGAGTATCATAGGAAAAAAATTCCTTTAAGTTATTTTACCTAAATCCAGAAAATCTGAGTTTACTCCTAGACCACCAGAGACTGGGAAATTCAGTCTCCTTTCAGAAAGAGAATTAAAAAACTCCTTATGAAAAGGGCTCTATGTGCAAGGCATAAAATGAAAGAAAAATGTATGTCATCTTTTGGTGATAATTTCTCTGCTTAACTTGCACAAACAAAATGTCAGCCAGCCCCGTTATCATCCAGTCAAATCTTCAAACCACGCCCCTTCCTCCTTGCTATCTCTCACTTCAGGTTCCTGATGTCTTGAGTGCCACCCCCACCCCCTCCACCCCCACCCCCACCGCCATCTTATCTCTGCTCAAGCTTAGTCTCTGCAGCTCAGCCATAAAATTACACTCTAAAATGCAGTTTTAGATAGATAAACTTTCAGCCCAAATTATTTAAATGGTTCTCTATTTACAGGATCAACTTCTAAGTATTTATCCTGGCCTCTTTCGATACTCACTCGAACATGGCTTTAATCACTTTCTAAACTTCCTCCCTAAGACTCAAATAAACGAACAAAAAACAGAATCAGACCTACTGATACAGAAAATAAACTGCCAGTTGCCAGAGGGGGAGGGGGTGGGAGATGTACAAAATGGGAGAAGGAGATGAGGGATATAGGTTTCCAGTTATGGGATGAGTAAGTGAAGGGAATAAAGGCACAGCATAGGGAATATAATCAATGGTACTGTAACAGCCATATGGTGACAGATGGTGGCTATGCTTGTGGAGAGCAGAGTAGAATGTAGAGAAGTTGAATCACTTTGTTGTACCTCTGAAACTAATGTAACATTGCATGTCAACTATACTCAAATAAAAAAAAAAAGAATTTAGAAACAAACCACCAAAGCCTCTGACCCAGTGAAATGAAATTGGCTGGCCTATCTATGCCTTTTAACCAGCCTGAAATTCCCTTTTCTGATTTTTTCCCTTACTTTTGTGAACAACTCCAGCATCATATCTTACAGAAGTCTTTTCTGATTTCTGCCTAATCAGCCCTTACTCTGTGCTTCTTCCCACTCTGGGCCTAAACTGACCTGTAATCACTGATTTATTTCTCTTGAAAGAGATCTGATTCTGGTCCCATTCAACTTTGCATTGGAAGTGTCTCCCTCATGCCCAGGGGTGCACACAAACTGGGAATTCAGCAGATGTTTTTGAGATCAGTGATCAGGTCAATTCAAACTTGCCCCCAAAAAGGAAAAAAAAAAAAGTGTGCGTGTGAGTGTGTGTGCATTCGCACACATGAACCTAGATAATTAAGTTATTTGCATTACACTGGATAGAAGTAGTCTTTACAAATAATTAAAATAGGTGGTGACCATAAAAAGAGGTATTAAAACAACTCTCTATGTGTTTTTTGGGTTTTAACATGAGATGGTGCTGTACTGGTGGTACTGGGGATACCTGGCTGGGAAAGAAACTGTGAGAAGGGCTAGGTGGGAGAATAGTCAGTGTTTACTGAGGACATACTATGTGTGGAACATGGTTCTAAATGTTTTACAAGTATTAACTCCTTTATTACACACAATTATCCTACAGTGTAGACATATCATGGTGTAGGTTTATGCTATTGGACTGCATTAAGGCACATGGCAGAGAGTGGGTATAGGGGCTAAAATCTCCCTGTAACTCAGTACATCTTTTCCTTGCCCTGGCATGGGAATGAAGGGGCTCCATTTCTTCACACAAAGACCTGTAGGTTGCAAAATTAATGGGCAACTATCTTTTTCCAAATTCACACAAAGGGACAGCATAAACAAGTGGCATCACTGGGGGTAGGCTCTATTATTATTCCCATTTTACAGATGAGGCAATTGGGACACAAAGACCTTGAGAAATCTGCCAAAGGTACACAATGAATAGGCGACAGCGATGAGATACAAACCCAGGCTCCTGGCCCCAGGGTCTGTACATGTTACCACTGGGATATGCTGCTTCTCTGTTACGAGTTTGGAATGCTTTCTTCATTGTGGTTGACATTCTTGAATTTTACATTAATTCACTTAATCCTCACAATAGCCCCTAAGGAACTGGCCTGTGAGGATGCACAGCTATGCCTCAGCCTCTAATCTTAAGAGATGGTCCTTTGTGAGCATAGTTGTATCTTGGTGGAAACATAGCCAAAGAGACACTTCACTGATCAGAAGTAATTGGCTAATCGATATGCTTCAGACATCTTGCCAAGCAGAAGAGAGTTTAATTAAAACAAAATATTATCGGTAGCACTGGGAGCTAAGCTGGTAGGGCCTGAAAAATGTAAGTTAAAACTGAAATTAATAGATATCTAGAAAGCTCCAACAACATAGTTATACGTTATTATTATTGGCAGGGAGGTACACTACATAAAACATAAAGTCACAAAGAGCTGGATTTGAGTTGAGTATAAGATTACAGGCAGCATCTCATGTCAGAAGGGGAAGGAAGGATTTCTCAACAGATAATATTGAGACAACTGGAATGACATTAAAAAATAGAATTGAATTCTCATATATGTATGAAATGACTTATATACTAGATTATTCACTGTAGTAAAAATTTTAATAACAGAATTCGGACATAACCTAAATGCATAGACAAGGTATGCTATAATCTCACAATGACCACTTTAATTTAAAATTCTGTGTTTTATTTTTTAAGTTATTTGCATATAAAATACTTTTCCAAGTTTTATTGAGGTATAACTGACAAATAAAAATTGTATATATTTAAGGTTTACAATGTGATGATTTGATATACCTGTACCTATCACTACAAACACATTGTTTTTAAAGTTAATTAACTAATTAAAATGTTTATTTTTTAGAAAGAGAGAGCACGCACATGAGCAGAGGAGGGGCAGAGAGAGAGGGGGCCAGAATCCCAAGCATGCTCTGCTGTCAGTACAGAGCCTGATGCTGGGCTCAAACCCACAAACTGTGAGATCACATGACCTGAGCTGAAATCAAGAGTCAAAGAACTAACCAAGAGAACAACCCAGGTGCCCCCACATTGTTTTATTTTAAAACAAAATAAAAATCAAGATAGCTCTATATAAATTGACGTTGAATATTTTTATTGTGCTTGTTTATGAAAGAACTATATCTCCGGAAGAATATATAACACACCAACAAATTTGGTGACTTCTAGGAACGGGAGCTGGGTAGCAAAGGGATAGAAGTGGGGAGAAAGCTTTTCACTGTTCTACCTACTCTGGACCATGTACTATATTGCCTATTCACACAATTAAACTAAAAATATAAAACAAAACAAAAAAGATCCTGGTTTCATTCCCAGAGCTTGTACTTAGGGTGATTGTGGGCCAGTTTATTAAATTGTCAGAGACTCATTATCTTATTTATAAAATGGTGATTATAATCCCTGCCTTACAGAGTTTTATGAGATTTAAATAAAAGAATATATGAAAGGTCCCTACTACAGAACCTGACACACAGCATACAAATACTAGATCTTTTCTCCATCACTTCCCTTTTTCAGAGGACACAAACTCCAATGGCTACTGATTTGCACAGGTAATACAAATGTGTGACATGGGTTGGATGTGGGAGATTAGGGAGTGTAAGACTGTGATAAGTTATTCTATGTGTGTACATAAAAGTATGACTTATACATAGATATGTACATTATATATGTATATAAAGTCTGCTGGCTACTCATTTTGCTTTTTGTGTATCTGCATTTTACAAAATTATGTCACACAGAATGTGTTTCAAGACACTGAAAAGTCATTTCAACTATATCACGGTGCCATTAGAAGGAAAACAGTTACTTTCCGAGTAGGTCTCAGATAATAACTTTCTCTAAGTTGAGTTATTTAGTATTATAAAGCTCTAGCTTTTCAGAGAAAAAAAAATGCCCATGGAAATACACAGCTACTGACTGCCAGAACCCAACTAGGAGGTTAAAGCAAAGGATGCCTTTGACAAAACTTGACTATTTCTGCCTGTGACAGCCTTGATGGAGAGAGAACTTCTGCTTGTAGCTAATAAATCTGATGGAGGTAGGAGTCAGGCAGAGGTGACACAGTGAAGCCAAGTCAGAAGGTTAACAATAGCAAAATCACTCACGGGTGGGTGGGATAATGGTCAAGAGCAATAAGAGAAGAATTTCAGGTACCATGTTCAGATTTACGGTAGTGATAACTCACTACTACTTCTTGCCTAACAAACTTACTGTTTTGAATCAGTCAAGGTTAAATAAACAACCGAGTAGGAAACAAATTAGCACTAATCTTCAATTCTCTGGAGAACTGCAGATTCTCAGGGATACATTTAGATACTATTCGTGATATACACACATTTATTGTCTTACACAAATACATATACACTCTGAAAATTAGGCACATCATCTATTAATTTCTATATAAAACTGAATTAAGACCTACACAGGCTAAAGTATTAGTATTTGGGAACTGGTCTAGAATTAGAACCAGAGACATAGACCAAATAGAAAACAAAGCATTGCATGACATTATTTTTATTACTTATTCGGTGTAAACACCTTCCTAAACTCGAGATAGCAGAATGTGTCTCATAAATGATACAAGGTCCTGGGCCTTGTGGTATTGAAAGTAACTTCCACTTTACGTCTTGTTTCTTTAGTCAAGAAGAACTCTTGCTACATAAATGTACACATACTTGCCTAACTGAAAAACTATCCTAAGACCATACTAATGGGATGGCATTTCTTTTCTTTTCTCTCTTTGGAATCAGCCCAAAAAGAGACAGTCTGATCATGACACATGCAAAAGTTCTCATACCTTCCTAATTTAAAAAACTTCACTTTAAAAAGCAGTTGACTTTGTTTCTCCTAATTACCTTTTCATAAGAGTTTCTATTTCCAATAATAGTGCTAGTCTAGAGGCTATTTGGCTCCTACCTGGGAAAAACTGCTTTATATTATAGCCTTAACCTCTGGGATAGGATTCCCAGTGCTCCAATTTGCCTCATGATAATGGATCGCTCTAAAACATTCCTGATTTCATTTCTCCCTCACATCCTTCCTGTAACCTTTTTCTTAGTGATTTTTGGGCATACAGTTGCTTCTACCTCTCACCTACCATGGTGCTTTTAAACCAAGGAGCAGTCAATAAAAGTGATGCAGAAAATACAAAATGCTCTTGATACATTCAGTCTTGCTCCTCTGTGTTCCCTAAGCTCTTGTGGAAAGCAGCCTCTACCATTTTGCATTGACAAACTCCAAACATATGTTTGTCTCATTATCAGGATGTAAAACCACCTTGAGGACCATTTTTTTCATCTCTCTAGCCCAAGCCTTTAGCTCTGTGCTTGACATAATGCAGATAGAAAAATCATTTTTGATCCAAAGGGAACTGAACTTAAAACGAAATTGTTGCTCTCTTTTAAAAAAAATATATATTTTCTATCTTTTTACTCAACCACTGTGGAATTTGTCACTTACATCTAGAACATTTATTTAAAAAATAGAAACTATGTTTAATCAAGCACTGTGTAACTTAAAAAAAATAAAATGAATGGGAAACTGGGACGGAATTAATAATGGAAAATTGGTTGGAACATATTAATATGCATTAATGCATTGTTTCTCCTTTATTTAGGGGTAGGGATTATGAATGACTACAGAAAGGTATTTAAAAGACTGTTCCCTTTTTTTCTTAATGGAATAAATTTGGTCAACATAATTCACCTTTTCTTTTCATAATTCACTTGCTATGCAATATAATCAGAGCTCTAGATTACTTTGGGCACGTGATGATCAAAAAACAATATAAATTTTCTACTTTCAGGATGTTATAAAATATACATGGAACTGTGGCGCAATCTGAGTCAGCCACTAAAATTACTGCTTCCGCAGAATATAAGCACAGAGAAATAATAATTTGTTCCTGTTTATAAGAATAAACTTCTAAATAGAAAGAAGATCCCAATCTACTGGTTGAACACAAAAGGCCTGTTAAGTAGGGACTAGTATGATTAAGACAAAAGTTGCCACTTTTTTGGGATAAGATGCTTTACATTAATGCCAGTTTTACTGCCAAGCTCACAAGACATAAAATTGGTGTAAGATATATGTTAACATGTTTTTGAGATAAGTCTCTAAAGTATGACCAAAAGAAAAGGAAAAATGAAATAATTCTCAGAAAAATTAAACAACCAAGTGTTTCTTTGTAAAGGCTCTACCATTCATTAGCTAACCCTTTGTGCACTAACAAATTAGCAAGGTTCTCTGTGTTCCGTGGCAGTAAATTGTAGTGGCTGTCCCAAACCGTTCCACAAGGCAACACATATCTTGCACTTGCCTAAGAAGGGAGAATTTATTTTGCTTCTTAATCATTTCATGGCCAGAGTGAGCTAGAGTACTGATTATATTGCATCAGAAATGAATTAACCACAACAAAAAAAGATGAATTATGTTTATCAACTTTGTTTCATTAAGAAGACCACAGTTAGTATGATGCCACCTGTTGTTCTTTTATAAAAGTGAGCCGGCCGACCTTTGGGGCACCTGGGTGGCTCAGTCGGTTGAGCGTCCGACTCTGGCTCAGGTCACGATCTCACGGTCCCTGAGTTCAAGCCCCGCATCGGGCTCTGGGCTGATGGCTCAGAGCCTGGAGCCTGCTTCCGATTCTGTGTCTCCCTCTCTCTCTGCCCCTCCCCCGTTCATGCTCTGTCTCTCTCTGTCTCAAAAATAAATAAATGTTAAAAAAAAATTAAAAAAAATAAAAGTGAGCATAATGTGCTAATTCACTGCTACTACCAAAACAATTAAAATGGAGTGAGAAACGAGAAAAAAAGGCTGACATAAATGGAGCTATATTTGCCTAGATTTTATTTTCTTAGTCTTATTTTCTAAGTTTACTAGAAGAATGAACTGACCATAAATTTCTTTCTCTGTAAAATGGGGAAAATGATATTATATGTCTAACTGGGCTATTAAATGACATAAAACACGTAACACTTAGACACACTACTCAATACTTGGTAGCTACTAATAGTAAAAATACTAACATAAAAGCAATGGTTAAGTAGATAACAGGAATGTGTTATAATCACCTCTACAGGCTTTAGTTATGATTAAACATATTAAAAAATTACTTCAGCTTATTTTCATCCATAGTGGAGTCTGAGGAAGGCTGTTAAAAATAAAATCATACATCTGACTTTATCATCATCGTCGCCATCATCATGAATTACTTGTACAGTATTTATTATATGCCAGGCATTTTTTAAGCACTTTAAATAAATATATTAATCCATTCAATTTTCACTATAATGACCAAGATTAATTTTATCTTTATTTGTAGATGTGGAAACTGAATTACCTAGAGGTTCGGTAACTTGCCCAGGTTCACGCAGCCAGCAGACGGCAGAACCAGGATCTGAACCCAATCAGTATGGCTTCAGAGAGAGCCCACATTATTACTGACTATCCCGGGTTTCCTTTATGTAGTCACATGGCTAAGAGGTATCTGGATAGTATTAAATTATGACAATAACTAAGTTCAAAATGATCCTCTCTTTACCCTTTGAAATTTTTTATCCTCAATTTTGCTGTAATAACAAATTTGCTTTCATTACAAAATGTTCTTCGCCAGTCTACTTTCACATCTTAAAACTGCTACTTCACACTTAGTTAAAAAAATAATGGTTATTTGTTTACTAGATTTGTCTATGATTTTATATACATACACAGCATGAAAACACACTTTGAATAAAAGGTAACAATATTCAGGACAAGACCAAAATAAATAGACAATAAGGACGATGGGCAAGCTAAGGATTAAAAAAATTTTAAGACAGCTTTCCCCATTCTTGAGGAAATGCTGTATTTCTAAGAATAGCAGGTACCATGTGTGCTGACTAATGTACTAACAACGGTAACTGCAATACCATTCCACTTAATGGGATATTAGAAACCCAATGGAATGTTGGGAGAGTACTCTAGCATTCTTCTAAACATGAATTCCCAAGTTGTACAATAATGCTAAGTTAGCATCATCCTAAACATGCTGTTGTTCTTGTTCTCAGTTTCTGCTTATGAAGGCTACGATGGCACTGATGCTTGGCATCTTCTAGAAGAAGTAGTGAGCATCATAAATCTCAGACTCTTTATAGTTGTTTATCCCTGGGCTTTGCCCCATGCTTACTGGCAGTATAATATGGGGAAAGGTCACTAACTGAACAATCACAAGGGAAGGACTCTAATTGCAGATCAAACGGCAATGGGTTTGGAGAAACCATTGTTTTCTCAGGCCTTGCCCTCTTAATGTGAATATTAATTTTTAATATGTCATGGAATGCTGATTAGGATAAAATTTGACATCTGCATAAACGCTTTAGAAAATAAATAGGTTTTGTAAACAATGAATACACACAAAAGCAGCTGAGGTGGAAGATCACAGAGCCTGTAGCAGGAACTCACTTAAGTGTTTTTGGGTTGCTACCATTTGGTGCCATTTCTTAGGTATTCCTCAACTAAACTGTAAGGTTCTTGGTTGAGGTCATGACTATACCTTCTTTGGCTTAAGACTATTGTCTCTAGAATAATGAAATTTATCTGTTGATTCTTTTTTGTGCCCTATAAGTACTTGACCCCAATATCCTACAATTTTATGTATTTTTAAATATAACCTATTGTCAAATTGGCTTTCATACAACATTCAGTGCTCATCCCAAGAAGTGCCTTTTACTTCAATATACTCATCTACTTTTACACTTACATATGACTATGCTTGTTTCAATCCCAGCTTTAGTCAGGAAAACTAATTGTTCTCTCATACACAAAATCACCCTCAGGCCAATCCACATGTATAACACATTTTGTTTTTCCTCTCTCTGTCATGGCAGAGACATGTCTTCAGTCTTTTTAAAAACTTAGCACAAGGGGTGGCTGGGTGGCTCATCCAACTCTTGATTTCAGCTCAGGTCATGACCTCACAGTCATGAGATTGAGCCCCATGTCAAGAGAGATTCTCTCTCCCTCTCCCTCCGCCCCTCCCCTGCTTGTTCTCTATAAATAAATAAATAAATAAATAAATAAATAAATACTTAGCACAAAAGTCCATTTGGTAAAAAAGTCCTCCCTAATTAAACTGGATGTATTTATTATGCCGTATTTTTCTCTGTGCCCAATGATATACAAGACTGCAGACATAGACACACAGAAACGCACACTATATTTATATCTCTTGTAATCATATATGGATTCCATGGTTACCTTTTGGGGGATCTAAACACAGTACCTCCTCAACTTCCTTCACTCCAAATAAACTTGCAAGAAGAACGCTCTAAGTCAGAAGCTCTTAAATGAAAGGGCCCAGAGGTGAGGAGAGAAGAGAGGGAAGAAAGGAGTGAGGACAGATGTTAAATGAGCTCTTTGATCAGATACATATAAAAGGTAAAGTGGCCATGAAAGAGCTACAAACTGCTCAAACTCAGTGCTTTGGTTTTTCATTACCATCTGAGCCCCTCTCATCACCAGGGAACAGCCTCTAGCATATATTAATTTATACACCGCATACTACCACTATAGCAATATCAACATCCATGCTTTAGTGCTTTACAGTTTACGAAAGTTTTCTTACATACCATCCCATACACTTGTATTAATGTGAGAATAAACCTATAGGAATGCTATCCTATTTGAGGAAAAGATTAAACTATCACATTTATCTATTAATTTACCTGCAAATTGGGTTTTTCTCCTGACAAATTTTGTGAAGGTACCCACTGCTTTTATGGTATCAGGTATATGGTGAGTTGTGAGTTCTGAGTTCTGTGAAGATGATAAAAAATCTGTCTGATAGCACATCTGTTTAGGAAATAGGATTATTGTTCAGTTACACTCTCAAAAAAACATAAAGTTGAGTTTCAGACTAGTGGAAAAGGTAATTTTAAAATTATGCTGGAAAAAGAGCTAACAGGATACAGCTTCAGGCACTAGGATTCTAATTAAATTAAATATAAACAGTTATTGAGGGTTGCCAAGCCCCAATTTTTAGACAAAGTAAGAGGCAACACACATTCAAAATTCAGACCGAGAAGTATAAATTTTGAATAAGCCTCAACCAAGCTTCCAATTCCATGAGGCCAGAATTTTGTACAAAATCACGTTCTTGGTGGAATCTGAATCGCAAGTGGACAAATAAAATGAGGAGGATGTCAACCCATATAGATAATAAGGAAGACATATAATCTCCCATCCATAGAAGCTAATGGTAATTTCTCCATTTAAAGGGGAAAACACAAATGTAACAGATTTTTTTCAGAAAATGTAGATTTTTCTGAATAAATTATAAGATTTATTAAACTTAATATGTGTTCACATAGACATACAGAGCTCACTTCAAGGGAGAAAACCTTGATGTTCTTCTTTAAAACTCACTTAAAGTTTTGGAAGCTGAATTTTTTGTTGTTGTAAAATAAAACATACTATGAAGTCCATAATGCTCATGGTATTTCAAATTACATACTCATCTATCCCTTTCTTGAATCATAATTTTATCAGGTGCTCCCTCAGTATTTAGGGGTCAAATCCATGAGCTGTCAATATGCCAAGTTGGTACTTACACCTTTTTGAACTGTAGTCTTAAGGAGATCGAAGAATGTTTAAATCTGAATTTTTTTTAAATTAAACATTTGTAATCATAATGGAATCGAGAAAACAGTAACAATAGCTGGCAGTGTTCCCAAGAAAAAGAAATCAAATGGAGTAAGAAATCATGCAGAATCTTGAATATAAAGACACAAACCCTGGATTTACGCTGACTATGAAAAGCAAGGAATGTGGGAATAGCTGGATAGTACAGTATTGTGAATAGTGAAAGGAGATATCCATTTGGAAAGTAATAATTTTATGAATACATTTCAAAAAGTATAAGAAATATTTTCTTGCATGAAGGATTTCATACATGAAAGTATGGACTAAAGGTTGAAAGAACACATGTAAGAATAACAGTTTAGTAATGGAAAGGACAAGTTTTATGTCCTTTAAAGAAGGACTTGAAAGAAAAGATAACATAGCAAATAAAAAGGTGGCTGGAATAGGAGTGGAAGATGAAGCTATTGAAATTTACCTAGCAACATAACATAATAGAAATAAAATCTAATGGAATAAAGAGAAATGGTTACAGCATTTGTGCATATTAATAATAGCAGGCAGACTTAATCAGGATTGAAAGGAAAAACTGGGCCATCAGCATATACATGAGAAAGGGAGCAACACCTAGGGAGGAGTAGACAGGAAAGAGAAGGTCACCTAATGAAATAATTCAGCAGAAGCCATTTAAGAATGGCTGTAAATCCAAATCATCTTTAAAATTCTTGGGACACCTGGTGAGCATGTGACTCTTAATCTTTGAGTTGTAAGTTAGAGTTCAATATTGGGTGTAGTTATTAAAAACAAAATCTGGTAAAATAAAATAAAATATAATAATTCTTTTCAAATTCCATGTGTTTTGAAACTAGCCTTCCTTGAACACTCTTGTTCATGGTCAGTAGTTCTTTATTTTCCTCTTGTGTGATGGATCACACCATTATTTAACTTACCTCATTACTTTGGAGAGCTTAGTATATTATCTTGTCAATTATACTGCTCTTTGAAGAACAGGTTGCATTTATATAAATTTTTCTCAGGGCATAGCTCAATTCTACAAGCAGAGTGGATTTTCAACAAATATTTCTCACATGGACAGGTGGATCAACTTGCTTCGTTTTCAGGTAAATAACCAACATTAAAAGGAGAAAAATGACTTATGATATATAAGAATTGAGTATCAGAATCAAAGGGAAAAGGCCACTTAATGGTAGCCTCAAAGGAGGAGTGACTAAAACAACTTCAAATAAAAGATTAAGGTTAAGCAAACAAATATAAGACAAAGAGGAAGGACACAAATTAGAATAAACTGAAAAGATAATGTGCAAGAAAAGAGATAAGACTTTTTTTTAAAAAAATGAAAGCAAATAATGGAGAACCAATACAAAATTGTTGAGTTTAATTTTATGGGTCAAAAAAGTGATGGTAATATAATTTCCATGACTTATTACTTACTAGTAAGAAGCTCAGGAACAAATACAGTCAATAAAATCTCCCATTGGTTTTGTATTGCTGATTTGTAGTGGTACCTTGGAAATAATGGTTCTAAACCTATCCAGGTTCCTTACATAGTTTTGGTATCAAAACATCAAATGGTGTTTGCCCCTTTTTCCTAAAACTTTTAAAATTCAAATTGTTCCCACAAAGAGCACATAAAATCTTGATCTCTTGTAAATATAATTTCCTGAAGGCACAGTTTTTAATAGTAACATGGATAGTCCCTTAACTATAGCTATGTGAGTGGCCTCATTGAACATGTATTATACCAGGCACTTTGAGATGCTTCGTGGTTAGGCCACAATCATGCGTTGGATTATATCATAAATGCCCATATTTCATTTTAATTAGTAAAAAAAATGCTTTTTTAAAACAGTCATCAGCTTTGGAAAGCACTGTTTTATAATGCATAGTATTTAGGAAACCTTAAAATTACATGTACCAAGAGGGAAATCAGATCATCTCTCCTCAGTGACTAAAATTAAGCCTCCTTAGGGGTGCCTGGGTGACTCAGTCGGTTAAGCAACAGACTTCTGCTCAGGTCATGATCTCAGTCTGTGAGTTCAAGCTTCTCATTGGGTTCTGTGTTGACAGCTTAGAGCCTGGAACCTGTTTTGGATTCTGTCTCTCTCTTTCTCTCTCTCTCTCTCTGCCCCTCCCCTGCTCATGCTCTGTCTCTCTTGCTCTCAAAAATAAATAAAAGATAAAAAAATTTTTTCTTAATAAAAAAATAAAATTAAGCCTCCTTTTTTTTTTTTTTTTGCCCTCCCTCCCCCTGACTACAATCCATAGTTAATGTTCATTGCTTGGCTTTGTGTTAATGATCTGGATCTGTTTCTCTCACTTTTGAAAGAACTTGTCTGTAGTATTCAGATCAGTGCTTCACCTTTCTGTTTTGCTTTCTGCATTGATGAACAGATCTAACCACCGAGAGACACATAACACTGTGTCTCACCGTATGATTGACAGAGACCCGCATTTAGCTCTTAGAGAAATTGTTCCAACATGTTGACTATAGTGAACATGTTTAGCAATTGTGAAGGCATAAAAAGCAACAAAAGCTTGTTCATTTTTTAAAATTGAGAAACATCAAATATAAATCAATACTTACATAAAAATGTCTTTCAGAGAGCTAAATTCAGTATGTTAATTTAAGAACATAAATCAGATGACAAATTATTCAATCATAAAATGTCCCTATTTGCCTAGGGAAAATATTAAGAATATATGAAAAAGTTCCTTTTTATTTTTTTAAATATGAAATTATAAAGTAAAAATATTTTAAACCTGTGTTCTTTAACATATTTTTTATAGGCTTAGTGTCTCCAGCTAAAACATATTTTGATGTTGTATGATGGACATAACATTGAGATTTATCTTAGAATTAGGTGGCCTAGGATTCAGCCCTATTTTTAAATTAACTTTTGTTGGATAAGTCCCTTAAAAATCTTCGGAATGCTGCATCAGTAACTGAAAAAATGGGAGTTAAATATCTGTACCTACCTCACAGAGTGTGGGTAGATGGAAAAAAAAGAGTGTATGTAGGACTATATTCTTAAAATTTAAAGTATCATTATCATTTAGTATCAAAAGTAATATTTAGATGTCTGGTCCCAGAGAAGATGGTATAGGCTCACTTTTCCCTGTCTCTCCCCTCTAGATGCTCTGGAAATAATTCAACAAATAATCATAAAAGACAAAAACTTTCATGAAAATACTGTAATCATAAAAAAAGACTTTTCAATAAAGAAAAGCCCAGAACCAGATGTCTTCACTGGTGAATTCTACTGAACACTTAAAGAAAAATTAATGCCAATCCTTCTACAGCTCTTCCAAAAAACTGAAGAGAAGGGAACATTCCCAAAGTCATTTTATGAGGCCAGAATTATCCTGATACTAACATAGACAAAGAAAATTACAAGAAAATAAAATTAATAATATCTCTGATAAATACAGATGTAAAATTTTTCAGCAAAATATAAGCAAATTGAATGCAATAGCACATCAAAGAATCATACACTATGATCAAGTAAGATTTATCACTAGGATGCAAAGATGGTTCAACATGTATAAATCAACAAGTATGACACACCATATTAATGAAATAAAAGATAAAAATCATACGATCATCTCGATAGATGCACAAACACACACATACACATAAAAACACTTGAGAAACCTCATTCTTTCATGATAAAAGGTCTTAACAATTTGGGCATAGAAGAAATGGACCTCAACATAACTGACAAGCCTTCAGTCACTTAATGATGAATGGTTGAAAATTTTTTCTGTCAGATCAGGAATAAAACAAGGGTGCTGTTCCCATTACTTCAATTAACATTGTAAGAGAATTTGTAGCCAGAACAATTAGGCAAGAAAAATAAATGAAAGGCATTCAAATCAGAAAAGAAACAAAACTGTCTCTGTTTGCAGATGATATAACCTTATATAGCGAAAACCCTAAAGATTGCACCAAAAATATGGTTATAATTAATCAACAATTCTGTAAAGTTGCAGGATACAGAAATAACAAATAGGAATCAGTTGCATTTCTATACACTAACAACGAATTATCTGAAAAAGAAATAAAGAAAATAATCCCATTTACAATAGAATCAAAAACAATGAAATTCTAAAGAATAAATTTAAGAAGATGAAATTTGTGTATACTGGAAATATAAGACTTTGATGGAAAAAAAATTGAAGAAGACACATAAAAATGGAAATATATCCTGTGTTTATGTATCAGAAGAACTAATATTGTTAAAATGCGCATACTACCCAAAGTTATCTATAGATTCAATGCAATTGCTATCAAAATTCCAATGTCATTTTTCACAGACTAGAAAAACAATCCCAAAATTCATATGAAATCCTAATGACTTGGAATAGCAAAAACAATCCAGAGAGAAAGAAAAACAAGCAAACAAAAAACAAAAAAAAATCATATTTACTGATTTCGGACTAAATTACAAAGCTAACGCAATCAAAACAGAGTGGTATTGGCATAAAAAGAGACACACAGACCAATGGGATAGAATCCAGAGTCAGAAATACACCCATACACTTACTGTCAACTAACACTTAATTAGAGAGCTAAGAGTACTTAATGGGGCATGTACAGCTTCCTCAATAAGTGATATTGAGAAAACTGGATATTCATATGCAGAAAAGTGAAATAGGACCTCTACCTTACACCACTCACAAAAATTAACTTGAAATAAAGTAAAGACTTAAATGTAGGATCTAAAACCATAAAATTACTAGAAGAAAACATAGGAAAAACAGTTCACCTTGATCTTGGCAATGATTTTTTTGATTTAACACTAAAGCACATGCAACAAAATAAAATATAAACTAAGGGGACTATACCAAACTGAGCTTCTACATAGCAAAAGAAACAATGAATAAAATAAAAAAGGCAATCTACAGAATGGTAGAAAATATTTGGAAACCATTTATATGAAAAGGAGTTAACTTTCAAAATGTATTTAAGAAAAAGAAAAAGAAATGAGAAAAATTCAGTTAATAAATGGGCAAAGGATCTGAATAGACATTTTTCAAAAGATGACATACAAATGACTAACAGGTACATGAAAAGGTACATCAGCTTTACATCATTCATCATAAGCACATGGATCAGAACCACAAGGATATATCATCTCATACCTGTTAGGATGTTTATTACTAAAAATATAAAAGATATCAAGTGTTGGCAAAGATGTAGAAAAAAGAGAACCTTTGAGCACTGTTGTTAGGGATATAAATTGGTACAGCCACTATGGAAAACATATGGAGGCTCCTCAAAAAATTAAAAAAAGAACCACCATATGATCTTGCAATTCCATTTTTGGATATATATCTGAAGGAAAATGAATCACTACTGAAAGAGGTATCTGCACTCCTATGTTCCTTGCAGCTTTATTCGCAATCACCAACAAATGGAAACAATATGTCCATCTGTTTGTCCATCAATGGATGAAGGGATAAAGAAAATGTACATACACCATGGCATATTTTTTCAGCTATAAGGACATTCTGCAATAGATGGACCTTGACGGCATTATGCATAAGCTAGACAGAGAGACACAAATACTGTATGATCTCATATATGAAATCTAAAACCTTCTCTTCCCCCAAACTTATAGAAACAGAGTAGAATGGAAGGCTAGGTAATGGAAGAAATGGTAAGATGCTGGCCAAAAGGAAAAGAACTTCTAGTTATAAGATGAATTAGCAATTGTAAATAGGATTTACAATTGCAACAAAACCCATAAGATACTTAGGAATAAACCTTACAAAGAGGTAAAATATCCATATGCTAAAAACTATAGAAAGCTTATGAAAGAAACTGAAGAAGATACAAAGACAGGGAAAAACATTTCATGGTAATGGATTGGAAGAACAAATATTGCCAACATGTTGATACTACCCAAAGTAATCTACACATTCAATGTACCCCCTACCAAAACAACACCAGCATTCTTCACAGAGCTAGAACAAACAATCCTAAAATTTGTATGAAACTAGAAAAGACCCTGAATAGCCAAAGCAATCCTGAAAAAGAAAACCAAAGCTGGAGGCATCACAATTCTGGACTTCAAGTTGTATTACAAAGCTGTAATCATTGAGGCAGTATGGTATGGGCACCAAAACAGACACATAGATCAATGGAATACAATAGAAAACCCAGAAATGGGCCCACAAATATATGGTCAACTAATCTTTGACAAAACAGGAAAGAGCATCCAATGGAAAAAAGAGTTATCTTCAGCAAATGGTGCTGAGAAAAGTAGACAGCAATATGCAGAAGAATGAACCTAGACCACTTTCTTACACCATACACAAAAATAAATTCAAAATGGGTGAAAGATCTACATGTAAGACAGGAAACCATCAAAATCCTACAGGAGAAAATAGACAGCAACCTCTTTGACCTCAGCCACAACAACTTCTTACTTGACATGTCTCCAAAGGCAAGGGAAATAAAATAAAAAAGTAAACTACTGGGACCTCATCAAGATAAAAACCTTCTGCATAGTGAAGGAAACAATCCACAAAACAAAAGGCAATCGACGGAATGGGAGAAGATATTTGCAAAGGACATATTGGATAAAGGGTTAGCATCCAAGATCTATAAATATGTACCAAAGTTAACTGCCCCCAAAATAATTAATCCAGTAAAAAACAGACACTTTTCCAAGGACTTCCAGATGGCTAACAGAGAGATGAAAAGATACTCAACGTCACTCATCATCAGGGAAATACAAATCAAAACCACAATGAGATACTACCGCACACCTGTCAGAATGGCTAAAATTAACTCAAGCAACAACAGATGTTGGCGAGGATGTGGAGAAAGGGGAACCCTTTTGCACTGTTGGTAGGAATGCAACCTGGTGCAGCTACTCTGGAAAACAGTATGGAGGTTCCTCAAAAAAAAATTAAAAATAGAACTACCATATGACCCAGCAATTGCACTACTAGGTATTTATCCAAAGGTTAAAAAAATGCTGATTCAAAGGGGCACATGCACCCCAATGTTTATAGCAGTGCTATCAACAAAACCAAATTATGGAAAGAGCCCAAATGTCCATTGACTGATGAATGGATAAAGAAGATGTGGTATATATATATACAATGGAATACTACTTGGTGATAAAAAAGAACGAAATCTTGCCATTTGCAACAACGTGGATGGAACTAGAGTGTATTATGCTAAGCGAAATAAGTCAGTTGGAGAAAGACAAATACATGATTTCACTCATATCTGTAATTTAAGAAACAAAACAGATGTACATAGGGGAAGGGAAGAAAAAAAAAGATAAAGAGAGGGAGGCAAACCATAAGAGACTCTTAAATACAGAGAACAAACTGAAGGTTGCTGGAGGGGAGGTGGGTGGGGGGGATAGGTTAAATGGGTGATGGGCATTAAGGAAGGCACTTTTAAGGATGAGCACTGGGTGTCATATGTAAGAGATGATTCACTGGGTTCTACTCCTGAAACCCAAACTACACTGTATGGTAACTAACTTGAATGTAAGTAAAAAAATATGATGAATTAGCACTGGAGATATAATGTACAACATGGTGATTATAGTTAATAGTATTATTATATGTTATACTTGAAAGTTGCTACGAGAGTAAATCTTAATGTTCTCTCCTCACATCCCCCACACAAGGTAATTGTATGAGTTGTCAGATGTATTAGCTGAGTTTATTGTGTTAATCATTTCACAATGTATTTGAGCATCAAATGATCATGTTGTATATCTTAGACTTATACAATTTAATATGTCAATTATATATCAATAAATTTGGGGAAAAACACATATGTAAAATGTGTTTTTGTGTTTCCAAGCATGGAGAGTATCTTAGTTATCTTTTTTTGATATATAATTGAAATTTTCTGTAACATAGAAATGTCAACTTTGAAATTTGCTGAGACTTTCTCTACAGACTACCATGTACTTAATATCTGTAAAGTATTCTGTGTGCTTGAGAAGTGTATTTTCCATCTAAGTTCAGTGTTTATATGAGGCTTTTGATTCAAGATTATGATTTCTGTTATTCAAATCTTTCTTCTTATTTTTTCTGTTTAATATATTGAGTAATAAGAGAGGTACATGAAGTAATACACTTAGTAAAGCTTTCAAATTTACTTTTCAGATTTGTAATTTTTTTCCTTCATATATAAGTTGAAGGTATGTTACCAAATGCATATAAATTTAGAACTGTTATATAACTTCCTCATTAGTGAAAGCTTCTATCTATATATATAATACATATATATATATATATATATATATTGTAATGCTTATATATAAATTTATATATAAATATTTTAAAATAAGGTGGGGAATATCAATCTACTTAATATTAAGGCTTAGTATCAGTACAGTATTCAAGTCATGATGGTTCTGTCTTGACAGATCAATGGAACCCAAAGGATTTATTGAAAAGTTGCACACACAATTCAGTGGAGGAAAGATAGCCTTTTCACCAAATGGTGTTAGAGTAAGTGGATATCCATTGACAATAATAATAATAATAATAATAATTTAGAAACTTCAACCCAGCCCTTACACCTTACACAAAAATTATTTCAAAATAGATCATAGACTTAAAGGTAAAATGTTAAAGTATACAGTTTAGGAGAAAACATGAGAAAATCTTTAGCATCTAGAGCTTGGTGAAGAGTTTAGACTTGATACTGAAAGGATGTTTCACAAAAGGAAAAACTGATAAATTAGGTAAATCAATAAAAATTGATAAATTTGTATTCATCAAAATTAAAAACATTTTCTCTGCAAAAGACCCTGTTAAGGGGGTAAAAAAGAAATATAGACTAGGAGGAGTACCTGGGTGGTTCACTTGAATTTGGCTCAGGTCATGATCCCAGGGTTGTGGGATCCAGCCCCACGTCGGGCTCCGTGATGAGTGTGGAACCTGCCTGGCATTGTCTCTCTCTCTCTGTCTCTCTCTCTCTGTCTCTCTCTCTCTCTCTCTCTCTCCTCCTCCCCCTCCTCCTCCCCCCTCCCACTTGCATGTGTTCTCTCTCTTGAAACAAACAAATAATCAAACAAAAATTATTGATGGGGAGATAATGTTTGTAAACAACTTCTGATAAAGGGACATAATTATTACATTTTATGTGTAAATAACTCTCAAAACTGAATTTGAAAAATAATTAATCTAATTAAAAATTGGGCAAAAGACATTATCACACATGCCACCAAAAAGGATACACCAATGACAAATAATCACATGAAAATATGTTCAATATCATTAGCCATTAGGGAAATACAAATTAAAACCAAAATGAAATATCATTACCTATCTATCAAAATGACCAAAATAAAAATTAGTCCTAACACCAAATGCTGGCAAGGATATAGAGAAAACCGGTTCATTGCTCATGGGAAGTTAAAGGGTAGAGCCATTCTAGAAAATAGTTTGGGTGTTTATTCTAAAACTAAAAATATTCTTTCCAAAAAACCTAACAACTGCACTCTTGAGCTTTTTCCCAGAGAAGAGACCTCAGTTCATGCAAAAACCTGTGTACAAATGTTTGTAGCAGCTCTGTTCATATTAACTAAGAACTGGAATCAACCCAAATGTCCCTCAATGGGTATATGCTTAAACAAACATTGGTAAATAAAAAGTAGCAAACTATTGACCACATATTTGAATGGGTTTAAATGTAATTAAATGGAGTGGAAAAAGTCAATCTCAAAACTTTACACAATGTATGATTCTATTTATATAACATTTTTTAAAAGTTTATTGAATTATATTGAGAGAGAGAGAGAGAGAGAGAGAGAGAGAGAGAGAGAGAGAACAAGCAGGGAAGGGCAGAGATAGAAGGAGAGACAGAATCTCAAGCAGGCTCAGCTCTGTCAGCACAGAGCCCAATGCAGGGCTCGAACTCACGAACCATGAGATCATGACCTGAGCCTAAACCAAGAGTCAGATGCTTAACTGAGCCAACCAAGTGCCCCTATATAACATTTTTGCAATAACAAAGAAGTTGACATGGAGAAAAGATTAGTGGTTGTTAAGGGTTAGAGATTGTGCAGTGGGAGGGAATGGGTATGGATATAAAGTGATAGCATGAGGGAGTCTTGTGGGTTGGAAGAGTTCTGAATCTTGATTATGGCCATAGTCACATGTAACTACACATGTGATACAAGTGCGTGAAAATACACACACATACACACACACAAGTACTTGCATAATTGGTGAAATCTGAATAAGTTCTGTGGATTGTACCAATGTCAACTCCTGATTTTGATAAAGTATTATATTTATATAAAATGTTAACATTGGACATCCTTGTTAGGGGTGTTTAGGACCTCCCTGTACATTCCTTTGTAACTTCCTGTGAATTTACAAATATTTCAAAATAAAAAGATTTTGAAAAGTTGTATTTACAATATTTTGAGGGGCACCTGGGTGGCTCAGTTGGTTGGGCGGCCAACTTTGGCTCAGGTCATGATCTCACTCTGTGCTGGCAGCTCAGAGCCTGCAGCCTACTTCAGATTCTGTGTCTTCCTCTCTCTCTACCCCTCCCCTGCTCATGCTCTGCGTCTCACTGTCTCTCAATAATAAATAAATGTTAAAGAAAAAAAATAAAAAATAAATAAAAAATAAATAAATATTTTGAAATTATTTTGCTACTGTACAGAACAAGCAGATTTCATGATGTCAATATTATTTTCAAACTTGTATGCTTTAAGCACTAAAGATAA
Source organism: Prionailurus bengalensis (assembly GCF_016509475.1). Taxonomy (NCBI): domain Eukaryota; kingdom Metazoa; phylum Chordata; class Mammalia; order Carnivora; family Felidae; genus Prionailurus; species Prionailurus bengalensis. The sequence goes on from NC_057348.1 coordinate 82,228,197, forward strand.
GCCATAACTCATTCCTAAACATAAAAGTGACTTGAGCAATCAAGAACAGAGGACAGAATTTTATAATCCTTCCATAGGTACTACTTTATAGCCATGATAAAGATTGAAGGGAGAAGGGAGAAATACATAAATAATTAGTGCAAAAATGATAGTCAAAATATTTAACAACTTTTATGGTCTGGACACTAACCAATCAGAGTAGAGTAGGATCAATTAGAACAGATGTCAGCCATAAATGGCAGAATTTGGTATTGGCGTGAAGCAGTGGAATATCCAACTGATATGATTTATTTTGGTTCGATTTTATTATTTCCTCCGCAAAAGATTTATATTCCTAAAATGTTGGATTTCTTATACTGGAAAGGGTACTATGTCATTGGATGAAGCATACCTCAAAGTGCTGCTATAAAATATCATGACTAATATGAATAATTATCAGTTAGCAAAATAAGAACTACTTGTATTAAGATATTTGAAATTTCCTCAATTTTTTTTACAAAGCACCCTAAATATCAGTTTAAAAACAAGTAACATTGAAATTAGTTTGCTCATAATATTTAAAGATAGGAGTTTAACATATAAATGACTTTTCAATTTTAAGTTTTTGTATCTGGATAGTTAATATATTTGGAGTCTGTTTTTCTGAACTTTTCCTAGTGGAAAAATTTCAAGGTGCTTTATAAACATAATCTTGGCAGGTTTATCAGATTAGGAAAACAAATATTCAAAGATGAAATTGATTTGGTCCCATTTATTCTTGAGAAATTAAGATTACTAATTATCAATACAAATTTAATGAGACAACAGGCCAAAGCCACTATTTAACAAAGAAATAAACTATGCACTCTAGAACAGAATGTGAACTATGCAAATAAAAGTATGAGTTTCTAATCTGTGTGACAGTTAAGAAATTCACTTAAGAAATGACCTAAAACTACATACAGATGGCTAACAGACATGTGAAAACATGCTCAACATCAATTATCATCAGGGAAATATGAATCAAAACTACAACCAGATATCACCTCACACCTTCCAGAATGGCTAAAATTAACAACACAGGAAGCAACAGACGTTGGAGAGGATGCAGAGAAAGGGGAACCCTCTTACATTGTTGGTAGGAATGCAGACTGGTGTAGCCACTCTGGAAAACAGTATGGAGGTTCCACAAAAAGTTAAAAATAGACTACCCTACAATACAGCAATTGCACTACTAGGTAGTTACTCAAAGGATTCAAAAATACCAAAAGGAAGGGACACATACACCCCGATGTTTATAGCAGTATTATCAACAATAGCCAAATTATGGAAAGAGCCCAAATGTCCATTGACTGAAGAATGGATAAAGAACTGGTGTGTGTGTGTGTGTGTGTGTGTGTGTATAGAATATTAATATATATAAATTTATCATATATAATGGAATATTATTCAGTCATCAAAAGTGAAATATTGCCATTTGCAATGACATGGATAGCACTAGAGTATTATGCCAAGTGAAATAAGTCACTCAGAGAAAGACAAATACCATATGATTTCACTCACATGTGGTATTTAAGAAACAAAACAGATGAACATAGGGGGGGAAAAAGAGAGAGGCAAACCAGAAGACAGACTCTTAACTATAGAGAATGAACTAAGGGTTTCTGGAGGGGAGGTGGGCAGGAGGATGGGTTAAGTGCATAATGGGTATTAAGGAGGTCACTTGTGATGAATATTGGGTGTTGTATGTAACTGATGAATCACTAAATTTTACACCCGGAACTAATATCACACTGTATGTTAACTGGAATTTAAATAAAAAACTTAAAAAAGAAAACAAAAGAAATGACCTAAAACAAATTAATGTTTTCTATTATTTTAGGAGGCAACCTCCTTCTCCTGAATAAAAAATTCACTTAATAAATATTACAACACATAGCTTATGCTGTCTTCATTCATGAGCATTTTGGACACCATTTTTTTAAAAGATAGATTAAGTAATATCTCAAAACTTTACTTAATGCCGATGGAAATGCAGTTCTCATGTAGGTAACCAGGTGAAGATTATGTGATTTTTGTTTTATAGTAACATGACAAAACTCCTTTATAATTCATAGACATAGAATATAAGAACTAAGCCACCCAGTTTGTACAGCTGTGATTACAACTTTGGGAGCATTTAAAGCCATTCTAACAGAATGGAGAGGGACAAGCTCCAATCTATTGATATTAGGCTGGAATTAGGTAGGTGGATAATTTTAGCCTACGTGGGTTGTCTATTTCCATCTCTCCAGGACACTAGAGTAACTGAAGGCTCTTAAGGTAGACCAACTATTCTGAATTCTTCCCCTTGTCTTCTATGAGGCTAATTTGTTGGCTCAGAACACACCAGAAGGAAAAGAAAGGAGCAGTTACTGAGAGCCTGTGGTTCCATAAACACTGTCCCTCTTATATGTGTAACTAAATCAGCATGAAACAGATATCCTTCCCATTTTACAGGTAAAAAAGCCTAGGCTCTCAGAAATTAAGCATGTTGCCCAAGAACCCACAGATTTGTGTTTGGAATAGAGCCTTCCTAGACACCAAATTTCACACGATTTCCTCTCCTGAATGTGATATTTAATTAAATTTCAGCTTTAAGGAAAGAATAGCCCTATAAGGTTTGAATCGCTTTTGATATTTCCCCTAGTTCAGTGATTCATGGGGGATGTGTCACCACTGGGATGTCTGTGATTGGAAATGTCTCAGGAGAAACCCCTTGGTACTAATTCTGATGGCCAAGGACAAATATGATGATGTTTTATGTACACAGTTCACTGATCTTGCATCCTAATTATTTAATAGTTAACTGCTGTTTCTGTGGTCTTGTAAAAGACTATATTGGCTTGTTAAAAGGCACTCTCCCAAATACTAATATTAGTATCCAGCAGTAGGTGGAGACTTTTTTCTGCTATGTAGACTGGTGCTAAAACTCAAAAAACGCAGAGTGATGACAAATGCACAGAATGGAGTGACTTCATTATTTTCAACTGTATTGTGAAAGACAGTATGCTCTCATGTTCAGTAGCAGTATTATTCAGTAGCAGCACTATCCTTCAAATAATAATCAAAACGATTGCTTTGGTGTCAATACAGTAAGTGATTGTACAGAGCAACCTATGTTTCCCTTTCCCCCTTGATAACAATAAGAAAACATTTCCTAGTTTTTTCGTTAGCCCAGGAACAATTTAAATCAGTTGATACCTCCCTTCCATCTTTCACTCAGCTTCTTCTTTTAATAGTTGACCAAGGAATTAACTTTACACACTGATGTAAACAAACCTAAAAATGCCAACGTGTACAGGTCCCTATCAATATCCACATGTACATATGTACATTTCTAATAGTATGCATGCATATACAACATCATGGGATTTAATTTTGAGAGAGTAAAATGTTAATTACAATAATAATAAAGAATTTATGGTATGCAACCCAGTAAGGTGTGAAATGTTCACTTTAAAAATTACTGCACTAAAACTTGCTTCTAGGTAGATGAAGTGAGAAGCTTATAAGCCATGAGAACACATAGAAAATCTATACAAAATGCAAAAACTAAACATTTTAAAGAGAAACAACAGGTCTAAGATTCCAAAGAGGAGAAAAGTGGAGAGGCGAGGGAAGATTTTGCAGCTGATTTTGATTCTGGGCTGTGGGAAGGCTCTAGACTTGGTCTAGGTAGAAGGCCAAGGCTGGAGGTTAGGGAAATGAGCAGAACATGGAGGAGTCCTGAGGGACTGGAGTGACAAAATATATTCTCGAGAGATTTTAAACACACAACCCATTATCCCATGATAACATCTGTCAGATTAAGATGCTTCAAGGTCTAGGGGCAAAAAGCTAAGCAAAAACTCCTGAAATGCACCACAGATTTTTGGCAGTCTTGCAATACTAAGGAGAAAAAATATTTTTATTTTTACTTTTTTTAAGTTTATTTATTGATACTGAGAGAGGGAGGGCCCAACACAGAGCTCAAACTCAAGGCATGAGATCATGACCTGGCCAAAATCAAGAGTTGACACTTGAGGCACCCAGGCGCCCAACTGAGCTACCCAGATGCCTGAAAAACATTATTTTTAAAATATTGGAATTCAAAGGGCATCTGGGTGGCACAGTCAGTTGAATGTCCGACGTCGGCTCAGGTCATGATCTCACAGCTGGTGGGTTTAAGCCCCACATCGGGCTCTGTGCTGACAGCTAGGAGTCTGGAGCTGCTTCAGATTCTGTCTCCCTCTCTCTCTCTCCCCCTCCCCCACTCATGCTCAGTCTCTCTCTCTCTCTCTCTCTCTCTCTCTCTCAAGATAAATAAACATTAAAAAAATATAAAAAATATTGGAATTTAAGATCTGCCAGAGGAAAGCCCCACACGAATACACTAGGTCTGGGTTTGTCCTGTGGATCAAATTCAGTCTGCCCTTATTTTCTGTATGGTCCATAAATGAAGAACAATTTATATACTTTTAAATGGCTGCAAAACAAAACAACAAGAGAAACGAATTTTGAAACTCAAATTCTGAAACTATAGGAAACTCAAATTCTCTGTTCATGAGAAAAGCTTTATCAGAATACATCCATGCCCTTTATTTATATATTGATTTTGCCTTTTTGCACAATGAGTAGTTACCAGACAGGATGACCTGCAAAGCCTAAAATACAGGCTACCTGACCCTTTACAGAAAATGCTTGCTGACCTGCAATAGGCTGTTCGTTGAAAACCCTGGGCAAACATCCTAAGAACAGGAACAAACCAGAGATAAATTGAGTCTTACCAAAACTCAACCCAACCTCCTACTGGCCCGACTCCAGACTGGATTAAGGAATCAGCTTCCACTCTATCTCACTGGCATAAGAAGGATAAATCTTTGCTGGAGAAAGATATTAGCATCTTGAGCCTCTATAATTTTTTAGACACATTTTACACACATTTCACCATTCAGAAAATGACTTTGTTTGGTCTGAGTGGAACTGTGATACGTGCAAGAAGCCTGACTTCGGTGGTGAGCGCAACAAAAATGCATTAACATCCAACATTGAAACATGCAATTTTAACCCATGTTTAAAAAAAAAGAAAGAAAAAGAAAACAGAAGTAACAGTATTACCTAAAAGCACTTTTCTTAGCAAGAAAACTTAAAATATGTGTCTGGAAAATACAGTATTCTAACTAATTAGATGTTAATTACCATTGTAAACCATTCCAATAATATATGGAATAAAATCCAGAAATTATTCATTTTGTAGAGAATGAAAACAAGTAGTAATTGACCAGTTATAAGTCATTGTGAACAACAAGACTGTATTCTAGGGCTTGGTTTTCAATGATATGTACTTTACAGACATTGGCATCATATTTTAGGTATCTACCATCATGAGAAGGCAGACAAGTGCAGATGTGGGAAAAACTGGTAACACTGGAATACTATAATTATGCAATGTCTTTATGTCTACATCTCTCCCAGAATTTTTAAATTTCATTTTAATAGCTTTTTCTAATGAAAAGAATAACTCAAAGGAACGAGAGAGCTGAGAAGTTCAATATGTCATAGAAGTGCACATCATTAAACTCATTTTAGTTAGGACATACTAAGGCTTTACATCTGTGGCAAAAGTAAACAGTAACTTCCGTATATAACAGATCAGGCCATTTTAATTTATAACCTATTCCAATTTGCAGCACATGCCTTACTGGTGTCAATGAAATATACAACCTAATGGTGCTCGAAAATCCAGGGCACATAATAATTTTATGTGATTCAACCACCTGCAGTGGCACTATCACACAGAAGGCACACAGATATAGCTATGACTATAAAATATAACATAGATAGTGATTAAAAACTGGATATTTATGCATCAAAATATGTACACACAAATTGTATACTGTAATTTTTAATTTAACTCAGTGTATAATTAGCTTGTGAACAGTTATCTAATAGAAATGAACAATGCCAGCATAATATTACCTGAGAGTGCCAGAATTAACATTAAAAGGAAAGGACTTTTAGAATTAGAGAATTTTTAAAAGGTGGACTTTTTAAAAACTTTTTTGAAAGTTTAAATTCTCCTCATCACTTTCTCCACCTTTAAGAACTCCTCAATGATAGATGCGTCTGAACAGGGCTCTGATAGCTTGATGAGATAAAGGCTTGATTGTGGTCAAATAATAAATCATCAGGAGAGTATGCTTTTTATCATTTTAGCTAAACTTGAAGTGTTCTTTTAGCATTAAACTCGATATCTTTAAAAATTATAAGTATTATCTATAACAGACTTCATCTAAATAATTTACTAATTTCAAAACAAGGGTTACACTCATGTAATCCTCAAGATTGTTTAAAAGCATTCTTCACATACATGAGAACAGTCAATTTCTAAGCAAGTTAATATTATTACATTGCAAACTAGAAAATACTAAGGATAACCCAGGACACTCATACAATTGGCTATTTTATTTAAATGTTTGATTAAAAGAAAGTAGCCATGTGTATGTATAGATCCTAATAACTAGCAGAATAACTAGCCTCTGAACACAAAAATCCATATCATTTATAGTTCCACAATAGTGTTTCTCTATACATCATGTTTGATTCCAGTGAAAAGATCAGAGTCCTCAGAGAGACATACTGCAAACAAAAAGTCCTTAGAAGGTGGTGGAAAGTCAGGCCAGGAGTCAAAGAGAACCAACAGAGATGACAGAGATGTGATATCCGGCACAGTCTCCTCAGAGAGAAAAAGGAAAACCACATGGCACTGTTGAAATGCCGCGTTAATTCTCTCTCCTATCTGAGCATTAAATATTACATCTTTAAAATTGGTTCAACTAGATTATTGCTTCTTTAGATGAGACCCTCCTTTAAGAAACACAAACATTCTCAAAGTGCAACGCCGAAACATCATAAAAACTTAATAACCTACCATTTTCTTTGCACTCTTCTGGAGGTTTAGCCTTTTTCGCAAGTCGTGGATCCAGCCATGATGTTGTCTTTGTGTTATGGCTGAAAAGAAAAGAGATCACTCTGAACAGACACATACTGAAAGGAATCAAGTTTATTCCTTAAAAAAAAGGTGGGGGTGTTAGTCCAACAAAATTGCAATCGATACACTTAATTTGCTTACTGGTTCTAAGTAGCCCTGAAGGAGGTGTAAGAGTAATTGTGCAAGGCAGCTGTAAATTTGGCAACCTCAGCTCCCTGTCCTCAAAGCAGCTATTTTTATTAAAATCAACTAGAATGTTGCCAAGTTAACCTCATTGAAAATGCAGAACTCATCCAGAGCAAAAGGAATTTATTACAAATACAGGATTCTCCAGTTGGAAGAGCACAGTTCGCAGGCTCTGATACTGTTTCCTCACTTTTGCAAAATAATTATTTTCATCCTAAACCTGCCCTTTTCATAAATAGTTGTTTTGTTACTCCTTAACTACCAAGCTGGCAGAGGCAGTATAAAAGTGATGAAAATTACAGCATGTTCTTGGGATGCCTACATTTTCTCAAAAAGTGATTAATAGCAATTGCATTAACCCATATTTAGCTGTCTTCCGTCTAAATACCTCCAACCCAGCTAGGAAGGTAGAGGATAAAAATGTCTGTATTCTAACATTTCTGGAATCGAATTTCTGGTAATTAATGGTCATTTTAATGACATTTTTGTTTTGAAAAAAGAAAGTTTTCTGGGAAGTCTTCTGTCAGAAATTTTAAAAACAGAGATGTTTTTGGAGCAATGTTTCTTAAAGAGGTCCTACAATCACCTGCATTGGAATCACCTGGTGATTAACAATACCTATTCTGGGTCTTCATAGAACTACCAAATCAGAATGTTATTGGCAAGCGCTCCAGGTGATTTTTATGCATATTAAAATTTGAGAACCTCTGAAAAGCTCAAAACTGCTCTTTGGAGCTAAAATCTTGACTGGGTACAGCTGTCTCAAATGATCTCATCTACCAATGGATGGATTATCAAGGATGTGACATTTGCGAGGGCTTCAGAAAAAGAACGAACAAAGTCACAGGTGTGGAAAGTTTGAGGTTTATACAAGGAAGAGTCAAAGGGCCAATAAATGTAACGTGAAAGAGAAAAGTAAAAAATCCTTTAGAAATAGAAATTAAAGCTGGATAATAGGAATATTTGAACACAACTGTAAGAAAGTCAGGTGATAACGATGAAAATCAAATAATAGCTTCACATATATTTTCTCTCTCTTCATTGAAATTTAACCATGTTTCTCATTGTGTCAGAGCCATAAGTGTTAGCTAGATAACCAGATGAACAAACCTCCACTTAAAGCAAAGGTCAGAAAATTCTCCCAGGCAGGTTACTTAATAGCAAACTTCTAGAGCCCAGGTGTCTATCTCATGAAGATAATTTCAAGGCAGGGAGGAAGAAAAGGAGGAGGCAAGCTGGGCAGTGGGGAAGCAAGTCCAAGGTGTTTCTGCATATAAGTGTTTTTTTGGACAAACATCCTGTCTATGTACAGAGCCATCGTCTGATTTAAAAACTGAGACATTAAGATCCTTGGGTCATGAGGTCTCTGTTCTTGAAGAAGATTCCCTTTTATTTCTGACTTTCATGTGTAGTAAAGAGAAAATACTCTCCCTCACTTTCTTCACATTTAGGAACTCCACCATGATTGATGCTTCTAAGCAGGGCTCTAATAATTTGATCAGATAAAGGCTGTGAATTTGGTCAAATTATAAATCATCAAGAGAGTGTGCTAGCTTCTGTTTTCTCCCAATTTGACCTTTGTAAAGTCTGACGGTGCTTTATTATAGAGTGTCAGAAGCAACTAAAGTATTGTAGACACTTTTATCTCATTCTGGTCCTCATTTATAGTCATGGACTATCACCTAGTCTTTTCCTCTGAACTAAAGACACCCATGGAAGGAGGCTGTGATTATCCCAAGTATGATAACGGACTGAATTAAGTGTTTGCTGCTCCCATTTTGAAAAAGACAAATTCACTTTAAAAAATATTCTTATAGAGATGCCTTCAATTCAGTGTGTGTGTGTGTGTGTGTGTGTGTGTGTGTGCACGCGCGCGCACGCACGCGCATGCATAATGTGTAAGGTTTGCTCATGTTTATGTGTTTATGTGTTAGGGAGAAATATTGGGAAGTGGGCAAGGAAAATAAATTTCCCTTCTTTTTCCACACATTTGCTTCTTCGAAACCCTTCCTCCATTATGGATAAAAGTCATTTATTTCTAAGTGTGTAAGACAAATTCACAAAAGCAAACACGGCTATGGTGAAGTATTAAGGAGCCATTACTAAGCCATTACAGGAAGTCAAGTTACCATTTCTATATCACACCACCATCGGTCTCAAATACTGGCTAATTTTCTAGAAAACTGTGAGTTTCCTAGCTTTCCTGAGTTTCTACAAAGCATTTCATTACAGGATGATTTCTTTGAGGTTGAACTAGCATTAATGGTATATCACTTTAATACATTTTGGCAGATGGAGTCTCTTATAGTTAACGGCATTTTTAGCTGATCGTCTGAAGTGATTCTGAAAGAAATGTGGGTAGCAGTCTTAAACATCACATGAAGATACAGTGCAGTGTTTTTCAATACTGACTCTCCCCAGCCTTGTAATTTGCGTGCTTCTTCAAGATGACTTACAAAGGGGATATTTTTAATGCATTTGGGAGACAACAGAACAAGTGGCTTTTCTACTTCCCTTAAATTATATATTTTTAACCTCAACAATTACCTTTGAAGATAGGATTAAACATTGGACAGGAAACAGTGTACTAAATGGGATCACTGAGGGACTTTTCACAATCTACATACCACGTTTCCTCAAGTTTGAGGATATGATTTCCTTTTACTTCCACTGCTAAAGTAGATTCAAACAGGACATCAGTTTTCTGTGTCTATCAAATTGTGTGGAACACAAATGACAAGACGGTAAGACGCTAATCTTATATAATCTTATATTCTGATACTAGTTTCTTTAACAGAGACACATACACACACATATGCTGCATTTGCAAAGAACTTTTTTTCCCCTAGCTGGGGAATGGAACAGATATTTTCTAGGAATATTGAATCATAATATCCTACCACTGTATGTATTTTTATGGATATAGTTAATGTAATGATCATGAAAATTGAGAGATTAAGTGAATACAAGTCAGTAGCTATTCAAGTTCAATCAATGCCATATTTAAAAAAAACTGGATAAAAACCTTAATAAATGGTTTACCCAAACTTTTCCCTGATGTTAAACCATACAGTAAATCTATCTGGAGGAGTGGAACAAGCCAGAAGTGGAATTTCATTCAACTACGTAATTCTAGTTTAAATTTGTAACAGAATGGTCTTGAAGATGTGATAGGCTGACTTATAATGAATTAGAGATTTCTGTATTTTTTTGTAAGTTTAACCTTAGACAAACTGACAAAAGCAGCAGGTTAAATAATAACATCTTATCTTCCTGGGGAAACATTCTTCTCACACAGAAAATGCTTCACCTCGACAGCAAAAGCCACTGACATTATGGTGCATACACCTTGGAAAGTTATTATCTTGTAACATTTCCTGATTGTCTACTTGGTCAGGGACTGTACTAGAACTTTCATACTCATTACCTCATTTAATGCTAATGAGCCTTTTTGGCTACAGATTTTTAACTCCATTTTTATAGACAGAGAAACAAAAGTTCAGAGAAGGTAAGCAACTTGCCCAAGGTTATGAAGCTAGTATGTGAAACCAAAAGAGGTAGCATTAAACCCAGATATATCTGATTCCCAAGTCCAAGTTCCTTTTTCTTTAAGTTTATTTATTTATTTATTAAAAATTTTTAAATGTTTATTTAATTTTGAGAGAGAGAGAGAGCAAGTGAAGGAGGGTCCGAGAGAGAGGGAGACACAGAATCTGAAGCAGGCTCCAGGCTCTGAGCTGTCAGCACAGAGCCCGATGCGGGGCTCGAACTCACAAGCCATGAGATCATAACCTGAGCCAAACCTGGGCGCATAACTGACTGAGCCACCCAGGTGCCCCTATTTATTTTTGAGAGAAAGAGTGAGTTTGAGCAGGGGAGGGGCAGAGAGACAGGGAGAGAGAGAATTCCAAGCAGGCTCTACACTATAAGCGCCGAGCCCCATGTGGAGCTCAATCTCACAAATTGTGAGATTGTGATCTGAGCTGAAATCAAGAGTCAGATGCTTAACTGACTGAGCAACGTAGATGTCCCCCCAAGTCCAAGTTTCTTATGCTCTGAAACCAGAGGCATACTAAACCTAACATTTTGCTTTTTACACTGAATTGCTTTATCTCACTCCCTTGGAGAATAGTCAAAGATCTTTTTTTTCAGAGCCTTCGCCAATAGTTAGGAAGTGGAGACATTTATCTCCTGTTTGAGGATAGTAATCACGACCTCAGAACCTTTGTGTTGAATGCCTTGTACTTAGTAGGTATTATATTAAATTGCAGGTGCCTAGAGATGAAAGAGAGAACTTGTGACTGAGGAGGCACAGATAATATCACTGAAAACATTTTTTTCCTTATAAACTTGAATTTTCCATTCAGATCACTTTCAAGTCAAATGTTCTCCATTCAAATAAGAATATTTTTCCAGGGGGGACTAAGCTGGTGCCATAGTAAGAGGACCCTAGGCTTGTCTATCCCTCAAACGCAACTAGATAACTATCAAATAATCCTAAATACCTCAGAAATCAACCTGAGTATTTTCCCTAAAGTCTTAAAATTCCTGATTTATATAATCTACATATAAATATTAGGTATTGGAAGCTATACTAAAGAATTAGGTTAACAAAACTGCTATCAAATGGGTGGAGTGTTTTCATATACATCATGCCACACTCTGTCGTCCATTCCATTCTTTCATTATATTTTCCCAGACTATAAGCCCTTATCAGTTTCTTATTATACATTAGGTGGATCCTTAAGGGTGATCCAATCTAAACGTGTCTGTAAGACATATCCTCCTTCTATTCATCTTCTTTCTATTTCCTTTTCCGCTCCTCTGTCCTACTTTTATATTGCCACCTAGATCAAAATAATGTTTTCTTTCTTTCTTTCTTTCTTTCTTTCTTTCTTTCTTTCTTTCTTTCTTTCTTTCTTCCTCTCTCCTTTCTTTTTCTTTCTCTCTCTCCTTTCTTTTCTTTCTTTCTCTCTTCTTTCTCTTTCTTTCTTTCTCTTTTCTTTCTTTCTTTCTTTCTTTCTTTCTTTCTTTCTTTCTTTCTTTCATTTCTTTCTTCTTTTTTATAAAGAGCACAAGAGAGAGTATGCTCAAGACAGCACAAGTGCGGAAGGGGCAGAGGAAAAGAGAGAATCTCACACAGGCTCCACAATCAGCACAGAGCCTGACGCAGTGCTTGTTCTCACCATTGTCAGACCATGATCTCAGCCAAAATCAAGACCCAGAAGCTCAACTGACTGACCCACCCAGGTGCCTCTAAAATAATGTTTTCAATACTGCACAGATGTTAGATGATGTTTCACTAACTGAAATTTTATTAGTGGAATAAAAAACTTCTATTATCAAACATACTCCTTTGTTGCATTTTCTCTAAAAATATTAACAGACTTAAAACAGTTATAAAACACTGAATTTAAAAAAACCTCCTACAGGGGTGCCTCGGTGGCTCGGTCAATTAAGCATGTGACTCTTGGTTTTGGCTCTAGTCATGATCTCATGGTTTGTGGGACTGAGCCCCAAGTGGGGCTCTGCCCTGAGCTCACAGCCTGCTTGGGATTCTCTCTCTCACTTTCTCTCTGCCCCCCCCCCTCATTCCTTCTTCCTCTCTTTCACTCAAAATAAGTAAATAAACATCAAAAACTTTTTTTAAAAATAAGTAAAAATTCCTCCTACAAAGCCAATTCTGAATCATAGCCTTTAACTGAATCATAACTTTAACTTTACATAGTCAAAATGTATTTTCACCTGGGGAATACTGTATTAGAAGAATAATCAGAGATTGAAGTGAATGATATTTGACTGCATGAAGCATAATCTTTTGAACAAGGTTTAAACAAGGTCCAGGTAAATATTTTATTGTCTATTGGACAGTTCAAAATGTGTTTGGATGTTAAAGTTTCAATAGCAGGTGTCATACAGGTTCAGAGACAATAATCACAGAGATTACTGACTACATTTTACATAATTTTAAAAATAAATGTTAGTTCTTTTTTTTTTAAGTAATCTTTACACCCAATGTGGGGCTCAAACTCATGACCCTGAGCCAATATCAAGAGTCACATGCTCCACCAGCTGAGCCAGCCATGGGCCTCTAAGTGTTAGTTCTTAAAAGTATATGAATTGATTACATTTTATATCATAGTCAATGAAATCCTCAGGATGGTGACATCATTTTCCGGAAGGCTGTCTTTCTCCTTTATATCATATTTCCAAAAAGAAGATTACAGGGACTGACTGGATACAACTAATTGATACTGAACAGTAGGAGCTTTTTCATTCAAGGATCCATTTTTCATAGTACTACTATTTTTCCTCTTTATACTTGGTAATTTACATAAAAAGTTATTGTCAATGACCTCTATAATGGTTGTTTCTTAAATAATATTTTAAAATATTTATTGATCATGTGAATGTGTGAGTTTGCCATCATATTATCTTTCATATGTTTAGAAAACATTTAAAAAAAATTTTTTTAACTTTTATTTATTTTTGAGACAGAGAGAGACAAAGCATGAATAGGGGAGGGTCAGAGCGAGAGGGAGACACAGAATCCAAAGCAGGCTCCAGGCTCTGAGCTATCAGCACAGAGCCTGACGCAGGGCTCGAACCCACAAACCATGAGATCATGACCTGAGCCGAAGTCGGACGCTTAACTGATTGAGCCACCCAGGCGCCCCCAGAAAACATTTTTGAGAGGTTTTATTATAAATATAGTTTTGGATATTATGACTGTGAGCTGCATACAGTTTTGTTTAAAACATATTATTTTCTGTCTGGGGATTGCACTGGAATCTTGTGTGGCACAAGAAAAAAGAATATGAAACAAAATCAATATCTCTACTGTTTTGTAATACAAATTACAGACAGTAAGCACAGACCACATTTTGTGACTGGTGGGAATGTGCCGAGTTGAGGATGTGAAAGCTGGAGTTGCTGCACCCCCAAAAATTGGTTTTGCTTTTCTTTCCAATAAGTTTCCCAAGTATTCTCTCCACTATTTCATAAATAAAAGTTTTTAATTTGTTTGAAATGGCAATCAGTGATTTACTGAACACTTAAGGAGATACAGAAACATGAACACAGGAGGAAACAGATTATATGTGTGTCTTCCTGAGAATTGAAAAGCAAATTCATCCTGGACAGTGATTTAGAAAACCATGTGCAGCTATGACATTTTTCACAGATGTGATTTTCAGTTTCAAAAGCCTGCTTTTAAAAATCTATTATTTAAGATGACACAGCGTTCAGTGCCATTCAGGGAGATGGTAGTAAACAAATAGGTTCTTGTTGTCATTTTGTTTTTTGCCAAAGGAATAGCAGTCTCTTTTATGTCACTAACTAAACTGACTCCCAAACAAAGAAGGAATTTAATGGGATTCCCAAAGCATGTCAATACAGATTAACCCTATGGCGTCTCTGCTTTATGGAACATTTAGCCTCTGGAATGGCGAACTTCTGGCCGAGAAACCTATAAACAAATACTATTTGTAATATGAAAGTTTACTTTTATTTCAACCAATGTTTGTTTATACGGTAGAGGTAGTATGGAATAATGGCAATAGCTGTGCAAGGTGACAGGACTACGCGACCATAAGCATGTTAATTTGTCCAGGGTGCCTCAGAATCTCTATGAAGTGGAGTGTATCAAATGCTCACAAGGTGGCTATGATATAATATATACAGGCACCATGGCGAAATGATTAAGAGCAAGGACGCTGGAGAAAGACTTCTGTCCACAAAAGTATGAATCTTGTGAGTTTTGCTGATGACTTGCATTCCTAGGGTTTATTATTATTATTTTTTAAGTTATTTATTTATTTATTTTGAGAGAGGGAGAGAGAGAGAGAGAGAGAGAGAGAGAGAGAGAGAGAGGTGGGGAGGGGCAAAGAGAGAGGGGGACAGAGAATCCCAAGCAGATTCTTCACTGTCAGTGCAGAGCCCGACGCGGGGCTTGAATTCACAAACTGTGAGATCATGACCTGAGCCGAAACGGAGAGTTGGACACTTTAACCAACTGGACCACCCAGGGGCCTCTCTATTCCCATGCCAAGCATATGGTATGTGCCCTACAAAGATGTGTTGAGTAAATGGACTCAAAGCATCTTGGCTTTGTGAATTCTGGAATATGTGACCACAAACAAATTACTTACTTCTGCAAGCCTCAGTTTCCTAAAGTGAGAATTAAATGAGCACAGCATAAATGCTTCATATATTAGCTATTACTGTTCAGGTAACCTGAACACAGCCTGAACAAAGCTGGCACTCAGTATGTGGTAACTATTGTTACTAATTTGAATTTACAATCAATATGCCATCTATTTTAAAAGACATTATTAATGAGGGTGATATTATGAATTAAGGAAACTACTCGTTTTAAACAATATTATTCATTGCAGAGTCTTTTGAAAATTGCTCAACATAAGACATTATGAATACTTTTAAGCATGTTTAGAGGAGAGCATTCACTCACAGTTTAAAATTCCATTGCTTAAAAATGCTTTCTCACATTGAGGAGGGCACGTGTTGGGGTGAGCACTGGGTGTTGTATGGAAAGCAATTTGACAATAAATTTCATATTAAAAATAAAAATAAATAAATAAATCAAAATGCTTTCTCAGATGTTAACTTTTTCTCATTAAATATCACTGTAAATAATAAAAGGAATCAGCGTTGATACATTCATCAAAGGAAGCAGTTCTGAAAAGTGTGGGAAATATAGTTGACCCATGTGTTCAGTACCGAAAACAACAAAATGACTTCTCACCTTCTAAATGTAAAACTTGTTATGTATTGAGACATATAAAGTATTTTGTAATACTGCATAAATCAATAACTATTTTAAAATATTACTGTACAGAAGAGCAAAAAAAATTACTTGCTATCTTAATTCAAAACCCACAGTACATATATATATATATATATATATATATACACACACACATATATATATATATATATATATATATATATATATATATGTTTTTATTTATTTTTGAGACCGAGAGAGACAGAGCATGAGCAGGGGAAGGGCAGAGAGGGAGACACAGAATCCGAAGCAGGCTCCAGGCTCTGAGCTTTCAGCACAGAGCCCGACATGGGGCTCGAACTCACAGACTGTGAGATCATGACCTGAGCTGAAGTTGGATGCTTAACTGGCTGAGCCACCCAGGCACCCCTGTATATTTTAAATATATGTTTAAATTAACATTTCAGCAAGGTAGAGTTCCCCTCTCGTATTCAGAAATATATACATATGTGTTAGGTATTTATATTTATATATTTAAATTTTATACACAGAACCACATGGTCCTTCTGCCTTGTTTTCCTTATTTTCTGTTTTATCACAATCTTCATCTCACAAGAGACAGAATTCAGTCAAGTGTAGCGAGGGGTGTTGCCTACCAAGGGAGACCTCCCTGTAAATGACTCTCACAATGTTACCAGAGGGAAATTCTCACTGATGCCAGCTCTTCTTATTTCCCAAATCTATCTATCTTCCCTTCTGTCTGTTTTATCTTTCTCTTAACTTACTCTACTTGCCTTTCTGTCTTCTTTCTTTAACTCAACTTTGCTCCAGGACTGCAAACTTTTATATTACAAATACTATTTGTTTTCTAAGTTTCTTGGCTAAAAAATCCTGGGGCCTACCATGGGTTAGTCTCTAGATTATTGTCCCACCATGCTCCTTCTCCTGTCACTGTCTCCTGCTCTATCAGACTGTTTCCAAGGGTCTTTTATATTTACAAAAGAATTCATTGTGGTATCACTTAAAAGGCACACACAGGTCAATGACAGCGTGCTGAAATGCTGATTTTGTCAAATGTAGTTAGGAAGGAGAGGGGCATTCCAGAGCAAAGAGTGAAAGCAGTCAGGAGGGAATCAGGGAAAACTGAGGGAAAAGTAAAGCAGAGTGGGAGTGACATGCAGGCAGAGAGAAAGGAAACCACAGTGCAAGTGGTAACGGTGTGGAAATGAGGCACTAGATGAAGAAGACACTGATCCCTCCCTAGTCTGATTTTTGAGCTCATTGCACTGAGTCTTGAGATTCAAATGTAAGCGTTTCAAGAAATGAACAGATAGGGCTTGGAGTGGTCCATGGGGAGGCTGGAGTGGGGGGTGTCTTCATCCTGTGGAGAAACCTTTAAGAAGGGTATTTGCACCTGTCTTCTATAGGAATCTGCTTCCCGTCACACTCCCATTTCAATCTTAACTCAAGGCATCTTCACTTCCCTAAACTCTGGGTGGGTCTCCCCATGATCAGCTTTCTTGCCAAAATGAAATTGTCTCCTCTTTTATATCTTAATTGTCCACTTCAACCTATCTCTACTCCTCTTGCTCATTCATTCTTCCCTGAAGTACCAGGAAGAAGATAAACAAAGAAAACCCCCTGCCTGTCTTTCAAAAGCACTAATGATCTAGGAAATGGAAACAGAGCAATAATGTCACCGGATTCTCTAACGAATGCTTACTTCTCTAGTAGGGTCTTCTCACTAGCCCTGATAAACTCAGGGAATGGGTCTTTGTAACAAAAGTTCCTATACCTGGAATGCTGTGTCTACACATTGCCAACTCTATGAGACCTCACCTTCCCTATGATGACTCTTTTTATTACTTAAGTCTTTGTTCAGTAAGTCCTTCTCTGCATAGTATCACAAAACTCAGAAATTAGTTGTCTGCCAATTGTTTATGCCTCTCTTCCCCAAATTGAACAACAGATCTCAACACTAAATTTGAGAACACGAACAACATCTCATGAATCTTTGAATTCTGACACTGGGTGACTCACTAGAGTATTAACAGAATCATTTTGGTAGATTTTCCCAAGTCCTGACAAAGGCTCAACATTTACTACATACCATGAGCACAATTTCTGTCTTCCAAAGCCCGTTTTCTTCACAATCCCAAAAATCTGACATTATTTAAAAGAGAAAAGATCATTTTGTAATCACAAAGATTTTTATAATTGAATTATTGGAAGCCTTGTAAGGAAACAGTTCTTTAATCTACTTGTCATACTGGTTTTCCTTTACTAATGCCACATACCCTTATTCCCCCTGTATTATATAATAAAAAGTGTATATTATCAGTCTCCTTCTTCTGAATATTAATTTTCCTGAACATCAATGCATGAACTCACATCTAGGGTTTATCCTTTGAATGATTCCATGCTGTACTTATCAATAACAAAATTATGTTTTAGATTTAAATATTTTTGAGCATTTAAAAAAATCTATATGACTTTCTCTTTCCCAATTAACTGATAAAAGATATCTTTGGGTCATTGATTATAGCAATAAAAATAATGCAAGAGTTTTTTTTTTTTAATTTACAAGATCTGTCAAAAGGTGAATAGTAGGGATTCATTCTCTGCAAATCACTGTATTTCTCATCCCATGTTGGAGTCAAGCAGAGCACCAAGTAATTACCTCATTATACATTCCCTTGGACACATGTATCAAAGTTCCCACCTTCACATGAGAATTAAATATTGGTATGTGGTAACATTTCAATTTCACAACTGAATTCTGCCTACAGAGATCTAAGTCACAAATCACTCCAGGTTGGGTAAGGAATCCAGTTTTAATATTTTTTCTTGAATAATCAGAGTTTACACATTTTTATCTACTGTCAGCCCTGAAAACTTCAGATTCTATTAATTTTTCTGTTTGAGTCTTGTTTGAGGGAATGTGTTGAAGGAATATGTGTTGCTCATTTACAATATTTTTAGTTTTTATTTTTCCTAATTAACCTTTTGATTGTCTTATGCACATCAACAATTTAATTTTGTGCTGAGATCTTCACCTTAGGAGTTTTTTTTTTTAATGGTTCTAACTCCTAGAAGATAAAGAAAGGAAAACTTTACTAACAGTATTGGTGATAAAATATTTTAAAAATCAGTTTGGAAAAAAAGTCCAAAAAGAAAGAAAAGATTAGGTTGAGTCCGTATCACCAGGGAGTTCAAGATTAGCATTTCGGTTCCTTTGGCCAGTCATAAAGATGGTCAGCAAAAATAGGATAAAATTAATAAAAAATGAGTGTGATGAACTATACAATACAAAACCAAACAATTTTATTGACATCTGACCTCTGCGTGAAGACCTTGCAATGTTGCCTTTTGTGACAAGTAAGAATTTTGCACTAAATAGCTGCATAATTAAATGTGATGGAGGATGTTTCCAGCAATCTGACTTAAAAATGGGATTACCTCATTTGAACTACACAGAAATCTTGACAGGGTAGAGTAAGCATTTCCCATGACAGGTAGATTATGTCTAACTCAATAGTAATGCCACAGAGAGATTTACCTTTTTAGTCATGATTATAACAAATTTTACAGTGTAATTGTCTCATTTGATTTATAGCTATAATCTAGGACCCTTAATTGTATGAAGGCACTGTCCATTATTCTCTCACAAAGAAGAAAGCTAATAGCAGAAACAGTAAAATTCAGTATTTTATTTTGACCAACGTCTCTATGTGCTACATCATTCCTATGCAGCTATGATCTTCATGGCAACACCCAAAGAAATGTGTGACACTCACTCTATGAAGTAGACTTCACCCTTCTCTGTATAGGCCATTTCCCAGTTATCAGGCAATGGGTCTGACTCCTCATTCTCTTCAGGTTTAGTTGGTTTTGCATCATCCATCTGCTCCTTCAGCTCTTCGGGCTGACTGTATACTGGTGCAGGATAAGGCTGGGAGGGTGTCTCCCCTGAGGCACCTGCACTCTTGTCTTCATGTTCACTGGATTCTACAAGAGAACAAGAGCATGCGGTCAGTCACTCTAGCCACAGTAACTTCTCAGTGATGTGGAGTATGATGCACCAGGGTAAATAAGCTCTAGGCTAATAGGAAAAGCATCATTGCAAACATCTCTGACAATGATCTCTAGGCCTATCTGAGTTCCTCTTTCACTTCTCATTCTTCTCTATCCTTCATCTAATTATTGCTGATTACTGAACTGGAGGACCATTTCACAACACAGGTGTGGTAAGCAGAATAATGACTCCTTAAAGATGCTCACATCCTACTTCCTGGAACCTGTGAATGAATGTTACCTTACATGGCAAAGGAGAATTCTCAGATCTGATTAAACTAAGGGCCTTGAGATTGGGAGATTATCTTCAATTATTTAGTTGAACTCATTGAAATGACGAGCGTCCTTAAAAGTGTAATAGGAAGACAGAAGAGGAGGGTGAAGGGGAGATGTGACACTAAAGAATAGCCAAAGAGATACAATGCTGCTGGCTTTGAAGATAGAAGGGGACCAACCAACCACAAGCCAAGAAATGTGAATGGCCTCTAGAAGCCAGCAAATCAAGGGTATAGATTCTCATCTAGAGCTTCTAGAAAGTAACACAGTCCCATTGACACTTTGATTTTAGCCCAGCAAGACCCATGTCAGAGTTCTAACCCACAGAGCTGTAAGACAGTAAATTTGCATTGTTTTAAGCCATTAAGTTTGTGGTAATTTGGTATAGCAACAAGAGAAAATTAATACAACAGAGTAAAACCTAAAAGAGATACATATATTAAAAGTAATTGGTAACAGGCTTGGAAGACAGACCCAAGAGTCTGAACATGTAGGTAGCACAAGCTCCAGAATGAGGAAAAGGAACACATAGAGAAGAAATAATAACTCAACAACAACAAAAAAATAGAAGAAAATTTACCTAAGATGAAGAAACACTTGAGTTTGCAGACTGAAATGGTTCACTGAATCTGACGCCAGATTAATGAAGCACATAGACTCCTAAACACATCTAGGTGAAATTTCCAAACTCCGATGTTAAAAAGCAACTTTAGTAGCTCCTGCACTGAAGAAACATGATTACTTACAAAGAAAAGAGGAACAGAAGAACATGAGATCTTTCATCTGTGATACTCTAAGCTCAAAGAAAATAAGGTAACATCTATAGTAACTTGAGAAAAAAAAGTACAGCAACTAAAGTAACTTAACTCTACCAAAATATTATTCCTCTATCCAGGCAAAAGAAAGTCATTTTAAACATACAGAAGTTCTGAATAGGTCCTATCCATGCATCCTAATTAAGGACAACATTTGAGAAATTACTCTAACAGGATCATGGGGATTCAATCAAGGCAGATATCTCAAAATAGGGAGAGAAAAGGAGAAAATAAAAATTAAGAAGTAAATCCTGCATAATATACCTAAATATAAATGGACGATGATCACATTTTTGGACATTTGTAATAGGTGTTAAAAACAAATTCGTGTAAGACAAGAAAACATTATATGGAAAATCTAATACCGGCATGAACTTTAAACTATATGTTGGTTAAGTTCAGGTTCTAGAGGGTGGAGAAAAGGTAGGGAAATAAAGACATTTTAAAGGTCTGAAAGGGGCACACCAGAAAATGGGTAAACAGGATCATTTTAAAGTCTACCTTTCCACGGGATTAGATTATTGGGCAAGTGTTGTGGTCAAGGTGTAGACGTAATAGTATAATGAGGATATTTTTAAAATATCACCTAATGTATAGTCTCTCTGAGCTATTCAGAATTTCTTTTTCTTCCCATTTAGCTTTTCTGCCACTAACGAGAGACTATGAGTCTTATCTGTCAAAGAAGAGTAGATTTGGTGTTGTCTAGAAAAAGAAATATTTTGGGGTAAATAAAAAGAAAGATATAATGCAGAGTAAATTCCTGCAAGATAAGATGGTGTGATTGGGAGAGAAATTCAAAGGGGGAAATATTCAGGTTTAAGACACTGCGTGGTTCATTCAGGGATTCAGCACCACTATCTTCAGGTTTGGTCTGGGTGTGATGTGGTAGTGATGAGCAAAGGGAAACCACAGAAAAGTTCAAGGGAGCCCAAAGGAGAAGAGGCCTCTGAATTGCTTTAGTTTAGCACTTTGTGAGAGATGTTTCCTGCTGAGTGGCTCCACGTCTCCACTGGTGGGTCAGAACAGAGATAGTGAATAAAAAAATTGGAAAATACCACTCCAAGACTCCCCTGTGGTATGGATGTCACCAAGAGTCCAAGTATTCCCCAGTGGGAGATTTGCAAAACAACTCAAGAGTAGAGAACCAGGGGGCCTGCAGAGTCACTATGGCTTCCTCATCTGTAAGCTGTGGTAGAGACAGCTTAACCCAAACACTGGAAGGAGAGTCCTATTGACAGATGCCAGTGTAAGGATAGGACAGTCAACTTAAAAATATGAAAGTCTACAACCATTTGGGAACATAACCAGTAACTATTAACATTAAAAATATACATACACAAATGCACATGTTCTTTGGCAAAGTAATCCCGCTTAATATATATCTCTATATATGGGAATATATCCTCTATAGATAGATAGATAGATAGATAGATAGAAATATATCCTCTAGAAAAAAGGTGTTATGGTATAAGAATACATATATAACAATATATATTGCAGTATATGTAATAATAAAGCCCTGAAAATGGTTTTAATGCCTAACAATGAAAATATGATTAAGTAAATTGTGGTTATCATTACCATGGAAAACTGCATTTTAAAAACAATGAATTAGATGTGTATCTATTGTACTGAAAAAGATGCTCATAATTACTACTCAAAGAGTAATCCAAGTTGCAAAGTAATATATATTGTTAATCCTATCTTTAAAAATAAGCAAACACCAAGTTCTCTTAGATATATGCATATAGCTTTGCATATAATTATATGAACATGAAAACAGGATGGAAGATGTATAATGTATTACCAAATTTGATTACTTAAGGATAGTAAATTTAGATGGGGTGGAAGAAGTCGTGTTTATGTATCTCTGCATTCATTGGCTGTCTATTATATTTATAACTTTAAAAATTAATAAAGGTAATTTACAAGGAGTTAATTAAAGTTGAATGCTACCCTGTCTCAATCAGTTGCTTAGATCAATGTTTTCCCTACATGCATCAATCTCAGAGGGCCATATTAAGGTATCTATAAGAATTAGGAAACACAAGAACATGTTACCAGCTTTCATGGTTTTGCCCTTAAAAAGAAGACTTTATTAAAAGAATATGGATGCAGTCTTCCAGCTGATTCCTCATAAAGAATTGACCTTTGTAAATATGTGGGAAAGAAGCAGCAAGAAAAGATACCATTGCTCTCTTGAGATGCTCATTTCTGTACCTTATTACATATAATTACCAATACACGAAATACACTGCTCTCAGGTGTTTCCAAATGTCATGTTGTATTTGAAAAGTTAAAATGCAAGGTCATGTTCTGAAATATTCACTCATTCAATATTCACTTAATCAATATTTATTAAGCACACAATTGTCAGGAACTCAGGACAGAAGAATGAACAAGAGAGGCATGATCCCTGCTCTTGTGGACCTCAAAATATGTCAAGATGTGTAATCTTTAAACAATTTTAAGTGTGATGAATGCTTTCCCAGGCAAATCTGGGATATTATGCATATGCATTCACCTAATTTTATATAAAGAGTCAAGGAAAGCCTTTTTTCCCCAATGTGCTACTGACCTGAAACTTGAAAAATAAATCAAGAGACTTTTTTCAGAGGAAGGTAATGGAGAAAAAAAAATCAATAAACAAGGGCTTAATTAGGCAAAGCCTTAGAAACCATGCTCAGAATTTGGGGCTATATCCTAAAAGCAATGAGAATACGTTGATGTGTCTTAATCAAGGAGACAACACAACCAGATTTTCATTCCCCACAAAGATTCCCCTTAACTATTCTGGGGTTTTACGAATGGCAAGAGTAGATATTTACAGATCAGTGGGGAGTTATTTTTGTGCTCCAGATGAGAGATGATAGTGGCATGGGCATGGAATGAGTGGACTGAAAAATATTTAGAGGGTAGATTTGGTATGATTAAAAAAAACTGGACAGATAAGAAAAAAAATGAGACGTCACGGTAAACCTGGTGGCAAAGCCATTCACTGAGATAGAAAATATGACAGAAGGAGCAGGACTGTGTGGGGAGATAGGGGAATATGTGTATTGTTTTGGGCACACGGAGACAGAGGTCTATGCCAATCTCACAATGGACATGTCATGTCAAAGAGTGTTTGGCTGGAGAGAATCAATTCAAGAAACAACAGAATATGGCTAGACTGTATCATAATTTATGCCAGGGGAGTGAATGAAATTGCCTGGAGAGGCGGTGTAGCAAGTGGAAATTGGAATCCCTAGAGCAGCTGTCTGAGGAATTCCCACATTTAAGAGTCAATGAAAGAATGATTAGGAAAGAACAGTCAGGAAAGTAATAGGAAAACCAGTTGATCTTCATGCCATAGAAGCCAAACAAAGGGCAATGAGGAGGAAACACTTACTACCTTTGGCCAAAGCTTCTAAATAGTCCACAATATAAGGGCATCAAATCTATTGAAATTAATGACACGGAGGAGGTCACTGGGGTTATTAGCTACCAGTTATGGTAGTAGTTATAGTGGAATGGTGGGTGCAGAAACCAGGTTGGAATGGACTAAAGAGTGAATGAAAATATATAATATGCTGACAGAGAATTCATTCAAGAAGCTTAGATATGAATAAATATACTTTTTTTTTTTACTTAAAGTTGAGTCTTTGGAGATTCCTACAATTATATTTATTGATGTGCCAGAGATTATGGTGACAATTTCTCTCAGTTTGTCTAACATGTGTTTAACTCATTCATTCCTTTATTCTTATCTAATGGATTAATCATTACATTAGCAAACACGAATTTAATACCTACAATGTGCAAGATACTTGAAAAGAGCTTAATAGGGGAGAGAAGAATTTTATCAGGCTGGGTTGATAGGAAGTAATCAACTAGTAATGAACTGTAGTCAACTGTAAGTAATCAACCAGTAATGAACTGGGTTGATAGGAAGTAATAAGTAGCACCTACTTTCTCTATCTGAACAAAATAAGAGAAAAAAATGAGTAAGGCAAATGGAGAACTGTAACATTCCCATATTTACTATTCATAAAGGCCAATCTATGGATGTAGTTTATGGTCAGAGTCAAGGGCTTCTGGTGAAACCCAGAATCAGGCAAATTGTATCCACAGGCAGCACAGAACCAGGGCAGGCTGCCCATGCAGGGGCAGAATCTATTTTCAGATGATGAATGTAGAACATTAAAAGGAAGAAAAAGAGGAGTTGAGTCAAGGAGGCCCAAATATCCTAAGATGCATCATTCAGATAAGTCACGCCCATTCTGTCTGGGTAGCATAGGTTAAGGTGCCAGGAGAGTGCAAATTAAGTACCTTCTTTGACATGTAAGACAACATGGTGGATAGAGAGGAAGTACCTCCCCCCAACTCTAGGTAACTACATACAGTACTATCATAATGATTTACTAAGTGATATTCAATGACACTAAAGAGTTATATACAAATTTCTAGGATGGCAATATAGCATATGGAAATAATAATACCTAAGGCAATTGTCTGAAGAATTCCAATACTTAGCAGTCAGCGAGAGAAGGAACTGGCATTCCATTTCCTATATTACTATGACAGTGTTGTTAATTAATTAATTAAACATTTGTTGAGACCCTAGTAAGTGCCAGGCACTAGGTTAGGCAGTGGGTAGTCAAAGAGAATGTGGTCCAAATGGTATGCATTGTTAGTTTGCTAGGGCTGTCATAACAAATACCACAAACTGGATGCCTTAAACAATAGAAATGTGTTATCTTACAGTTCTGGAGACTAAACATCCTAAATTAAGGGTTTGGCAGGGCCATGATCCTTCTGGAGGCACTAGAGAAGGATCTATTCCAGACCTGTCTGCTAGCTTCTGGTATTTACTTGGTTTATGGTAGCAGAATTCCAGTCTTCATATGGCGTTCTTACTGTGTACATGTCTGTGTCTCGATTTCCCCTTTTTATGAGGACACTAGTCATACTGGATCAGGGGCCGGCTTACTCTAGTATGACTTCATCTTAACTAATTGCATCTACAATGACCCTATTTCCAAATAAGTTTGCTTTCTAAAATTCTGGTGACTTGGACTTCAGTATAGAAATCGGGGAAAGGGCTCAATGCAACTACTTACATAATATATTAGGTGAGTTCAGCTTACAATTCACTGAACAGTCATGCTACCTCATAATAGTTTCCCTGCTTCATAAGAAAAATAGAAGATAACTTTACTGCATTTTGGATAATATGATTAAGTCTCTTCTGTGAGGCTTATTATTTTTAATCAGATATTTTGGGTAATGTATAAGTAACTGAGAATGTACCCATTAAGAGCAGAATGGATTTAAAAAAAATAGACTAGTTTTTAAAAAATTTTAAGTTTACAGCAAAATTAAAGAAAAGTATAGAGATTTCCCATATATTCCCTGCGTACGCTCCATGCATAGAGCCCTCCCATTACAATCCCCCACCAGTGTGGTACATTTGTTACAACTGATGAACCTACACTGCCACATCATTATCACCCAAAGACCATAGATTAAATTAGGGTTCACTGTGGATGATACATCTTATGGGTTTAGACAAATGTATAATGCTATGTATATGCCATTATAATATCATACCAAGTTTCACTGCCCTAAAAATCCTCTGTGCTCTGCCTGTTCATCCCGGCCTCCCCCTCTAACTCCTGGCAACCACACTTATGCTTTTACTGTCTTCATAGTTTTGCCTTATCCAGAATGTCATATGGTATAGAGCCATTTCAGATTGGCTTCTTGCACTTAGTAATGAGATGCACTTAGTAATATGTATTCAAGTTTATTGAATGTATTTTAATGGCTTAGAGCTCATTTCTCCTTAGGACTGAAAACATTCCATTATCTGGATGTACCACCCAAACTGATATTTACTAATAAAAGGATGGGAAAGAACAGATCTTACATGCCAAACAAGGGTGCACGTATAGCCACTCCTGTTGACATGCCTCTCTCTCCTCTCACGGACTTCAGCTTAGACAAGCATGGGTGTAGATGTGCCCGCACACAGACCTCATATATGTCAGATCTACAATTTGTGAAGTCCTGGATTATTTAAATTTTGACTAAGAAGGGACCAAATAATCCAGGTATATGCTTTACTTTTAGAGCACTGTGAAGCTATTTCTTGATTGAAAGTAGCCATGTAGAATTGTCCTTTTTGACTTCCAAGACAAATTTCTCAGCCTGGTCTTATTGTTAAATCTAAACATGAATTTTTGGATACGTAAATGTAATTTTTTCCTAAGATGCTTGCTGCTGAAGTGAACAGACTTTATCAAACACTGACATTTTTTTCTGAGTATTCCATTTTGCATTTCTAGGTCACTTAGATGCCTTATGAACCAGAGCAAGGCATGTTTTGTTTTGTATCACTAACAATAGAATCAAAGAATATTTCAATAAAGAAGGAACATCTCTTTTTAAAGAATGATAATGATAAAAAAATTTCCTTTGACCAGAACTGTTGAATTTCCTAGAAGCTCTACAGAGACATTGAGACACAAAACAGACATTGACAATGTAGTCTTATAAAGGAGGACCTATAAAAAACCATATTTTACGTACACCTTTGCTGTTGTGAAGGTTTAAGAAATATAATTTCTTTCCTCTTTCCTAATGTAATGGTGTTTTGTTGGATTTAGCAAATGCTTTTCTTCTTCACATAAGAAAATAAGAAAAACCCAAATATCTGTACATTGTAGAGGGACTGCAAGCCATTTAATTGGAAGAGAATTAAATGTATGCATTTTTACATAATTCAGTCCACCTCACATAAATTCTATAGCTCTGGTCTAGTCTAAGGTGTTGAGATACAACAATATGTATTGTTGCCATTCCATTTGCTTACACGTTTATCGCCCTACAAATATCTAACACATTGCCTTTTGGACACAAGACTAAGAATAAATCAGAATGCCATTGTTTTGAATGCCCCACTCAGTTTTATTAAAGAATAATCAGAAACCAAGATAAAACCATTTCAAGAAGAATGCCTGTTTTATATGTTATCCATATTTTCACTTGACATGGTCTATGCATATAGTTAATGTTGAAATTTATGTAATTGCCATCCTTCGAAACAAGGGGAAAACAATGTTTTTAAGCTAGACAGGAAATTGTTGATTTTATTTCTTGAACTGTCATAAAATTTGAATTTCCAAAATTTGGTTTACCCTGTGAGAGCTCTGGGATTTATATTTCTAATGGCTATGTGACAAATTTTAATGAATCTAATCATTTGTTTCCCTCCTGTCTTCATATTATTTCTTTAGAAATAAGCATAGCTAGAGAGAATTGTGAGGAACACATTTGTAGTTGATAAGAAAAGAGAATAGGAACAATCTGAGATAATTTTTTTCTTTTGATTTTTGTTTAGTGCTTCTAAGGTAACAACAAACACACTCCACAAGAAACAGAAGAACATAATTGCTAAGGCTGGTGTCAGACTGCCTGAGTTTGAATCTGTTCTTTACAGTCAGAGGTTGGGGAAATTATTTAATCACTCTGGGCATGTCTCACTTTCCTTAAGCATACAATAGGGATAATAACATACCTCCGTATAAGCACTAGATGTGGCATGTATATAAATTGCTTAGAACAGTAGGTGTTCAGTAAATGTTATATATTATTATCAGTGAATTCTACTACTTCAAAAACACTAAGTAAATCACATAGTGAAATCAGTCAAGCAGCCTAAATAGTCTTTCCCCACAGAAACAAGAAGTGTAGTCAAGTTTGTATAATTTTAAAGATATTACTTTTTTTTTAATATCCAATTTCTGGGGCACCTGGATGGTGCAGTTGGTTGAACATCTGATTCTTGGTTTCGGCTCAGGTCATGATCTCGTGATTTCATGGGTTTGAGCCCCGTGTCAGGCTCTGTGCTGACAGTGCAGAGCCTGATTGGGATTCTGTCTCTCTCTCTCCCTCTCTTTCCGCCCCTCCCCCACTCACATACGCTCTTCTCTCAAAATAAATAAATAAACTTTAAAAATGCAATTTCTAACAAAAGAGATACACACAAAGCTAATATTTCCTTTTAAAAAGGTGTTTACATAAATTGAGTTTTCCTTCCTTAGTTGAGACATGTTGTGTGGTTAAGTGATTTAAAGGAAGAACATTCTGAGGATTTTCAGAATCCACACTTTTTTTTTTCAAGTTCTGTATTGTTCCTGTAGAGTCCTGCATTTGATTTTGCTGGGCACGAGGGGCTGCTACCGAGCAATGAACTTGGCAGCACTTTGGTACCACTGAGGGTATAGACTGAAAGCAGAATCAGAGGCTTAGCCCCCCGATTTTATATTAGCCCAATGCTTAGTCTCCTCATACATTACTAGGGCAACCTTGGTTTTCAAGTCTTTTTAGAACAGATTTCTTCTCACTTTCGTTTCTGCTCATTTGTGGTAGTGACCAAAGTGGTGGAGCATGAAGATTTACCTTGCTTTCTTGCAAACTCAGTAATCTCATCAAAAAGTGTATTTGTTATACTAATACAAGGTCTTATTGCATTTTAGTGGGGGAGGGGGCTGTCAGAGCATGGTCCTCCCTTCACTTCTAGAAGCTGAAGTTCTTAGTTAAAATTTGAACCACAGGGTCTTATAAATGAATGAACATTTCAAGGGTTGACTCTTAGATAAGAGACAAACATCGTTTCAATTGATTTTCTATTATGACCATACTATAGATTATATCCGATAGTGAAAAGTGGAGAGCATTCTGTCTTCAGAAAGGAAGCAATCATGTAGTGGCCACCTGTGTTCTATGTAGCCAGTAGATTAAAAGAAGTCAAGATTATAGCTTCTTGATCACAGAGTGCTCTTACCAATTTTCCTAAACCTTCTAAAATAAAAAGAAGGATTATACTATGGGTGCTAAAATGTTTGCATTTTAAATGATTAATGAATTTTTACTCATCATTTAAAAAACTAATTACTTTTTTGATGTAGTAAAATATGCACATGGACGAAATCCAAAAGTACAAAGGGAAAACACAACGCAAAGTAGGCTTCCCTCCTGTTTATACTCCCTGTGCTGTAGCTAGCCAGTTAGCAAAGAAGATTACTTTTCTGCTTTTTCAGAGATATTTCTATATACACTGATTACTGACTTGCAGTGTTTCTTTTTAACTTCTTAGTTCTCCTAAAGTGTTTCTAAGTTCTAAAAAAATGCATTATATAAATTCTTTTTAAAAGTTTTTATTTAAATTTCAGCTAGTTAACATACAGTGCAATATTAGTTTCAAGTGTACAATGTAACGATTCATCCCTTCCATACAACACCTGGTGCTCATCACAGGTGCACTCCTTAATCCTCATCATCTCTTTAACTCTTCCCCCACTTTCCTCCCTTCTAGTCACCATCATTTTACTCTCTGTCGTTAAAAGTCTGTTTCTTGGTTTGCCTCTCTTTTTCCCATCTTTTGCTTGTTTGTTTGTTTTGTTTCTTAAATTCCACACGGGAGTGAAATCATATGGTATTTGTCTTTCTCTGACTTATTTGGCTTAGCATAACACTCTCTAGCTCCATCCATGTGGTTGCAAATGGCAAGGTTTCATTTTTTTATGGTTGAGTAATATTCCATTGTATATACATACACCTCTTCTTTATCCATTCATCAGTTGATGAACCCTTGGGCTGTTTCCATAATCTGGCTACTGTAAATAGTGCTGCAATAGATATAGGGTGAACATATTTCTTTGAATTAGTATTGTTTTATTCTTTGAGTAAATACTTAGTAGTGCAATTGCTGGATCATAGGACAGATATATTTTTAACTTTTTGAGGAAGTTCTTTACTGTTTTCTACAGTGGCTGCAAGAGTTTTCACTCCTAACAACAGTGTATGTAAGTTCTTTTCATATAAGATATGTGAAAGAGATGAGGTAAATGAGAAGAGATGGCCCTTAGACACGGTGGTAATTTATATATAATATATTTATGTAAAATTATATGTATATAAAAATAAACTTAGAATAAAATATTAGAATTAGGGAAAGTTAGGGTAATGATTAACTGAGCTTATGACCAATTGAGGAAAGAGAAATTCCCTGTCCTGTCAAGAAATGACCTTTTATCTGTAAAATTTGTAACCAAATTGCATTTCACCTATTCAGGAAGATAGGCAGGGAAATGTGAATTACTAAGAAAACATGTTCAATACCCCAAAATTATTTTTCATCTATATCTAAAACCCTCAGTTGGTTATAGTTTCTTTGAAGCATTATAAGAACAATATGTGAAATTAAGAAAATAGAAAAGTCAAGGTCTAACCACAAGCAGAAGATGACAAAGAAAAAAAAATCCAAGATTTAAAAAACTAAATTGTAAAGACTTACTAGAAAGATTAGTAGAGGGAATTATTTCCCATTAATAAGGGAGAAGAGCTGCCTTAATAAGTGTATCTTCTTTCTGCAATATTTCATTTTTAACATTTTAGTAAAAGTAGACTAGAATAATGGCAATAAAATGAATCCCCATAACTTTGAAACTGTATATGTCATTTGATTTTAATAAATGTAATGAATTTGGAAGATGTTTATTATATAGAACCAAGTCCCACAAGCCCTCAACTAACTTTGGGTGAGAGAAACTGATATAAGTATTGAAAATATTCAAAGACCAAAGCAAGATACAAATGAAATATAGGATATAAATGTGCAGAATCTTTTAGATCTTGCTTTCAAAATTCTGAAAATATTCCACGAGACTAGTACTATGTAAAACATAATAGCCCCTTGTGAAGTTTTAGGAACATCAAAAGATCTGAAAGAGAAAAAGAAGAAGCCTTTATTTCATTTTGATCTTGATAATTCAAGTGCTATTCTTTGGGGCCAAATTGAAGTCAAGGTATTATTCGATGAGAGCCAAGAAGTCAATTAGGAGGGAAAATATGAGGCTGCTATTCCCAGCAATGAAGCTATGTAGAAGGAATGAGTGCACACAGAGACCTTCCCTCTTCAGGAACAAAGTCCAGGCCTCACCCAGAAATAACTAGAGCACTCTTTGTCTGGCAATAAAGAAGCTGAGATTTCACACTGAAATTATCGTCACTGCTTATGAGGAGAAACAGGAGACAAGAAAATGGAACACAGAGCGAAAATCAGACCTAGAGAGAATGGATGGCTATGATTAGAAATACGATTAAGCTTTAAGGATGCCTGGAGCACATGAAGCCACTTAAATATTGCATCCTGTCCTCAGGTTTCTGCAAGTGCCATACAAACCTGAGTTACCCTGGTTGTTCTTGCTCTGCACTCCTTGTTTGTCTATCAAATCTCTCTCTCTTACACATCATATCCTACACAGCTCAGAGAAGTAGAAAAATGCTCTCCACAAAGGTTGAGTGTGAGATCCCTAAAATGCTGAATCAGTCTGAGGGCACGAAGAGGTTCAAATAATGCATCGTTTTTAGTTTAATAGCAAAGTGAGCTGGCCTTGACTTGAAGTGACATTCCTGAAACTACTCATGATTTCAATTTTCCCCCCAGTGCTGTAGATAAAATTACTACTGTAGTTCATAACCATGAGCTCTAAAGTGATTATCTTATTACTTTATAATCACACTCAGAGCATTTTACAATTAGGGCAGTTTTAACTTTCAAATAATCCTTTTAAGAAAAGATGCTCCCCATTTGTAAAGGGAATATCTAATTTTAGAAGGTTGATTTAAAATAGACCCAGAAATTTACCCCTCCAATGGAAATATAAACCCTACTACTGTGTTTGGGAACAAGATCATAAAATTAAGCCTCCTCAGAGTGAAAAAGAAAAAAAAAAAAGATAAAGATCTGAGTGGATACACACATCACAGTCTCTGTGAACCCACACAAAAATAAGCAGGGGATAGGCGGCGTTGGGGTGGTTTCAGA
The DNA here is from genome assembly GCF_016509475.1 of Prionailurus bengalensis. Classification (NCBI taxonomy): domain Eukaryota; kingdom Metazoa; phylum Chordata; class Mammalia; order Carnivora; family Felidae; genus Prionailurus; species Prionailurus bengalensis. The sequence continues at coordinate 82,261,160 of NC_057348.1, forward strand.
GTGGGCTATTATTCACAGGAAAACAGCGAGATTCACTACGGAGGACATAATTCTTTTGACAGTGACAGGACCTCATTCACAAAACCAGGACTGATGGTGCAGGCACAGTCAGCGTGCCAAGCGGCACAGGACCTGGATGCGGGTCCCTAATGGTGAACTGAGATCATTGCTGAGGACACTCGGTGATCACATAAGGGACACTCTGTTTGCTCTCTGGGAGATGCAGTTCATTTGCACTAATTGCGGGCTTGGGGGCCTGGAGAAGGCGGCTCTGTGTACACATACTGTATTCCCTTTGTTGGTGAAGGTAGCTCTCACGGGCCCTGTTCCTCCTGGCATTGTGTGTGTGTGTGTGTATTAACAGAGAGATTTAGCTGCCTTTAAAATATATGTGCATTTCTAATTCTTTGCACTAGACTTACTAATAGCTGGTGAGGGGAAGCTACAATATAATGGTGAATTACTTTCCGGAAAAGTTTAGCATATAATTCATGAAATAAAAGAAATCCAAGAAAGCTTAACCCAATTACTATGGTTTATAGGATTTTCTTTTCTTCAGAAAAGTTCAATCTTAGACAAAACTATGTACTTTTTATCCACCTATTTTATTTTATTTTACTTTAATTCCAGTACAGTTAACATACAGTGTTATATCAGTTTCGGGTGTAAAATATGATTCAACATCCACCTATCTATTTTTGGTATTTTCACAGAGAAAATGAAAAATTCTTATATCTAAGAATATACATTTAAAATATACTTCTACATAATTTTCTTTAGTTATCAAATAACTTTTGAGGGAGTGGAAGATCAAGAATGTCCTATCATTTGGGGCACCTGGTCGGTTAAGCAACCGCCTCAGGAGGTTAAGCAGCCAACTTATGGTTTCAGCTCAGGTCACGATCTACCAGTTTGTTTGATGGAGCCTTGAGTGGGGCTCTGTGCTGACAGCACGGAACCTGCCTGGGATTCTCTCTCTACCTCTCTCTCTGCCCCTCCCCCACTCATGCTTTTTCTCTCTCTCTCTCTCTCTCAAAAATATATTAAAAAAAAGAATGTCAAATCTTTCAAACTTAGAAGGAACACAGGTTGAAGACCCTCAGCAGTGTAAAATGAGCATGAAATAAAGCCAATCATGTTGATGCAGTAAAGCTTTGACATTCTCTTAGAGGTTTGGTTGACTAAAGAATAAAGATTTACGAGATCTTGAGATATTTAAAGATATATACTAATCACTGACACAGCTAAACAAAAAGTAAAATTGCCCTCGTCCTGGCAGTGCTTATAATGTATGTGGGGATGCCAGACATACACATTATGAAAAGTGACCTATAAATACCAGGCTAATCAGTAGCTTCCAAATGAGTGAAGGCTGTAAATAGTACTTCGATAATTCAGAGAGAGACAGACTCAATTTTTCATCCTGGGAGTCAACAAGTGATTTCTTAGGTATATCAAAAATTTTAGTATATTTTGACCAAAAGAATAGGAGGTTACAATGTGGAGAAGGCCTTCTCAAACACGTGGATGTGTTTTATGAGTGTGGGATGTGGATCAGAGAAGAGGTAGAGGAGGAGTAGGGACCAAAGCTAACAGAGATGTTTCAGTAAAATGTGGATTGTCCAGGGAGTCTGGGGCAGTAGAAATGGAAGCTCATCCAAGTTTTGGGAAGGATAGTCATGTGATCAAGTGCTGGTTCAAGAATCTTTCATTGATGGAGGAATAATAGGCAATCTGATAGGGATGGAGCCTGGAGGAATGTAGATCAGTTAGGGGACTGTCGTCCACAAATGAGGTGACACAGCAGTAATCTAGGATGGTGATACTTGGAAACAAGAGATTAAAACTACAGGTCCAGGATCTTTTATACCCAATAATATAGAACAAGCCTGGGGGAAAGAAGCATCAAAAAACCCAGAGCTATCTGGGTGAAAAGAAGAATTTGGAAAATCAAGCAAAGGCCTTTCTGAGTTGATCAGCTTGTCTCTTTTACGGGAGAAGAATTTAGGTAGAATGTTGTATTTAAGTTGCCATAGAAATTCCTAGCATGGGGAGTCCAGGGGGCAATAGTTAGAACTACAGCTCTGGAACACACCAGAAAAGTGAAGGCTGCAGGTAAATCTACAGTATTTGAAGCCATGCAGCTGGATGTCAACTCTAACATGATAAAGATGTCTAAATATAGATGAGGTTAATGTCAAGAAAGGTTTCCTGGGGATATGAATTTTAAATATCAGTTTAAAGACAGATTCTCTAAGATGATGTAAAGATATATCATCCTTGCAAGCATTAGATCTAACACCACAGCCACAAATTCAATAAAGGGCAAATATAACAGAATACAATGTAATGAAATACACTGAGCTGAAAGACTGTGATTCGACTTGATGGAGGTCAGGAGTCATTTTGTCCTCAGCATGGTTAACAGCCCAGAGAAATGTGGCTGGAGAGAGGATGAGTTCAGGTGTTCCTGGGTCCAGATCTCAACTCTGTTACTAAATTAACTGTTACCTTAGTTAAGCACCTTTTAGCTAAATTTCAGCATATTCTTTGTTAAGTATGCTATGATTATGAGATAAGAGATAAAATACATACACTATGTCTAGCCCATGTCATGAATTCACTAAAGGAGGGTTGCCACTATTTATTTTATTTCATTTTTATTTTTGTAACTTTTAGTAGTAACATGAATAGAACTACATTTCTAAGGATAGAACTATATTGATTCCTACCACCAAACTGACATATGTCAGAAGAGAAACATTTCTGATCTGACACACTGAAAGATCATTCTATGGCTTTTCTAGGTGATATGGGCTACATCCATCTGTTTGATGTAATTTTGAGAAAAACGGGAACCTAGCATAAGGTAGTTCACATAAAATATATGAATATTTATTGATAATGTTAGTAGAGCTCCATGTAGAAATTATATATTTAAAGGTGGTCACCAACTTTACATGAATATGGTCTGAAAATACAAGGAATATATCATTCTAAGTATAAGTTCAAAGGAGAAAAAAGTGAAGAAAATGAGTAACAGAAGTAAATTGAGGACTCCTCTAAAATCTATTATTATTTACATAGAGAAAATAATTCATTTTGGTAAAGTGTATAAGGATTTAAAATTGGTAGGTTTTATGTTTAAATACATACGGAATATTATAAGAAATAGGATTTTTCGGGGCGCCTGGGTGGCGCAGTCGGTTGAGCGTCCGACTTCAGCCAGGTCATGATCTCGCGGTCCGTGAGTTCCAGCCCCGCGTCAGGCTCTGTGCTGACAGCTCAGAGCCTGGAGCCTGTTTCCGATTCTGTGTCTCCCTCTCTCTCTGCCCCTCCCCCATTCATGCTCTGTCTCTCTCTGTCCCAAAAATAAATAAAAAACCTTGAAAAACAAATTTAAAAAAAAAGAAATAGGATTTTTCTTTATATCCACAGAGCTGAATAACCCCAGTTGTAGATGACTTCAAGAAATGAAAGAAATTAGAAACTTTTGGTAGGTAGAAATTCAGAATGCCACTTTTAAAGAGGTACAAGTAAAATAGTGGTCATGCGTCTACACATTGCTGAGTAACATATTTATGCCTCTATTTGGTGCTATAAGATTCAAGATATAATAGCTGCTAAGATCATGGGTTCTTTATATACATACATATGTATATATATATATATAATTTATATTTGTATATAAATATATCTTATATTTATATATATTTCCTATATATAAACTCCAGTTACTGGGCAAATTACTTAACTGTAGTGTACCTCGGTGTCTTAATTTGTAAAATAGTACCCAATCTGTAAAATCTATTAGGACAATTAAATGAACTAGTACATAGAATGAGGTTAGGGAGTTCCCAGCACATGGCAAGCATCCAAAAGAAGTTAAATTTTACATTACTTACTATCAGTATTTTTTGTAATGGAACAGAATTGCCTCAGTAAGCTTTTCTTATGCTCCAAATGTGCCTCATCAATGACACTATTTATGCTCTGAATTGACATCTGATATTAATTAGTATTATAAGCTCTTAGTCGAAATAGGGCAGTGTTAACTAAACTTTAAGCAACAATTTTCTCAGTATTGTTGAAGTTCTTTATATCTGGTGAATGTGTATGGAAAGCAAACAAAGGCAGGATAAAAAGCCTGTGCTGGAAAAAACGTGATGAGGTTCAAAAGGTGAAAAGCTGCACATATGTATATGAGAAGGAGGCAAAGTGAATCCTAAAATTTCTATTGGAGAAACATAAAAGAAAACAAGGTTTTCTAATAAGGGATGACAGAGCAATTCTCTGGTTTGGGGCTGTTTCCTCCATCTTTGAACACTGGGCAAAGAGCTGCCTAATTTATATGTCTCTTCTCCCATAATGGGAAAGAAAAAGACAGTATAAGAGCCACTTGCTCAGCCAGGCCTACAGAACCACTGTAAGCATCTGTAAACATCTGTGACATCTACTGACTCTCCAGAAATCCTAGAGTTGGCCTGGGCAATTTTTTCCTATTGTCCTCAGGCTAAGAGGTCCAAGGACAGACCAGTTAGAACTGGTTAAGAAGAGTTCAAACTAACCCATTTTCTTTGTGTCTTTAAACACTGACTAGCCAGAAAAACAAAACAAAACAAAACCAAACAAAAAACAATTCCTCATGTTTAGGGTATAAATGGAAGGGAATGGTGCTTTCTAGATTCACTATGACCCCCAATTAATTTCTAGTTTACAAATCTGTGGGTCAAGAATGCTTCATTTGATTTACCCTATACAGAGTAGAAATAAATTAGAAACAAATGATTCAGGCCCAACCAAGGACAAATACTTTATGTTTTTAGCTATCAGGTGTTAACCATTAAGAAACTGTAACTGCACTTTGATCCCCAATTTCTGCTTCTTTTGTGATTATTGCTTCCACTTGGCTAAATCATTTTGTTTCTCATATCAAATATCAACTAAGGAAACTATGTACTATTAATTTAAATCTATTACATCATGAGAAGTAAATATTTTGACAAAGTTATTTCAGAATCAAAAAAGAAAAAATCTAATTGCTTGAAAATTATCTGATCATTTCATAGTAAAAAGGTTACATTATGTATCAATAGTGGTTTTTAGCATTTGTATCCAGAAATCAGTTATTGGTAGGATCAGAGCATGTTTTTCACCATTATATTAATGGAGGAGGTTGTTCTCCTCTGAGTAACCAAGATGAAACCACTTTTTACGGTTTTACGCCTTGATTAGCACAGATTAGATTTTGGTTTCCTTATGTTCAAGAAAGAACATTTTTACAGGTATTATGAACAAGGAAGGTAAAAAACAAGCTTATGAAACTTTGATAAAAATAATTGAGCATGGAAATTCAAATACTATGTCACTATAGAAACAGTACAGTGATAATTAAAAATACAGACATCAAAGTACCTTAGTTGTAGGTCATATATTATGAATAATATGTATGCAAGGTGCACGGGTTAACATTTTTTCAAGAGCTTTAACAGAGCTCTTAGATTTTCAATGCCTACTCACATGCTGTTATTAAAAAATAAATAACTAAGCTTAGAGGCTACAAGAATGCCATACTTTTGGTAACATTTAATTATGAATAATATAATGAAAAAATTCATTTTTAGAAATAAACTACTTAGCACTCTATTAGTAATAAGCACAAGAAAATAGCAAAGCCATACCTTGCACAAACACACTTTATATCTGCCTGACATTCTTTATATATATGATATGATAGATCATATATGAAAGAGATAACAAGTTTTCCTTGTTCAAGGGCAGGTGTCTTCACAAAGTCAATGTATAAAGATGTTTTCTCCACATTGTCAGATTAGATAGTAAGGGTAGAGGGAAAACTGTATGGACACACTATAGCTGTGGTTTGAGGACTGTATTCATTGAAGTTGTTAACTAAATCATATGACACAACCTCACACAGTTTACAGAACTGTGAGTATAGCAAGATTTCTAAGGATAGATTTTTAGCTAACATTAGTTAACAAAGAAAGACCCCAGAACTTTCCACAATCATATTCATGACTTGTAACATTTTCTAAGATGTAGAAACCATTCATGATATTGCCATTAATACTGTGTAAGTGAAACAAAGACTGAGGAACTTGAATGAATTGCTTGATAAGTCAAAATTAAAACAATAAAATGGATACAAGAATTATGTCCTTTCCATTTGATACCATAATCTTCTCTCTGAAGATAACTATAATCATAGGTATACATGTACATACATATAAATGACTAACCTGGTGTTACTACTCCATTTCCATTGACCACAGGCCTCTCTTCCTCTTCCTCCTCAGGAGGCTCTATACTTGCTTTCTCCATGTTGCTCACTGATTTATTCCTCTTCCGTTTTCCTTCAGCACTTGGAGTGGCTCCCGGAAGTATCTGGTCTGTCACATTTAATAATAATGGTGCTGGTTCTGCTGGAGGCTTCGGCGTGCCGTAGTAATTGTCTGCAAATGATACCAAAATATGGATTTAAATATTCTCCTACTGTATGCATAATTCATAAAGATTGGAAATTATATTGATAAATATGCATCCTGTTTCTTACATACATATGTATTTTACATGCATATGATTTTTTTATCCTTTCACATTTTTATATATACCTTTATTTATTGCTTCTATTGAATTAGGCTTTAATGCTTAAATAAGGGTACAGATTTATCTTCATTCTCACCTTTTGCCAAACCAAAATATAGTCATATGTATTCGTCTCATATGGCTCATAGCAATTTCTAAATTATTTTTAAAATTTGATAACCTTTTTAAAAATAATGTCTGAATAAGGGTGCAGGTGACTTTTTTTAAAGCAAATCTCACAACATTCTGGAAAGCAAAGCACATTGTGCCTTTCTCCAGCTTTCAGAGGGCTCTGGCTGTTGTCCTTGATGCATACAGCACAGCAGCCTGCCCAGAGTGGTATCTCCATGCCAGTTTAAAGGTTCACATGGCTACTGACAGTGGGCCTGCTGCCCTAATCATTCTTCAGATTACTACAGCTCTTTTTCCCATAGCTCCATGATTGGAGTGATGGAATATTTGTTTCTCCCATCAGTCTGTCAGACTTCTCAAAGAAGGAGACTAATTGTTATTTCTCTCTGTAATAACAGCCTGACACATAGTAGGCATAGAATAAATATTTAGTAAGTGAGTACCTTTATATATTTAAGGCAAATTATTTATAGTCTAAAATTTTGATCGGTAAAGAACATAATGGTGTTTTATAAAATCAGTGTTATACTTTTAGCATCATCTTCAAAACCCACATTGGTGTTTTCAGTTAATTGAATAATTTATGCACATATTTGCTACTCATTCATTAAAATCTTTATTTAGTACTGACTCTGCACCCAAACACTCCAATATATGTTTGAGAGAAAACAATGAATATAAAACAATCCTTGTCTTCCAGATGCTCAACAGTGTAGTGTGGAAGGAAGATAGGTGCATTTGACATCAAGCAGATAAGTATAACAGGAAATAGGACTAAGTACTGCAACCAAGGAGGCACAGAGGAAGAAGCACATCTCACTATCTGCAGAGGCCACTGAAGGCAACTGGGAAAACAGTGTTTTGCAAAAGAAACAAACTTTAACTAGAAGTCATGGGTTCTAGACTTGGCTTTTCTACATAACTACAATTCAAGGAAGTTACTTAACCTCACTAAGGCTCAATTTCTTCATCTATACATTGGAAACAGCACACTTGTTATACCTAAATTCTGGGTTGCAAATAACCAAAAACCAATTCTAGTTAGACTGAACATGACAAGGATGTGCTGAGAAGATATGGGATGATTAGTTGAAGGAAGAGGCTGAAAAATCTTGGGAAAAATGAGCAAAAGCAAAGGAATTCCGTCAAAACACCAAAGTTGCCTCTGCTAGTCCCCAACTCTGAAAGCCCACAGCTCCATTGCCATGGGCACTGCCCTTGGCTGCCACTCCCTCAGCTAGAATGAATCCCAATCTCTGCTCAGGAGCTCTGATTCGCTCATTTCCAGGAAAACTCTCAGGCTGGGTTGTCTCATTGGCTAAGCCTCAGCCAGAGGATGAGCTGACAGATTAGGGCAGGAGAATGGCTGTTCTCCTTTGATTTGGGGAGAGGGAGCTGGAGTCCCACCTTCCACCCATCTCATCGCAGGGCCCTCTCCAGGAAGGAATGGTCTTGGAGTGTTGGGTCAGCAGGAATGACCAATGTCTACTACACTTGCCCTCATCACTGGGTTGCTGTGAAGAAGAAGGATGTATGAAGAAGTGCTTCATAGGCTGTAAAATTGCAATAGTCTTAATGGCAGTGTAAATGTCCTGCTGGCACTAAGTGAATATTCCAAAGGCTAGCTGGAACACTAATGCTGTTGCTCATTTTCATGGATATTCACAGTTGTAAGAGAAATACAAGGGGAAAAAACATCATCATGTAAAGTGGTTCTTCTACATGTAAAACTTTTATACAGACGTCTGAAAAGTGGATGATAGACATTTTGCTAAAGGTTACTTTCTAATTTAATTTCGAGCATTTCAAATGAATCAGACCTTTGAATGTTCTTGCTGAATTCTGAGCAAACAAAAACTGCTAGTTACTTCTTAGCAGTCTATTAATTATTATTATATTTCAGCATCCCTAAGGGCTTGCACCATTCTCAGTACACTGCTATGCTTTCTATGGAATCTCAATACTTAACTCCTTATCTAATAAACATAAAGTGAAACTAATAAGTCACCCTACATGTCCCAATAAATAACATACTTTTAAGTAGTATTCTGAGACTTTAATGCTTTCAAATATATACAGTATTAAGAAAAATGGATCACGTTTCAGTGTTATTTTTCTTCCAACTTGTCTCTTACGGTTGAAATCTCCCTGAGGTAGAAACATAACCTTTTATTAATTAGAAATAAATTCATTGCTCAGGCTAAAAATAAATATTAAATAACAGATTCTGTTGAATTTATAGTGCTAAGTAATTACACCTATTGGCATGTGATGTGATTATAAATTATGCAGTAATATTCTATTTCTACAATTTGATTTATGAAAATAAGACTACAGATTAAATTTTAGATGTAAAACTGTATGAGTCATTAGTTAAAATGTTAAGATTATCTTCATTAGCAATAATAATAACAATTTAGAAGAGGCACAGAAATAACCCATATAGTTACTACACTTGAGACATATAATTTACAGAGAATATGCTATTATACCAAATCCAATGCATAGAACAAGGCAACCAGAAATACCTAAACTAAGTTGAAGAATTAATCAGGTAGTCAGGTAGCTAAGTCATTGGAACTCTGATAGAAGTCTATAGAAATCCATATACTAAGGGAAAATTGTGCCTGTTAGGTAAAATATCAACATGTTTTCAGAAGAAAATAAAAACCAAAACTGTTTTTAAATACAATTTGGAAAGTGTCCCGTTAAGAATGAAATGCCTCTATGGTACAGTGCCAACGTTTAGAGAATCTAAAATCTCAAAATACAGTAACACTATGGTGTAGTGTTTAATGGCACAGATCATGCAGAAATACATCTGTCTTTGAATCCTTGTGTCCCCTAAACTGGTTACTTCTTTACATCCTTAAATTTCTTTAAACCAGGAACATAGGGCTGTAAGATGACTATAGTCAAAACAGCAACTACAGTAACAATTATTAACATCACCACCACCACCACCACCACCACGTAATTTACTGAGCTGGATACTGTAATGGACATTTAACCTATGTACTCTTGGATCAAATGAGGACTAGAATACCTCTTACTCCATAGTGCTGTTTAAGGATTAATGATAACGAAGGAATGTATAATGTGACTGGATCAGAACAGGTCTCCATATATGGTGGCTACTTTGGTTATTTATCACAAAACAGTATGAAATCATTCTGTCTCTACACTTAAAAGAAAATGGGAGGCCCCAGAAATTAATCTATTTACCAATATTATACATGAAGCCAGTGGAAAACCTGTATCTGTTTGTCTTAGGACCTCATCTCTTCAAAATACTACATTGCCTCTCAAGAGGGGGTGGGGGGAAAAGTGTGATGAAATTTGCATTTCTGCCCTGAACTGACAGCAAGAGAAATTCATTCAAACCCACAACCAATAGGCACAAATGTATCACTTTCAAAAGGGAAAGGTGATAATTGCTACTAAATAATAAAGCTGGAGCAGTTTAGGTGATTTTTTTCTCTCCTTGCTTCCAAAAATGTGCATATGTGTGTATGCACGTGTGCACGCATGTGTGTGTTTTGGGGGGATGAGGTGGGATATTATAGGCTTTTCTAGTACGCTTTTAACTGAATACATCTTGTAAAGAATGACATATTTATTAGCAGTTTCATGTAAATTTAATATAAAGTTGTATTTTTTAATTGAATATGATGACAAAATCAAATGATATGTAAAATTGCTCACTTAGTTCTATTATAATGATGATCATCTATACATTACATAGTCTTAATTTAATCAATGCCTGGGGTAAAAAAGACAATTTTTTGAGGAATTTGATTTATTCCTCAGCTTTTTAAGTACTTAAAATAATGATTTTCCCCATAAAGTTATAGTTATAAAAGAGTGAAACAGGGTTGATGCACCTATTTATTGTTTTTTTTTGAGATTTTATTTTTTTATTTTTAATATAATTTATTGTCAGATTGGTTTCCATACAACACCCAGTGCTCATCCCAACAAGTGCCCTCCTCAATGCCCGTCACCCACTTTCCTCTCTTCCCCACTCCCCATCAACCCTGTTTGTTCTCAGTATTTAAGAGTCTCTTATGATTTGACCCCCTCTCTCTCTCTGTACCTTTTTTTTCCCCTTCCCCTCCCCCACGGTCTTGTGTTAAGTTTCTCAAGATGCACATATGAGTGAAAACATATGGTATTTGTCTTTCTCTGACTGACTTATTTCACTTAGCATAATGCCCTCCAATTCCATCCATGTTGCTGTAAATGGCCAGATTTCATTCTTTCTCATCACCAAGTAGTATTCCATTGTATGTATAAACCACATCTTCTTTATCCATTCATCAGTTGATGGACCTTTAGGCTCTTTCCATGATTTGGCTGTTGTTGAAAATGCTGCTATAAACATTGGGGTACATGTGCCCCTATGAATGCACCTATTTCTGATATAATAAACACAGAAAAGCTTTCTAGAAATCTGAATGAAAAGAATAGTCTATAAAATATCAATAATTGCTTTTATAATGAAAAAATAAATGCCCACTTACAATGGAAGCTTTACTAATTTCTTGTGAAGGAAGAGGGACTAAAACAGATTACATCATTATGAACTAAACTTGCCTAGAGGCTGCTTTGAAAATTACACACCTTATTAAAATTATAATTTAAGAAAGAGAGAGAGCACGACTGTGGGAAAGGGGCAGAACAAGAGAGAGAGAGAATCCTAGGCAGGCTCCACGCTCAGCATGGAACCCTATGTGGGGCTTGACTCCACAACTCTGGGATCATGACCCAAGCCAAAATCAAGAGTTGGCTGTTCAACCTACTGAGCCATCCAAATGTCCCCCATTACCCACTTTTATGCAGACCCATTCCTAAGTCTTCCAAAAGAGACAAAAATAGCTTTCTAAATAACTTTTCATGTAGTTCACTTGAAGACTATTATGGAATTATCTCTCTTCTTATTAGACCAAATAATCTTTTCAAAACATCTTAATCTTTTAAAAATGTTTTTGTCTTCTTTCTGACCTTTCCCAGGTGTTTGTTTATTTGTCTTTCCACACTGATTTTAATGGTGAAGTCAAGGAGTCAAAAGAAATAGGAGACTACTTCAATGAATTATAAACTATTCTCTTTTCTGTACCCTAGTCTCTATTGAAAAAGAATAGACACCACAATAGTATTTTCTAAGATGTACCATATCCTTTATGCCTTTAAGTTCTGACACTATGATAAAAAGTAGGCATTATACTAAATGCCTACTATACTATACTAATACTATACTATACTATACTATACTATACTATACTATACTATACTATATTATACTAATACTAATACTAATACTATACCAATTTTATGTATGAGGAAATGTAATAGTCCAAACCGAAATACTTTGAAATACTTTTACTTATTTCCAACATGTTTTCCCTTTAAATAAGATCAATTGTCATGATGAAAACATGTGATTTATTATGTAGTGCATTTGGCTTTTTAAGTAGTATTTTCAGATGCTAACTCTGTCGTTTCAGTCCATTGGGTGTATAATGATAGCATGTGTAGAGTTTACATCAAATGGTCATAGTTCATTCTATATGGCACCCAAGTGGAGCTGGATTTTAGAAAGATAATATTCTTGTCTTCAAGATACCTCACAGATTAAAGTCTTGACCCTCATTTCCCCCCAATATTCTCAGTGCTTTTATTCCCATTTTGGTAACCAGAAAGAATCAATTTCAGATAATGGTTTAGTAGAGAAGAGATGACTGCCTATGGGTCTCTGGGGCATGTACACAACACAGCCCATCACTGAGATCCCCAGAGAGCCTGAGAATCTGTCCTTGTGTTGGAAACAATGTGTGACAAAATTTAAGAGGTTGGACATCTCATCATTTGTGTCTTACAGTTTTATAAAGAGAGCAAATAGTTTGATACTTGGCCTCCTTAATGGCACTTGAAAAATCTGACTCTTGACGTTAAACAGAAATAAGAAATTCAGAGTTCCAGATCTACTTGCAACTAATCATGTTAGAAAACCTGCAATGGGGCGCCTGGGTGGCGCAGTCGGTTAAGCGTCCGACTTCAGCCAGGTCACGATCTCGCGGTCCGTGAGTTCGAGCCCCGCGTCGGGCTCTGGGCTGATGGCTCGGAGCCTGGAGCCTGTTTCCAATTCTGTGTCTCCCTCTCTCTCTGCCCCTCCCCCGTTCATGCTCTGTCTCTCTCTGTCCCAAGAATAAATAAAAAACGTTGAAAAAAAAAAAAAAAAGAAAACCTGCAAGATCATAAGTAAACAATTATTTTTATCCACATCAGAGGTTTAGATTTTTATTAATATAAACAAATCATAAAAGGATTCTAAATTCAAATTTTAAGATATGCTCAACTTACTACCCAAGGGATATTAATAAGTTAAAATTAGTATCAAAAACCATCATAACTTGTCAGCCATGGCAAGAATCACAGTCATATGGCTAGAGTTTGTATTTTAGAAATTATGTAAATACAAAACAAAGTTAGTAAATGCAATATAGACAATATTCTATTTTTCTAAAATTGCACTTCCTACCAGAAAACAAGACTCAGAGTCTTGCTTTAGAATAGTTTTTGCCAACTGGTTTTTGAAGTTATTTTTGTAAGCAGTTCTGATACTTAAATTTAGTCTCCCACAAAAAGGTATCATTTCCTCATCATGTCATCTGTAGCTAGTCGCCTCGAACCAAGATGCAAAAACTCTGGCCCCAATAGATAATGTCTTTTTCCCTTGTGGAGGAAAGTATTAAGCTCACATATGCCAGAGATATGACAACACCCAAAATGACATTTTGTCACTATACCTGCACTGAACAGTAATTGTTGAATTTTTTTGAAAATTCAATGTTAAGTGTGACTTTCAAAATGTGCATAGTGGTGGGGTGCTTGGGTGGCTCAGTCGGTTAGGCATCCGACTTCAGCCGAGGTCATGATCTCACAGTTCGTGAGTTCAAGCCCCACGTCGGCCTCTGTGCTGACAGCTCAGAGCCTGGAGCCTGCTTCAGATTCTGTGTCTCCCTCTATCTCTGCCCCTATCCTGCTGCACTCTGTCTCTCTGTCTCCCCAAAATAAATAAATATTAAGAAAAATTCAAAATGTGCATAGTGGTGCAAACAGTGTGAAAGTTTCTGTGTTTTCATATGCCAAATTGAATTGTTTTGCAACAAAATCCACCTAAGAATTTCAGGTTTATTTTAAATTACATAAACATTGGTTTTTACATTACTATCCCTAATGACAAACACTGAATTTTTACTGTCTTCAATTGTCCATCAGTGTTTTTCAGAAATCATAAATCATGTCAATGATTTAATCTAACATTTTCTGAAATGTGTTTGCAAGTTTTCAATAGGTTCCTTCTGGTCATTCTGACCAAATTTTCATATATTCATGTTAGCTAGTGTGGACAGGCACAAGGCAAATCTTTGCTAAATGTAGCTGTCCACAGACTGGGTAGGGTAGGTGGTTCACTTATTTAAAGGGAGTCAGTAACCCCTCTCTTTAGTGACTCCTCCCTTGAGGCATTATTCGAAAGAGTTCAGAACATTTCTCTCCTGTGCAAATAGCATAAACAAACAGAAATTATTCAAGGAAATCTTTAAGAGAACAGAAGGAAGTTACACACAATTATTCAATATCAAATATACATCTATTTCCAAAGTAAAGCATTTGAACATTTATAATTCTAGCAACACCAAAAAATGCACAAGCCCTATTCACAAGCATATCATATTTAAAAAATATTAAATCCCTTAGAGCAGCACTGCCTAGTAAAAATGTAATGTGAGCCACAAATACAAGCTACACATGCAATTTAAATTTTTCTACTTATCCATACTTCATTAAAAAAGGAAAAAAGAAAGATGAAAGTTATTGTAATAATATATTTTGCTTTGTCCAATATATCAAAAATATTATCATTTCAGTATATGATCAATATAAAGAGTTATGAATGTAACAATTTACTTTCTTTCTTACTACGTCTTCAAAACCCAGTGTATAATTTACACTTACAGCACCTCTTGCTTTGGACAAATCCCATTTCAAGTGCTGATTAGCCATATCTGAATAGTGGCTACTAGACTGGACAGCATAGCCTTAGACAATCCATTTTATAAAATAACATTTTAGGTTACCATATTATCACCTGAGTCATTTTTCTCATATGTCATAAAGTGAAAACTGAATAAACACCAAAAACATAATAACAATTTCAGGTGACATTGGGTCAATATTTCTCTTGTTCAGTTGCTTTGCTACACATGTGGATGGAGTACATGTAAAATACTATTAATCACCAAACAGATGTACATTTCCTAGCAGAGCTCTTTCACCCTGCTTCTCAATCATCAATTTATCTTGTCCTACCTTGAAAAATCCACATTGGCTTTATTACCAAGTTAAAGGTTAAAAGGAAAAAAGAATAAATGTTTCATGTGAATAATGTAAATGTGAACTTGCAGGAGGATCCTTCTTATGTTCAAATTCTCTTTACAATCAGTCTCAACTCATAAAGGAATTGTCGACTCATGGTAATGATGTAAAAATGGATACATTATTCATATTTGTTGTCCTCTCTCTTGTTATCTCTTTAGTAGCACACTCTCATTTTGAGGATCCATAGCTCTTATTACCCAGTGCCTCACTTTGCTTTCATTTAGGCTCCTACTTTCATACCTCATGCTTATAAAAATTCCAATTTTCTTTTTCCTCTATACAGTAGATGTGTCCCATTTCCAGTTTCTCTTGGGTCTTGCTAAGTGACTGGGTTTTAACACTCTAATAGACTAATTTTAAAATATTATTATTATTTTTTTTATTTTTATTTTTGAGAGAGAGAGAGTGTGAGAGAGAGAGGGAGCACATGAGCAGGGGAGGGGCAGAGACATAGGGAGACTGAGAATCCAAAGCAGGTTCTACACTTTCAGTGAAGAGTCCAGTGTGGGGCTTGAACCCACCAGCCATGAAATCATGGCTGAGCGAGCTGAAGTCAGATGTTTAACTGAGCCAGTCAGGTGCCCCCACTCTAATAAACTATTTTAAACTAAGATGCTGGTAACTAAAACTGCTTTACTACATCCCATATAATACTTATATTTTACCAGTATTTAAAACTCTAATCTAAAAGGTTAATCATGAAATTTGGGCTATAACTGGTCAATTCAGTGGTGGAACATATTTTCATAAGTGCCTTACATGCTATGAAACCACAAAAGAAGTGTTTTCCAGGGCACCTGGGTGGCTCAGTCAGTTGAACGTCTGACTCTTGATTTTGGCTCAGGTCATGATCCCTCTGTGGTGGGATCCAGCTCTGTACATGGCTCTGTGCTGAACGTGGAGACTGCTTAGGATTCTCTCTCTCTCCCTAGGTCCCTCTCCTCCACTCACGTGAGCTCTCTTTCTCTCTCTCTCTCAAATTAAAAAAAAAATAAAAAATAAAGTAAGTGTTTTCCTGGGTAGTCAAGGCACTCAGTGTGGTAAAGATGATGACCTTTGGAGAACCTAAGTAAAATCTCAAAGCAAAGATTTTTGGAAAACAACACTGAGGGGAAAAAATTATATTATATTTCCAGTTAGTAATAATTTAACATGTCTACCTTTTTGAGTGGAAACCATTTTCAATTGTGTTATTAATTGCAATTAATTGTTGAAGTTTCTAGAGTGTCTAGTGAGCTCAATGCTTAAGAGACAGTCCCTTCACGGCTTAGTAAATAAAAAAAGCATAAGTAAAAATTTGATAAATTTTTAAATGGGCGTCTGTACAAAGCTCAGTGGATGCCTGAGATAGACCTCTTGATTAAATTTACTTTTTCAAAATTGAGCAAGAAAACTGAAACTTTCAAGGACAATATTTTTCTCACACAACATTTATGGCTTGTCATATAACTTCTTTCTCTCAATGGTGCTATTAACTGTGATACTATAAGATTACTAAGAAATTAAGAAACCTCCAAGACTTTCTTTTGTCACTGTCTTACAAATACAATACCTAGGGAAATTCTGATTAATTTTAATTTGATTGTTGGTTAATGACTAAAGAGATTAGCTAAATTTTCTAATCCTTGGTTGCTAATAAAAGTCAGAAAAACAGTATGAAAGAATTTTACTTCTGCTTGTAGAATTTGTCTGCTGGGTTTTTCCAAGGTTGGCAGAGTGGAAAGAAGTCTGCACACAGTAGAGGATCTGGGTTCTAACTGAGGTTCTACTACTAACCCCCTACAAAACCTTGGATTAGGCATTAAACTCTTCTGAACCTTAGTTTTCTCACTTGTGAAATGACAGAATTGGGTCATAGTTCTGAAGTACTCACCTCCAAAATTCTGCAATGAAAACTTTTAAAGGATCTAATGACACGTTATATTTCTTTGCCATTGTATCAGAAAGTCCTAAATTGAAAATAGAGAATGATAATAAAATGTAGCTAATAGTTTTAATTACCTGAGAGCCTGGACCCATTTGATTTCTTGACATAAATGTGGAGAACTGTCATTTTAGTCTCTTTTTATATTTATTTGTGCATTCCCTTTTGGGAAGGTGGCTGTGGTTGCAGAGTATTTCTATTTTTGTTCCAAGCCTTTCATTTGCATCCATACCCATTTGGTGAATTAGATAGTTGCTAAGTACACGACCACAGGATGTGAACTATGATTACTTTGTGGAAGGCCAAAGATGAAGCATTTCAACTTTGTATTTTAGTCCATGTAACGCTTTAAATTTTTCTGTCTTTTAAAAGAGTCAGCGTTTTTAACGTGGTCATCTTCTGTGAGACATTTACAAACATAAATCCTAAGTGTTAGAGTATGGTTAAAGTTAGCAGATGTAATTTAGATATAAATAGAACAAATTTCTCAGCCAGGAGAACAATGAACAACCCAAAAGGCTAAAGAAAGTAAGAGTCTTTGGTATCTAACCATAAAGGCTTTGTACAATAACACAGATTTTTTTTCCTCTAAATCGATATACACACAACCTATGAAAATCAACCTTATCGCAAAGAAAACTATCAGAACTACTGGTGCTTTATATTCCAAATGCCAGAAACCAACCATCAATTCTTAAATATGTATGTTTTATTGAGGTACACCTCTTCCAGTCCTCAAACTTTTACATTATAATGTTGCCTATCACATCATCCTTCTCACTTTCTGGTAAATTATGAAAGTACCAGAAATAAGCATTTAGTGTAGAAAAGTTGTTGCATTAATGAACAAAAAAAATAGAGGGAGAAATATAAGTCAAAAAAAGTTCAGAAAAGAAGTGGAAAGAAAGGAAGAAAAAGACAGAGTAAGAGGGAGAGGAAAAGGTAGAAAATGAGGATGAAGAGGAGTAGATTTGGGAGGCGGAGGTGGAGGACTGTGATGTCACTTCCCATGAAGTTGTAGAGTTCTAAAATGATTCTTGAGGTGACATTCTGGCCCAAAGTCATGCATATGTGGCCATCCATCATCACCTAATAGCTGCTAACATACTAAGCAACATTGTCCAATATGGTAGCCACTTGCTACATCTGGCCATTGTGAACTTGGAATGTGGCTGGTTTGCTTTGAGATGTGCTATAGTGTAAAATCCAATTTTGGATTTTAGCTAATTTTGAAGACTGTGCAAAAAAAAAAAATAAGCAAACAAACATACCAGTAATCATTTTTATATTAATTACATGTCAAAATGATAATGTTTACATTGCATAATGCTGCAGTCTCTAGTCTAGTTCTAAAAAAAAAAAAACAGGACTTAATAAATAGTCAATTACTAGTGGCAGATAATGATATCCAGAACTAGTAAGAGTGGGTGAAGGTGAGGGTGAAAGCCAGGACAGTAATAGGCACTTGATGGACAAGAGGCTCAATCAGGAAGAGGGTTCAAGGATCACCACAGGGTGAGATTTTTATCAGCTAACCAAGCCAATGAGAGCTGAGTGGTGGGCAGAGGGAGAGGTTATCATATATCCAATTGTTTCATCATTCATTCAGCAAATATTACTGAGACCCTTCTATGTGCTAGACATGGATTATCTCAAGGCACAATGGTGAACAAAACAAGCAAGTCCTCTTTGAAGCTTGCCTTCTATTGGGGAGACATTAATCAAATAATTAAGCAAACACAAAATTACAAACAAGGGCTATAAAGGTCAAGTAGTGGTATTTTTAAGAACTCTGAGAAGAGTTCAAATTAGGACAGTTAATTTGTGGAATTACGATTGAACACTCAGTCCTCTTTTTCCACCTAGGCCAAAATATTTCTGGATCAATACAGATCTTTAGAAAATGTAAGCGGCTTTTCTAAACAAGAAGAAATAAAATTTCTCCATCATTCCCAATACTTGTCCCAAGGACTTCTCTGAAGGTCAAATGGCTGAAATATATGGAAGGTGATTTACATGTGAATGCATGTGTGTGTGTGTGTGTGTGTGTGTGTGTATGCGCACGGGCATGTGTGTTTTGTCCCAAAATGAATCAAGTTGCTTAAAAAAGTTAATTGCAAAATTTCAGCTAAGTTAGCCAAAAAGTTCCCTCTTTCTCAATTTGACTCAGGACATAATTTATGTCGTAAAATACTTCTAATATTCCACAAATCAAAGGCTATGTGGTTTGAAATTTAAAGCTTGTTTTTTGATGATGTGAAATGGATTGAAGATGGAGATGATGGCACGTTCAACATGATGACTGACCATCTCCCGCATTGGTACCGCAGAAATATGATCTTTGTTTCTAGACTGATTACCAGTGTGGACAGGTCATTCCCTCCTCCTGACTGCGAGGATGAAGGTGGAGTCAGCGAGAGGACATCTTTGCCCTGGCATTGAAGTCTATACTGAGATTGGAAAGGTAAGTAGAATCAAATAAAGGCTCAAGGGGTACAGGAACAAAGAGTATCCCAGGCTGAAGAAATAAATTTGCAAAACCTTGACTCTGGAGGAGGAACAGTTCTTACAACTAAAAGGGGAACAGTGTGGCTGGAGCCAACAACAGGGGGAGCCCTTCAGTCAGAGATCATATGGAGCCTAAAAAGCTCTGTTAAGGAACTGGATTAATTTTCAAAACGCAAAGGGAAGCACTGCAGGGTTTTTTTTTTTTAATTTTTTTTTCAATGTTTATTTATTTTTGGGACAGAGAGAGACAGAGCATGAACAGGGGAGGGGCAGAGAGAGAGGGAGACACAGAATCGGAAACAGGCTCCAGGCTCTGAGCCATCAGCCCAGAGCCTGACGCGGGGCTCGAACTCACGGACCGCGAGATCGTGACCTGGCTGAAGTCGGAGGCTTAACCGACTGCGCCACCCAGGCGCCCCAACTGCAGGTTTTAACACACATTCAAATTTGTTTTTAAAATGGATTGCTAGGTCGCAGCAAGTAGAATGGACTAGAAGCAGCAAGAGGGATAGTCTTGAACGTAATCAGGGATGTGTTGCAGGGGTTCAATGATGGTAATGGACACCTGGGAGGTGATGGACATGGGGACAAGGAGACTCAGGTTTCAGAGAAAGAAAACAAAAAAAACAGAATAATGTTTGGGCAGGAATTCACATTAGCCACCTGCTTGAAGGCTTGAAGCCTTTTCATGGTGACCTCCCCTCCTTTCTCTCTGAAATAAGAAATATTGGACAGAACTTCCAAATTTTCTCCAGATACTCAGGATTCCTTTCAGAGATGCTGTGAATTGGCATGACCAAAGTGCAATATAAACTTTTTAAAATATTACAGAATCCTATACATCTTTATTTTCCTTTTTATAAGTCTTCATAGACATTCAGGCGCTGATTGGTGTTCCTATCAGAGTTTGGTTATAACTCTTGTTAGAGCTGTTATGTTTATGGTAATTATTTATTTAATGTCTGCATAGCACTAAATTTTGGCTTGTTAAAAGAAGCTATTTATCATTGAGCTTTGTTTTCCCAGCATCTACAATAGCACTGACACCTAGTCAATACTGAGTAAATGAATTTGTACACTGACAGAGCACCCACATTCTGTAAAGAAGATGCAGCCCTTGTTCTTTCTTGATTTGGGATCTTGCAGGAACTGCAAATTCTCAGGCCCCACCCCCACACATCCTAATCTCTGGGCTTGGGTCACTGCAGCTCATTCTGATGCACTTTAACCACAGCTTTTCCTCAAAAACCACTGCATTTGCCTCAAGGGGAGATAGACCAATCAAATGAGGTTTATTTTGAAAGTCAAGCCAGCATAAGAAGGATTCAAGTAGCCTATTTTAGGATCTCTCATCATTCTTTTTTCCAAATAATCTTTATAAAAAGCTTCAGGATAATGTACATGTTTTTGGTGTTAAAATTCTGGGGAACCTGGCTGGCTCAGTTGAGACAGCATGCAACTCTTGATCTCAGGGTTGTGTGTTTGAGCCCCACATTGAGTGTAGAGATTATTTAAAGAAATATAAAAATTCTAATATGCAAACCAGTCAATGTTAGGGGTCAGCAAATTCCTCTCTCTCTTGGTAAAGAGCAAGAGAGCAAATATTTTAGGGTTTTCAGGCATATGGTCTCTGTCATAACTACTCAGTTTTGCTGTTGTAATGTGTAAGCAGTCACAGATAGCAAATAAATGAATGGGTGTGGCTGGGCTCCAATAAAACAGTGTTCATGGATACGAAAATTAGAATTTTGTGTGATTTTCATGTGACACAAAATACTATGCTCCTTTTGATTTTTTTATGGTACCTAAAATATAGAAATCATTCTTACCTTGTGGACAGTACAAAAATAGGTGTTAGAGTAGATTTGGCCCACAGGACATGGATTGCCACCCTATGGTCTGTGTAATAATCAATTATTGGCATAATCTTCCAGGCCTACATTTCCACTCATTTAGTGATCATTTAATATGTGCCCAGCAAATAAGCAATACAGATAAAGTGCTTGTCTATGAGGAACTTAAGAGTCCAGAGGAGAAAAGATATTAAAATTAACCAAATTAAGAGATAAATAAAGGACCTGACAGAGTACTGTAAGAAACAGTCATAGAGAAATCTACTTCAAGCAGGGTAGTAACAAAGGTCTATCTGAGGAGGTATCTGTTTAAAATTGAGACCAGAAGAATGAAAATTTCTTTATTTTGTGAAAAGCCAGGAAAAGAGAGTTAATAGGCCAAAAAATAGCAGGTCACTAGGACAGGAAGGGATTACTGCATGTCTGGATTGGTAAATTAACACTGAGTTAACATCTTGGAAATAACAGGTAAGGAAGAGAAGCATAGGATTCAACTGGAAACACAAGCAGGAAGCAAATCATACAGGATCTTGTGAGCTAAGTCAAAGGATTTGGGAAAAGTTTTCCCAAGGGGAATCATGGTGTTACTTAAGGAAAGGCTATTCATTGTTGTTGCTATGTGGAAATAGATTTGAAGGGGAGTAAGAGAGATGGGAGATGGTTGGAAGACTGGAGGAAGAATGTGTGTGAGTGTGTGCATGTGTGTGTGTGTGTGTGTGTGTGTGTGTGTGTGACACATACACATCAGATATTATTAAAACTGAAATACTTATAGCAGAAATAAAATGATTTCTCAAGCCCAAACTGATAAGCTTAAATTGCAGAATTTAACAAAACATTCCATACTAAAGAATCTATCTGGGCAGTATTTTGGAAGTCAATGGAGTGGGAGTTGATCTAAATACAAAACCAAATCTTCTAGGAAGAGGATAGAAAGCTTCATTCAACATTTTCCAACAGCTAAAGAGTGATATTGTTTATATGAATGCAGATAAGAAAAGGAACTCTGAATAAATAGGCAGGTAGGCCTCATGAATGAATAAGCTTTGATAGTTTACTGGTATTCAATCCAGCTCAGTAATGACATTTTTTTTTCTATTACCAGAGGCATTTATCTAATAACACAACCCTATTAGTAGATCTGTCTAAATTGATATTGAAAGGACAATTAAATCTGGCACTCAGGCTACAGCCACTACTCCATGTGGTAGGTTGGAAGGTATTGAACGTCATTTTTTTTTTAAAGGTATACTGTTAACATTGGGGGCATTAACGCTAATTAGAGTAATGACTTCATTCAGCAATTTCCTTTTTTATGAGGCCATTTGAATCAGGCTCTCTCCTCCATATGAAAGGGCAAATCCTTATTAATTTAGACGATTACCTCATAGGAATGAATACTAAATGAAAACAATACCACAGGCCCAGGCTACCATTTCTTCCTCATTACTCCATGTCACAATTATAGTGGTAACAAGATGAGAACATTTAAAATTTGTCTTCTACAGTGATTCACACACAGGTCTCCAGTAATCTTCCCCAACAATCTCCTTATATTCAGAAAAGAAAGCTAATTTCATGTTTGGAAGTTCCATTTTAAAAAAAATGAGTGCTGATGAAAAATATGGAACTATGGGCTTTTTTAGTTCATATCTTTATTTAGAAATACTAGAATCCATTGCCACCAACTAAGGTAAATAATCACTCATGTAAGTATTGAGTTTTGTATTAATCAATTGAAGCATCGCTTAGAAATTAAAAAAGTAACCCAAATCAAATTTTTCCATCACTCTCTTAATTTACATCATGAGCAACCAATAGCCTATGTGTAACTATGAGCTTCAAGAAACAATTGCTGTGCTTTGAGCTGGAGGCAGCATGTTGAAATTCATGAATTACAACTCTTCCGACAAGAGTCTTTGATGGCTCCAGGGACTGGAAATAGAATATGAAACTTTCACCCAAAGGTCATTGGCTCCAATTTGGCCTAAACTGGTAGTGACTAAAAGTTATTATCGATAGACAGGTGTTCAGCAAGTGCTACAAAATGAATCAGTGGTTTAAGCGTAATTTCTAAAAGACAGGTTTCTATGTCAGGAACTCATGATTACCTCATGCCCTAAGGTGGATAGTTTTAGACAGGAGTCAAGACATTGACTGAAAGGAGATAGTCCACCACCTTCTAGCCTTTACAAACCGTCTTTTTAGATGGGGATAGCCAACAGTTTTTGGGCAACTGGCAAGAATGTTACTTGATGTTGTTGTTGTTGTTGTTGTTGTTGTTTTTAATTTGGAAGGTAGAGATATACATTGATATCTAACTACAATCTCTCCAAAAATCCTTGTTTATGTTTAAACAAAATATCACAGTTTTTAGTGGGGAATGCTAAAAAAGATTTTATTAAAGGCAATTTTATACTCTTGCCACCTAGAGAGTGATGTGCAGATCAGCAGCGTCAGCATCACCTAGTTTATTAGAATTGCAAACTTTCAAGCCCACTCCAGACACACTGAATCAGAATCTGCATTTTAACAAGATCTTCAGGTAATTCAGATGCACAATAAAGTTTGAAGAATACAGTATGTCTAGAGGACACATTGTACAGCTGCTCAGTGAACACAAAGTGCACTCAATAAACATGTTGATGAAAATAAAGACCTGAATACTGTGTCTGTATGTTAATTTCAAAATCTAGTATCCTCTGCTGTTTGTATTACTTATGTTGCCACTTATAAAATTGCCTGCTTAGGGGCACCTGGATGGCTCAGTTGGTTGAGTATCCGACTTCAGCTTGAGTCACTGTCTCGCAGTTTGTTGGTTCGAGCCCCACGTGGGGCTTTGTGCAGCTACAGCTGGGAACCTGGACCCTGCTTCTGATTCTGTGTCTCCCTCTCTCTCTGACACACCCCCACTAGCACTCTGTCTCTGTCTCTGTCTCTCTCAAAAATAAATAAGCATTTAAAAATTTAAAAAAGTAAAATAAAATAAAATTGCCTGCTTACTTAGTCTTTTAGCATCCCCATTAGACTTTAAGCTCCTAGAAGGCAGGGATTCAACCAGACATTCATTTTTATTCCAATTTATGTTTTATCAGTTGAATAATGAAATTATAGGTCTTCATTACCTTACATAAAATTAAGTCATGCTAAATAATCCTATTCTCATGCAACACTAATTTAAACAGATTCTGTTTACCTGAGAGACCTGAGGAGCTATCACGATGTCCAGGATCATTAACCAGTAGTAAATTGCTAAACCACTATTTAATGACATTAATGGTTGAATACGTGGTAAGGTATTTTGTCCACTCTGCTAAACTTGTAGCAACTGCCAAATTAAATACTCAGACCAATTTTTAAAATGGCTTTGTGTAGAACATATTGCTATTTAATACATTTCATTAAATTTAGCCAACATGAGACTGATTAACAGGGAAATATTAAAATTTGGATTATTATTTTATTTGCATGAATGTTTATAGTCACTATCTCCCAAAGGAAAATCTAAAACACATTAACTTTATGGTACTAATAAATCATTTAGCCTGAAGTTCAGCTGCTCCCTAAGATCTGAGGCTTCTATTCTAAGAATAGACAAAAAAAAATTAGTACAGTATTGCATTTTCCCCAATATACCTTTTATTGCTCTTTTAAAATTGCCCAAACAAAAAGTTCATATACTTGGGTACCCAATGTTTTCAAAAGTGGCTCTCAAGTTAGCTAGACATGTCAGCCAGGCAAGGTCCCTAAATTCTCTGAGCCCATATTTCAATATTTGTTTGTTTAAGAAAATGGTGAAACCAACTTTATAAAACTATTTGGAGCATTTAATAAAATTAACATGAACAAGTTTTTTGGCATATAAGTGCTTCAGGGATGTTTGCTACTCATTTTGGTTACTACTTCTACTGCTATTACTGCTACTTCCATTACTTTTTCTATTATGACTTCCTCCCTCCCCCTCCCCGTCTTCCTCCCCCTCCTCCCCCTCCTTCTCCTCTTCCAAATGCTGCTGGTACTACAACTTCAATATTTGTTTTGAGATCACTGGGTTTTTTAAATGATTGAACATATAAGATCCACTCCTACACAGTTCACCAGGTAACATCAAAACATAATGCCCCAAATTAAAGAAAAACTTAAATATATTTAAGTCTGCAGGTATAATTATCTTTTCTAGAAATGCTAAAGATTCTCAATTATGGCTTAATCTGATCTTGGCCTTTCTTTAGGCTTGGGAAATTAACATTTGATTGTGCTGATTAGGATACTGTCAACAGCTGTGGCCCCCTACACGCTTCTCCTTATAGAAAAGAATGATCTTTTTATTATGTGAGTTGTGACAGCCTCATCTTTCCTTCTACCTAGGAGCAGTATGACCTAGGATGCAGAGCATGAGCATGACCCATAGACTCAGACAATAATGGGTTAAAATCTGGGCTCTGCCACATGGTAGCTGTGCAACCGTGACCATGTTCTAACATTTATTAAACATATAGAGATAATAAGAGCACCTTCCACATAGAGTTGTGAGGATAAATAAAAATCTGCATGTTTTCTTTGCATAGTGGTCCACATTGTGCAGTGGCCACTGCCATTGTTAAGTAACTGATAAGGGTTATTTTTATTGCCTAGACCTGAAATATTAAAAGACTGGGGGACAGAGTTTCTGCCCAGTGGTCAGACTCACTTAATTATATCCTCAGTAGAGGACACCTCTCAATGGCCTAATTTTAGGAACTAGGGAACCAAGATTTCCTCAAACTTTCAGGCTTTCTTTTTTCCTACCTCTAGGATTAGGTTCACTGAGAACCTGGCTAATATTATGCCCTTTAACTTGCCCTAGATCATGGTAACCTACTGACCTTCTAATTCCATTCTTAAGCTCATTGTTTTTGCCTTCAGAATTGGACGGGGTCTTGACCAACCATGTAGTCCAAACTCTCATTTCAGATGTTTCAGTTATGTCTGCTTATCCAGTGCTCATTCAGCTTCTGTTTCTAACACTTCCAATGTTGGCAATTCCACCATATAATTAAGCAACCCATTCCATTTCTGGATAGCTCTTGTTTGGAGACATTTCTTACTACTGCTGAACAGAAATCTTTGTTCCCTATTACATAAAACTAATAATACTGATTTTGGCTTTTGGAACAGAATAGAATAAGTTTAAAGTCTCTTCCAAATGATGGAGCTCCAGTTATTTCAAAATTGCTGTCATATTTTATTCTTAAAATACAGTGTTGAACAGAACTGGACATGGTGCTGGAGATATTGTTTTATCAGCAATGAAAACAGGACTACTACTTTCTTCTCTGATTTAGATGTTATCCAATTATTAAATAAAACTTGAATGACTATCTTGGGCTGGATAAAAATAATTAACTTTTGGTCCAACTTGTAAGATAAGATGGCCGAGAAAAGTATAATGTGTTTCAAAATTTACGTGCCCTTTTACTATCCATGGATTTTTTCCCCAAGTTTATTTTATTTATTAGAGAGACAGACACAGTGCAAGTTGGGGAATGGCAGACAGAGAGGGAGAGAGAGAATCCCAAACAGGCTCCGCACTGCCAGTGGAGATCCCCACGTGGGGCTCAAACCCACAAATCCACAAGATCATGACTGAACCAAAACCAAGATTCGAACACTTAACCAATTGAGCTACCCAGGTGCCCTTCTATGCATGGACTTTTTAAGCACCAACTAATTAAAGGGAAATGTTTCTCCTCTCATTTTCTATAAGTGGTTGCTAACAACTTTTAAAATTATTTTATTAGCATCTTGTCCTACAAAAGTATTCTCCTTTTAGAGGCCCAGTTTGACAGGGTTTATTGGTAAACAAAAATTCCTGGACTGTGAGAGAGAGAAACAATAACAGATGAAAGGTTCCCTGTCAGGTCTTGCTGGTAGGAGCTGGCCTGGCACTCAGAGTGAGGCCTTGGTGTTCTCCTGACAAACACCAATAATTTCTTAGCACACCAAATTCAGAGAAGGCCACTCTGTGACTGATGATAGATCAAGAGAAAAAAACCTAAGCACCCTTTGCTGTATCTTTCCTACTGCAGCATGAGCCTCCTTTCACCTTCTAGATAAGAATTACTCAGATTCCCAGTCAGAAAATCATCCCTGCCCCTCACAGCATTCAATGTAGAAAGAAGTCTCACTTCCTTGAGCCCTCCTCAAAATCACCTCGTGTAAGACCAATTTCTAAATCTTCCTACTGAGATGTCACACAGTTCCCTGTGGTATGAGCTTTTCCTCACTGCAGAGAGGCAGTAAGCCAACCTTTGTTCAACTATAGGTGTGTTCCTGGTGATCAGGGCTGAAAGGTGCTGAACATCTTGTTATGAAAGTGACAAGTAAAAGGAAAAAGACTACCTAGAATTTTACCTAATGTAAACCTTACTATAAATTTCTTATGACTTATGAAACTGGGTATAATAAACCTGTATACAATGATGCCAGTTTGGCCCACTTGTGTGTTTGTTACCATGAACTGAAAATCATTTTCTAATGGGAATCTTGCTATTGCTTTCTCTAGAGGTTCACTTTGACTTCCCACAGAAAAGGGCACAGATAACCTTTTTGTTCAGGCACCTGTCTTCTGGCACCTCAGTTCTTATAAGAGAATCAATCCTATCTTCCGCACAGCTGATAAAGCTTTTAATGCTCTACTTGACTGGCAATAGGGCACCAGTAACTCAGGTAAACGTCAGAGAGGATGATCTTGGCCTTAAGGCTGTTCAATACATTTCAAAAGCACAGCCGAGAAAACAGTATTTGTAAAGGATTACTGGAAAGGTACACAGTGCATATATTCTCCTAGATACTCTAAAACATACTCCTGGAATAAGTCAAACCAATAGAAAACTGTTAATACCTGGATTTCATGATATCGATCCTGTAGATAAGAGCTTTTACCCAGCTCTTTTGTATCATTCTACTGGACTACACTGAGGAAAATATTAAGAGCTTTGTGACCCTTGATGATGCTGATATTGTACATTACATTATTCTCCATTCCCTCCATGCACTCATAAAAGAAAACTGTTAGCATTTAGTGCCTCCTGAGCTACCAATTTGCTTTTATTCATGACCATTGTGGATCTTGTAATGAATCATCTTTTCTGATGTCGAGTTCCCCTAGAGACAAGTTGATGATTTAACTTTAGGAATATATAAAATATGTATTGAAATTATATACATTTCTAAGTATGCATTTAGAGTATCTTTTTATATTATTTTTCTTTAAAAATTGATTTTTTTATTGTATAGATCTTTGTAAGCTATCTTAATGCATTACAGATTGAAATGGGGGAATAAATAAATTAAGTTACTAATTACTTTAGTAGGTTGTTTACATGGCCCAAGTAGTTAATTGAAAATACACTCTAAATTTTTCTAGACTAATGCATACTAAGTTTACTTTTTTTTTTAAGTAGTCATGTTACATAAGCTTATAGACCATAGAAACTTCTGAGTCTCTTCCACAGATCTGTTGTCAAGGCAGATGTCTTGCTTTTACATTATTTTATGGGATCTTGTTGCTTGCTCACTTAGTTAAAATGTTCCTCTTTACACCTACTTTGCATGTGAATTATATCCCCAGCATGGATCATCTGAGAGCCACATACATAAATAATACTCCCACTGCATGTCAGTCTCCAAAGGAGATAGTTCTGAGGAGACTGTCCTGGAAAGAACTTCCTAGGCTTTCATGAGACAGTAAGAGGGTTACTTCCCATCTAGCTATCGTGCTTAAAGTGAACTATATGAAAGTTCTGAAGCCAAGCAGAAGTGGCTTTTGGAGATTCACCAGTTTGCACTGTCAATGATATAAAAGCTTAATTTGCTTTGAGCCGTTTGAGTTGGCATTTTGTGTTGAAGAAAAACAAACCTAAAAGTATAAAGAATATAACCACAGAGTTTTAGATACACAGTTTCCTTTTAAATAAGAAACGCATTACATAAAACCACGTAGGCCAGAATGACAATAAAAGCAACCATGTTAAGAAACTGTAAAGGTTAGGGGTACCTGGGTGGGCTCAGTCGGTTCAGGTCATGATCTCATGGTTTGTGGGTTCAAGTCCCACATCAGGCTCTGTGCTGACAGCTTGGAGCCTGGAGTCTGCTTCAGATTCTGTGTCTCCCTCTCTCTCTGCCTCTCCCCAACTCTCTCTCTCTCTCTCTCTGTCTTAAAAATAAACATTAAAAAAAAACTGTAAAGGTTAAAATGAGATGCTACACAGGCACTGTCTATTGGTCTAGGTGACAAAAAGGGTGTCTATGACTGCCATATTGTAGTTGCTTATTTTTATTTATATTTATTCTTAAAAATTTTTTAAAGATTATTTATTTTGAGAGAGAGAGAGAGCAGGGGAGGTGCAGAGAGAGGGAGAGAGAGAGAATCTGAAGTGGGCGCTGCACTGTTATTGCGGAGCCCGACATGGGCTTGAACTCACTAACCATGAGATCATGACTTGAGCAGAAATCAAGAGTTGGATGCTTAACCAACTGAGCCACCCAGGAACCCTGCAATTGCATATTTTTAAAACTGTAGGCCTGCCTGTGATTCATCCCAGCTACAATGAGGCAGACAGAGATTACTTGTGTATGAAACATTACAGAACATAGGGGTACATCAGGATTGATTCAGCCCAGGTGCTCTGAGCCAAAGTGGAACAGAAAGCCAAAAGCTACTGGCAGGCATAAGGTTCAAATGCTGGGCACTGCAAATACAAGCAACAAATCCAAAGGGCCAAAGTAAGTTGGAAGTCATAGTGACAGGGCCAAAGGTCTAAAATTGAGTAAAGTGACAGAGCAAGTACAAATTTCCCACAAGAAAGCTGTAAGTTCTGGGCAATTTCTATGAATAGCAGTGGGTGTTTTGCTTTTAAGAGTTGTGGCTGGCATGTCATGTAGGAGGGTAAGATGGTTTCACAAACTATGAGGGGCAGAGGAGGAAAATTCAGAAGTTGGATATAAAGTTGGCTTTAGATGTAATAAAGGCCAAAGTGTGTTCCAGAAATCAGTCTTGTCCTTTCATACAAGAGGGACAACTCAGGCTTCATAAAGTAGCAAAATGTTGTGCACATCCATCTGTTAGCCATCAGTCTAGAAATTATAATATAATTTGGCATTAGTATTATCCATAGCTTTCTTTTAATGATCACAACACAGTGAATCATTTCAAAGTTTTCCATATTACTATGTACACTATCCCAAATTTTCTCATAAATGAAAGAAGTACGTTTACAGCAAGCTAGGTAAAATATTTAAAGTCACCTGGAAATGCGACTGAGTTGCCTGGTAGAACTGGTGTCAACATGAAAATCAGTTCGGGTGAGTTAAGACGAATGTAACTGTCTTTCAGACAAATAAATGACTTGGAGATCTCTGTCATTAATGTGCAATTGGTGGAAGGAAAATTTACACAAACAAAATGAAACCTATTGTCTTTACACTTCTGTCCCCTACTCTAATAAGTCAGACTAAACAATCCAAAGATAAAATAGACAATTATCTTGTTACAGCTACTGCATATTAAGTCCCTACCACGTTCTAGACACTGACCTGGGTGCCATTCACATGTACTAATAACTCAACAGATCCCATGACACAGGCATTTCTACAGAAAAGTAAACCAAAACTCAGGGAAGGTAATTATGTTGCCCCAAATCACACAGCACCAAATAGCAGAGATAGAATTTGAATTTGGAATAAATCTGAAGTTCATATTTCTTTTTTTTTATTAATGTCTTTTTATTTTTATTTTTGAGAGAGAGACAGAGCATGAGTGGGGGAGGAGCAGAGAGAGAGAGGGGGAGACCTAGAATCCAAAGCAGGCTCTAGGGTCTGAGCTGTTAACACAGAGCCCAATGCAAGGCTTTAACCCATGAGATCATGACCTGAGCCAAAGTCGGACGCTCAACTGACTGAGCCACTCAGGTGCCCGTGAAGTTTGTATTTCAATTACTGTAACACATTTCTTCCTAATTATGTATATTTGTCCTACCCAAGGAAAAAGGAAAGGAAGTGGTCTACAAGGGCAGTGAGAAGACCCCCATAGAAAGGAGAGGTGTGGTCCAAAGGCTCAACATGAGTCAGCCCAGCAGCAGTGCTGTTATCACATACTGACTGCTCTGCAAAATCAGTTGCTTATGTTTCCTTCCAAATTCTCTTCCTGATAATGTGCTCCCATTTGTTAGAAAACAGTAATGAAAACAGTAAGTTATCATTTGTAGGACATGCATTCTGAGAGGCTCTCTTGGGAATGGAGATAGATTGGTATTGAGGCGCCCAAAGACAGTCTCTTAGTTGCTTGCATTTTTGTTAAAGGGAAAAAAATTAAAGAAAATTTAAAAATTTAGAGAATGTCATGATACACATAAAAGCTGGCTGTCTGTGAAGAGACAATTAACAGACCACTTGTGTTTGTGTAAGCTCTTGTGAAAGCGTCCCATGGGGTTTCAAGCACCATCTTGATCTTGGGCACACTTTTGAGCTAGCTAATCAAGCTTCAGTCCTCTATTTGGGAACCATAAGTAAATGCACAAGTCCATTTACATCTTCCTCATTCTGGTGGACACACCTCAAAAGAACAGTGTTCTTTGCATTCAGAATTGAAAATGAACTCAACGTTTCTATAATTGTATAAACAGGCCCAACTGCATACACATTCTGGGTCAATATGACTGACACAGTTAATGGTTTCAATTAACTATTTTCATTTTGTTATATAATCATTATTTCATATTTTTTTTATAAAAAGTGCACTGTTTTAGAGATGGTATCAACCTTCAGTTGCAATAAACCCCCCTTAGATATTAGTTATGTTTAACTGAGATGTATCAATTATTAAATATTTGTATTCTCCTTAAACATAAAAGTCAAAGCAAAAATTTTCTATCTAAACATTTTTCCGTAGTTGTTTATACAATACAGTATAGTAACAGGTTGGTCTAATTCATCATTTTATACAATTTGGACCTGACATAATGCACTTATCCTCCAGACTAAATCATAAAATTTCCAATTTTATGTGTAATAAATGACCAAATATTGGAAATTTCACATGAATGCATATGTATGTATATATGAATGCATTCAATGAAAACATTCATTATATATATATATATATATATATATGCATCTGCATGTATACATATACATATATGTATAGACACACACATCTAAAATTAACTACTTAGGCTGAAAAACAGTTTGTGTCCATGAAGTTGCAATGAGAAATGTGATGATATTACTATGAAATCAAAACGGCTGAAGACAATTAAAAACAAAGCTAACACAAGATCAACTAAATAATTTCTGAAGGCTTACTGTTTACATTTGGGAAGTGAGCTTATATTACCTATTTATGTTGCTACCTACTGATAAAAGCACAGCACATGATTATTTATAGGATGTTAAAGATAAAAAAGTTTACCATTACCACATTTGAGAAAGTCAATAAACATTTTTCACTGATGGATTTTAAGTCAATGACTAGTCTTAGATCTAGCATTTTACAGTACTCTGTCCCAAATACATCTATCTAAACACTCATTGCTACCTGCGTATTTCTATTGCGTTATTATATATTTTTACAACCTCTTCCTCCATTTGCACCACTAACCACTGGAGGGTGGGCAGAAGCCTCAATGTAAAAGAGCACATAATAATGCAAAATGTTTTGGGAAGAGTACTGCAATAAAATGAGTAAAGTTATTACTGCATTTTAAAAAGAAAATCTAGCAACTACCATAAACCATAAATTCAATATATGTGAGCATATCTGGAAAGCTCCTCAATCATAATAATACTTTACACTGCTTAGCGCTTTATATTTTTCTGAAAAGTTTCCAGATATATTAAATAGTTTATATTATGCCTCACAAGAACTGTGAGAGTCAAGGAAGACAACCTTGTCATGGGAAAAGTGGAGAAACTGAATTTCAGTGAGATTGAACAACTTACTTGAGGGCAATGTGTGGTGAGGGGCAGAACTAGATAATAGATAAATATAGGTCTTCTGATTCCTCACTCAGCGCTATGTACACTTTGTTGACAAACTTGACCCTAGCGTTCACTGAAGATATACTAGGTTGGGCTCTTGTTGGCACCAACATGAACTGTTTCCATGGGCTTCAGCTCTGGATTCTTTCATTTGCTTTGGGCTATTGCTTATCATATCCTGAAGTTGTGATAACAACCCCAGAATGTTTGGCTTGTAATTGTCCCAGGATGCAGACTGAAATAGGAACATGTGTGGGAGTGAGGAGAGCAAGAAGAGGCAATGCCCTCGATTTGTAATTGGAAAGCTATTTGAAGAACAGCTCTGCAGGGGATGGGGGTGTCTTCAGCCAAGGCTAAGGACAGACTGCTTTGCTCACTATGCTCCAAATAACTTTACACATTCCCATTTCCATGCCTTTCTTAAGCCATTCCCCCTACAGAAACATACTCCCTTCTCCTTTCTGCTAGAAACGCCATCCTTCCTCTGCTGGGAACTCTCCATCCACTTCAAGAAATGTGGGCCTGGAAGACTCTAGTCCAAGCCTCTTATTTTACTGCTGAGGAGATGGAATCTAAGGATTCTGACGTGCCCAAGTACACACAAAGTAGGATTCTGGTCTCCTAACTCAGTTGGGTACGTGTTGCCCTCTGCATCGAACTGCCATTTATCCATCTTTCCTTCTTACAGTTAGTTACGTGTTACATTTCCATATGTACTTTATATGTCTTACCAGGACAAGAAGGTTGGAAGTTCCCCCAAAGAAGCTACCTGACACATCCCTGCATTTGCCTTTCGGGACCTGGCCCAGTTTTCTGCCTATAATGTAGTGAGGTGGAATGCTTGCAAGTTGGCCATCTTTCTTCTAAAGCAATTTTAGAGGGAATGGATTTCTTGGATAGCCTCTCCCCATCCCATGTGGAATTACCCCCTGTCTTTTGTGTCTTTAGCCCCATAGCCAAGTTACCTTGCTATGAAATACATACAGAGTTTCCTACAAAACTGGCCTTCTAGCAAGCCCTCACTCCATCATTGTGAAACCATGCACATGTGGTGGGTTCTGAAAACTAGAGATAAAATTAGAAGGGCATTTCTATTTGGAAATACTTTCCAGAAAAGTCAGCTACAGCTACACAGATATGGGAACAAGTTTGCTGACTATAGCCCTCTATGTAAAAAAGCATTAATAGTTTTTTTCCTCTTAAAAATTACTCACCCAGCCCAGAGTTGAGAGAGGCACACTTGTTATCTGTTCTTGTTTGTTTATTATTTATTTGTTGCTTATTTAAAATATAATTGAACATGCACATTTAAGAACAGGATTTCAATCTTTTAGCTCAAATGTTGTCTCTATAAAGTCTCTCATCTTGGCAATTCCAAGTGGTCTCTCTCCAATGAACTTATCTAGAGCTTTACTAAAACTCTTATGATTTTCCTCTTTAAAAAATAGTTTATTGTGTGGCACGCCTGGGTGTCTCAATCAGTTAACTGTCCAACTCTTGATTTCAGCTCTTGTCATGATCTCAGAGTTGTGAGATTGAGTACCGCATTGCACTCTACTCTGGGCATGAAACCTGCTAGGGATTCCATCTCTCCCTCTCCCTCTATCTCTCTCCCTTGCTAGTGCATGTGCGCACACACATGCACTCTCTCTCTCTCTCTTAAAAAAAAGAGTAGTTTATTGTGTATGTGACTAAATTATAAATTTAGTATAAATTGAGTATAGAACTTCTGTTTTTATTTGTCTGAGTATCTTCTACGAGATCATGGTATACATGGCAAATCCTTAACATGAGTGTGTTGAATATATTAATTAAATAATTAAATTGAATCTGCAATTATTTGATGTTATAAAATTGAAATAAATGGAGGATAAGACCTTTTTGCTCTTAACATATCTCTGAATTCCCATATAAAGCCAGCCAGAGAGAATATGGAAAGAGATAAATGATAATTTAAAAATAAATATGGGTATTGTATCAGGTAAGTGTGCCAAAGCAGTGTATAGGTATCATCTGGTTCATTTGTGATCAAAACTCCTGGTAGCAAGAAAGGAAAGTATTGATTTTTATTTTGAATTCAAGTATTTTTCCCCACCATTTTTGATATATAACTGACACATAACATTGTGTGAGTTAAGGTATACAATGTGATGATTTGATAGATGTAATGATTACAACAATAAGGTTTATTGAGACATCCATCATCTCACATAGTTACCATTTGTGTGCACGTGCAAGTGTGTGTGTATGTGTGAAATTTCAAGATCTGTGCAAGTGTGTGTGTGTACATGTGAACTACTCTCTTAGCAAATTTCAAGTACATAATACAGTATTGTTAACTATAGGAGGCATATTCTATATTGTATATTAGATCCCCAGAACTTATTCATTTTATAATTAAAAGTTTATAACTTTTGACCCTCTTCACTAATTTCTCTAAACTTCTTCCCCCTAATATCACCAGTCTACTCCTTGTTCCTATTGGCTTTTTTGAAAAAAATTTCACCTCTAAGTGAGATCATATAGTATTTGTCTTTTTGCACCTGACTTATTTCACTCAGTATAATGCCCTCAGAACATATCTATGTTGTCAAACATGATAGGTTTTTCTTCTTTTTTATGGCTCAATAATATTCCATTGTGGTGTGTGTGTATGTGTGTGTGTGTGTGTGTGTGTGTGTGTGAGTATTTGTGTGTGTATGCCACATTTTCTTTACCCACTCACTTTTTGATGGTCACTTAGGTTGTTTCCATGCCTTACCTACTATAAATAATTTTAAAATGATCATGGAAGGGCAAATATCTCTTCAAGATAGTGACTTTATTTCCTTCAGATAAATACTCAGAAGTAGAATTGCTGGATCATATGGTAGGTCTATTTTTAATTTTTTTGAAGAACCCCCATACTGTATTTCATAGTGGCTGCACCAATTTACATTTCCACCAGGAGTGCACAAGTGTTTCCTTTTGTCCACAGCCTTGATGGCACTTATAATCTTTTGTCTTTTTGATAACAGTTATTCTAACGGTGTTCAGTGATATCTCATCATTATTTTGATTTGTGTTTGCCTGGTAATTAGTGATAACAAGCACCTTTTCATCTACCCATTGATAATTTGCTAATCTTCCTTTAAAAAATGTCTATCCAGGTCCTTTGCCCATTTTTAAATTGATGTTGTTTTTGCTGTTGTTGTTTTGTTATTGATTTGTATAAGTTCTTTACATATTTTGGATATAATTCATCAGAATATGATCTACAGGTATTTTCTCACATTCAGTAAGTTGCTTTTGTATATTGTTTCCTTTGCTGTGCAGAAGCCTTTTAGTCTGATGTAGTCTCACTTGTTTATTTTTGCTTTTGTTGCCTGTGTTTTGGTGTCATATCCAAATAATCGTTAATTTTTTAAAAAATCAAATAAATAAATCAAGACTAATGTCAAGGAGCTTTTCCCTATGTTTTCTTCTAAGAGTTTTATGATTTCAGGTCCTTCAAATATTTCTTCAGCATTGGGGTGCCTAGGTGGCTCAGTCCATTGAGCATCTGACTTCGACTCAGGTCATGATCTCACAATTTGTGAGTTTAAGCCCCACATCAGGCTCTAGGCTGTCAATGCAGAGCCTGCTTTGGGTCCTCTGTCTCCCTCCCTGTCTACCCTTCTCCCATTCTCTCTCTCTCAAAAATAAATACACATTAAAAATATTTCTTCAGCATCATTCATGACAATAATATCTTCCCTAAAAAATTTACAATTGCCAAAAAGAAGAAAGATTTTTAAGGCTCCCTTTTAGCAAACATGAAGCAGTGAAATGGTTACTCTTGACTCTGCAAGATGTTAGAAACATTCAAATCAACCTAAAGCCCTATTCTAGGAGGGCAAAATGTAGCTCTGTGATAATTTACAACATTTCTTCCTTCGCAGAGTTTGGGTCCTATTATCACCTAAAAGGACATATGATAAGATGATCTTACAACTGTGGCAGTAATTGTAATAGTCCCAGCTGTGACTTGGTCTCAATAACTACCTAGTTGGCCCACTTGAAGGTGGTCATACAGTGCTTTTGCTGCTATTTTAGCAACGGACCTTCTGGAACACTTTTCTTCTCTGCAAAGCCTTGTAGTCAACACACCAAGATGACTTTAAAGTCTCATTCATTTAATAATCAAGGTCAAGTGCAGGGTGGTGTTATGCAGTCATTTAAATATACATGATACTAATTTTAAATTCTAGGGACCCAGTTCTATTTTAGCAGCTTAACAAAATGTACTGTGTTCTTTGGTAACGGAGGGACTACTTCTAGAAGTGCCCCCAAGTTATTACAGGAAATATTTGCATGATTATAACTCTGCTTTCAGGAGATTGCAATTCTAGTAGAACAAAAAAACCCACAAAAACAAAAACAAAACAAAAGAAATAACGTTTGGGTGCAGGAGAAAGAAATTGCTTTTATTTATTGTCTTTGTTTTAAGTTGTAAGATTTACAAGTATATTTTGGAGTTTCTTCTCTCTCCCCCTAAGTTGACCTTTGTATTAGAGAGTTTATTATCTGACTAATTTGAGATCACCCTTTTAACAGATTCTTCTCATTTCAGGAAGAAAAAGGAAAACAGAAGGTGTTGGTAATAAGTGTCTAGTTCAGAAAAGATTTGCTTTTTTAGAACTAATGGTGTTTCCTGTACTGCTGTGGGGCTTATTTAAAGCAGTTAGTGATTTTTAATTTTTTTTCCAACGTTTATTTATTTTTTGGGGGGACAGAGAGAGACAGAGCATGAACGGGGGAGGGGCAGAGAGAGAGGGAGACACAGAATCGGAACAGGCTCCAGGCTCTGAGCCATCAGCCCAGAGCCCGACGCGGGGCTCGAACTCACGGACCACGAGATGGTGACCTGGCTGAAGTCGGACGCTTAACCGACTGCACCACCCAGGCGCCCCAAAGCAGTTAGTGATTTTTAAAACATGATATCTATGAACATAAAGAATTGCCAAAGAATCTGACATGAAATAATTTTCCATGATGATGCTCATTAGTATTAAGGTCAGCTTAAGCTTGTCCTGCTTAAAGGGAATCTACTAAGTAGAAAAGTACCTGAGGATCAGTTTAAAGTGCTGTGTTCCTCTTGCACTGAGTTTTTGTACTGATTCATCTCTCTGTGGCTCAACTTTTTCATCTGCAAAATATATGTGCCTTCATGCTTACTGTCACATCTCGGTTTGAGAAATGTTTATTTTTTTAACGTTTATTTTTAAGTGAGAGACGGTGGGGGGGGGGAGTGGCAGAGAGAGAGAGAGACAGAATCCGAAGCAGGCTTCAGGCTCCGAGCTGTCAGCACAGAGCCCAATGCGGGGCTCGAAACCACAAACCACGAGACCATGACGTGAGCCGAAGTCGGACACTTAACCGACTGAGCCATCCAGGCACCCCGAGATGTTTATTTTTAATAAAATTGACGTGAGTGAAACCTGGAGGCATTATATATATTATTTGTACATAAAGCTGTGTAATTTGTACATACACACACACACACACACACACACACACATAATTTGCCACCCATAGCTACCTCTGAGCGATTTCGGTAATATTGAAAACAATGTTACAAGGAAGAAAATGGAAGGAGAGCCATAAGAAAACAAGGACTCATGTAGTCCAGTAAATAAGGGATAAGTAAAGATATCTACATGAGGACTTGTAGATAAAAGGAAATATTCACCCAAGTTTGTAGCTTGAAGGATGGAAGAAGAGAAATGGTATGTGCCACTCTCCACACAGAGCAGGGGCAGACAAGGGAATTCTGACTGTGAGAGCATTAACGTTGAGAACAGAACGTATAACTTTGGCATAGGAAGAAAAAAATGAAGATTAATATGAATGATTGAACTTGGGATATGGTATAGAAATATGGAAATCAGCAAACTGATTTGGAAGGGAATAGGAAGACAAATCCGTTTTCAACACATTAAGTTTGAAGTGACAGTAGAATATCCATGCACAGATGTCCAACTGACATTTGGACAGTTGAGACTGAGGTTCAAAAGAGAGGTGAGAGCCACAGATTGGTTTTGGGGAGTATTCTGGAGGTGATAATTGAAGTCATGTAAGTGTATAGGGTTTCCAAGGGAGAAAGAATAAAATGACATGGAAAAAGGCCAAATGTGATGTGAACACTTAAATGGTACAAATTAATTTGTGATATAAGTGTTAATCTAGATAGTTTTCAAAGAAAAAAATTTCTGAGAGCATGAAAACACACACAAAATTCTTTTGCAGTTTCAAAGCTTTATTTTTATGTCAGCACCAAAAATAATATACAACCAGAAGTTCTTCCTGGGCTTCAGAAATAGACAGATCTGTGTTTGAGCCTCTGTTTTTCCATTTGATAGCCTTTGTCTGCATCCTGATAGTATGCTCTTAACAATTACACAATCATCTGCTCTTTGTAAGGCTGGATTCTCTGCTGAGAGGGTCAGGATGAAAGAGAAGGCTGCTCAAGGATAATGTATAGCAAGGGCACCTGGGTGGCTCAGTCAGTTAAGCATCCAACTCTTGATTTCGGTTCAGGTCATGATTGCATGGTTTGTGGGATTGAGCCCCTCATTGGGCTCTGCGTTGACAGCAGGGAGCCTACTTGGGATTCTCTTCTCTCCTCCTTTTCTGCCTCTTCTCCTGACTTATGTTCTCTCTCTCTCTCTCTCTCTCTCTCTCTCAAAATTAATAAATAAATCTTTAAAAAAAGGATAACGTATAGCCTTTGTGGGGGAAGGAGCTGAGGCTCAGGATGAGCATCTTGCATTTATAAAGGTTCATTGACTTTTAACTTCTTCAGGCACTACACACTTAGTTGTTCCAGGGAAAGACAGAGGAAGCAAATAGTAGTGTCAACTCATGTTTAGATGTCTAGAGTTCTAACAAGTTCAAGATCCTGGGCAGGTAACTGAGTAGCTGGAATTGAATGGGCTATGAGACTAGATTATTAGCTGGATCACTTATGTGAATGTTGAAATCTCTGAGGTTAGCATGAAGGGAGCCTGCAATTCAGACTCCAAAGTCTTTAATGAATACAGGGAGTGATCAGGAGGCAGGCAACTGTGAGACGTAGGTGTCATGACAGGAAGGGGTACAGAACTGAGATTTTAGATCAGGATGGAGGAGCAATGCCTAGAAGAGGTGATGGGGATACAGAAGACCAGCTCATCTTCCTTCTGGCATAGGGACCATGCAGTTTGAGGGAATGGGCAGTCATCTCTTGGAATGAATGCAGAAGAAGCAGTATCCTCAGAGGATATTCAGATTTCAATCAAGATAGGAGACTAAGAGATCACTGAATGAATTATTAACTAAGAAATAAATATTTTGGAGAGGACAGGGAAAGGTTGCAGGGGATACTCTAAAGTAAGAGCAAAGAAATTTCGAAAAGTAAGGGCATAAAGGTAGATGAAAGGATAGAAGAAAAGGATGTGTGTGGGGGTAGGACTTGGGGCTAATGACAGAAGACCCCAGGGATGAGAGGCACACTCCCTCTAACATGTACCACTGTCACTAGTCTCAGGACACATCAGCTTCCTTCTCTGGAAAGACTGGCAAGGGCCTTATTAGGTAAGTACCACCAGGGGTTTCACTCTAAGGAAACAGGACACTCAGTCCAGAGTATCAGTGATAGACAAAGATATCCCATGTTACTGAGAGCTATACATACATATCCAACTTTGATCCTAATAGGTAAAAAAAAAATCAATCACCATTAGAGTGTTATTTAAAATCAGTTCTATCTCTATTATTTCTCCTATTTTGCTCATTTATGTTCCTCTCTCCTTCACTTTCTATTGCTGACGTTATGTGTCTTTCTGTAGCAGACTCAATGTGGCACAGATGTCCCATACACTGCAGTGAAAAGGAAATGGTTTCCTTAGCAACAATAGCCACACAAAAGCTTGAAGAATTTTCTTTGCTACTCATGTGATGTCTTAGGGCTTTAAAGAATCCAAACAGTAGGAAACAATAATAAACATCCGATTGGAACATATTGCAATGGAGACATGCAGAGTGAACGAAAAGGCATTTGCTATTTATCGATAGTTGATGGAGAGATTTTAAGTGACCTGAACTTTAGCATCATGTTTCATTCTTTTCTCAGTGAAACAGGTAAAATCATACCATATCTAGTTATGTGGGCTGAAATATATTCTTTCAGGACAATTTCACTGTCACCTAGATCTAATAATCATAAACAGATGAGTTTTTGAGCCATTACACAAAAATGTCCTCAGCAATAATGGGATAATGTTATATATAGAGAGAGGTTTTGAAGAAAGATTTTGTTATTGTTGTTCAAAGAGCACTTCTATGAATCTATTGTTCCTAACCACATCTCCCCACCCCCCAGAAGTGATTCTTGGAATTACAACACTTCTAGGCTTCTGCTACCAAATTTTGTTTGCAGTTTTCCGTTTTAGCAGTTCTAAAGTAGAGTTTAGAGTCATCATAATTACATCTGAAAATACATCCATTTCCTCTCCAGCTATCTTTTTTGTTAAGCCTCTTTTTCTAAATTATCATTTGTTTGGGATTTCTTGCCAGAATGTTCACCTGCTGGCAATATGGTAGTTGTGGTGTTAAAAGTGTAGGAAAGAAAATGAGAGAATTTGCAAATATGTGCAAATATTAGAATGTGGTAGGAATGTTTTTAAATTCTATGAAAGTCTTATTGTTCTGTTGAGACATCCTGGCAAGATGATACAGACTGTACTAAAAAGATTTCATAATCTGACAGAGCAAAAGTTCAAAGATGATTGCTGAACATGCAAGATGATTACTAGTTTAGGGGAAATTTCACTCGGGGTGTGAGAAGGACTGTTGTCTGAGACCATTCGTGCTCTGTTCAAGCCTCTTTGAAGCCATGTGGGGCATCACACACCTTCCTGAGCCTGGCCACTGTGACAATTAGTGGAGTCTCCTCAAGCATTTGGCCGTTAGGTTTATGATGCAAAGCAACATTGATTCTAGGATTATGAGTTTTGAAAAAGTAGGAGCATGAAAAACGATAAACTAGAGCCACTCAAGAGAGTCAGGAAATGAGCCAGAGCTGAGGGTCTGAATAAAAATTACCTCGGTGCCATATGACCTCACTCATCCACAGCCGTGTTTTAAGTCCCCAGGAAGATGGCTTTTTCTCAGAGGTAACTAAGAGCTGTGATAAATTCTGTTGGTAGAAGTAGTAAGTACCCCTTTAAAGACAAAATACCCACATTTTTTTTCAGATCACACCGTTCAAATCAAACTACCCAATGCCTATGTTGAACCTCATCTCCACAGATGCAGTCATTGGAAAGAAAGTGTGTAAAGTTGATATAATGACTAAGATTATATAATTAAAATAGTAAGCAGTAGTGCATCAAGTCCACAGTATCTCACCACAAATACAACATGTGACACTGCCAACAAGTCTAAGACTGTAAGACTCAAATTCG
The DNA here is from genome assembly GCF_016509475.1 of Prionailurus bengalensis. Lineage (NCBI taxonomy): Eukaryota > Metazoa > Chordata > Mammalia > Carnivora > Felidae > Prionailurus > Prionailurus bengalensis. The sequence continues at coordinate 82,304,107 of NC_057348.1, forward strand.
ATTCAATTCATAGAATTTGGGGTCTACGTCAAGTGTTATCAGAACAAAGTAATATGTGAATAGGGAGTGGGGTTTTGTTGCCGTTGTTATTGTTTTTAATTGGTAACACTTCTATTAGCAGAACAGGATTAATTTGTATGATAAAAAGGAAACTATACACGTTTTAAGTTTTGTAGATATGGGAGATATATCACGTCTAAAAGGTTACCTCTAACTATGCTGTACATAAGCAAGGTTGGTTGGGATGGAAGGACACTGCCCACTGGCCTGGTAATGTGACCAGACACTCTTCTAAGGAGAGACTTATGGAAAGACTTAGCTCAGGACAAGCTCTGCTTTCATTCTGCCTGATGTTTCAACATCACAGGAATTAATTCTATTTAATCTATGGACTTGAATCAACCCTGAAAGTCAACAGCTTACATTTCCCATATGTTAATATATAAGGGGAATGTTCTGCTTTGGATCAACTTTCATTACGACTAAGTATTTGGAAGTTTTGTGATGATGACAGGAACCTTCCTTCTGTCTAATGATGCAGTAATTTATCAATTTTAACGCTGATACAGTTTCAGTTTAGCAAAGGATTTGGATTATTTTTTAAGTTCTTCGAAGTAAATGTTATTCTTTTACATGAGGTTTTTTAATATAAGCAATTAGGAACCATGGTCCTATTGTCATTAAAAGCCCTAAGGCTATCTCCACTTATGTACGTGTGGTTAAAACACGATCTCAAAATATGTTATCCTTTGTCTACACAATTTTTACCGTTCAGTTAAATCAGTGACAGCACACGGTGCTTCCATTTATCTCTGAATTCCAATTACGATGCTAACGCTTAACCCAGGGCAAGTTACTTCATCCCTTAAGCCGCCTTTTCTTCAACCATGAAATGCTTGTGGCAATACATAAGTTGCAGAATTGGTGTAATGGCTAAATAAACATTTAATACACATAAAACATCCAAAAATATCTGCCCCACACTAAGTTTTCAACAGCTGCTCTTCCAGGTCATTTCCAGATGTTTCTTTTCTTACATTGCATCATTAAAACATAGAACTAAAAGATTAAAACATCTGTTTTTCATTCTCATTTCTTGTCACAGACACCCCAGCCTTACTGTTGGCCTTCTTTCAGAAATTCCTCATATTTTCTCATTTTTCAGCTGATGTCACTAACAATCTATTTTTTTCCTAGTCCTGCAAGACTCTTAGTGACGGAGAAGCACCATTTAGTACTTTCCAATTTTAAATTAAGAAAAATTGAAAATGACAAAACAGTTTACTTCTTTAGTCAGTCAAAAAACATTGGGGAAACAGCTGAGTGCCCTAACACAGCATGGGTTTGGCATCCCAGGCTGCCACATATTAGCTCTGTGGTGCAGACAGATCATTAAACCTCCCAGAGTCTCGGATTAGTCATCTGGAAAATGAGGATAATGCTCGGGCTGGGCACTGCTGAGACCACTGGGCAAAGGTGGTGATTCCAGGATGGGTCATGAGGTTGAAAGTGAGCTGACACGCAGGATGGCTCTTCAAGGATGAGGAAAATTTAAATAGTCAGAGATGTGGGAGTAGTTCCCCAGATGAAATCAGTAGGAAAATGTCCTTTCATCTCCAACTTGTGGTTCTACGAGCAAAGGCACGGAGGTAGCGAAGTTGAGAGCATGCTCAGGAAGTGGTAAAGAGTGAAGACCAATTTTCTTGGACATAAAAAGTGAATAGGGAATGGGGTGACAGAAAGCTGGGGCATCAGGCAGAGGAAAGAGCCTTGAATATCTGAAAATGCTGACTTTTTCTTTCTCTTTTTTTCCTGCACAGTGTGAGAAAAGGCATGGGGTTGAAAAGGAAAACATGTATGAAAAGTATAGCACCAAGACTGATCCTAACCTAGTAAGGCTAGTTTCACTGGTGACAGCAAACTAACAAAGTTTTCCAGCCAGGATGATGGAAAGGATAGTGCTATTATCAACAGCTAGAGTAGACAAAACAAGAAAAGTTGAAGTAATTTGTCCTGCAGGTACACCCAGAGGTCAGAAGAGAGGAGACTCCCAAAGTAGCAAGCTATATATAGCAGAATCTATGCAATATACAATGCCATGGACACTTTAGATGCCTTAACACTTGATTAAGAAGTCTCATCAGGTAACATGTCTTTGCCATCTTTTTTTATAATTTAAGCGACAGAGTTGATTTTAAAATAGTTTTTCTCATAATCAATGATATATGAAACTATTGTTTGTAGCATCAAGGCCTAGAAAAATTTATGCAATCAAGAAAAAGAAGCTTCAAAATAAAGCGGAACGCCTAAAACATAAGGCCGCGATTTTACACTACTTCTTTCATAGATTTCTTATGTTAGATAATGGAAAGTAACCAACTATTGTTCTTTTTACAAGGTGAACTCACTAAGTTTTACTTAATACCAAACATAGAGTTTACAATACTACTGAAATAAAATTGATATAAAATATGAGAAAACATGTAGTTTACAAAACCAAAGAGGCTTCTCTACTACCCCTCACGTTTATTCTAGCATTTCTAAATAGTTAGCTCCTTTGAAATAGTAAATTCATAATAGGCAACCTTGACTTTGAAGGTTTTTTTTTCTCCATTTTTCTTCTATTTCCCCTTTTAGTTGGCATTTCAGAAGAGTGGAATATGGAACAGACTCTTGCATATCAGAGTGCCAATGGAATTGCTTTATTCCAGGTAATAAGTGAATGCTAGCCCAAAAAGAGATGTAGCCTGTTTTCCAAATGCCTCGAAAGCCTCAGTAACAACAAAATAGTCCATCAATACCAACCAACCACAATGCATGCCAAACGAACTGTTTATGTTTTTCCTCTTTCACAGAAATTTCTAGTTTAACTGGTAGCTTACACATCGACTATCCAATAAGACATTTAGGTTTAAAGGAAAAGAAATTGCAGAAAATCAATCCTTTAATTAGGTTGTACATACATTTGTAAGAGTAAACATTTTGTAGACATTCCTGACACCCATCTTCCTTATCTCTCCATCCTAGTCAAGAACATCACTCCAGCAAGTGCTTGTGTCTCTCTTATGGCACCAGTTTCCCCCTCCTTATGGCATCATTTAAGCCATATATAAATATATGCTAGAATGTCTGCCATCCTTTAAAAAATTTCAACTTCCACCTCACTCATCTCTCTAGCAAACACTCAATTCCTTGCTTCTTTTGGAACAAAACCCCTTGAGAGTAGTCCCTACCCTGTTTTCTCAAGTTCTGTTCTTCGGATCATTCCAGAAACCTACTCCTTGAATGAGGCTTTTGTCCACACCATTCCAACATAATTCCTCTTGTTCTGGTTACCAAAATATCTATAAACACACACAGTCCTGGTTCTCTTCCTATTTTACTCACTACTACTTTTCAATCTCTTCTTCTGCTTCCTTTTTATCTTCCCAAACTCTGAGTGTTTAAGGTCCCCGAGGATTGGTCCTCAGACTACTTCATTTCTTTACATTCATTTCCTATATGATCTCATTCAGTCTCACGGTTTTAAACACCATCTAGAATGTAACAACTTTCAAACTTATACCCCTAGTTCCAACCTGTCCTCGGAACTCCAGATTCATATACCCAGTTTCCGGGTTCTGCTCCGAACGTGGATATCTTACAGGCATTTCTAGCTTTACGGGCTCTGAGCTGAACACTTGATTTTCCACATTCCACTTCTGCAACCTGCACATCATAGTTCCCCCCTTCACTAAATAGTAGCTGTAATCTATGTACTGGTAACTCTAATCTAGTTGATCAGGCCTAAAACACTGGAGTTATCTTTGATTGTTTTTCTCATATCCAATACGTTACCAATTCTGTCATTATACCTTTGAATACGATCCCTTCGCCCCTATTACACACCACCCCTCTGAGCCAAGTTACCAAATGACTTCTCACCAGTCCCCCTGATTTCACCCTCATCTCCTAGTTTAGTCTCCACACGGAAGCAAGAGGGATCCTTGTAAACTGCCAGTCAGATTACGTCACTCCTGTGCTCAAGACTTCCAAAGTCTTCCCCTGTCACCCCAAGTGAGGGCCCAGTGCCTGCCCCCATTTCCCCTGCTCTTCTTGCCCCATCTACCTTGTTTTGCTCGCTGTTACTGGAGTCATCAGCACATGCTCTATCCTCAGGCCTTTCTACTTGCTGTTTGCCTGTCTAAATTTATCTTCCTCTAGGTATGGGTCTAGTAACTCTCTCACTTTATTCAGGACACTGCTCAGATATCTCCATATCAGAGGTCTTCCCCAACCATGCACCTTGATCACTGTAGGTGATCCCCTAAGACACACACACACACACACACACAGTCACTATCCCCTTACTCTGCTTTATTTTCTTAATACCCCCATCCCTATTTGACATTTTGAGGTTTTTTTATTTCCATTTATTTATATGGCGTTTCATTTCTCTCTCACATCCCTTAAATGAAAGCACATGAGAGATCTGGGACTTACTCTGTTCTGTTCACACACACATTCCCAGTGTCTAGAACATTAGCTAAATGAACAAATGAATGGCTAAGTAAACTTCATCACATATTCCCATATTTTACTTGAACTTGTTTGTTATGCGTCCACACACTAACGGAAAGCCATTGTTAGGTCTAATGTCAAAGGTCTAGGCATGTGGGAAATCAGACTTTTTTTTTTTTGGGTAAATTATGTTCAATATCACTTGCATTAAAAAACACTTTTTGGGGGGCACAAAGGAAAGAAAAAATGCAAAGCAAATCATTCCGATAGCAATATACAAATGGTTTATTTAGGGGCACCTGAGTGGCTCAGTCCGTTAAGCTTCCAACTTCAGCTCAGGTCAAGATGTCGTGGTTTGTGAGTTTGAGCCCGGCGTCAGGCTCTGTGCTGATAGCCTGGAGCCTGCTTCAGACTCTGTGTCTCCCTTTCTGCTCCTCCCCTGTTTGTGCTCTGTCTTTCTGTCTCTCCATCTCTCTCTCTCTCTCAAAAATGAATAAATGTAAAAAAAATGGTTTATGTAAATTTTTAATTCACTTAAAAACTGATTTATGCTTTGTATACATACAGAAAATTACATAATCATTAAGTGTACAGTTTGATGGTTTTTCACAAAGCAAACACCAAGATGGAGACATAGAGTTTCACAGGACTCTCAAAAGTCTTCTCTTGACCCTTCCCAGTCCAACACCTTGCCCAAGGTAAACACTACTCTGATTTCGATCACCATGGATTACTTTTGTCCATTTAAATTTTAAACTATCTAAATGGAATTATACAGTATACATTCATTGTGTCTGATGTATTTTGCTCAGAATTTTGTTTTAGGGTTTTTCATGTATTTGTAGGTAGTAATTCTTCATTGTTCTCATTGTTACATCATATTCTATTGCATGGATATTTCACAATTTTATTTTTTATTTTCTGTTGATGGATATTTGGCTTATTTGCAGTTTAAGACTACTAAGAATGGATGTGTTATGCCCATTTCTGTTCTTTGAACATACATGCGTATATTCCATTCCAGGGTAGAATGGAAAAGCTGGGACACGATACGGGCATATGTTCAGTGTTAGGAGATATTACCGGTTTCTCAAAGCATTTATATCATTTGTTTTATTTGTAATTTAGTCTCATCCAATTCACTAAAATCTGGATTCTGCTACCTCTAAGTGAGTAGATCTTGTGAATCTTCTTGAAACATTAATAACTTTTTACAGCTTTGAAACTTAAAGTCATCTATACAAGCAGGGTTTCTGAAGTATAGCCAGGGGATATTAATACTGAAGACAGTAACTGGAATGTTGCGGGGGGGGGGGGTGGACAAAAGAAAGAAAATAAGCTTCATAGACAAATAAAATAGGGAAACAGGATTAACCAAATAACACAGGATTAACCAAATAACCAAATAACCAAATTCATGCACAAATCCTCAGATTTACTAATGTTCAATGTGCATTGACAGTTACAGGAGTGGACTACAGTGTGCAGTGTTGGGATAGGAACTTTATGTGTGATAGAAAACCCTTCTTCTCCATGGAGTAACTTGTCGTGCTACAGTTCCACAGAATACACTGTGAAAATCATTCTGATAGTAATATAAAAATGGTTATTACTGGGAAAGAACATTTGCTCCATGATTACCAGAAGTACCCATAATCCTTAAAGACTGTTCTGACTCAAACACTAGCAACATATAAAATGCAGTGAAATTCTTTATTTATATATCTCTCTGCTTCTCTGTTTTGATTTAATTTGCCTTTGAGTTCCTTTGGTCATTTTTCTGTACCCTGAATCTATTCACATATTCAGAGTCTGTGGTGGTTTTTAGTTCTTGGTATGGCAAATTTGGTTGCAACAATTCAATATTGACCTTTATTTTTATTTTTTATTTATGTTTATTTTTGACAGAGACAGAAAGAGACAGAATGTGAATGGGGGAGGGGCAGGGAGAGAGAGAGATACAGGATCCAAAGCTCCAGGCTTTCAGCACAGAGCCCGAAGTGGGGCTCAAACCCACAAAATGCCAGATCATGACCTGAGCTGAAGTTGCACGCTTAACCGACTGAGCTGCCCAGGCACCCCAACCTTTTATTTTTAAATGAAAGATTATAGGGTTGGGGCAAAATTAGGTTACTTAAGGTGTCACATATTTTAGTTTGAGTAAATAAAATTGCTAAAGATTTTATCATGTATCCGTATATAGGCTAGTCTTAAAATCAGCATTCTCTTCTTGAAGTAAAATGCTCTTAGTCATGTTGATTGGTTTAAATAAACTTGTTATCCTGGTGTGTATTGAAATTATTATCACCTTCACTCTCCAATGTGTAAATTATAGATAAAGAAGCCTCCTAAAGTTTCCCACAGAAGTAGCATCATAACTGAGAGACAAAATAATCTAATCAAATGTGATCTCCTGGATCTAATTCTTATCATTAATATAAGAAGGACTGAGGCAAGAGGCGGGGGCGGGGGGGGGATACTTTCTGGCTCCTCAGTTAACTTGAATTCAGTGTAATATGCTTTGGAATGAATATTGGATTTCAATAAAGAACATTTGGGGAATTTGAAACCCAGAAAGCAAGGAAGGCATCCAAATTTATGATGCCTCAAAGATGCTTGAAATAGCAATTTATGCCAGATCAAATACCATTTAAATGGGTTGTAGACTATTGGGAAAAAGTGTTTATGGAACATCTTATATTTGCAAAATGCTTTCAGTCATTTTTAATAGTCATGTTGGGTAGATACTTATAATTGCAGCTGACAAGGACAGCTCAATATGACAACTGACATTCAAGAGACTTATGGAAAATCAAATTATTCTAAGGTGTTTTATTTGATCTTGAAAATAATAACAATAACAGGGAAAATGATAGAATAGGAAGAAAATAAAGAATAAAAAGAAAAAATGGAGGAAGAAACATGTACGTGAGAAAGCAAGGATAATAATTCTAGATATTGGATTTTCTACCTGGCAAAGTCCTGGCTCATAATTAATGTCTGATATATATTAGTTATTTTCACCATTAGTCCACTATTCCTCAAAATTTTTGGAAGTGTATATAGATTGCAAGTTAAAAACGACAGAAGTGTTTTAACAAATGGTTTTTAATACAACAAATCAAAAGAAAATGAGAGACATACTCCTAACGCTAAACAAGAGGTAATAACAAATGATCAATGGGAAAAGTAAATCTCTTTACTTTGCAGCTCATGGGTCATTAGCGGTTCAGTAAAGATTTTCAGTGGCTTTCATGTTGTCTCTTGCTGAGCCCCTGAGAGCTTATGGCTCATCTAATGCTGTAAAATTGATTATGGAGGGAATCTGTGTATGTGGTATCCTTTAAATTTTGCCAAGTCTAAAGAATATTCAGATAAATCAAAGATGGAAAGTATTTTGAGTCTCATTAGGCAAGTTTAACTTTAATCCTTGGTGGAGAAGATAAAGCATGTTGGACTGAGGCAAAAGTCCATAAGGTGCTTTTTTGTGACATTGGTGGCCCCCAATGAACCACGTTTCCCAGTATTCATATCCTAGAACTTTCCCACACAGACTCTGGTTTGGCCATGCGACTTACTCTGGCCAATAAAAGATTGGCAAGCATGTTGCAAGCAGAGGCTGGATAAGTGCTTGCACACTGGGACATGTCTTCTCAGAATGCTCTCTCTTAGAACTTAGCTAGCCATCATGCCAAAGGGAATACAAAATATCCTGTTGGACTCTAAGAAGACGTGCCTTAATGTGTAGAGAGAAACCACATGAAGAAGAACTGAGGCTTCTCAGCCAATCTCCCCCGCTGGATATGATTACATGGGTGCCTTCTGCCAAACAATGCTGAGCAGAAAGAACTGTCCAATTGAGTCTAGCCAACCCATGGAATCATGAGAAATAAAATCAATGCTGCTTGAAGGCAATGGGTTTTGGAATGGTTATATTCACAGCAATTAGTACCTGAAACAATACATATTCCAGGGAAATCACAGCATCAATTTATCCTTATATATGATTCAAACTGTTTTAAATTTTTTTCTGAAAATAACATATTCACATAATTTAAACATTCAAATTGCCTTACGGTGCTAACAGAGGTGAGTAATTTCCTTATCCACTAATTCTTTTCCCTGGAGGCAATCGTTATCTCTCTGATTTTGATTTTTTTATTTACTTTGTGTTTCCATTTCTTATATTACTCTTGACTTGTCCATTTCAGATATTACATATAGATAGCATATTATGGCAGAATAGTCTTCATCTTTCTTATATAATTCCTCAGTATTCTTTCACATTTCTTATTGAATTAATATTCTGTGTTTATATATTATGAGCACATAAATATTGCTCACTCCTAGGGACAGTAGTTTAATGGTATGATATTTATGACATTTCCTTTCTTGAATAAAAAAGTTTTGTTTTACCTTTTTGTTTGTCTTACTATTGTTATTGTTATTTTTTATTACTAATTGCTTTTTCCTCTCAAACCCTTTAACAATACCTTTCCATTGTTTCCAACATACTCAGACTCATCAAGTAATGCAGTTGTTCTCTTTTTTCTCTTGGAGAATGCTTTTCTAGAACATTCTAGAAAATGCATTTCTAGAGCATATTTCTCTCTCTGATCTGAAGTATTTTTGACCTGCTAACCAGCTGAAATCTCAGGACTTCCCTTGACACTTACCAGAGCATTTCCTGGACTCATTCCTTCATTAAAAGCCCCATTTCCTGGAACACCCGGTTCTACTTCTTTGGGTTTAAACTTCTGTTTTGGAGGATCAATCTTGCTGTAGTTTCTTACAAAATGATGTTTGGGAGGCAAATGTGAAAATTTCTTCTTCCTTTCCACTGTATAATTTTCTTTGGTATAATAATTCTAGAAAATTTATTCTTTCAGAGTTTAAAACACCTTACTTTATTGTTTTTTTAATTTCCAGAACTGTTCAGAAATATGATGCCATTTTTGTCCTGAATTTTTTGGTATATACCCAATGTTTTCCTCTCTGGAAACTTTGAGATTCTTTTCCTTTTTTACTTCCCTGAAATTTCATGATGGTATTATGTACACATGTACACTTGATGTGTAAGGTACACGTGCTTCATTCTGTTTGATGGGCAGTCAACCTTGAGGTAACTAAGGTTTTTAATTTCTTCTTTGACTATTTCTTCCTTTGATTTCTGTCTTGTCTCTGGAACTTCCAACTCAAATGTGGACCTCCTAGATTATCCATTCATTTTCTACTTTTTGGTAAACAGAACTAAATTTTATCTCATAATTATGGATTTTTAAAACTTTTAGCTTTCTAAAATGTTTAATTCCCACAATCTTTCTTATTCTAAAGCTATTGCTTCTTTTTTATTACATTAATATCATTTTTTTAAAAATTTCTTCAAAAAAACCATCATTTGTTTCTAATTCTTCTGAATTTCTGTTTGGATTTGCATTTTGGTTTCTGTCTTTAAGTTTTGAGGCTTCATCATATGTTTGGTAGTCCTTGTGCTACTTAAATTTAAAATTGGATTAGATAAAAAGTTGAGTGTATAATTTGTGTGAGTGGATGGGACTTGTCCATTGATGGTTTTCAGTGTATATTGTTTGGGTGGTGAGCTGGCTTTTCATTGGGAGGGGGGAGAATCCTCTGGTGCCAAATATATGAAACTATTTGTCATCTTCATAGAAGAATCTTCCAGTTTCCTGCATGAAATATTTAAGTCTGGCTGGAAGCTGGGCTGTAAACCTTTCCTTAAACCCATTTTCAGGCTGGCACTAAGCCTCTGACTATGGCTATGCCTGTTGTCCCCAGGCCCTGTGATTTTAATTAATTTATTTTTTCTTTTAATTTTTTGTTTAATGTTTATTTTTGAGAGAGAGACAGAGTGCAAGGCAGGGGAGGGGCAAGGAGAGAGGGAGACATAGGATTTGAAGCAGGTTCTGCGCTGACAGCACAGAGCCCAATGTGGGGCTCCAAACCCACAAACCCTGAGATCATGACCTGAGCTAAAGTCAGACCCTTACTCACTAAGCTATCCAGGTGCCCATGAGCCCTGGTTTCTTAATTGAGATTGCTCCAGAGAATAACGATCTAGTATTTGGCTAGATTGGGGCTATATGTGATAGGGATAGATACCTGGGAATCAACTGATTTATTTTCTTTCTCTCTCTCTGTTTTTTAAATATTTATTTATTTTTGAGAGAGGGAGACAGAGTGTGAGTGGGGGAGGGGCAGAGAGTGAGAGGGAAACACAGAAACTGAAGTAGGCTCCAGGCTCTGAGCTGTCAGCAGAGCCTGACGCAGGACTTGAACTCACGAACCGTGAGATCATGACCTGAGCCGAAGTCTGCCGCTTAACGGTTGGAGCCACCCAGGTGCCCCTCAACTGATTTATTTTCAAACTTTTAACAATTCCTCCTGCTTTAATCTCCAAGTTTCACCCTGTCTTCTGCAAGCCCTAGTGCCTCCAGTTTAAATGACTCTCCAGGATTCTGTGGGAAGGCAACAGGATGGAGGAGGCTGGCTTGTTCCTCACTGGTATTCCTTACCATAGGCTTTTACATTTCATTACCATTTCTTTTGCTCTCATCAGTCAGATTCTGTCTACTGGCTTTCCTGATTCTGAAAACGTATTGACCTCACCAGTCTTCTGATTCTTCTCTCATTTTCCTTTTCAACATGAGTTTATATATCCTTCCACTTATATTGCCATCTTAGTGATGTTTCAGGAGTAAGAAAATTAAAACACATGTTTACTGTGTCAAATTAACTGCAAGACCTTTATTTTTTTTAACAGGTGAAATTGCCACTGGCGAAAGTGGAGAAGTAACTGATTAGGGCTACTTAATGGAATGCTTGACTTGCTTAATCTATAGTCAAATCTTGACACTGGGTAAATACTAAACTGGCAGCAACTATAGCTTGGTGAAGGAGAAAGTATTCTGGTTCAATCTGAATTCCTGCTAAAATAGAATTATAGTCCTCATCACAAGTGAAAGTGATAAATGTGATCTACAATGAAGTGTTATGAGACATGTTGATTACAGGGATGCATGTGTTTCCAGATATATTGTTGGGCACTGGTAAAAGGATGAGGGTGAATAACTGTTTTGTAGGCAGAGAAGGGTTATGAATTCCAATATTCAACTTTAGTAAATATAGTAAGTGCTATTTTTAAAAAATGTTCAAAACCATGCTTAAATCACACATTCTGTATCATATCATCTCCCTAACTTATCAGCCAGAAATTTTATTACCCCCTTTTAATGAACATTTGCTATCAACACCTGTAGTTTCTAGTGTTTTTAATTTCGCTGAATGAAAAATGCATCTATTGGGCATTTAATTGAATTAACAACACAGGATTGCCAAAACTTTTGGCTCAGTAGGAATATTAAACAAACAAACAAACAACAAAACAGAAAACAGTAATCAACCATCACCATCATTCATTTAAAAAGAGATATAGGGATGCCTAGGTGGCACAGGCAGTTAAGAATCTGACTCTTGGTTTCAGCTCAGGTCATCATCTCAAAGTTTGTGAGATTGAGCCCCACGTCTGCAGGGGCTGCTTGGCTTTCTCTCTCTCCTTCTCTCTCTCTCTCTCTCTCTCTCTCTCTCTCTGCCCCTGCCCTGCTTGTGCTCTCTCTCTCTCTCTCTCAAAATAAATAAATAAACTTAAAAAAATAAGAAGAGCTATTAATTGAAACGTTTTGAATAATTAAATAAATATCTGTTTAATTATAGCCCAAAGTATGAAATAAATATCTGTGAGTCCATACTGATATAATTATTTGAATAAAATAAATGAGGCAGAAGAGACACATCTGCACAAAAGAATTGTATGTGATTTGTTTAGATTCCTCTTCGTCAGTGAGGTGGTACATAACTTCCTACCCTCTAAGTATGGGCTGCACATAGCATGACTTTCTTCCAAAGACTACAGTGTGAAAAGGAGATGGGATGGGAAGAATAACGTTACAGTGGAGAAACCCAAAGAAAACCACCACTCGGTCATATGGTCAAGCATAACATCAACACTAATAAAGTTATAAGTCACATGAATTGTGTGTACCCTTGATATGATGTGATAATGACAGCACTTTCTCTGTGATGTCTCCTTCCCCCAAATCCATAGCCAAAGTGTAACCATGAGAAAAACATCAGGGAGCTTCAAATTGGGAGACACTGTACAAAACACCGGGCCAATACTTCTCAAAACTGTCAGTCATCAAAAATGAGGAAAGTCTAAGAAGCTATCATAGCTTAACGAGACATGACAACTAAATGTAATGAGGTATCCTGCATGGAGACTTGGAACAGAAAAATGACATCAGGTAAAAATTTTAAAAAACTGAATAAAGTATGGACTTTAGTTAATAACATGTATAGACATGGGTTCATTAGTTGTGATAAATGTACTATACCAATGTCAGATCAAACCAGAAATTGGATATGGGTATGCAAGAACTTTCTGTACTATTTTTGTAACATTTCTATAAATCTAAATCTACTCTCAATTTCTATAAGTCTAAATCTACTTTTACATAAAAGCTACCACAACACTAGAATAAAGACAATCCTTCAAATTCGGTGGAGGGCCCATTATGAAAAACAAAACAGAAAACCCTCTATCATGCATTTAATTTTGGGTAACATTTTGGCTTTTGGTACTTATTGGTCTTTATCATTCTGCGTTCCTCATCTGTGGTACTGTTGTGACATGTACAATTTTCTCCTTCCCTTGAGAAGCTTACAATTAAATGGTTTTGTTTGTTTGTTTGAAACTATCATTTTCGATATTTAATGCAGTGTCTTCCACATAATAGAATTTGAAGACATAAGATATCTTCTAAGCAACTTACTTGTATTGTTTTACCCTATTAAATTGAACAAATAAAAAACATGCAGATCGAACATAAGTAGGTGCTTTTGCTAATAATGTGGAAAACAAAGTTCAAAATGACAGGTGTGATAAAAAGGATTCTACAACACGAGAAAGCTAGAAACACGCATTTTTTTCTGTTCAAAATATGAAAACAAAAACAACAAGTAAGGGTATGGAGTTTTAGCGTCACCCACTAGACCCAAGACCTGACTTTTACTGCTCCCCTGCTTGTACCCACCAACCTTTGTACCACATTATTCCTTAAGCTCTTCTTTCCAGCTCATCAATTAACTCAGGCTAAAGACCCATCCTATGAAGGAAACTGAAACTACCCCTCCAGCAGGAAGGACTCTTCAGATGAAGAACTCTAGCAGGCCCAGACCACCTAGACCAGTTTAAATTCAACCCCTGACTCATATCTGCACAGATGGTCACTCCATAGTGACCTCTGGGATGACAGACAATTACCTTTACCTCATTATAACACTAAAATCCCTGCCCAAAGAGGAGCTCGAGCCTCATTTACATAATATACAATGCATGGATAGGCATGTTTCTTTAAGGGGCATGACTGACTTGTGCCCACCTCTATATCTGATGACAAGGCTCCTCTATCTAAATATTCATCCTAACCCTAAATAAAAGGAATCCATTCACTTTGCTTGGGCAATCACAGCTTTAGAAGTTATTCCTGGTAATCTTATTTGTTACAATATAGTTTACTTTGTGTGACAACTCCACCTGGTATAGTTTTTATCTGTGACTCATCAAGGAATGAACTCACGTTAGTTTGGTTATGTTAGTTGAATATAAGATTAATATGAGTCTGTAACATGCTGCTGTTATGGATTAGCAATAGGCAATATCATAATGATTGAATTAAATTTTGAAAAGAGAACGACTGTTGATTTTATGGGTGTTTTCATTTTCTTCATTATATTTTATATTCTTAATTAGAAGATTTAGACTTAATTCAATAAGAATATAAACCTTATCACAAAGAATGTTTTAAATTGAAGTTGTTTAGAAGAGAGATTTTTTACTCTTGTTTTGGAGATCATCAGTATGATGGGAACCAGTTATCATTGTGCATAAAAAGGGCATTCAACTGTATTCTCTGTATTTGTGTATTATATTGGTTTTCATTTTAAGTAGGGAAAACTTGGCATATAGTGGGTAACTGTCTTAGGAAGATCATAAAACATGGTTTTTACTAATCTTTATTAATGGTTATGCCTGAGACAAAAATGAAAAACTCAAAATCCATAAACCCCAAGAAAGAGGAGACTTGAGCACGTAAGAAATACTGTATGGAAAAAAGCTGTTTTGTTTTGTTCATGATAGAGAATTATGAGGATTAAAATACTGCACATAATAAAAGTGGGACATATATACGTATATGTATATATACATATATGTTATATACAACAAACAGAAACCAAAGTAAATGGATTATATACACACACATATATATATACACACATATATATTAATATTATATACAACAAATGGAAATCAATGTAAACACATTGATATAGTAAGCAAATTAGTTCAGTGGGGAAACAGATGCAGAACGAAAAGAGAATACATTAAAAAATAGTTTTAAAAATAGAAAACTAAAAAAAAATAAGAAACAGTAAATGAAAAAGAGACAAAAGGGAAGGAATTTGGGAGACAAAGTAAAATATGGAGGATTTATACCCGGAAATAGTAAGGGGAAGATACAAAGGAGAAAAGAAAAGAAAGGAAGAAAGAGGACTCCTCTGGAGATTCTAAATTGAATGTATTGTCACACTGTTTCTGGAACTGTAGATGTAGGGGTGTTAACACCTTTTATTCCTCCATTTGAAATGTTAATTAGCTCATTAACCACTGTTCCTGGCTCTCACTAGGGGAGCAGGGCATTATCCCTCTGGGCAGACTAGATATAAGAACAGAACAAGAATGCCCCCAAGCATCCAAAGAAACCTTTCCTTTCCAGATCCAATAGCCTTGTCTGCTTGGTTGGATATTTATATATTTGGTTTTCTAGAGGCTTTTCCAAGTAACTTTTTGTCCTCACTGCAGGTTGTACTGCTTGGAATATCCTCACCGGAAGACTCATAGGCAGGCTTCTGCTTATTACGCATCAAGTGTCATTTCTGTGGCTAGCTCCCTTCTGAAATGTTCCCTAGGTCCAGTAATGACAACATCCAACTTTCCTGGTAAACCATACGCTCCATGAAGACTGCAACAATGCTGATCTTGTTCAGAGCTGTATTCCCGGTAGCTGATATAATAGTCACACCCGGACTGATGTGAAGGTGCTTAATACATACTGGATGAGTGAATGAATGAAAAGATGGATACATGGATAGATGGATTAATATTCTTAAATGTCTGCATGTCTGTTTCCAACTAGATTGTAATGCAGGGACCAACTACTTACCTACAAATCTCCAATATCCTATATTGTACATACAGCATATAATTAAACTTACAGGTGAGTGAATAAACAAATGATATTCTCAAAAAATAATTTATAAAATATAATTTAGGATTAAACATTTTCAAGAAACATATTTTTGTAAGTAATACAGTGAATTATGTGTGAATTATGTGTGATTACATAGGTGTGTGTTTTATAATGAGATGTTTCTCAAAAACTTTGAAATAAGGAAAATCAGTTTTCCTTTTGAATCTTAAAATTTAAAATCAGCACATGATAAGATCAGAAACATGTATGCCACCTTAAAAAAATCACTTATAGTCCCGAGCAATATTATCATCCAACTATGTAGAAGGATAGAAATAGATTAAATAAAAAATAAGGGAGATAGTGATTACTGGCAATCCTTAACTCTCTTTTCAGTGCTTGAATAGGTCATTCAAAACAAAGTAATGATTTGCATGTTCAGTCAGAGGTTCCTCACAAAACAACCTAAAATGCTGTTTGATAATTGTTTCCCATTGTTGAATACAAGGCAATCCAGATCAACTGTCAGGACACAATAAGAAGAATCAGGATACTTCATCCCACAATTAGGGCACAGGCAGGGTTCAGAATATCAAATTTTAGCGTAATCCACAGATATAATATTGGGAATGGTCTAACACCCCTCAGAGCATCCTTCCAAGCCTGGTCAAAAAACACTTTCCTTCAGCAAATGATTCTCAAAATACTTTGCAGGAATCCTAAGTGGATTCTGACGCTTACAAATAACGCATTCAGATCAGAGATAAGGAAGAAGCTGGGTTTTATCTATTTCTATCAAACATTTGATGAGGATAAACTTTAACAATATTGTTCATTCTTGATTTGAAATTATTTTTAATCAGAGACATAAAAAAGATTAGTGAGGCCTGCCTATTGATTAGAGAAACTAACATGCCACTTCCTTCCCCATCCTCACCAAGGTACATGAGTGCAGGTGGTGACAATTCACTGCTAATTTCAACAGGATTCCTAATTTACTGCCAAATTAAAAAAAAAATAGTTCTCAATTATAGTGTTTTTGAATTGTACTAGTGGGTGGCTAGGGATACATAATTTCAATTTCTACTTTCCAATAACATGTTGAAGAAAACACACACAGAGATGAGGTTATAGCAGCTGGAAAACTCAAAATTTAGCAAATACTTGCCAAAAGCCAGGAGAAATATCTACTCAGAGACCCTGAGGCAGAGCTACAGGCCTAGGGCTGGAGTGTGGGAGGACACGTACAAGCACCTTGACTAAAACCACTACCTCAGGGTGCCTGGCCTTCTTCAACCAGAGAGAGCAAGGACAGTCTCTTGCTTCTCTTCAGATGGAGATCTGCAAGAAGGTTGCTTGCTGATGCTCTCAGGGGCATTGTACACATATCCACCCTCACTACCATGAGTATCCTTTTCTATCCATTCAAGATTCATGCTCTCAGTAATGTCATACAGCCAAGAGGGTAGAGATATACATAGCTAGTATATGGTTAGATCTTTCTTTGGCTGCAAGTCAGCAGCAGGAAGCATAGACACAAAAGCAACTCTTTAAGAACCCAGCTCTTTAAAGAGGAGTAACTGTTCACTTAAGTATCTTTCAAGAGAAAAATTACAAACTAACGCAGTGCTGCATTTCTTTCCTGTATTTAATGACTAGGTAGCAAAAGCTCAGGTCAGCAAAGTAAACTAGATTTTTGAAAAATGGCTTGACATTAGAAATGTAGCATGTAACTAAACCCCTCAACTAGTCTTCAGGCATAAGATATGAAAGGATTCTAAGAGCAACCAGGTAGAAAGCAAAGAACAGAAGCATTAGTAGTAGACAAACAGGTCTGAATACATCTCTCCTCACTGAACAGAAAGTCTCCAACTTGGGATCTGTAAAATGGTCCTGCAATAGTAAGAAAAGAAAACAGGTGAACCCTTAGTGTAGAGAACAAGCATCTTTTGGGAATGGAATGTGGATGGAAGCGATGTATGCTATTTCCAGGTCTTACTCTTAACAACTTTCCAAGCAATCCTTAACTCTGTTTTCCCTGACAGCCAAATGGAGAAAACTCCAGATTAGAAGCCACATGCTGAAGGTGGTGGAGATGCAAGATGGAAGGGTCGGGTCCCTAAGTGAACACTTGAAAGAGAGCTATCTAATCAGGAACACCTGCATTATTGCTTCAGCAAGATATACATTTTTATTGTGTTAGGCCACCGAGATCTTAGGACGTCTTTACTATAGTAGTGACCATTATGTTAATATGCTACTAATATAGAAGCCTTGGAAAAAATAGGGTCAGTGATGTAGTTTTATTTTGGAGGAGGTACAGGGAGGAAATACAATACTTTAAAAAGATCTGGTTTTGAACATGGCCCTGCCATTATTTTTCTAGGACTTGAATAAGTCACTTCAAATACAGGAGTCTCTGCTTCTTATTGTCAAATAAAGTGTTTGCAAGAAGTGGCCATAAGTTAGTTTCTGCTTACCTTTCTTCAGGCTTGAAATTCTGTGGCTCTTTTATCATAAGTGAAAAGTCTAATATCAGATACCACTTAAGTCAGCAGTTAAAATGTGTGAGTATAGAGAAACAATAGGGGATATTTTCAATAGCCCATATTGAGATGATTTGCTAAAAAGCTTTGTACCAAGACACATGTGAAACAGAACTTAGCCTGATCAGAGTAAAGATAAGCCTCTCTTACCCCAACAGTTACTAAGAGAAATATAAGCATTTTTAGAAGTGGATAAAAACAAAAATGTTCCTTCTGGTGTATCAATGAGCTGAAAGCACATCTCCTTGAAAACAGCAACCAAGGCACAATGTGATGAAAGACAAGGTTAGATTCAAGCTGAATCCTTCAAGGAATAGCCAAAATGTCTGAGAGTACTGACCTAATCCCCTTGGGGGAGACTGTAAATGAAGACCTGTCACTTGATTCATTTATAATTAGAATCAGTAATACTCTGGACGGTATTGAAGAGAACAATCATTTATCGGCAGGAAAGAATGAGATGATAACCTAAAGGTCACTTTCATTTCTCTTGTTTATGCTAATTGAGTCCTCATGATGGAGAATTCAGGGGGAGCCAAAAGGAGACAACTGCCCCTTTTGCACTGAGCCTCGATGCCCTTAAAGAATGAATTACACAAGTGCTTTTAAATAGCAAAGGTCACTAAGCACAGTTTTACGACAGGAAGCTTACACAACCTGTGTGTGATGGAAAAAACAAAACAAAATATAATCACAATTAAAACAAAACAAAACATTTAAACATGAGAGTCCTAGCTCAGTTGAATAGCTTTGGAATAAACTCAGCCCTGGGGGACATTTGGTTCCTCTGGTTGGAGGCTTTTCAATTAGAGCAGGAGTCAACCTTAAGAACAGGGTGTTAGCCTAATGGATGTGAGGAGGAGTCTGCTAGTCAGCACTCAGAACGGAAAATACTATTTTCCCACATAAAACTGTGAAGGTCTGAAATGCCCTTTGCATGGCATCAGCACGGCGCAGAGCACATGAGACACGTGGGTGATGAAGATTGAATGCAATGTAGATCTAACACAGTTGTAATTTAGAGGTGGGAATAGCCATCGCCTGAGAAATAGCAGTGCTGAGCTGTGTGATTGAAGCAGGTAGCTGGTACTTTATAAGTACTGCAAGGGGCTTGGGAGGTGAGCCAGGGTGGTGATAAAGTGTCTGGGCTTTGGACATTAGCCAGACCTTGGCTCAAATCTTGATTCTGCCACTAACTAGCTGTTTTAATGTTTAATGTTAATGGCTTAGCTGTTCAATGGTAAGTTACTGAGCCACTCAATTTCCTTATCTCTAAAATATAGATAATAACATGTACCTCACAGGGTTTTTGTGAGATTTAAATGAGACCGAAAATATGCAGTGAGATACGCAGGCTGAACCTAAGCTGTGCCTGCTGCTAGGATTTAAGTATATTTGGAAAAGTCTGATAAAATGGTGAAGTAGGCTATCCAGGAAACTATTTGCATGAAGAATAAAGAACCCTCCAGAAAAAAGACTTTCTGAGGAAAGAACTAACTTGAGCTGGTAATGGTCTCAGAACCAGTGGGGAAGAATGATTTTGCGTCTAGCTTGATGTCTGCCATTCAAATCTGTCATAGGCTGGCTCCCTAGATTCATGTCTGTGATTCAGGGAGACAGAGAGCTGTGGATACAACTTGAAAGGGCTCTCTCACTAAAACCTTATCAGAGCACACACAACCTCACTTTGGTATTCATCTAAAAGAGCTATTCAGAATGGAAGAGAGAATATTTCTCTACCAATTAGGCATTGCCCATCATACTCAGATATCTGAAGACTCCAGTTTCATGGTGGCTGTGCATAAAAAGAACTACAGTGCCCGATGGGATAAGGTGGCGCTTCTTATCATGGGGTCCCTGCCTAAGATTGCAGTTAAAAGTGGAAATAGCAGCAGTACAAGTACACAGAGGGGTTGTGGCACCTTGTGAAGGAAGTAAAGGCATTCACAACCAGTGGCAGAGAAGCAGGCATAGCGACAGGGGTGGCTATGGCTTGTGGTGAGGGGTGGCTAGTGGCTTGTGGTGTGTGGCAGCCGGTGGACAAATGGCCAAGGCACCAGCAGTGATGACAAGGGGCACCCAGGAAAAGCAACAACAACACTATGTGTAATGGATATCACATAACAGATTGCAGTGGTTTGTAAGCATGGATATGATACCACGTTGGCACCACCAGAAATACTGCAGAGGACAATGGGAATATGTGGAGGAAAAATGACAGGGTGGAGTTAAAGTCCTGAATGATCAGATGCAGGCAAGAGCCTAGTTCATGTAGCTTATCAGCCTTAACATTATTTGGATCCAGGAAATGGTGAGTCTGGGAAATGTGCACCAGAGATGAATACATCATAGGCACTCAATTAACAATAATCTTCTACCTCTTCACTCTGTTCTTTCTTCCATTTTAAGAGGATGACAGATTCATCATCAAATTGTGTCTGAATGCAGCAAATTATGCAGCCTTGGTCAAGTTCTAAGTCTTTCTTGGCCTTTTACATTATTAGCAAATTGGGAGAAGTGTGATCTGCTTTGTAGCCTAGAGATGGGGTATGTAGAACAGCTTTTTTTTTAAGATTCCACACATAAGTGAGATCATATAATATTTGTCATTCTGTTTGATTTATTTCACTTAGCATAACGCCTTCAAAGTTCATCCATGTTGTCACAAATGATAGAATTTCTTCAATACTTATGGCTGAGTAATTTTCCATTGTGTATACGTAATATACACATATGTTCTATTATATATATTATATATCACGACTTCTTTATCCATTCATCCATCAATGGACACTTAAGGTATTTCCATGTCATGGTTGTTGTAAATAATGCTGCCATAAACGTGGGGGTGTAGAAATCTTTTTGAATTAGTGTTTTTGTTTTACTTAAATACATTCCCAGTAGAATTGCTGAATCATATGGTAGCTCTATTTTCAATTTTTTGAGGACTCTCCATGCTGTTTTCCACAGTGGCTGTACCCATTTACATTCCCACCAACAGTACACAAGAGTTCCCTTTTCTGCATATCCTTGCCAGCATTTGTTATCTCTCGTCTTTGATGATGGCCATTCTAACAGGCTTTATGTGATGTCTTGTGGTTTTAAATTGTATTTCTCTAATGACTGGTAATGCTGAATATTGTTTCATATACCTGTCGGCCTTTCACATATTGTTTTTGGAGATCAGGTCCTCTGCCCATTTAAAAAATGTGGTTTATTTGCTGTTGAGTTGTATGAGTTCTTTATATGTTTGGGATATTAGCCCCTTATCAGATATATGACTTGTAGTTATTTTTTCCTATTCCATAGGCTGTCTTTTCACTTTGCTGATGGTTTCTTTGGTTGTGCAAAAGCTTTTAGTTTGATGTAGTCTTACTTGTTTATTTTTTATTTTACTGCTTGTGCTTTAGGTGTCATATTCAAAAAATCATTACCTAGGTCCGTGTCAAGAAGCTTTATTCCTATGTTTTCTTCTGTGAGCTTTATTCCCATATTTCTTCTAGGAGTTTAATGGTTTCAGGTCTTACATTTAAGTTTTTAATCCATTCTGAGCTCATTTTTGTGAGTAGAGTAAAAGAGGGGACCAGTTTCATTCTTTTACATGTAAATATACAATTTTCCCAGCACTGTTTATTGAAAAAAATTCTCTTTTCTCCATTTAAATATTCCTGGCTCTCTTGGTGAATATTAAGTTGACCACACACATTTGGGTTTATTTTGGGGCTCTTGATTCTGTTCCATTGGTCTGTTTGTCTGTTTTTGCACCAGTAACATATTGCTTTGATGACTATAGCTTTATAGTATAGCTGGAAATTGGGGAGTGTAATGTCTCTTGCTTTGTTGTTCTTTTTCAGGATTCAGGGCCTTTTGTGATTCCATATACATTTTAGGAGTATTTTTTTCTATTTCTGAAAAAAATGCCATTGCAAGCTCAATAGGGATTGTGTTGAATCTGTAGATAGCTTTTGGTAGCATTGACATCTTAATAATATTATTTCTTCCAAGCCATGAACACAGAATACTTTTCATTTATTTGTGTCTTTTTTTTTTAATTTCTTTCATCAATGTCTCATAGTTTTCAAAGTAGATATCTTTGCCTCCTTGGTTCAATTTATTCCTACATATTTTATTGTTTTTTATACTATTATCAATGGGATTGATTTTTTATTTTTATGACTCAGAAAAATCATTGTTAGTGTATAGCAACAGTATTGATTTATGCATGTGTCAGAAGTTCCTTTATTTATTTATTTTTTTAATTTTTTTTTTGCAACGTTTATTTATTTTTGGGACAGAGAGAGACAGAGCATGAACGGGGGAGGGGCAGAGAGAGAGGGAGACACAGAATCGGAAACAGGCTCCAGGCTCTGAGCCATCAGCCCAGAGCCCGACGCGGGGCTCGAACTCACAGAGTGCGAGATCGTGACCTGGCTGAAGTCGGACGCTTAACCGACTGCGCCACCCAGGCGCCCCTGAAGTTCCTTTATTTTTAAGGCTGAATAATTTTTCCATTGTAAGTATATAACACCTTTTTTTTTTTGGATCCCTTAACCTGTTGATGGACACTTGGGTTACTCCTACTTTTTGGCTATTGTGAATAATGCTGTTATAAATATAGGTGTACAAGTGCTTATTTGAGTTTGTTTTTAATTCTTTTTGGTATTTATCAAGAATACTCTTATCTATAGAGGGTGTACCAGTAGTGCACAGGGTATCGATTTCTACACATCATCACCAACACTTATATTAATTGGTTTTGTTTACTTGTTTATTTTTAAATGGTAACTGTCCTAATAAGTGTTCTGCCTAACAGGTTTTACCAATGCCTAATGAGAGCAATGATGGAAAGCTAAGAAAAGAATCACAGAACACTTATACCTGTGCTTTTGTAAATTGCTATTTATATTTAAGTTCACTTAGTCATCTAAACACAATTAATTTAAAAATGTTCAGTTCATCCTTCTTAGTATTTGTCTGTAGATTTCCAGTTAAATCCATTTCAGTCATTGTTTAAAAAACCACCTGAAATGGATGTGTTTTATGGATTGCATTTGCAAATAAAATTTAGCATCTTTCTAAAGTCAGGTAGGTAGACGTAACCAGCAAATTAAGCTCTGGCTATCTGATTACATTTTATTTGCTGGGGTCATGTATCGTTCTCTACATTTTGTCTGGATTACAACTGTAGGCAGGAAATATTTGGCAGTAGCATAAAAGAATCTCCCCCAACCTCAAAATCATAAGGATACCGCAAATTCAAACAGTGTTCTTAACAAATATGATCACCTTTTTTTAAGTTAAACATCCAGAATTTATAATAATCTTATTGGTCTGTAAAAATATAAATTTGCATATTAAGATGGGTTCTTATAGTAATATTGGTTGCAGATAAACAAAGCAGCTTTGTTTGTTCATTCATTTTTTGTTTTTAGTTACAAGATGGGTGTCTTGAACACTTCCAGAAAACAGAATGATGCCTCTTCTGGTGGTATCCCTTTCCAGTGTTCCGGTATTTACTGTCTGTGTGTGACTCCAGGCCAGGAATCTTCACGGGACTTTACAACAAAATGTAAACTAGCGAATACAATGCTTATCTTCTAACGATAAAATAAAACAGTGCTGAGAAACATCTAGAATTAGAGGACCCCCCAAATAGGTGTTTTTTCAATGCTAATCTTCTTTTCTCCCCATCCTACACTTTAATTATCATCTTTGTTATGTGACAATTATCCAGAGGAACATCTTATCTCAATTATTATATTTCTTCCCTTTTCATTTTCTTTGGCACAGAAAAATTAAATGTTTACCTTCAAAGCACTGAATTGGAGTGTACGTATGGGTTTTCCCCTAAGGAGTAAACTTAATTTAATAACTTCAAAATCCCTTAGGTAATAGAAAATATGCACAGTGATTACAAGCCAATGCCTGTGGGGTGGGGAAAGAGAGAAAGATGACTCAGTAGGAGGTTGAGGCAGATAACATATGTGCAAATGGAAGTTAGAATCTGGGCAACACTCCAGGAGTGAAGGGTGCTAAGTTAGTCTCAAACAACTTGCATTGCCCAGGTGTATTCATGTCTAGCCAAGAGAAGGCTGCAAGCTTGTAGATGGTCCAGCTCATATTAGAGCATCTTACTTCCTGCTTTGGGCATGTGTGGGATACCAACATAGGTGCGCAGGTTGTAAATATACTTGATTCTTGAACAGCCACATTTACAAGCCAGAATCAGCAGGGAGGATTTGCCATAACAAAGTGCTTTCCAGGCATCACAGTGTTTTCTTTAACGTGGCAAATTTCCTCAAGGCACTTAAAATGTGATTTGATTTGGGGCGCCTGGGTGGCTCAGTTGGTTAGGCGACTGACATCTGCTCAGGTCATGATCTCACAGTTCATCAGTTCGAGCCTCACATCGGGTTCTGTGCTGACAGCTCAGAGCCTGGAGCCTACTTCGGATTCTGTCTCCTCCTCTCTCTACCCCTCCCCTGCTCACGCTCTGTGTCTCTCTGTCTCTCAGTAATGAATAAATGTTAATTTTTTTAATGTGATTTGATTTGCAAACAGTTGATTAAAAAGATAGGACTTTAGTACTGAAAAGTATCTCACAGTTCATCTAGTACAACATCCTGATTTTACAAATAAAGAAATTGAGGCTGACAGGGGACAAATGACTTAGCCAACATCAGGAAGCTGAACAAGCTAGAATTCCCAAGCCTCCTGATTACTAGGGCAGGGCTCATCCCATAATGCCACACCAGCAATTTTTTTACAGCAAGATTCCTATGTACTTAACCTGAAAAGAATCAGTATTCTTTTCCCGAAACTCCTAACCTACCTCAGAGATGAGTTTTGATAATTTTATAGAGCCTGGCCCATAGTATTTTGAAGTGGACCCTCAAAAATACACCAAGCAAGTATTCTTCTAATCTTAATGATAATAATAATAATGAAAAAAAATAATAATGTTTCACATTTGCCTAGGGCTTATTATATGCCAGGCACTACTACAGGCATTTATATCAGTTAACTTGCAAAAAATCCTACGAGGAAAGAACTACTGTCCTCATTTTACAGCTGAAGAAACTGAGAACAAAGTAGTTAAGCAAGTTGTCCAGAATATACATGGCTGATGAGTAATGGATTTGGGATTTGGACACAGCCAACATGATTCTAGAATCTGTGCACTTAACTACAATGCTATACTTCCTCTCAAAATACTGTTATCCTACACCACTATTTCTCTATGATAAGGATAAGGAGATTTTTCTGGTGGCCACATTAAAATAATTTGTTGAATCTAATTTCTGTCCCTTCCCTATGGGGTCCTTATGGTGGGAGATCTGGCAGGGAAGATTAGAGAACTGAAAGATACCAGGTGTGATCTAAATTGCACTGCAAATGCTTTTCAAGTGAGACCATCTTGGAGAAGGCATATATTAGATTTTCTACAGATTTACTATGCTTCACAAAATATAACATTCTTCGATTACTTTAAGTACAGGTCTTCAATATGGAAAGAGCAATGAACTCTAAGTAAAACTGAGCAGTTACTTTAAGTCAGGTAAAACAAGCAGGCTATTATTTCATAAATGACATTTTAATTATCACCAGGAGGCCATTAAGAATGCACCATGGCAGTTTGCTTGGTTCCTTTTAGAAAGATAATATTGACAAACTGCTGTGAAATTGCAGTTCAGAAAACAGTATAAGTTGAGATTGGTAATAAAACACGCATTCACTTGTGTACCCTAAAGCAATGATGAACAATTTGAAGAGAGAAGACAAAGTTAAAATTATATTTTTCTTTTTTAGGGAGAGGCAGAAGAGAAACTCATTTGCAGGAGAACTGTTAGGACTGTAAATTTATTACCTATGTGAGTTACCTGATGTGTTTAGCATAGTAATAATTTGAAGTTTCAGCCATCCAAACACAAGCTACTCAATTGTCGATTGCCCTTGAATACCAATGCTGCCTTCTTCTCAAAAAAGTCCAGAAGATTGTTTTTAGTGACCTCCAGTCTGGAGTTTTCAAGAGAACAGCTTAGTTTTGGATATGGTCCTGGGTCTTAGCAAGGGTGACTGGCATAACTCCAGAACCTTCAGTCATCTTTACAAATTCCACAGCTTCCTCCCTTGGTGACCACAGGACATTAGGAAAGTTTTTCATAGCTTTCATCCAAAAATTCATGTTCCTGTTTGTTATCATGACTGGTTTTCCTGATAATTAAAACCAGTGCAAATATTCTTTGCCAGTGATGTGGGTGGTTACTCTAGATACCACAGGAAAACCATTCAAGCCAATTTACCTTTTATCTCTTTACTCTAGGAAGTACTTTTTGTATTGGTTTCCTTGGTTATTAAACTACAGGGGAAAAGCTGTGGTGACTGATTCCATGATAGATTAACCACATATAATAAAGTTCTTGAGACATCCTTTAGGCACAATACAAGTTACTTTTCTTTCCTTAGAATTTTTCCAAAGGTAAGGATATTGTTAGGATCTAGGGATCATTAGTATCTCTACGGGAAGGTGAAATGAGTCTTAAGCTGCAATTCTGTAGCCAAACAGCAGGTTCTTTTTTTTTTCTTTAAAAGAATCCTCCCCCTTGCCTTCTTCTTTATATTAATTAATTAATTTATTCAACTATTATTATTATTATTATTATCATTATTTTAAGTAGGTCCCACATCCAGCATGGAACCCAATGTGGGGCTTGAACTCACAACCCTGAGATGAAGACCTGAGCTGGGATCAAGAGTCCCACACTTAACCAACTGAAAACCACCCAGGTGCCCCATTTTCAACAAATATTAAAGAGACACTTTCTAAACCTAGATTCATGTATCTCCAAAGAGATGATGGTCTAAAGAGGAAGTAAAATGGGGCGCCTGGGTGGCTCAGTAGGTTAAGCATACGACTTCGACTCAGGTCACGATCTCACGGTCTGTGAGCTCGAGCCTTGCGTCGGGCTCTGGGCTGATGGCTCGGAGTCTGGAGCCTGCTTCCGATTCTGTGTCTCCCTCTCTCTCTGCCCCTCCCCCGTTCATGCTCTGTTTCTCTCTGTCTCAAAAATAAATAAACGTTAATTTTTTTTTTTAAAGAGGAAGTAAAATGAACACACAGATAAATAGATTATGACGAAGAAAGAAATGCCATGTTCTACATGATATCAAAAGACACTCTAGCAGCAACTCTTGAACCAGCAACTCTAGCTCAAGAAAGTACATTGAGTACACGTGTGTATCCCTGCTCCCTCTTGAAACAGACCTTATTGAAAAGAGTACAAAAAATTAAAAACAAGTTTTAATCTATAACAAAAAAAGAAGACAAAAATGAGCAATTATATCTCATTAAAATTCTGGAAAGTAGAGTGGATAGAGTGATAGTTAAGGTAATCACATATAGCCATGAGCTAATATATTAGGAAAGGGCTTCATTCAAGTGGAACAGTGAGTCTTTGCCCCGGACACCTCCAGAGAGGCTTGGAGCTCAGAGGACCCTGGGTGGATGAGACCAAGTTGACACAGGGTTCTAAAGGTAGAACTCTGGGGCACCTGGGTGGCTCGGTTGATTAAGTGTCCAACTTCGGTTCAGGTCATGATATCACGGTTTGTGAGTTCAAGCCCCGTGTTGGTCTCTGTGCAGACAGCTCAGAGCCTGGAGCCTGTTTCAGATTCTGTGTGTCCCTGTCTCTGTCCGCACCGCCCCCCCCACCGCCCCCGCTCATGTTCTTTCTCTCAAAAGTAAATAAACATTAAAAATTTTTAAAAAATAAAGGTAGAACCCTAACAATCACTTAAATCCTAGCCAAAGAAGAAAGTAAACAGAACTTTCTGATGAAAATTAGGAAGGAAATATAGGAGTTGGAGCATGAGTAAATTTCTCTAAAATGAGGCATCTGGGACCTGAAAGATTAAGTCTGGCTGTCTACCTGCTCTCCCTAAAATGAAGCTACAAATGTGTGGACAGAGACCATAGTCACTTCTCACTTTTAAATGTAACTAGGCAATGAAGAATAAGCCTTCTTTTCAGAAAAGCCTGAAACATAAGATGAGAAGAACAATGATGAGAACATAAGAATCAGTTGGTAAAATACAACACAAAAAAGATGTTGTAAACAATAAAAATCAGAGAATAAGAAAAGATTCTTGAAAATTAAATAAACATACATATATGTATATGCATATAATGGATAAAATTTAAATATATTTAATTGGAGAGTTGGGCAATATGAACAAGGAAATATCAGGGAGCAAAGAGACAAAGAGAGAGAAAATATAAGGGAAGATAAATGACTCAAAGGATCAATCCAGGAGGACCATATCTGACTAATAGGAGTTCTAGACAGAATAGTAAACATAAAGGATGAAATGTGCAAAGAAACATAAAAAAACAAATATTTTAGAGAGCTGAAAAACGATCTTCAAATGGAAAACATACATTGCAGGCCTGATGAAGACATATTTTTTTTTTAAAGTAAGGTATGTAAATCTATCATTGTGAAATTTCAGAACACCAGGACCATGGGTCAACAAACTTTCTGTTAAAGATCAAAGAATAAGTACTTTAGGTTTTGTAGACATACAGTCTCTGTCACATCCACTCTTCTCTCCTGTTACAGCATAAAAGCAGCCATAGAGAATACACAAGTGAGGGGGCATGGCTGTGTGTCATTAGAACTTCATGTGCAAAACGGGTGCTGGGCTGGGTTTGGCCTAGGGGCCATAGCTTATTGGCCCCTGACCCAAAGCAGGGAAGATGCCAAAAACATGAAAAGAATAAACAAAAATGAAAAAAACAAGCAAGTAAACAGAAAACGTGTAAAGGAATAAGTATCAGAATGGTATGAACAATACTGACTGGTAAGATAGTAGAATAGTGATCACAGTTCTGAGGAAAATAGTACCTGGGGCGCCTGGGTGGGTCAGTCGGTTGAGTATCTGACTTAGGCCTAGGTCATGATCTCATGGCTTGTGAGTTCAAGCCCTGTGTTGGGCACTGTGCTGACAGCTCATAGCCTGGAGCCTACTTTGGATTCTCTCTCCCTCTCTCTCTGCCCCTCCTCAGCTCATGCGCTTGCTCACGCTCTCTCTCTCTCTCAAAAATAAATAAACATTAAAAAAATTTTTAAAAAGCAAAGTTCTGAGGAAAATATATAGAATTATGCACCTAGTTAAACTAGCAAATGTGAGGACAAAACCTCAGACAAGGACTCAGAAATTTTACCTTGCAAATATCTTTTATGAAGAATTTACTTCAAGGTAAACTTCAGTAAGACCAAAGGGAAAACCAAAAAGAGAGAGATAGGGAAAACAAAACCAAAAATCAAAATAGAGCCCAGAAAAAAATTATATTCAACCTGTAATTAACCCTGAGTGAGGCAAGGCAACAGAAAGCATTGCAAGGATGGTATTTAGAAAATAAAAAAAAAATTTGCCTGAATATATGACATGATACGGCATTTGAAAGAGAAAAAAAATAAAGGTAAAAAAAAAGTCAAACAGTGACAGTAGAAAAATCAGTTGGAAAGAGAAAACATTTAAAGGCCAAATAGGAAAGGACACATAATTATAGCATTCTGCTTGTCTAATGAACAGAGGAATATTTGCAGGGATTGTCAGGAGAGGAAATCCTGGTCCATGCTTTGGAGACCTGTGAAAGCAAGCATTCTCTGGGGAATTGAAAGGACTTAAAGACAGTGAGAGCATAGGCTGCACACATTGTAAGTGGCCAAATCAGAGGGCCTTGGGTGACAAGCTAAAAATGTCTCATTTCCTTTTTTTTTTTTTTTTCCTTTAACTATAGGCTACTGACAGCTTTAAACACAAGTAACAAAAGTTCGGTTTCTGACACACCAGTCTGGTGTCAATAGCAGACCAGAGGCAGGTAAGAGTGAAGGCAAGGAGAACTTACATGGGGTACATGCAACTAGGGAATTCTTTTTTTTTTTTTTAAGTTTATTTATTTATTTTGCATGTGTGAGAGAGAGCACACAAGCAGGAGAGGGGCAAAGAGAAAGGGAGACAGAGAGATTTCCAAGCAGGCTCTGTACTGTCAGTGTGGAGCGCCATGCGGGGCTTGATGTGGGGCTCAGACTCACAAACCAGAAGACCACAACCTGAGCCAAAGTCAGAAGCTTAATCAATTGACCCACCCAGCCGCCCTGCAACTGGGAAATTCTATTGGCCTTTTTTTTTTTTTTCCTGCAGAACTAGATCATAGATCATGGTAACCAATAAAGTCATCAGTACTGTGCATCTTAGAGCTCTTCCATGAGCACTCTTTTAAAGATGACCAGCTCTTGTTTATTTTCCAATGGGGAGGGGAATGCAGAAAACATTATTTTGAGCTTGATATCTCTAAGAATAACATAGAAGCAGAAGATACTTGCAATGTAGTAACCAGAGGATATTTTTCAAAAGTCATGTTTTTATTATGTAGTTCCCAAACCTCCACACCTCCGGTAAATTAAATATTGTCCAAGGTCTGAGAACTTTTGTTTCTGTTTTCATTCATTATAGATTGAGAATAAATACACTAAATCTGTGATACCTAAATGATAGGGTAGCTGCTCTGGTTAAGGGTATAAATTCTCAATTTCAACCTCCAAAGAATATAGTGGATTCGGGAGTTGGGGGGGGGCAGATATCTTCATTTTTGACAGATACTTGGTAGCTTTGGCTTAAACTATACTAATAGGATTGTGTATACTTAGTCAACCTCCCTTCTTTTAATCTACCTATATCCCACTTTCCGTACATGTTCTTTGGCATTCACTCTGCTATCAGTTTGTGGAAGGAACCATGAAGTTCAGATATAAGATTGTCATTTTTAAGATAATGTCCTCACATTCTACAATATAATTCCTACCCTTTGCTATCCTGTGTTATTTAGTTTGGCATGAGACTTTGGGCAATATTTTCCATAATTTTTCTCCACCAGTTTGGTGCCATGCTGTTTGGAGTCAGAGTAAAAACAAATTATCTTAATGTGAAACTATATATAACCTGTGGAAAGGCAAATATTTAATTGTGCCTAAATTTAAAGTGGTATTTGATCTCAGTATAAAATTAGGTTCCAGAAATTGTACTGTTTTCTGAAATTATCTTTCTTTTTAAACCATCTTTGCTGGGATTTGTTTACTCTCTTATCAAGTTTAATTACTGCTTTTAAAAAGCAAAGAACTTCATGTTTCACACTCTGCTGCTTAAGCTGCTAACGAACTAGTTTCAGAAAGATTGTTGAATGTAAGTTTGACCTAGAATATAGGTATTCATTTGGTTTTTATGCATTTTTCTCAAAAGAAAACTATGCACTCAGTTCATATTTTAGCTCTTCAGTTAATGTAATGTGAATTATTTCCATTTTATTCACTGTATAGCATTGACATTCATTGAAGAAAAAGAAAAACAAAGAGAAGGATCTGTGATGAGGTACTCAAAGCTTACTGATGGGTTAGGCAAAAATAGAATCTTGGGAAGTGGACGATCCCTTACGGTGTGTCCTGACTATATTAGTAGAGGCTCTCAGACAGGAGCACATGGGGTTACAGACACTAAGATATTCTTGAGTAGAGTGATGGGTCAGAGAGTTTATTTGTCCCTAGGATTCTTCAAATCCAGAGGAATTATGACTCTAGAGTAACTTTGTAATTCAGTTCTCCTTTGGTGGCTTATGAATAGAGATAAAAAGGAATGTGCATGAATCTAGGTCAAAACCAAGAATTTTCCTTCTTAGGAAATAAGCCTCATAAGGATAGAGACATCGCCTAGTTTACTGTTGTATCAGCGGCTCATAGAACAGAACAACTGCTCAAAAAATATCTGTATTAGGAAGGAAGGAAGGTAGGAAGGTAGGAAGGAAGGAAGAAATTACACCAGTGAGTTAAGGTATTATTAAAGAAAAAGAATGAAACCCTGAAAATGAAGTATAGTTCCTTACATTTAGGTATTGACTACCAACTCACTAGTAGATTCTGATGACACAAGAAGACCTTTATCATCTAATTTTTTTTAAATTTTCATTTATTATTTTTGAGAGAGAGGCAGAATGTAAAATGCAAAGGGCAGAGAGAAAGGGAAGCACAGAATCCAAAGCAGGCTCCAGTTGAACTCATCAACTGCAATATCGTGACCTGAGCCAAAGCCAGTCGCCTAACTGAGTGAGCCACCCAGGCGCCCCCCTGCAAAATTTTCTTTAGAGATAGTAATGAATAAAACTGAAAAACTAATATCTAAGTCCTCTAACTTTGAATTCTACACCCTTTACATGAAGCTTCTGTATTTGTTAGGTCTATGTTAGTAGGAGGTATTATTATTTTTCACTTGCAATTGCTTCAAGTTTTAAAGCCATTTTTCAGGTGATATCTAGCATGCCTTTTAGCAAGTTACTAGGGCAGCCTATTGAGGAAGATTAGTAAATTAGCATCCTTTCTTCTTATTTACCAATTACACCCATAACTCTGATTTTCATCCAAATGTCATCAAGAAATCCTGATCTTGGGGCGCCTGGGTGGCTCAGTTGGTTAACCATCCAACTCTAGATTTCAGCTCAGGTCACGATCTCATCGTTCATGAGATCGAGCTCTGCATTGGGTTCTGTGCTGACAGCGTGGAGCCTGCTTGGAATTCTCTCTCCCTCTCTCTCTCTGCCCCTACCCCACACTCTCTCTTTCAAAATAAATAAAACTAGAACATTAAAAAAAAAAGAAAAAAGAAAAAGAAATCCCAATCTTGATCCAGTGTCCAATAGTGTTAACAGTGCTCAGCATAGGCATCACAACAGCCACACAGAGGGGCCTATCATATAACAGGGAATTAGAGTAGAGTATAAGTGCCTTTAGGAAATTGTACAGAGCTGTTTTAATCTATGTTGCTGCCAGAAATCTGGGTGTTTCCATGTGTGTTGGACATATGAATGTACCTCACCTGTGTATTGCAGTGGGAAAAAAAGTTGGAGAGCTACCACAATAGAGAAATGCCTATTTTAGGACACCATAAAAGTGTGAGACAAAATTCTTTAAGTAGGAATTGCTCTTAAGTTGTTGGTAGAGGAGAAGCTAACCAAAGAGATATACCTAAAAATGTACTGGTAGGAGAGGAAATAAGACTTTAATTCATTATGTAAGGTCCAACAAATTTATTCTGTAGCACTGAGTAATTCCTGGGCATACTTCAGTCTGCGAAGCACACATTTTGCTATTTTTATTTAACATTATGATATGTCCTAAGATTATCGATAACCTGATATATTTTTATAATTCTTTACACAAAATAGTTAAATTAAGTGAATTGTTCTGTGGTCTAATGACTAATTTTAGAAGATCTGGACCATGATGCTGCTGGGTTCTGACTAACTTGAAATACAGTCATAGGTACAGTGTGGCTTACCAATTCAACTCCATAAACAGAAAGCTAAAACATTATAGCTTTCTTAACCCATAGGCTTTCAATCAAAGAATCCATGCAGTAATACAAGAAACTGAGAAATAAAGGGAAAAGTAAAGATAATTCACACATCAGTAAATGGTTTAAATATTGTTAAACTTTTGAAATTCCTAAATCATTCTGACACTTCTCATCTGCATTTAACTGTAAATGCAGTTAATATTGGATAACTTGGTTTCTTAATGGTTACATTCACATTTACTTGAGTAGGGATTTGAGAACAAGCCTTTTAAAATATCAGGCTGTTTTGGTTTTGCTTGCATATATCTTTACAAGGTTCTCTTTGGCATCTTCAATCCAATATTTCTAGAATCTTTGTGATATCTAATACTCTGTTTTGCTCCCCCATACAGAATCATTCACTTGGTAAAATCTGCATACATCTATTTAATAATCAAATAAAAATAGGTATGTGACACTTCTTTATTTTTTAATCACCATATTAACTGACATAGAATACAATATAAAAACAGTATATTCTAAAAACCACTTCTAAATATTAAATATTTTGGATGTAACTGTCTTCTTAGGATTGTCTTCAAAGAATTGTTCAATGTTAAATAACTAAATTTGCTCACACATTAGTTAAAAATATATTTACTGAATGCCTTTTATGAATACAGTATGTTAGACTCTAGGGATATTGTGGTAAAGAAAATAAACTCTATGCTCTCAAAGACTGTATAGTCCAGTGGCCATGGACTTAAATAGAGACTTGCAACAAGGTATGGTGAATACAATAAGAGAGTTAAGGATAGGGGTATCCTATAGGAATGTTGGACGGTTGGGGAGAACTGCCAGGAGAAGTAGCCTGTAAGTGGAGTCCTGAAAGGTAGAAGGAATTAGTCTGGTAAAGGCATATGGTGAGGAGGTGACTATGTGAGAGGAGTCTAGGGAAAGGGAAAACAGCTATGAGAGGGTATGGCCTATTTGGAGAAATACGAGGGATTAAAACCCTATGTCTGGAGTAAAGGACATGATACTACAGAGGACAGTCAGGCCAAATAAACTGCATTAAGGAGTTTCAACTTCCCTTTGAAAGCTAGGAGGAGCTCTGAAGGATTTTTAAGCAAGGCAGTGAATAACTGGATTAGTGCTAGAGAAAGATCACTATGGTTATGGTGTGGAGAACGAAATTAGAAAGGGGCAAGTCTGGGAACACAGAAAACAATTGGGTGGTGTTGCTTTTGATTTGGATAAAGACTGTGATCACCTATAAAAAAATCAAGCTGTAGGGAAGTGGGACTGGAAAGTGGACAGATTGAAGGAATAATTTAAATAGAACTATGAGGTTATAGTGTTTGCTTATTTGGAGGAAAGGATACACCAAAGTTGACAGACATACATTTCTGGCTTGAGATACTAGCTACCATTCTAGATACAGATGAGTACCCCAGAATAGGTTTGGAAGATGAGGAGCTACTTTCAAACATATAGAGTTGAATTTTTATGGAACATCTAAGTGGAGATGTCAAGAACACATTAGATTCATGGGTCTGGACTTTAGGAGAGAGAATGTGGGCTGAAAAATGTAAATTTGGTACAATTAAATGAATACAAATTTTACATATAACAGGTAAAGTACTGAAATATTAGTGTTTCAGGCACTTGTAGGATATGACTTTGTACTTGAACACCACTAAAATCTATTCAAGTAAAAATCAAGTTTTGGAAATGAAGGCTTCTATATGGCTATTCCTTTTATGATTTGTATAAAATTTTATTCCCTACCTTTTCACTATCCATTTGTACTTTTGTATCCTTTGAAGACACATTTTCACCTTCATTAAAATTATTTCCATATCTGTATAAAAAGCCGTTCATGATCTATCATAGGAAGTAAACCAGAAACTCCCTAATCCATTGGAGATTACCAATGGATTACCATTTCATCCTTCTCCTCAGTCTCTTTGACAAATATCCAGAGCCCAAGAGCTAAGAGAGACTAGAATTAATAAAATAGATAAGTTTGAACTAATGTAAGAATTTTATAAAGTCAATAATACTGACTTTTAACATTTTAATTTCTACCAAAGCAATGTAACTATTTCTTTCACTCTATTCTTCCAGTGAACAACAGCACTTACCTGTAAACTCAGATGTAGTCATCTAGAACCTCTAGACTTGGAAAGAATTCTGCAATATGCCCTGTCTGACTTCCAGTAATTCCTATACCTAGGTCTTAGGTTCACTTCTAACTTGGCATCTTGAGTCTTTCCCCAGAACGACACTGTCAGTTGCACAGACAGACCATGTTACCCACATCTACAGGGAGGAGAAGACTTCACTCCTGTTGTCACAGGGCATTTTCTGAGCCCTGCATTTCTCAGAGAAATTCTTTCATATGAACTTTGAAATTGTGTCTCTTCTTGTACAGAATACAGAATTATCCACAGAAGTTGAAGAGTCAATCAGTATCCTTTAAGCAGAATACTTACATGCCTAACATTCATTCCTAACTCCTCAATGCCATAGAATATCTTTTTTATAAGTATCTGGGCAACTCCTTCAAAGGTGTTATCATCCTATCTTAATAATATTTTAAATTTACCTAAATACATGGATAATTAAATATAATTTTATCTTCAATGCCCTACTACAATTAGAATAGAGGAATAAAGAAAGAAAGGGGGGAAAAAGGAAAGGAGAGAATAGCAGAACAAGGATTGCAGCACAGTTTAAGAAGAAAAACAAAGATGGAGGAGAGTTAATGGACCTTAGCAGAAATAAGAAGCAGAAATTTAGAGCCTGCAAAAAATTATCAAAGAGGATCAACCAATACATACTACAGACCCCCCGAAGGTAGCTGGGCTTAACTGAAATACACAGTTAAACAGAAGTTTGCTCAATGGAACTCTGGACTTGTCACCTTCTTTCCCTCACTTGGAGCACCCAGAATATAAGAACTAGGCATGAACTCCCAGGCAGAAGACGTTGATACTCTTTTCTGGAGAAAATGAAAGGCCATAGGGGAAGACTTACCAACACTGAAGTTTGAAGATGCTTCTCTTTCTCCTGCAAAAGCACCAGGCTACTGGCCATTCCCCCTAAACAAAGCCTACCAGTCAGCAGCCCTCTTCCCTAACAGGGAGAAGAGTAAGACCTCTAAAGTATGTCTCACTGCCTCATATTGGAATACACACAGCCAAGAATCACTTGGTCTGTGTAGAAACCTCCAAGATCTCGCGACCAAAACAAACAGAAAAGTAGAACCTGGGGAAGGAGAGACTGTTTTAAGAACAGAAGAAAAGTGTTTTAAAATATGGATGCTATATCCAAGAAATAAAAACATAATATCATACAAAAGAATGATCAACAGATTGAAACAAGAAGGGGAAAAAGGAACCTATAAATCATCCTATGGGTTTGTGTCAAAAATAGTATCCACCAGCATTTTGCAAAATTATTGGTGCATTTGAAAAAGTCAGCAATATATAATTAGAAAATTAAGCCAATGGTAAAATGAGGCAATTATTAATTCATGAAAGAAGATACATAAAATCAGTGTAACTCTTGTTTCAAGAGTGAATAATACTTATATAATCATAACAAAATAAATCATGAGTGAATTTAGTAAAAAAATGTCATTACCTATGAGGGGATGAGAAAGATATAGGGTATGTGGGGGGGGGGTGTATGTGGTGTGTAAATGAAAAAGAGAGCTAAAAATTCACACACACTAGATAAAGAATCAAAATATAATTTCTGAAATAGATAAACCAACAAAAAGGAGTACACGAACATTATTTTAAAATATGTAGTCACATATCAGATTGAATTAATAAGTAAGTTAAAAGTGATGATCTTGAAGGAGGAGAATGTAGGTTGGTGACAGGTATAGTAAAATACTCTTGTTATTAAATATTGGCCTTTTAGTGCTACTTGACTTTTAAAATATGTTCATACATTACTTTGTCAAAATAAAATAAAGTAAAATATATTTATCTAGCAATACTTTATGGCAAGATGCAAATTTAATTCTTGAATCTGATTCATCCCTCTTATATTGCAGAGTAAAGCAAATGTGTATTTCAATAAACTCTTTCATAAATATAATCCTGTCAGTGGTCTCAAAGACTTAAAAATGTGGGTTTTGGGGCAATTATTCTTCATCATTTTTTTCACAAGAATATTCTTGGCATTCTTTCTAAAATTCACCTGCTGAGAACCAGCATTTCATATGTTTTGCACAAAAGGTCTTAGAAGTCCTGTCTGCCCCATCTCAGGAAATTTTGAGTGTTTAAGATAATGCAAAAATCCTATTTTCCTTTAGTACTTTGGAACATCTTTAAGATAGATTCAAATTCTACAACCTTACTGGGTGCTAATGTAATTTCAACTTTAAACAATTTTAATGGCTGAATGTTTTGGGCAATGATATCTCCCCTTCATCCCCTACACAATCACTTTCTCTAACTTTCCTTTTCCAAAGCAAAGAAGTCCATATCTTTACCCTTTGCAAAGTAGCCTATGAAACATAGTGACAGACTTTGAAGGATTTACATTAGCAAAACAAACAAAAAAATACAACCAAAAAATATTAAGTTTGAATCGTTTATCATTTGGGCTTGTTCCTGTCCACATATAATATGGTACAAAATATGGTACATATATAATTGGTACAAAAGCTGCCTTTTTGTATTAATAAGGCAGGTGAATCAGATTTCTACCTAGCTGAATCTCTTAGATTTGAAAATGAGGAATCATCAGTAGAATCTGTTCCACGATCAAAGCTGCATGGGAAGTTCCACTACCTAACTCTTACAAGGATTTGAAAAGTAAATCTACTATACTCCAGCTTTTTGAACCCAAATTCTGGAAGGCTATAATATTTTTTTTTCTTCTCTCCCTCCTTTCTTTTCATATATTGTAATTGCTAGAAAATCAAAAACCTTTCTCTCCTTTTGGAAGATTTCTTGTCTTGAATACTTTGAAGGAAGTCTTTGTGAACATTTGATTTAGTCTCCACACTCAAAACTGAGTGGAGACACTATATCTAAGGGCATTTTTGTTTAAATCTAAGAGGACATTCACAAAAATAAGACAAAAAAGGGATGAGAAGTACAGGCAGAGTGACATATATAAACTTGGCAACATCAGCAAAGAGCCAGAGCATATGATTATGGGAAATGGGGAAAAAAATAACTTCCTATGGAATGCTTTTTTAACACTTATTTTGATGATTTAAATAGATAAACCTTTCTATCAAAAACATTTTTAGAAAAAAAAATAACCTACATATAGGTTAGGAACATCATTTTTAAAAGGAAAGTCATATCACATAGATTTTGTTCACCAAATTTCATTTATTCTTTGCTTTCAGTTTTAGAAAAGGAGTTGCAATTAATTTATTAACCAAGAATTACAATAATGAAGAAAATTAATGGTGATTTTAAGAGCAATCTGATCAAAGCTTTAACTCTCTGATTTTGAAAAGCCAGCTCCTTTAACAATAAGCAATCCCAGGCACTGGTTACTAGGTGTAGGGACTCAATCTTTCAGTCATCAAAGACCTCCTGTATTTTTTCTAATTAAACTGACAGAAACACTGAGGAGTGCCAACAAAGCCGATAATGAAAAGTACTGAATCTTTTACAAAATTTTGAACTGAACAAGGCGTAGTATCTGGCTCAAAGGCAAAAGAAATATTAATTTTTTAACACATGATTAACTTAAATGTTTTTCTTAAAGGAGCAAGTAATGACAGGAGATGCTCTAATATAGGTTCCTCCTAATTTAAAAAATGAGTTTGCTGCCTTCCAGCTCTGTTAGATGTCTACTCTGGAGAAATCTTACCTAGGCTGGTGACTTTGATGTCATTTCTGATGAGACAATAAGACCTGTATGAAGGCCATTTTGAAAGAAAGGGACCTCAAAATGCACTAAAAAATCCAAAAGGTGAAGCTTTTTACATTTAGGGCAATTCTGGCAGATAACATTTCTATTTTCTTAAAAAAATACAAAGAAATATATAAAACTTATGAGACTTATTCATTCAAATGGCTAATATTTATTGAATATCTACTGTGTGCCGGGTAGTGTATTAGGCACCAGGAATACAATAATGATCAAAACCAGAAACAGTTCCTGACCTTGTGCAGCTTATGGACTGCTAAGGTAGATTGGTACCAATGAAATAACACAAAAATTAATGTATAATGACATTCAATATGTAGATATATAGATATCCAGAGAAATAAGATTGATTACAGTATTCCATGGCTGCATTGTAGACTAAAAGAGTTAGGAAAGGTTATTTGAAGAAGTGACCCTTGAGTTGGTGTCTAAAGGATGAGTAGAATTCAACTAGAGCCAAGAACTATTGGAGAGAGGAGAGTGTGGGTAGGAAAAGTTCTTTAGAGAAAACACTAGGTAAGATTATCCTGAGGTGTCAGGCACCAGTGCATTTCAAGGAATGAAAGAAGGTGGCTGAAATATATTGGTGGGCAGGGAGAGCACTGGGAGATCAGATACTCCAGAGATAGATAGGAACTAGAATCCTAAGTAGATTTTGGTCTCCCCTGCCCTTATTATTAATTTGTTTGATTGACTACCTTTTTTTTTTCAACGTTTATTTATTTTTTGGGACAGAGAGAGACAGAGCATGAACGGGCGAGGGGCAGAGAGAGAGGGAGACACAGAATCGGAAACAGGCTCCAGGCTCTGAGCCATCAGCCCAGAGTCCGACGCGGGGCTGGAACTCACGGACCGCGAGATCGTGACCTGGCTGAAGTCGGACGCTTAACCGACTGCGCCACCCAGGCGCCCAGATTGATTACCTTTTATCCTTATCCTGACCCCTATTATCTCACACATATACTATGGACAAATATTTTAATGTATCGAGTGGAAATTTAGTCATTGAAGTAACATTTATTGAGCATTATCTTTGTGCCAATTATCACTCAAGGAATTGAGAAAATAGTAGAGAACCAAATAGATTAAAATCCTTTATGGAGCTTACATTTATAATGAGGTAGACAGAGAAATAATGACATAAACAGGCAAAACCTAAGTTGGTTGGATGTTAAGTGCTAAAAATAAAAATAAAGCAGGGAATGGGAGCAGGAAGTATAAAAAACATACCTTGTGTTTGAATATATCCTTGCTGATACTCATTGTTGTTTTGTATGAATACATTTTAAGTCATGAAAACGGCATTGTGCTAGAGAACTTATTTAGTTCCTTATTTTTTCTACTTAGAGCCCTGTTCTTAAGATCCTTCATGTTACTAGGAGTACATGGAATCTGTTGTTTCTGTTGCATAATATCCCCTGTGTTCCCATCACATTTTATGTATATATACTCCCAATGATGCAAAACCAGATTGCCTCCATTCCTTATTCTAAGCCATGGACCCACAGATTTTTCTATGTGTGTCTGTGCATGTGTGTTGGTAGGGAGAGTGTCAGTGAAAGAGAAGGGGGGCTGGCTTTGCATTTTGAAAAAAAAAAACACTGGGTGCAGTGTGAAAACTGGGCTGGAGAGAGTACATGATGTATGTAAGGAGACATTACAGGAATCCGAGAAGAAATAATGCATCTTAGATGAGGTGGTAATGGCGGAACTAAGAACAAATGGGAGGATTCAGATGATGTTTAGGAAGTAATGTCAATTGGCCCTGGTGATAGAATGGATATGGAGGTGAGGGACAAAGATATTTCAAGAGTGACCCTTGGCATTCTAATTTAGGCAAGTGGATGGATAAAGAGTTATCCACCAAGAGAGTGAACACTGTAACATGATCCTTTAAAGAGAACAATTATATGGACCTAACACTGATTAATATATAGAATCACATAATGAAATATTCTTTGACCATTCTATAAAGTGACAATTCACTGAATACGTATATATATCCTACTAACTTTGCTAAGAGTTTAAAAGACAAGTAGAGAGGGGCGCTTGGGTGGCTCAATCGGTTGGGCATCCGACTTCGGCTCAGGTCATGATCTCACGGTTCGTGGGTTCAAGCCCCATGTCGGGCTCTGTGCTGACAGCTCAGAGCCTGGAGCCTGCTTTGAATTCTGTGTCTCCCTCTCTCTCTGCCCGTTCCCTATTCATGCTCTGTCTCTCAAAAATAAATAAACATTGAAAAAAGTAAAAAAATAAAATAAAATAAAACAAAAGACAAGTAGACCAAAAACTGGCAGCCAAAATCTAACCCTATAATTACCATGATGAAAACCAAAAGAGGGCACAGATACAAAGCATACTAAAGTCTGTTTGGAGGTGAATAGAACTTTACCAGGCTGACCCTGGAGGAGAACAGAGGGAAATCCAAGCATAAAAGTATATTAGTGTGGATGACTGTAATATTTTAGAGCAACTTTAAGGACTTTATGTTTTCTGGAAAGGAATTAGTGAAGTGGAGGCTGCCAGGGATGAGAGGGACCATATTCTATAACATAGAAAGAATTTTATGGAGGAGTTGATGGAAGCTATTTGAGCAGAGAAGTAACCCTTATAGATTTGAATGTTAGATTACTCTAGCACCAAGAGAAAAAAGCCAATAAGGACACGTTTGGTGTTCTCTGAGATGGTTCCGATGTGAACAATGGCAAGGACACCGGGAATAGACAAGAGGGGACACATTACAAGGATGTTGTTTAGGGGTTAGTATTGAAAGAACCAGGTGATGGCTCGAATTTGTGGGGAATCAAGGGTGACTCCTACATTTCCGACTTGGGCAATTGTATTAATAGGTATGATATTTACTGATATTGGGATTACAGGTGGGACAGAAGTTTTGAGGAGGCGATGTTCTCAAGTTAGGAGAATTTTAGTCATGTTTCTTTGAAGGACAACCCAGATAGAGGCTATATTTATGTTCAGTCCCAGGAATTAGGTCTGGGTTGGGGATACAGATTTAAGAGTAGGTTTATGTGTAGACTGAGAAGTAAAATAATCAAGACTAACCAACTTCATGAGGGACCAGGGAGAACAATAAGTGTAAGCAAAGATGAGTAAGACAGAATGGGCAAAGATAATAAGAGAAGAGAAGAACCAGGAAGAGTAAAAGAGAAAGAGAGGGAGGGAGAGAGAGAATGAATATATGGTATTCTATATATATTCTCTAAATATATAAACATTTTCTAAAATGTTACACTGGCTTATCTCTTTTACATATGAATTCAATTTATCTTTGCATATGATGGCTTACTTTTAACAAAGAATCCAGGTTTATAGTGTTTGGATTTTATGGCATCAATAAAGTTTTAATATATAGTTAAAATGACTGCTCTATAAAATTTCCCCTTGTCTTGCAGTTTACATGCCCTTGTATTCAGCTTAACATACCCCTCCCA
This sequence comes from Prionailurus bengalensis, assembly GCF_016509475.1. Classification (NCBI taxonomy): domain Eukaryota; kingdom Metazoa; phylum Chordata; class Mammalia; order Carnivora; family Felidae; genus Prionailurus; species Prionailurus bengalensis. The sequence continues at coordinate 82,347,232 of NC_057348.1, forward strand.
AAACTTCCTTCACATTTTCTGCTTTCTTTGCATCTGTTTTTCACATATATGTGGGCTGTTTGTTCTATCAAAAAAAAAAAAGATTTTACCATTTCTAATTTAAAATTTTACTCTCTTCCTCATCCTTTATACATATTTGTAAATGTAGAACAGATTTTCCAAGGTCTGACAAGATCTTGGATACTAATGGAATTAATTATATTAACAATAATAACCCAAATGTTACTGCTTTTTTAACATACCTCTACTAGGACCTTTGTCCTCTGACAAGTGCCTCTAATAGTGCAGCTGGGCAGGATGTTACTTCTTGTCCGTCCAGCATTTTAACCCCTTGTCTCTGTTTAAGAAGTCCATCATTGTGTGAACATTGTGTGAATAAGGATGCTGTTTCTCATTCCAGAGGTATGAAAGAAAAATCTCTCCAAACTCTGGCAGCTAGGGTGCAGACACATGGCCTAATCTCAGTCAATCAGACACTCTTTCTGAGCATTTCAAATCTGGACAGATTAACCTAAAGAAGCAGAGAGAGATGAAAAAGTGTTCCGGTGTCCAGTGGTAGGGTCCAGTTCCAGGGTTGGCAGTGCTTGAAGCTGTCGGAAATCAGAGATACCTAACAGGGTTCTCCCTCTGTATTAAATATCCTTTGCATGAAAACTGCATCATATACTCCATCTCATTAGTAGTCAAATGATCCTTGATGTTAAGTGACATTTAGCATTTTTTCATATACCTGTTTGCCATTTGTATGTTTTCTTTGAAGTAATGTCCTTTTAAGTCCATAGCCCATGTTTTAATTGGGCTATTAGGGTGTTTTTTTCCTTGTTTTTATCATTTGAAATTTAGGAATTCCTTATATATATTTTGGAGATTAACAAAGACCTGCTTCCAGTGGCTGTTTATTGATTACTCTGAGGCAGGTACTGTGGGTTCTAGGACTACAAATATAAATAAGAGACTCTCCCTGAATCAAAAGGCTTAAAGTCCAGTTGAAATGACTACAATAGAGTTTGATTAAGTTAATAAACCTGTGTTCTCTTTCTCTGGTTTCTTGTCTTCAAGAAATACTTATTGCTCCTTATATAGACATTTTTTTCTTTTTACTTTTTGACCCCCTTCACCAATTCCCCCCACTCTCACCCCTGGCAACCGCCAATCTGTAGTCTATTTATGAACTTGTTTGTTTTTGTTTTTGTTTTAGAGTCCATATATAAGAGAGATCATAGAGTGTTTCTCTTTCTCTTCAGTTAGCATAATGCCATTGAAGTCTACCCACATTGTTGTAAATGGCAAAACTCAATTCTTTTTTTACAGCTGAATAATATTCCATTGTATATACAGCTGACCCTTGAACAACATGAGTTTGACTGCATGGGTCCACTCACATGTGGATATTTTTCAAGCAATATATTGGGAAACTCTTTGGAGGTTGTGACAATTTGAAAAAACTCTCAGATGAACTGTGTAGCCTAGAAATATCAAAAAAATTAAGAGAAAATTATCTCTTTTGTAATTGGAGAAACTGTGTATCAGTCTATCATCACAGGTTTTTTTTTAATATAACATTGTTTCCAACACTCTGTTATGAATATGACTGTGATACTGCATGTCATAAAAATTTTATAATGATTCATTCACTAGTGAATAGGCTAAGCTACTGTGAAACAATTTTATTGATTACGCTAGGCCACCATAAAGCAATCCTATTGTTGCTTCTTTGTTATCAATGCATGAAGCATTATACTTAGAAATAAAGGTAATTTTTTTCACATTATCTTTTTATTTTGGATATCTAGTGTCAGGAACACAAAGTGTTTTGTATTATATAAGAAAATATTGATGTAGGTACTGACAGACAATTCATTTTATAAACATGATGTCAATTTATGGTATTGATAAATACAGTACAGTACTGTAAATGCTTTTCCTCTTCCTTGTGACTTTCTTAGTAACATTTTCTTTGCTCTAGAACACTTTGTTGTAATAATATGGTATGTAATACATTTGACATACAAAATATGTATTAATCAACTGTGTTATCAGTAAGGTTTCTGGTCAACAGTAAGCTATTAGTAGTTAAGGTTATGAGAAGTCAAATGTTATATGTGAATTTTCAACTGCATGGGGGGTTGGCACTCCTAACCCCCAATTGTTGAAGGGTGAACTGTCTATGTCACAATGTCTTTAGCCATTCATCTATCCACGAGCACTTAGGTTGTTTCAATATCTTGGCTACTGTAAATAATCCTGCAATAAACATGGGGGTTAATGTATCTTTTTGAGTTACTGTTTACATTTTCTTCAGAAAAATACCTAGAAGTGGAATTGCTGGACCACATAGTAATTCTATTTTTAATTTTTTTGAGGACCCTCCATACCGTTTTCCATAGTGACTTCAGTGTAACCAACAGTGCACGAAGGTTCCCTTTTCTCCACATCCTTGGCGACACTTACTATTTCTTGTCGTTTTGTTAACAGCCATTCTAGCAGGTGTTAGATGATATTTTATTGTGGTTTTAAATTGCATTTCCCTGGTGATTAGTAATGTTGAACATTTTCTTATGTGCCTGTTGACTGATTTGTATGGCTTCTTTGGAAAAGTGTCTATTCAGATATTTGCCTATGTTGTTGTTGTTGTTATTATTTCCTATTGAGTTGTATGAGTTCTTTATATATTTTGTATATTAGCCCCTTATCAGATATATGATTTGCAAATATTTTCTCCCATTCAGTAGATTGACTTTTCACTCTGTTGATTGTTTCCCTTGCTGTGCAGAAGTTTTTTGTTTGGTGTAGTTTAGTTTTTTTGTTTTGTTTTGTTTGTTTTGTTTGTTTTGTTTGTTTGTTTGTTTTCTTTTGTTTGTTTTGATTTGGTTGCCTGGCTTTTGGTGTCGGAGCCATGAAATCATTATGAAGATCAATATTTTGAAGATTTCCCCCTATGTTTTCTACTCATAGTTTTATGGTTTCAGGTCTTATGTTTAAGTATTTAGTCTATTTTGAATTTACTTTTAGGTAAGGTGTAAACTAATGGTCCAAATGTATTTTTTTGCACGTGGACATCCAGTTTTCCCAGTACCACTTGTTGAAGAAGCTATTCTTTTCTCATTGTATATCTTGGCATCCTTGTTGAACATCAGTTGAACGTAGATGTATAGATTTATTTCTGGACACTCTATTCAGTTCCATTGGTCTGCATGCCTGTCTTTATGCCAGTACCATACTGTTTGATTATTTAACTTTGTAATATAGTTTGAAACAATGAAGTGTGATGCCTCCAATTTTGTTCTTTTTTCTCAGGATTGTTCGGCTATTTGTGGTCTTCTCTGGTTCTACATGAATTATAATTATTTTTTTTCTATTTTTAAAAAAATGCTACTGGAATTTTGATAAGAATTGCATTGAATCTATAGATCTCTTTGAGTAGTTTGGATGTTTTAATTATATTAAATCTTCCAAACCATGAATATGGAATATCTTTCCATTTGTTTGTGTCTTCTTTAATTTTTTTCATTAATGTTTTATAGTTTTTGGTATGTAAGTATTTACTTCCTCACTTAAGTTTATTCCTAAGTATTTTATTATTTTTGGTGTTATTGTAAATAGAATTGTTTTCCTAATTTCCTTTCAGATAGTTTGTTGTTGGTAGAAAAAAAACCCAACCTGGTTTTTGTATATTATTTTACCAAATTCATTTATTAGTTCTAACAGATTTTTTTAATGGAGACCTCAGAGTTTTCTGGATAAGAACATGTTGTCTCCAAACAGGGACAATTTTATTTCTTCCTTTCTATCCAGATGCTCATGCTTTTGATTTCTTAGGCTCAACATAGATACTGGTCTACTGGGTCTCCCAAACTGCAAGGAACACAGATTAAGATCTTCTTTTCATCTGAGGTAATGAGGGCTAATTACTCTTCATCCCTCCACTTTGGTGGTGGTGGAGTCATAGCATAACTTTTTCTTCACAAACCCTTTCTCTCTGTTTCTCAACCTCTTATCCTTCTCAGCCAGCTTCTTGGCACTTACTGAGAAGAATCCTACTGGTTTGGGATCCCGCTGGTTTGGGATCCAATTACTTTACTTTCCTGGGCTTCAGTGTCTTCATCTACATAATGAGAATAATAATTAGGTGGTACTTTATAGAACCACGTGGTCCTACAGAGCTTTATAGGTTCCGGTGATGATTAAATGATTATATATCTCTGTATCTACTTATCTACATATATTTGAATAGAGCCCAACATACAGCAAAGGTTTCTTATTGCTATTTTCATCATCATCATTATTATTGTCATTATTAGTTGCTATTGTATCTTAATGTCTCACTTGAAATTTCCAATTTTACATTCTTTAATCCCTGGTATGACTATGTTGATTTACACAATAAAATATTTTTGGTGGGTAGTTAAAGATATGTGAGGCACTTACAGCTATGCAAAGAGAAATTTAAGAAATATTATTTTGAAATCATAGTAGGTATATAATACTAAACTTGAGGAAATAACCACTTTTTGTCCTTATTATCACCCCTGGTCTCTCCTTGCTAGTTTACTGGTTTTGAGGGAAGACATGCTGACTTAGTCAGCTTTCTAAAGGCTGAGTCCTAGTGACTACTCAGTACAGAGTTGGCTGTGTGGACAGTATACCTGTACTGCACACTGTAGGCTGGAAGAACTGTTAAAGGGCATCAAGCTCAATCACTTGAATTTCATGGTATACAATGGAGGCCCAGAGGGTTGAATGTTAGCTAGAGTTCTTGTCAAACATTTGCTCCAAAACATTGGTTCTAGGGAGGTCTTAACAGAGCTCCATTACAATTAGTTCCATAGTCTAGCAAGTTTGAAAGTGCCCAGAAATACAAATTTAAACAGGTTTCTTTATTGCAGGACTTCTCAAATCTTTAAAATACAAATTTGTAGAGGCACCTGAGTGGCTCAGTCAGTTAAGCGTCCGACTTTGGATTTCAGCTCAGGTGATGGCCTCATGGTTTGTGGGTTCGAGCCCAGCATCAGTGTCCACACTGACAGTGTGGAGCCTGCTTGGGATTCTCTCTCTCTCTCTCTCTCTCTCTCTCTCTCTCTCTCTCTTTCTGCCTCTCCCCTGCGTATGCTATCTCTGTCTCTCTCTCAAAAAAAGTTTCTACTTAAAAAAAAATAAAATTTGTAATATAAATCTTTCAAGGAGGATATGGTAGACAGTATTCTATATTTTCCAAACTCGTTTGACCTCAGAATGTTTCTTCCCTTTTTGTGGGTGAGGATGGAATTTTACTCTCCTGTGTTCTTTTGAGTACATGTGAGTATACACTGGTTTAGAATGATGGGATATTATGGTGGGAAGGAGCTTAATAGTCACAGAGACACAACTAGAAGAGCAGAGGCTTGGAGCCAGTCATCTAGTTATGGAAAAGAAAATGAGAGCAAAACAAGACCTTGCATTGACTGAATATGGGAAAACATTATTCCAAGCACAAACTCAGTGTCAAATAATGTTGGAAACATTTTCAAATTTTCCATTTACTATCTGAGAGACTTCCTACAAGTTACTAAACATCTTTGAGCTTCAGATGCCTCCTCTGTAAAAATGATTAAAATAATATTTTCATTAAAGAAACGTTGTGAAAATTATAGTTTATGCAAAGCATGGTCCTAGTGTATTAGTCAGGGCTCTCCAGAGAAACAGAGCTAATGGAATATATAGGCCTAAGAGTCAGGAGCATCAAGGGGTAGGAGAAGATCATTGTCTCAGCTCAGTAGGGTGGAAAGCATATTCAATATTCCTCAACATTTTTGTTCTACTTAGGTCTTCAATAGACTGGATGATGCCCATGCACACTGGGGAAGGCCATCAGCTAGACTTTGTTCACCAATTCAAATACTCATCTCTTCTGGAACACCTTCTTAGACGTACCCAGAAACAATGTTTAACCAGATATCTGGGCAACCCATGGCCCAATCATGTTGACACAAAAAATTAACCATCACATCTAATATTGTTTTTGATGTTTTGATGTTGTAGTTATTTCAGTCTGAATATTTATCCATGAGTGTATCCCATTTAGAACAGCACTTCCACGAGATGCCTTAGCGCATGTTTGGCAACCTCAGCAACTATTTACCAATGCGTTCAGTTTATTTTTGCACCAGCCCTGGTTATATTAGAAAGCATTTCTTTACATGAAGCCACAGTCTTTGTCTTTTTATCTATTACTTGCCCAGTTCTACTCCTTAAGGTCACTCAGAACAAGTCTCATTTCTCTATCATGTGTAACTCATCAGTCAATTAAATACAGTGCTCATGCTGTCCTAAAGCCCTCCCAGTAAAGGCCCAAACCCAAGTTCATGGCAAATCCAAGAACAGCATTTGCACTTGCAATTCCTAGGCCTCAACTGCATACTTGGACAAATAACTCTGCCTTTTCTGGAGCACAGTGGATCCCTAGCAAGGCTTTGGTTTCCTGGAGCACTGCAATTCTTCTCTGGCTATCTTCTATATTTTAACACATTTTGAGAAACTTGTTTTTTGCTGCAAATGAGGACATATTCTATTTCCGTGTTGTTTGTCAAAATATGTGATGGACATAATGGTATGGTTCAGTTGACATCAAAGAGATCAGGACTTTCTAGAACACACAAGTGCAGCCTGGGATGCAAACAACTCTATCAGTCACTCAGCTCTGAAGATTGCACTATCGTAGTACTATTTAATTGCTTCAAGCATACTGTCAACATTTCTTGCACTTGAAAGTGGATTGCTAGCACACACACACAAAATCAAATGACTGTTCTACAACTTGAAATCACCGTGCCTTGGTGAGGCGTGTCAAAGTCCATTCTCTCTCTAACAACTTGACTGTCCCCTTCTCCCAGCAGCTCCCTTCCTTACCCAAACTCTAGCTTCTCAATCTGCTGTCTCAATACTTTCATGCTCATATTTAATGCATTTTGTTACCTTTGACAAGACCTTGATCAATATTTTGTTATTTTGAGGCAGCTGTGATCTACTTTCATTCACTCTTGGGAATGCATCTTTACTGTCCTATATGATTTCTATTTTTACTCTTGTTTCTGAAAAATAGATGCCATGAGGATGCATTTTTTCATTAATACTAGAATTATGTAAAATTTAAATAAAACATGAAAAGCAAAACTACTTTGAGTAATTGGAAACCCATGTTGAGGAATATAAATAATTCTATTAAATAATATTTCTGAGTCTAATTGGATAATAGGAAGTTACCAAGAAGCAAGTGTGGACTCAAATTGTATATAATAGAATTAAATCAATGATAATTGTGAGGATACCCAAGAATAGAAAATTATAAGCAACAAGAATACAGAGGATGTGATTAACCAAAATGAGAATGAGTATTTATAGGGTATGGTTTCAAAATGAACTAAAATGTCAAATTAAAGAATAAAATAAGAAAAAAATAATAAATGAAAATAAGGTTCATGTCTTTCTGTGTTATTAATATGTTTATATACTCAGAGACTATTATTTTTATTCCCTCTCGCAATAGCCTCCTAATTACTACTAAGAAGACCTGCCTAGATAAAAGGATGAGGATTGGAAGATTAAAGAACAATATAGAGGAAAATGTTACATATTATATATTGAATTATATGTATATGATTTAATTTATTAAATGATAAAGAGAATATGAAGTAAAATATTAATTGAAATTATTAGTTCCACTCAGGCAAATATTAAGTATGTATGACCTGTTTGATAAGAGGGCAGATTCCGATATACCACTGGGCTTACTGAATTACAGAAAAAGTGGTGAATCAGGGTAAATTACATCAGTTTTTTAGCATATACCATGCCAAACCACACAACTTATTTCAAACAACACACTCATGTTTATGCTCATTTCTAGGGCAGAGTTGTTTCTTATACAGGACAGAGAAATCATTTTAGTTAAATTTCTGCTATATTCAACAACAAGCCATTATCTCATGGGAACATTCATAAATATTGTCTCCATTATTCTCATTGTTGCTACCTATAGCTTACTGGTTTAAAAGAAAAAGAAAGTATTGAAATGTAAGAGCCAAAACCAAAAAATAAGACCAACTGAAGTATAAAATGTAGTATATTCCAACAGGGGAAGATTTTTAGAAAAAATAAAGTAGGAATATAGCAGGAATATAAGATACCAATTGTCAGGAGAAACCAAAGGATAAATAAAGAAAGAATAAAGAAAGCAAATTCACAGTGAGTTTTTGGTAGAAACAAACCACTTGAAAGGTAAGTAAAATAATCTAAGTAATATTCCATTATATATATATATATATATATATATACACACACACACACACACACACACACACACACACACCACATCTTCTTTGTCCATTCATCAGTTGATGGACAGTTGGGCTGTTTCCACAATTTGACTATTGTAGACAATGCTGCTATAAACATCGGGGTACATGTATTACTCAGCCATAAAAAAGAATGAAATCTTGCCATATACAACAACATGGATGGAGCTAGACAGTATAATCCTAAGTGAAATAAGTCAGTCAGAGATTGATAAATACCTTTTGATTCATGTGGAATTCATGTAGAATTTAAGAAACAAAACAAATGAGCAGAGGAAAAAAAAAAGAGAGAGGCAAACCAAGAAACAGACTCTTCACCATGGAGAACAAACTGATGGTTACCAGAGGAGAGGTGGGTGGGGGGTGGTGGTGGACAATGGAAAATAGGTGATAGGGATTAAGGGGTGCACTTGCTGTGATGAGCACTGGGTGATATATGGAAGTGTTGAATCACTATATTGTCACCTAAAACTAGTATTACACTGTATGTTAACCAAATGAAATTTAAATAAAAACTTAAAAAATAAATACATAAATAAAAAATCTAAATTGTGAGAAAATGAAAATATGACAGGAGCCAAATAAATTAAAAGAAAACAAACAAACAAATAAACAAGGAGAGCACTAAAATGGCAGGGCCATTAACATGAAGGAAAATGTGATAATACAATGGGGCAAGACAGTTTACCAGTGTAAAATATCTTTAACTTCTGATTAATATGTTTTGCTTCTAAGATGAGTATATATAATACTCTAAATGTCAATTTTTCATGAAAACAAACCAAGGTGTTGATATAGTATTTCCTTCCCAGATGGAGCCTTTGAGAAAGTGGCCTGTACCTATCACTCCTTAAGATCGTTGGGTGACAGGTGACTACCTCAAAGAGGTGAAAAAAAGACAACATACTATTATGCTAATATTAAAAAAAATAAGTGGATGAATTTTACATTTGCATTTTATTGATACATTAATTGTAACAATTTGGTAATGCACCAATAGTTTTATAGATTTATTTTAAGTCTAGCATATTTATTAGTTGCTTTGCAAATATACAATGCATAGGATTTCTGACAAAAAAAATGACAAATATTAACAAAGACAAATAATATGTAGTTTCTAACTTCATTATAATTGGAAACTAGTCATTTTTCGTAAGTATATTCATATACACTTAGAAAACGTTTTGGGTATTTAAGAACATCATGTCTGTTTGCATTTACAGAACGTGCTTATAAATTAATTATTGAGGCAATTTAATCATGTGTAAATTTGAATATAATTTTGAACACATATTATAAATTGCTTCTAGACAGAAAATAGCTAAAATATTTCATCCCATTTGCTTGGCATTTTCAGGGAGTGTGGTATTCTGTTTAGCTGAATATTCTAGACTTTCCCCTTCAGAAGTTCAAACTTTGAAATTGTAATCACCTTTGAAGGAAACCTTTCTAAAATATTACTTTTCTGCATATGACTTAACCTTTTATAGATAGCTCAGGGTCATTATTAGGAAAATCAATAGCTGTGTTGGGTTGCAATACTCTGCTGTCCTTTGGGAGACTGATGAGTGCTTCCACTATAACAAATGACCCTAGATGACTCTGTTTTTTAATTTCTTCTGTACACTTTTTGTACTTTTCTCCTGTCCTCAATCACTGTCAGGCTGTCAATGTGTCGGCCTTCAGGAATCTCCATCCCCACCTCTCTCCCTCCCTTACATAAATCAGTGCACACACCCTCTTCTAATTTGCTGCTACATTTTACTGTAAAAAAGACTTATTAAATTGAGGGGGGGGATAGGAGGAGGGAGAAAAGTAGTTAAAATTACCAAACTTGCAAATCATATTTAGAAATGAGTATTCCTGGACATCCTTGAGGGTACAAATGATAGGAATCACCATTTTTAAAAAATTTTTTTTTCAAAGTTTATTTATTTTTTTGGGACAGAGAGAGACAGAGCATGAACGGGGGAGGGGCAGAGAGAGAGGGAGACACAGAATCGGAAACAGGCTCCAGGCTCTGAGCCATCAGCCCAGAGCCCGACGCGGGGCTGGAACTCACGGACTGCGAGATCGTGACCTGGCTGAAGTCAGACGCTTAACCGACTGCGCCACCCAGGCGCCCCATGGAATCACCATTTTTGCAACAAGTTACACTTCAATCCAAGGGGTAATAATGCTTGCTTCATCTCTAGGGAAACCAGATAGCTGCATCAGTAGATTTTTCTCTGGAAGTTTAATGGAGAACTCAGAATGGGAGCAGAAATAGGAACTATCTAATCCTCTTGGAAATAATCCTCAGGGACCTGACCTGGAGAAATCTTTCTGTTCTTTGTGGGCTCGCCCAGAGGAACAGATCCCTTTGGGGAAATAGCACCCTCCAGTATCAGGTCAGTGCCAAAGGGCAGGTGTCTTTAGTCAAATATGTGTCCGTTGCAGTAACATTCTTATATATGGAATGAAAGTAGGGGAGAAAAAGAAAGAAAACTCACTGGGAAATTTTAAAATCAAGTCTTTTCCTTTTATAGACCCATCATCATAAGTTTCATCTCAGTTTGAGCTTCCTATACATTGTTTAAAACTGTTTTGGGGCACCTGGGTTGCTCAGTGGGTTAAGTGTCCAACTCTTGATTTTGGCTCAGGTCATGATTTCATGGTTTGTTAGTTTGAGCCACACACTGGGCTCAGGGCTGACAGTGCAGAGCCTGCTTGGGATTCTCTCTCTCCCTCTTTCTGCCCCTCTCCCACTCTCTCTCTCTCAAAATAAATACATAAAATTTAAAAATTAAAAAAAAAAAACTTTTGTTTATTGATACCTTATGTTATAGTCACTATTTGGGTTACCATTAATATTTCAATTTAAGTTATGAATTTTTCACAGGATGCCTGGGTGGCTTAGTTTGCTAAGGGTCTGACTCTTGATTTTGGCTCACGTCATGATCTTGTGGTTTTGTGAGTTCCAGCTGCAGGTAGGGCACTGCGTGCTGACTGCATGGAGCCTGCTTGGGATTCCCTGTCTCCCTCTATTTCTGCTCCTCTCTGCTTACTCTCCCTCTGTCTCTCTCAAAATTAAAAAAAAATAATAAATTATTAATTTTTCAGATTTATCATTTTGTCCATTAAATATTTAGTGAAAGAAACCAAACTTTCACATAGTATAAGAAAATTTAAAGTCACCCTTATGTAAAATGAAAGAAAGAGAAAGATGAGGTGGGAGTAAAGATCTTACTAGCAGTGTACAATTAATAATGGAATAAAATTTTATTTCCATTTACTTTCCATAAATTCTCTAAGAATAAAAGAATAATCAAGAAACTCATGCTCCTTTATAGTTAATTGAAAACTAATCAGAAAATGTTAGTGAAATAACCTATACATTCCAAGTACCACATGTCCCCATTAAATAAAATGGCTTTACATTTCTTTAGTGAGAGAACACACATACTAGTTTTTTTGTTTTAAAGTAACTTTTGGAATTTGCATATTTCCAATATATTCTAGGACTTTTCTAACTCTCCTATAGGTTTGGCTTCATTACTTCTGTTCTCCAACTCCTCATGGACTTTCTGTATTAGAAGTAGAAAAATCAAAAAAGTCTGTAATTCTTTTGGAAAAAATAAAGAGAACATGAACATGACAGGGATTATATGAATGGGAAATTACCCTGAGTCGAAGAAGTATTTAGGTGACACAATCAATAGAACTTTGGTGGAGAGGTGGTTTGATGGGAGATACAGTTTTGTTGACCAAGACTACTAGGTTTTGATTTTGAGTGATTTGATACACCATGAATTACTGTAGTGAAAAAAACCCAGACTATTGGGAATGGCTAAAGGAATGTAAGAACTATATTCTGGGGACAGTGTTATAGTTTGTATGGTACTGAGAGACAAACAAATATCAGAACTCAGAACAGGGACTCATGAAGTTAATGATGAGAATTAAGACAAGACTAAAATTATTACAATTATGATACAAAGTTAATCTAGTACAAGATTCTGAGGTCAAATTGGTGTTATACAGCTCCATACTATTGACTTAGAACATTTTGAATTAGGAAGTTGATGTGTTTGTTCTAGGGTCTCAAGCTAAGGTGGATTTCTGTATGGGGTTTCTATTAAGGGGTTTCCACTGTTGGGTTTGAGGAAGGAATCTAGGCATCCATTCAGTCATTCAACTCATATTCATTTAGTGCTTCCTAGGTGCCAGAGAGCACTCTAAACTTAAGAATTAGAAATGATGCAAACAAGTTACCTGACCTCCTGAAGTTTACATTCAGGTGGGTGGATACTGACAATAACCAAATAGACAAATGGGCACAAACTATATTTTCAGTTATATAGTAGCTACAGTAAAGAAAAGCAAATCAGAGAAAAGGAATGGAGAAAGTTGGCAGGTGCAGTTTTGGATAAGGTTGCCAGGTAAGAGTTTCCTGAAAACTTTTAAATGAATATCTCAAAGTGAGAAAATGGGATATGTAGTTAGTTATTTGGAAGACAAGTAGCCCTGGAAAGTGAAATGACAAATTCAAGATCCCAGATGGATAGGAATGTGTTTGTTCTGTTCAAATAACAGAAAGGAAGCCAGCATAACTAATATAAATAGGCTGAAGACAGTATAAGTCAAACTCTCCGTTTTATTGTAACTAATAATTAATATCAATTTAGGTTTTTACTGGTCCTTTAAAATTCACATTTGTAGAGTCTTTAGAATTAACTTTCATGGAAATTGTCTCATGCAAACAAGATATATTGACCACTTTATCCTAAACTTATCTGGTTGTTACAAACATACACAGCCTACAAAGATCTAAGAGAGCTGATTATTACATAAGGACAGATTGTTTCACTATATAAAATTTTAATACAGTGTTATGAAGGATTTTCCATAATTGCCAGAGTTTCCAAGCCTTCAACAAGGAAGAGCTTTCATATGGTGTGAATCTTCTGCAACATGATTGCTTTTTCTTAAAATTTTTTTTTAACGTTTATTTATTTTTGAGACAGATACAGAGCATGAACAGGGGAGGGTCAGTGAGAGGGAGACACAGAATCTGAAACAGGCTCCAGGCTCTGAGCTGTCAGCACAGAGCCCGACGTGGGGCTCAAACTCACGGACCGTGAGATCATGACCTGAGCCGAAGTCAGCCGCTTAACCGACTGAGCCACCCAGGCACCCCATGATTGCTTTTTTAAAACGCAGGACATCAGGGTATTTTTTAGAACTGTAACTTCATAATTGTTAGTCAGCATATACAGCATAACTGTATACTTTGCAGGATGATCAATGGAGTCCTCAAAATTTCAGATATTGTTTTGTGCATGAATGGAATTTGTTGTCTATAAAAACAATTCATAAAGTGATCTTTGTGAAGATCTTTGTGAAGAATCACCAGCTTTGCTGGTGATTGATATCAATGTTTTGAAATAAAATACTTACTTAGCAATAAAACGACAGGACTATTTTTTTTTTTTTCTAATTTTGGCGATTCCTATTCCCCCTGAGAGAAAGAACAGATCCATGGTCAATGAGATTGTAGACTCTTCTGTTATTCAGAGGAGGAATATAGAAGATATAAGGAAATAATGTCCCAGGAAGTTTTATTTTTCAGATTTGAAATTCAAATACAAAAATGACTTTTTTAGAGACGGATGTTATGTTATAGTTTTCAAGTTATTGGTCTATGATACAAGTCTCTGGAAAAGAAAAAAAATTGGCAGGAAGGGGGCATTCAGGCACCACCTAAAATAACTGAGGTAGGTAAATCTCCTTTAGGAAGGTCTGTATGTCTAATCTAAGACTAATCAGTCAGAGAAAGACAGATATATGTTTTCAGTCATATGTGGATCTTGATAAACTTAACATAAGACCATGGGGGAAGGGATGGGGGAAAAATAAATAGTTACAAACAAGGAAAGATGGAGGAGGCAAATCATAAGAGACTCTTAAATATAGAGAACAGTCTCAGGATTGATGGGGGAGAGGGGAAAATGGGTGATGGGCATTGAGGAGGGCACTTGTCAGAATGAGCACTGGGTGTTATATGCAAGCAATGAACCATGGGAATCTACCCCAAAAACCAAGAACACACTTTACACACTGTATGTTGGCCAATTTGACAAGAAATTATATTTAAAGAAATAATCTAAGACATGGCAAGAGCCATTGATCATCACTATGTTGATAATATTTCAGAGAAACATATGCTCTCATGTACAAGACTGTTATAATCAAATTGATCAAAACTCTCTTGAGTGCCTCCTACAAAATGAGTAAATTTAAAGTAGAACAACTCAGAAAGTTGAAAATATTCATCCAATCAGGAAAGATAAATAGGTTCTGTGTGTTGAAGCAGTGGAAAGAAATGTAAGTAAAAACTTTAAAGTCAGGCATTTTTTTCTTCCCACTAAATGAAGGGCATTATATATTTTTTTCAGGTGAATTCTCAATTTGTTTCAGATAAAAATTTATAGGGAGGTGGAGGGGCACCAGGGTGGTTCGGTCAGTTGAGCATCTGACTCTTGATTTTGGCTCAGGGTATGATCTCATGGTCATGGGATCGAGCACCACATGGGGTTATGCACGAAGCATGGAGCCTGCTTAAGAATATCTCTGTCTCTGCCTCTGTCTCTGTCTCTCTCTCCCTATCCACCCCTCCTTTGCTTGCTCTCTCATTCTCTCTCTCTCTCAAAAAATGTATAGGGAATGTTTACAAGAGTTAGAAAATCATAGTAATTATAGACATGAGCTTGAAGGAAATTAATTAAACCCTGAATATCACAGTTTTGGAATCCTAGGCTTTACCTAGTATCATCATCATTATTGGTTGTGAAAGAGCTGAAGAAGTGAGTCTTATGCTCATGAATATTGGCTTTATTTTAATGACATACTCCAAAAAGCCTGTTCCTTTTAGCTACATCTGAACAAAAATTTGTAGGGCTAACAATAAACTAGTTAATATTGTACTTTAGGTAAAAGCAAGCAAGCCATTTCATGTTCCTTGACTTTAGTCTTTAAGTTATAATTTATATGATTGTATAAAATTAGTTAATTACTTTCTTGGTTTGTTTCTTCTAGTCCTTTTGGGAGAAAAAAATACTTGGAAATAGGCATTTTCATTATGTATTTTGGAAAAAGTTGGGTTTACAAAAGTCCCAAACCAAAAGGAGATTTTGTCACCTTTTAAGGCACAATAATACTTCCAGTTTTAGTGCTTTACACAAGAGCATAGCAGAATGCAAAAATCATACATTGTCCATAACTCTGAATACAAACTGAATCAGAGAAAAAAATCAGAGGGAAAAAAAAACTTGGCATTATGAGATCCCAAAGAAGTATAATACTTCACTAACGTTGTTTTCCTCTATTGTTCAAATAAACATTTAGTAAGCTTATGTATTAATGTTTTGTGTTCCTCAAATGAACACCCAAATGTATGGCTTGGAATCTTCAATGGTAGGAATATTGCCAAAAGAAAGAAAAAGGAGCAAGTATCAAAATAAAAACATGTTATAATCTGGGTATATAATAACAACTGGATCCCTTAAGTGCAAGCTCCAAGAATCTACTGTTGTTATAGAGGTTATTATTTGCATGGTAAAAATTTTCTCTTGTACAAGGGAAAAACAATCACTTCTTATTTAATTTTGGTTCCTGGAATGGCAACAACCTTAGCATCAATTTAAGCACTGATCTGCCCTTCAGGAAATATTATTTAGAAACTTGGACTGATAGAAGAACGGTTTTCCTCAAGATTATTTACAGTACCAGTAATAATTTTTCTTTAGCATCAGTATCTCCTTATCATCCAATGCTCTCTTTATTGAAAACACCAATTCAAAATTTTAATAATAAATTCATCAAGGCCATGATATTTTCAAAAAAGTTGATGCTGATTTTAGTGACATGAAATGGATTTATGTAAAATTTGTTATATGTCTTCTCTCATCATATAACTGCTTAAGTTACATTTATACAAAATTATTTGTACTTAATACTTAATATTTTTTACAGGATTTTATGTGCTACACCTAGAAGGACCAAACTTTTATGTACATATTGAAGTGAACATATTGAATTTCATAATCCTGTAATAAAACTGTTTAAGAAAATAGGTGTGCTGTTTGCATTAGGCTCAAGTCCATATAAATTAAGGCCCATGATTAGGAGAAACCACAAAATTGAGATGAAGGTAAGTGCTATATTTGCACTATATTCTGTTAGAATCCCAAATAATTTGCTTGTCTTGATTTGATCCTCCTAAAAATTGGGGCAATGTTACAATTGAGCTTATGTAGATTTAAAGGAAACACTGAAGTTTAGGATCAGTGGCTTCTTCAATAGATAGCAAAATAGCATTGCTCCATTTAAAAGCACAACAGCAAAATATGGTAGTGGATGTTATGACAGAAGTGCTGCTTGGAACATGACTGTGGATGATCTAAGTAGATGAGTTAAATGAAATGAGATTCCAGGAACTGCTCAGGAGACATGGGGTTAGTTAATAATGCCATTTAGAACAACGGTTGAGGCAGACAACTGGTAAGACTGGTGAATGAAACCATGAATGTAACATTGGAGACAACTGGAAGAAGTAGGTCAGGCAGGATTCACTGATTTAGAGCCATGGCTAATTCAGCACTTTGGACAGTTCCCAAAGACGTGTTGCCTTCCAGGTACTTAGATTATTTACCCTTTAGATTACCAGATCAACTCATTTAATCCTACCTCTTGGTGTCTCACTTATACCTGCATGTGACCTTAATCCCAAAGGAATTATCTGTATTTAACTAAAGAACTCTGTGGTCTGTTTCACATGAAGCCTACATCTTCAGTCCTGACATAAAGATTCATAGTGTTGTGTTACTTGATTTTACATCAGGCTCACCATTGGGCTTTGTTCTATTAACTTAATTTTAAACTTGATTCAATATGAAAAGATAAGGATGAGATCATCCAAATCACGGAAAAGAGGCTGTTTACCAACACCTGATGGTCCACCAGAACCAAATCCTCTGGGCCATTTACATACAAGGGCATTCAGCAGCTGTTGTATAACAAACTGAAATGAGGTGCTCAGACAGAGTGAGGAGTTGGTGCTGCAGAGAAAAGGAATCTGCTAAAACTGTGTCTAGGATCATGGAGCATAACCGTAGATAGTAACTCACACACATTAAGGCCTTGCAGTCTGTGGTAAATAAAAGAATTGCTCTTTTGGGGCGAGTAATTTGAGCCAATTTCTAGGAGGCAGATCTGCAATTCAAGAAAGTCTACTTTGTTTCTAATCAAAGGACAAATTTCATTTTAGCTACATCTTTAACCAAGATTAAAACTAGAATTATTGACAGTGAGACAAAAATGCATACATATGAGAAATACTTTAAAAATGTATTCTTCCTCACAACTACTTTTCAGGTAGATGTTTCCTGTTCTGAAACTGAGTAGTGGGGGTGAATGCTATAAGACTGGTTTCTTCAATGACGGGCATCTTAACTAGACATTTTATAGAGGATTTTCTTGATCTTTGCTAATCAAAAATGAATGGGGTCCCAGTCCCTGACAAGAAATGCACAAGTTGGTAAGTATTTATGAGCAAGAAGAAGCAGAGACTATCTCCCTACCTCCAATTGCATTAGCAGTCTTGATATTCTTGTTTCTGGGTTGGAATCAGACCTAACATAGCTAAAAGATCTATAACCTTAACACTGAGAGTACACCTCCCGCCAAAAAAAAAAAAGCGCCACTAAGAGTAACCCAATTTCTTCTTACTTTCTTTAGTGGAGTCACAGATATCAAAGATGAATTTTCTAGTCTGGCTGAAGGCTGTAGAGTACTGAGAAGGCATGAAAATGTTTTAGCAAGGAGAAGGAAAGGGAGCAATGGTCCAAACACTGCAGAAAGGAGAATATATAACATAGAAAAACTGTGATTTTATTGAAGAAATTTTATGAGAGATTGATGTCATGGAATTTTGACAAATATAAAAGCTCTCAGGTTTTTCTTTGTCTGGCTAAGGAGCACATTATTGTTATTCTGTATATTCTGAAGGCATCAACAGCAGAAAAGGCATTCCCCAGGTTTCCTTGACAAATAACACACTAAGTGGTAGTCCTGAGCCTTGAGTTTATGATCAGTCCTGAAGGAATAATAGTGATTTTCATTAGAATGTCAATTCTACTGGTTCCTCAGCTGTAATTGTAAGAAAATCTGAAGATCCCGAGATTTGAGAATGCTACCTAGGTGTCTGCCCAGACGGTTATGTGACCCGAAAAAGGAATATTGCTTTCAACCAAGTATACCATGTGTATTTGTAAGCAATGGTATTGATTCCACAAAGTCATATATACAAAGTCTTTTTAGTCAATGATCAGCTCTATGCATGTGGAGGCAATTAACAAGCTGGCACCAAACTTTAGCAAACTAAACTTTCAATACTGAAAAGATGTCTGAAAAAGATTCAAGACAACCCACCCTGGCTCATGAAACTTGGCTATATTTTTATGGTTTCAGGATAGTTTCCTCAAAATTTAACTGGAACCTAAAATTTACTTTATTTTAAAATATTGCTATTAAATTTCATCCTGAGAGTACTGGAGATTTAACATGAACATTTGGTTTAATTTTTTTTCACCTTCTATACAGTTAACAGAGTCTTTATTTTTAAAAACAAAAAGAAAAGGTCATATTGTTAACCATACTACTTTTGAGATGCTCCTGCATGTTAAGCTTCTGGGTTTTTTGTTATATAAATATAATATTTATATTTGCTTTTATATTATAACATATATTTATATTTATGTATGTTACATATATAATATTAAATAAGTTAATTAAATACATTATTATTGGCAGACATACAAACTAATGAATGCCACTAAATAATGTCACAAAACTCACAAGAAAATATGCTACAAAATTTATTGTTTATTTACTCTGACTTCTTTGATATAAGTACTTTCTATGATTTATACAGTTATTTTTCATATAGTTTAAGCAGCTTATATGAGCAACACAGCTTTTATATTTAAAATATTTTCAATCAACCTCCATCATTACTTATTTTTGACAACATGAACAAGAAACAATACTCATGTGTAAAACCATTTTCTTTTCCTGGGTATTTTTGCCTATTTCCTATAAATGTGGCAATAAGCAACTAAATGTCTTAGCCATAATGTAGGCACATGTCTCAGCCTAAATTGCCTTAGGAATGCAAAGTAAAAGAAGAGATTTTAATATTTCTAACAATATAAAATATTAAGTTCTTAAGTAACTCTAGTCCACTGGGCATCTACAAGTAAGTGAAGGAGGAAGTAGAAGGTCAAACTACTAATGAACCCAACTTACTTGCTAATGGGAGACCTCAAGTATTTGATTGACTAAACAGCAATGCATATATTATTACTTTTGTTTTTAATATCACTCACTATTACTTTTAATACAGTAAAACTGGATTCATCTTTGAACTTACTAATGTATACATAGTTCACACATACAATGGCTATGAAATACATAATTCCATTAGACATAAACTACATGCCTGTAGATGTCACTTAAATGTATAAATGTGATGATATCAACATGTTATTTATTTATGCTTTTCAATGCTACCGTTCTCCTTTTACAGATAATTCTACTGAGGTTCACAGATCAACAGAGTTATTTAGTATTTATAGTGGATAAGTAATAAAGCCAGATTTGGAACTGAGACAGATTCTGGTTCATGTTACAGTGCTCTTTCCACTGAAAGATACTTCCTACATTCAAGCTTTTAGTGTCATCTATTGTTCATGTTTGACTTGAGTACACAAGGAGACTTTTCTATTGCAGTAGAGCTTGGGAGAGCAAGCACAGATCATAGTTCCTCATATTTTCCTACTTCATCATTTTGAATGAGATGCAAGTGAAGGCCAGTGAAGTGAAGGAACTAAAAAAAAAACCACACAGAGATAATGACAGGACTGCAACTCAAGTCCTGTGCTCCTTGAGATGTTATCTAAAGATGAAGATAATTTATTTGGAAGATCACAGCTTAGTCTCAGGAGGCCATCACAAGTATATTTCAGTGGGCACATACATATCTCTCAGCATCTTAAGAGTAGAATTAATCTAGGTGTATCCTAACTTTTTATTTAGAAAATATGTTTCTAAAATTACCTTATTAAAGCTCTCAAACCAAAAGCAGTAGCTTATCAGTAATCTGGCATCCTAATGCATTTCAGCAACAGAGAAAAATGTGATGCAACAAGGAATAAATTTAGCAGACGAGCTGTGCTTACCTTCATAAGTCCCGCTTTCTAAGAGAGCACCACTTTTCTCCAATTCCATAAAATCTTCAACGGTGATGAAAATATAGTCCACTCCAGGGACCTCACCCTCCTTATGTGGCCTTGTGGTGCCTGAATAAGGAAAAATTAAAAACAAAAGAAAGACTCTAAGTGATTTGTTGTTGAACTTTAGAAATACCACCATACTTCTGAATATTCAATAACACTTGTTTGTACATCCTGCGAGTTGGCAGCCTGCATTTGTCCTTCTGTTTGTTTGGAAACAGAAAATAGCATGGGTAAAGATTAAAGTAAATATACAAAGCATTCTTCTTCATCAAGCTTATAAAGAGTTCATTGCCATGGAATGCAATTGCATACATTTCTTACAGTGGAAAATGCAGACCATTGTGCCCTTTTTTGAAGGGGCGTTTGAATATTGGGCCAGAAGTCTGCTAGCTCAGGAATTTACATATCTCACTTCTATGAATAAACCTTTATTGTTCTGTAGATTGCCTTGCTATGACATAAAATACAATGGAAAATAGGAATGTTAGCAGCATGTCAATGTATCTTTCTATTTTCATGATCTGCTCCTTTGTAAGGGTACTTTTGGTTTTCGTTTGTTAACTTGGCCCCCCAAAATAACTTATATTTGATTTAAAGGAATACAAAATCTTTACTATTACTTAAAATTAATTAAATAATAATTGGAATTGGTGATAATTATAATTGAGTTAGTATTATAATTCCAGTAATAGTTTCCTTTCTTTCCCTTCCCTTCCCTTCCTTTCCCTTTCCTTTATTATTGCCTTTAATTCTGACTGAACTGGGAAGCGAAATGCTCTGAGGGGTTGTTTCATGGGTCAACCACTCTTGTTTCCTACAGAGTAAATGGGACATCTGTGGCCAAGGTGACAGAAATATCAACCTGTGGCTCAGTGCATCTGTGCTAGAGAAGTCAGGCTTCCAGATCTGCTGTCCAGTTCATAAGGCAGGAATCAAAATAGAGACATATTAAAGTTGTGGGTGTGTTTTCTGGTGCACTTCCCTCTCTGAACATGCCCTAAATTCTCTTCTTTTTCTATGCCACCTAATAAAACATTTTGTGTGGTCAGATTGGAATTTCCATAATGCATACAGGCAAATAGTTTATAGAAATATACAAAGGGCAGATATATATAAGCAAGTATTAATACATTGGCAGGATTGTTCACATTCAAAATTTCCTCCATATTCTCCATATACTAAAAAAAAAATTTAAACCCTTAAATTTAATTTTCAGTCTATGAAATCTTTATCAACTAGACCATGAAAATAGCCAATTGGTTCTCCTTTTGGTCTGTTAGGATCAGATTTGAACTGCAGATGAAAGGCATAAACTCATGCCAGAATATACAATGTGCTAGTGAAATTGATTTTGTATAAAAATGAATAATTTCCATTGAAAATATTTTTTGAAGAGATTTGAAAGCATTATTTTCTAAAATTAAATTTTAGAACACTTCTTTGGAGGTTGCAAAACAATTTTTTTCCATAATCACATTTAATGACTTTCCCCTAAATTTGTTACTTCATTTGTTTAACTGAGCCACACTTTGCAATACTTCCTACTGCTTTTATGCTATACAATATAAACCTCCCACACCTAATATGCACAGTGTTGTCAAATTAATGTTTCTATGAAAACCTTAACTTTCAATATCCTGACTTTTACATGCTTAACCCTTGTGAATTAAAAGCACATTAACATAGTTTTTGGCAATCAATTTGTTTTCTGTTTATTTAGAACACACTCTAATCATTAAGAAAAATAGCATAACAAAGATTCCATTTTCCTTACTAATTTATCTGCATATTTCAGAAGCTACATGCTTTGATTAATTAAGTGCTTGCAGTGCGGTAATGCATTCCTAGCACAATATGAGCACAGGACCACATGCTTGAGGCCAGTTCCTGAGTTTGCTTCTGGACTGGAATTACTTGACTACGCCAAACTCTAGTGGACATGTTTGTGGTTGTGATCTTTTGGAAGGACCATCAGTACTCTGGTTCACTGGGTAGGTTTTCCATCTCTATACTGCACCTCAGGACAATGCGACTGAACTCTTGCCTTGGGGATACAGACTCCTAATGGCTACATCAGTGTCACCTGTTGCTACTGACCTGCTTGAAGCTATTTGGATGGGGGCTCACCTACCTCACTGTGGCTTGAAGAAGTTCTATACTATAATTCCAAATGCTACAATTCCCATCTTTGACATTCATCTCATGTCTTCTTTTCTCATCCTCTTCATTTTTATAATTATAACCCCCAGGCTCTTGTTCTCTTTTAATTTCCCTCATGTTCACCAAATATGGCTTCAATTCCCTCTCTAAATTCTAAAGACTCTAAATTCTAAACAACCTAGAATCCCATCTTTCCTTTAGCTCACCTTCACCATTTCCCCACTCCTCATAAGCTCCCAAGTTCAATATTGGCTATTTCATTCATAGACTGTTAGTTGCTCCAGAAAACAGTGGACATTCATCCACTGAGAAAGCACCCTACAAATTCAGGTTACTTAATATCAGTTTGATTCAGCTGATGATTGGCAATCCTTTTATATGTCTTCCTTCTCTGTCACAATCAGACCATTTTCTAATACTCAACAGCTGTCACTTTCAACAGAAGACATTAGTGCATTCTCTTTGTGGTAAAGAAAGAGATAATCTGAAATCAAATTCCCCAAAGCTCATCTTATTTTTTAAGTTTGTTTGTTTGTTTATTTATTCATTCATTTTAAATGTTTATTTATTTCATAGAAAGACAAAGTGCCAACAGGGAGGGGCAGAGAGAAAGGGAGACACAGAATCCGAAACAGGCTCCAGGCTCTGAGCTGTCAGCACAGAGCCCAATGCGGGGCTTGTACGCACAAACCGGGAGATCATGACCTGAGTTGAAGTCAGTTGCAACTGAGCCACCCAGGCACTCCAAGTTTATTTATTTTGAGAGAGAGAGAGAGAAAGAGAGAGAGCAAGAAGGAGTTGGGGAGGGGCAGAGAGAGAGAGTGAGAGAGAATCCCAAGCAGGCTCTGCACTGTCAGTGCAAAGCACGGCAAGGGGCTCAAACTCACGAAATGTGACATCAGGACTTGAGCTGAAATCAAGATTCTAGATTAACCAACCAAGCCACCCAGAACCCCCTTCTCAAAGCTTCTTAATTTGTACTTTCCTTATCTGCATTCTCTTCACCCTTAATTGGAATCATCCATCTATCTTGCTAAAATGAATCCTTTCTCTTCTGCTTTCTTGCAGGTTAGTTTTTTTTCTTTTTTAAAATCAGAGTTACATATGCAGATATTTTGAAGTCAACCATTCTACAGAGCTCAGTATTTGAATAAAAGCAGACTGTCATCACCACTCCCCAAAACCTTCCCTTCATCCAGAGGCAAAGACTCAACATTTTTAGCTGATTCTTTTGTTTTTACCTCCATCCATTTAAATAATTTATTTATGATGTCCTTCTTTCTTTTTTTCTTTCTAATGTTTATTTATTTTGGAGAAAGAGAGAGTACAAGCAGGAGAGGGGTAGAGAGAGAAAGAGACACAAAATCTGAAGCAGGCTCCAGGCTCTGAGATGTCAGCACAGAACCCAATGTGGGGCCCGAAGTCACCAACAGTGAGATCATGACCTGAGCTGAAGTCAGACACTTAAATGACTGAGCCACCCATGTGCCCCCTCCCTTGTATCTTTGTGCATGTGTTTTACTTTAGCTATTATTTCCTGATTTCTTGGTAAGCAAATGAGGAGTTAGCTGTTTCTTGCCCATGTTTCCTACACCTCACTTCCTCCCTCTCTCCTCCTCCCATTCTCCCAATAGCACAAACTTGTGTTTAGATGACTACTTAATGTTTACAATGACAACAGTATGTAAATCTATTTCCACCTGAACCTTGTGATGTGGTAGTAGACTAATTTTCCTTTCTTGCATAACTTTTGTTTACTCTAGATTTAGTGTTTCCATTTCCAATTTCCCTTATATTAATGGAGAATTCAATTAATTAACACCTTCCTTGTTGGATAAATCAACTTTTAACATATACAAGTATACTTAATATTTCATCAGGTTTATCCTATTGAAGAAATTGCTCCTGGAGCCTCTAACCTGCTCCAATCCAGACCTGCTCTCCCATGACACAGCTGTCATCCTGGGATCATCTTTGCCATCATCCCGGGGATTCACTTTGCCTCTTCCCTGTGTCATACTGCTCTTTTCCCAGATCCCATGTCTCTTTTTGTGGTCTATTCCCTCGTTTTGGCAGAGCACATCTGCCAGAAGCTTTCTGTCAAAAGATTTCACAGAAGCTACATTTTCTTTTCATGTCTGAAAAATACTTTATTCTATCCTTATGGTGGCAAATTGGACTCAGCATTTCAGGAAAATTTCATAATGAAAACATATTTTCTCCACCCTGTTCCTCTGTTAATGTCACCACTATTATTCTAGCCATACATGCTTTGAACCTTTCCCTCAGAGTCACAATCGGGGTGTCTGTCCCTCACTTGTTTATCCCATCTCCAAATATTTGGCAAATTCTGTGCCCTGTACCTCCACAATGTTGTCCTTCCCTTCTGTACTATCTCTGTTCTAAAATTGCCCTCCTGGACCTGGTACTGGCTATGTCACTGTTGTGACTGCCTCCCCCTCTTAGTTTATCATCGCACTCCCCAATTACCCTGGGAAAGCACGAGGCTGACCTCTAGTCAAGAGATTTGGTTGAAAACATAAGGAGAGGAAAATACTGAAAGTTTAAAAAGTCAGAAAAATCTAAGATTCTATTATTGACAATAAAAGGCGATTCTGGCATGCCAGGTTGTAGAGTCTCAGGATGGACTTTCCTTTATGGAACATGTGAGGAGAATAATTTGAGAAGTTTCCTCTTAAGAAATATCTTCCTTTGAGCTTGTCATGTGGCATTCTCCTCTCTGGGTACCCCAAAATTTCCACCATTAGAATTACTCTTTGGTTTAGACCAAACAGAAACTATCTTTAAAACACAAGCTACAGTAGATGTGAATGTGAGCCAGTCAATGAAACTGCCTGGGTTTGGTGGAGCTCTGACATTTGCTATCAGTATTACCTTGAGTAATGTATAACTCTAGTTTTCCTATCTATAAAATATGGTTAATACCAGTAGCATTTTGGTTGATTTGAAATCAAGACATTTGAAACCAAGAAATGAAAAACAATCAAGGATTCTTCAAATCAAGACAATGTCTGGAACATGTGAAGCACTCAAAAAAAAAATTTATATTAAGTATTGTTGTTTGGAAGAGCAGAGATGACACCCTGGATTTTTTTTCCACATGAATTCTTGCCACAAATATTAATTGAGCACTTACTATATGCCAAGTACTATTCAAGATACTGAGGATATATTTTTGAATAACACAAAGTAGGACCCTTTCTTTTGTGGAACTTATATTCTACCAAAGAGAGACAGAGAGTAAACAACAACAACAACAACAACAACAACAAAACATAATTAAAAAGTAAGTTATATAATATGCTATAAATAATTAAATTCTAATAAATGACCATAAGTCATTTTCACCTATGGATTATTAGCAGGTTAATTACTTAGATTTTTAACTGTTAGTTTACACAAATGGAGCAAAAGCTAGAAGAGAAGAGAAAGAGAGAGAGAGAGAGTGTGTGTGTGTGTGAGAGACAGAGAGAGAGAGAGAGAGAGACAGAGACAGAGACAGAGACAGAGAGACAGAGAGAAAGAGAGAGAAACCATAAGGATCTGAGGGGAAATAGACAACAGTTGAGGGCTGCAGGCTTCCCAGGGGCGAATGCTGGCTTGGCGAAAGATCTCTGGGAGCCAGCAAGAACCTACTTATATTTTGGAAAGAATCACTAAATTCCTAAAGAGAAATTTTACGTATTTCACATATTGCTTGTTTTAGCTTAGGTCAACTGGTTTACACATTGGTGCCCAATACAGGTATTTTTGAACTTTCAAGGTTATTCTCACAGGATTGATAAATAGGACAGTGCATGATAGGCTCTGATGACTAGCGTATGTACACACACAGAGACATATATATCACCCCAAATTTTTAAAACAGGGAAGTGTAAGCATGGTGTAGCAGAAAGGTTTTCAAAGTTGGAATTCAGAACATTTGCATTCTATTTTGGTTTTAATAATTTAGGTTTGTGGTCTTGGATTAAAACATCATTGAAGTTTATTTATATATTTATTTGTAAGAAATCTCTACAATCAATGTGGGGTTCAAACTTACAACCACAGGATTAAGAGTCACATGCTCTTCCGACTGAGCCAGCCAGGTACCCCGACATATATATGGTCAACAGACACATGAAAAGATGCTCGACATCACTCATCATCAGGGAAATACAAGTCAAACCACAAGTGAGATAACATCTCACACCTGTCAGAGTGGCTAAAATGAAAACCACAAGACACAACAGGTTTTGGTGAGGATGTGGGGTAAAAGGAACCCTTTATACTGTTGATGGGAATGCAAATTTGTGCAGCCACTCTGGGAAACAATATGGAGGTTCTTCAAAAAGTTAAAAATAGAACTACCCTATGATTCAACAATTGCACTGCTAGGTTATTTACCCAAAGAATACAAAAATGCTGATTCAAAGGAATGCATGCAACCTGATGTCTATAGCAGCATTATCTACATTAGCTAATTACAAAACAGCAAAATATTTTTACGCTGAAATAAGTATAGTTACTTTCCCAACTCAGTTACCATCCCAAAGGATTATGAGAGGTGACAGTGAAGCAAGACTCACCAGTAATAGAAAGTTATCCCCCTGTGTTAGGAATAGAGTGGAAGCTAGTAGAATAAAAGAAATACAGGTGATTCATCATATAGCTAAAAGCTGAAGCTCCTCTTCTTTTAATGCTCTTCTATATTTGGTTGGAACTTTCCTAAGTGGTGTTTAGATAAGTGCAAAAGAAATTTTATTATCCAGATTATGGCTTATAGATTTCATTCTTTGTCTCCCGGACCACTCCTCCAAAGGGAAAATAAATAGAAAGGAAACGGAGGAAATGCTACTAAATTGAGTCTTTGCTTTATCTCTGATCGCTTCATTTCTTAAAAAAAACAACGTATTGAATAATTGCCAAATTAAGTACTGTATGAATAACACCTTCTTCATAAGTTAATAAAAGCATATAGTATTTCTGCTCAAAAGACATGTCTAAAGAGAATGAATGCTCCCAAATGGTTAGCTTATTATCGATACATAGTGAAAGCATATCAAGGTCGCTTGTCATTTTGTTACCATGGCAACTGGGGGTGCCAAAATGGATTTTATTGTTGTTATTATTATTATTCTACTTCGTAAATGAAGGAACATTGCTCCTTTTGCCTTAGGAAGGAAAGAGCATGATGTTTGTGGTAAATATAATTCTGAAGCACATTTTGCCTCAGCCTTCTGATATGTTCTGATTTTAGCGAAATGCTTAAAAAAGCAGTCACTGGATTACAGAAAGGTATTACTACCTAGATGATGGTCAATGCAGTTATCTATTGTAATCTATTTTGATGTGCAAAATGTTCTACAGTGTCCATTACACTATAGGCACCCTATACACATTTGCTATAGAAACGGATTTGGAATCAATCATTAATAGTCAATGTGTTCTAAGCAGATGGGTCACTGTGTGAGAATCTGAGAACTAAATTATTTTCTTATGCGTGTTTCTGAATATATTCTCTCTTCATTCCTCGTGTTTCTCAACTGCAAGCTGAAGGAAATAAATCTTGACAGCTACAGTGACTTCCTGTAGATTCGACCTTTAATTAACTTACTCTTTAAGATTTCTGAAGACACTGCTTTAGTTTGTCAGTTACTCATTAGCAAGTGGGAACACTATCACCAGATTTGTGTGTGTGCTTCCAATAAAAACATTCAGGAGATTCCCTGGCCAATGCCCCTAATCAATTTTTACATAATCTGCTTAGATCTTGGGTTTTATTGCACTCATTTTCAATCATATAAAATCCAGAAGTATGATTTCATACAGACATAGAGTTAAGTTAGCAAGGAAAATCATTTAGTTTGGGTCACTGAGCCCTATGTGGTATACATTATAAAACAATGTGAGCTTTATAGATTTCTTGTCAGCTGATGGGGTGGGTTGGGTTAAGGTCAAAAAGCAAAGTCTGCAATTTGGTTCAATTAATCACCTATTAGGTATAAGAATTACTTAGTGCCTCAATAAAACACTCCATATGTTTTATAAAATATTAAATATTTGACAGTTTCATGTGAAATATATCAGTATTCGACTTAACAGTGTATTACTCTAAACCTCAGTAATTATTTCAAAACTCTCTTATCCTCTAAAGTAGGAAGCTGTCAACTATTGTTTAAAGTTGCATTTGCATAGTTAATAATGTTCTTCATTTTTCAGACAGAAGTTTTTGAAGAAGAAAGCTCTCCTTGAATATATCTGGATATAAAAGTTCAGACTAATGTCTTATACAGCACCAATTACTGTTTTACATCTTAACAGTTTGGATTGAGGCAGTATCATACCCAAACAAATGGCTCCTGAAATGTACGATACATCAGAATCACATGCAGAACTTGTTAAACACAGATTGAGGGGTGTCACACTGAGAGTTTCTGATTCAGTAAATATTAGGTGGTGCCTGAGAATTTAAATTTCTAACAAGTTTCCAGGTGCTGTTGATACTGCTAGTCTAGGGACAAGGATTAGAGAACCACTCACTGCTCTAAACTCACTCAGATCTCTAGAAACCCAAACTAAAAGCAATATGATATCTCATTATTAATTTAACTACAACAGGTCATAAAGTACGTGGTTTGCGACCTTAGAATTCACTCTAGGGTAATTGATAGCCATGTCCTGGGTTCAGAGGAAACAAGCCATTCTTCTTTTGTTGGTATATAGGTATATCACCGCTACTGAACATTGCTTTTCCACAGTTCTCTTTGAAGTTAATTGAATTTGGAAGACAATGGACAAATCCCCACTTATGTTTGCTCATAAATAACTTTCATGATTATTGGAAGTAACATAAACGATCTTGGTTCTACATATACAACAATATGGCTTAAATTCTGAAGACATAGGAGGTTTGAATGTAGCTCACCAGGAGTGATAAACAACAATGTGGCAAGAAAAAACAAGTATATGATCCAGACGACTTCTTGGATTAAGAAAATACTATGGTAGTGAAACAAAGGGGACAAATATGAAAAATTTGTGGATCTCTAACAAACAAGACAAAGTAGCATCTTCTTCTTTCTCCATGCCAAGGTATTTGATTCACTAAATGTTAAATTACAGCTTGTCTACAACTATACTAATCAGACTAAATCAGGGAATGGGCATGCACTGTGGAATTAGTGCCCATAAATCTCTCTGTGGGAACAAATTATTTAGAAAAACATATCCTTTCATCAATTCCATAATTTCATCAATTCCAAGACTTATATAATTATGTCTCCCGTGTAAACACTAGAGAAAACAAGGGGTGAAGGTGAGAAGTGTCTTTCAAAACTCAAAGTTTATCTTACTGTCCTTATCACTTGAACTGAAAAACTCATGATGCTAAGAAAGAGAGATAGGCAATGTGTATGTAACATTGTGTGTCAACTATACTCAAATAAAATATGTATATTTAAGAAAGGTAAGCAATGTTTGGGTGATTGCTTCTGAAGCTGATGCATGCATATACATTTTGACTTTTAAGGCTCCTCCACTAAATGATCCTACCTAATTATTGACAGTACCAAGGCATCACTGACTGCTGGTACACAAGCATCTACCCACTGAGGAAAAGCTAGGGCAAAGTGAATGATTTCCTAACTGCACAGCATTTGATTTATCACTCTTTCAGCAGCAAAGAAATCACAACCTGAATCCTATCCATTCCTTCACATCAAAGCCCATCTTCTCCACCCGGTGCCTTGCTGAGAAAACTTAGTTGCACAATTAACTTTCCCCATCAAAGTTTTGCCTTTACCTCACTTGCATTCATGGTCCAGAATAATCCACTGCTCTTGGATGTAAAGACACAACAAGATAAAATGACTCACCCAAGTAAAATCAGATTCCTAAACAGTTAACTTCTTGCTTTTTGATCCATTCTCACAATAAATAGGATAAAGGGACACTGGACTCTCACTTGTAAAATACGGTAACAAACCATAATCTCAAGATTCTTGAGTTGATTATTAATTTCCTGAAATTTTTAACAGTGTGGAAGAAGATGAATGCCCCTTTTGTTACCAATTAATTCAGTTTGAACTTCTGATTTTAATTCTTCAATACTTAATTTAGATATGTTCTATATCGGGCATTCTATAGGATTAATAAAAAGAGGTTTTTGATTCCCTATTTTACTACTTAATAGATAATGTCTCGAGATTACATGCCAAGCTAAAAGAAAAGAAAGATCAGTGACTTTTTATAGAAACAACATATATTTAGTTTGAAGCTTTTATACTCTCCTCATGTAAAATTAATTTGGGCCAGGACTAAACTGCATAGATACGCCAGCTCTCTGAGCAATGCAGAAACACTCTGTTCTTTGACCTTCATTGCATAGAAGGTTTAGTGGATCATAACTTTATCATTTTATCTCTATTAGAATCTTGCAATGACATTAACTTTTACTATCACCATATGTCTCTACGGCATTCTATATTCTGAAATGCCCAAGGTAGATGACAGAATACAGAGCCTACAGAGTACCAGAAGATCCAGAAGAAGGTAAGAAGGCAGTTAACTATTCGGGGATTTCAAAACATGAAAATGCTTTTCAGATTATATGGCACAAATCACATATTTGAGTGATCAAATCTATTTGTTGAGGTTCTCAAGAATACGCACATCAAATTATCTTGGAGGGAAGACAAAAATATTATTATCATATTATTTATAGGAGAAAGTGATAGTCACATTCACATTCTACATTTGAAATGAAAATTATTATTATCTGGTATAAAGATTAGCATTTACATGATAAAGTTGTATATAAAAAATATACACATGCATATAAGCTTTAAATTTAGGGCCAAAAAACTAGCATAATATATGAAAATAAGACAGAGAAAAAGGGAATTATGTTGGGTTAGGCAATTCAAGTATTTGATTCTGCACTGCATTACAGTACAATATTGAAAATAACTTAGCTAGAGGGCTTTCTCTAGATGAAACAGTCTGCTAATTTTTAATATATTCAGTAATACATTTTTGAAAACTTCTATTTTATACAAACGTATCATTTGCCCACATACATATGAAATGTTTAAGAATGAGTAGTATCTAATAGAAAAAAGAAAAAAAGGTGTGCCTGATAAATATAGCAAAGTAAGGAATTGTATGAGAAGTTTATTTGTGTAAATAACATCAGTAAGTACGAATAATTATTGAGTCCTAACCTTGGGTGAGGCACTTTTCTCTGCATTTTGCATGCATTAGCTCTTTTACTTCTCTTAACAACTCTATAAGGTGAATAGCATTCTACCCATTTTACAGCTTGAGTAACTTGCCCAAGTCACAGGATTGCTAAGTGGCCAAGTCAGGATTCAAACCCAGTCAGTGTGACTGCAGAAGCCAGGTTCCTAAGTAACAGGGTGCTCCCTTCTCCCCTATGAAATGTTCTAAATAGATTTTGTTGTGAGACATGGATGGGGGTGGCAGGTCAAAGTGGTGGGGAATATGCTTCACGGATGGTGGATGGGAGGCCATCATTCAGAGGACATTCAGATAAGTGTTCTGCCAGAAGAGCATAAGGAAATCAGGAGTCAAATATCCTATGGAGAAGAAGGGAGAAGTAAGGCATTCTCTAAACTGTTGCTGAGTTAGGGTAAATAAGTATATCCAGGAAGATAATCCAGAATGATGAGAAAGTAGCTGAGGAGCAAAAGGAGAGATATCTTTGGAAAGAAAAGCCCAAATTTGTAAAATTGAAAAGCTACAAACATTTTAAAAGAAATGTAATAGAATTCTGAGCAGAAGAAAAAGTAGTAATTCCCTCAAACTAGAGAAATTACAAAATATAAGACATTGGATAAAGTTTTACTTATTCATAGTATATGTCCCTTTTTACAAGTCACATTACAAGAACTTCAATGAATATTTATTTGGTGCCTACACTGGCTTCCAGAAAGATGAAAAATGAAAAAGAAAATCCATCATTAAGGAGGCTTCACATTATCAAGATACAGACAACTGCAGCCACCAGTATAAAAATTACTTCAAAATAGCACTGAAAATGACAAATATAAAATATATTTTAATATCCTTAAAAGAGATGATTAAAGCAAAAAATAGTAACAAAACATAGTGGGGTTTATAATATACAGTGAATTAGTACAAAGACTGGGGGAGGGAATATAGTTTATGTGAAGTGGCCTATCACTTGATGGTTGACATAGAAAGTTAAAGATGTATAAATTAAATCCCAAAGCAACCTGTGAAAAAACACATACACAACTGAAAGAGATCATCAGTTTAGATTAAAGAGCAAGTCCTGACTATATGCTGCCTATGAGAAACAGATTTTAAACAGAAAAACAACAAAAAGTGAAAGGTTTGAAAAAAATACGCCAAGCGGTAATTAAATGAAAGCTGGCATGCTATAATAACATCAGAAAAAATAGATTTCAGAGCAGAAACTATTAACAGCAATAACGGGGGTCATTTCATGATAATAAAAGGATTGATTCATTAAGGAGAAAAAAATCCTAAATGTTTATACATCCATCACAGAGATTCAAAATTTATGATGCAGAAACATAAAACCACAAAGAGAAATTGACAATTCCACAATTGTCCTCAGAGATTTTAACACCCTTCTTCAATAACTGATAGAACAAGTACACAGGAAAAGATACAGATCTGAACACCACTAGCTACAAGCTTAGTCTGGCATTTATAGAATACTTCACCTACAGCAGCATAATACACATTTTTTTTACATGCATATGGAAAATTTACCATGATAGACCATATCTAGGCCATATAACAAGTTTCAATATTTTAATATGGTTCAAATCACAAAAACTATGTTTTCTGATCACAATAAAATTGAATTAGTAACCAATAACAGAAAAAATCTAGAAAAGCCCCAAATATTTGGAAACTAAAAAACATGCTTCCAAATAGCCCATAGATTAAGGAAGAAATTTTAAGAAGTAATTAGAAATTATTTTGAACTAAGTAAAAATGAAAACATAATGTCCCAAAATTTGTGGGATGGTACCAAATCAAGAATTAGAAAGTTATAATCCAAAATATCTATATTAGAAAATAAGAAAGGTCCCAAATCAATGATCTCAGGCACTAGAAAAAAGAAGAGCAAATGTTGGTTTGAAAACTGACCCCTGTTCACAGAGGTCAAGGAGAGATGGAAGAAACAGGCAGGTCACTCCAGATTCATAGGTGGCAGGTTTAATAAGTGAGGGAACTTACATAGGAGGCTGGCCACGAAACAAGTGGATCTCTGTGCCTGCCTGCTAGAATATTAAAAATTTATATAGAAGCCTTAAACAGGTTCAGTTACATACACCATCCAAATGGTCTCAACAACACTTTGCTCTCTCAAAGGCTGCTCCTTGAAAATAGCTCCCCCTGTGGGAACCCTGGGCAGAAGGCACATTTCAAGGACAAGGGAGGGGTGAGGAGCCTCTGATTGCCTGGATTCTGCTCCCAGGTCAACCAGTGGTCACATCTTTTTGATGATTTCCTCCAACAGTAAATTAAACCCAAAGTAAGAAGAAAGGCAATAATAAAGATCAGAGTAGAAGTCAATAAAATGAACAGAAATCAATATAGAAACAATAAAACCAACAGCTGGTTCTTTGAGAAAATCAGTAAAATTGATAAACATCTACCCAGGCAGATCTCAAAAAAGAAAAGAAGACACAAATTATGCAGATGAACTATGAAAGAAGTAAAACAACTAAAGATTCAAGATATGAAAAGTTTATTGAGATCATGACCTGAGCAGAAATCAAGAGTCAGTCACCCAAACGACTGAGCTACCCAGGTGATCCCCTCTTTTTAATGTTTATTTTCTATGTCTTTTTGTTATTACTTCCAAAGACACAACAGCTATAACCTGAAATATGGCCAATAACCAGGATTTTCTTTCAACATCCTATCAGACACTTTTCACTAGTCTTTTACTTATTTCAGCTTCATCTAAGAAGGGAGCTCATAATTCTGGCTATGCATTAGAATCACCTGGGGAGATCTGAAAATCAGAGGCTCCACCTGGGATAGATTAAATCAGAATTTTAGGGTAGGCAGCCAGTGGCTGCTTCCCAGGTAATTTTAATGTCCACAGGGTTGTGGATCTCTGGATATAATCAGTAATTTGGTTTATCATTAGAAAGCTGAATGCTTTCATTAACTTTCAATTGATTCTTATCTACTGTGAAAATTTAGGAAGAAAGGTAAATTTGTTTTGATTCCAGGAATTCTGATGCCTGCCTCTTCCATCTGCTATATAATTTTAGGTCTACTAATGTCAGTCTAAGATATTTTGCTATAGAAATTCGATACATTGCAGATTTACACAACTTTTACCCTGGGTGATCAGACCCAAGACTTTAAGAGTTCTGCAAGCTCATACTCTTACACATTTTGACTTCCTACATAAAACACTGTCAGGTTAGCCCCAATGTGGTGATTAATTTCCTTTAGCTGGAACATTCTGACTCGTTGCCACTTGTTGATTTTGAGTGCCTTGTTAAACATTGTGTCTGTCGGGCAGGGGCACTTGTCTTATTTCTTATAGTGGCTTGTTGAAAGAAACATTATTCTCTACTGTTCCACGCTTGGTCCTCTTTCCTGGGAGTGTATGAGTTGTAACCAAAAAGCCATAAGATTTTTTTAATGTATTTTTATAAGATATTTTTAGCAAAACTGTCAAAGCTTGAACATAAACATGAGTATTTACATCTTAGGAGACTATGCACTAATTCCAATGTACTACTCAAGTAATTTTTCTTTCTTAAATTATTCTGCTTTTGGAATTGCTTTTGGATTCAGTGGCACCTTTTGTGAACATCTATCATGGCAAAATTTCATTGTCTGAGGCTGAATTTGGCTTATAAAGATAGCAACTGAAAGTCCTTCAGATAGAAATCTAGTGAATTTTGTGGAATGCATATTAAAGAAGTTAATACCATCTAGTTCAAAATAGAAATATGATTAAAAATAAACTACTTTCTTTGAAACTACACCTGACTCTGAGAGTAACTGACAATTTTTTTTTTTCCACAGCAGTTGGTAGCAACCCAGCCATCAAATTATCCCTAGGGTAATAAAGTCATGTGTTTTGGCATAGTCATTACTCTTGTTACCGTCATAAAGTCATACAGATGGGGACGGTGGTATACAAGGAAGGGGTTAGCCTCTGGACTGGTATAAATTATTTAACTTCCCTAACTCTAATAGTCCTCTTTGTAAAGTGGGAATAATGCCAAACATGTGAAAATGCCCTGAGGATTAAATTAGAGAATATTTTTAAATGTTTTATCCCAACACTTGCCACATGCTGATGTGCACAAGAGTCTCCTCATGTCTCATTAAGATGAAGTCTTGGGGCGCCTGGGTGGCTCAGTAGGTTAAGCATCCGACTTGGGCTCAGGTCATGATCTCGTGGTCTGTCTTGATCTCTGTGCTGACAGCTCAGAGCCTGGAGCCTGCTTTGGATTCTGCATCTCCCTCCCTTTTTGCCCCCCCCCCTCTCTTGCTCTCTCTCTCTCTCTCTCTCTCTCTCTCTCTCTCATTCTCTCAAAAATAAAATAAACATTAATATTTTTTTAAAGATGAAGTCTCTGATAAGTAGGCCTGGGCATGGCCTATAATTGTACATTTATAACAAGCTCTTAGGTGATGCTGATGGGCTACCCCTGGTGTTGGAAGGCTTTAGCCCAGCCTGTACTAGGCAAATTGGTACCTCAATAAGGGCTAATTTCCCTTCCTTCCTGTAAGCCATGTCTCCATATTTGTTGCTTTAGGGGTTTGGATTTTTGTCAACAATGTAACTATTAATACTACTACATGAAAGAGCCTGCATGAAAGAAAGTGACTCAGGATGAGCATAATAGAAATCAGATGAGCCCCATGTTCATGGGCTTAATATATTCATGCAATAAAAGTGACCTAGGTTCTTATCTTCTGTACTTCCATTCCAAAGGGTGGATAGACAAGCATCTGGGGCTCTAAGGGGGGACCAAAGTCTCATGGTGTAGTGGTTTCCAAAAGCAAATGTCCCATGTGTCATTTCCATGAGAGGGGGCAAAGAAACTGGAACCAAAATAACTGAAACCAGGCAAACTGGCTTTCAGGGTCAGGTATTTTCACCAGCAAATATATCTTGAATCAACAGTAAAAGGAGAGAGAGTCTTAAATGAAGTACCTACAGGGGAGTACACAGGCGGAGAGGAAGTTGTTTTTGTTATGAAATTTATTTTATGGGCAGTTATAATGAAAATGTATCTTTATCATTCCAAGTCACTGATGATATTC
The DNA here is from genome assembly GCF_016509475.1 of Prionailurus bengalensis. Taxonomy (NCBI): domain Eukaryota; kingdom Metazoa; phylum Chordata; class Mammalia; order Carnivora; family Felidae; genus Prionailurus; species Prionailurus bengalensis. Next base: position 82,384,385 of record NC_057348.1, read on the forward strand.
AGCGGTAGTTTTTGTCCTCCCTTCACTAAGGATTGCTGCTGGCTATTAATCTTTTCAAACATAATGAAAGATACAACCAATCAAGGTATATTGAAATAAAATTAAATCCTACTCAGCCCTAAATATTCTGCTTGAGGTGACAGGACGGTGTCTGGCTAACAAGCACAGTAGACACACAATAGTCACTTTGTTTCTTTGTACCCAGATAGTGTCACCTCACGCGCCAAGCAGCTACTTGAAAACAATCAAGAAACAGATGCATTCTCAGTGGTGATTTAGGGAGTTCTTGCAAGTAGGCTTTTAGCAATCCTTGACAAGGCACCTCCATCATATTTCATGAAGCTTGAAAAACACTCTGTCATCTTTTAAGATCCTTAGTACTATCTCTCACATCATGTTATTTCAAATCAATCATTCCATATCCTGGAAACAGTTCCTCCATGAGGCTCTGAAGTAGTTTTGATCCAGCAATAGTATTTTTACTGATAATGCAGACTCTCCAGACTCTGTTGAACACTTTAAGTTGCTTTCAGATAATCCAGGCAACAACACAAACTATAAACATAAATACAGATACATACACACACTTTAACTTTCTGCCTTTGCATTTGGCTCACTTGGGTAATAGAAACAAAATAAGAATAAAACAAAAAAAAATTTTCCCTGCTAAGTTAATTCCTTCGATGCTTACATTGTCCTGATTCACTGGATAGTCATACTCCTGTGTTTCAGATTTTCCACTATAGATCCTCTATGTGCTTTGTTTTTAACTCCCTTTCTATTAAATACGTTCTAAGTATACAGACTTATTTTAAAGTATAGCCAAAGATTACTTCCTGATTAATAATTATAATAAACATATTATTACTATTATTTCCTTAATGTTTATTTATCTTTGAGAGAGACAGAGTGTGAACAGGAGAGGGGCAGAGAGAGAGAGGAGGGAAACACAGAATCTGAAGCAGCTCCAGGCTCTGAGCTGTCAGCACAGAGCCCGACACAGGGCTCAAACTCACAAACTGGGAGATCATGACCTGAGCCGAAGTCAGATGCTCAACTGACTGAGTTACCCAGGTGCCCCAATAAAAAATGTATTATTACTAATAACACTTCAGAAACACTGATTGTAAAGTCAACTAAAAATCTGGGTTCTTCTATCTTTTGACATTTGCATAGGTGAAATGTCACAATGACAAAAGAGAGAGAGAGATACTACTTTTGCTAGCCAGATAAGCAACCTCACTATTTTAGGAACCTACCACAGGTATGAGCACATGTATAAGCATTCTTATAAGACTATATGCCTGAAACCCCAAACACAAAATGCTTAATTAACAGACATTGTTTTTGCAGTCTAATTTTGCAAAGTAGAAAACTTACAAATATGAAAAAATGTTATCAGAAACCCAACCAAGATAAGTACTCTCATTAATATGATTCTTTCAATAATTACAGATATTAAAGAGTTGGGGTTCCAGCCTAAAAATGGAATATATTATGGTCACTCTATATGTATGTTTATTGTGCTAATTAGGATAAACTAATGATTGGAGGCACTGATAGATCCTAAAATACTTTAATCAAAGTAATGTTGAAATTTATGTACTTTTAAGGTCAAATATGTCTTGAGTATGAGGATCCTTTTTAAAGTGGTAATTTATATATGGTGCATATTCTTGCTGTCTGGTAACCACTGCCCTGATCTGAAGTGTAAAAGTAGAGGCAAAAACGGGCACCTGGGTGGCTCAGTTGGTGAAGTATCTGGCTCGTGATTTCGGCTCAGGTCATGATCTCATGGTTTATGAGATTGAGCCCCACATGGGGCTCTGCACTGACAGCATGGAGCCTGCTTGGGATTCTCTCTCTCCCTCTCTTTCTGCCCCTCCCCTATTCATGCATGCTCTCTTTCACTCAAAATAAATAAATAAACATTTTGTTTTAAGGTTTATTTATTTTGAGAGAGACAGAGACAACGCAGGTCGGGGAGGGGCAGACAGCGAGGCAGAGAGGAAGAATCCCAAGCAGCCTCCGCACTGCACTATCAGCACAGAACCTGATGTGGGGCTGGAACGCTATAAGTGGTGAGATCATGACCTGAGCTGAAACCGGAGTCAGTTACTTAACCAATTGAGCCACCCAGTCACCCCATAAATAAACTTTTTTTTTAAGTAGAGGCAAAGACAACAAAGAGCTCAGAACCTAAAAAGAGAGAGAGAGGAAACATAATCATCTGTTCTATGACTAGATGAGACACTAAAGACCATTTGAAACATCAGAACTGTATGTCTTAGGGGCACCTGGGTGGCTCAGTCAGTTGAGCATCCTAAGCTTGGTTTCAGCTCAGGTCATGATCTCGGAGTTTGTGAGTTTGAGCCCGCATTGGGTGCTGCACTAACAGTGTGGAGCCTGCTTGGGATTCTCTGTCTCCATCTCTCTGCCCCTCCCTGGCTTGCGCTGTCTCTCTCTCAAAATAAATAAATAAACTTAAAAAAAAGAACCAAAAGCCTATATGTTTAGGCAGTTTGCATATGTGCATACTTTACCTGAAGAGCATTTAGAAATTTGTGTTTTACTTCATAGTAGCTACATATAGTAATACAAATATTTAGTTGTCTTTATGAAAAATCTCTCTCACTCTGTTTCAACAAACAACTGTTTAGTTTCACTAGCCATCATTTTTCCAAGTAATGGGGAAATACCTACCCTCAAGCTGTGGGAGAAACAGGAAAGCAAATAGACATTTCTGCAGGTTAGCATCCAAGACCTTCCACATTTGAATTTTCCCACTGTATCTCCAGTCTCAACTGATTTCTTAATTTGGACCAATTGTAACAACCAAACTAATAGGCATGCTTTTTATCTCACATTACTTTAAATTCCCTTTCCCATCATATCCTCCATATAATATACTCTGCCCTTTTACATTCCCTTCCCTTCCCCTCCCTTCTCTTCCCTTCCCATCCCTTCCCCTCCCTTCTCTTCCCCTCCCTTCCTATATCTACCCAAATCCATCAACTTCTTTAGGTGCTGTAAATATCTATCATAAGAGTTTGGCTAAACTCTTAGCGAATGGGTGCTATGATAATCATTCACTTGCTGAAATTATCAGTAAACCAAATTCTTGTTTACGTCATTTTGACTTTCAGGTTGCCAACAATAAGACAACAATTTATTCAGTGAAGTACCTTCAAGGATACATAATATTGAATCCAGCTCTATCTCTATATCTTCCCCTATCTTCTGTCCATCTTCACTAGTCTCTTAGTTCTAAATTTTCTTTTTATTCATCTTTGTAGCTCCAGCATCGAACACAGAGAATATTGGATAACTAGTTATAAAATAAATGAGGAAGAACTAGATAATGAATATTGCTCCTTAAACAGTACCCTGAAAATTATACGAAACTGTTCAGTTGAAAAGGCAACCTAATAGTTTTACAGCAACAAGGTCAAAACCAGAAAAACTAATTGGTTAATCAGAAAGTTTAATTATCCGAAATTATCCTCAATCCCTAGCGTTAGGGTCAACACATGTTAGCATGTGTAGTGTATCAGGGTAGAAGTGAAATGTAGAAGTGAAGAGCATGAACTCTGGAGCCAGGTTACCTTTGTACAAATCCTGGCTTTGTCACTTGTTACCTGGGTGACCTTGGCAAGTTATTTAATCTTCCTGTACTTCAGTTTCTCCACCTATAAAGCTGTCATAACAACATATTACTATCCTCATAGTGTTGTTCTAGGGATTACATGGGAAAATATTTGTAAATTGCCTAAAACTATATCTGGCACACAGTTAATACTCTGTAATATTGTTAAATAAATAGAAAACATCAGTACCTTCCAATCTAAGTCTTGAATAAATCTGGTCTGACAAGATGCTCTATGCAATTATACATCAAATAGGTTTTGAGAATGTTGCATTTTGTAGAGATTCACAATATAAATTTGTAAATTCAAAGCTTTAAAAAATTTTATAAGGGTAGCCCAAGATAGTGGCATAGGAAGACCTTGAACTCCCCTATCCCCACAGAGACACAAAATCTACAGCTACATATGTTATAATTCCCGTTGAAAAAGAACTGAGAACTAGCCGAATAGCTCCCTCCACAGGGATAAAAGGGCCACACTGAGAGGGATAAGAGGCAAAGACACAGTCTTGCCCAAAACCCAACTCTTGCATGGGACCTGCAATAGGGAGGGATCTCACAGCTCCAGAGCCTGTCCCCACATCAGGCCCCCAACCCTTTGGACCTGCACTGAAGATACAGGACCACAAAATGTCTGATTTTGAAACTAATGGGGCTTACGTTCAGGGTCTCACATCTATTGGGATGTGAGATATTGCCTCTGAAGGGCAGGCATGCAGATATGTCATGGGACCCAGCATGAAGGTAGTAGTTTAAGAGGTATTATACACAAAGAAGATGGATTTGCTAATCTTAAAGCATCTGCTAGAAGGTGAGGGACTACTTGTAACTTTCTTTGGGGATATGGGTGCTGAAGAGAGCCATTCTTGCATTCTCCCTATATTTTGCTAGCATAGGTGAGCATGTGCAGACATAGCCTTACTAAAGCTGCTGACATACTCTATCCTGGATGCTCTTTCCTTGCCTGCTAAAGCCCAACTGTCTTCTGCTCTAGTGCCTTCCCTTAGCCTTGCTAAAAAAAGCTAGTGAAAAGCAAAGTCCACACAAGAGATACTCTTTGATCACCTGGCCTTGGTAGCCACAAGGGATGCATTTCAGGGTCCCAGGGACTAAAACAATGGGAAAGACAGTTCTGGGTAGGCTATCACACCCCAGGCATTACACAGACAACAGAATGAAACACACCCTCCGGCTTTATGTAAAAAAAGCTCTTATACTTCTCCTGGAACTTCAACCTGAGCAACAGGATTCAGGTTTGCCACACATCTGGAGGCTACAAAGGGGCCCTTAGGGAAGGTAGACAGGGAGACACCGTTTTTGAGCCCTCCCTTGGTCTCACCACAGCTCACTGGTACCTCCCAGAAAGGAGCCTATACATTCATCAGAAGTTCTGATTTTTGCAACTGATGCCCAGAAACATCCTCAGATCCCCTAATTTGGAGGTCAGCAGGGTTTATGATTGTGGTCCCACAGGACTCTATATATTTGTATACTTTAAAAGCTGCTGTCTGGGGCGCCTGGGTGGCGCAGTCGGTTAAGCGTCCGACTTCAGCCAGGTCACGATCTCGCGGTCTGTGAGTTCGAGCCCCGCGTCAGGCTCTGGGCTGATGGCTCAGAGCCTGGAGCCTGTTTCTGATTCTGTGTCTCCCTCTCTCTCTGCCCTCCCCCGTTCATGCTCTGTCTCTCTCTGTCCCAAAAATAAATAAACGTTGAAAAAAAATTTTAAAAAAAAAAAATAAAAGCTGCTGTCTGAGAATGTGGCTTCCAATTGTCCTGCAACTAGATGCTGACTGAGAACACTCCCTTTGGAACACTGGCAGGTCTTGGCACACCCTCAACAACTGGGACCTATCAAGAAAAACCTGGCTGCTTAGATAATCACAAAAGGTTCGAGAGACAAACAGAAGCTAGGATAAGGTTGCACAATATGGCTCCTCACCTACACAAGGGCACTCCTTCATGACTAGGAGAGGTAGCTGCTTCACCTAGTACATAGAAACAAGCACAGAGTCAAGCGAAATGAGGACACAGATAAATGTGTTACAAATGGAAGAATAAGTTACAACCTTAGAATAAGACCTCAATGAAACAGAGATAAGTGATCTACCTGATAACTCAAAGTAATGGTCATAAAGATGCTTACTGCATTTGGGAGAAGATTGGATAAACAAGAACTTGTACAGAAGTACAAGACAGAAAATATAAGAAAGTACTAAACAGAATTCACAGAATTCATAAAGGAATACAATAAGTGAGCTGGAAATACTCTAGAAGAATTCAACAGCAGAATAGATGAAGCAGAAGAAGGATCAGTGATGTGGAAGATAGGGTAGTGGAACTCAAACAAAGCAGCAAAAAGAAAAAAAAAAGAGAGAAAAAGATAGCTCAAGGGACTTATAGGATAATGTTAAGCAAAATAACATTCAGATTATAGGAGTCTCAGAAGGAGAAGAAAGATAAATGGGCAGAAAACTTTTTTTGAAGAAATAATAGCTGATAACTTGCCTAACCTAAGGAGAATCATTCAGGTGCAGGAAACACACGAGTCCCTGACAAGATGAACCCAACGAACACTGCACCAAGATATATTATAATTAAAATGTCAAAAGTTAAAGAGAGAATCTTAAAAGCAGCACAATAAATGATTAATTAACACAAAACAAAGGAGGCAAGAATATACACCGGGGAAAGGACAGTCTGCAATAAACAGTGTTGGGAAACCTGGACAGACAATGCATAAGAATGAAACAGGCCGCTATCTTATACCATAAACAAAATGTATTAAAGACTCAAATGTAAGACCTGAAACCACAAAAAGTCCACAAAACATAGGTGATAATTTTCATGAACTAGTCTCAGTGTTGAATTTTTGGATCTGCCTAAAAAGCAAATGCAACAAAAAACAAAAATAAGCAGGAGTGCCCTAAAATGCTTCTGCATAACAAAGGAAACAATTAACAAAAGGAAAAGGCAACTTGCATGGGAGACTACATTTGCAAGTCATATAACCCATAAGGGGTTAATAACAAAAAAACAAAAAAACCTATACAACCCAACACCAAAAACGAAATCTAATTAAGAAATGGGCAGAAGACATGAATAGACATTTCTCCATAAAAGTCATCCAGATGGCCAACAGACACATGAAAAGATGCTCAACATCATTCATCATCAGGGAAATACAAATCAAAACTACAACGAGATACCACCTCACAAGTGTCAGAATGGCTAAAATCAAAAACACAAGAAACAGTAAATGTTGGTAAGGATGTGGAGAAAGAGGAACCCTCTCTCATTGCTGGAGGTAATGCAAACTGGTACAGCCACTATAGAAAGCCATATGGAGATGAAAATAGAATTAGTCAAAAAGTTAAAAATAAAATTACTCTATGATCTAGTAATTACACCATCGAGTATTTGCCCTCCAAACTACAAAAACACTAATTCAAAGAGATATATGTACCCCTATGTTTATAGTAGCATTATTTACAATAGACAAATTGTGGAAGCAGCCCAAGTGTCCATCAATTGATGAATGGATGAAGAAAATGTAGTATACAAATACAATGGAATATTATTCAGTCATAAAAAGAATAAAATCTTGCCATTTGCAACAACACGGATGAAGCTAGAGTATAATGCTAAGCAAAGAAGTCAGTCAGAAAAAGACAAATACCATATGACCTCACTCATATGTGGAATTTAAGAAACAAAACAAACAAGCAGAGAGAGAGAGAGAGAGAGAGAGAGAGAGAGAGAGAGAGGGAGAGAGGGAGAGAGAAACCAAGAAACAGACTCTTAACTGTAGAGAACAAATTGATGCTTACCAGAGGGGAGGTGGTGGGGTGAAGGGTGAAATAGGTGATGGAGATTAAAGAGTACACTTATAATGAGCACTGAGTAATGTATATAATTGTTGAATCACTATATTGTACACCTAAAACTAATATAACACTGTATGTTAACTATACAGGAATTAAAATTAAAAACTTAAAAAAAGAACACTGTATGGAGTTGTTTAAGAATGCTTCATGCAAACTGTGTTTATCAGTGATATTTCAGTATGTGGAAGTGATATCTATTCGGTGATGGATGTAGTGAAGTGTTTAAGAACACTTGTAATAAAGATATTTATAAGAAAGAAAGAAAGAAAGAAAGAAAGAAAGAAAGAAAGAAAGAAAGAAAGAAAGAAAGAAGGAAAGAAAGAAGAAAGAAAGAAGGAAAGAAAAAGAAAGGAAGAAAGAAAGAAAGAAAGAAAGAAAGAAAGAAAGAAAGAAAGAAAGAAAGGTTTTACAGCCACACAAACTTGTTTATAGGTGTCCATATACATCTCAAGTCTATCACAGCATCCCTTTTCCCCTACAAAACAGATGCTACTACTCCATAGCATTAGCTCTGATGAACACATTTTGGGAAATTCTAGTTATGCACCTGTTGCTGCTTTGCTCTGCAATCATTTGAATGTATTTATATTTGTATTTTTATATGCATGTAATTATATGTACTTATTTCAAGGGGCAATCAGAATGAGGATATGGGCTTTGGTTTTAATATGATTTCTATTTATTCTTCTAATGTTCCTCCCTTTCTATTTTTCTGACCTAAATATAATGTCAAATGTTATTTAAAACAATAAATTCAGGACTTGTGGTTTCATATGTGTATGACTTAAAGCTCCAGACAAAGCTTCTAGCCACACCCATAAAAATGCCCTTCAAGCAGGAAAGGCTGGGGGAAAAAAAACCAAAACCAAAACAAAACAAAAACAGAAGAAAAGAAACAAACAAACAAATCTCAGAGCATTACAAAAACCCAAGATGGGTAAGAAACCTATTGTCATACAGTCCATGTCAACATAAAGGCAATGGAAATAAATTGATGACCTAGAACATGATTAACCTCAGCAAAAAGAGGAAAATCCTCGCCTGAAGGGAAGTGGCTAGAAGCTTCATCTTTCCTTCCTCCTTCTTCTCTACAGCTCAGCATGCTGACTTCTACAAAAACAAGTAACTCTCTCTTTACAGTACAGATAATACTTCTGAAACAGTCTTTAGGGCAGCATTATCCAGAAGGCAATGAGCAATAAGCATTCCCCTCTTTCCACATAGGTACTCCAGTTTGTATTGAAATTTAAACACAATAAAGGGAGTACAAATATGTCCAGTGATTTTCAACACAGGTGCAAATGCAATTAAAATGGAAGAAAGACAGTCTTTTAAACAAATGGTGCTTGGGCAATTGGGCATCCATAGGAAATAAAGAAATAACAGATAATTAAACAAAAGTGACCTTTGAACTAAAACTCACACATTTTACAAAAATTAAAAATTAGTTATAGACTTAAATGTAAAATATAAAACTATAAGCCTTTTAGAAGGAAGGAAGGAAGGAAGGAAGGAAGGAAGGAAGGAAGGAAGGAAGGGAGGAAGGGAGGAAGGAAGGGAGGAAGGAAGAGAAAGAAAGTTTTTGAGATCTACTGCTAGTCAAAAGTCCTTAGATTTGGCACCAAAAACACAACCCATAAAAGGGAAAAATGATAAACTGGGCTTCATAAAATTAGAACCAGATGCTCTATGAAAGACCCTAAGATCATGAAAAGACGAAGTACAGACAGAAAATATTTGCAAACCACATATTTGACAAAGATTAGCTTCTGGAATAATAACTCAAAACTCAATGTTGAAAAAACAAACAACTGAAGTATTAAATGGGCAACTTATAGGTAGAGCCATTTTACCAAAAAAGATATACAGATGACAACACTCATGAAAAGATGTTAAAAATCACTACCTAGTATACAAATGCAAATTAATACAATGAGCTATTACTACATATCACAATGGCTAAAATAAACCATAGTGACAACACAGAATTGTGATGAGGATGTTGAGAAACTGGATCATTTGTAGATTTGTGGTGGAATGTAAAATGGTACAGCCACTCTGGAAAATAATTTGGCAATAATTTAAAGAATAATTTCCTTGAAAACTAATTATTTGAATACATACAACCCAGTAATTGCAATCCTGGGCATTTATCCTGGAGAAATGAAAAGTTATGTTTCACTCAAAAGTCTGCAAACAAAAGGTTTATAGCAGCTTCTTTTCTCTTTCTTTTTAAAAATTTTTTTCAAAGTTTATTTATTATTGAGAGACAGACACAGAGTGTGAGCAGGGGAGGGGCAGAGAGAGAGGGAGACCCAGAATCTGAAGCAGGCTCCAGGCTCTGATCTGTCAGCACAGAGCCCGACTCGGGGCTCGAACTCACAAACCGTGAGATCATGATCTGAGCCAAAGCTGGACGCTTAACCAACTGAGTCACCCAGGCACCCCTTCTTTTCTCTTTCTATTTCTTCTTTCTTTCTCTTTCTTTCTCTTTCTTTCTTTCTTTCTTTCTTTCTTTCTTTCTTTCTTTCTTTCTTTCTTTCTTTCTTTTTCTTTCCTTCCCCCTTCCTTCCTCTCTCTCTCCCTCTCTTTTCTTTCTTTCTTTCTTCTTTCTTTCTTTCTTTCTTTCTTTCTTTCTTTCTTTCTTTCTTTCTTTCTTTTCTTTCCTTCCCCCTTCCTTCCTTCCCCTCTCTCTCCCTCTCTTTTCTTTCTTTCTTTCTTTCTTTCTTTCTTTCTTTCTTTCTTCTTTTCTTTCTTTCTTGAGTGCAAGTGGGATGGGCTACAGGGAGAGAGAGAGAGCAAGAATCTCAAGCAGGCTCCATGCTGAGCATGGAGCCCAGTGAGGGTCTGAATCCCATGACCCTGGGATCATGACCTGAGCCCAAATCAAGAGCTGGACATTCAACCAACTGAGCCACCCATGTGCCCCAGCAGCTTTATTTCTAATTTTTTTTTAAAGTTTATCCATTTATTTTCAGAGAGAGACAGACAGAGAATGAGCAGGGGAGGGGCAGAGAGAGAGAGAGAGAGAGAGAGAGAGAGACAGAGACAGAGACAGAGAAAGAGAGACAGAGGATCCCAAGTAGGCTCTGTGTTGTCAGCATGGAGTCCAAGGAGGGGCTCGATCCCATGAACTGCAAGATCATGACCTGAGCCAAAACAGTCCCAAACTAGAAACAATCCAGATGCCTGTCTTTCAGCAGTCAATGGCTAAACAAACTATAATACATCTATACCATGAAATACTAATTAGCAATAAAAAGGAACAAGCTATTAAAAGATGCCAGCAAGCTAGAAAAATCACCACGGAATCATGGTGAGTGAAAAAAAAGTCAATTCCAAAATGTATTATTACATTTATGTGCCATTTTTGAAATGGCAAAATTATAGAAATGGAGAGCATTTCTGGTTGCCAAGGACAAAAGAGGAGGTATAATTGGGAGGAAAATATTATGGCCATAAAAGAGATCCTTCTGGTGAAGGGAATGTCTGTAACTTTACTCAGTCAATATCAATATCCTGATTGTGATATTGTACTATAGTTTTGTAAAATGTTATCTTTGTGGGAAACTGAGTATAGAGCAAGTGGAATCTCTATGCATTATGCCCTACAACTCCATGTAAATCTATAATTATCTCAAAATAAAAAGTTTAATTAAAAATGTTAACTGAATGTTATATTCAAACAACCATTCTATTCTTTTCATTTGTGTGAGTATACCTCTTCAATATGCTAATATTGACATGTCTTAAACAATATTATTTTAAGAAAATAGGGATTATTGGGGCGCCTGGATGGCTCAGTTGGTTGAACATCCTCCTTCAGCTCAGGTCATGATCTCACAATCCGTGAGTTCAGGCCCCACATTGGGCTCTGTGCTGACACCTCAGAGCCTGGAGCCTGCTTCAGATTCTGTGTTTCCCTCTCTCTCTCTGCCCCTCCCCTGCTCGCACTCGGTCTCTCACTCTGCCTCTCAAAAATAAAGAAAACTAATAAAAAACTTTTTTTAAAAAGAAAGAAAATAGGGATTATCCCTGAACTCATTGAAACTGATTATTTTATAGTGCTTCTCATGAAAATAAGAACTCGATTTACAGAAGACTTTTAAAGCAAAATGACTAATATCAGAGGAAATGAGGTACTAAAAGCCCAATTAAATTAAATATTAAACAATATTCACAGAGAATTATAGATTCAAGAGTAGGCGACTGTCTCAAACAGAAAAAGCAAAAACGAAAAAAAATAAAAGAAATTTAAGCAGTAATTAAGAGATAACATGCACACATGATGTGGTAATATGATAATACTGAGAGCATTTTTTAGTCTACCTAAGAACAATATTCAATTTCCAAATGTTGGGTGAACTTGAACGGTCTGGTTATCTAAGACATTTTTCTGATATGAACTTACCCTAAAATATGTTAATACCCCTAATTTCCATCTCTCACTCTAATTGTCTCTCTCTTCATGCAAATATATACATATATGGATGGATAGTGGATCCATATATCTATATGGGTATATATAGATCCACTATTTCCATTTTCCAATTCCTTGTTAATTCTTGCAACCCATCTGAGTCCTAGATAACTGAATTCAGTGTTTACTGAAGTAGCACTCTTGGAGGGGACTAAGGACTTGCAAATTTAACACCCAAAGGTGCTGACACTCATTTCTTGATACTCTCTTTTCCTTTGTCCTGTGTGACAGTGTCTAATCTTGTCTTTCTTCTATAGTTTCCAATTCTCTGTATCACTCACTGGATTTTCCTCTTCCATCTCCTTTTTCTTTTTTTAATGCTTATTTATTTATTTTGAGAGAGAGAGCACGTGGGGGAGGGGCAGAGAGAGAGGGAAAGAGGGAATCTCAAGCAGGCTCTGTGCTGACAATGCGACCCACAAGGAGTTCAATCTCACAAGCCGTGGGATCATGAGCTGATAATCATGAGTCTGACACTTAACTGACTGAGCCACGCAGGCACCCCTCCTTCTCCTTCTTAATAGCAACAATAACAAATATTTCTCAAGCCCTTTACCAATTATTTGCACATACATTATTTCATTTGTATGTGTGAAGAAAGTTTATATTCATTAAATTTTTTACAGGAATGGAATACAAGACACACAAAAGTGATCTAAGATTATACTCAGAGTCAAGCAAATACTGTTTTTCACCTCTTGTTATTTCTGTCCTTCCATCAATCTTATCTACCTTTATGGCTTTTGGTATCACCAATAGAGATATCTTTAAACTATATCAATGATATACTTATTTCATTTGTAAGACAGATGATACACATACTGTCAAAGTCTCACATTTTACTGGCATGGAATTCATGCCAGGAGAAGTTCATCAGGTCCCAGACAATACTGTCTACAGGAATCAGTGATTTTTTTTTCTAAATTTACTTATTTTTAATGGCCTGACCATTTCTCTGGTCATCTAGATATAAAGCTTGATGCTAGATATAAAGTTAACACTCTCCTTCTTCACATTCTGTCCATCATCAAGTCTTAAGGATTCCATGTCTCTCAGCTTTGATTCTTTCTAGCCCGCTCTCTGCACTCTAAAATAGACTGTCACCCCACCTCTACAATGTTAGACCATTATAATACCCTCATTATATTCTATTCCTATATCACTGTCAGATTAATATTCCTCATTTGTAGTCTTCTGCTTAAAAGTAGTAACTCCAACTGCCTGCTCTCCCGCTGCCAGCTTCTTCTGCCAACACATATGTGCTTGATGTCAAAGTCAAAGGAAAGCTCAAAGTGTGTCAAAAGTACTTTTAAAGGTATTTTCACATGCAGTGTGTTCATGGGAGCCTACATTCAGAAGTGGGCTTCCTGTATAAGGTGCAGAGCAAGTATTTAAAGAAAAGAAACAGCAGCAATAACACAAGGTCACCTGGCTAGAGTGAGGCTGTGTTGAGGTGGAAAAGCCCCTGTGACTAGTCTGCAAAGCTCATCACAAACCTGCAGACATTATTATCACAAAAAAGTCTGAAACAAAGATTTTTTGAGAAGTTATCAATTTAAATGAAAGGCCCCAATGCTTTATTTACTTGAGGGACTATAACGTACTTTTTTTTTTTCTGTATGATATTCGTAGTGTGCATAGACATAAGTTAGCCAGATATTGGTGATGCATTCTCATCTACAATAAGGATCCCTTCTAAGTTTTCACTCTTACTTACAACTTTTTCCATTTACAGTCAAACTGTAACTTTTTTTCCAAACTGTACATTTTTCCATTTACAGTCAAACTGGTAACTAGGTGGCTTAGCGTGGTCCAAAGAACTTCCTGCTTTATTGCTTCTGTTGTTTCTGCCTCAAGTACTTTAGCAGCAATCAAAACACTAGCAATTCTTAACCATCCATATAAATTCTATCTTGATTTTCCTGATATTTCTCTACCAAAATGAATATCAACATTCCTCTTTATTTTTTTTTAATTTTTTTTCTTTAATGTTTGTTTATTTTTGAGACAGGGAGAGACAGAGCATGAATGGGGGAGGGTCAGAGAGAGAGGGAGACACAGAATCTGAAACAGGCTCCAAGCTCTGAGCTGTCAGCCCAGAGCCCGATGCGGGGCTCGAACTCATGGACCGCGAGATCATGACCTGAGCCAAAGTCAGACGCTTAACCGACTGATCCACCCAGGTGCCCCTCAACATTCCTCTTTAATGAAATTCATGAAGTTTTGTTTTGTTTTGTTTTTGCTTTTGCAGACATGCATATTTTCCCTTGCATTGTAGTATGTATTATCATCTATTCACTACATATAAAGTGTGTGAAATGCACTGTATCTGTCTTTAAGAAGCTTATAATAATGATAAAGAGGGCTCAGTGAAGGTCTGTACTATGACTACCACTGCTGGCCCTACAAATATATGTCCGTGTTTACTAAGTGCCCACTATATGCCACGTGTGCATTAATCAATAAACCTCAAAACCACCCTACAGATTAGGAATGTAGACCCAAAGTAGCAACTGGCCAAGGTTACGTAAATAACACAGGGTACATACAGAATTAGAAACTGAGGCCATCTGGTTCTAGAGCTTTAACTATTAAGTGATACTGCAAATTTGAACTGAACAAAATAAGCATACATTCTGAACCTACAAGCATGTGAGCATTTAGTATCTTTCCACTTTCTTCCATGGTCACTGCCATTTGGCCAGAGAAGTTCATGGGCATCTCTTCTACCTTCAATGAAAGCCAAAGTTTTGTTTGTGTCAACACTTTCTGGCATCATATAATGCCAGAGTCTTTTGCTGAAGTTGGAACCATGATTGTTAAACATAAATGAGATGACCATAAACTATTTCCTAATAAAAATTGTGGCTTTACTTTATTGAAGTTTCACTGTTAAGTCAATAACTGAGAGATCTTGTAACAAAAATCATGTTTACAGAATAGTATGTAATACACTGATTCAGTGGTTGGAGTTAATTGATTCAATGGAAGGAAAGAGTTTACACTATTACCAACAGAATCAGTGAGTAACTTAAATACAGAAAGAAATATCCTCTATGTTTCCAAAAGTTCTATAAATGCGAATGAACCATATACTTGACTTAAATGGCTAATTTCCCTTTTAATGAATATTACCTTACATAATTTCTTCTATTTATCATAGCAAAGTTTATCATAGTAAAGCTACTGCCAGCACACCTAATAGATACCTTTAAACCTTTTTCTGATGCTTTCATGGAAATGATATGGCAGTGATCATCAAGTGCTACCATAAAGCGAGAAGCATATTTCTGCGATCATATTTTATAGCCTTCAGTTTGTAACACTTGGAGAGCAAAATATGCAAATGCTACTCGAGAGTGTCTATTTAACTACTGAGTCTACCAGTCCATTGTCCTTCATTCCAAACCATGAATACTGGCATAGTAATGAGAAGCCACATTTACCTAACACCAACCAACCATTCTTTCCTTCTGTCTTCACCAGTAGTTACCAACCGCTAGTATATGGCATTAACATTCAATTTAATTTTATGTGATTTTAATTCTCCCATTTCCTTTTTGTCTTTGACTATGCATAAATTTTACAAAATTATAATATTGACACACATAAATTATAGAATTGAATTAAAATTTGTTCCTAATGTTTATTTATTTTTAACAGAGAGAGGGAGGCAGAGCATGGGCAGGTGAGGGAGAGAGAGGGAGACACAGAATCCAAAGCAAGCTCCAGGCTCTGAGCTGACAGCACAGAGCCCAACGTGGGGCTTGAAGTTATAGACCATGAGATCATGACCTGAGCCGAAGTCAAACACTTAACTGACTGAATCACCCATGCACCACAGAACTTAATTTTTAAAGCAAATGTTATAATGAAACATCCTATACTGTCAGTAGTCATAACTACCATTGCCATTGATACACATCAATTTTATTTTAGATATTCATCCATAATTTAAAGTATTTTTACTTTCAGAGATAATTCTAAGATAAACAGCTTCAGGCACTCATTTCTCTCTACTTTTGATTAATTTTTTGTTAAAAATATTGAGAACAGGATTGTTAACATTTTAAATTATCTTTAAATGATATAGGCACCATTTAAAAAATAAAATTTTACTCTGCATTGTTAGTGCCTATATTTATATATTCTTTTCAATGAAATAAAAATGCGAAGGGGCACCTTAGCACCCTAGGTCACCCACCTAATAACTATGTCAAGGCTAGAAGTGAGATCTTCAGACTCTTCACTGAGGTTAGTGATATTCCACTATTTTAAGTTTCCTTAACACCTGTGGACCGCCATTCTTTACAGAATGTGAATGATCAGAAAGATCCACTAAACATGGGAAAAAACTCTTAAACACCACGGAGGCCATATTTTAAACTATAACATATTTTAAGGACAGAGTTGGATTTTTTTTTTAAAGTTTATTTATTTATTTTGAGAGAGAGGGAGCAGGGGAAGGGCAGAGAGTGAGAGGGAGAGAGAGAACCCTAAGCAGGCTCTGCACTCTTAGTGCAGAGCCAATGCAGGGCTCAACCTCATGAACTGTAAGATTATGACCTGAGTCAAAATTGAGTCAGGCACTTAATCAACTGAGCCACCCAGCATCCCCAAAACTGAAAGCACTTTTTATTTAAAGTAATTTCTATGATTTCAAGAATATTACAGCTTCATAATGAAAAATATTAAGAGGGACATGTTCTTCCATGATTCATTCACCCACACTTTATTCTAGGAATATAATTTGATATTTAGATATGATCAAACTATATGTAAATTCTTCAGAGGCATAAAATTTCTTCATAAGCATGATTTTGATCACTGCACACTACTAATATATTCTATTTTACCTAATTATTTCCCTCAGTATACAGTGTTGCAATGAAGAGAGTCAAATTTCTGTCCATGTTTCTGATTATTTCCTTAAATTCCTAGAATTGAAATTACTGATTATACTTGTAAGAATCTTGATATATGGTATCAAATGCTTTTCAAAAAGCTGTATTCAAACTTGAAAGAAAAACAATTTTGAAATACGAAATAAAAGCACTACTTGGAATGTGTTACAAATAGCTATTTGACATTATATGCATATAGGACAGCTCCTCTTTAACAGTGGATGAGAAAGTCCAAAAATAGGGAAAAAGTCAAAGACAGCAAAGCAGGGAAAGAAGGTAGGTAGGGCAAAGGGTGAAGAAATAGTATCTATTAAAATGCATCATGATTTGCCTGGATGTACCTTGTACATTCATGATCTGTTTGGAGCAGGGAGTTAAAAGTCATCTGAGCTTTTTAGTTCTTCCATAAACTTTATGAACATCTCAAGGTTTGGAGTTTAAGGGTTACTTGAAAACTGTGCTGTTTGGCTTGTATGAAGAATATAGGTTCTTGAAAACAAATACAAAATCTGCTTTAGAATTTTAGTAGTCTTAGAATAATCATATCAAAGTAATTATATATATTAGAATATATAATTATATATATAAAATACATAATATATATTTATATATACATATATATGGAGAGAGAGACAGAGAGAGAGGAACCCCATACTGTATCTGGGATTAAATATCAAGAAAGTATATGGAAAGAACCATCCTTTACCTTACTAATTCAATTATTTATTCCTATAACCAATATTTATTGAGCACCGATTAGATGCCAAGCACTGCTTTAAACTTTAAACTTTAAACATGCTGACAACATGATAACAAATAAAAGAAATACGGTCCATATTGTCTTGGAGCTCACAGTTTAGTGAGAAAGACTGACAATTAACCAAGAAGTTATAGTAGAATATGATGGCAAGCTCAGTGGGATACAGTAAACAAAACAGAGTCAAGCACTCTTATTAGGGTGATTTTAAAAAGCATCTGGGACTGGTTTTCCCAAGGAAAACTTAAAGCTAGTTGATAGAACAGAGTGGATTGAAAAATCAACATGATAAAATGCCTTGTCTAGGGTCACAAACCTAATAACTGTGTCAAGGCTAGAAGTGAGATTTTCAGAATCTTAACTGAGGTTAGTGATATTCCACTATTTTAAGTTTCCTTAACACCTGTAGACTGCCATTCTTTATGGAATGTGAATGATCAGAAAGATCCACTAAAACTCTTAAACACCATGGAGACCATGCTTTAAACTACAACATATTTTAGGGACAGAGTTGGATCTTTAGAACAAGTTTGAAAAGAAAACAAACTGTGCTTTCTCAGCTATCCAACCTTTCAGTTATACTTGTCAAATAGGTATATGTCTGTGAATATTCCAATCCATTGCTAAAAATTTCATCAAATGCTTACTTAGACCAGTGGGATTCAAAATATGTATTCAACTATTTACAACAGCACAGAATGGATGAAGTAAAAGCCAAACCGAAAGTGCTTTCTTTTTGAACTCTATAACCCCAGAAATTTCTAATAAATTTTAATGTTGATCACTTGATCCTGATTCCATTTAGAGGACATTACAAGGTAAAAACAAATGACAGAGCATTTTTAGGGGAAGATTATCAAGTCTAATTACCATTATCACCCTCATGCATTTGATCAATTTGCTTTCTGTTATTCTGATTTTGTTGACCCTCAAATTTTCATCTCCAGAAAACTACATAGCACTTTCCTATCTGTACTTTGCTTCTTCTTTAGGCTTGCACAACAATGTTTAATTACATCTCTTTTCTTTGAAAACAGTTAATAACTAGGCTTTTTAATTTCTCTCTCTCTCTCTCCAAGGAGATACTTGCCTCAGAGCAACAAGGAAAAAAATTTAAATGGATACTGAGCAAAACAATTACAATCAAGTCTTAATTTTCTATAGGAGAAGACAGAGGTAGCATGTGTAACTGAAATCCATGGCCATGCCCCAAATTTCATTTCAAAAAGCAATTTCAACTTCTCATTTAAAACAAAGCTATTATTTGCAGCAAGATTGGTTGATTTCCCTGTAGCCAGCCAGGGGGTAAAGGAAAGAACACATGAAACAGAAGTACCCTCAAACTTGAAAAATCAATCCCCAAGGAAATGAAAGTTAACTATAATCATTTGGCACTGCATAAAGAAGGAATTCTACAGGAAATGTAAATACAACTGAAGCCATCTGATGCTTATTGTTTTCAGATTCTAAATGCCCTATTTAGAGCCTATACACACACACACACACACACACACACACATATATATATATATATATATATATATATATATATATATATATATATAAAGGGTTATCAGCTTTTCTTTACCCAGTCTATGATTATTGAAAACCAAATATTGAAGCTACACATTTAGAAGTACCTCTAGGAAATATAAAAATAAAGATATCTTGCTTTACCTCCATATTTCTAAGTGATGACATTAATTGGGAGGCTAAATTCAAGTTGTGCATAAAAAGCAGCTTCTCTACTTATGAACAGATTCCAAAAAGTGATTCATGATTCTAATTGTTCTTTAAGTACAAAGTGACTAAAGAGGTAAGTTTAAGTTTGCAATTCCCAAAATGCATTTTCACAATGTAGAAATATCCATTGTTCTTTCCAACCTTTAAATGCTTGAGGAATGCATTAAGAATTCAAGAGGAGGGGCGCCTGGGTGGCGCAGTCGGTTAAGCGTCCGACTTCAGCCAGGTCACGATCTCGCGGTTCGGGAGTTCGAGCCCCGCGTCGGGCTCTGGGCTGATGGCTCAGAGCCTGGAGCCTGTTTCTGATTCTGTGTCTCCCTCTCTCTCTGCCCCTCCCCCGTTCATGTTCTGTCTCTCTCTGTCCCAAAAATAAATAAACGTTGAAAAAAAAATTAAAAAAAAAAAAAAAAGAATTCAAGAGGAATGCAAGAGGAAAAAGAAGACATGGTCTTCCTTCTGTTGATTCCCATTCAACCAAGGATCTTTTTCCAAAATAGTTCCATCTATCTAAATAAAACCTGTTAAGATATCTGACAACCATGATCGATGATACCGTTGTTTTAAGAAACACCTTAGATTGAACAGTGGCTCCAAAAGTGTGGTTTGGACAGGCCAGGAGCATCAGCTTTATCTGGGAATTTGTCAGACAAGCACAATTGTTGGGCCCCACCACAGGCCTAATGAATCAGAAACTGGTTTGGGGCCCAACAAACGGCATTTTGAAAAGCCATTCAGGTGATTCTGGTGCACGCCAGAACTTGTGGACCATTCTTTTAAAAGATCTGACCTGTTATCACTGACTCAGAGTTGTGAGAGCATAATAAAACCAGAATTGATGGAAACACCTGAGGGTTTGCAGCAACATTCATCAACTATGCTTAATCTATGAAAGTTTGAAATGGATGTTTGGACTTCTAAATTATTTTGCTAAACATCCATTGTCAAAACCAATCTCCCGGAGTTTCTTTTTTAACTTTTACAAATCACTCTGCTTCACCACTTACTGATCACTGTCAATTACAAACAGTGCAAATATCACATGTGTGTATGTAGAAAGTATTACAATTTATGAATAACTAATTTCATTTGTGATATTTTAAAGTTTTCAACCACTTTTGGTCATCATATTGTCAAGATTCTCCAGGGAAACCAGATTATTTATCTAGTTATTTTTTATTGTGTATTTATTTATTTATTTATTTATTTATTTATTTAAGGAACTGGATCACACGATTATGTAAGTTAAGTCCTCAGATCCGCAGGTGACAAGCTGGAGACCCAGCAGAGACATGTATAATTCCAGTCCAAGTCCAAAAGCCTCAGAACTAAAAGAGCCAGTGGTATAAAGTCTAGTCTGACAGACTTAGGCTTGAGACCTAAGAAGACCTGAGGTTTCCACTCAGGAGCAAGGGCTGGAAAAGGCTGATGTCCCAGCTCCAGTCAGGCAGGGGCAGTTGTCTTTTACTTAAGAGAGAGTTACCCTTTTTTGTTTTTCTCAGATCTTCAACTGATTGGATGAGGGCTACTCAGATAAGGGAGGACAATCTGCTTTATTCATTCTACCCTTCCAAAGTTAATCTCATTCAAAAACACCCTCATAGACACACTCAGAATAATAATGTCTGAAGAAAAATCTGGACATCCCATGGCCCAATCGAGTTGACATGTAAAATTTGCCATTACATTCATTTTTCTTTTCTTTAAGTTTGTTTATTTATTTTGAGAGAGAGAGAGAAAGAGAGAGAGAGAGAGAGAGAGAATGAGCAGGGGAGGGGCAGAGAGAGAGAGGGAGAGAGAATCCCAAGCAGGCTCCACACTGTAGGCATGGGTTGACACACAAACTGTGAGATCATGATCTGAACTGAAACCAACAGTCAGATGCTTAACTGACTGAGCCACCCAGGTACGCCTACACTCATTTTTATTTTCTATTTTCATTTCCAGAATTATATAAGACTTCTTATCAAAACTTTGAAATATTCATCATCTTGTACTTATTGGACATGATTTGGTTAACACTATACATAAAACAACTACAAATGCAGCACAAACATAGTACACTGGAGGCACTAAGAAACAGCTTCCTGGTTTAAATTAAAATGGCCAATCATCACCATACAGAGCATTGTCAATGTTGGGCAGGCAATGTTCTTTTGTTCTGTTGTGCCTTTTATATATCAATAAAAAATTGTAAATTAAGAGTTAATAAGGAGAGTGGCTTTTTTGCATAGTACCAATTCAACTGGAAATAAATGAAAAATCCATTCAAACAGTAAAGCATTTTTATTATACATGGTAGTGCGGCAGAGTGTTTAGTTAATAGACCATTTGGCATCATGTAGGCTGATCCTAAATCAAAAGAGAACAGGATTTTCTCTAGGTGGAAAGAATTTCAAGTAATCTATAGCAAAAACAAATATTTATGGCATGTCTATTATGCGTGAAATGCTAGGTGTGAGGTCCCAGATTTTCCCAAATCAATGCTACAAAACTAAACATTCCAAATTTGATAGCTAAACACATGGTAAATGCATGTATTCTCTACTTTAAAACTTTGTCTACCGCATCATTTTTGAAATGAATTAAAAATCCTCTGGTTTCACCTTTGCAATTTATGACTATGAGATAATGAAGAGAGGTTATAAGTAACAGTAATAAGAAGCAGTCTGAAGTGTGCTTGTCTATGCTTTTACATAATGCAATAATTATAGCAATAGAAAACACTTACATAGTATTTGTTATGTGCCAGGAATAAAGTACTCTGTACCTGCTAACCCCCTTATCTTCACTAGCTGAAACAGAGAGTTGGGTAAGTGGTCTGAAGTCACACTGCTAGGAAGCAACAGAAGACTAATTTGTGCCCTGCAGCCTGGCTCCAGGCTCTCGCTGTTGACCATGGTGCCCAGTGACTTGGTGAGCTAGAAATGAATTACTGAGGAGACCCAGATGTCATATGAAAACGAGCAAAATTAATTTCTGTAAAACAGTGAAATTAAGTTTGAAATGGATTCCTCCTTCCTATGACACCAAATCACAGTTATTTTGCTTTTGTTTTCCTTCAGACAAAAAAATGTAGGAGTCTTGCTGCAGCAATTGTTATCTATGGATGCCCCTTCAGAGTTTTTACCTATATAATAGAATGAGATCATTGCAACAGCTCTGTGAAGCACTCCTCCCATTTAAGAGCTACGAAAACATGCTTACAGAGGTTCAGAAACTGATTAAGTCAGGGGTTCACATATTTTTGTGCCTGAAACAGCCCAAACTCCTTCTACCACATTGCCTTACAAATGACAATTTACCACTGGGTCACAATGTATGTAGAATTTTGTCTTCAACATCCTGAAAACATAAACATATTTAATTAACTAAATTATTTTATATAAAAATGGAAACTATAAAAATTGAAACTATAATCAGGAAAGAAATTATATGTAACAAAATCAGGAAAGAGATATGCAACCACCAGATGCTAAAATCCAATGGAACAAATTAAAAAAATAAAGATCATAGATGGTTAGCAGAGTTTATCCCATGTAGTTATTATAAGGTTAAAACGGAAGGAACCGGAATGGCATGACTGTTTAGAATTATATTTTGAATATGTACATGGAGAGCTTGGCAGGGAAAAAAGTAAATGATTTGGCATGTTTCTGAAATATGAATAGCTCCCAAGAGAATAAAGTAACCATGTGTAAAATTTGAATAAAGAAGCAAAAAATTAGGACAAAATTTGTTCTCTCCAATTAAATTGAAATGACACATCATTATTTTTATCTCTTATAGTAATTTATTTTCAGCAGTATCCAAGCCTGGGTCAAAAAAGACTCAAAACTTTAGAGGGCTGTCAGTAAGTGCATATGAGCTAGAAGTTAAATTCCATATTGCTGAGATTTACCTCAAAGAAGCAAAACACACCCATTATTTTTCTAACTAGTTCTCTTAAGAAAAATTTATCACTCAAATTGATTCCCTATCCAGACTGTGAAAAAGAGCCATTGATCTTTTCATGGCCCACAAACATTAGAATTATGAGGGGTGTTCTTGGGGATATATGATTCTTATACAGTAGAAAAATAGTAAGAAAGTAAGAAAGTGAATGACTAAGAGACAGCAAGTGCAAGCTAGTGCATGGAGGCAGAAGGGAAGAGGAAGGAAGGAAGGAGGGGGACAAGGAATGCTATTTTAGATTGTTACAGATGTTTATCTCATCAAGATGCAGAATTTAAAAGCATCAAAGAGGGTGCCGGGGTGGCTCAGTTGGTTAAGCCTCCAACTCTTGATTTCAGCTCAGGCCATGGCCTTGCCATTGTGAGATCAAGCCCCACATATGGCTCAAGATCATGAGATAAAGCTTCACAAGGAGCTCCATGCTGAGCAAGGAGCCTGCTTAAACTGTCTCTCTCACACCCTTTTCCCCTCCCCCATTCACACTTGCTATGGCTCTCTCCAAATAAATAAATAAATAAATAAATGTATCCAAGAGAACTCAGAATAGGCTTTGCTCCAGTGTTACACACACACACACACATATACATATACATATACATATACATATACATATACATATGCAGTAAAACCTTGGTTTGTGAGCATAATTTGTTCTGGAAACATGCTTGTATGTCAAAGTGAATTTCAAGAACCATTGGCTCAGTTGTGATCTTGTGATGTTCAAGTACTACTCATATTGTAAGACATCACTTGTTTATCAAGTTAAAATTTATTAGAAATGTTTGCTCATCTTGCAGAACACTCACAGAACAAATTACTTGCAATCCAAGGTTTACTATACATGTGTGTATATATACACACACATATATATATATATATATATATATATATGTGTGTGTGTGTGTATATATATATATATCACCGAAGAATTTCTTGGTGTGTGTATATGTGTGTGTGTGCATATATATATTATATATATATATATATATATATATATATATATATGATATATATATATCAATGCTTCTTTACAGAGGAGGTAACATATGTGAAGTCTGTTTATAAATTGTAAGGCACTAGACATGAAAGACACACAATAAATCATGACCTCAAGAGGTTGTAAACAACCCTGGGTTTATAAACATCATCGTTCTTATTTTCCAAATGGAAATGAAGTTTAATTAGAGGTGCAGAATATATCAATGGTGTACCTGAGGACAGGATTACAGGATTTATCCAAAAGTCAAATAGTATTATACACAAATTGGCTCATTCCCTCTTCAAGCTATAGATTATTTTACAGATCAGTTCCTTATGATTTAAGAATATGGTATATTTTAGAGCGCCAGTTAGAAGTTTTAGGGATACGGTTTTTGCTAGTTCTAGGTCACCCGTGACCTGCTACCTACAGGCGAGAGCAATGTCAATATCAATGCCATATATTCGGTAATAAGAAGTATATGCAATAGAATAAAAAATTAGAAAAGGGAAGTAATATTCTCGCAAAATCCTATTATAAAGAATGAGGCAATTTCTCCTTCAAATGATTCGATGGTCCCAAAAGATATAATGCCATTACAGAAACACATTTAAGAAAACATAAAGCTAAATGAACTCATAATATGCTATTTCTGCTAAGGCAGGATGGGATAAAAGGAGAATAAAGAAAAAAAATCGAAAGAAAAGAAAAGAAAAGAAAAGAAAAAAGGAAAGGAAAGGAAAGGAAAGGAAAGGAAAGGAAAGGAAAGGAAAAAAGAAAAAAAAATTAACACAAACAATGCTCTAGACTTGAACAAATAAGAATTATATTCTCATACTACTTTCTTGGTGATTCAGGCCTTTTCTAATTTAAGAAGCCACCTCATATTTCTGAGTGCTTGTTATTCTGTATACTCCAGGAATTACTCTTTTCATTTTGAAGAACTGATTTATTGGGAAAGCCAGCTTGCAAAATTAATTTTTCTCTGATACTGTCTTTTATTTTTTAAAGTATATTATCTGTGTGGCCATTGTTGCTAAATGCTAAAGAAGCAAGATTTAAAGGGAAGACAACAGACATTATTTCATTCCAATCCAGTGTCAAAATTTATTTTAACACATAGTCAGTATTTTATGAGTACACTTAAAAACTGATGTTTTGGTTTTTGTTTTTTTATAAGGCAAGGATATTGCATTATCCCTAATCATGCTTAGTACCCCTAGAGACATGTGGTTCTGTGATGAACATGGATATTATATGAATGTTAGAGTCAATGCATTTTAATTTTGTGTTAGTCCTTTTAGGATAATAACCACCCTAATAATGAGTATGTATTTAATAGTTGCTTTCTTGCCAAACATATTGAGGCATTGTCTTACTAAACAAATAGAACATTTTCTTGCTTTAAAATGTTATGCTCCATGTAGTAATTAAAGTAGGCAACTAAAAGCAACGATCGCCTTTTATTTTAGATGCTTTAATATAATTTCCCCAGGTCTGAGGCAGCAAAACTCAGTTTAGAGGATTTTTCTCAACTTTTTCATTAGCTTCCCATTACCCTTCCCTTCTTTATTCTTCTCTCTCATTTTTATCTTTTCATTAAACATAGTAGACTAAGAGGAGAATATAGGGGGAGATTTGGGAATAAATGTTCTCTTTTCCTGTGACTTCGCATTATTGGATCTTAGCTTGGATCATAGTTCTAAATAAATCATATTTGCAGTATAGTAATAAATATCAAGTCCATGCCATTCTATTATCTGTATGCTGTTGCATTGATCTGGCTCTACTATGTCTCTTCATTAATGTTATGTTATACTTTTATATAAAAGCTTTATATATGTATAACACATATAAGTGTATGGTTGGCTGTCTTTGTCTATTTTATAGTGGCAAAAGTTATATTCACAAATGAATTCTAAATGGCAATATTAAAGCACATTTCTTATGCATTCTTACTTTTTAAATAAGTAAATGATGAAATGCTTTTAAAATGAAAGCATCATTTAATAAGCATAATGTTTAAGGAAATTAGCTTAAATGAGTTAGTCATGTGGTTATGTGGAGCTTGGCCCTTGGTTTCATCAGCCAAACACGTATTTATCAACCAATTACTTTGTCTAAATGCACGACTCTGTTTAATGGTTACCACTTGCAACCTCACATAGTTTTTGAGATAGGAAATCTTCCCGTGGGAGATATTATGGATTTACTGGGAATTCTTCTATTAGAAAATGAGAATAGTTGGCATGTATGACATCATCCATTCCAAATGATGGCATGTATGGCATCTATTCCTCTGATTTTACAAATAAGAAAAATGTCATCCAGAGGTGCTTAAAGTGAATAACGTCTGATTATCCCTCACAGTCATGCAGAGGTCCTCGTACTCTGTCTGGTACAAAGTCTGGGGACCTAGATTAGTGTTGGGAGGCAGGACTGGTCTATGCCATCAGAACACAGACATCAAAGACAGAACCAAAGTTTGCATCCTGGCCATGCACAGGCCTGAGACACACAGGCAACTTCCAAGAATGAGGCAAAAGAAAAAGTCATATTCAAGTTCAAGTACTAAAAAACTACAACTGGTCTAATGGAGCCCAAAGAGGCAGTATTGACAATATTGTTGTTCACAATACCACTCATGAATGGAAAGGCTTTCTCATCCTTCAGCCAACCAACATTTTGCCTAGTCTTCCACTCAGAATGATACTTCCAATTGTTCCAAGAGTTATTTATTATGTGTATTATTCAACTGTAGGAGGAACCATACACTTTGGAGGATGACAAGGTTTGCCCAATATAGCCTTCAGATATTCCTGGTGTCCTTGTGCATTAATAAATGTAGCTTCTTCCTTCCTCAAATCCTATAGTTTGTATAATAAGTTACATAGTCAACCAATTCAATTTATGTGACATCTACTCTTTATTGACTTGCCTTCTTAGTAATTTCTTCATGTGTCTATGCCCAATAATGGTTGTGTAAATTATAAACTCCATGAAAAGAAAGATATGAGTAACATGATTAGGTTAAGTAGTTAGGGCTGTGCTTGTTTAATATTTTAACTTCTCTTATATATAGAACAATATATAAACAAACAAAGAAACAAACAAATAAATAAAAGTAAATTAACCCATATCTTTCTCAGTACCTAGATCACAACTGCATGTAGAATGTTCTTGAATTTTTTTCTGATTGCTTGAGTGATAAGATGCCAAAGTCCTCATCAATATAAAGTCCCGCCCAATCATGGGACAGTTCCAACAATCATAGTCTTTACAGGGACTCACTACAAGGATTTAACCATGTTGTCAGAATAATTATTTCTTATCAAAGTAAGAAATAAACGGCCAGAAGTTTTGAGTTATCTCATCATATTATTGTAACCTATCATTCTAAAATACAGATAACATTGCAAGTTAGGAAAAGAGGGAGGCTTTATGACATTTTTAAAAAGACCTCTCCTGGAGTGTCTGGGTGGCTCAGTTGGTTAAGCGTCCGACTTTGGCTCAGGTCATGATCTCACTGTTCATGGGTTTGAGCCCCACATCGGGCTCTGTACTGACAGCTCAGAGCCTGGAGCCTGCTTCGGATTCAGTGTCTCCCTCTTTCTCTCTGCCCCTCCCTTGCTCACGCTCTGTCTCTCTCTCTCAAAAATAAATAAACTTTAAAAAATATTAAAAAGACCCCTCTTCCCCCACCAAAATAAATACTCCAAGTAGTTTCTCTGATCTAATGATGTAACAGTTACATTTCCAAGCTAAAATAATTTACATTCAAAATACCACTTCATTCATGTATCCTTGCCTAACTACTAACCAATGACGTGATTAGACTAGTGATGAAGAGTTAAATGCATCCACATTGCCCTTTCTCTGTCCTCATCCATGAAATTCTATGAAATCCTACTCTTCAAATTTCAGTTCAGATGTCACCTCCATTATGCATCATTCTCTTTTGACTTTTTTCTACTTTTCCTCAACATCCCTTATCCCCTTAGTAGAGTCAGGTGCCAAGGTGCCCTACTTCTGTATTCTTACAGCACGTGTTATATATCAATATTATAGCAGTCACCATATTTTACTGTAATTGTTTACATGCCTATTTGCCCCATAAGACATTAGACCAATCTCCTAGAAATCAAGAACCAAATCTTTTTCATCTGTCAACTCCCAGCATCTATCTAATCCAATGCCTGGAACACGCCATGCTTTTAGTAAATATTTGTTCAATAAATGAAATCAGTGATTTGGACATTTAAAAAGATTATATCTGACTATCAAATATTTTATATATTTAAAAGAAGTTACAATATTAAATGAGCACAGCAATAACCTAATAGTGACACACATGCCATTTACAAAGTTTGTATTAAAGAGAAATCCTTGTCAAATACACAAAGTGCACATAATGACAGAGTCATTATGATGAAGTGAAGGACAAATGATTTCCAAAGAGAAAATCCTATGTTTTTGATTTACACTTACAAAAGACAGGCAGGAGGACACACAGACAACAATCTAAAGCAATACACTAAAGCCTAAGAAACAATACCAATGAGGGCAAACTGTACTCTGAGATATGGCACTTTCATTTTAATGAAACCATAAGGAAGTTGGGCCCTGGATCAGGGCCTAGATGTGTCAGTTCTCTATATGTCTTGGTGAATGCAGAAGCAATCAACCAAGCAAACAACTCAGTGAGGTCAACAAGGCCAATTTAGTTAAGGAACCAGTGAGAAAATCAGTGAAACTGGTGATTAGACATTTAAGAAAACCAGATCAAAAGCAAATAGTTAGATTGGGATTTTCTTTCACCTATCTTTGTATTTTAGACGGAGACATAAAACAAAAACAACTGGAAATGTGTATTTGAGTGTTTTTTCCAGCCATCCTCTCTGGATGACTGTGCCATACCACCTGAAAAATAATGAAGTGTTTATAGTTCCCTAAGGTCTTTCAACTGACAGAAATAGCCTAGGACCATTAACATGGATTAATGTTTATGTACATAATCTTCTATATATACATAATCTTCTGCAATATTATTTGGGTGTTATATACAGCATGTACTGAAATTGAATATAATGAGTTATCATCATATTTTTTCCCACTAACTGAATGCTAGGATTCTTTAGGGGGAGTACATAATACGTGTGGTCACCCTCAAGAGCAAAGTAGGCTGGCTCTCTTAAGTCCTAGTCTTGTAAACACGGAAGGTGGAGGGTGATAAAGAGACAACAGCCAGAGAGAGAGGATTTTTTTTTTTTAATGCTATCTAGCCCCTTAGTGTTCATATATCAGTACTCCAAAGGGCCATTTGAGACCACCTTCTTATCTACTTTCTGCTTCTAGACAGGATTATATCCACAACGTTTCCAATATGAGGGGTAATCCTGCTCTTA
Organism: Prionailurus bengalensis; assembly: GCF_016509475.1. Taxonomy (NCBI): domain Eukaryota; kingdom Metazoa; phylum Chordata; class Mammalia; order Carnivora; family Felidae; genus Prionailurus; species Prionailurus bengalensis. Next base: position 82,414,134 of record NC_057348.1, read on the forward strand.
ATATCCTCCAAAGAAGATTTAAACGCGTTCATTTGTAACCTACGCCTGAGTTTTGACAACATTCATAATCAAGTCATTCTTTGTAGAGCTGACCTAAATCCCTCTTAACCCAGCAGGAATTCATTTCCTCGGTGGGCTCCTTAGAAGAGCAAGCTTATCACTTTCTTCCACATAGTCTTTCAAATACTTGGCTAATAAGTCTCAGGTCTAAGGAAGGCCTGAGAGGGCTGGGATAAGCACTAAGCTCAATGGATCTTGATGCAGGCCTAAGCTTGGAGGGTGGTCCTCAAAGTGACTTTTAATTCACAGGGCCCTCACACTGACAAGCTATGGCTGAGGAAGCAGAACTTGATGGGATTATCTCATTGGGGGTGCTACTGGCATCCTGGATGGGGACATTCTTTGTTAGTGGGATTATCCTGCTCATTGCAGGACATTTAAAATGCCTGCCCCTGACCCCCAGGCAGTCCCCACTAAATGCCAGTAACACATACATACCCCAGGCTCTCTGGCAACCAGATTTTCCATCTCCACATCTCCAGGTGCCCCACAGTGGAGAAATATTGCCCCTCTTTGAGACGTACCAGTTAATAGCCCATAGATTCACACACATCAATTAGGCCAGAATCAAACAGTTTGTAGATGCACAAAAGAAAAGTCAGTATTTTCCTGTGGTACATTTCAAATAGTCTTACACTTCTTTTTCTCCATATTCTAGGTTTGTTACAAGTTATAAAGGATAAAGTTAATAATAACAGTCCCTGTCACTTATTAATTACCTATCATCCATCAGATTCTTTCTGCCATTTTGTATATGTTACATTATTTAATATTTAACAAAACAGTATTTAGGTAAAAAATCAACATTCTCATTTTAAATATGAAGAAAATGAGGATCAGAGAGACACATACACCTTCTTAAAATCACCCAGATGAGAACTGATAAAACCAAACCAACATCTTGCTAACTCTAAAACCCTTCCTATTTTCAGAATGTCGGTCTGCCATAGAGGTTGCTATATATTTACATATGTGGGCCCCAAGCACAGAAGGAGATCTGCGTCAAAGACAACAGTACACATGTGACAAAGGATCTTGCAAACTTAAATAATGTCACTCAGACTTGATGGAGTGAGGAAAGAAGGTAGCCCGGGACAGCACCCTAGAAAAACAGCACAGAGAGTAGAGTCAGGGAAAGAAGGAGAGGAGGAATTTTCATAAGGATATTTATTACAAAAAACTTGAGATGTTAATTGAGAAACTTCAGAATCACAACCTTCATAAGATCGCTTATTTACACTAACATGTTACCACGGTGCTAAAGAACTTTAAAGAGATAGTCTGTAGGGCAAAGGCAAAAATGTAAGGATCACGTAAATGTTAAAAAAATAACTCCTGTAATCATAATGATTTCTTCTATTGTAACTCAAGATACAGCATTTCATTAACTAAAATGTAGGTAAGACTTGTATACATCATAAATGCTGGTAAGTCTCTCCTTCTATGTCACAAGAAATAAATATTTTGTTTTAGAAAATCAAAGTTTGCAGTCAAGATATACATGAAACTGCTCAATGCTTTAGAGACATAAACATGAAATGTTTAACCTTTCTTACTATGAAAAACTTGAGCTTTTGAGTTTACTCATTGGTGAATGTTTAAAAGGGGTTTCTACTTTTTTACATGATATTAAAACAAAAGGAAGAAGATAACAATTAACCTAGATTTTTGAATGTTACAACTCTTTTGCTTTGTTTGGTCACTACTACTTTTCAACTGCCTTAAGTCCTTTGTGACTGAAAATTATAAGAAAATAATAAGTAAGAACGTAATAAGTAAATGAAGACAGAAAAAGAAAAAGTAAATGATGATGACACTGGTAAAATTTGAGAGATTAAACTTGTGATAAATTTAGGAGTGAATATGTGGAAGAAAATAAGGACAAGAAGGACTGATCAGGGGCGCCTGGGTGGCTCAGTTGGTTACGTGTCTGACTTTGGCTCAAGTCATGAGAACTCAGTTCACAAGTTTGAGCCCCGTGTATGTAGGGATCTGCACTGACCGTCCAGAGCCTGGAGTCTGCTTCAGATTTGGTGTCTCCCTCTTTCTCTGCCCCTCTCCTGCTCACACTTCAAAATAAAAACATTTAAAAAATTAAAAAAAAATAAGTAAGAAGGACTGATCAATTTGGCTGGCCCAGGATTCATGAAAAAAGCCATGGTGATAAAGTTTGTTGTGGAGGACTTAAAATCTGAGTCCTCAAATGTTATAGGAAGGCCACTGAGCACAGCAATGACTCTTGATAGTCTGCTCCATAGTAAAGGCTGCACCAGCAGAAGGATAGCTATTGCAGCTACATACTGCAAGAGGACACCAGGGTGAGATGAGTTAATAGAACAGAGGAGGAACAGAAAGTTTGCTTAAGAATCAGGATAGTCCTTTGCTGAGGAGTGCAAAGCGGGCCCTTGGAGAATGATCCCAAGGGTAGAGTATGAACAAATGAAAAGTAGCTGAGGAAAAGTCACTGGGTTATTGATTAAAGGGGCCAGTGGTGAGCTTGAGAAATTTCGTAAGGACTTTTGGGATATGGAGTTAGAAAAGAGATACAACTTTAGATCATCATCCAGGCACGTCGGTTCCCTAATGTTATTTTAATGAACCTAGCATTGATTCTGTGTGTTCAAATCTGCAAGCATGGACAATTTACAAATAATAAGCATGGGCAATTTACAAATGATAAAGTGATTCTTCGTGTCCTCATCTTTTCCTTGTCCTACATTCCAAGTACTACAGCTACTCTCAACTCTTTGGCTATTGGAAATCCATATTCTATCCCCAATCACGAGATCATTCATTTTTAAACCTGAGCCTATTCCTCTGCACACAGTGTCCTTGCTGGGCTGTTACTGAATACTCTGATTTCATTCTCTTTGAAGGAAATTGTACACGGCAACACTACAACTAGTACGACAGTATTACTGGTTAAAATACTGGTTACTTGACTGCCTCTTGTTTTGAGAAAAAAGTATTTAAGATCTTTAAGAGTTAAACTTAATAATAACTTTCAATGCTTAGTAAGAATGATAGGGCTTTTCCTAAGGATATAATAGAGGGGGCAGAGTTCAGAGCTCTGAATCCCCTAATCATGTAAGAGTTTGTTTTTCACAGCCTTCATGCCAGATGCTCTTTCTGAGCTGGCTAAACCCAATACAATGGTTGTATAGTAAGAATCCATTATGTCATCCTCAAAATACTAAACACTGGCCAAACAAACAAAACAAAACAAAACAAAAAACAAGAAAAAAACACTAAAGGAAACACAAACTTGTATTTCACTCATTACCAACAGATATACTCCAAATGCATTTCATCCCATGAAGTGTATCTTGTATTTTTTTAAAGCACAATAATTATGATAACCTTTCTAGAAAGTGTCAAATAAGGGAAGAGTTACTTTCAGGCTTGCTGTGTGAAGTTAGGGCTTGCAGCCCATGATCCCTCAGTTAATACTCACTTGCAATGGATAAACCCCAAATAGAAAACAGCAACTGCTTTGGGTCACAACGAATTTCCTTTGTAGGATTAGAACAGAAGTGGGTGCTTTGATGTCTACAGAGAGCCAGTTACATATCCTAAATAAGGTCTCTTCTGGAGTTACTGGTTTGCAGTTGCATTTAAATTGTTTACATCCATAAAAGAAACACTTATGAATACAATGTGTTTGTTAGTGACAAGGTAAAATTCAAATTACGCCAAAAAAGACAAAGTTACCCTGAAGTTTCTGGTTCATATTTACTTGTGTATTTTGAAAAAGAGGTGAATGGATAGCCAAGAAATGGAATGAAAATAAAGTGCAGATGTAGAAATAAGAGTCAGCTTTTCAGGTGCTTTGAGGAAAAAAAATAAGGTTTTTGTTTTGTTTTGTTTTGTTGAAACTTTAAAGATATAGCTATAGCATACTCTGCATAACTAATATTCAGTATCTATGTGTCACACATATGGAGGATTATTGAAAGATTCTACCTTGGCTGGACAAAGGAATCATACATGTGAATGCAAGCAGATAATTACAGTGCAAACAAAAGCCATTACTATGATATCACACTTTCAACATATAGAAGAGCCTGTGGCACCAATACAGCCATAATTTATATTCACCATCTTTCTCATACTATGTTTATGAGACTGCATATAGCAGGATTGATTTCATATTTAAAGCATTCTATCTGCTGGATGGGTATCTCATCTCAGCCTTAAATGTTTCTGCCAAAGAAGTTTTCACAGTGGTGTCCCCTGACACCTGTGTTTAATACCTCTTCCTCCTTGCTTTTCTCATAGAGCAGCTTAATTTTTTTTTGCTAACGTTGAGCCTCACATCATTTACTCCTTGCCGAGTTTAAGGCTGTCACCCCAAGACCTGTCCTTTTTGTTAATGAGAATAATTGATTTCTGTCCAAGTGTACATCTCATTGTGTATTTTAGATTATTCTTAGCTGTCCCTTAGGTTTTCTTCTTTTCCTTCAGACTGAACATATCTAGTTTGGTTCACCCTTTCTGACAAAACTTGTTTTCTAAACATTTTATCACGTTGTTTCTCTGCACTGCCTTCAATTTGTCATTGTCTTTTCTTTTTTTTAATGGCCCCACATGAGTGAAATCCTCTAGAGGGCATTTTAGCAACAAAGAAGGACAAGAACACCATTTTTTATTCATTCCCAGGTTTTCTGTTGAAACGCCAAACAGAAGTGCATGGTTTTTTGTAATGAAAGCATGATACACAGGGCCTAACACATAGCAGGTGTTCAACAAAGGACTACTTTTTAGTGGTATTATTTTGTCTGATAGTTGAGCAGGAGATAAAGGAGAATCGAGGGGCAAGAAGAAAGGAAAATAGGGAAGAAAGGTCCTGTGGGCAAGTGTGTCGTGATGATTATCCCTCTTCTGCTTCCTCTGGCTACTGTGAGCGCTGATGACACTCTGTCACCAAAGGATTACGACTCACATTCAAGATTCCTCAAGGAAAAGGAAGCTTATGCATTTCTGCTTTGTTTGCTCAACAACATACTTTTACCCAGCATGCCATTCTATTCCCTATTCACGCTGGAAGGTGTGTTTTTGCTTTTTTTCTTTAGAATTTATTCTAAGTATGTCATGAAACACTGAAGATGAATGTGATTTTCAAATGAACATTAACCCATGAAGAGAAGCAATCAGGATGAAGTTAGACTCTTCTCGCATTGCCTCCCCTCCCCTAATTCTCTTTGAAATAGATTTAACTGGACACCTTTGCAAGTTAATCTTGCTTTGGTTGGTGGCTGACTGAAAGGTATCCACTCCAGTGACATATCTAAGAACTTCAAATGACTTCTGACACTTACTCATTCATGGAAGTGTGAAGTTCTTTCCTTACATACCTATCACCACGGCTACCTTCCACTCAGTCCTTCCTCATTACTTTAGCAGAGGAAGCCACCTGCGTGATACGTGCCATGTTAGTGAGTTAGAAGTAGATTGTATATTTACATGTCTTTTCATCACAGGCTTCTCCCCATCCCAAGTTACAGTTGTTAGATTCCCAAAGGAGAAGAAGGAAGAAAAAGGGGGATAAATGAAGAATCTTACAAAAGAAATTCATGGCTTAAAGGCCAGTTGTATTTATGTCTCTTTCCATCATGAAGTGATCTGAGGCTAGTGAATTTTCAAAATAGTGTTGAAATGAGGGTACATTTCTGAGGAAGAAAAGATTTAACTATCTATAAATTATACCTTATGGAGGGCTATAATAAAAAAAAAGATAAATTCATTTTATTCTGTGTAACTCTGGAAGGCAGAAGACATAATGCAGCAAACACGTATTAGCTCAGTAAAAGGAAGCATGTTGTAATCACTTAAAGGTGGTTAAAAGTGAAATGTTCTTCCTTTCAGAAGTATTAAGTTCTCCATCACTAGCAGCATTCATGCCAGGACTGGATAAGGTTCATTATTGTGAGGTGCAGATGGAATTTTATATATATATATATATATATATATATATATATATATATACACACACACTACACTATACTATATATACTATATACTATACTATATATATAGTGTATATATATATATATAAAATGAAGAATGGGCTAAATTGATGGTTTCCAAATGTTGGTACTGACACCAGGTATATCATACAGGTGCTTAGTTAAAAAAATACTGCGGGATGCAAGGATGACTCAGTCAGTTAAGCTCTTGATTTGGGCTCTTGATTTGGGCTGAGGTCACAATTTCATGATTCGTGTGTTCCAGCCCCGCACTGGGCTCTGTGCTGACAGCACAGAGCCTGCTTAGGATTCTCTCTCTCCCTGTCTCTCTGCCCGTTCCCCACGTGTAAGGATTCTCCCTCTCTCTCCCTCTCAAAATAAATCAATGAGCTTAAAAAAATAAAATAAATACTGAATGTTCACCCTCAACTACTGCCTCAGAATCTTTGTAGGTGAGGCTGGGGAAATAGTATTTAACATATGCCTCTGGCAGACAGGTTTGCACCTTAGTCCTGAAATAGATTAGAGGTGACTGCTGAGGCCCCATCGACGCCACAGCTTCTACTGTTATCCCGATCGTACTATTAGGAGCTGAATTTATCTTGTGACTCACTCTCCTTTGATTTTTGTTTCGCCAACTATTTGAGTCCCAAAGCCCTTTTGTTAAGGAGCTAAATATAGTCACATAGAGATAAATTATGGCTTAAAATACATGTGTGAAACATAGGTAGAAGATTTGTAGCTTCCTAATGAAAATGTTAATTCCTGAAAATTAGAAATGCTAGGCATAGTTTTTAAACATGTGGAAAATGGAACCCACAGGAGAAGCAGCCGCTCAGCTCTGCAGGACCTGGGTCTATACCTACATCACTTCCCAGCACCTTGTCCAACACGTAGCACAGAAACGTCCAATCAATATACGTTGAAGATGTTAATAAGCAATTTAATTTAAAAGGTTACTACTATATCCAGGTGCTCTGGATGACAGTTGAAGGGAAAACTGTGAACACCTGAAAGGCAAAATGGACTTATATTTATCTACAAAAAAAGCGTGGGATGTGCAAATAACAACAATGTTTTTATCACATTTAACACAGCAAAGAGCGTGTAGCTTTGAAAAATCTCATATTTATTCAACGTCTTGCAGATTGATATATATCCACCCTCATTTTACAAAGTCTTTTAGACAGCTAAGCTATAAAAATTACTCAATAGGATGATATAATGAGATATTACCTATTTTTTAGCCTTTGGTCAAAAGGCCAAGGGGTCATTTAAAAGTACATTACTAATCTTACTTAGCCTATGTCTGAAGGTGTCTGTCTAGTGTCATAATGAAAAAGACTAACAATTACTTTTCTTTCTACCAAAATAGATTCAATTTCTTATTAAATATTATATTTCAATTTGTTTAGCTATGGTGGATTTAACAATTTGCTCCCTTTTTATGGAGACAAAAGAAAAAGGTCCTAGATAATATTTCTGAAATATACTGCAAAGCTTTTAAAAGAAAAAAGAAATGTGTGTTAGGAGAAAGGCCCATAAATTCTTGACCTTTTATCTCTACTGAAAAGATCATTTAAATTCACTTAATCCTTGAGGTTCACAGATGTATAAGAACATACAACGAAAAGCGTGAACACTTTTATCAGTGAGAAGCAGGAAAGAACATGAAAAATAAGCACAGAGTCCTTTGAAGTGAGAGGTGAAGCAACATTTCATATCCTCAACATGTCTATTTCTAAGAAAAGGGTGAATAGAAATAAATGCTAGCACAAGATTTACAAGATCTCCTGCTTCACAATTTTTAGAACTATAAAGTACAACTGACAAATATGTCTCAACGACAGATAAAATATAAAGGAAGAAATAATGATATCAACAGTCTATTGTGATGCTTAGAGTTTGCCAATAGAAGCTTATGAAAATAGTCTAGGAAAGTTAGAACTGTGTTTCAGAATCCTCTTTAAAGAGAAGTGAAGAGATCAAAATTGCTTTGACACTATCAGCCAGAATTTTCTATCTAGAAATGTACTTGGAATTAACCCAGTATTCTTTGACTTTGGTCTTTCAAGTCTAGGACAATGACAACCACTCTTCATGAAACTAGGGATTAAAGTTAAAATACAATATTAAACTGTGAGGAATTTTAAAGTTTACATATTAAATTTTATAGATCTTTTAAATTCTCTATCTTATAGGAGACCGACCACTCTAGTTAACAGATTATAGCCAGAGTATAATCTAATAATTCCAGAATCTTGCAGTATTATCAAAATTGAATGTTACTTTTAGAAAAAAAATTTTTTTTCTGAAAGTTCATCTACCATAATAGTTATTTCAAATGCTGTAAACTGATATTATCAGAAAAAAACCCACTAATAATATTTGTAAAATTTTTAAAAAATCAAGGTGCAATTTAAAATACAATAAAATGCTCCAAGTTTGCTTAGATTTCATAAATGTACACCTCTATGTAAGTACTATTCTAATCAAGATTTAGAAGATTTCCATTATCTCAAACATTCCAGGCTCCTTTGCTCACAAATCTCCCCATCTCCTCATCTCCTGTACACAACCTTCAAGCAACTACAAATCTGCTTTCTGTCACTACAGATTAGTTTTGTCTGTTCTCTAAGATCTCATATAAATGGAGTTATACAATGTGCATCCTTCTGAATCTGGCTTTTTTGCTGAGCATAATGTTTTAAAAATTTATCCATGCTGTTAACATGCATCAGTAACTCGTTCCTTTTTATTGCTAAATAGCATTCCATTATGATAAGAAACCACAATTTATGTGTTCATTTACCTGTTGTATTTGGTTTGTTTCCAGGGTTTGACTCTTCTGATTATAGCTGTTATGAACATCATGTTGCTTAACCAGTTTACAATCCTAACTACATGTAAATCTTTCTAATAATTTAAAAGACACATATGAGGGATGAGCGAAATAGGGGAAGAGGATTAAGAGTACATTTATCATGACAGGCACTGAATAATATATAGAATTGTTGAAACTAATATAACACTGAAACTAATATAACACTGTATGTTAATTACACCAGAATTTAAAAATACATACAATTTAAAAGGAAGTATAGTGATATTAAAAATTAATTAATTTAAAAAGACACACATGTGGCATATAGATTTCACATGCAAGTAACATAACAGGATATGAGATAACTTTTTGCAAGAGTTATTAAATAAGAACTTTTCCTCTTCTGTGACCTTTATTTTGGTTTTAGGATTTTAAATTTTTCTTCAGAAAAAAATCCCAAGGACTTAAGAACTTGAATGTACTGCGTCTTTAGTTTTTATCTTCTTATCCTTTCACTGTTGACAGTTTTATGTACAATTATAATGTACATTAAAACATACCATTTAATCCTGGTCACATTCAGTAAATGTGCTAACCATTCGGTCCATAATTTGGTGAACTTGAGGAAGGTGTGATGGTCACATATGTATATTCACAGTGTCAACATATGAGTTTTCCATAATGTCAAGAACATGTTATAACAGGAAAGGCTGACATTTTCAGCAAAGTCCCTTTCCTTTCTGACCAGTGCCCCCTGCCTGACTCCCACTATAATAATAAGAAGCAAGAATATTAATAATATTTAAAGAATAGTAGACCCTAGTTTAGGAATGTGCTGCTAACCACCAGATATATCTTTGTCTTTCTTTAAACGTTTATTTTTTTTAAATTTATTTATTTAAAGAGAAAGAGAGAGAGCATGACCAGGAGAGGGTCAAAGAGACCCCAAGCAGGCTCCCCAGTGTCAGTGTGGAGCCCGATGCGGGGCTCAAACTCACAAACCATGAGATTATGACCTGAGCCGAAACCAAGAGTTGGATGCTTAACTGACTTAGCCACCCAGGTGCCCTTAAACATTTCTAACATACGTCTTGGTGGTAGAAAGTCCTTCTATTACCATGTTGGGTCAACTGTTGTTTATCTTGGTGTAAAGAGAGAATACACAAAAAAAACACTGAATTTAGAAATTACTCATATTTTGTTTATCATCATTGCCTTAGGTTAAAGTCTGTCTTATGAAAGTCCCATTATTTCATTGATGGCAAAAAATATTCCTATTGGCCTCTCAGAAAGGTGAAGGAGAGGATAAATACTTTAATGATTGATTAAATGCAGGCCAGTAAGAAATATTTCCTGAAAAATCACTTTAAATGGATCAGTCAGCATATAAGCAATTAAAATAGAACATGGTCTCTGAATTCCTCCTGGGTCTTAAATTCTATGGATTCACATAACTATAAAATGAGAATGCAAACAAAGCTGCCCTAAACACGCACAAATTAATAGAACGTAACACTTTACCATTGTTTGCAGGGCATTTTATGATGGTCCTCACTTTCTTTTATCATATCTTTTATAATTCATTAATTTATATTTTGCCTTCCAGCTATTTTAAATGATTATTAAAACTTCTCCTCTGTGACTTTGCATATGCTATTCCCTCTGCCTAGAATTCATTTCCACCTTGCTAACCTTTATTTATTTTTCAGGTCTTTATATTAAAGACTCCATCTTATCTAAGAAGGCTTCTTTAAAGTCCCGAGCCTAGGTTAGGTACCACTCTTATATGCTTCCCTCTAGCTGCTGTTTATTTCACTTTATTATCACTGTCTCTTGACTTCTTAACATTCCCCACAAGTTGAAAGCTCTGTGAATGCAAGAACCATATATATATGAAACTCTGTTGTATTCCTAGGGTTTGCTAAAGGGATTGACGCATAGTGGGCACCTCATAAATATTTGTGAGAGAATGAATGAATACATGAATGGATGAGCTTGAATACATACATTATGGAAGAGGAAAATAACAGAGTGATTGCTTAGCTAAGATGAATTGGGGCAATCTTCCTGAACTACGTGAGCCTTGGTCTAGATTTTGAAGAGAATGGGATCTAATAACTGGCAGAGAAGAGCCTGGTGTATCTGCTTTTATAAAAAGAAGTGTATAAAAGTCATATTCTAGAAATTGCAAAAAGATTAGTTTGACCAAAAAAGTAGACAAGTAGAAAACTAATGTGAAATAAAGTTGAAAAAAAATAGGTAGCAGTTGTTAAAGAATTTTAATAGCTCCAAGCTAAAGATTTACATTAAAAATAATCCATAAGTACATCTTTAAATAGGTAGATATCATGCTGAAAATGATCTCTGAGGAGAAAATACTGCTATTTAATATTTTTGCAAATCAAAATGTTAGTGATAAGTATTCAAACAGGTATGTACCTAAAGACTGTAGTTATGGAAGAAAGAAAGAAGAAAGAAAGAAAGAAAGAAAGAAAGAAAGAAAGAAAGAAAGAAGAAAGAAAGAGAAAAGAAAGAAAAAAGAAAGGAAAATAAAAGAAAAAGGAAAGAAAGAAAGAAAGAAAGAAAGAAAGAAAGAAAGAAAGAAAGAAAGAAGAAAAAGAAAAGAAAGAAAGAAGAAAGAAAGGAAAATAAAAGAAGAAAGAAAGAAAGAAAGAAAGAAAGAAAGAAAGAAAGAAAGAAAGAAAGAAAGAAAGAGAAAGAAGAAAGAAAGGCAAGAAGGAAGGAAGGAAGAAGGAAAGAAGGAAAGAAAGAAAGAGGGTGGATGACATTTACACTGCAAAAGAAAGATAAGTTTTAAGTCCTGTTTTCCATAGCTTATGTCTAGCTGGAGGTATGCGAAGCCTTGGGGGGCATCCTCAGGATGCCACTGAGATACTTCATAGCAATACAGTGTCAATTAAAATGGACACCAGTAAAGCATGGGCTAGTGGTCTGGAAAGAAACATTCTGTTCATTCAATAAAACTGCTCTCATCTCATTTTCTTAAGGCTTTAGGATTCGATTAAGTGTTAAAAGTTGTACGGGGAGAAATGTGGGTTCTGATTAGACAATCACCAGGTCATTAATTTTTCATATTTACATATAATGTTTCTCCTACTACAGAACTAGTTTTTGAAAACTCTAAAAACCATAATGTATTCAAGGATCATATTGTGTCTAACTTAGCCTTTGTGATCAAATAATCTGGAACAAAGAAATGCATGTCTTGATCACTGAATTAAATAGCACATGTATGAAGTGTGTGGCTATGTTGTCTAAATAATTAACCATTACTCAATGATTATGCTAGCTAGGGCATACTGAAGTGGGTAAGATTAATGAAGACTTTGCTTACAATTTAGCAGCTTCCCTACCAACAGTTTCTTTTGTTGAATTTTTTAAAAAAGAATCTTTGCAATTTTTATATTAATAGTCTCAAATTGGAAACATCTGGATCCTCTCCAAGACTGATGCTCAGAGGCTTTGCAAAAGATCAATATCTAGTGAGCATGCTGCACAGTGAATATTTGACAGAATGAAAAACCAAGTACACCAGGGAGGCAGGATGCTATGGTCGAAAAGTGGCCCCTGTGGAAACCCAGAGGGCGGCGCATTTATCTCATCTTTGTCATTTGCTGGCTATGAAATCTGGGCAAGGTTTTTAATTGCCATGAATCTCAATTTCTTCATCTGAGAATAATGCCCATCTCAAAATGCTTTGTGTAAAGTATTTAATACAATGCTGGGGACAAAGTCAGTGCTAAATTAATATTTAGTATTAGTAGCCATTGGATCATTATTGAAAGTGTTTTTTCACTAGTTCCTCTGAACAAAAATATACTTTGGAACTTACATTATGCTTGTATAAAGTATTACTATGACACATCATGCAATTTATGAATATGTCTGCATTGTTAGTCACTCAGAATTAAAAAGTTCCAGAGTTGGAGGAAAGCAACTAGAACATGCATTTTTCTCTACTGGCATCAGAAAGGAGGCGTTTTTCTCCCAATCTAGATATATTGCCAACTTCTCACTACTTGCCCCTCCCCAAATACAAATTTTTGGAGAGAAGTTTAAGGAAGAAAAATGGCTATGTATTACTCTCCTTTTGGTAGATTAAATCTCCCCACTCCACTGGTGGGTTGTTTTCCAAAATAATCAGCTGGTCAGAAGGCAATTCCTGGATGGGCTCATCTCACTTACTCCCAGGTGATACTTTTTCCAGTTTAATCTAAAATATCATGACTGCATCCCCATCCATCTTTTTAGGGAGTTGGGCAGTGCCCCATCCCCTGCTGGCTCCTTGGTGAAGCTGGCTGCTTGCTACTCTTCCTTCCACCTTGTGTACCCTTAGAAAAACGTGCTGCTGCCATGATTCCACTGGCTAAAACCAAAGTTGTCAGAATTCCAAGGACAAATGCTTACTGAAAGAAAAGGATTGGGCACAGTAGATATAGCTTTGGATCCAGACAGATCTAAGATAAGATTCTTATTCTACAATATACAGGCTGTGTGAACACTGATGGTGTCCTACAGTCTCCGTTTCCTGTGCTACGATATAACTACTTTGCAGCATTGTCATAAAGAATAAGTAAAATCACAAGCCCAAAGAATCTAGCGTAAGACTGTCTTTCTCCCTTCCTCACTCATCTAGTTTCCCTCAAAAACCATTCTAAGCTTTTGTCAGCAAATTTACAAAGGCACTTTAAGCCAAATTACACACATACACACATTCAATTGTGAAAAGATAAAACATCCTAATGTTTTAAGCTTTTTATGCTAAACCTGGTGGAATCCTTCAGTAGATGCTCTCTTGAGGCCTTCTCTCTCATTAAAAAAGTCCTAGAAGCAAGGATTTCCTTCTCTCTAATTAAGAACACAATCTGAAGCCTTTCTCAAATGATGGATCAGAGAAATTGAGTCAGCAGTATACACATACACTCATATGCACACAGGATGTGAGTTCTTCCAGTCCTTCAGCTCAACTGGTAGTGCCCAGTTTACTCTAAAGGGTTTCATGTCTTAAGTGCACATTTTTATGAAGAAATCCTTCTGTAAAAATGGAGACAATACAGTACCATATAAAAATGAGTCCCTCACACCCAAGTTTAAATTCCAGATTTTCCATTTACTAACTGTGTGACTTTGAGATATAGCTAATAAATGCCAAAACCACTTTGTATGTAAAAAGGAGATAATACCTACCTGCTGTTAAAATTAAATTACATCTTTATGAACCATCTCACTGTGTGGAACATAGTAGGCACTCAATAAATTGTAGGTATTTATTTTTTGTAATTATCACCAGGAACCTATTTCCCTTAAATAGTCTCCTACATTATTCATAAAAACATATAGAGACTGTATGCAAATAATCCTGTCCTGCCTCCCCATGCCCTTATCTACCAATGAGCAGGCATAAATAGTCACAAATAGTACTTCCAGGACACAACTGCTTTAAACTGAAATCCTCCTCCTTGTTCTGTATCTCATGTCCAGTGGAGCAAGTTTATTCCCTTTTTCACAAGGAAGCATTTCAAACATCCAGAGGCAGCCTCCTTGGACCCCCTATGATTTTGTTTTGTTTTGTTTTGTTTTTTCCCTCAGGCTTAATACTCTCAGTTCCTTCAATGTTACTCATATTTCGGGGTTTCTAGACATTTCACTACTGGTCACCCCTGTTACTGGATCTAGGTAGGGTTTAATCTCTAAATAGTGAAATACTAACTCAGGACCAAAAAAATCACCTAGGAAAAAGAAAATGTAATGGGGGGATCCCCCCACAATGCGGATAATACGCTGTCCTTTATTACAGAATGGTTTTGGCAAACAATTTTCAAAACTAAGTGGGGACATTTAAAGCCCTGTTGGCTTCTGTCTGCCGCCCTCCTCCTGCCCCATCAGGATGCTTCCAGGAGCAAGATTTCCGGCATCCTCCTGTCCTAGTTTTTCAAATACTTCTCAGTCTTTTCAGTTTATGCTCCATGATATTTCTTTTCTTTTTGGGACCACACAATCACTCATTTTTTTGCAAGTTAATTCCCTAAGCAAGATGACTTCTTAAAAGCAAATTTAAGCTCAACAGAATTAATGTTGCTCGTCTTACCTACTCTGGAAATGATTAAATGTAGCCTAACCCTCCTACTGTGGCAAAATTTAATATCCTTGGCTGCACTATAAATAAGGAGTCCATTAATCCTCAGTTACTATTGCTTTTTATACCTAGAGTTATATATTTAGGTTAATCAGTAAGTATGTGTCACAACTGCTTTTTTTCTTCATCCTCAGGCAAAGGACAAATACGTTAGTTTACACAGGTTAAACGATGCAGATCTTGCATCACCTTCCCCAACCCTTTATCATTACCAGATACATTTCAGCAAAAAAGTAAGTTTCTTTTGTTCCAAGCACTTCTTGTTACCAGGCACACTGGTGGAAAAAAAAAAAAAAAAGCAAAAACAGATTTTCAATTTTTTGATAGTTAGACTGATCAATAGGATTTTTTTTTCTTTTTAGCAAGAATTAACACCCCTCAGGGTCTCTTTCAAAGCCAAACGACCTTCTGTTCCTGATGTATTGCATGACTTGATGTTCTCACTATTTTATTCTTCTTTCAGATTTGCTTTCATGTAGTTGAGATAGTGATCGAACCAAGCAGATCGGGATGAGACGTTCTACACAGAAGAACAAGCTCTACAGACACCAGCCCACAGCCAGCCTTTATCTTACAGCGCTGCAACCGGCCCAGCTCTTATTTTGCTTTCATCATCGGAGACTTTTCAGTTTGCACAACTACAGTGTGTACCGTGCAGATCATATATTTTTAATACCATATACTAAAATTAAACTTTTATTTGTCAACTGAACCTCTGCTCTCTTTCTATCATTTCTACAATCTTTTCCCTCATCGTTTTGATTTCATGCTTAATCTCTTTTAACATTTTCTTTTCATTCAAGGAGACTTTGGATGTCTGTCCTCTACATTGCTGAGTTGATAAGTTTGTCCTTTATTACATCCTTGGAAATACAAGCCTGCTATGCATTTGTGTTGGAATCTGTGCTTACAGAGGTGTAATCAATTTTCACCTGAACTTGCCCCTCAGTCTGCTTTCTAATTTTGATAGAAAGCAGTGTAAAATGGGTTTTAAGTGCTTAGAGTTTTGCGACTGAGCACCAGAATTTCAATTCCAGCTATAAACTTGAAAGTTTTTTTTCCCTCTTAGCTGAGTTATTAAATTTATGAAAGTCTAGTTTTCTCATCTTTAAAATGGGGATAGTACTGGCATTTATCCAAAAGTTATTATAAAAATTAAATGGCATTGTGCATCTATTATACTTAGCACAAAATCTAACACATAATAGTAATACCAAAAAAAAAAAATCCTGCCATGAATATAAATAAATCCCCATCCTCATCTCGTAGAGAAGATGTCTTTTTTAACTTCTCTGTAAAAATAAAATGGACTTTTTCTAAAATGTTCTGCCATTTCCTATACTGAATAATTTTGTGAGCTTTGCAATTTTTTCAGGTCTTTAAGGTACTACATTTCTCTTCACTATGTCTACCCTGCCCTTCTTCTGTCCTCTCATCTTAAATGATGAATGAACTTCTTGAGACTATGAGATATAGGGTAATTATTTTTTTTCCAGCTTTAGAAAAAAATCTGTACCTATTCATTCCTCCTCATTGGGCTGTTAAAGGATTTCATCTCGTTTATGTGTACAAGTTCATTTCTTTAGTCAGTTAGGAGAGAAAGTAGTAAGTAGCTTGTCTTAATCCAGAAATGCTTTCTATGATTATCATGTACCTTTACATTTACCTTCAGAGAAGTTTAGCATTATATATATGATATTTATATTATATGTGTATGGGGAATGCCTTCTATTCAGTGAAGTCATAGGATATTATTTTCATGTTTCCAATAAGCTACATTAGTGAAAGCAAAGGAGTTTGTCGAAACTCTGTTGACATAATAAAAGCTTCCTTTGATACCACATATTGGGTTCACCTTTGTATTTGGAGTTTTATTCTGCATTCTGCTATTTTATTCAGCCAGTGAGTATCAAGGTTTCTCTTAGAACTTGAAGTCAGAGTCTTGTATTATTTTTATAATAATATATAACACTTGTACATCTTTTTGTTAAATTTCTTATCTTTTGTCTGAATGTCAAAAACTCCTCTATAAGAAGGCCATGAAAAGATTATGGAAATTTACAAAACTTACAAAAATATCCACATCAGTGTTCTATTAAAATAGTTAAAGTTCAGAAAATTGGGCCACCTGGAAACAAAAGAACACAAGCCCCTTGACTGAGAACAGAAACTATGAAACAAAAATTATTAATTTCTCTCTAAACAAGAAATTTCTTTTAGTTAAATAGAAAATATGAAGCAAAGCACTTGGAGCTAAAATATTTTATTTATGTGCTGTGCAATAAATTGCCTTCTCTTACTGAGAATAAAAGCCAGGCAACAAAGAATATGCACGAACCAGTGAGCTAAGCAAAGACTCCATTAGTTTTGCTATCTAATGAGGCTGAAGGAATAGTTGCAAGTCAGATTACATTTGACTATGCTCTGTTTCTATCACATTTCTATCACATCCGCCACTTAAAGAGATAAGGATTCTCTTGTTGATAAATTGTTTTGCCCTTGAGTCCTGTTTGCCCATTTGCATTGTTACGAAACATGTGGCAAGCCATGAAATATGGTCAGGGTAGCAGATAGTTCACAAATTATACTTATTATTAATCAGTTCAGATAGGAGTCAACTTAAAAAAAATTTAGATGTTCCTTGCTTAGATATTCTTCCTGCCTAGAACTCAGCTTTTTGTTTTCCACTCCATGAAAATCTTAGGAAAATCCCTGGTGTTTGAGAGAGGGTTGATCTACAAACTCTCTCCTTTTTTAAAGTTTATTTATTTATTTTTCTTGTTGAGAGAGAGAGTGCACTCCCGCATGCATGTGTGAAGGGGGAGGGGCAGAGGGAGGAAGGGAGAGAATCCCAAGTAGGCTCCACACTCTCAGTGCAGAGCCCCACACAGCTTTGATCTCACAAACCATGAGATCATGACCTGAGCTGAAACCAAGAGTCAGATGCTTAACAGAGTGAGCCACCTAGGAGTCCTGCTGCTAACTCTCTTTTATTAGGATTTTAGTAAAAGTCTATCTGACAGGGTCTTAACCTAAAACATGATTTGAAACTTGGTTTCTTCCAGTCACTTCTGTTTGACTAATATGAACAAATCAGTGTACCTACTAATACATATATACTGGCCATTTTCTGTTTGATCAAATGATTAAATATATCTAATCATAAGGATATACATGTGTAATGATGGAATAAACTACACAATATAAAAGGGTTATGAATGCTGTTACATATAGCCTAAAATCATGTCACTAATTTGAAGTTTCCATTTCTTATTCTAATTCCTTTCTGTATATTCCTATGACATCTTTGTGTAGACCTTATTTCCTCTCAGATCCACTTTGCCTGTCAAATGGGATGAATTTTGACCTAAACAAATGAGAGGACAATTTTAAAGCTTCAAAAATATTCCTTTTTAAAGTATATATTTTGTTTCTATAACACTGAAACATAAACTGACAACAATCTAAATGTTTTTATTTCTTCAGTTTCCCATTATAAAGAGTTTATAGCAAAAAAACCCCTGAATATTAATTATAAATTAGAGAATAGAACTAGAAGCTGCAATCTATCTTCAGTAAATGATATCTGTTTTTGATGCTTCAATTTGTATAACATAACATCTGGCTGGTTTGATCAGTACTCTGCCATTTTGATTGAAAGCAACACTTTGGTAGGTGAATTATTTCACTGGGTAAAATTGGGAAAAATCAGAGGGAATTTGAAAATAATGTTATTCCATTCAAAATATGGAAATGTGGTTATATTTGTAATAAAAAGATAAGTTGGAGTGCCTATAAGACCACAGGTCTTCACATACTTTGATGATGATTCTCTTCCCTTTGCTCTTTGGAAGACAAGAGATGTTTAACTCTTGTTTGCAGTCTTAAATAGGATGTGGGCACACTGTCTGAGGTCAGAGATAAAGTGAAGCTTGTGCCTAGAATTTTCCTAATAAAGGTCAGTTAATGAAGGTCAAAATGGGTTGTCCTTTCTGGCCTTCCTTCCTGCCCTCCTATTTCCTTCATAAATCTTACCTTTTATGAATTAGCTTGGGCTTCACATAGGTTAATAAAATGTCAATTAAAAATAGCTATATTTTCTTTATTCCTCCAAACATCTCCAATTAAAAGGATCTCTCATAATCTTGTATTAGTGTTTCCTTGAATTGTGCTAAATTTATCCCTTATAATCCCCAATAAAACACTAGCTTTTTGGAATTTTCCTAAAGTTCTCATGAACAACAAATGCCATCAAAAGAACATGATGCATCATATCTGTTTTAAACTTCTCAGGACTCTCCTGTTGATGAATGTTAATAATTCCAGGCAATGTTAAGGGAAGAAGGGAATTCCCCTTGAGAAGGGAATAAACATTGGAGAGCGATCTGAACACAAATGGTATGGTGTTTCTGTGCAATTAAATCTGGAGTACTCTACTGGATATCAGAACTACATCTGTCATTGGTATTCCAAAAACACTGACAGTATCCATAGTTGTTCTAAGGGGAAATAAATTATTCATTTGCCAAACTTTGATTACCACTTGAAATAATATTCTAAAAATCACCTATGTGTATTGAAAGAAAGAGCAAGCAAGACAACAAGGCAAAAATGCAAGATTTATTTCCCTTTCAAAATAATTTATGTTGTTTCTTATGTTTTGAGTAATACCTATCAAGAACAATAACACACTAGTAAAACTTCATAACAACGGTAAGCTTTCCTAATATTTCATGGTTTACTTAGTTATTTTTCTTTTTTTAAAAAAATTAATGTTTATTTATTTTTAAGAGGGGGGGGAGGGCAGAGAGAGAGAGGGAGACACAGAATCTGAACCAGGCTCCAGGCTGTGAGCTGTCAGCACATAGCCTGACATGGGGCTCACACTCCCAAACCATGAGATCATGACCTGAGCTGAAGTTGGAGGCTCAACCGACTGAATCACCCAGGTGCCCCTAGGTATTTTCACTAAATAGAATAATGTCTCAGTTTCCTTACTATGAAATAAGGATAATAAAAGCAACTTTCTAACTACTTTGTTATGAAGGTTAAGTTACTTAATACATGTAAAATAATTATAACAATCCCAGGCATATTAAGCATTTGGTAAATAAAAACAATGAAAGTGTTATCTACCATGATCATAAAGATCATAAAGGCTGTTCATAAAAATCCAATTCTTTCTTCTTTTCACATATGATAGGATTATACTTCCCCATCCCCTTGACTTTCGGTAACTGGATTTGAAGGTGAGAAGGAAGCATCTATTCTAAATTCCAGGACTATTTCTTGGATGACAAGGTAGATTATAAAACTTGTAAAGAAAGAGTTGGAAGAGTGGTAGGTTCAGGTTTGGACACAGTGTGTTTGAATTGACAGACATGGACAGTCTGATGGGAGTATCTACCATGCAGTTGGATAAATAAACTGGGGCTGGAAGAACATGTGGAGTCACTAGTTTGTAAGTGACTGTTAGAATCGTGGGCCTAGAGGAATCACCCAAGAAGGGTTTATAGAGAAATCCTGAAAAGTAATGTGTGAGGATCAAAGTCTGAAGAACTTCAGAACTTGAAAAATAGTTCGTAAAGGTAACTAGTTACTTGGTGTTAAGGAGGATGAAAAAGAAGATTCAGAAGACAAAGAAGGCACAGCCATAGGTTGGGAGAAAACCAGAAGAAAGTGATACCACAGAAGTCAGTACACAAAATAAAGTGTCAAAAATCCCATAGCCACAGAAAACACTCAGTTGCTGCCTGGGAAAATTGCATCTTTCAATGAATATGCATACTGTTCAGTTTATTCATGCAAAAGCTTCTATTTCTTAAATTCATCCATAAGAAGACATTGTATCAATTTTGAATATGTTGCTATTTAGTACATCAGACCCTGGCTGGATTACAATTCCAGCCTGTTTCTGATGGTAGAAATAGACTGTAACACAAGTAAGAGTTAGGTTAAAAGAAGAGATTAATGGTGTAGGCTTTGCTGCAAACATTTTCGAATTGGATGTGGGAAGTTCTCAGATTTCTCATCTGCTACCGAAAGGGCTAAATCATTTTGTGTTGAATGGGCACTGATAGAGTTTTTCATCTCCATAACTCTGACTGTGAAGATGATATGGTTTGTCCTAGATGCAACAACGGGTAGTCCGTGAACCAGGGCTCCAAAAATCACTTCTGTTAGGTACCAATCACATGCCAATCATCTCAAATGTGAAGAATATGGTGAAACAAATGCATAAAATGTACATTAATAATGCCATTTTGTGGGCGATATATAGCTTGTATTTTTTTGCCTGAAACCTATTTTATTTGCCATGACTTTATTTGGTCTTTTGCTCAAATAAAATGGAATATGTAGTTTTCAAGACATTGATTATATATGTGTGTGTGTATATATATATATATATATATATATATATATATATTTCCCTTTAATGAATATCTTGGGACTAAAGAAGCAAAATTAGTTAATGAATTATATTCTGTTTATAACCCTGCCAAATTGCATATCTCATTGGCTAATATATAACCACGACAGACTGTAACACACTGGTGTTCACTTGTATATGAAATTGTGTTATTATTCCACATACACACATTTATCAGAAATGGGTGTGTCATGATTAAAGGCATGAAATTGGCAGTCAGACTGATACTAATCGCTAGGGCTAATACTAAAAACCAGGTTTACTGACTTCCAATTTTATAAATGAAAATGTGAGACTTATTAGGCAATCTGTCTCAACTCATCTAACTAGGAAATCTAGGGACAATGACTCAAAGATAGGAAACTACAGAATTTGTTTAAAAGAGATGTTTTAAAACTCTTTATCCACATTTTCCATAACAACTTATTTCACAGAACTGCCATTGATGTGTCTGTGTGTGTGTGTGTGTGTGTGTTGTTGTTGTTGTTGTTTTTGTTTTTTTGTTTTTGTTGTATCACGAAATGGTCACAAAACCACTCACTCACTTGCTAAACATGTTTGAGATCATACATGATTTAGTGATGGAGCAAAAAAGATGAAAAAGATATAGATCTTATTCTCAAAGATGAAGATAGCTGGATTGACAAAGGATGTGATGAGATTATAATAAGAGTTGTCCACAATGAAAACTGGTTTTGACTTTCTGTATGTTCCAACTCCTTTCTCTTTCTGAGTCAGAGTTTTTCAACCTAACTTAACAGAGAGTTAAGGATAGAAGGGAAAACAAAATATGGACTCCTGCCTACTGTTAAAGCTCTCAGCAAATTTTTCAATCCTGTTCATGAATTGTAAGTCCAATAGTAAGCTGAAGTGGGCTTGAATTGGCTTATAGGACAATTGCTAACTATTTGGGAATTTTGTGAAATGGATATTAAAGCCACTGTGCAAGAAACACAAATGGCTTAGTTCTAGCTGGAGTCACTAGGTGATGCTGGAAAACAGATACAAAATTCCTAGTGTACGCTTTAAACCCAGTACTTCAAGTCATTTCAAGAGATTAAAAATTATATTGCTATATGTAACAGCATAGATTGCCATTTAATTATGCTAATTGAAATATGTCAGAGAAAGACAAATACCATATTATCTCATTTCTTTGTGGAATCTAAAACAAACAAACAAACAAACAAACAAACAAACAAAAAACAAATAAAAACACACCAAAAAAGAACCTAGCTCATGGATACAGAGAACAGATTGGTGATTACCAGAGGTGGGGGTTGGGGGGTGGGCAAATGGGGTGAAGGGGGTCAAAAGGTATAAACTTCCAGTTATAAAATAAATAATGGAATTTGGGAAACTTAACAGAAGACCATGGGGGAAGGGAAGGGGAAAAATAGTTTCAAATAGGGAGGCAAACCATAACAGACTCTTAAATACAGAGAACAAATAGGGTTGATGGTGCGGAGGGTTGGGGAAAATCGGTGATGGGCCTTTTGGAGGGCATTTGTTGGGAGAAGCATTGGGTGTTGTATGTAAGCAATGAATCATAGGAATCTACTCCCAAAGCCAAGAGCACACGGTATACATTGCATGCTGGCTAACTTGACAATAAATTATATTAAAATAATAATAATAATAAAATAAATAAGTCATGGGATGTAATGTACAACATGGTGACTATAGTTAATAGTATTATATTACATATTTGAAAGTTGCTATAAGAATAAAACTTAAAGGGGGCCTGGGTGGCTCAGTTGGTAAAGCATCTGACTTCAGCTCAGGTCATGATCTTGTAGTTTGTGAGTTTGAGCCCTGCATTGGGCTCTGAGATGACAGCTCAGAGCCTGGAGCCTGCTTTGGATTCTGTGCCTCCCTCTCTCTCTGCCCCTCCCCTGCTCATGCTCTGTCTCTCTCAGTCTCTCAAAAATAAATAAACATTAAAAACAAAGAGTAAATCTTAAAAGTCATCATCATAGGAAAAAAATTTTGGTAACTATGTATGATAATGGATGCTAACTAGACTGATCATTTCATAATATATACAAATACAAAATCATTATATTGTACACCTGAAACTAATATAACATTCTGTCAATTACAGCTAAACAAAAATTTTAAAAATGTATGAAAAACTGCTTATATCTATATTACACAAATATATTTGTATCTATACTGAATAATTCCTGTCCTTAAAGAATTTCTATTAATTTATGGAGACAAGGATTAATGAGTACCAAACAATTAGGCAACGATGTCAGTCAGTCATAAACTCATTAAAGTAGAACATCAATATAAGAGGCAAATGTGGATGATAGGAGACAGCTTGGTGAAGGTAGTGGAATTGGAGTCACCCCTGAAATAATACATAGGGTTGTTTTGTTTTTCCTTGAAAGGCTAGGGAAGAGCATTTTAAGAAGGAAAATGGCAACAGCAAAGTAAAGACGGGCACTTATGTGAGCAAACAGACTCAGGGTCAAGGGGGCCAAGAGCCAGGCCTCACCAGGCTCTCATGTACCTTGGGAGAGACAGTGACCCTGCAGGACAGTGGACCTTGGAAAGGACAGTGGGAATGATTTTGCCTGTCCAGAATACATTTTAGCCTCTTTTGCACTGAATTCTCACTTCTAGCTCTGCAACATGTCTTGTGAAGTAATCAAAGACACTTGGAGTCACTGTATCTCCACCTAATATCTCAGTGCGGCTGGGTTGATTCTCTTCCCTTCCCTGCCAAGGGAATTTGGGGAATAGGATGGCCAGTGTTTGGAAGACTGGTGGTGAATGAAATACCAAAATTAAAGAATAAAAGTAAGCTAACAAAGAAAAAAAAGGACAACATGGGACTAAGGAAGGAAAAAAAACACAAAGGGAGAATGATCCCATAGAGAACTATTCTCCAAAATAAGATAGAATGGTGAGTTTGAAATTATAATCATTGAATCTGCCTGAATATGACTTTTAGTGTAATTATAACCTCTGACTCTAAAATATGCTAAGTCATACCAGACAGTACTTGAAACTTTACACTTAATACTCATTTTAAATATAACATCATACCTATAGGCATTGATTCTCAAATAAACATTGTTGTCTCTCTACTTAGACATTCTTATGATTCAAATACAAATAGTTTAACAGATTGTATTTTATGTGTATGTCTTTTTATGACACAAGCAACTACATTTAAATGTGCAAAAACTCTTCTCTGGGTGATTTGCATTCTTATATCCTATTATAGAGTTTCCTATTTGAATTTCCATCTGGCCTCTAATATCTTTTTGTGTTTATTATTGCTTTAATGAGATAATCTTGTTTTTACATACCTAGATTTCATTACTATATAGTTGGCAAAGGCAATCTCTACCCTAATTTCACTTCCATAAATACCTTAGCCTTAACCTTGGTGCTTAACGCAGTCTGGTGTGAGATACTTCCAAAATAGCAAAATGGAAAGAAAAACTATTTAAAAGTAAAATGTAAGTAAAGGTTATCCCTTTATCTCTTAAAATCACAGCAGACTGTTTCCTTTTATAAGATTAATCTATAGTTACTTATAGAATCCCTCTTTGAAGACTTATCAAAATGAAGAAATATATTGACATATCTTGGACTGAAGCAGAATTTGACAGAATTAAATAGGTCCTATGCAGATTTTCCACTGATGGGGACCAACAGGGCTGAATGTGGATAATTCAGTTCTTATTTAACAGTTATAAATGTTATCTTCAATCTGTGCTATCAACTAAAAATTTGTTCACTCAAAAGCATCCACATTTGTGGCTTTCTTTGAAAAGACTGGAAACCATTTCTAAAACTCAGGCAGAAAGAGCTTAATGAAAAGAAATGATGATCCATATCCACTTTATATCCTGATTACTTTACTTTACAATAGGTTTAAGTCACCAATAAAATCCTCTCTAATTTGGGAACCAGTGTCTTTCAAGAAGAATTCAGAGCCTTTCAACTTCTCAGCATGACAGAGTAAACTGTCAGTGAACAGCACATAACTAGGAATTTATTTACTTATTTATTTAAATTAATGAGTAAATAGTGCTTTTTGTACGCCAGACATTCTTTTAAATGTTTTACACATGTTAATTCATTTCATCTTAGATGTCATATAACCCACTTGGGACATAATGGGGGAATATGTTTAGAAAAAGAAGTTTAAGGAAGTGTCTTTAAATAGGAGCCCTCTATATGTTAAATGCATCTTTAATAATACTAACAATAACTGCTATTTATTGGATGCCTGCTAAGTGGTGAAGCATTTCCACATGTTCGCTCGCCTTCACATCAGTCCTGTAAGATCAGTATTATTATTAACTCTATTTCATGAATGAGTAAACCTTATCTCATAAATAGTAATTACCAGAGCCAGGGTAAAAACCCAGGTGTCAATGTCTCCAAAGCATGTACATACACTTGGATCTCTCATATTCATACATTAAAAACAAAATTTCTAGTTCCATATTCTACTTTTCATGAAGTTACTGGGTCAAACTCTTCCCTATTATAAATATCTCTCCCACCTGTCTTCTTCTCTCTATCCCTGCTGTTAGCACTCTAGTTATGTCTTCATCACATCTCACTTCTTTTTTTCCCAAAGACTTAACTCTCCTGCTTCCAGTCCACTCACCACACCACCAACAGGTGGATCTTTAAATAACATAAATCTGATCATGTCGCTACTCTACTTAAAACTTCTCAAAACTCCCACACTTAACCACATCTTAACAACACGTACAAAACCTCTGCTCAGATGGGATCTACTGGCCACTGCAGGCTCATTTCTCCCCACAATAGCCCAGGCCCCCCTCATCCTCCTGCAACACACACACACACACACACACACACACACACACACAGCCTGTGTTTCAACTAGATGAACTCCTTGCCATTTTGCTGTCTTTGTGCCTCTGCAAGGTATCATTTCTATGCTGGAATGCCTTTTATCCCCTTCTTTTCTAAGCTCCTACATGCCCTTCAGTACTCACCTGAGATATCATGTGGGATATATTCTCCGACATGCCAGGGCCTAGGTTAGTTATTTCCCCAAGAGCATTCATCATACTCTTCCTATGTCTATGAACACCACTTCAGTTCACATGTATTTTCAAACTATAGCGAACAGCAAAACAAGCTAGAACACACAGTACAAATTATATTGATGATTCCAGTCCTCAATGAGTTTTGTTTTCGTACGTGTGGAGTTAAATATAGGCATGCAAAAAGATGTCAATCCAGAAGAATCTGTTAAGTGTTTATTCCTTGGGTATTTCTCATCTTTAGCCGCTGTTCTGAGCTTTGTCTCCTGGTATCTATTGTGCTTGGCTTTTGGCATTTACATATGGCCTTTGGTATTGACTTTTTGCTCCAGTCTTAGTATCTTAGATTACAGATTAAATACCTTGCTCACTCATTACTTGCTAGTATTGACTTTGTACTACAGGTTTTCTCTTATGTCAGTCCTATATCCAGCCTATATCCAGATGAACACAGTATTTTCATGACTCTTAGATCAAAAAACTAGAATTCATAAAACCCTCAGACAGAACTTTCTAAGTTATTAACATATTCAGGAGAGTGAATTCAGCCCTAAACAAGGAAGGGATCTTTCATGAGAGTGGTCTCATGTTAAATCGCCACTGCCAAAGAATGGTTATTTCTGCTAGTAAGTACATATGACTAAATACTAAGTGTATATTATATTATTTAATCCTCACAGGAGATAAGATCACATATACTTTACAGAGGTGAAAACTGAAACTCAGAGAAGTTAGTAATTAGCCCAAATTCACATAGTGAGATAACCATCAAAATCAGGATTCTGGCTAATTTAAAAAACTACATCTGTCCTACATAATTCTCTTTGTGTGCAAGTATCTTGAGGATTTCCAGGTCCTGGTATAGGTGTGCACAGAACTCTGTATTTGGGAAGAGGGAGTAGGTAACGAATACAAATCACACTATATTATCCACATCAAAGAACTAGGAGAGGTGTCAGAGGCAAACTGATAGTTACAGAAGAGTGAAAAAAGCAGTAATAATTAAGCAACATTAGAAATGTGAGGAACATATAGAGGTTGTAGAGACAGAGGGTCATTATTACCCGAGAAGGGTGATTTTATGATATCTGAGTTTCTTCATTTGTAAAAGTAGGGGCTGGAGTGAAATGGGTAGATTGTATTATATGTAGAGTCAGCTTCTGTCCTATGACAGCCATGTCCAGATATCTGCCAGGTTATTTCTGTCTTGTACATTTGCCTTCAAGGCCATATTTTTTTTTATATGACCCTTGGAAATGTTGAGTTGAAAAATTTCCACTACCAAGAACTGACATGGAGTAGTCATCATTATTCCAGCTTCTCTTCTTCCCCACTTTCCAAGTGCTTTGTAGGATGTTATTGCTTTTGAACATCTCCTCCAGAGACTGAGTAGAGAAAGGAGGTGGAATTATAATCAGTCAGTCGCACTTATTAAAGTTCTTGTGAAAGTTTGATAGAAGAGAGGGTCAGCATTTAAGGGAACACTTTTTTCATATCAGAAAGCTCTTAATTACCTGCAGTAATGGAGAGCAGTGGTGTGTATAATCCAAAATGGTGGATAATCCACACATCATTTATATTTGACTTGCAGTGCATTTTTGAACTTGCAGTTGAATAAAAATACGGGGCCAAAGACTTGAAGACTCCTAAGCTTTCTATCTTCCTTATACACACTAGTCTTTAGAAAAAAATAGGCAACTGCATGTTTGAGTTTTAAGACTTTTTTCCACTGGAGTGCAGGTCAACTTAAAGTTAGAAGAAACAGAAAAGGTGACCATGTCAACCAAAATAGCAAAGCAGGGCATCCCCCAAAGAAATTGAAACAAGATTCATCTAAGATGATGTAGAGTATGGCTACATATTGCTGAATTATAGATGGTTAGCTATGAACCACGTTTCCACTTAAAGTGGATCATTTAAACTGGATGTGATGCATATCATTTCAAGCTGATCGGAAGATGACTAGCTACAATTGCTCAAAGTGTCTTACTCCCCCACTGAATGCCAGCCTGGCACTCAGAAGAAGCCACAGCAGGGTGCCTTAAGAAGCTATTTCCAAACAAATTTAGACTTGTCTTATACATGATGAGAGCTATTTATAAAGATTGTATAACAAATAGCTTATAATAGACACCTCTGTCAATTGCATTTATAATGAAAAATCTAACACAAGAAGGCGTTGATTCCCAGTGCAAGCTAAGGCTGCAATATCTTTCCTTTCTCATCAGCTATGCTACCTGGGAGCAGAGTCAGTGACAAAACACACTCTCCTTCAGTTTATTGAAACCTGAATTGAGACCTTTACGGGAATTAAAGTTTTCATCAAGATATACAAAAGAGTGAAAATGAATCAATTTATTTTAGCTGGTAATGTCAAATCCAAAAATCATATTGAATGACAAGATCTACATTCAGAAATGATGGGGATTATTACATGGGAATCTATAATAGTTTCTGCTGTGATCGGTTTAATCCATGGACAAAAGGCAAGAAGAGAAATTTAAAGAATTGAAAGAAAAGCAGAAGGAAACCTGTAGAAAATAACAAAAATCAAAAAGAGACTTTGAATTTTTCTATCTCCTCTAAGACAAATGGAAAGCAAAAATAAATGACCAAACAAAACAAAATCTAAATAATTTTAATATGAGTGCTTTACAACCTATCAGCAATTTCCTACCTGTGTTAGCCTAAAGAAGATGGATCTTTAAAAAGGAATGCAAATTAGGCTGTATCCCCAGGGCAGGTGAAATTAGCATGTAGTAATTGTGCAAACCAGGGAGATTTTTAGCATTTCAACAATCAAAGACTGCAGTTTACAGAGGAAAAGAAATTCATTAGATCAGAATCAGAAAGAATTGAGAAGAAAACCAAAATTATTTTTCTTGATATTTTTTCAAAGAAATATATTTTTTTGCAATTTTTGAGACATGAGACTATATTTGAAAACCCGTGATTTTCCTCTTTCATACGTTTCTTCTTTTTCAATGTTGCCATATTTTTTCTTAGAATATCTAAAAATGTGAAATGCGTTCTATGATTACTGGAACATGGCAATTTGATACCCTGAATTTCATGTCCTAATTTACTCCCAATTTACAATGTTATCCTGAGCGTAAAGTTATTCCTTTGGGCTAAGTTATGCTTCATTCATTGATTCATTTTTTTAAGTAAACATTTCTTGTGTACTTATTTGGTACAGGCTCTATGCTTGGCGCGATACTCGTGAACATAAATAGGACATGGTTACAGTCTTTATGTGTTTGTTGCAACTACTAGAGCAGGGACCAAAGAGAAAATAGGACATAAAATGGCGAACACATTATAATTAAAATTGTATACAAGTGGAGACAGCACATGTAGAGAGCAGTCATTTCTCCATGGGGTGAGACAAATCAAGGAATTCATTAATAAACACTTAGTCTTATGAAATCTCTACATATCAAAGGTATTTACCAATTATCTCTCTCCTCAAAGGACAAGACTAAAACAAATCCTTATTAAAGTCTTCAATGCATGTAAATTTAAAATAAAAACAAAAATAAGTAAAAGAAAAAAATAAAAATAATCAAAAAGAAATCTTCTAAAATATGTAGTAGCTCTTTTCATAAATATCATAAATATATAAATAAATAATCATTTATGACTACTACTACTTGCTTTTGTTATATAGTTTCAGAAGTAGTACTATCAGAAGTAGAATCAATATATATTTTGTATACAAAAAATGAGAAATATATAAGGAACTGTGTGTTTAGAATATTTTACCTCATATGTTCTTAACTGATTTTCTTTCATGCTTAGAAACCATCCTTCATCAAAAAGACCCAAGTGTTAAATAAACACGTGTAGAATTCACAGTGTGTACTTTCCTGTGCTTCTTCAATTTTTGTCATTTCTTTTCGGCTTTGGTGAGCAAACTATGTTATTGCCATATTCTCCCCTTGACTCTCCCCTGAGTAAAGTTTCCCATGTGTTAAACACAGCACAGTTGTGTGATATGAGGTGTGGATGTGTGTGATGTGATGGGGGAAAGGGAGGAGAGGAAGGAAAGAGGGGAAAAGATAGCATTCTTCTGCGTATACGTACAGCATACATACGTATAATGTATGCAAGCATATATGAAGACATGATCTTACTAGACACAGGCAGAGGAGGCAAAGAAACCCATGTTTAGTCAGATACAGCCATCTTAGGGGACAAGGCTTTTCAAAGCCCAGTCTATAAAACCATTTAATTAAAAGAACATTTTAATATTTGATTCTGCTTTTCTTTTTAAGCATTTTCTCCCTTCTGTTTGTTTTCTTTACTAAAGTCACAGCAAGGGCTGTGCTGAGCCTCCAGTTGATCTAAGCTGCTCGGTGCATGCCCAGACAGCAAGAAAATGGTTTCTCTGGCAACAGGAATTATGTGAAATCTCTGTGTGTCCTCCCCCACTCTCCATCTGATTCCTATTCACTTAAGCTGTTCACATATAGGCAACAATGAAGCATTGGAACTCTAATGAGCAATTCAAATTTATTGAGCTAACTCATGGAGGCGGGTACTGTGAGCATCCTCATTTCCTGTGTCCCAAGGAGCAGGGCACGTTTGTTGTGTGTTATCTGTGTTATTCAAGAACCATGCACTGTCACCAAACAGCCCACATCAGATAAGATCAGATGAATATCTAAAATATGATGCATATATGGAATTTATTCCCACCATGCAAGAAGGGAAATACAAAGGCTTTCAGGTGCTATACACTCAGCTTTGAATTTCCCAAAGATGCTGAGGCATGGAGGTCACAATGATTTAAAACAGCTTCACATTATGTCTGGAACCCAAGAGGGAATAGCAAAAGCTTTGATTAAATTGCTTCAAATGTCAGCTTTTTTTAATTTCTAGGGACTCATACAGTTCCTCCATGATTAAAGCTCTAGAGTTTTGCATTTAGGCTTTGTTAATATTCTCTAATAATAGTTCATGATTAGACCTCCTCTACATGTTTAGTTTTTCTCTGTAGCCTTTGTTTGGGAGGGAATTGAGTATTTAGCAATGGTGCTAAGGTTGGTATTCACTAAGAGAGTTTAATCAAGAGGGGATTGATTTGCTTGGAGGAATCAGGGCTGAGAAGCCAAATTAGCTTTGTTCTTTAGCATTGAGAAAATGTGAAGTGGGGTAAAGAAATCCATTTTTCTTCAGCTCCAACAAGGATGAAATAATAGCAAGAAATATACTCAGTAACATAAATCTGAAAATACAGTGAATATGGAATGGACTCCTGGACAGATTTCAGAATCATTGTCCTAGATATTTTTTAGGAAAAATTTACTTCTTAGCTGTCTAGATTATCTTAGTACTTTAGGAAGGAGGTGGATTCTCAAAACTTCCTTGGTTTCATGATCATATATTTAACCTGTTCAAAATTAAAGACTTTCTGCTGCCAAATGCAATAGGAAATGCCTCTTTGTAGAAAACTTTAGCCTCAATCTACATGCTATAGTATTGAATAGTATTGAATAATAACTCATTGAAGGTCTGTTTTAAATATTTAAATTCTAACTTCCAGTTAAAGCTCTGAGGAAATAGCAGAATGATCAGCTGAATGACACAAATATAATGATTATTTGACAAAAAACATAGGGGAGTAACACTGAAATACAAAGGTGAAAGTGAAATAACAGTGGTAAGAACAATAATTACTTCATTTTTACATTCGATCCTTAGGTAAAAAGAACATAGTGTCTTAGATTATAATGTAAAAAATCTGAGGGGTGCCTGGGTGGCACAGTTGGTTAAGTGTCTGACTTCAGCTCAGGTCATGCTCTCACAGTTCATGAGTTCCAGCCCCATGTCGGGCTCTGTGCTGACACCTCAGAGCCTGGAGGCTGCTTCGGATTCTGTCTCCCTCTTTCTCTGTCCCTCCCCTGCTCATGCTCTGTCTCTCTCTTTCTCAAAAGTAAATAAACATTGGGGCGCCTGGGTGGCTCAGTCGGTTAAGCGTCCGACTTTGGCTCAGGTCGTGATCTCGCGCTCCTTGAGTTCGAGCCCCATGTCGTGCTCTGTGCTGACAGCTCAGAACCTGGAGCCTGCTTCTGATTCTGTGTCTCCCTCTCTCTCTGACCCTCCCCCTGTTCATGCTCTGTCTCTCTCTGTCTCAAAAATAAATAAACGTTAAAAAAATAAATAAATAAATAAACATTAAAAAATTTTTTTAATAAAAATCTGAAATAACTGCCACATTTTCCAGGGCATAAATACAGCCAATAAGTAACACCCAAACTTGGAGAATAAACTGAAAATATAAATTTTACACAGAAGGAATGTCTACTGAAGACATCATATTTGGAAGTTTGAATCCTGCCACAAAGCTTTCAGGGATACCATATCTTAGAATCAATATTTTATTCCAGTTGGAAAACAGATTCAACACTTCTCCATAAAAACAAATTGCCCTTCACCTGATAAATCAGACAATCTGAGGCCAGGGCTTTGTGTGGCTAGCCACTGCAGGATTTGGAGAAGAAAGAAACTGTCCCCCATGACTTTAAGTATGGTGCCCCTCTGCAAGTAGCACATAGGGTAATACAGCAGGGGATACAGATGTTTTCAGAGAACTTCTGAGCTTTGATTTGGAGCTCTTTTCCCACAGAAGCGTCTTCCAATTGTGGGTTTTGCTTTGTTTTATTTTCTTAATTCTATTTATTTAGTTCCACCCCCTCCTTGTTCCAGGAAGAGTTGAAACAACTCGCAATTATGGTGCGTTAAGTTTGTCAGTCCTTTATGAATGTTCCTCTTAAAGAGAAAATTTTCTAAGATTAGGACAATATCTTGATAAGGTGCTTATAGTAGAATATAAGAGTCTGAGAATGTGTTAGGAGGAGAGAAAGACAGAATAACAGTTTCTAAATTAGAAATTAATGAGAATTAATTGGGTGGTGGGGAACTAAGAAGAAAGAAGAAAAGCATGGCATGTAAGATAGATGAAAACAGGCGCCTGGGTGGCACAGTCGGTTAAGCGTCCGACTTCAGCCAGGTCACGATCTCGCGGTCCGTGAGTTCGAGCCCCGCGTCAGGCTCTGGGCTGATGGCTCAGAGCCTGGAGCCTGTTTCCGATTCTGTGTCTCCCTCTCTCTCTGCCCCTCCCCTGTTCATGCTCTGTCTCTCTCTCTGTCCCAAAAATAAATAAATAAAAAAAAAAAAAAAAACGTTGAAGATAGATGAAAACATTTAAAACTGGGTACATATGATATTCAGTTTTAAGTTGGTGCTTCTGCCTCTTCCCTGTAATTTAGTTAAGTGTGCTACATTCACATTGATGAGCACAATTATTTTCATGAAACTTTACATGTTGTATACACTTCAGAGAGAGACTGATTTCCCCATTTGAGTATACACCAGAGCAGGAAATAAAAAGTTGCAGCAAAAGGTGTTTGGAGACAGAGGTGACCCGGAAGATGCAAGACCCATTGGGAGTTTAGAGAAATCGGGAGACGAGTATTGGGCTTTCCATGGGGCATGGGATAGGAGTCTAAACTCATCTTTTTAGAGCTTAAAGGACAAGAGGACTTCAGATAATATATGGGTTAAACACCACAACTCACTCACACATGCACACACATGAAATGGCGAAATAGGAAAAATACACCCCTGACTAGGAGTTCAAGATCTGGGGTTAGAAAAATGCCATATGGATCAAGGGACCATGCACATTTGAGTAATGTAAGATTAGTGGGCCAGCTTCAGGACCTTACTATGGTGAATCTCTTGCTATGAGTTTCCATAATCTTTTCAAAACCACTTTGATTCGAATCATGTGCTTAATGAAGCTGTGCATGACCTTAGTTCAGTGGTGGACCAATCTGAGCTCCAATATTCTCCTTCTTTTCTGTAAAACAAGAATAGTAGTATCTCTTCAAAAAAATAATAATGGCTAATTTTGATTTAGTGCATAATATATGTCAAGCCCAGGTTTACAGGGAATTTTTAGTTTAGTTCTTCAAATAATCGTTTTAAGTATTATTACTCTCATGGTAAAAAGTCAGGAAACTAAGGTTAGCAGAAATTAAACTTTGCTGAGCACAAAGCTTATGAGTAGTGGAGCCATTAGAATGTCCCAACAGTACTATAAGCAGGAATATTAGTAAATAAAGTGAAAATCAATTTTAACTCTAAATTTTCCATTATTGACTTATTATTCCATAATGGGTAAGACCAAGATAACTCTGTGATAATGAATCCTCTGTAAAGTCTGTTGTAGTCATTCTACATATTTTTCCCCACGATTTCCTTGTTTTGTTTGATGGGGGAATAATGCTTTGCTCACTTATTATCATTAGTTTAATTCTGATCAGAGCACCAGTTAATCCATGCTGTTAATGAATAGAAGTACAATGGGAACCTGATTCCTGCTTCAAGTTTATTCCTAAAATGACAAAAACTTTTTTAAGCTTATTTCTTTTTGAGAGAGAGAAAGAGAAAGGGGGGGGGGGGGGAAGAGAGAGAGAGAGAGAGAGAGAGAGAGAGAGAGAGAGAACACAAGTGGGGGAGGGGCAGAGAGAGGAGACAGAGAATCCCAAGCAGGCTCCACACTGTCAGCAGAGTCCGATGTGGGGCTTGAAGTTAGGAACTGAGAGATTTTGACCTCAGCTGAAGTCGAGTGGGACACTTAACCAACGGAGCCACCCAGGTGCCCTAAAAACTTTTAACATTGTTTCAGATTGACTTTGGATATGCAGGAAGAAATCCCACCATATATGCCCAGGGTGAGGTGAGGTTATGTTTCCAATTTAATGAACTGCTCAAGTGGCAAGAAGCACAGGCAGGAAGGAGCACATGCAGCCAGTTTTGTACTTCCACCCCTGGAGTACACAGCAGGGGCATGTAGCTGCCTGTGATACTGTCCAAGGATGGCAAGGTCTTACTAGGTCTGAAAAACTCAACCTGTAATATGCCACTGTCCTTTTATACTCTGAGTTTATGTCACCATTTGAAAAAGCACAGACCAGCAATTTAATGAGGGATCGGTTCATGTCCTGGGAAGCAGACTCAGCATCAGATACGCTATACCTTATTTCTGCGGAGAAAGCAGAATGAATGTCTAGATATACCTAAAAAATGCCTCTGCTTCCAATTCTCCAACATTCTGGGCAGACAATTCCCCTGCACCTACTATGTCAACCAATTGATAAGAAAATGGCAAACCTCAGGGCCCCCGGTGGCTCATTTGGTAGAGCATGAGGCTCTTGATTTCAGGGTCCTGAATTCAAGCCCCACGTTGGGCATGGAGCTTACAATGAATAAATGAATAAAAAATAAACAAGTAAATAAATAAACAAACAAGTAAAATAATAAAACTATTAAAACCAAAGATAAGATTTTGTATAAATTCAAGAATTTGACACATACTGATTCAATAAGTTCTAAATTCTAGCATATTAAATACATGAAATCTTGCAATTACTTTATGTCTAAATGTGATACCCAAATACATTTTTTTCTGCTATAATAACATCAAGCTTCTCAAATTGATTTATCAAGTTCAGAAGAAAGAAATTAAGAAAAGAAAGACAATTATAACTGACCTTTATATAACATAAGCATTGTGTTGGCAGGCTTTGTATAACATGCTCTCCAAAGGCTTATAAAAGCCAAATTGTCATCAGTATCTCTTATGGAAAAGAAGGAGTGAGTGATCAAAAATATTAAGTCACACAAACTCACTTAAATAGAATTACTACAGTCAGGGTCTTGCTTGAAGAAAAGCAAGGTACACCATTCCTCTTTTTACTTTCAAAGACAAAGGTTGTGCCAAGGGCTTGGAATCTTGTTGCTGCTAATAATAGTTCTTTAAGACATGCATTGAACTTGTCTCACCAAAGCAGGTGTTTGACATATAGAGGCTTGCCTGCAGTACTATCAAGTTTTATTATAGGGGACCAATCCTCCAAAGATACCTTTCTTGTGAACAGAATTTAATTTGATCTATCTTTTCGGGAAGGTAGATATTTGTGACTATTGTCTCAAAATAAATAAAAAGGTTAAATAAAAGTGGTAAGCAACTCTAATTAAGGGATACACTATAGTTTCACTTTGTGAAATTTATTATTTGTGATACTATTATAAACATTTAGTTAAGCCTACTCACTCAGTTATCTGTTACTAACCAAGAACTACTAATCACAAAATACATCAAGTGGTTTCATTTCCACATTTTCAAGAATCATACATCATTGCAATACTATGGTAGGATAAGAGTATCTAAAATGGACAAATTATTTCTTGTATAAATACATCAAAATATGTCTAATTAACTATACATAAAGTCACAAATAAGTCATGCCTGCCTTAGTGCAATGAAGTTATAGAGCACCTTTGGAGAAACACAGTAGTAACAGTTGATAAGTATGACTTTATTTTTCTTATTAGACTATACATGGTTTGAGCTAACACTGATTGGGTGCTTCCTATGCTCCAGTCGCATATACTTTGTGGGAAATAACTCATTTAATCCTCAGAAAAAAAAAACTATGAGATGAAAATCATCACTGTCCTCACTTTATGGATAAGTTACAGAAAGTTTAATTAACTTTTCTAGACACAGCTAGTAAGGACTGAAACTGCAATTTGAATCTGGGGAGTCTAGTTTGAGAATAAGTCTTTTCAACCACTATTTGTATAATTTATTTAGATACATAATTTAGAATTTATAGACTCTTATTCATGATATATCAGAATAATCTTTTACATTTAAATAGTGGAGACCATGCAAAATAGTTCAGTTTGTTTAAGAGGACACTGGATGCAAACCAGCTCACTAATGTACAATTGTCATGGGAAAAGAAGATGTTTCTGAATCATTGTACTCTGGAGAAACTGGATGTTATTTTATTAAAAGTCCAAGGAGCTTAATTTCTAAAGGATAAGCTGAAAAACAAGTATGTGTTCCCTCATTAGAAAACCAAATAATCAAGTTTTATTTCTTAAAGATAAAGAAGATCAAAATAGCTCCCTTGGATCTAACCTGTGGTTCCAGGAAAGAGAAAAATAGCAAGTGTGATGATTAGATCATTACACTGCTCCATCCGGGAAAATTCTGTGATTTAATGCAAGGCAGTATATAAAGAGAATCACTACATTACTGGCTGAAAATCTGAAATGGAGATGTAGAGCCTAACCACTTTTTTTTTTCTGGGAGAACTAAAATGTGTTGGAAGAAAGAGTTCAATCTATTTTTAAATTGCTAACATTTGACATTATCTCTTTTTAAGCAATTATATTATTGCTTAAACCAAAGTTACATTAACCAAGAAAGAAAATGTAAAATCTTTTGTTCTGTTTACACTTTTCTCTTGTTCATACTGCACCAGAGCCTCCCCATTGCTAATTCTTTTCTGATAATAAATTGAGTTTTTGTATAATCTCTTTTAGGTCACCTAAGCAGTAATGCACAAAACTGTATAACCATGGCTGAAAGAAATAATGATGTCCCTTAATATCTAGCTGGCTATCAAAGAGTGACTAAGGTACCATAAGAATTAATCTCAAATAATCCTAGTGATATTTGTAGATCTTTTAAAAACTGATGAATATACCTGTACCTTTAAATTATCTGAAGAGCATTCTTGCCATATATTTGGGTTACTCAGCACTTTAATTTTTAAAAAGGAAAAAAATAGATACCTCTTACCACAGAAGTATCCCAGCTGGATGTAGGATTTGAAATGAACATTTTTTTTAATTTTTTTTTCAATGTTTATTTATTTTTGGGACAGAGAGAGACAGAGCATGAACAGGGGAGGGGCAGAGAGAGAGGGAGACACAGAATCGGAAACAGGCTCCAGGCTCTGAGCCATCAGCCCAGAGCCTGACGCGGGGCTCGAACTCACGGACCGCGAGATCGTGACCTGGCTGAAGTCGGACGCTTAACCGACTGCGCCACCCAGGCGCCCCGAAATGAACATTTTTAAATCTGGTTTGTATCTACCTAAAAATGAAATATATTCAGTCTTCCATTCATTCTACATTTTCCCAACTTCTTGAATTATGAGAAATCTGCAAAGAATTTATAGGGAAGATACTCTAAGGATGTCTCTAACATGATAGCTTTTTACTCAGCAAAGAATTTATAGGGAAGATACTCTAAGGATGTCTCTAACATGATAGCTTTTTACTCAGGAACTGATTAAGACTAGAGAGTTAGACTTGTCCTAAAGCCTTCTTAGCTAGCACTCTTTAAATATTAGATTTTCCAAGTCTAATTCATAAGCACTATACATATATGTGAGGTAGAAAAAATATACATAAGCACATATACAAAAATGTGAGGTAGATTGCAATAATATTTTTCTGAAATCAGATCGAAACACTTAAATCAAATAGTTGACATTAAAAAAACAAAACCAGATTATTTACATTTTAATAAAGTATACTATATAATCTATCATTACTTTGAGATAATAGCAAACCCGTAAGAGAAACTTTATTTCTAAAATAAATTTTCACCCAAGAAAATATTTACGTGTAATTAATTCCACTCCAAGGTATGACTAATGTTTCCAATGAAGATTTAGTATACTTTTCTTTAACAAATATATGGCTCATTCTGCCTTAAGATATGTAGTTCATTATTTCATGTGAATGTATTTAGACCAGTGAATGTATAATGAACAGTAGTAATGACACAGAAATAAAACGATATAGTTTTATTATCATAACTAATTATCCACTAGTAAAACTAAAAATTAAACTATGGAAAGGTGAAGTAGATGGATAGATAGGTGGATACAGAGTCATGACAAAATCAGGAGAGGATAGCCCAGTGCTTTTAACTCATTGGTTGTCATATCTCTGCACTGAAACATGTTTTAAAATAAGATGGACCTAATACATAAAGACAAGAATAATCTTATAAACAGTTTTTGAGAGTATATACATAGTCAACTTTCTGTGTTCAAATGGTGCAAAATAAAGAACTTGTGCCAAAGGTACTATTTTCATTCTCACTGGAGCTTTTGATCAAGACTATAACCATAGAAATATGTATTTTAGATCCCGGCTTCAGAAAAGCTCAGAATGCAAGCTTAATTTGCAAGCACAAAATAATGTCACAGTGACAAAACATCAGACTCGATATCAATTTAATTTATTGGTTAATAATGTAAGCAATAAGAAGAGCTAAATTTAACACATACTTAAGGCAGCCTCTGCTGAATGATTTGAATTAACATGAATGATATTAAGGATATTTAAATACATTTGTTCCTTAAACAATTTGTCTAAGAATTTTGGACTCTGTTTTGGGGGAATCCTGCAGGAAGTTTAATGCAGTTACTTTTGTTTAACAGGAGTAAGCAGAAGTAGTCTAAAATCAAAACTTGTAGCCCTGCTTAAGGTATGCAACTTAATCATAGAATAACACAGTCACAGAATTACTTACAGTCTAGTTGAGCCCTCTTATATTGAAGGTAAGAAAAGGAAGGAAAATCCAGAATCATGGAAAGAATTACCAAAGAGCCCTCAGTAAACTGGGAAAGGCAAAATTTTAAACAAAGCCCAAGTTTCCTAACAGGTCTTCCATTAAGCATTTCAGTAATCAAGGTCGTAGCCATACTTAGAAATGAATAATTAATCTTCTAAATAATTTCCTGATATTCTTTCAATTGATCTCACATTTTCCTCTTTTTTAAAGAAAAATCAGATTCTTTTTTTCATTTGTTAACATATATGCTTATGAATTAGAATAAATTCTAATGTTCATTGGGTGCTAACTAATGAAACGTATTCATTTTCTTTCAATTGAGAATTTAATACATTCAAGGAGCATTTGTGATACAGAAGCATTTACTTTGATGTTCAAGTTATATACCCTCAGAAAACTCACATAAAATACACAAATAATGATTGTGAAAGGGAACAACTAAAAGTACCTAAAGAAAAGAAACCTTACGTGTAACTTGTGAATTGAGAACAAAGAGTTGTAGTTCTAAAAACTTGATGTGCATAAGACTCATGTAGGAAACTTGAATGTGGGTTAAAATGCAGATTTCTTGTCCTCATTTTTAGAAAACTAAATACAGTAGGCCTGGGCTGAGGCCTGGGATTTGCATATTTAATGAGAACCACAAGTGATTCTGACACAGGTAAGCTTCAGATCACACATGGTGAATCATTGCAAAGGGCCTGCTTCAAGATAAGGAGAAAGAATGACAAGATCATGAAGAACACAGTTTTAGAGATGTTTCTAGAAAAAATGGATAAAATTTGGGTATGTGAAGATGAGTGAAAGGCAATTAAGGAAGAGAAAGAGAATAAGCAAAGTCCTAAGAACAAGAAGATGCAAAGTGAGTCAGGAAATGGGTAGTGGCCTAAACTGGCTAATGCTAAGACTGAAAGAGTTATATGAGAGATGGTTGTAGGTTAAGAGGAAACTGATTAGGGTCAGTAATGTCAAACCATTGACACTAATAAGTGATAGGACATTCCTAAAGGTCTCTGAGCAGGTAAAAGCTTAATTCAAAGTGTAGGGTAATGGGTTGGAGGAAATAGAGTCGAAGCCATGAAAGGAGATAAGGTGGCCAAGGGAATCAAAGTAGAGCAAGATGAAGAAGGGCAAGGAAATAGCACTGAGGACTGTCTATATTTGCTGTCTAGAAAAAGAGGACATAAAGGAAGAAAATAGAGGAGTGATGAGATAATTAGACAGATAACTAAGAAAAACTTTATCAAAGACCAAAAGGTTTGGGTCAGGGGCAAAGCACTGCAGCGTACAGGAGAAGGGATAGCTCATTACACTGCCCAAGGGCATCATTTTCCCTCTCTAGGTCACGAGTAGAGGTTCAAAAAAGAGGAAAAGTTGTCATATTCATATTCTGTGCAGACTGAAGACTGAACAAAAGGATGGGATTTTACTGAAGGATGGGGCTTTGATGAGAGTAGATGAAAGAGCTATCACATGTGATGGTATCATAATTGCACACAGCAGGAAAGCAAGGAGTGGAAGATTTAAAGTATAGTGCCCAATTATATTAGAGGCAAGAAGGGGCAGGAAATTGATGGAGGAGTTTACAGAACCCAACAATCTGAAAATTTGCATGAAGGTCTGGTAGCCCTTGTTCAATTTTTAGAATCTTCCTTTCTGGTCCTTTTTTCTGTGGCTCCCATTGGGAAGGAGGGGGAAGAAAGGTAGAAGTGCCCAGTGACTGCTCCAAAATCCTTTCCTCGCACATAATATGTCTTGTAAAGCACTTCCAGAACTCTGATGTTTACACTGCAATATGCCAACACACTCCCAGCTGGTCCAGGGCAGGGCACTTAATTTTTGAGTTTCAATTTCTGCATCTGTATGAAATGTGGATCACAGTCCTTGCCACTTATGCCATATTACTTGAGGAGGATGTCACAAGAATCAGTGAGAGAGTGACTCTAGGGAACCTTAAAGCCAGGTGGGGAGAACTGCATTAAGTGTCAAATAATTTCTTCATATTAAACTAGGTTTCTTAAAAGAAATCTTAAAAGAAAAAAAAATCAGAGAATTTAAGAAGAAAACATGGCTAGCAAGCCACTTATATTGGGTCATAGGGGGGTTTAAAAAATATTTTCTAAGGGTGCCTGGAGGCTCAGTCGGTTTGAGCATCCAACTTCAGCTCAGGTCATGATCTCATGGTTCATGAGTTTAAGCCATGCCATTGGGCTTGCTGCTGTCAGTGCAGAGCCTGCTTCAGATCCTCTGTCCCCCACCTCTCTCTGCCCCTCTCCTATTCACTCTTTGTCTCTTTCTCAAAAATAAACATTAATTTTTTTAAATAAAACTAAAAAAAGTATTTTCTCAATTATACCTTTACATGAAAACAAATGTATTTTTAGCAGTATAGTTGTCCTTTAGGAATAAAAGCTAATTAAATTTCCTAAAAAGTATGGTGGCAAGCTCATAATTTACCAGTTTTTCAGAATGTTAGTTCTTGTGGCTCATAGAACCTAAGCTACAAAAGTAATCTTTATGTGAATCCAAAGAGAAACTAACAGACCTAAAAATGGCCATGTCTGGGCATGGATTTCTGAGCACTAAAATATTACTTTAGAACTATTTTGATGTTAACTTTTGAACAAATCGGGTTTATATATTGCTCCCTTTCTAGATTCCCCATTGCTCTTTCTAAACAGTGCCTGTCATGGCACTTAGCAACATTTGTTCCACAGCTGCCTACTGGGTACTAACTGCATGTTGGACACTATGCTGAATGTTGGAGAGAAGAAGTTAAAGCAGACATCCTCTGCCCTTGGAAGTTCAGAACCCAGCCCTCTGATTAGCTGCAGACCTTACTGGATCATGTTATACTCCAGGAGCTCCCTTTATATAGGGTTCTATCATTGTCTTCTATATGTTTTCCCAGGCTTGTTAGAAGATAATTTGGATATAAATCACAACCATTTTTTAAGGTGAGAAGCAATGTGTTCTCTCACTATCTAACAATTTTTGGTTCATTTTGGTTGATTCTTGGAATAAATATGATAATCAGCTGCTAATACCAATTAACTACTTAATTGGTACAAATTGGTGTACAAAACATCAACTTTACTTCCCAAAGTAAACTTATCAAGATATAAGATGAATTGGAAAAAATCTGATTCCACTATGTGTCTTGGATGTTAGGAACAATTCCACAACAATCTATCAAATCTTTTATAGAAATAACAGAGGAAGCTTTTAGTAACTACTAGTACTACAGTTTATAGTACTAGTTCATATTTTCTGTTGTCATTTCAGTTTTTTGTCAGTGTTTGTAAAACTAAATATAATCAAAAGGTTTGGAATGGGTTTAAGACTTTTGAGTATTATCAAGTTAATATACCTATAAATGCCACACTGGAATGTATCTCGGTCTCCATTTTGTTTAAGCTAAACAATTAGAAGTAGTTGGATTAAAAATCTTTCCCATAGGGATGCCTGGGTGGCTCAGTCGATTAAGCAGCCAACTCTTAATTTTGGCTCAGGTCATGATCTCACGATTTATGGGTTTGAGCCCTGGGTCAAGCTCTGTGCTGACAGCGATGAGCCTGCTTGGGATTG
Organism: Prionailurus bengalensis; assembly: GCF_016509475.1. Lineage (NCBI taxonomy): Eukaryota > Metazoa > Chordata > Mammalia > Carnivora > Felidae > Prionailurus > Prionailurus bengalensis. The sequence goes on from NC_057348.1 coordinate 82,457,666, forward strand.
TGTCTCTCCCTCTCTGTCTGCCCCTTCTCTCAAAAAGAAATAAATAAACATGAAAAACAAATCTTTCCCATAGCCCCTATATTTGACATAACAATAATTCAAATGAATATAAGAGGTACAATAAAAATATAAGCCAAATTAGTAAACAACTCAGTACCACTTTCTTTAAGTTGAAGTTAGAAGGAAAAAGAGAAGGACCAGGTAGGGACATAATAACTGGGGGTACTGGCAACACTAAAGTCACATTTCAAAGTATAAAATGTTTTGTACCTTAAGTAATATAAAGGAAAATATTTGTCTGAAGTAATAAAACAATCTAGAATGCAGTTTATAAAATTGATGCAGTATCATATGCTAGATCAGCTTAAACATGGATTTCAACCAATTTACAGTTGTATAAATTATAAGCTGAATGAAAATATAAAGACCCAAATAATATGTGATAACAATAGTTGATGAGAAGTATATCTTTTTAGGCATCCTTTAAAAATCCAATTTTTATTTTCTCCTTTCCTATATGATTACTAAAAATCTTAATTTTTGGGGGGGAGGGAGTATATATGTTAATGTTAAAATAATTCTGTTATTTTAAACAAATGAAGTGCCCTTGAACATAATCCATGAAATGATCAGTGTTTTTTGTATCAGCATGTGCTAGTATACTCATGTATCAGTTCCTATTTCTTTCAGTCTGATATTGACTTACCTTGGCTGAAATAAACTGATGCTCTGACTCATCTAGCTGAAATAGTTTGACAAACCAGTAGGAAGAAAGGAAAGAAAGCAGTAGGAGGGGACAAAGAAAGATGGAGAGAATAGCAGAGGCATTTTACAGTTTATAAAGATGTGAGTGGACTAACGTGTGTGTGTGTGTGTGTGTGTGTGTGTGTGTGTGTGCACGCACACATTTGCAAGAAAGAGAGAGAGCACCATGTGCTACAAGCTCTGTGATGGGGCTGGGACTGTGTCTTAAGCTACAACAGTTACCTGGACATAGATGACTTGATGCTCAGCATATGCAAATTTGTAATACTTGAGAGCAGACTTTACTACACTCTAAGTGCCCATACAGATACCTCAAAATGTAATATGATCCTATGCATTATAGTTTGCTATGACAATGAGATCTTCCAGGGCAATTGTATGGTTCTTTACCAATAAAAGATTTTTCATAGATGGCACTGTACAAGTCACAGTCTGTAAAATATAAAAAAGGAAAAGTAAATTTGCTTCCTACTTTAGGATGGAATTGAAGCATACATAGAAAATATGTGAGTCATAATATCAATGATATTGTGGAGTTTTACTTTTGATTTTAATGAAAGCCAATCCTTGGTCAAATGCTATAGAGTAGGAACTTGGCATCAGATCAAATCATGCTTACTGTCAAACAGTAATGTTCAGTGAGTTTATCTGACTTCAATAGAGCCTACACATCTGTTACCTTTGAGTCCAGTCATTTGTTTATACCACATAGATTTATTAAGAGCCTAACATGGACAGCGACTATTCTATGCTCTGTGAATACAGCTAAGAACAAAAGAGACTCCCTGCCTACCAGGAGTTTATTGTCTAGTGACTAAGACTAAAAATAAACATAAAATATAATGCAAAATTGTGATAAGTGCTAAGAAGAAAAATACAGTGGAATGCAGATAGGTAGGGATTGTCATAGTGGCAGAGTGATAGGGTAGTGAAGAATTCTAGATAGGGTAGTGAGGAAAAACCTAAGAAGACGACAGTTGAGTGAAGTTACAATTTAATGTGATCTTACTTGGTTTCTACACTCATTCTATTCTTACATTTGTGTAAGTATAGGTCACTTAAGAATATTCTGCATTGAGAATGCTAATTTTTTGCAAGTTGGCAAAGGCAGTTGATGAATTAAGCAACTTAAACATTAAAAACAAGGAGCACCTGGGTAGCTCAGTTGGTTAAGTGTCCAACTCTTGATTTTGTCTTAGGTCATGATCTCATGGTTTGTTGGATTGAGGCCCACATCGTGCTCTGCACTGACAGTGCAGAGCCTGCTTGAGATTCTCTCTCTCTCCCTCTCTCTCTTCCCCTACCCTGCTCATGCTCTCTCTCTCTCTCTCTCTCTCTCTCAAAATAAATAAATAAACATTTAAAAAATATTAAATACAAAAAAGCAAATCTTAGAAAGATGAAAATGATCTTAATTTGAGACTGTAAAATTAATATTAAATAGCCTCATTAAAAATTACCTTCAGGTAATCATTCTTTCATTTAAAAGCATTATTTCTTTCAGTACCCACCATATGTTATATTCCACAAACTAGCAGTAACAAGATACATGATGGTTCCTACCCAATAGAACTAAAATTCTATTCACATAGCTGAGATAGAGAAATCAAACACTCTTTGCCTGCTGTCACTGTAATCTGAGTTAAAGATATCAAAATTGGTTGTCTATCTTCCTCTGATCCTCTTTTACATATGAAAAAATTCACCTTACTCTTCCTTTTTGTGGCATTGCTCCTTGTACATTTCCCCAAGATATAAGTAGTTCACAGGCTTACTGAAAAGGAGTATAAAATGAGAGAATACTATAGATATGGTTTTGTAGTCCCATCAGCATCAGTCATTTGCAGTGATATTAGATGATATCTACAATGATATTGATGTATGATTCATTAAGTCTTTACAGTGTGTTAGATACTCTGTAACACTGTACCTGCAGTACTATTAACTTGCACCATGACCATGTTGATTATTTTTCATAGCTGAGTAAAATGAAGCTCAAAGAGATGAAGGTGAAGGTGAAGATCTTCAAGATTAGGTGATTCATAAGAGAGAAGTCTGAATTCAGAATCAGACCAGTCTACTGCTGATGACCAAACCACTGGGCTACAAATTAAGAAAAATATAAACAAAATGAGATTTGCTCCCAAGGATTTGAGAAATTAAAACAAATTACAAAAATGACATATCATAAAACAGATTAGGGTTTGAGCAAATTTCCTCAAAAGGTTAAACTGGTTCTTAGGTGGGAGCAAAATCAAAGAGAAGATATTCATCTATTTGATAAAACAAAAGGTCAATCAGGATGGAGTTAAGCTAGTATTAAAATAACATCAAAAAGAATTCCAAAAGCATATGTTGGCATAGCCCATGCAAGCACTGTTTAAGAGAGAAGGTATCCTGGTTAACAGACTCAAAAGTATTGCAGTCCAATTCATTCATTCATTCAATTACTTTTTTTAATGCCTACTATATTTTAGATGTCATATTACATGCTGAGGATACAGCACTGAACAAGATCCACAATGGCCCCCATCTTCAAGAAACTTATTTCTAGTAGGGATTTCTATCCAGAGAGGATTCTAGATGAATGTTTCAAACTATCTTTGTCTGATACAAGGAAGCATTTGAATCACAGGACTCTTCTTATTCTGAACATATGTAGACCTGGTAATCTTCTAACTACAATTGGATTCCTGTGTAGATATTTTATAGTAGAATGTGTTTTTGTGTGTTTTTTTTGTTTATGTTTTTGTTTTTGTTTTTTGCCAATCTGAGATTTCTGATCTACATTATAATGACCTGTCTGGAAGAAATTAATAAATAGTTTAATTTATATGTCATGAAATCAACCAACTATGGGCAAACTGACAAAAATAAATTTAAACTTCTGAGGTTCAGAGACAGATTTGGACCCATGGTAAACTCATTAAGAGAATGCCACTTTGAGAGGCATTTTCTTGGAGGAAAGTCAAACAGACAGGTATCCCAGCCTTTTATTTGATCATTGCACTATTATCTTTTAAATTAAGCCCAATTCAAATTATAATAAATAGAGAAGTTAAGGTTAAAATGTTTACTATTCAAAATAATTACAAACTATGTGATTAGAGATATTTGTAACTTTCTACTTGAGAAAAGTATTCCATGCACTCAAAAATAATTTTTAATATAGATCTTGGATTTTTATACCCATAGGTACCATCTTGTATCATATGAACCACAATAAATAAATTTCTCCCTCTTTTGGAGCACCTGGGTGGCTCAGTTGGTTAAGCATCTGACTCTTGATTTGGGCTTAGATCATGATCTCACAGGCTCCTGAGATTGAGCCCCATGTGGGGCTATGTGCACTGACTGCACAGAATCTGCTTGGAATTCTCTCTCTCCCTCTCTCTTTGCCCCTCTCCCACTCATGTTCTCTTTCAGAATAAACATTAAAAAAAAATTCTCCTTGTTTTGATTTTCTCCAATGACTTAAAGCAAGTTAACACTTCCCTAGTCATCAGTGTTCAACAGGAACTAATTCCACAAATCTGAAATGTTGATTGGGACCTAAGTACCTTTCTTCTAAGCCACTAATATAAACAAACAAACAAACAAACAAACATAACCAACTAAAAGTACAACTGGAATCATAATTATTAATTAGGAAGCTTTACAGAAGGATATCTTCATTGATTATTCATCAATGATATCTATAATTGGTTCTATTTTTATTGCTATACAATTGAAAAAGGGAGCTTTTAATATGTAGAACTTCAGAAATCATTGAGATAGTCAAGATGTATACACAAGGGCATGTTAAGTCAGTGACAAATGGTGACTTGGATGCAACCACAGGGATTCCAATTAAAGCTGATTTTTAGAGCCATACATTAAAACAAACACAATTACATATCACCATGTAGTCTTTGCATAGTAGTCTCTTTACTGAAACATAGACAAATACGTTAAATATTATTGAGATGCAGAAGTGATAAGAAAAGAAACTAGATGAGATAACAAGACTTTAGGTTTGTTAATGTTCTCTTTGGCTTCCTTCCTGTCTGGGTAGTAGAAAGATGTATTCTGCTGAAGTTTCTGAATAGCCAAAACTGTGTAAGTCGCTTCTGAAAACAACCTCAAAATCTCTAATTACACTTCAGTTTCCTCAGTAAAATAACTTTCTGTTTAATAAATATCTCCTTAAATTTTCATAAGGCAGCCAATTTTTCTCTATAAAAAATTCTTCCTTAAAAAAAAGTTCTTTGCAATGTTCTACAACCCATTCTCCCTTTAGGTCCAACTTCTCAATTCATAACAAATTACTTCCTTTTAGTGAATCAGAAGTGCTGTTGTAATCTTTTTATGTGGCATATTTTTAAGCACTTACAAATAAAGTGAGAGTGTATTTATAGAGAATGAAAAATAAGAAGAAGAATTAGTTCAGGTAAATATGACATTAGAAACAGTAAAACAATTAGAATTATATAAACTGCTTTTGAACACTACTGCTGTATCCTACACCATCTGTGTCTACTTTGTTGATCATCAAAAGCTTATCTCTATTTGGTTTCTCCACTCTGGAATGCAGCCTGAGAATAATTTTGAATAGGAAAGCAAGCAGTGAAAACAAATAAAGGGTTACATTCATTACCAGACATTTGAAGGAAAAAATGAAATGGTGGCACAAAATTGAGCTGTGAGTGAACAACATTATAATCCCCAAATCCCTAATATCTACTAGCTGGCTGAAGGAGTAAGAGGATCCCACTGAAATATTATTTTCAGTGAAAGTACTTCTTATCAAACTGGTATTAGCAGAGGCTCTGGAGGTCGTACATTTTCTAGCTTTCATATTATAGAAGGTACTCCAGAAATAATCAACTGCAGAGATCTTACACCCTTATTATAATTCCTTGCTATTACCAGCATCCGATTTTGCTCCAATGAAAATATCTAGGAGATCATAGTGTACCTCTAAACACTGACGCTATCTTTTTTGATCCTCTGTACACCTAATTGTGGCTTTTACATGGTTATGGATTTAAGTATGTTGTTCTCCCAGTCTTTTGGGTTAGGTACCTTTTAGAATCTGATTAAAAACTATGCATCTTCTCATGCATACATGTATTCACATACAACATTTTGCATACATTTTCAGGGATTCATAGCTCTGTATAAGCTAATCCATGCACTCCAGGTCAAGAGCAGAAGCTTGAAGTTAAAAGATGAGGGAAGAATAGGTATTTTATATTGCTGAGTTGAAAAATAAATTTAAAAGCAAGGAATAAAACAAATAGAACACACACACAATAGAAAGAAGAAAAAGAAAGAAAAGAGAAAGAAAGAAAGAAAGAAAGAAAGAAAGAAAGAAAGAAAGAAAGAAAGAAAGAAAGAAAGAAAAAGGGAGAGAGAGTAAGGAAAGGAAGGAGGGAGGAAGGAAGGAAGGAAGGGAAAATCCTGAAAGTGTTCGTGTTTATATCTGGTAGGAAGCACACCTCAAATCATCTTATTCTTGCTGTCTTTTATGTTGTTATCACTTAAGGATAGGTAGGTCAATGAGGAAAAAGACCCTTCTGTTTGTCTGTCTAGGATTTAGCCTGGGTCAGGGACAATGGCCTACATTCTATCACTTAAAAAACTGTGATATGTCCATATGCCCCAGATATGTCCTACAAGGACTGATTTCCAAACGAAAACTTAGGACATATGGTCTGACACCTTAAGTGTATTTATGGAAACAGTACAGTCTAGGAAAGCCTACAATGTCAGGTAGATGTGTCCATTCTCTGATGAGTCTCCTCATCTCACCTAAAACTTCTAACTAATCCATAGCTGCTCTGCAATTATGTGTACTAATGCCTACAATTTACTTTGAAATACATAAAAACTAAAATGAATTGGTAGATGGATACAGAAGTGATGGGTTTTATATATGTGATAAAGCAAAGATAGTGAAACAATGGTAGAGTCCAGGTGTACAGATACCCACTTTAAAATTCTTGCAACTCTTCAAGATGTGTGAAATTTTAATTTTGGCAAAAATACAAAGAAAAAAGAAAGGAATAAAAATATGACAAAAGAGATACTCCAAATTGTTAATAGTGGTTACAGTTGAGGGTAGAATTATGGGTGATATTTATTTTATTATTTCTGGATATCTCATTTATGTACATTCATCCTACAAAAATGTTTTTAGGTAGTACATAATAACATGCTTTATAAAGTATTTACAAATCAGACTGCTACAAATTAGACTGCTGGAGCACAGGTATTTTTGTTAAGGACTGACATGGGATGTGATTTGCAAAGCAGGTGTGGGGCTGTGTCATTCCAGGGAGTGGACTTTATCTCTGAAGGTTACTGGGTGGGAAGGAGGATTAGCCTAAAAGGGCTATGCAAGAAATGGCATAATGGGATTAAGGTTGTTTTAGTTTGTTTTTAATGAATTCTGGAAAAGAAGGAATGGAATGGGATGGAGAAAGAGGTACAGTGTATATAGGAGGTTAATGAGGAAACCCAGTATTCTATGTATCAAAATCTTCAGTAACTTTGGTCAATTACATAACACAAGCAGAACTGTTCTAAAAGACAATGATCACAGAAGCTCTGACACCAATAACCACAAAATATCTGAGAATACATCAGAGTGGGGCAATATTCTGCTGTACTAACCTACTTCACAATACTGTCTTGCCCTACTCGGTGGGAAGCAGGAAAAGAGAGGGAAACCTCTTTGGGGCAGTTTCGTTTTCTAATATATGTGAATAACAGATGGATGTTCTTGAAAATATTTACAATCATGCGCACGTGTGCACACGCAAACACACACACACACAGCCATGATTGCTTTATTTGAGCCTTTTAAACACATATTAACAGTGAAAATACAGTAACAAAATTCTAGTAAAATTACTATTCTTTCTGAGTTCCATGTTACTTCTGATTAAACAAATTCAGTGAAATCAATAGTTTTTTCAAGAAAAAAACACACAGAGAAGTAGCGTTAGAAAATAATTCATCTAATGTTTGCATTATAGTAAAGATTTTGCTCCCAAAATATTGTGATATATTTGTCGTTGGGAATTGGAGGACAAGATCTTTATTTATATTATGTTATAATGGCAAACCACCATTGAGACAATGATCACTTTTTTATGCTTTTAGCGGAATATATGTAACTATAAGACCAATTTCTTACCACTAATATAAGAAAAGTTGTCTTTTCATTCTACTGAAGTACAAGTATAAAGAAACATCTTTAAAACATAAGGAAATGACAAATTTTTATTTAATACAAGGTTCCAAATGTAGTAGTCATGTACCCGAAAATGGTAATTGACTGAAAAACAAGCGGCAAAGAAAAATCCTATTTCTTTTCTAAATTCATATACTGTCTCAGTAAATGTAAAATGCACAATAAATTGTAAACATAACAACATAAATGGATTGGGCTTATTTTCCTCATATCATATAAGAACAACAATAGATGGATGATACCATCTATTGCTTATGAATGAGAATTTAGACAGAGTAATCAGAAGCAGTAAGATAAGGATGACAAAATATGTTTGACAAACTATGTTTTTTCTCTAATTCTCTCCATACAGCATCAAATACAGCAGCCTATGATCACTGCAGCTGCCAGGAGGTAAATGGAAGTTGGTACCATCATCTGAATCTATTTTCCCTTGTTTTTACAATAGGTAGAAAATAGAATGTATATGGAGACATTCAAATAGCACCAGAAGAGCCTCTGAATGCCTGGGGTTAGAAGAGAACACTAAAATCTGTCTAAGGAACCAGGAAGAAAGTAGTTGCTTGGGGAGTCTAAGTTTCTGACCTACCTCAGCTAGTCATGATTGGTAAGACCCAAGACAAAATGGTGTGGTATATTAACTACATTTATGGTCCAAGTTATTCATCCTTTCTGCATTCACTCATTTTGTCAAGTAAATTTTGAGTTCTTCCTGTAAGGGTGGAGTACATTTGACCACCCTGTGTAACCTGCTTTGGCCAGCCGACTGAATCAGAAGTGACAGTGTAACAATCGCAAACCTGGTCTCAAGGGGTTTTATGCGTTTCTGTTTTCCTTCTTATACTTTTGCCACTGCTATGAGAAGGCACACACTGATCAGAGGGTTGGTCCCAAGAAAAGGATGAGAAACATGTGGGACAGAGCTGTGTCAGCTAAGGTATGCCAACCAAGCCTGGTCTAGAACAGAGCCCATGGTCAACGAGCAGATATGTGAGTGACCACAGCAGATACCAACAGAACCACTGAACCAAACCCAGCCTGCATATGTGTTAAAAAAAAATGTTCTTTGTCATATGCCACAGAAGTATTTGTGATTATTGTATTATATATCAGTTAGATTTGCTGCATCTGTGGGCAAATTACCCGGCTATGATTTTTTTAACTGACATTTTAAATGCAGTAGAAAACTCACATTATAATGTTTATCAAAAAAACTTCTATTTCTTTGTTTTACCTTTGTTAGAGAAAGTCAAGCCACTACATTATTTGATGGTATCACATATGAGCAATCTTGATGAAGCACTTTAATAAAAGTGAGTGTCTACAGAGCTCCCCTGAAGTTTTATGCCCTTTTCAAGGAAACAACATGCCAACAACTAACTGAACCATGATATGGGAGAAATAAAATACACTATAATTTCAATTTTAATTTCTTTATGCAAAACATTCAACAAGCTCTAAATAACTTGCCTGTTTTTTGCTGTGTTGGTCTGAACTGTCTTTTTCAAATATTCCATGCAATACTTTCATGATACACTTTTTAAAAGCTATTCCATCATTATGCAACTTATTAGAATGCATTGATTTTCTTGGTTCCATCTTATATATAATACTTTTCAGAATTATCCAACACAGAAGACTGCAATTTTGGATGATTCACACTGTCACTGAACAAATTATTGTGAAACATGGTTACTAATGATTTCCTTTCTGTGTTGGGTGAACTTCCAAGTAAATTCAGATATATTTAATTGAATTTTGATTTCTTTTTAAATTTTAAATTTAATTATGTGAAATTAACAAGGGGAGTAGCCTTTTTTATAATACCATTTCACTTAGCTTAATATTAGAAATTTTGTATTTCTAGTGTATGTAGCCAACAAACTATAGGGAAGTGGACCAAAAGTATGCGAGATAGCAGAGAGAAGATAGGCTCTTTCTAAATATAACAATCTTTATTATGTACTCTGCACAGTAGAGATTTTTTAAAATAAAATTTTGGGTCAAATGCTTAAGATTTAATATACAGAATAGATATAGATATACAAAACATTAATAAGACAAACTCATAAGTCAGTACAAAAAGAGATATGATTGTGTGTGTGTGTGTGTGTGTGTGTGTGTGTGTTATATTCCCTATAGCTAAAGAATATCAAATGTACCAATACCTAAAAAGAATCACATACAAAGTTAAATTGATACTCTCAATACACTCCCTGGAATTCTTTGAAAGTGAGAAAATAGCCAATTAGCTTTCCAATGAGTATCTAAGGATACATATATTATATATAAATATATATATTCTTATATAATTCTTATATAATTACATGTATATTAAAAGAAACTTGGAGATGCATTTTTCAGTAGGTTAGATATTTATTCCAAAAGTAAGAATAACTACCATGACTTTAGAGGAGCTGTTGCTGAACAAAGATTAACATTAGGGAAAAAAAGGGAACAGAAATATACATTTTTGAGAATCTATTACCAGATTTCAATGTCAAAACAATCTGCAATGCATGCATTATTATCCTCATTTTTACTACTGAAGAAATTACTTCAGAGAGGTTATAAATCCTGGTTTAACAGTTCTCAACACATGGTCCCCAAAAACTTTTAAGAGGGCCCAAGAGGTCAAACTCATTTTCCTAAAAGTACTAATATGTTGTTTTCCTTTTTCTCTGTATTGATATTTGCATTCTGGTACAAAAGCAATTGTGGGTGTAAGTGCTGCTCCCTTGTCGCAAATCAAGGCAGTGGTACCAAACTACACTGATAGTGTATTCTTCAACACCAGACAACTGGGAGAAAAAAAAATGCTATCTTCTAACAATGTCCTTGACTAAACAGTAAAAATTGCATTGAATCGCAATTCTCTAGTACACATTTTTTTTTAATATTCTGTGTGACAAAATGGGAAATGCAAACCCCTTTCTATCTCATATCAAAGTCTTATGGATGTCTCAAAGAAAAGCACCTGTGCAATTGTTTGAGTTGCGAGTGGAACTAGCCACTTTTTTTTTTAATGGAATGCTATTTTTACTTGAAAGAATGACTGACAGATAAACTATGTTACTCAGTCTTGGATATTTGGCAGACACTTTCTTGAACATAAACAAAGGAAGCCTGCCACTTCAAAACAACAACAACTGACAATGATTTTTGCCAATGACAAAATTTGAGCCTTTGAGCTAAAATTAGAATTTTGAAAAACTTTTACCAACCAATGTCAGGTTGACAGCTTCCCAATACATAAAATCTTTTCTGATGGGATTGATGGTAAAATTAACAAGGTGACTTTTATAATGAAAATTGTCAACATCTGAAAAATCTGCATTATTCAGTGAAACAATGAGCAATGCATGATGTTACAAACTCATGCATGCATAAAATATTCAAAGCGTGAGTTATACCAATGAAATTCATTTAACTTAGTATAAAAGGTTCATTGACATGGTTTCCAACTCTCCACTGCAACCAAATTTTAAGAAATTACTGCTTAGCAAGTTTTGGGATAGTATCATTGAAGAATATTCACAATTAGCTAGAAAGGTATTAAAATACTCCTTTCTTTTCCAACTACATATCTGTATCAGGACAGATTTTCTTCATATACTTCAACCAAAATACTGTATCACAACAGATGGAATGTAGAAACAGATATGAGAATCCACCTGTCTTCTATTAAGCCAGATATTAAAGAGATTTGCAAAAATGTAAAACAACACCTACTTTATGCTATTTTTTAGATTTTTTTTAAAGTTTATTTCTGAGAGAGAGAGAGAGAGAGAGAGAGAGAGAGAGAGAGAGAGAAAATAAGCAGAGGAGGGGCAGAGAGAGAGGGGGACAGAAGATCTAAAGTGGGCTCTGTGCTGACAGCAAACAGCCTGATGTGAGCTGAACTCATGAACCCTGAGATCATGACCTGAGCTGATGTTGATTACTTAACCGACTGAGCTACCCAGGCACCCCTACACTATTTTTGTTTTGGAAAATATAGTTATTTTTCATCAAAAATATTTATGTTAAGCAATGGGGTTATTACTGGTATTTTAATAAAGTAATAAATATTTCTAAAATAATTCAGTTCTAATTTCAAATATAATAAGAATTGATAGATATAACTCACATTTAAAAAGCTTCTTTGGGGGGGTGTCTGGATGGCTCAGTCAGTTAAGCATCCAACTCTTGATTTTGGCTCAGATCATGATTTTATAGTTCTTGGGATTGAACTCCACATCAGGCTCTGTGCTGACACCATGGAGCCTGCTTGGGATTCTCTCTTTCCCTCTGTCTCTCTCTGCCCCTCTCCAGCTCACGCTCTCTCTCAAAATAAATAAATAAACATTTTTGTTAAAAGCCTCTTGGGTACCTCAATAATTTTTAATAGTGTAGATGACCCCTGAGACCAATGTATTTGAAAACTACTATCTTAGTAGTAATGGAGAAGATATTAAAGCCCTGCTTATTTTGACCCACAGCCTATGCTTCTTCCAACTGACTGCAATGCATTTCATTACAGATACACTACAGAGCTTGGCATTTCCAAGAAAACAGAGGCATTATTCTCTAAACATACCACAAGAAAAAAATTTGGCACCATAATGACCTAACATTATTTTAAATACATTTCAGATCTTTATAAACCATATAACATATGCATCTCTTATTTGAAATAATTTAAATGACATTTATTACTATTATTTTAGTCACAGTTGTGAAACAATTTCCCCTATTTATCTGCAATGTGCTACTTAGGAGAGTGCATAATTTTTCAAAAGACTGAGAACGTAGTATTGGACCAAAAGTGAATCATGCTTTAAAACTTTGTTCAATTAAATTAAGAATTGCCATATCCTTAAAAATTTTCTACTATTTGATGCAATATTTTAAGTACCCCGCTCCACCATGGTAAGACATATGCAGTTAGCCTTAATTCCATAGATATACTTTTAATTGGGTAATTTATCTTTTTAGGTAAAAAAAAAAATCTGACTTGTTAAACAAGTCACATTAGAGTAGGTTTGCTCATTTTCCCATTATCCCATTATCATATTCCCATATCCCAGAATATCTGTCTACTTAGTCTGCTAACAAGTCATTAATCTTTCTGTCTCAATAAAACGGCAGGCTAATATCAAATTTCACAGGGTGAATTTTGATATTGGTATGATTAAGAACGATCTGATAAATTTCTTTAAAAAACATCTTAAGTTTCATACCAGTGAAATCTAAAAAATATGTTCATAATGGAAAAAGGAGGTTCCAAGTAGAAAATTTTCTTTGACTTCACCAGAGTAAGTAATAAAACTTTGATATCTAGATGACCAGTAATTTAAATATTGAGGATGAAATGGATGACCAAATGTGTTATCGAAGAATGTTTTGCATGGCTTAAATATCATTGCCTCTTAGATAAAAGAGCACATACTTCTTTGGGGAAAAAAAAAAAAGAAAAAAGAAAGGAGAACCAAAGCGAATAAACAAGAAATGAGAAACTATATAAAAATACAAAAGAAGAGAAAAATAAATAACTCATTAAGAAATCTACTACATCTACATAGGACTATGTATAGAATAAAACAAGAAGAAATTTAGATAGTACACATGTAGAGAAACCAGGAAGTAAAAACCAAATTTGGACAATGTATGGAAAGAGATACTCAGTTTAGCTGATCCAATTAATCAAGATCTATACCTCAAAGGGGCCTCAGAGAGCACTGTTTTATTTCAAGTATTAGTTTTTTTTAAAGCAGGTGAATACTTCTTTCCCTGATAAAATTATACATGGAATAATAATCAATATCACAGAAAGAAGCAGAGCTCTCTTGGCAGGCTGAAAAACACTGAACTTAAATACAGGGATGCATGGTAGTTGGGGTTGTGGGCAGGTAGCCAGCAGCATGAACACAGAGAGGGGAAAAGCAATGATAGAATCGTGTGTATGTGGTGATAGAATGTGGGGTTGCCACTGGGAAATCACTCTGGAATTGTAGAGAAGGCCAGAGCTGTGCCGTCAGACAGACCAATGAAAGGGTCATAAAGTGTCGATGCAGGAGACACTGGCACCGCACACACCAGGGGCAAAATCTCTAAATCCATTGTACAAAGTATGGACTCTAGTCTTTCAAGTTTTCTAGTTTAAAGCAGCTTGTGTCTGTTTATAATTAGTACCTAAGAATCACTACTAAGGCTTACACAGCGTTCTCTTTTGGAAGATCCATGAAAGCAACTTCTTAGTACTACATGTAGGTGGATACCTCAGTAACTGCTTTGTTCCATTTACTAGGCACCACAAAGCAGTAAAACCAACCACAAACTTCAACGGGCTTCCATCTTCATGTTGATAATTACAGTCAAATTTGCAGCTTGTTATGTGTTGTCAGAGTATATAGCAACATACAATCTCTATCTTGGTTACTGGCTTTATTCTGGGGTATATTTTATTACCTCAATTCATTTTTAGCATTTCATTAAAATTTATATTATCTCATTATGATACATATTTTGATATTTATTTTTTAATGTTTATTCATTTTGAAGAGAGAGCACGAGCAGGGGAGGGGCAGAGAGAGAGACACACACAGGACTCGAAGCAGGCTCCGTCCAGGCTCTCAGCTGTCAGCACAGAGCCTGATGCAAGGCTTGAACTCACAGATTGTGAGATCATGACCTGAGCCAAAGTTGGACGCTTAACTGACTGAGCCACCCAGGCGCCCCTATATTTTGATATCTTGACAAGTTCCTAAAATCTGTTTAAGAATCAAACAGGACATTAGTAAATAGATATTTTAATCTTGTTTACTAGATAGTAACAGTGAAAGTATATATGCTCTGAAGAAGTTTTTGAATTCTACGATTAACATTCAAAATCTTTAATCATTGTATTGTCTTCCTTCATACACAAAATGGCAGTACTTATAAAATCACTATAGACCCCTTACTCTACCAGCTTGCCATATGCAAGTAATGCACTTGCATGTGAGGTGGCTGACCAGTTTTAGGTATATAATCTGTGGCCCTAGAAAAAAGCAAAACCAGCCGCCTTCTAAGGAATTATATTCAGAAATTTGGCTCAGAGATTTGGCATCAGTGACATCCATCAATTAAGTAAATCAGGCTAGACTTTTTTTTGTTCAGTTGCTTGAACAAAGTATACTTAATTTTTCTCCTTATCTGGTAAAATAAGCATCCTGAAGTTATCAAAAAGTACACTCAAGAAGAGATACAGTGAAAGCAAGCAGAGAAAGAATTTCCATAAATTTTTTGTTTAACTATACCATAACTGTCATAATAATATTTGAAACCTGAGGATAATACATATTGTTCTTGAATATAGGTTTTGGGAATAGAAATTAAGGCAATGTTGATACTAGTTAATGGGAAGTGGGGGTACTTAACTACCACTGAAGAATAGCAAGTTGTGGCATACTGAGTCAGGGCATGAAGATTTAAAAAAAGTAAGGAATGTGGTCATTTCCACTTGATTGAGGGATTCCCTGCATATAAATTAGTAACTGACAAAATGTTCACAACTCATAGTGAAAGTAAGAGTTACAGGAAATCAGGTGAAATCTCTTCTTGTTGGGTGAGCTGCCAGGCCTTGTGGACCTCTTGAAAAGATTGAAATAGTGTCCATGGACATGGGGATGTGGGGCGACAATTTCAGAGGAAAGAAGCAGTTTTCACAAAGGCATAGGAATTGTCCATTTTGTCTAGAGCAGAGGCCTTTTTTTGGAGAAATAAGAAAAAATTATTTAAAATATCGGGGTCCAGATCATAAATAACCTTGCAGGCCAGATAAAGAAGCACCTGGCCTATAACTCAATGACACTGAGGGATTCCAATTTACAAATTCCAAATGTGATATCATTTGTAAACATAGACTAAATTTAGAAAAGCAGAGGTAATCATTCCATCTCCATTCAATAATATGGCTTAGTACCACCTGAGTTAGGAAATCTCTAGCGTTAGCAGAATTGGGCTCAAATCTTAGCTTTGCTTCTTGATCTCAGAAAAGTCATTTAATGCCTCATTTTCATCATCTCTAATTGATAATGGGATACTAATTGTACAGCAAAGTTGTTTAGAATTCAATCAAATAATGCAGGTCAATCAAATTACTTGACATGAGATATATATATTGACACCAACACATCTACATATACAAAAATAATACCTATAATTTGTTACTTATCTTGCCAGCCATGCCAAGCAAGGATGCTCAAATTTTACCTTATCACAAAGCACTCCTTTCTAATTATTGATCAAAAGCTAGTAATTAGGACCTGGAATAAAAAAAAAAGTGTGCTAATTGCATCGATGAGAAAAGTCATGTAAGAAATTGCTTTTTAAGAGACAGAGCGCACAAAATAAATGAACAAGTGAATGATTAATAAATAAATAAAATAAAACAAGCCATTTCATTGACCAAAGTTTAAAATAGAGGAGTAAGTTTTCCAAGACCTTCCCAAGGTTACTCAGGCAATCTCTCTATGCCTTACTTGTCAGCGAATATGGAGGAATATGTCACTGAAAGAGGTCTAAAAAGGTTACCCAATCCATCTCCCTCCTCCAGCTGGGACCACACTGACACAGGCAACACTCACAGAATTCCTCCATCATCGATTTTTAAAACCTTGAAGCAAACTGATTGTTCAGTTTTCTGTGGTAACCTTAGCCAAGTTTCAATGGCCTGCTTTGTCAGAAAAGCCTCCCTCACTGCCAAATTAAATCCCTCTTAGCTATCCTATCATGTTTTGATCTTAGTTTCATTGGAAAGTGTCAAGTATTGAAATTTTAAAAATCAATTTAATAAACAAATTTAACGATTAGGTAAAATTCAGTAATTTCCCTATGGCCTGGAGAATTTTCTGAAGAGTCCATGCTATCTCTCTTAAAGAAAAATAATTTATTTACTCAAAGCTTGAATGAAGATGTAGTTAAAGACTATTTTTCCAAGATGGCCACAACCATATCTCCCATTTCAGATGTTCTTCTAGAATTTTGTATCTCATCCACCTGGTGGTTAAATCTAATCCCAATCCTTTTATGTTTGTAGCTTATTTGTAACCAATAGATTGTGGCTCAAGTGATGCAGTATGACTTACAAGGTAAGGTCAGAAAAAGCCATCAATGGGGCATCTGGGTGGCTCGATCGGTTAAGAATCCAACTCTTGATTTCAGCTCAGATCATGATCTCACAGTTCATGAGATTGAGCCCCATGTGGGGCTCCATGTTGACAGGACAGAGCGTGCTTGGGATTCTCTCTCTTCCACTCTCTCTGACCCTGCCCCCCCATCCCAAAATAAATAAACATTTTTTTTAAGCCATCGGCTTCCATGTTGCAGGCAAGAGATCTTGAGCCAGCATGTAAGTGTCCTGAGTGCCTGAGGCTGCCATGCTATGTATGAATCCACATGGAATAGCCCTGAGACTGTGTGCAGAGAGATGACCAACCAACTCCCAGCTGTTCCAGCCTGCTGCTATTCTAGCTCTCAGCAACATGTGGCTGTAACTGCATGAGCCATCCCAAGTCTGAATTGAATTGCCCCTCCGAACCCTTCTCAGAGTCTTGACCTGCAGAAGTCATGAGAAATACTTAATTGATTATTACTATTTAAATCACTATATTTGAGGATGATTTGTTATGTAGTAATAGTAACCAGAACATCACATTTACTAGAATGCTGTAAAGATAGAGGTCTAAGATATAGGTCTAGCACCTATCTGGACAGCTAAAATTGGTAAGCTAAAAGTAACATGCAGCAAGGGATATTACTATCAAAAAAAATGTACTTTATGTGTGATAAAGCATCTGAAGGTGTTTTGTAATCTGTAAAGCAGTATACAAATGCTAAATGGTTTGGTTAAATGACATGATGAATTCTGAGATATAAACACAGAGCTTCTGAAAAAGAACTTTTCTCATTCTTCAAGACTCAGGGCAGCTATCATCTCCTTTTGATGTCTTCCCTGATACTTCCAGAAAGGGTTAATTATTCCCTCTTCGGTACCTGCAATACCTCTTGCACTTCTACTGCTTTAGTTAAAAGATATAATTGTTTATTTCTCTGTGTCTATCTCTCCTCCTAGACTGTAACTTCCTTGAATAAAGGACCATGTATTATTTATCTTTGTGTCTCTAAATCTTAACACAATATCTGTCACATAGTAAGCACGAATATATACATGTGTGCTGAATAAACAAATGAATTATTAAAATTATTTTTAAAATTTTTTAAATGATTATTAAAATTATTTTCTGACAATGTATACAGGCATGACCATGCACCAAAAGACTTCTTAAGCATGGGTGAACAATTTGACTTCAGCTTTCCTTTTTTTTTTAATTTTTAAAAATATTTTATTTATTTTTTTAAGACAGAGAGAGAGCATGAGTGGGGATAGGGCAGAGAGAGAGGGAGACACAGAATCTGAAGCAGGTTCCAGGCTCTCAGCTGTCAGCACAGAGCCTGACATGGGGCTCAAACTCACGAACTGTGAGATCATGACCTGAGCTGAAGTCGGACGCTCAACCGACTGAGCCACCCAGGCGCCCCTGACTTCAGCTTTCAAAACACTCATCAGCTTCTATAAGACAATGGGAAAGAAGTCCATCTCCCCATGTATCTCCATACTGAAAAATTCCATTCAAAGAACAATTTCTGGGAAGTAATCTTCTTTAATTTAATCATTTGGTTTTGTTTTTCCTTCTACCTGAAAAGTCTCTGAAACTCTGAAGGCCATACCCCTCTCTTTGCCTCCACAATCTTTTTTACCTACCTACCTTTTGTGTATAGTCATCCCCTAATATGTGGGCAAGGTATTCCAAGACTAACTGCAGATAGAACTGAAACCTCAAAACTGTGTTTTCCCCCTGATACATACATACCTAGGGTGAAGTTAGACACCCTAAGAGAGTAACAACAATAACTAACAATAAAAGTTATGTGAATGTGGTCTGTCTCTCTCTCTCTCTCTCTCTCTCTCAAAACGTACTTTATTGTCCTGTACTCACCCTTCATCTCTTGATGACATGAGATGATAAAATGGCTACATGACGATATGAAGTGGGGTGAATGATGTAGACACTGTAATGTAGCATTAGGCTACCATTGACCTTCTGATGATTCATCAGAAGGAGGATCATGGCTTCCAGCTCATGGTTGACCACGGGTAATTGAGAACCCTGAAAGTGAAATGGTGGATAAGGGGCAACTACTGCACATGCTTATTTTTTGTGTATTTAAAGATAATAGTCTTTTTAAACTTAGAATATTGCAAACATTTTTCATTTTACATGAAGGAAAGTTGGAATGGCAAGGTTTAATGTTCTTATTTTTTGTGTCTTTTAAGTCACCATAATTTTATGTATATATTTTACCATGACAAGGAAGAAGCAATTGAGATGTGTTTTCAACAGGTCATAAAATCTACTGATATCCTATTCTCTCATGGAATGTATTTACAGAAGAGTCAAATTTTATCCTATGCCAATTATTTATTTATTAAAAATTTTAATGTGTATTTATTTTTGAAAGAGACAGAGTGCAAGCAGGGAAGGGGCAGAGAGATGGAGACACAGAATCGGAAGCAGGCTCCAAGCTCTGAGCTGTCAGTACAGACCCCATTTCGGGGCTCAAACTCCTGGACCGCGAGACCATGACCTGAGTGGAAGTAGGTCACTTAACTGACTGAGCCACCCAGGAGCCTTGCCAATTTTGTAAAAAGAAAATATTGTCACTCACTATCAAATTTTCTCTTATTTGAATAGCATTCATATCCTGGTTTCATATTTTTATTTTAAATCCTATTTGAATGTTATCATCTTATCTCTTTTTTTATTCTTACTTCACAGGCTAATTTCTGTTTTTTATTGGCATTTTTCAGGAATCTGAAAATCATATTTAGTGTCACTTGCAAATTCTCTTATTAATCTAGTTTATTCATCTTACAGAATATGAATTCGGATGTTTAAATATTAAAACATAGCATCAGTTTCTTCATTACTTACGAGTCCAACCTGTTGTAGAGAAGGTTCCCATTAATTTGTCTTTTTTGTTCATTGTGATTTGTATGAAACTATGGATACTAGGAATTTTGCATTAGTCTAATTCTATGAAGTAAAGGGTATTTTTTTTCCCTTTACAAATTTGTGTTAATGGATAACATTTCTTACTTTAAGTAATTTTTTTGTATTAGTATACACTCTATAAAGAAAGAGTGCTCTTCCTGTACTTTTAAAACTTAGGCATGTGCTGGTTGTACAACTTTAAAACAATTTGGTGTTACAGACATAGTCCTTCTGGATAGGAACTAATAGTAAAAACAACCATAACAATAGTAACTTCCTTTCATTTCAAACTTACAATGTGTTAAGTATTTTCCCAGGCACTTTTCATACGATAATTAGAGCTAATATAGTTTGCCATGTACCAGGACCACTCTGGTGCTTAACATACATTAACAAATTTAATCATCACCACAACTCCGGAGCAAGAGACTTAAATTGTCCACATTTTACCCAGGAGGAAACAAAGGCACAAAGTCAACTAACAAGTAAGCAGTTGAGCCAAGATTAAAATCCAGACTCTCTGAATCCAGATATTTAACATTATGCTCTTTTCTTCTCATGCATAACACCCTATTAGCTGGTCATTTACTTATATGTAAAATGAGGCTCAGGTAGAGTAAAGACCACTCCAAAATTCCCACAGCTCCTAAGTGCTGGAGTTCAGATTTGAATCACTGCCTGTTTGATTGCAAAGACTTTGCATTCCCTGTAATACTAGTGAAGTGATCCAATGACCAAAGGAGAGTGGAGAGGGCTAACTCTCTGGGCCTTCCAGATGAGGCAAGCTAATTCTCCACTTTTCCGGTTCTGCACCACAGCTGCTTGAAACCTAAGCAACACATTCTTCACACATCACAGCAGTCATACAGCTGATCTGGATACAAAGAAACTTTCTTTCTAGAGGATTTGTTAAACTGTGACTCATTCACTATTCTGTTCCTAAGTCCTGTACAGGTAAGAGTTAATGAATCAAAGCTCAGAATTGGTGGTTAATCATAATCAATCAGAACAGCAGTAATAAGAACAAGTTGTCCATTTAATAGATGGTATCTCTTCCTGTCTATGTCAGTTTCATTATTAATGAACACTTCCTAACTCCCTTCCTTCAAGAAGTGACTACCAACGTCACTTTGATACCTTGAATGTTGTTTGCTTGGTATTCTAGGCTTCTTTCGAATATTGTTTTACTCTCCCTATCCTACTTTATTAGTGATAGTGCTGGCACTTAACATGCTTTTCAAGGGATCTCTTCTGCAGTCACCTGGTGAACAGAAAGAAAATACATTCTTGTCAGGAGTAGTTCCCTGTAGCTCCTACGTTCATATGCATTATATTAGCAGTATTTCCTCCATATACTATCTGGGCTCAGCTAGCCTGCAGAAACCAACTCTCATCCCAAACCTGGCACATAACAATCAAATCTGTCGAAACAATTTTAAAGACTATGAGCTTCACTCTGTCATAGTTAAATGATCTCTTTTACCCACTGCTAAAAATATTACATGCCTCCTGACTTTGTTTAATTGTTCGCAAAGAGCAATTTCGTAGACTGTCATTGTCAGTTAAAGTTTTTGAAGAGCCAGCTCTCAAGCAGAAACTGAAATGATGAAGCTCAAAAGATTAGCATACAACCCAAAAGAGAAGTAATACTAATGAAGCTGAAGCCACATAGTGCTATTGACTTCATATCCAGCTGTGAGATTCAAACTCTAAGCTCCCTCCCCCAAGCTCCACCCTTTCTGAGAATCTTCTTCCAAGACAAAATATCATCTTCTTAGCTGCTCAGTTACAGGAGCTTACAGACCCTGAGGTTAATTTCTGCCTGGATCATGCTCTATGGCTTTACTCAGTCTAAAATTTGGTGCCAGAGAATGTTTAATGAGTTCCAAAGAGGCAATCACCAGCACAGAAGTGAATTTAAATTTCACACTAATGCCAGCTAGTGCTTCATGGGCAGAACCGCAGCCAACCAACCCACATTTTATAGCTGTCTCTTCCTCATTTGCATTTGGATTTTCTTCTGTGCCACTAGCACCTCCATTTGTTTTTGAAGCACGTTGTTCCAAAGTACAGGTTTTAATGTTCTATACAGATATTTGGTTTTGATTTGGTCTGAAGGTTTTTCTGGTTTTATGTAAGCCACATTAATTCTCTGCCCCTCCTCCCTACCCCAAATTCTCTTCATGTTCACTAAGGAATTACAAGAAGATGCAATTGAATAAACTATAATCTGGCACGGGACAACCTAATTTTTCCTGATAACAATAAAAGACAAAATAAGAACCACAGATCATTGTGTGTTATATTGCCACCATTTCCCATTATGGCATAAGGACCACTAATCAATTTTTAAGACTTTCCAAATGTCAAAAAGGGAGCTCCAAATGATAGATTAGAGGAAATGTACCAAGTGTTCATAAGTCTCACAGCCAGCCATGTCAGCACCCGGTTGATGATAATGTTCACTGTGTTTAAATTGGGCAGTTTTCCTAATTTTCAAAGGAATCCTTACAGCTTGTATATGCCTTGCACCACCTGCAAGCTGGTAACAATGCAAAAAAAAGCTACCTTTTCTAATTCTGACCTGGTATTATTGATTTCTCTCTAAAAGGGTTAAATAGTGAGATTTTATATTGTGATCCCGTAAGGCCTGGGCTAACTCTGAAAAATATTATCATTTTACTACCAGATATTTAGTTTGGATCTCTAGTAGAAGGCATCATATATGAAATTAATCATTTGAATCATTTGTTCATGTTTATTCATATACCCAATAAATATTTATTGAAAACCACTGTATACCAGACATTATGATAATCAGAGAAAATGATAAAAACCCTTAGAAACTGAGTCCATAAAGAAGGGGTTGGCAATAGGTGGGAGAGAGGACTATGCCAGAGAAAACAACATTTTCAAATAGAGGAAAATTCAGGAATATCTAGTTTTGTCCTATCACTGGTCCTCTCCCCATCATACCAATTCTGATCTCATTAGAAGATTTCGTCTCCTCTAAGTATAGCTGCATCAGTGATGGCTGAACTAGGCTGAGCACAGAGTTGAAGGAAGCAAGTATGAATATGTGTCACTGGAAGTTAGCACAGGACCTGGTTTCCTGCCAGAGGCTTTCAGCAACATGGGAACAGGTGGAAAGGGAGTAGACTCCTGTTGTAAGCCAAGACTATAAGTTTGTACATGAAAAGTTTGGAAAGTACATTTTACGGCATACCACCATATGGCTACTCAACTGGCACATTTTAGAATTCCATGTGCTATATGTGCTCCATATCAATCATTTCTCTGAGACACATTCATTTAAGACTTGGAGCATAATTCCATCAGCATTATAATTTCTTTTAACATCACCTTTTAATCAGCTACAAGAAATAGAATATACTAGTTATTATTTTTCCAGTGAGTGAGACCCAGTTTTGATTATATTGAAAATACTTTTATCTTGAAGATTTAGAAGGATTTAACTCCTCATCCATTGGAGGATGAAGAAAAAGGAGGAGGAGGAGAAGGAGGAGGAAGAGGAGGACAAAGAAATATTTCCTTAAAAACAAGTACTAAAATCATCCCTCCTTAGGGGCATGGTGAAGAATATTGAAATTTTGAATGATGAAACTTTCATATACAAGGGGGGGGGGGATTTTTTTTTTTTTTTTTTAGGTAATTGACAGCAGATGTAGTAAGGGAAAGCTTTGGTATCAAATATAGTCCAATGATAGAAGCTTTTGTCTGGAATTCTAAAAATAAAGAAAAAAGAACACCCACTTTTGGTCTTGCAATCTTTTACAGCACTGCCCTAGTATTCTTCCCAATCCTATTTAATATAAGGTAACTGATTAATGCCAAGACACATTATGGAAAAGTAAAGCACTCAAATGACAGTAAATTCACCTATATTGCTTGATATTAATCCTATGTTCTTTGTATCTTTAATGACATTTTTCTTAATTCTATTATGAACTATTTCAGGTAACTTGACAGGGCATTAGTTTGTGAATAAACAATTTGCAAGGTACAAATGCTTTGAAAGAAGGAAATTACTGTGAAATGAAAAAGCCAATGACAGAACTTATTCCAGGCTCTGACTACAAAATCAAATATATCAAATACATTTTTTATTATTGGATATTTTCAGTCCATTGAGTTTAAGACATAATTGGATTTTTCCCAAAAATAATCAAGCTCAAAATCAAAATTCCTTTTCACAGGGGTTTTACATAATTTAAAACCTTGTTTCTATATTTGGATAGAAAGTACTGTAGTAAGGATATTCAAGTGGCTCTTTATTCAACACAAATTTATCAAGCATTTACTATGTATACAGAACAAGGTACAACTGAGATTGTAAAGATTAGTTAGTGATGAAACCTGGTTTTAAGGAACAGTTGTAGGAGAGATAAGACATGCACATAAATATCCAAAATACAAGCAACAAAACATTTTTTTCAGTGATACAAAAGTGATTTCTGGTTAAATGCTACTGGAGCACCTGGGTGGCTCAGTCGGTTAGGCGTCCAACTTCGCCTCAGGTCATGATCTCATGGACTGTGGGTTCAAGCCCCGCATGAGGCTCTGTGCTGTCAGTTCTGACGGAGCCTGGAGCCTGCTTCGGATTCTGTGTCTCCCTCTTTCTCTGCCCCTCCCCCACTCACACTCTGTCTCTATCAAAAAATGAATAAACATTAAAAAATTTTTTTAAAAATGCTACCAATGCTCAGAAAGAAGTTATCTTCACCTGAGTTCAGGAGAGTTGGGAATTTTTCAGAAGAATTGTCATTTTAAGCAAGGTCTTGACAAATAGGTAGGTTTAGGCACATGGAGTTCATTTAAGTACCTTTTCGGTACATGGGAAGAGAAATTCAAATGGAAGGAAAAAGATACCCAAGCTATGGAAGCAGCGCACTATTTTAAATACTGGTGTTATTATGGAGGACACAAAAGACACAAACCTTTGTTTTTTTACGGAGCATATGCTCTGGGGAGAAAAGAAAATAAATACAGTAAGTAGGTAAATCACATGGTCCATTGAAAGATGGTAAGTGCAATGGAGAAGATAAACTAAGTAAGGAGGATGGGGAATGTGGTTCCCATTTTAAGCAGGGTAATCAGACTAGGCCACAGCACAAAGAAGACATTTAAATGAAGCAATGACAAAGCAAGCCCAAAGATCACATCTGAAAAAGCTCAAGCAGAAGGGGAGCGTTGGTTGATAAAGTTGGCAGAAGAAGGAGAGATTGCAGAGGACCTCAAATGCCAAACGAGGGAATTTGGATTTCATTTTATAGACACTAGGGAGATGTTAACGATTTTTGAGGAAAGATTAAAAAAGATCTGGACTGAGCTTCATGTAGATGACTCTGGCAGATAGATTAAATGGAAGGGACAAAAAAAAAATAGGGAGACCTCCTACGGCTTCCTACAAATTAGGGAGTAGAAGAGCTATATTAATAGTCCAGGAAAATTTGATTTATATAAACTAATTATTTTTATTAATTCATTATATATATGTCATATATATCATATATATTGTATATATATATGAACTTTTGTATGCCAAATACTGCTGTAATCTCACAAGGCAACTTTAGTGAACAAAACAAGCAGATATCCCTACCCATGTAGACCCTGCATTCTAGAAGGAGGAGTCAGACAATACACATAAACATAACATAAACAATAAATGTAAGTAAATGCATTATAATATATAGTATAGTAGAATGTAACATGTCTTCTGGAGAAAAGATAGACTAGGCAAAGGGGACAGTGAGAGGTGTTCTGGGGAGGCAAGTGAGGGTTTTGATGCCGCAGGACATATGTAGTATTAAATGCTGGCTTGTACCAAAGGCAATATTCACATTTCCAAAAAAAAGTTAAAAAAAATTTCTACACTGACATAGACAAATATAATAAAAAACAATAAATCTCTTAAATTTACCAACACATCAATATAATCCAATCGCCCAAAAGACACAAAAAGTATTTCTAAGTCCCATGTCTTGTCTATATGAATAATGATGTATGTTACTCATAAGTTACACTAGGAGAGCTTCAAAAAGTAAATAATGTTGAAGATTTGTCTCTCCAGACAGAACCCTGACATATCTATCCCAATGGAGAAACACATTGGACTTTAAATGATAGAAAAAAAGTGTGATTCTAGAGTCCTTGATTCCCAGAAGAAATAAGACAATGACTTGTTCTCTGATATATAACAAGTAAGTATAAAGCTTTGTAAAATTTTTGAGAACATTAATGATCACATCAAGTTCAATTTTAAGGTATCATTGTTGTTCCAATGACAAATTCTTCTCCCCAAAGCGCTGGCTACAAGTCTTTTCAATGGTATTTTCCAGCAACATATTTATAAATCAGAACAATATACTTATTACAATAATTTCCATGCATGGTGATTTTGTATTATTTTTAAAATTAGACCTAGAAATGAACAACTCTTGGAATTGTAGTGTTTGGACAAGTCTTTTGATTCCTACCCATTTGGCCCTCTCAAGTTCCCAAATAAATCACTTTATTCATCTTGCCACTCACTGCCTACCCATTGAAATGCAATATAATGGGCACTACTAAGTTGTGATATCAGAAAAAAAGACTGCCCAATGTAGGAATAGATTACACAATACAAAGTGATATTTTCTAATATCAACAAAAAATAATTTCAGGTTTCCACAGAGGTGAAGTAATTCACATTCATCAGAACAATCTCCTGGAAATAACAATTATACACTATCAACAAAGTATATTAAATGGCTTTCTGAAGGCAATGGAAAGCAACCCAAAGTAGGCAGAAACTACAAAAAGAGAATGGTGCTAGATGAGTTTTCCCAGGATTTTTATTGCTACTTGCCTCAGGGCAAACACACATACCACAGTGCAAATAGGCTAAAAGTTGCATAGTTCTCTTGTATTATGGCTCAAAAAAAAAAAAAAAAAAATCAAAGGTCAGATTTAGGGACTACTACAGATACTGAGATGTGAAGGAACAGATTTTGTGTCATTATCCTTCCACCAAGGATCGCTAGGTAGGAGAGCACTTGGTGAACAAAATTGGGTTTATTAACTCAAAAATGAGAACACACACCAGGACAGTTTCATAGGTTCTAGCACTGGAACTTGTGTTATCCTCTTTTGGGGACAATACAAGGAGGTAGAATTTTTCTCCAGATTCTACATTTTTAGAAGTGGAGATAATTCTATAGTTGAGAATCTTTTTAAATTAAAAAAAAAATGTAATGTTTATTTTTGAGAGAGAGACAGAGACAGAGACAGAGAGCAAGCAGGGGAGGGCAGTGAGAGGGAGACACAGAATCTGAAGTAGGCTTCAGGCTCTGAGCTGTTTGCACAGAGCCTGACACAGGGCTCGAACTCATGAACCATTAGATCATGACCTGAGCCAAAGGTGGACACTCAACTGACTGAACCACCCAGGTGTCTCTATAGTTAAGAAACTCAATATTTCTTATCTAGTAACTGCTAAAGAAGCAGCAACCACTTATATTAGCCACAGAGGGAAAGTTTAGTTATTTTTGTGGATTGGATATTTTTCTTTTAGTCTGTTTTTGGACATGATTATAGAGTGATCTCATTTTTGTTTTGACTCATCATGGTCACAGAATGGCCCTGCTTCATGTTTGTATTCTGAGTCTTGTTTTGTTTTGGGCTCAGTAATGGTATACCACAGTCTAGTGTAAGTGCCCCGCTAACTCTTAGCAACACAAAGTCCCACCAGTTAGTTTCAGGCTAGATTACAGCGGTCCTTTTTTTTTTCTCATCTGGAAAGGAGAGTTTCAGAGGGAGGTTTCAAATCCTGCCTAAATATCTGTCTGATTCCTGAGCTACCTATGTCTGGGCAGAGTCCAAGAAGTCTGGTTAAAGCTAAAAAGACCAAACGGAAATTTCAGCTGCTTGCCCATCGCAGACAAGAGTTTAAATGTGTGTTTTTGAACACATGATATATTTTAAAATTTCAGCAGGATTAGCTATCTGCTGAAAAAAATAAATCAACACTTTTCATGGGAACATAACAGGATAGAATTAGCTGTCCAGGATAGAATTAGACATATGAAGAAAGAAAAAAAAAATGCCACCCATGCTCAAGAATAAAGAAATTGATGAGAAGCACCACAGATGGCCCATGATGGAATTAGCTGACAATCATTTTAAAGTGGCTATCATATGTTCAAAGACATAAAGGAAAATAATAAGAAACAGTGAAAAGATATTAAATTTCAGCAGAGGAATGGAAATAAACATAAAAGGAATTCTAGAAGTGAAAAATTCAATATCAGAAGAAAAAAAAAATCACTGACCGGGCTTTCTAGTAGATTAGAGATAACAGACCAAAAGAGAGTAAACTTGAAGTGAGATTGATAGAAATAATCCAATTTCAAGTCACGAGAAAAGAAAAAAAATCAAAGAAATAAAGAGAGCCTCTGTGACCTGTGGAAAGGAACAATATTAAAAGGTATAACATGTATCATGGGATTCAAAGGTAGAAAAGACAGAACACAAAAACTATTTTCAAATATTTTTAAAAAAGGCCAAATTTCCCCCAAATTTGGTAAGAGACATAAATTTACATATTTAAGCAGCTCAGAAAACTCTAAGAAGAAATTTTTAAAAATTCAAATCATAGTTGAATTATTGAAATCTCAAAATAAGAGAAAATCTTGAAAGCAACCAGGGAAAAATGACCCATTATACATAAGAATGATGTTCCAAATGATGGCTAACTTCTCATCAGAAACAAGAGGCTAAAAATAAAAGGCTGTTAAAAGAAAAAAAAAGACTGTCCTCTGAGAATTTCATATCTAGTAAAAATACCCTTCAAGATTAAAGGTGAAATACAGACATTTTCAGATCGACCAAAACTAAGTGAAACCATTGCTTAGAGTATGCAGACCCACACAAGAAACAGTAGAAGTTCTTCTGCCAAAACACCTAAAAGTTATTAATAAAATAATATCGATAATAAACCCTAAGAAAACAAATTATATTTCAAATGTCCATTGTGTAGTACATGGACTTGCTGAAAATTTCCATATTAAGTAAAAACTGATGTTGAGTAGTGCAGCTTGCACTCTGCAGGATCCTTAGAGGCTCTAAAACAATGTCAAGTTTAACAGCAAGTATTAGTTTTAAGGACACTGCTTGTTAGCATTACCAAATTAGATATTCTTGACACAAATAGGGAGCACACTTGGGCAATCAATATAAAAAGCATCTCTTTTGTGAAATTAATTGGAAAATTAGATTATAAAGTTTAAATATAAATTCTAAGTGATTCGCTAAAACGGATTAAAACAGTTTTCAAACTAACCTCTTCTTTGCCTGTCAGACTTCTTCACTATAGGCACTTTCTTTAAAAAAAAAAAAAAATTAAACAGGCTAGAGAATAAAGGCAAATATCCTGATATTCCAGATTGGCTTCCTTTTACACTAGAAGTATCCATTTATATGGGGGTCACCCAGTTATTTGCTTTAATGCCCCTCCTTGTTCTAACATCTCTTTCTGCATCTTGATTGATGGTCTCTATTATGAAAAATGTATTATAAAGCTCAGAATCTGCTTTTACATGTGCTGAAATTCAACCTTTGCAGGCCAAGGTAATATCTATCATTTATTCTATGTTCAACATCCTTTTATTTAGTTAGCAAAGCATTTGAAGACTGGAGGTTTAAAAATACACTGTTCCAAAAGGATAAGAATTTATCAGAGTGGGAGAGACATTAAATGACTCTGAGTGTGTGTCCAGGGAAGAACAGAAAACAAAACGAACAAACAAAAAAACAGAAGCCCTGGATTCTAGTCCTGGCTTTGGTGGTAGCTAGCAATGCAACTTTGGAAAATTATTTAGTCTCGTGTGTTTTTGTAAAAACATGTACTGGAGTATTTCAAATATCTCTTTATATAAAGGGATAGTTTAATCTATGCTATATTTGTATTGGAAAAGTTGAATTATTGAATGAATCATTTTAACTATTAAGCGTGCTTCAAAGAGTCTGCGGGCTGCAGGTCTGCACTCACTGAGAATGAGAAAAGTACCCAGAGTATGTAATAAATAAAAATCACAATTTGGGGGCTTCTGTGTATCTTCATGACAAGAAATCTTGTGCATCTACACAACAGATGAACACCTCAGAGGGTGTGATCCCATAAATACTGTAAAGAAATTAATTTATTGATTTGACAGAATAATTTCAGTTCATAGTACGTTTGGTGGAACTGGTCATACCCAGTTCTGCCATGAATATAAAAGTACCATATTACAAAGGCCTATCATGTGATGTAAAATTTTGAAGTGTGACTGCTGTGTTCTTTGGTCATTCAAATGTATGTATTCCTCTACAAGACAACCACGCAGTTCAACAAACAAGCTTGACCTTATCAAACGTCCACAAATTGCATATTGTTAAAATTGTGCTGCTCGCTATGATAGCCAAGATCTTGCACCGTGAACATCATAGGGTTCTGGCTTGTAGCACTCACAATCCTGCATGAATGGCAATCATGATATCTGACTAAGCAGCCTATACTAACTTTTCAGATCAAAATCCAATCGGTCAGCTTACAGAAAGAAGGGTCACTGTCACCAGAGATGATGGACTACATTTCTCATAATATCATTTCTTTTTTATTTTGTTTATTATCCAAAATGCCATATTAGTCCATGTCACAATCTTAAGAGTCTTTGAAACAAATGTGATCCAACTGAAAGTGTCCCAGAGTTCTAAAGGAAGAATATGGACCCAGGAGCCTGGGGCCACGTACCTCAGCCTCAGGCATGTGAACAACATTTTCCAAACAAGATCTGTCAGGTAGATGTGCTTCTTAGCTAAAGGAGGGTATGTGAAGGAGAACCCAACTACCCCTGAAGGAAAAGACTGGCCAGAGTCAGCCAGGAGATCAGAGCTCCAGCCAGCCAAATGGAAATCTAAATCTGGGATCCATTCATACATGCAAAAAATTATTTCCCTTTATAATTACTATAAAGAATAAAGTCCTTCTATCAATGCAAAAGTAAACTCAAGCATCAGTCTAGTAATGTCAATGATATGGATTCACAATTCCACACTGTAAGCAACTGTTTATTCTGTCATTAACTCACATAATATTTTGTAGTGTTATTTTTTTCTCTCTTGAGACAATTGGGAACATAGGAGCAGCTGCAACATCAGCACTTGTGTTTTGCCAGTTGTTCAGAGAATAGACCAATTAGTGGGAATGTGTAGTAATACATGCATTTGGCAGCCATGTCTGTACAAAATGAGGGTAATATTTAAAATAAGACTCTTTTAATGTAACATGATGGCACCTGAGAGTATTGTGGAAAAATCTGACATCGGATACTTCTTTTTTTTTTAATTTTTTAAAAAAATTTATTTCTTTTTGAGGCAGAGAGAGCATGAGCTGAGAAGGGGTAGAGAGAGAGAGCGAGACACAGAATCCTAAGCAGGCTCCAGTCTCTGAGCTGTCAGCACAGAGTCCGACGCGGGGCTCAAACTCACGAGCTGTGAGAACATGACCTGAGCTGAGGTCAGACACCTAACCTCCTAACCTAACCGCCTAACCGACTGAGCCACCCAGGCGTCCCTGACATGGGATACTTCCAAACAAGTAACTATGGGATTCCTCTTTACAGCCCTTCAGGCTTGCTGAGATCTTCAATCAGCTGACCCCACCCAGATTTCAGTCCCTTACCCTACTCCCAGGATTTCATTCCCTACCCAACTTAAATCCCTCATTTATCAGTGTAGTCCCTTTAGTGCACTCCCCTGAACTCCCTTGTTCCTCCTACTTCATCATACACACAACCCCAATTAAATACAACTCTCATTTTCTTCATGTTTTACCCATACTGCTTAATGTGGCTAGTGAAAAATGACCACTAATTTCTGGTGGACTCTTAATGCTACCCATCAATCATTTTGTATTTTTCTAGACCACTCCTTTCCCGCTCACTGAGACTTGTGGACTTCTCATTTCTCAAAGAATCTGATACCTCCTTTACCATAATCTTGCTTCCTTTTCCACTGAAAAATTTCTGCAATCAGAAGAGGACATTTACAAATTCCCAACACCAGATCTCCCCACCAAAATCCTCTTTGTCCTTAAGTGCTATTTCCTTTTCGTACTCAAGTCCTTAGATGAACCCATTAAACACATGGCTTTGAACACCACATATGAGCAGTTGACCCCCAGATGTGTGCTTTACCATGGATCTCACTCCTTAATTCTAGAACTATATGCCCAACTGCCTATTTGACTGATTCTCTTAGGTAAAAAACAAATAAGCCTCTCCAACTTACTATGTTCCAAACAAAGGTTGCTATATTTTTCTACCCCAAAGGATATCTCTCTCACTTCCACCAAGACTTGACTCAAAGTCATTTCCTTAATTTTATCTTTCCTGGATTCCCTTCCAAAATTTCTTTTTCCCATTGCACTGAAGTTCCCCTTCCCTAATTATATATATCTTCCTCTCAGTACTTATTGCCATATAACACATTATACATTCTACTAGTTTTCTTTTTGTCTAGTTTTACTAGTTTGTCTAGTTTACTAGTTTACTAGTTTTCTTGTTTGTCTCCCTCATAAAGGACAGGATATTTTTCTGTTTTGTTTATTGTTGTATCATAAGCATCTGGAACAGTGCTTGGCATATAGTAGGCATTCAATACATATTTGCAGTATGAACAAATGGGATATGCTAGAAATACAATGCACAGTTTCCAGTAAAAAAATCTCAAAGTCTTATGTGAATAAGATTTAGTGCACTTAAAATTATTCTGTTTTTCTAGACTTCTCTTTGATTATTCTCCACACTATATGTGTTTGCATGTGCTAAGATACGCTTGAGAACAATGATATACACCAAAGTTCTTTCCAAATTATAAACTACATGTATGCATCAATACATGCACATCTGTGTAAAAAGGAATTAATAGCTTTGTGACTTTGGAGCTTGCCATAAGAAGACTGTTTGTAACAAAAGGACTTCATTCTCTTCATTCTCTGTATTGCCCCATATCTGTGTTGACTGTGCCACCATTTTCTGGGCAAACAGTGCTCTTTATAAATCTCATTCAATACAGTTTCTTCTACTTGAAGTATTCTTTCTTCTTTCTACAACTGAAAGAGTGATTTTCGTTGTTTAATATCTTACTCCCATTTCTCTATGCAACTGTAAAGCCTTAAGTTACACGAGGTAGAATGATTTATTCTTTCCTTTATGTACATATTGCTATGGTAGTTAACCTGTCACACTTAGATCGCTTGTTTTTATGTCTGTTTCCCACACTAAATTATGAGCTTCTCATAAGCACAGATAATCTCTGTATCTTCAGCATTTAACCAAAGTCTGGCACATGGTAGATATTGAATATTTGTTTAAGGCAATCATCAATCCATAGAATGCTAGTACAACCCTACCTATATTTTTGGGAAGTTCATTGTCAAATGAAATATTTCAAAGGATTAGCTTCAAGAAAATAACCCCATATAGTTCTTCATATTAAACAAATGATAAAAATATTAATAAGTATTTTAATATTTTACTAGAACTTCAAATTTGAAATTCAGCTTATTTAAAATGATATGTATAGAAATATAAATTTAAATGGATTGCTTTATTTTGTAATTACAAATCCATTTCTAAGTTCAGACATTTGTCAGTAAAATGATTAAACTTTAAACCAGCTAAAATTAATAAAGTCACAAGTACATATGTTTTTTTCAGGGCATAGTTGGTGCATGCTTTGTATTAGATCTTTAAGGTTAGTGAAATCAAATGGAGAACTTTAGAATGTTAATTAGGAGCTCTTAATTTTCTCTCTAGTTGTGAATGTTAAAATGGCAAACAATGTGGCATTGTTCATTTCAGTGTGAGTTTAAATATCACATTGTGATAAGCTCATTAGTTGTAAGAAAGAATAATACTAATATAAAGTTGTGACCAGAAATTGTTAATTTAAAAAAACGCCTCTTATATCCTTTCATATTGCTATGACAAAATAATATGGAGATTGATAAAGGTCGAGTATCTTAATGTGTAAGTTTATGTGTGAAATTTTTATCATGTGCTTTCTGTACTTTCCAAGATAGACATCTTAATTTATTTATTTATTTTATCAAGTTAGGTCTTAAAGAAAATAAAAGAGATTTCATTGCACAATTTCTCCATGAACATTTTCTTTTCATAAACCTGTGTATTTTTTTCATTATGTAATATTTTAAAGAAAACATTGCCAACTGGAATGTAATAGTGGTGTAGAAGTTCCAGTATTAAAATTTCCACTGAGATTAAAAAGAATCATCGTGTAATGGCAGTTCTTAGAATTAGAAGACTGCAAATGGGTTTTAAGTCACCTGTTCCCACACTAAATTCTTTCTCTGTCCTAGCAAATGAGATGCCTACTTTCCCTAGTAAATTCGGACACTAACCTTCTTTGACAATCTTATTGGGAAGTGGCCTACATTTTCATTTATTAAAGGAAGAAAAATGATACCAGGAATATGAGCTTCTTCTTTTGTTTTGTATCTCCAGAGGCATTTTATTCCAATATGCAAGTGTGGGAGAGAGAAGCTTTAGCTTATCCTTTTGAAATCAGGTAGCAGGAAGTCAAACCAATTATCCTTAGTGCCCACTTCCCAGAGGTCCTGAGGCAAACCCTTACAAGATGGGAATAGAAGGAATTATATCTCTGCTTTCACCAAGAATCCACAAGGAAACTGGGGTCAGGCAATGCTAGCTAGAGTTCCTTTTTGTTGAATGCCTACTATGTGTCAAGAATGCTACAAGGACATAATTTCTTATCCTCATCCCTAAAGTCAAAACAACCTTGCCAAGAAGTATTATAATTGCCATTTTACAGAAGAGGAAATGAAGTTAAAAGGCCTAAGGAATCTGTCCACCTTTATAAGCTAATATGTGCCAGAGGCCAAACTCAATTCTAGTTTCTCCTGCTACACTTCATTGCTCCCCAGTGTACAGAATAGAAACTGGTTTGGAAAGAAGAAGAAGGATTTTAGCTTCTAGTAGGGTTCATTTCCCTCTCTTTCCCAAGACATGTAGAGATGGGCAACTTGGAGGGAGAATTGCTTCCATTCTATAACTTGAAAAAAGAAATAACCTTTCATATTCACAATTTGTCTCTGAGTTACTAGTCTACTAGCTGTAGGCTTCAAAATTGACTAAAACTTCATAAACGGGTTCTCTACAATAGTTTTCAAACATTAATGTGAAATTAAACCATCTGGGGTCTTGGTAAAATATGCAGATTCTGATTCTGGAGGTCGGGGTGGGGCCTGGGATTCTGCTTTGTAGCAAAGTCCCAAGTGATGCTGATGCAGATGGTCTATGGACCATCCTGGAGCAGCAAAGCTTGACAAAAATTTAAGACATCTCTCCTTACCTCTCCATTGCAATAGTGGATGGATATAAAGGAACACAGATGGAGAGGTCTCCACATCATTTTGGACAAGAAGACTAACATGATTCATGGACTCTACTCAGAGTTAATTTTTCATGTATAAAATCATTTAGCCCAATTTCTTTTAATTCTACCTTTCATTGCTCACATTTGACTATTAAACTTCACAATTTCTTTGAGGAAATATGTATGATTTTTTAGTATGATAAACATTAGTTTTCAGCTTTAGTGAAACTGAGACTATAAAGGCAATTGATTTTTTTTTTTTAATGGAGATTTTCAGAGCACCTGGGTGGCTCAGTTGGTTAAGTGTCTGACTCCTGATTTCAGCTCAGGTCATGATCTCGCAGTTCCTGAGTTCGAGCTCCGCCTCTGTGCTGACAGCACAGAGCCTGGAGCCTGCTTCAGATTCTGTGTCTCCCTCTCTCTCTCTTTGCCCCTCCCCCCGCTCACACTTTGTCTCTCTCTTTCTCAAAGATAAACATTAAAAATTTTTGTTTAAATGGAGATTTCGAACCATTTAATTTCATAAACACACAATACAATCTTCCTTCCACAATGTGGACAAGAGGAGCATCAGCTTCTTCAAGTCACAATTAACATATATTAATTATGTGTTATGTCCTTTATTAGACAATAGACAGTGGAAGATAATTAAAAAAAAACTCTGTTTTGAAGTCGTATATTCTAGTGAGAGACACAGAATTATAAATAGAAAAGCAGAATGTATGTGTGTGGGGGGGTGGGGGTTATGGAGAATGACAGACTTTTCTCAGGATCTGGGAAGCAGTGATCAGAGAATGTTGCATAGAAGACCTGTGTCGATAACTAGCTTTCACTTGAAGGAGAACACTCCAGTCAGTGGGGAAAAATGTGCAGATACTCAGAGGCATAAAGTAACATGGTATGGTACGGTACATTTGGCTTTAATGGTTGTTGAGACTGTATGAGAGAAATCAAGACTTCAATGGTAGGCCTTAATTCAGGCAAATCCAGACAGAGAAATCTATAATCTGAAGAGAAGGAAGCATGGGAAATGAACAGTTGATAACTTCATCAAAGGTCTGCCAGTAGTTACCAGTCATAGTTAAATGTGTCTCTCAAGTTTGGGGATATGAACTATTAATAGACATAGTAATAGTTTAATACCAATTTCTTTGTCCCCTTACTTAGACAAATGGAACTAGCCATAAAAGACATATGATTTCCAGAATGGCAACTGCATATCTGCATATTAGGAAATAAAAGTTAACCATATGCAGCACCATATGAAGACTTGCATGTACAATGGGAATGAGTTAGTGTAACTTGGTGATCCACACAGAGGAGAATATAATTTACTACTAGCCAATTCCAGCTTCTCTGCATTTTGTCTTAAAAAAAGTGAAAAATTTATTTTTCTACATGTCCCTTGAACCCAGCATATATTGAAAGAGTAATGCATATTAATGTGTAGAAGGGGCTGCCTATGATATATAACAGGGATGATTTATGTTCTCTCTTTCTTCCTTTCATAGCAGTGAGGGCCCCTAACGGATGTGTGTGCAGTCTTACTCATGAAGCATTGTTATAGCATTAGGTGGCAGAGGTTCATTAGAGGGACCACAGTCTTTAACCAGACACACACCCTGAATTACCCTAAACTATCTTCATCTAAACAAGAAAGATCCAAAAAATAAACCTACTATTTTTTCATAGGATTTAGCAACTCTTGGACCTAACCTAAAACCCAACCATTAAAAGGGAAACTGGGTTCATTAAGCGTCTGACTCTTCATCTCAGCTCAGCTCTTGATCTCAGAATTGTGAGTTCAAGCCCTGAGTTGGGTCCCACAATGGGCATGGAGCCTACTTTAATTCTTTTAAACAAAAAGTAAAAAAATAAAATAAAATGGAAACTTTATATCAATAATTTCATGTGAAGACTAGTTATAGGATACTTGCCTTACCTACAAAATCACTTAATTTAAATTCTCTCATTATTTTTCATCCACATGCAGCTTGATATTTTCTACCTTCTACCTTCTTAGCTATGTTCATTTTTTTTTCTTTTTTTTAAGAATTTTCCACAGGGAACCTTTAACAGGACATACAGAGATGAACAAGGTTTATACTAGTAAGAACATACTTGAAAATGATTCTTACTCAGGTCTGTGGTTTAAGTTCAATAGAAGATCAGAGGAAAAGAACATTTCTTCCTCCTCATGGCCTGGTGTGAATGTAAGGTTTCTACAAGGTGTTAGGCTGACTGCAATGAAATGAAAACTCTACTATATATCATTAAAATGATGATGTATTTATAGGACATGAACCACAAGAGAGCTATACTGAGCACTTTCAATAAACCTCAATTAGAGGGATCAATATTGCTAAAAGAATCTTTAAAAGCACCTCTGACAGAAAACTTCTTTGAGATTAGTTTTAAATGCTGAGATAAACAGACTACTTCAAGGCATAAGGAGAAGTAAATTCTAGTGTAAGTTCTAATTCTCAGGATCTCAAGGTTTATGGCTTGAATGAATGAAAGTTTGATGAATTGTTTAAAAAGAGAGGTATTTTTGCCCTTTATACTTAGGAAGTTAAACATAAAGAGTATCCTATATAGGGTCTTTAACAAACCTTGAGCTAAATCTTGTTGAACATTTTTATCCATGTTTTTCTTAAAATGTTAATATTTTCTTTTCCTTCCTCTCTGATAATTTAGGTATTACCTATCAGTCATGGTCCACGTGAAGTCCTACTTCTTCTACAAATCCTTCCTTTTATGCTCCAGTGTTATTAAAATTTGCACAAGTACAGTTCTTGATTACAGACTTAGAGCAATTGCCAATTGTTTCTGGTAAGTCTTAGCCCCACAACCGACAAGTACGCTCCCTAAAGGCAAGCATCATACTATATGCTTCCTTACAATACCTCATAGTAATAAGCAGAGCCTAATCAGTCAGTGACAGCTTTGTTGAAAATTCAAATACTACTAGAAGAGTTTATACCGTAGGTGAGCTTTCCCGGTTCACAAGCTAATTAGCAGCTGAGTTAGCAAGGTAGAGCCACTGTCAGATGAGACCCAGAAGGTCCTGGATACAAAGAACTAAGGAAGGTAAGAGCAGGAGAGACTAGATTTAGAAGAAAGAGATGCTTTACAGGGAGAAACAGAGAGGAAAAGACAAAGCACAATTTTGTCTAAGACTAGCCCTATGAATATTTTGATGTGGATAGCAAAGTTCCTTTTGAAACATCACAATAGCAGGCACTCAAACATTCTTTCTCAGATGGAAAATTCTGACAAAAAGGAGACCCTGAGAATAATCTAGTGCAGACCTAGCAGGTGCCTAAACCAGCTAACCCAGTTAAGAGAATTGTAGTTTGCTGAGCCAAAGCAGACACACTATGACTTTCCAGTAGTATTGGTGCATTAGTATTCATTTATTCCATCCATCAATCATTTAACAAATGTTTAGTGCACACCTTATATGGGTTAACATGATCTGAGGGCCTAGGGATTCTATTGTGAGCAGAATGAACTTTAAAATGTCCTGCCTCCTGGCCGAGACATTAGTCAAATAATAACACTAGTGTAAACCTAACAATTTTGTTTTAAAAAAGTAGTTAGTATATTAAAGAAAAAGCCCGGAGCACATTTGATAGAGAGAACCACTTAAATGGAGGAGCAAATAAAAAGGGACAGAAGAGTGGGGCGCCTGAGTGGCTCAGTCGGTTAAGCATCCGACTCTTGATTTTGGGTCATGTCATGATCTAAGGATTCCTGAGATAGAGCCCCACTTTGGGCTCTGTGCTGACATCACAGAGTCTGCTTGGGATTCTTTCTACCCCCCCCCCGCCCCTCCCGCGCTCACTCTCTCCCTCTCTCTCAAAATAAATAAATAAACATTAAAAAATAAAAAGGACAGAATGATATTCTGGCATGTGTTAAGGCCCTGTGATGAAAATATACATCAAGCTTTCTAAGAACTAAAAGAAAGACTATTCTTTAAAAAGTCGTCTGAATCCAAGATTGAGAATCCTTCAACACTTGGTCAGCAATGCTCTATCTTGGCATTTGGGCTCTTGCGGCCATCTGAGTAAAAGTTCTCTACTGTGGGAGAGAAGGCTCTCACCTCTTCTGCCTTTCTTATTGGGTGGGGTTTGTGCCTTTGCAGGCAGTGCTTGGCAAGACCCCTGACTTCAATAAAACTTTGAGTGGCTTCCAGAGTCACTTGGAATCTGTTGCTAGGTAGAAAAAGTCATAGAAACTTCAGGCTGAGAGCATATTAAAAATACCTGAGCTGCTTGTAAGATTGGTCCGTCTCCGAGATGGTTTTATAGCAAAGGTGATCTTTTTTTCATTTAACGTATTATTCTCCCAGCCTTAGCCCCAGGGAGAAGAGAAAGGTGAACAAGTGGAACAGTTGGTTCTGGAATCTCAGCTGGGGTCCTATTAATATGGGAACTTCCTGACCTGCAATGCTTCAATTAGAGTCATCAATTAAGCTTGCTTCTTCTTCCCCATTGGCTGACTGCCTGGAAATGAGCCTCGTATTTCATAACACACGTCATTGTGAGTTTTCTTAAAGACTCCGAAGTTTGATTTGCTTTACTGATTTAAAGGGAAAAATACTATTCTGACATTATTGTTTCAGAGTAAACATTAAATTTGCAAACACCTTGACCGTGACTTTTTTTATCATTATCACTTTCATTGAATTAGATATTTTTTTGTGTAATTTGGGAGACTGGGCAGGGGATCTATGAGAGGAAACAGAATGATGCACTGCTCCCGGAAAACACACTCTTTGACAGAGATATTATTTGACAGAAATCTGTCCTTGTGATAAGCACTAGAAAAATAACTAACCCCCATATTGTATATTTAATGTATTTTATGACTCTTAATATGCTTGAGTTATACAGTATCTGCTTTAACCTCTGGAATCTGTGAATCACTTGGACTGAGAATAACCACCATAAGAAAGTTCTAACCTTTTTTAGGGTATTACCTAATGCAATCAAATAGTAATACATTTTTATTTTT
Source organism: Prionailurus bengalensis (assembly GCF_016509475.1). Taxonomy (NCBI): domain Eukaryota; kingdom Metazoa; phylum Chordata; class Mammalia; order Carnivora; family Felidae; genus Prionailurus; species Prionailurus bengalensis. The sequence goes on from NC_057348.1 coordinate 82,498,232, forward strand.
TTAGTCATATATTAAACATCTGCCATCTTCAGAGTAAGCATTTGAGGTCTTAGAAGTAAGATTGCCACATGCTGTGTGAGTTAGAGTAAAAGCTGAAGATATGACAGACTTAGAAGAGAAATGTACCTAAACTGAACAGAAAATTAAAGCATTTTAAACTCAGAGACTTGGGGTGCCTGGGTGGCTCAGTTGGTTAAGCATCTGACTCTTGATCTCAGTTCAGGTCACGATCTCATGGTTTGTGAGTTTGAGCCCTGCGTCAAGGGGATCCTCTCCCCTTCTCTCTCTGCTCCTTCCTTACTTGCTCTCTCTCTCTCTCTCTCTCTCTCTCTCTCTCTCAAAATAAATAAATATTTTTTAAAAAATTGAAAATGGAATTTATGGTAGTAGAGTTCTAAAAGTAATAGAGAAAATGGACCTTACAAAGGAGGCCATTACTACTTGAGATATTTTCAGAAAGTTAGAAGTTTTCTGTTCAAAAACAATCCAAGAATAATTCAGCTAGGGTAAAATATCTTTTCCAGAAATTTAATTGCTTTATTTCAACTTTTCCTATCTATTCCACAGGAACAATATGAACAACTAATTTTACTGTCAGGAAATTTTCTATTTTCCAAACTTGAAGTTATAAGAATGTAGGCATACTGAAATTTATTTCAACATGTGGACTTTTCTGTTTTAGCCCTCATTAAGAACTTACTGGTATCCTGAGGGTCACTTAGGCATCACACGCGCCTCATTACAAAAATTTCATATTAGTCCTAGATTTTCTCAGTTCTCCCTTGATGGCTGCTGGTCTGTGAACTGCTTCTATGTTAAAGCTGTTTCTCTGTTTTTAAAACAAAATTCCATTGGTGAGAAGTTCCGAGGGTTCATGACTCTTTTGTATGTACATATTATGTGGTTTACATATTAGTGCCATCCAGCTTCTATAATAGCTGGTAAGCCATGCCCTTAGTTTTACAAACATGGTCCTCTGGTTCTAGGCATCTGAAATTTCTGTGGGTAAAATGTCCTCACCTGTAGTCATTATTTACAGAGACCCTACTAACCTTCCCACTAATGTTGACATCCATGTTTTCATTGTATTATCTATTGTTTCCTTTACTGTTCGACTACAAGTGCATCAATTTCCCCAAAGCACACTACGTACCAGAGTCAAATTGTCCACATGTATAAAAGCAGTAATTAGATCTGCATGCAGTGTTAAAGTTTCACTCCTGTTGTTCTACTAAAGAGGCACAGACCATTGGCCCTGATAAATTCTATCAAAAATATTCCACACAAACTCCAAGAAAATCTGTGTTGTAACCCCTGTCCTATGTAAGTGTCTAAGTTGCAAACCCTTAAGATATATCCTTCAGTGGTACAAGTGGTAGAATACCGAAAGCACTTACGGAACTGTTCCCATAATGCAGTTAAAATTATTGTGCTAGAAGCCTTACTTTGTCATAATATAGAGGTGACTTCATGCCATTTTCCAGGAAGTCTTGAGTTTTTTTTTCCCAAATTCCTATAATTTGGGAACTACCATGCAATGTAAAGAACTACTGTTTCTGCACAACGCACACACTCTTGTACTGTTGTGCATTCTCATGTTGTCCTCTCTAGTGGATAGTGCTGTACTTCTTATCTAAAATGTGAGAAGCCCAACAACCCCTTCCTCCTGAATCCACTCTACACTCATACGATCCTCTTAGAATGTTGTATAACAGAGAACAACCAATTTCACACACCCCCGAACGAAACATTCACTTAACCAGTTCCTCAAACATACAGGTCTCTGCTAAAGTGCATCCTGCCTCTGCTGGTTGGTTCACAAACCAAAGCCTCAATAAAGGAGTGGTGTAGCTCTGTATCACCTCCACTCCCTGCTCAGCACAGGAATTCCTTAATAAGCACATGAGTAGTACAGGACCGTAGTATATTACCTCCGTGGATTCTAACTCTGGGACATGATCCTTCTCCTTGCCCGAGTCACAATTCAAAAACGGGGAAAAAATGGTAAGAAAGACGAGGGCAGCTTTCTCTTTTCAGAGATGGCTGATGGGCAAGTATCCCTATGTTTTTACCTGTCACTTCCCATGTGGAAAGTCCAAATGTAAAGTGTCACACATGCGTGCGTCTTTCCTTGGAGAAATTGTTTACTAGCCCACTTAACAACAACAAAAAGTGTTTATATTGTGTCCAAAGAAATATAACCTATGTTTTTAAAAATGGAAATGTGACTGCCAAGAAAATATCTTCTGTCAGCCTTGCTGGGTAGTTTGTACTCGAAGTAACACCGTCACCACCCACTCCCCATTCAAGCCGAGATCTAAAAAGGCAGGTGAACTGAAAGGAACCAAGAGCCTGTCCGTCCCTATTAGAAAACAGCCATAGGAGGAAATCACGTTGGAGGAAGGCTCAACAACTCGAAGAGACCATCTCCTCAGGACTGGGAGGAGAGATATGGAGCCATTTTTCACTAGGTTCACAAGAAAATGTCAGCTCACAGCTGCTAGTGCACTGCCAGAGCGCATCTTAATTTGGTCAAAAGGGACCCAGCCAGTCACCCTCACAGAACATTTTCTTAGAGAGTCCATTACGAATCTGATTCCCTCTCCTTTGAGCATCTTCCTGATGTAGTCTTTGGCAATTGCACGGCACAGATCTGCATCCAATTCAAAACTAAATGCCTTTCCCCATTTCCTCTAAAAATCATGTGAATTAGACACTTCGGGGCTGATAGTTTAAAAAAAAAGGGGGGGAGGAAGAAAAAACCACCTCTCCCCCCACTCCCCACCCTCCTCCAGCTTCTTGACTAATACCTCTGGGCAGTTTACTTCCGAATAGAGCTGATTCTTGAGTGCACAATGGCAAACTGGTATGCAAGTCTCCTATCACAGAACGCACAGGCAATGCTTTCTTTGTAAAAACACAGGAAAATACACATGCTGGAACAAAAGACACTCTATCTGCACAGCAAGAAACAAGAGAAATTATGTGTTTGTTTTACACACATCTATACCCACTTACAAACAACGCCTTGGCATGTATCTTAATGATGACATATTGTAGTCTTTCCTCAAACCAGGTCCCAGTGAAATACATTTTAAAGCTTTGGCTCCAGTGGGAGGTAAAACATTCTCTGCCATAAGAATACCTGGTGTGTGCCTTTGTTGGTAGGGTGCCATTTCAAACTTATTATATTTGAACTCAATTATGTGGAAAATTCAGATAAGGCAAATTCAGTCAGATATCTCTGAATTACTCTGATATTACAAGAAACGCCAAGTCAGCAGATATTTGCTGTTTACATCTCACAATAACCTAATCATGCATTTGCAACCTTCTGGAGCAAAATGCTAACTATTCTCCAAACAGCCACCTGACAATCTAAGGGCTCAAACACACATTCTGACTCAGAGGAGACATCATGACGGCTCTCCGCTGGCTGTATTGAACAAAAGCTCCGCAAGCAAAGGAGAGGCATTTGGTAATGTAGTGAGAGTCAAATCAAGTTTAGGTTCACATCTGGTGAAATATGGCACTGCCTACCCAGGGGTTGGGGAGCAGGAAGGTTTGGAGGTTATAAATAGAAAACACACACACAGACACATATAGATATTTAAGCCAGACCGGGGCAGTTTCAGCTTACTAACCTAGAGCTCTGTTCAAAGGAAGCAGAGAAGCCGCACGTCCTCTCCCACCTTTCCATGGTCCTCAGTCAGTGTCTTCTCAAACCACCTGTACTGATCCAACCCATTCTTAGATAATGTAATTTTCTTGATAGAAGTAGTCTCAGCTGAGCTTTGATTTTTTCAGCATGGATGTCCAGAATTTTCCTCTTTAAGCCAGACACAGCAACAAAACTGCCGCTGAGGTCTTTTGTTTTCCCCTCCTCTCAAAGATGAAGCATGCAGCACTTCTCTCTCTCTCTCTCCCTCTCTCTCTCTCTCTCTCTCTCTCTCTCTCTCTCACTCCCTCCCTCCCTCCCACCCTCCCTCCCGCTCTCCCTCCCTCCCTCCCTCTCTCTCTCCCCTCGGTCGCTTTTGCACTCTCCCTCCGTTTCTCTTTCCCCAACCCCCACCAGCAACCTCACTGGATTCCGTTCAGTCGGGGTCATTTACATCTCCCAGCATGAGAACCTGTGTTCTGTAAGCGCCTGTCTCTCACTTTTGGGTTTCCTCTGCGAAAGGGAGGGGGGCGGCTCTAGGTGAAGTCAGGTGACCCCTCTGTTAAAAGCCAGAGAGATGGATGGAGTGTGTGAATTTTAATATACACACAGGCACATTTACATTACAAAGCAGCGGAGGAAAATCTAGCTTCTAGAGATTAGGCATTTTTGTTTTTGCTTTCATAGTCCCCTTTCAGCAATTAAGAGAAGCTAATATAGTATAATGAAATGTAATTAAAGTTTTCAGCGTTAATAACAAGGCTGCATACTTTCAGAATCATCCAACTGAACAATTCTTTTAAACTTGTTTGCATGACTTTCTTTTTCTTTCAAGGGTCAAAAAATCAGTCATTTTACTATTTACACACCTTTTCTAATCGGCCTGTTCTTTGACATCTAGTTCAACTTATCTCAAAGTGAAGGACCACAAAGAAAACCAATAATAATAATAATAATAATAATAATAATAATAATAATAATAAAAACAACAATAGTAATAATAGTAATAATAATGAGGAGGAGGAGGCAGAAGAAGAGGAGAAGAAGAAAAAAATAAGTGACAGAAAACCAATGTACATAGCATGGATAGAAATCAATAGTTTCCTATTGTAGAATTAGATTTAATAAGTAATTTTTTGCTCTTAAACAAATAACTTTTCCCTTCTCTGTTTCAGTGTCTCTGTCTTAAAATAGAAAATAAATGCAAAAAATGTAGCAGCTCCCCTCCCCGCCAATCAAGCAAGCCTGGCACAGAAGGATGTCCAGGCAGATACACCACTCAGGGCACCAGGTACCGAAGCAACTGGAAAAAAGGTGTGCTAACCTTGTACAGTGTTGAAGATAAATTTATAGTCTGCAGACTTAGATCTTAATGAGTAAATTTGCTACCACCTCATTTCCTGCTGTAAAGTTTCTGAAATCCAATGCACAGAATCTCTTTCATCTCTACCATTAAATAGGAATGAAATGCATTCTGCTCTTAGAAACACTGCAAAGAAAAACAAGATAATCTCCACAAACTATTTTGAGAATTCAAGATAAAAAGTACTTTATGAAGCCAAATGACAAGTAATTAGAAGGAGATCAACAAGTTTGGTGAGAACAAGTATCAGAAGAAGAATCTCTTATTTGGCCTTTGGTGTTTCCTGCATGGATTCTTAATTTCGAGAACATGGTGACATTGGTGACTCCACCAAAGAGAAAAATAAGAGGAGAGCTGACATAGAATCGCATTAGCCCTGCCTCAAAAGATAACATTTCAAACTCTTACACAAACAGCCTCTCATTCTCTTGAGAGTGATGTCAGGAGAGCGTTGCATTTACCGCTGAGACCAGGCACTCCAGCTGAAATACACCCAGTCCCCTCCATAAACACCACTCAAGGGTAGACATGGAATGAGTAACAGCTATTCACTGTTCTTGCTTGTTTTGTATTTTAAAAGCTTTACCTTGCATGGAAAAGATCCTATTTAAGCTTTTAAAATAAATTATATGCTAACCGGCTGCAAATTTAGCTTTAGTATGTGCTACAAAAATTGGCACCAAAACATGGGACAATAAAAAAAGATCTTCCCTCAGAAAAGTAAGTTAGCTTAGGCAAATTTAGGAAGACCTAAAATTTTGTAGGATAAAAACATAAAGGATTTCATTTTACAGTCTCCGCGAAGAAAACTAGCTGTTCTTTAACCTTTATTTTTCCTTTCCAGCATTGAGTGTCTTCATTTTGCATTTGCCCTTTTTTTTCCCTCCACCTCACCCTCTGGCTTTTCTTTTTTAGCCACGGTATCACTTTCCCTGAATGTGCAAAATGTCCACATAAGAGAGAGAGCAGGAAAGGCATCTCCTATTATGTCAGATAATGCATGGGCTTTAACTCACACTCCAGTGTATGGCAACTTTGAAGCTCCATGCTATTCTAACAAAGAGGCACGATGTAAAATGGACTCTAGACTGCATATTTTTTGTTATTAAAAATCAAAGGATCTTAATTTTAAAAGGCTTATTAAAGTTCACCAATGATAGGCCACTTCAAAAAAAAAAACGATGAAAATAATTTAGCAAAAGCCCCAGTTGTCTTTCTAACAGGTCTTCCATTACTCAAGGAACAAACTAAAATACAGAGTGTGAAATGAATCTTCACTCATGCATTCAGTTATCAACCAATGTTTATTGAGCACTTCCTTTGTGTTAAGCAGTATTCTGAGCAGTGAGGGGTAGAAGGTAAATAAAACAGTCTGAACCCTTTCCGAAACTGATAATGTGTACCACTGACATACAAGAAATGTCAGTGCAAAATGCTATGGAAAGTCAGAAAGGCAGGGGCAGGGGTTCCTTAATGGGATGTGGGATGGTTACAATAGAACAGGTGACATTTGAACTCAGCTTTTAAGCATGTGTCATTTTTCTAGGTAAGAAAGCAGATGTGGGGGAATTCAGGCCACAGGACACAAAAAGCATGAACAGAGACCTGTGTGCAGTGTGGCATGGCTGGAAAACAGGGGCAGAGGAGAGTGGTTTTAAAAGTAGATCAGAGCAGGTTGTGTATGATCTTGAATGCTCCCCCCAAGTATCTGTGCTTCATCTGAGACCCAGTGGCATTCTTACCTAGCTATGTAAGAATCCTTGGCTGGTAAATTATTCGTTTTATAAAGATTATTTTGCCAGTGATGTGGAGGGTGGATTACAGCCTTGTTTCCAAAACTTTCCTAATGATAAAAATTACTTGCAAGTGATAGTACATGCATAGAATCCTGGGTTCTACCCCAAATCTAGAGAAGGTCAGGGATCTAAATTTTTAACAATGGTCCCAGGTGATTAGACATATAAGGATAGTTACACAGAGAGTTAATATTCTCAGGATCATTATTAAGCCAAATGAAAGCCTTCTGCTTCTTTTACACTTAAATAAGGGATTTTTACAAAAAAAGTTGAGAACACTTATCAGAATCAAATATGATGACTGTTTATTTTGAGTCATGAAACAAAATTATATACAATAGCCCATCTCATTCCTACCTTATCTTATGTGAAACCTTTGGTCCTGTGAGGCTAAATGTATTTACCATCTCTCTCTCACATCAAGGTCTTTCTTAGGTCTGTGCCTTTGATTCCCCTTTCTGGTATAATCTTCCCTTCCTTTTTCTGTCTTCATTTTATTCTTCAAGGATTCCCTGGTACAATTGGGCACATGAATTCACCCCTTCCCTAGTGTAGTTTATATTTAAGGCATATTGATATTACAACAGCAGAACCAGAAATAATACTAATATCAAACTCTCATATTTATGCTAGGGGATTTGGCTTTTTACACTGTCACAATAATTCCATGAGGTGCTATTATCATCACTTAACTACTGAGGAAAGTGAAGGCTGGAGGCATTAAATAATTCACCAAAGGTCAGAAAATTAATAAATTTCTGGATTAGGACCCAAGTCAGTCTCTGCTACATGATTAATATCACACCATATCTTATTCCCTAAACATCTGGAACCCAAAATTCAGCAGTGGATTAAATCAGTCAGTAATGTTATTACTCTTTTGCTTTCTATCCCTTTGCATACTAAAAGCTCAGTTTCAGGAGTTGGACTCTGTCTCTGGGTTTAAAGCCTTTCTCAGAGTGCCTGGGTGGCTCAGTTGGTTGAGTGTCCAACTCTTGCTTTCGGCTCAGGTTGCGATCTCATGGTTTGTGAGATCAAGCTGCGAGTCAGGCTCTGCGCTGACAGTGTGGTGCCTGCTTGGGATTCTCTCTCTCCCTCTCTCGCTCCCTCCCTCCCTTTCTCTTTCAAAATAAATAAATAAACTTACAAAAAATATAAAGCCTTTATCTGCCACTTTCAAGACAGGGTGACCAAAGGCAAGTCATGTAGTGTCTATGTGCCTCAGTTTGCTGATCTATCTCATAGTTTTATTTGCAGCTTAAACGAGAACTCGTGTTAAGTATTTAGTACCATACCTGAAACAATTAGACACTCCATGTTAATTATTATGTTTTATTACCATTATTGTTGCTGTTATTAACAAGTGAGAAGCAAATTTTCAGTTTATCCCCATATGAGTTTCCCATCTCATCCAGAGATATTTAGGGGTAAAAAAGCACTACTGACTCTGTGTATTATTAAATGTGGTTTTATAGCTTTCAGTCCAGTTTACAGACTACAAGTGATTTGATAAAATTAGGAAGATGCACCAGCTACTATTTAACTAATCATGAACTCCATATATTGCTTTATTATTAGATCTGTAATGTATGGTCTCTTGAGACATTGTGGATGGCTTCCTGTCAGGCAGAAAGAAGAAATTACACATTTTTTAAAAAGCCAGCATTTTTATTTTAGCAATAAGCTAAATATTAATTCTTCTTAAAAATCCATGATGCCTGATTTTTGTACAAACTACTGTCTCCTTTTTTTTCAAAATAAATATTTCCAATATCTCCATGGAACATTTCCTTACCTTTTTGAGGTATATTTACTAGCAAATAAAATTTCATTTAACTATGCATCATTCTTGTTAGTTAAGTGCACATTTAGTGCAGATATGGTATGATGTGTATGTGAAATCAAAACCAAATAAACAGTAGATGTTATTTGTCAGTGGGAAAAAAATCTGCATGAGAATTGTGGTTGTCATATTCTGCAAACTATAGACAAACAACCTCAAGAAAATTCTCTTCTTCTTTTTTGCAATTATATAAATTGTTGATCATAATAGGAAAAGATTCTACCATTGATGGTTTTTGTGAGTGTGGACTAAATGATTGGTGTATTACTCTGTTGACCACTGGATGTGTGTGTAGATTACTTTTGCATTGGCAGTTACACTTAATGTTTGCAGAGTCCAGATCTCTGGAACTTCTCTCTCCCTGCCTCATAGGCTACATAACAATTTTCATCAAAAACAACTGATCTGTTTTTGAATGTTTATTCCAAATTAATGCATTTTCAGTCACTGTCAAAAGAATCCTATTCTACTTAAAGATAGTTATATGTATGTGCATGCATGCATAATTATCACAGGCAATGGTTAAAGTGTGATTATCCCATTCTAAGAGAAGAAAAGCAAAAAGCAGAAAAATTCCTGCTTTGGGTTTTTCTTTAGTCTTGACTAACCAGCCAAAGCAGGTGCTTTAAGAATGGCCTTTAAATATAGCATGCTGTCGAACACACAGAGCCTTAGCAACCCTGACTTCACCATTTCTTGGCTGTGTGATACAAGATAAGTTACTCATCTGTAAAACAGTGATGATCTCTGTTGCACAGAGTTCTCAGGCATTGAATGAAGTAATGCACAGTGCCTGGCACACCATCATCACCACTATCATCATCATCAACACCACCATTACATCACATCATTATCATCATCATTGTCACCACCAGTGCTACCATCACCATCATTGTCATCATCCTCCTACTCATCATCACCAATATTTATCATGTATCAGACACTGCTGTAAATAAAACACAGTAATGGTAGCTTCCGTTCTTATTGTTATCATATTCTTTTCTTTTACTGACTTTCAGTTCATGACATTACATATTCTGAGCTTATTACACCGATGTAAAACACACTATCATGGTCCAGTAGTCCCTAATCAAAACAAAAGCTTATATTTAAATATCTTTCGGTGTATGAAGTAGAAAAAATAACAGAACACGCTTTCTCTTTCACTAGTTTTTCCTTTCTGTAAGCAAGTCCCAGGATCAAACCTGGCACAGGGAAGATCCTTCTGGGTGAGTTTTAAGCCTTCTGAAGGCAATTCATGAGGTGTTAGCAATCCTCCCAAGAATATTCTTCATATGACTGAAGAGACCAAAGCGCAAGAGAAGTACTTTCTGTACTGAGTGGGCATAAACAGATTCCATTGTTGACAGCTGTCCTTTATGAATCTGCATTTCTGATCTCATAATGAATCATCCTACTTCTGACTTCTGAAAACCAGCTGAATTATAATCTTTTATCTCCTCCAGAGGCTCATGCTTTTCTATAACTCTTCATCTACTTTACCTTGTGGACCCCATCAGATGGCCATAAGTGGGGCATGTATGGGGCCTCTTGATCTACAAAAAGAACTTTGCCTGGGATGAGCCTAGACAAGATTGTGAAGTGAGTGCACTATGTTGTCCATATCTTCCACTTCTCCTTCCTCTGCCTTTTAGGTTACTCCTTTTAAATGGCACTTCTCTATCACCTTCAGAATTCTTCCTGATTTTGACTCTCATCTTGTAACAAAACCAAAATTCAGTAGAATACACTGTGTGAATTTGCATGTGTTACCTGAAGTAATACTTATTGTCTTAGAAATTTGGATGGCTTGTACAATCTCTTAAAATGTAAACATTACTTGGAAGTAGAAACTAAACAGGTTTCCAGAAATTTTAAAACATGGCCTGAAACATGTCTATTTAAATGGGCTGAACTCAACAAAACATATTACTTATAAAGCCCAATTTCAAATCATGAAGGAAAACGAATAGAGAGGGAACTATCAACTCTGACTCGACTAATTTAGCATGGGAACAAAGGGCAGTGGATGCCCACCTTGGTTTTGAGTCATAACTGCACCATGAATTGATTGTATGACTTTGGGCAAGATACCTTAAGGCCACAAAAACTGAATTTCCTTATTGGTAAAAATTGTATAACATCTAAAAGTAAGTGCAATAATGAAATTGCTAGAACAAAATATGGCACATAATAAGCTCTCAGGAAATAGCATTTTCCTTCTTGTTCTTCCTACTAAATAGCTTTTTTCCCCCATGGGTCACCCTCCATGGGTCACCTGATCTGCTCCCACCTCTTTAATTCACCTGACATTTATAGGTTTCACCACTCAAGTAAGAAAAGCTTTTGCAGAGGATCTAAATTTTAGTCAAGTAATCTACCTTTCTCAAAGCACCAGAGCAACTTAGTAAAATCAAAATAAAATTATACTGAATTGAGAAAGAAGGAGAAGGAAGACATAAAGAATGAAGAAAGGGTGGACAAGAGGGAAAAGACAGAAGAAATAGTTACATGATGTACCTAGAGGCGGTGCCATAGGAGAGTAGAGAAAGTTCTACTGAACTTTATTAGAATTCAAGAGATCTGCTTTGGATTACTCACTTATATCAATGACCTTATCTGTGAAATAAAGATACTAAACTTTTCCCAAGATCTCATCCAGCTCATAGATTTTGGTTTCGTGAGATTAGAAGTTAAAACATTTCTTGAGGACCCTTTAATATCAAACCCCATTAGTCCATGATACTGGGGAGGGAGGGTTCCCATTGACTCAATTTGACTCCGCCACATACTCTACCTATCATTCAGTCTCCATAGTAGTATTACTATCCCCACTTTAAGAGGAAGAATTTTTGGCTCAGTGAGCTTTTCTAAAGTCAAAGAGGCAAAGGGATAGGGCAGGGATTAACAACACCTTCTAATACAAAGCCCCAGGTACTTTTTATTGCACCATGCTGCCACCCTCTGGGACAAAAGTTGGGAATAAAGCTATTGAAATTAAACCTTCATTGAATGACTCTGCAATGATATTTTAGACAGATGTGAAATGTCCTGCAACGGTCATGGAAATTTGAGGAAAGCATGCCCTGTTATGGCAGTGATGTGCTGTTCAATGTTTAACCACTAGCACTTGGGAAAAATAAAAAGAAACAAACAAAAAACCCCTGATTTGCAGCATTTGTCAATTTCTACAGACTAAATATGCCACCATAGTCAATTTCAAGCTATTAACCTCAAGTCACTGAACTGGAGATGGGGAGAGGTGTACAAAATGACTATTTCAAGGCAATGCCAACCATCTCCAGCATGCCACTGTGTGTGTGTATGTGAGTGTGTGTGACTGTGTGTGTGTGTATGTGAGTGTGTGTGCATAGGAACTTGAATTCAGATTCCAATTAATTTGCTTTAAAAAAATAATGAAAACTCAAAATATAGGTCCAAATGCTTTTCAAGTAACTCTAAGTGCCATGTGTTTCAATTATGCCCTAATAACTTTCCTTTTTTGGTCAAATATGCAGATGACTCTCACCTACCTCTTTACCTTCAAAATATAACCGTCAACAATCCCAGCAAATAAAAGAAACCAAAATCCAAGTTCCCAATCTTGACTTTCTTATATCTTTCCACATACTGGCTGGTTCTTACATTAAAGTTTATTTATTTATTGTGAGAGAGACAAACACAGCACAAGTGGGGGAAGGACAGAGAGAGAGAGGGAGAGAGCAGGCTCCACTCTGTCAGGGCAGAGCCCAAAGGGGCTGGAATCCACAAAGCCTTGCGACCATGACCTGAGCCAAAACCAAGAATTAGATGCTCAACTGACCCAGCCACCCAGGCGCCCCTACTTTTTAGTATTTCCTGTGAGATGTGTGAAGTTTTCAGGGAACCCCCAAGGCAGGGTTCCCCTAGTAAACCAGAAGGTGACAACTGCAAGATTTGTCAGTACTGCCTTAGCAAAGGCCATCAGGGAAGCCTGAACAGAAAAAAAAAGACAAAACTATCCTATAGCCCTGCATTCCTTATTCCTCACCTTAAAGTGCCATAACTGCTTGGATTCCTCTGGAATAAAAGCAAGGTGACTGACAAGTTGTCAGGAAATTGCATGCATAATTTACACGGCACTGTGAGCAAGGAGAAGAATTGTCATTGGTGTAGACGACTCACAAATGATATTCGGATAGATTGCTTGAGGAACGACTTCTGATTGCTGAGACAATTTACTTCATATTATTCATTTCTTCTGATTGTGAGATACAGAAGTAAGAATATAGCAGAGGGTTAAATGTGAAGAGTAGTCTTTGAAGAAAATTTGCACAAATGCTTGAATTATTGCCTCTATAAATGTGCAGAAATTTCTCTCCACCTACTAAATAAAGAGAAAAGAGAAAGGACACTGAAAGCATCACTGTTGTTCAGAGGAAAATGAGATCTGAACTGAGGAACAGCCCACTTTTTAAAAATTATAGTAAGGGGGATAAATCCTAAAATTTCTATTGTTATCTATAGCACAAATATATACAGATATCTACCTATATCTGAAGTTAGCCAGCATAGTACAAAACAAAACAAACAAACAAAAATGATGTATTACAAAGTTAAAATAAGAAAAAAAAAACTGTTCTACAATAGAAGAAATAATGCTTAGGACTATGCAAAGGATGTTAACATCAGGAAGAATATCCTGTTAGCTTAATAGGCATCAGAACAGAAGGCTGAAAAAACAAACAAACAAACAAAAACTAGTTCTTAGACACTGAAGAGTTTTTGTTTTAAAATCTTTACAGGCACAATGCAAATATCTTTTTTCAATTGTTATTTTTTCTTATATTAAAGAGCTAAGCTAGAGTAACCCCTTGGAGTGTCTTTCTGAATGATTCTTTAAAACTCCACACAGCCCTAAGTTTTAGACAACTTCATAAATGATGAACATGATAAAAATGAAATTGAATGAAAGTATGATTCAGATTCTTCAAAATGTGAGAAGGTCTCTAAGTTTCAGATTGTTAATTTAATAAATATAATGCATATCTAGTGAGATTAAAGATAGCAGAAACTTGAGTCAATCTGAGCTTCTTCCAACTCAGGAGAGAGTTATCATCAGATGGTAACTTCAAATAGGACAACGGGTGTAGGAGGAGAGAGGAAGTCTTCATCCTTAGGTAGAACAAAGAGGCCTTAGTAAATAAGAGGATGCATGGTCATATAGAAAGACAATTTGAGGGTGACTAATTCTTAGCTTTTTTTTTCAGTTAATTTATTTATTTTGAGAGAGAGAGCACCATTGGTGGAGGGACAGACAGAGAGGGAGAGGGAGAGAGAGAATCCCAAGCAGGCTCCACACTGTCAGCACAGAGCCAGATTTGGGGCTTGAACTCACAAACTGTGAGATCATGACCTGAGCTGAAGGTCTCACTTCCCATTTTCCCCTGTCCCCACTTCATTTCACCTACCTAACCACCTCACATCCTACAGTCACTGAAGAATGGTTTGACCTTTGCAGATAAAATGAGTTTGATTTTGAACGATTTTGAGTCTGGAGAACCTGACAGGGATCCAACTGGAGATATGAAGAGGTCTGAGCTACGATTGTAGGATTAGGAATCATCTAGGGCATAACTGAGTCCTGTCACTAAAGTGCAAGAATGGGGAATGTCATCCTGCAAGAGACTAGGAATAAGAAGAGGAAAAAAGGAAACATCAGTATTTGAGGTGTGGGCAAAGGATTCAGAACCATTAAACAACACTGAGGAGGGCTGTTCAGGGAGGGGGGCGGGGAACTAATCACCTTGCAGTAGACTGCCTGTGGGGTAAGCAGATAAGACTTGGAAAAAGGCTGATGGATGGGGCTCCTATGAGATTTTTCTGTAAACTTTGAGAGCACTAAGCAGAGCCTGGAGGAGAGACTGGAAGGAGACAAAGTGGAATACCAGTAGCTTCTAAACCTGTTTATCTCTCCAAATCTTGGGAGCTTTAAAAATACATATTCTTGGGACACCTGGGTGGCTCAGTCGGTTAAGCATCCAAGTCTTGATTTCAGCTCAGGTTGTGATCTCATTGTGGTGATATCAAGCCCCCTATCTGACTCTAAACTGGGTGTGAAGCTTGCTAGGGATTCTCACTCTCTCCCTCCTCCTATGCCCCTTCCCCACTCATGCATATGCTCTCTCTCTCTCTCTCTCTCTCTCTCCCCCCCTCTCAAAACAAAACAAAACAAAACAAACATATTCTTAAGCCCCATCCTTGGATTCTGAGTCAGTAAATGAGAGTCCTTATCTCATGTCTGTTCTTGAATTTTGTCCATACTCTAATATAATTCTTAGGGTATTTTTTTTTTTTTTAACATTTTTATTCTCATCTTCCAACTAGTCTGCAAACACCTTGAAGGTAGGAATTATGTCTCTTGTGCTCTTATTCCCACAGCATCTATCCTGAAAAATAATAGGTACTCACTAATGTGTGTGGGCTAATTGGTCATCTTACCACTATTCTTTAAGATAAAATCATCCAGGTAATCAATTATAATGATAATAAAGGTGTAGGGGCGCCTGGGTGGCTCAGTCATTTAAGTTTCTGACTTCAGCTCAGGTCATGATCTCACAGTGATCATGCTGCGTTGGGCTCTGTGCTGACAGCTCAGAGCCTGGCACCTGCTTTGAATTCTGTGTCTCCCTCTCTCTCTGTCCCTACCCTTTTCGCACTCTGTCTCTCTGTCTCTCTCTCAAAAATAAAGGTTAAAAAAAAAAGATGTAGACTCATACTCAAATAATGATTGGAGAAATTTTTAATAACCAAATACAATTTTGGTGCTAAAATAAAATGTAAAAGGTATCTTAAAATGGCCAGGAGCAGGAAAAAGAATGTTTTCCAAAATGATCCATGACATGGAGCCATGTTGGCTTTATTTAGGGAAAATGTTGATTTGATTTGGAGATGGCTAAATGTGTCACTCTGAAAGTGTATGTGTTTTCACATGATGTGAAAAAAAAACATAATTATAGGTATCCTTTGATAGCCTATTCATTTACAATGCTATTTTGGAAACAGTAAGTTTCAAAATTGGTTTCCAGTTTTGGAAGGAAGTTCCACTGTAAGGTAGCTCTGAAGATTTGCCCCCTAGAGATTTTCTTCATTGGAATTCAATAAAATTTAATTGAATTACAATGGTTGAATCCACAAGGTGTCAATTGCTGGCTCTCGGATTAAGGAACTCTCTTTCCTCAGGCATTCACACCTACAGGGGCTGAGTCCTGGGCAAGGGTTTTCAGAGAGCCGTGCTGTACCAATGAACACCTGTATGCAGTAATAAAGAGCAAAATAACTACTGTAGTGAAATCACATTTAATTTTAGGAATTGAAGAAAAACTCACTATATTTCTATTCTAGCACACAGGATGTGACTTACTTCTTTAAAATGTCAAGCATACAGACACAGGTTTATTTAAAGAGCGTGGAAACACTGCTTTTTTTGTTGTTGTTGATTGACTCTAGGATACTGTCTTTTCCCATCCGGAAAAAGATAAGTTGACTATGTTTTCTGAATGGGCATACTAATAGCATTGTCACAGTGTATCAGGGAGCTTTCAAAGGCATTATCTCCTTTGGTCATTATAATCACCAAGCAGGTAACTACAGCAAGTATGATAATTTCAGTTCTTCAGATAAGAAAACTGAAGCTCAGAAAGGTAATGACTAAGTGTAAGCCAGGTTTGTTTGTTTGTTTTCCTTTCCCTTAAATAATGCAACAGCTAACTACTTTTTGTATCATTCTAAAGGTTCTAACTTAGGCAAACATGTGACTGAGTTAAGATAAATAGGCCTTTTCTTCATGCATATATGTAAAGTTATGGGGGAAAAGGATTTCTATCACCATTTACTGACATTTATTTACTTACATTTATTTATTTATTTATTACATATATGTTCATGAATGTAAAGTACACACACAAATTCAAACTAACCAAGGAAATAATAGTTTTCACCCTAGAGCTTTGTTACAACATGATTTTGAAGCTATCATTTAACTTTGGAAAATCAAAACAAAATGACAGTAATTAGAATATTTTGACAAGAGATAAAAGTCCACATAAGAGGGATGCTTTTAATTTTGCTCTACTTCAAGTTAGATTTTTTTCTAAGTTTATTTATTTATTTTGAGAGAGAGAGAGAAAGAGAGAGCGAGCAGGGGAGTGTCAGAGAGAGAGGGAGAAAGAGAGGATCCCAAGTAGGCTCCACACTGTCAGAGCAGAGCTGGACAGAAGGCTCTGGCCCATGAACTGTGAAATCATGACCTGCACCAAAGTCAAGAGTCGGACACTTAAGGAGCTGAGCCACCCAAGTGCCCCTCAAGTTAGATTCTTTAAAAGTAAATTAGGTTTATGTGAGTCTGATTTTGCAAACAAAATAGACATTAAATACTTTTGTTTTAGAAACCACTTTTATACTATAGGCCAACAGTATAAAATCATGTGTTCTGTCTTAATTTCTACAAACCTGGAAAAATCCTAAGAGGTATTAATGAGGGGGTGCCTGGGTGGTTCAGTTGGTTAAGCGTCCAACTTTGGCTCAGGTCATGATCTCACAGTTCGTGGTTCAAGACCCACGTCGGGCTCTGTGCTAACAGCTCAGAGCCTGGAGCCTGCTTTGGATTCTGTGTCTCCTTCTCTCTCTGCCCCTCGCCTACTCATGCTCTGTCTCTCTCTCAAAAATAAATAAACATTTAAAAAAAAGAAGAATTAATGACAAGAAATTGCAAATTAGTATTATTTTTCAAAAAAACTATTGAATTGAAAAACTTAACAAAAGCTTTGCAATGAATTGTCTATTTTGCCATCATGTCAAAACTACTTCATTTGCTACCACTTACTTTTCCTCTCTGGGCATATATATAACATTTTTGTTTGTACTCTGTTATTTGTTTCCTTTTTTGGGATTTAAAACTATATCATTTACTCACATAATTGCTCTTCTCATGGTCATATCTTTACTTCTTGCTTTTGAGAAAGTCATGCTATTTATTTCTCCTCCTTCCTGTCCCATAGGTGAGTCATCTAACTTATTTGAGCTAAGTGTCCACGCCTATAAAGTGAAAAGTTGGACAAGATATTCTTTATGATCTCTTCCAATTTTAAAACTTTATGTAGTTTTAGAGGAAACCTGAAGGGTCACAGAATATGGTATAACACTAAAAAAATAAAGACAGGAGACTTTCTTTTTCACTTGTTGCAAATTATGCTGGAGACTTTCCTGATTAATATTTCATAATCTAGACAACCTCACATTGAGAATGTGGGAGAGACAGAGACAGAGAAGAGGTGAAACAGAGAGCTAGTGAGGCAGGTGGAGAGAGACAGAGAGGGGCTACTGGACATGTGTGGATCACGTAGGTATATCAGAGGTGGTAGTTAAGCACTATCACCCCCCAACCCCCCAACAGACTCTCCGCTCTTTGGTAACAGCAGCTCTAGGAATCCAGGTACACAAAACAAAACAAAACAAAACAAAACAAAACAAAACACATTTGATATTACTCTTGCCTCATCTGTCTTTCACTCCCCAAAGGAAATGTCAGCTGTACCTGCAAAATAGACCCAGAATTTAACCCTTTATCACTACTCCCACTATAAACAAGTTACACTCATGTCTAATCTGGATGACAGCAGTAGCCTAACTAGTCTCATTTCTGCTCTCTTCTCAGCTATACCGATGACCTTAAAACATAAATCAAACTTATCAGTTTGTTATAACCCCAAAGGTTTCCCATCTCACTGAGAGTAAAACCAACATCATCATATGACTTAAGAAGCTATTCACAATTTGTAGGCTGCTCCCAATACCTGATGCTTCATTCATTATTCCCTGGTTCTTGCCATACTGGCCTCCTCATTACTCTCCTACACTAGCAGGCAGACTCCACTATGGGGCCTTTGTTACCAGTGCTTCCTCTGCCTGGAAGGCTTTTCTCCTACATATCCACACGGCCAGCTTCCTCATTCTTTTCCATCTTGAATCCAGACTTATCTTCTAAGCTGAGACCCTTGCTGAGCATCCCATCTCTTTCATCCCATCTCGCCTTCCAATTGGGTGACACCTTGCTAAAATGAAAGATTAATAAATTTGGGATATGGGTCAGTTTGGCTCACTTCTGTAATCTTTGGTGCCAAGAACATTGCTTGACATATAATCAGTCCTCAGTAAGTATTGGTTGAATTGAATCGAATTGGATCCAACAACAGTATGAAAACCTTGAACCATGCTTTGAAGACCAGATCGGTTGCTGAATAGATGATAAGTACATAGGCCATTTTTTGGTAAAGAGAAGTATAAGCCACTTGGGAATATGAGCCTACTTTGGGAAGTATCCCATTCAGTTGACTCAGGTTAACATAAGAAAACTGAATCACAGAGCAGTGAAGGTCACAAGGATAGTTAGTAGAAGAACACAAGTCTACAAGTCTGATCCTCAAACCTTCCCAGTCTAGGACTCTTCCTAAAGATGCAGACCATTTAGTTTTCAAGTTTCATCAGCACAAAACACAAATAAGACAAAAAAGGATTGTTCTGTTCTACCTCTACAGCAATCAAATCCATCAAATTCATATTAGCCATAAATAAACTAATGTTGGATAATATCCTTTTATATAATAATATTCCATTATTAAGAATTAACATTGTATTAACACAAAAGACACATTTTAAACTCTCAAGTTACAAAAAACAATAGTGATCAAGATGGTGTGGAAAGTGGATGGAGCTATAGGTCATAAAAGAATAGCAGAATGGTGACAATTGATGGAACAGGGTGATGGTTATATAGCATTCATTATACTATTCTCTTTGCTTTCCATATGCTTGACATTTCCTATAATAAAAGTTTAACACTAAAAATACACAGAAAACAAACCCCAAAGTCTCAATTTTGTTTTCTAGTTCCTTAAAAAATGGTTGTAACCAAGTCAGCTATCAGTTCCTTCATTCTCTGTCTCTTCTTTGTCTTTTCTTAATTTAAGAATACAGAAGTTGTATGTCATGTGAAGGCACTGATGCACCCCGAGGGACTCCGAATAAGCTTGTGCACTGTAGTGGTCACCTTTAGTGTAATAAAATCATTAAATCTATAAAATCAGGTGTACTTACACTTCATGGAATCAAGTCATGATTCTTTACTAAAAGAAGAACCTGTATATTTCCTTCCCTATCTCATTTACACACAAAATAGTAATGGAAATTTTATGCGGCATTGTCTGTTCTTCCTTCTTCTCTTCTCCCTCCCTTCCTCCCTCCCTCCCTACCTTCCTTCCTTCCTTCCTTCCTTCCTTCCTTCCTTCCTTCCTTCCTTTTTCATACTGAAGAACTTTTTCTCTGTGGATGTGTATCACCATGTATTCCTAAAACTTTACCTATTCCAGATTCTTACTTTTCATCTTTTGCTATGAGACCAAGCAAAATGCACTTTCATCTTTCCTGTAGATGACTGCCCTTTCTCTGCATTGTCCTAATCTCTTCATTTCTTCATTTGCATTACCCTCAAAAAAAAAATCCTGAGTATAATTCAGTCTAATGTATATGACTCATAGATATATAATCCAGTTGTGACTTTCACGGTTCAGAAATAAGCTAGGAAAGTGCTACACTTCACACTTTTCTATTCAGGGATTCTCTTTTCCCTTGGGGAAGGCTTCCCACTAATAACCTCATTTAAGTCTTGTTTCCTTTTACTGTCTGAATAGAGCTATGGTTCCTTGAAGTATCCTTACATGATTTCACTCCCCTGATTAAAGCCCCTCAAGACCTTTCCACTGCAGTTGACATAAAATCCAACTCCTTCCTTCCAGGAAGCCATGTAATGTGTGATTTCTGTCTCTGTAGCCGTATGTGAGATCTCAGTGGCCTTTCCCTCAGTTCTTCCTAGCATCCTGTCTAGGGTAGATTCCCTGTAGGGAATCTTAGCCCTTCTCAGCCCTTTGTTGGTTTTCTTCATAACAATTGTAACAGTTTGTTTTTATATATTTTATTCACTTGTCTGCTTTCACTTAAAAAAAATACTTTCACTATGTTGTAAGCTCTTGAAGGATAAAAATCTCTTAGCTGTCTACTATTCTCTCCTTAAGACTTACATAGAATAAAAGTCTAGGATAAAATGGTTATGAGGAACATTAATTTAAGCTACCTAAGTCTCACAAATATATTTGATTTATTCTTTGTTCATCTTAGGGAAACAACTTAAGAAATCCTTCAATTTTGGTTAATAGCAGAATCCATTAAATTTGACTTCAATTATCTAAATAGCCAATAATTTCCTCTTACTGGCATATGCTTTCTCAGTGAAGATTTAAAATCCATGGAAGATGAATGATATTGACTGCCATCATGACTTCATTACCCTTCAAACATTTTGCATATTCTACAAGGACTCTTTCTAGCCCTTCTTGGTTAGCACACAAAATCTACCTATGGTCCTTTACAAACATCAAAATATGGGCATGGTGGTCATATACAGGATCCAGTTTTGTTTTAATGAAAAATCATTATAAGTAGATCCCATATGAAAGGCAGAAATAGACACACAAACTATTTACCAATTACAAACATGGAACTATACCTAAGGAGATATATCTACATTTCTATCTCTAGATAGATAGATAGAGCTGCTGAGTGATCAAAAGATAGATAGATGATAAACAGATAGATCATTTAGGATAATATCATGTATTCAGTAAAATAAATCAAGTGTATTTTCTCATTTCTGGCAATCTTAACTCTTGGCATCCTGGGTTTTGTTTATATTTTATTTAAGTTTGTTTTGGGTACCTAAATTTGTCAAACTGATATTTCTACATGTGCTTCCAAATCTCTTAAAAATCAGAAGCTCTGCTAGGTAGTAAGATGTTATAGCCATATATATGAATCAACCATATGCACAGGCACAAGAGTGGCTGCCTTACTTGGTATTATCTGAGACATGATATAATGTCTCACTCCTTTAAAAATACCTGCTCCTTTATTATTTATCTTATTAGAATCCCACCCTTGAGGTTAGGCACTATCTACAAAAAAGCAGAGTAAGAAAGCACCAAGAATGCACAAAAGCGAAAGATCCCTGATGAA
Source organism: Prionailurus bengalensis (assembly GCF_016509475.1). Taxonomy (NCBI): domain Eukaryota; kingdom Metazoa; phylum Chordata; class Mammalia; order Carnivora; family Felidae; genus Prionailurus; species Prionailurus bengalensis. The sequence goes on from NC_057348.1 coordinate 82,519,996, forward strand.
GATTAGTTTACAGATCACTTTGCTTTCCTGGAGCTCAGGGCCATCATATTTAATAATACCAAGACCAACAACAATACAAAAGTAACTAAACTTACTCTGAGTACTTATTATGCCAGGTAATATATACACCTGTCTCATAAGATAAAAAGTATTATGCATGTTTTACAGAAACAGAAATTAAGCCTTGGGGAATAGAGTGACTTGCCTAAAGTCCCATAGCTGGCTCAGTTATTTGAGCTTGGATTCAAACCCAATATGCTGACTCCAGGTGTTATATTCTAGTGGTCTATAAAACCAGGAGATTAGATGAGCTAATCTAAGAAAAAGCTGTGATTTTCTAAATATTAATCAACTGCTGTACTAGAAGGCAAAAAATGGTGTGCTGGGAGAAAATAACAGGTCTAAATAGAATGCTATTGTAGAAGCATCTGGGGAGAAGTCCTCTATAGCAGGAAAATGGGCAAAGGATAAGTAAAGCAACTCATATAGAAGGAGGTAACAGTAGTCAAAAATTAAAAAAAAAAATAAAAATAAAAAAAAGAAAAAGGAAAACAAAAGTTAAACTTACTAGTAATCTAAAATTGGCAAATTGAAACAAAATACCATTTTCTGTTTTTCCAATTGGCAATCTTTGAAAGGAATAAAAATTAATATTCCTTATGTTGGAGAAATTGCTGAGAAACAGGCACTATCGATAGTATAATTTAGTAAACTTTTTTGTAAGATATTTTAGGACTATGTGTGAAAAATTTAAGATTACCTGTCTTTTCTTCTGGCAGTTTATCCTCAGAAAACAGAGTTGGGCATAAAACTGTATATAAGGATATCACTATAACATTACTTTTCATAGCTAACTTTTAGAAACAATCTTGATGTGGGGTGGGAGGGATGGGTATTGAGGAGGGCACCTTTTGGGATGAGCACTGGGTGTTGTATGGAAACCAATCTGACAATAAATTTCATATATTGAAAAAAAAAAGAAACAATCTTGATGTGTAAAAAAATAAGGACTGTTAAATTACTATGGCACATTCCTAAACTGGAAAACCATGTCATTATTAAAATTATGTTTTAGAGCATGAAAAATTATCCTTATTTTATTTTTTAATATGCAAACAATTATACACCAAATGTTCACAATGACTACCTCTTCATGGACACATTTCTGCTCAATTTTTTTCTACATTATATAATTCTGTTTTTTCTAAATATTCCATAGTGGGGTGATGGGCATTGAAGAGGGCACTTGTTGTGATGAAAACTGGGTGTGTATGTAAGTGATGAATCACAGGAATCTAACTCCCAAAACCAAGAGCACACTGTATACACTGTATGTTAGCCAACTTGACAATTATTTATTTATTTATCTTTATATATTTAAAAAATAATAATAATAAAATAAAATAAAGTAAAATAAAATACAGTGGAGGATATTGCTCTGAAAAAATAAATAAATAATCCATAATGAACACATATTACTAATTCACAAATTGAATAAGTATTTGTTAATTAGTATAATTTTTTAAAAAATGATAATCCTAAAGTATCTAGGGTAAAATTAGTCATTAAGAATAAGCCCAAGTCTTTACAATACCTATAAGAAATTTTAGGGAAGAAATATGGGAAACTGAACAAGTTTGGGCTAAATTTGAATGCAGATTTTATTCTTTGCTGGCTGTGCAACTTTGAGTGGCTTACTTATTTATAAAATTGTGATAACATTACATCCCTGGGATTACACAGGAAATGACTGATCACATAAAGCCTTTACATAACAATCACATAAGAAATGTTATTTGTCTACCCCACATTTCCACTTTCCAGCGTTAAAATATTATGAAAATGTAATTACAATTGAAGGGCAGCAAAATATGCCACCCCAAAATATGCCATGCTGGCATATTGACTGTTTTGAATTAAAGTTACTTAAGAAACAGCTGGTATAAGAAAGAACACTCTGACCTTCTTTTGTCCCCCTGAAAAGAGGGGACATCTCTCATGTGAAAGGCACTCTCCCTGTACCAGGAGGAAAAAGGACATCCTTATCACCAGAGATAGGGAAATCTAGGGCCCAGAAGGCTGTATAAGCAAGCCTTGTTACTTCTTCACTAATTTACTACTGCAAGCTCAAACCCCTTTTGTCTTGTCACTTCTTCACACATTTATTTTTTCTTGGTTTAGAAGGCATGAAAGCTGCCTGTTTTATTCAATTCTTTGAGCCTCATGTCTTTAGGGCTCCTGTACACACAAAATTAAATTTTTCTCCTATTGATCTTTCATATGTCAACTTAATTATTAGACCACCCAAAGAACCTAGAAGGGGAGAAGGAAAAATTTCTCCTTCCCTTTACAGTTTATATACATAGATAGATAGATAGATAGATAGATAGATAGATAGATAGATACATACATACATACATAGACAAGGTTACTTATTTATTTTGAGAGAGAGAGAGAAAGAGACAGCATGAACAGCATGCTCATGACAGCATGAGAGAAAGAGACAGCAGAGAGAGAGGGACAGAGACAGAATCCCAAGGAGGCTCCATGCTGTCAGCACAGAGCCTGATGTGGGGCTTGATCTCATGAACTGTGAGATCACAACCTGAGCAGAAATCAAGAATCAGATACTTAACCAACTGAGCCACCCAGGTACCCTTACAATTTATATTTTTTGTTAGCATTACTTTATATGAACAATATCTTATATAATTATCTACAGCCACACTTTTTAGTAGTAGGTGAGCTCACTACAGTGGCACAACTATAGAACTTCACCAAAGGGCAATAGAAGAGGCAAGGAGCCCCAGACTAGAAACAATTGTGGGAAGAGGGCTGTGGTTACAGATGGTTGGAAGTCCATATTCCGCACTCTCAACCTGTCAACTTGAACTATACATACTTAAGTGTGAAGTTATTCCATTAAGTACAGATTTAGATTTCCTTCTGATGTATTTTTGATGATTTGTTTGTTTTTTATATCTCTTACACACATTGTTTACATAACTCAACCCACAAATATTGATATTCTACTATGAATTGCACAAGTGTACATGGTTAACTGGAAAAAAAAAGAAGTAATTCATATAGAGTGAAAGAGCAGTAAAAAAATACATCAACCCAATACAATCACCCTATAGGTCTGTAGGCATGAACAACAAAACAGACTAAATGAGAGGAATTTAGACATGCAGTGTGCTGATTACACTCTTCCTGAGAAAATAGGCCTGAGTTAGAATTTACACTTCAGAAAAGACTCTAAGGTAATATTCTAATGTTAATGTATCAGATCAGCAACATAGCTGGCTCCCTGTCTTTGTGGAAATGGTACATTTCCCAGGCCCCTTTGTTGTTGTTTTCTTTTTAATATTTACTTACTTATTTTGAGAGAGGGAGGGGCAGAGAGAAAGGGACGGTCAGAGAGAGAGGGAAAGAGAGAATCCCAAGCAGAGTCTGCACTGTCAGTGCAGAGCCCCACCTGGGGCTTGAACTCATGGCCGTGAGATCATGACCTGAGCTGAAAAACTGATACTTAACCGACTGAGCCACCTAGGAACCCCTCCCAGTTCCCTTGGCATAGCCATGTGATTTGCTTTGTCCAAACTCATGAAAGTAGATTTGTCATTAATCATTTCCATGCAAAAGTTTTAAGCACTAGCATGCAACTTGTACAGCCTCTCTTTTTCCTTCCAACACTGAGTCCAGCAAAGTTTCAGACAGTGGCAGCTGTATCAGCCTGCAGCCCCAGAGAGAAGGATTTAAAGGATAGCCTCCAACTAACTTCTGATGGACATGTACTGTGAATGAAACAAAACTTCACTGTTTTAAAACCCTCAACTAGGGTCAACCCTTTCCTCTCTACACACATATACCCCCAAAGAACATTTGGCAATGAATGTCCGGAAACATTTACAGTTACTACAACATATATGGGGTGTGTGTTACTGGCATGTAGTAGATGGAGGCCATAGATGCTGCTAAATATCCTACAATGCACAGGAAAGCCCCCCACAACAAAGAATCACCCAACGCAAAAAGTCAGTGGTGCCAAGTGAGAAATCCTGTTAAATCATGGAGATGAAAGGATGTTTGTCACTACAGCATAATTTAGACTATTCTGACAGACAGATAGTTCAATATTTGGAAATCTATTAATATAATTTTACCATAAAAATAAGGCAAAGGAGAAAAAATGTGATCACCTTAACAGATTTGGAAAACTCAAATAAAATTTGATAAAATACAAACATTTATTTGAAATTAAAAAGGAAAAGATTATTATTTTCTTAATACCATATTTGAATATCACAAAAGTTTATTTCTCAAAATAAGATCCAAAATTATGATTAATGTTGAATCAGTGGAATGAGCTTAAGGGCAAAAACTAGAATGGTACAGTTGTTTAGCTGGTAATGGTATATAAAATATATTTCCTGCTTCAGGAAATATATACTCATATTCATTAACAGGATCAGTGAACATCTTTTGGGGACTTCTGTCTCATGCAGGAGTTTGGCCTGATGTGCTTTACCTTCTCTCTGCAGTTCTACAGTAAGGGTTTTCAGAAGGTGAATTTATTAAAACAGCTGTGTCATATAACATAATTAGATGTTACTTGCCACAAAAACACAGACTAAAAAGCACAAAATAATAAGATGTTCTGAAATGTGGGTAGCTTCCAGTTTATTGCTTGTGACCTACGCATTTTATAACTTTCGTGATACTGACTAGGTCTCCTTGGTAATGAGCAAAACTTGACATTACAACTGGTTAGGAACTGGGTCCAGTGAGGACTCACAATGCTCTGCCAATTCCACTGATTATGGCTAATGCTGGGTTGATGGCTCAGCTGAGCTTGTTGGTAGTCGTATTCTAAGAATTTCATTTATTCTCAGAAGCTCAGCAATAAAGCTCTTCTTGAAGTGGAAGAGCAAGAGACATTTAAGGAAGAAGAATTACCATGGAAACTGCCCTTCCCCCCATAATTTAACATTCAAAGACTTTCATGGTCATAAAATTGTCAATGAAAATTTTTGAGACAGATAACACAAATTTTGGAAGTAGTTCAAATGTCCTTGAGAAATGAAAAATGCTTCTATTTGCCACAGAGAGATTTACTAGGTAAGAATATGGTTTCTTCAGTCTAGATTTTACTGATCTTATTTTAAGAAGCCTTTACTGGCCCAGTTCTTGGGGGGGAAAGAAACAAAACCCCAAAATCCAAAAACCTCCCCTAAAAGAATATTTGGATTCTGTTTTTCAAGATAATTTGATTTTACATGCTTAAGAAAGTATAAACATCAGATATTTGCATTTACTTTCCTTTATGATCAATTTTTGTGTTTTATGGAATAAAATAAATTTTCCCATAATGAAGCTCTCATTTACAACTCTGAAACTATTGGAAATAAGGGGTTGCCTTATGTTGGCTATGCATGTAACTGGGGCCTAGGAGCAAATGGAGTCAAAGTTGAGGTTTATCTGGATCATACCACAATAAAAAGCAATTTATCTTGGACAATGACCAACTTAATGGCTGTTTCATTTTTTTCTTTCTTTTCTTTTTTTTAAAGATTTTATTTTTTAAGTAATCTCTACACCAAGCTGGGGCTTGAATTTACAACCCCAAAACCAAGAGTCACATGCTCTACTGACTGAGCCAGCCAGACTCCCCCCCCTTTTTTTCTTTTAATATATTATGAACAAGTTCTAGAGATCCAAAATTCCGTAAAGTAGATCAACAGGAAACCTGGAATTCAACTTCAGGAATCACACTGCTCTATTCTCAGGTATAAAAACAGAGATGTTGCTTTCTTATTTCTGTGATTTCTAGTATTTTTGTTATTTGCGTGAAAGCATTTTAAAAACTGTCATTCAAACATTTCAGTAATATTTGCTGTATAATAACAGAAATAAAAAACTTCAAATTTGTCACTTGTATTACCCAGTGAGTTGTTATTATCAATATACAGGGAAATGTTTTTAATATTCAAATGTATTTTAGTCACCTCTTTGCTTAACATCAGGAATGTTTTATCCAATTCAACTGAATAGTTTTTAGGAGACCATGTCCAAATCCAATGGACTGTATATTAATGCTGGAAGGGAGGGGAGGGTGATCAGGCAAAGATAGATGTCTTAGAGAACTAGTCCAGCTGTGTTCAAAAGGAGAGTGCTCTGGATAGTGCAAATAATATTCTGGGTGAAGTAAGAACCAGGATGCATGACAAAGAAATCTGTGACAGTTAACAATTTTCAATTGTAAATAAACATTCCAGAGGAACTTACAGAAAAATAGACATTATTTTATTAAAGGGCCAGATTCATACAATGGCACAAGATATAAAGTGCCTGTTTTATTTTTTCTGTCCAGTTTTCTTTTTAGGTAAGTGGTGAAGATATAAAAATGAACTGTAATATTTAAGTTTGTTTGTTACAATACAGATCAAATGACCAAGGGAGAGACTTCATTCTTCACTTTTGGTAATTGTTTCCATGCCGTATTTATACAGCCTGCATTCTGGGTTAGCAGTAAACCGATAATTAATGGTGGAAACTACTGTAAGCACTTCTGTGATCATCGACTGATCTTATGGGAGAAATTACTCGAAGAAGTTTCAGTCATCCAATTTTGTATCAACCCAGCATTATAAATGACTAGTCAATTCAGTCAATGAATTGTCTCAAATGGAAAAAAAATTCCATGACATGAGGTATTCTTATCAGGCTGACAATAACAAAATTAAGCAAAAAAGAAAAAAAAATATGAGTGGATTTATTGAATTTTTATTTCTTTGTAAATAGATTCATTAGACATTCAGTACATATAACATCTCCTTGGGAAGTTATGGGCCTAGAATGGGCCTAATAGGCCACATGGTCTTGCTACTGCTTGTTCTTTTTTTGTTGTTGTTGTTGTTCATTTTGTTTCTTTTTTTTTCATTCTTGCCTTTGAGATTAGTCTTAGGAAACTTCAGCCTTCATAGTGGTTATTGAATAACAGACTACAGTCTTTTGGTCATATCCCAGTGGGGAAATACCTATGCCTTCCTTTGATATTTTGAGATCAAAGTTATTTAAAGAATAATTCTCTTCCTGAACTGTACCCAGTAAAATGGGCAGACATAAGGCTGTGCAAAGTGCCCTGGCTAAGCTCATGTTATTCGTTCTTACTCCAACCAGGCAAATATAAATATGGTTTGAGTAAAACCATAGATTAGATATTAACAGTATGGCCCAGCATATGAATTATGAAGAAATTTTTCAAACATCCTGTCTCCTTAGAGTTACTAGCTTACAAGAAGACCAAAAGAAAAAAGGCATAGATAATGTTATTCCAACTGGAATTTCCATGTTTTCATGAATGACTGTCAGAGTGCCAACATTAGGCCCCTTTAAAGGGGCTATAAAATTGTTGGGGGTTAATAATGGCAGTGACTTTTAAAATTTATTCTTTAAATGCTCAGGACAGGTCTTTATCTGTCTTTGTGCATATCCCTTTTATATCTTGATCATGTTTTGCTGAACATGTGCCTCATGTGCTATAGTTCTGAGGACATAGTTCTGAGTGAACAACAGCTGGGCTTAGATTTGTTCGTTGATAAGACCTGTAGAAGCAGCCATCCAGTGACTCTGCACGCTGGCAGAAAGAACCATGGTAAACATAGAATTCCCTAAGTATTGCCTGGTTTGGCCTTTGTTGAGACTTTTTCATACTGGAAGCGGCGGGGGGGGGGGGGGGGCTAAATTCAGAACATATTGTGAACATCAAAACAATTTAATGAAAATGGCGGAAGCTTCACTTATTAAAGAGATATTTTCTACATCACTGGGCACACAACAGTGTAAGTAATGCATATGGGTTATGTTATCTCTTTCTCTCTTTCTACGGAAGTGGTGAAAACGCTTAACCTATGTATCTTAGGAGAAAGATGTGTCCCAGTTTGGACTCTCTTCTGTGTATGTAATCACTGTTTTCTCTAGAGGTATAATCTGAGGAATGATGTTTGCTTCTTATGTGAGGGCACAATCTTTGCTTTGGCTCTTCTTTAAAATTCAGTCTAAAAGTAGGAAGTCTTATATTCTAGGAAATGCTTTACTCCCATATGCTTCAGGTTGCTGATTAAAGCCGTGTGGTTGCTGCGGCTTTCTGCCTTTCTTACTCAAGTATTTTGGGTTTGAGCTTTTTCTGCCAGTTACTAGCTCCCTGTGGGATTAGTTTTTTTTTTTCCCATAAAACATTTCCTGAGTACTGCAGTCTGTAAAGAATATGTGCTATGGGAAGTAGCATTCCTTCTGCATAAAAATGGTTTATTTTACTGTTTAGAACACCTGAGGGGTGCCTGGGTGGCTCTGTTGGTTGAGTCCGACTTCAGCTCAGGTCATGATCTCACAGTTCAGGAGTTTGAGACATGCATCCAGCTCTGGGCTGACAGCTCAGAGCCTGGAGCCTGCTTCAGATTCTGTCTCCCTCTCTCTCTGCCCCTCCCCCACGCTCACTTTCTCTCTGTCTCTCTCAAAAATAAATAAAACATTAAGAAGAAAAAAAAAAAAGAACACCTGAAACAGATCTTCCATTACACAGAAATATGTGAAGTCTTTTTTTTTTTAATTTTTTTTAATGTTTATTTATATTTGACAGAGAGAGAGACAGAGCATGAGTAGGGGAGGGGCAGAGAGGGAGGGAGACACAGAATCTGAAACTGGCTCCAGGCTCTGAGCTGTCAGCACAGAGCCTGACGTGGGGCTCGAACTCACAGACCGCAAGATCATGACCTGAGCCGAAGTTGGACTCTCAACTGACTGAGCCACCCTGGCGCCCCAATATGTGAAGTCTTAACAGGTTGTATGCAATTTCATTAAACTTGTCCCTAGCAGCATTGTGGTATGATTTATCTTTCTACAATAAATATTTTGAAGGTCTCACCACTATTTAATTTATCCAGAATCCATGATCTAGAAGCTTGAATTCTCATGGATTTTGATTAAATTCAGTAATAGTATTCTCTGATTAAATTAAATTCAGTAGTATATTGGACTTCTCAGTGTAGGCTAACTTTAATAACAAACAACCCCAAAATATCAGTGGAAATAGGCAACAGAAGCTTACTTGCCTTTGCAGTTCATTATAGCTAGGTTGGCATGAGGGGTGGCCTAGGACTAGGGTGCAGAGGAAGGATTGGTCCGTGTGGTCATTTAGGGATCCAGGCTTTCTATCTTACGTGTTCCTTGATATTTCTTCCTATTCAAGTGGAGGTTTAACGGGACAGGCTTGAAAATGATCATCATTTTAGCTCCTAACCCATGATCCAGAATCAATTGTTCTGTGCCCAAGAAGAAAAGGAGAACATGGATATTACTGGTCACTAGCAATCTCTCACAGATATGGAATGCTTTTATATCACTGTCCCAGGACAAAAATGGAAGGATTGGTTTGCTTATTATACTTTTACTTTTTATCTTATTTTTAACATTTAATGTTTTTCGTATTTCCATGTAAAAGTGATAATACAATAAGAACACTTCTCTGTAGCTAATACATGAAAATAGTTCCATTGTGTTTTACCCAACAGGGCTTTATGTCATTTTCTTTTTTTTTTTTTTTAATTTTTTTTTTTTCTCAACGTTTATTTATTTTTGGGACAGAGAGAGACAGAGCATGAACGGGGGAGGGGCAGAGAGAGAGGGAAACACAGAATCGGAAACAGGCTCCAGGCTCTGAGCCATCAGCCCAGAGCCTGACGCGGGGCTCGAACTCCCGGACTGCGAGATCGTGACCTGGCTGAAGTCGGACGCTTAACCGACTGCGCCACCCAGGCGCCCCTCATTTTCTTAATAACAGTGATGAATTCACATTGAGCCATCCATACTTCCTTGCTCAGTTTTTGTGACCAATGGCAGGCATTTGCAAGATGCTTGTTTAGGGTTTCAAGTTCAGACTGAAGCAACAGAAGACATTAAACTTACTTAATCATGAATGGCATTGTCTGGTTGAAGGGACTGGACTTAGCCACATCAAGGAAATAAAAATATACAAACGACCTATAAGAACATCATTTCATAGAAAGCATGGAACATATTTTGATTTTATCTAAGGGAATCAATGTTTCGTTTTTTAATAACCCAAGAGACTGGCAATGTTTGATCATATTTGGGTAATTCATTCAAGTGATCACTAAAAAATATAAATGTACCTTTCTGGGTATTTTGCTTACCGTTTGGTGAGAGATTTAAACACTGACAATAATAATACCTAAACGGATTTTCTTTCAGCAACACAAATTTTCATAGCTTTATTTAGAAAGAAAATAAATAGCAATTGCCCGATGTGAAGAATAGAACTTCCTACTTCAATAATCAGAAGGCAAGGATTTCATGTCCACATATAAAACTGTTAGTGAAGCTCCCTGGGCCTTCCAGCTAACATACCAGTCTTTAAACTTTAGCAAATGCCCTTAGTCTGCATGATTGATTAACCTTCCTTTAACTATAAATCATTAATTCTTTCCTAGAAAGAAGAGAACACTCTGGCATGTCACAAAACAGGAACCAGACCCCCTTGCACAACCACCGAGCACTAAGGAACCAGACCCCTTTGTATAACCTCTAAGCATTGAGATAACGTCTGTAGCTGGCACCATCAAGTCTGCACATCGTCAAGAAATGTTACAGACTACTACTTCACTCTCTTTACTGATTAACTACCCTATATCCCTTCAAAACCCCTAGGCCAGGCAGAAACCTTAGAGTTGGCTTTTGGATAAGAATCTGCCTTTTCCCCAGGTGACTGGCCTCCAGAATAAAACTCAGATTCCTTTCCAATCAAAATTCATCTCTTGAGTTTTGGCCATTCAGTGAAGGGCAGCAGGACTTGGATTTCGGTAGCATCAGGTTTAGTCTTCAAGAGCAGAGCCAAGATGAATAAGTAGAGAGAGCTTCAGAACTATATTTAAAACTAAGCTTATAATTGTTTTTTTGCTCCTAAAAATGGCACCTATTTTGATGCTCACAAGCAAAATACAAGCTTTGAGGTCATCATGTATCCCAAACTATTATTGATGGTGTGCTTGTATGAGAAGGAAAACAATTTACCTCTGCCAACCATGTAGGAACCAGAGAGGAAAATACATTGATGACATCCCATTTCAGTAATTAATAAGAATTTTGTGGTCGCACATAGGGACTGTTTCACTTAAAAGTTGTACAATTTGTCTTCCAACATTTCATGTAATAATTATTTAGAATAGTTCAAGAGAGCAAAGTAGGAAATTCAATTTTTTTTTTTTGAAACAAGCATTCATAAAACACTTTCTATCTTCCAAGTGTTGGGAAAATAAGTAAAATTATGCACCATAAGATGGCCTAACGTAACTAACGTAAGCTCTTGTCCCTACCTTAGAAACTTCTTCCTGTCCCGCTTGCGACACATGCCAAATTACTACTAATGCAGAATGCGGAAGTGACAGAGGATAAATTGACCCCCATGCTTGAATTCGGGGCTCAGATCTCTGGAGACTGATCTGCTTTGAGCCTGCCAGTGTAAAATAAAACTCTGATCCATCAAGATCTCCGAGTGCCGCTTGGTTTCTCAGCCAGAGATCCAGCCTCGTTTGTAACCTGAGCTCTGAGATCAGCACCTTTTATTAATGATGTCATTTATGACTCACAATTATGTGAGGTGGCTATTATTACCCCTCACCCCTTTTAATTATCGTTGTCATTAAATTTGTGTATATAATTATTCATTAAATGTTTACTGGTCACCTAATATATACCAAACACTACAAAATGCACAGAGGAAGCACTGAGTTAAATAAAAAATGATCTCTGATTAATAAAATTGAACATACTTTACTACATGATGGTACTCATTTTGGATAAGCCATCATCAAGAGCTTTCTTCAGCTCATCAAGATATTTCCTTTCTCAGGCTGTACACCAACTCTTCCCTCCTCCAGAATGCTCTTCTCCCCAAACTCAGATCTTAACTCAGGTTTCCCCTGACCTAACAATCTAGTTTCAGTTCCTCAAGTTAACCTCTCTTGGAGTCCCTTTTAATGCTACTTTGTTCGATTTAACTCCACGTATAACTACATACTTAAGGGTATGTGTTTAAAGCCTGAGTCCCAAACTTGACCATTGTCTCCTTGAGGGCAAGAACAGTGCCATTTAGGTTCTTATATGCAAAGTTTAAGGGTTTGCATTTTGTTTGAAATGCAAATGGAGCCATCAAAGGTGGCTTAGCAAGGTAGAGAAATGTCCCTGTTTACATCTTAAAAAGACCTTTCCTGGGGCGCCTGGGTGGCTCAGTCGAGCTTCCGACTTCAGCTCAGGTCACGATCTCGCGGTCCGTGAGTTCGAGCCCCGCGTCGGGCTCTGGGCTGATGGCTCGAGCCTGGAGCCTGCTTCGGATTCTGTGTCTCCCTCTCTCTGCCCCTCCCCCGTTCATGCTCTGTCTCTCTCTGTCTCAAAAATAAATAAACGTTAAAAAAAAAAATTAAAAAGACCTTTTCTGACTGCTTTTGATCCTTTTTGAACTTAGCCTGTTTTCTTGTAAACCAAATGTTTAGTTATTTTGATTTTGATTTTTAACATTAAAGGGTCTGATGATGCTCTATATCTGTACACATATATCTCCTTATTACATATACATGTAGCTACACAGAACAGATAATCTTCAATTTACACATCAATTTGAAAGTATGCTTTCTTCTTGCCCTAAATTAAGCACTACCATACTTATCAGCCAAAAAAGGTTGAGTAACTGATGTTAGGAATTCTAGCTATGTTCTACATAAAGTGTTAACTGCTAATAAGAGCAAGCCAGGAAAAGAGTATTAAATGCAATATATCTAGGGCTAACATAATTAAAGGAGGAAAAAATATCAAAGCCATAAAAATACTTTGATGTTGTATGAAATTCAGGCTCTAGCAAATATAATATTGATGGATTATTTGGCTTTTCAAAGTTTTTCATTCACAGTTAAATCCAAACCGAAAAAATCAGAGCATTAAGGTCAGAAAAAAATCAGGAGGCTTGCATTTTTTTTCAATGACCAAAGTATTTTAAAGCATCCTCTAAGTGAGCAGTTCTTTTGTCATTCAGATCCTGCTCACTGAACCGATTTCCTGTTTGGAGACTGAACCAAGGATTAGTTAAATTTGATTTGAAAAATGTCACTAATGAAACATCAGGAAAAGAGAAAAAGGAAATGCTGAAGCATGTGTTGAATAATACTTATGGCTTATATTTATGTATTTGACTCAAATACTTTAAAGTAAATTCAACCCAAGTGAAAAAGAAAATTGCCACTTGATGTGTGACCAAAAATTTACATAACATTTGCAAATATTTGTAAAATTCTAGACTGTTCCTTAAGTTTGTCATCGATAAAAAACGTCTAGCTAATAAAAAATGACAAACCATTTAGCATTAAAATTGTGATAGCTGAGACTTGGAATAAGAAAGGCATTCTTGCATCAAGCTTCAGTTATGTCATGTCCTGTTACCAATTCACATTACAGATTGAACTGAAATTGTATAAATTATCCTCATGCATATGCTAAACTCAAGAACTCCTATATCATAGTTATATTACATTACTTACTGTACTCAGCACCCTTTCTAATAATAACTAATTCATTATCATAAATGCAATATATTAAATCTATTATTTAGAAGAACAAATATCCATAGGTAAAAACTGTGGTTTCTGATATTTTCTGTAGTTTGAGTCAGTAGTAGTGTTGACTAGAAATGGCTTCTAATTGGAAAAAAAAAAGGCATTAACTTTTTTTCTTGCCTTTGATACAATAGTATAAATTGAGACAGACTCTGCCATCTTATAATATCATAAAACACATTAATATTATCAAGAATCAGGAAAAAAGTACTGATATCTTTTTCACATTATATAAACAAAACAGTGAGGATTTTATCTAATTATATTTCTAAATGCCATGAGTACTGTGCAATGTAAAAATTAAAACAAAAAATCCTTGAAAAATAAACATATTACTAATTCCTTGGAGCTGCAGTAAATGTTTAGGCAGGAAGATAGGGATGATACCAATAAAAAATTTGAAATAAACACATTATATTAAATGTATTTACTAGTTAGTGTCACCTTGCATTTTTCAAAGGACCAAAACAAGAAATGATAGAGATTTGATTTGAACATGACTAATGTTTCTTGAAAAGTTATCAAAATATGGGTACTCATTTAATTCTGCCACAAGACAGCAGCGTAAGCATAAATATCCCAATTTTATAGATCAGTAAATTGGAAAGTTAGAAATTAAGTCTGGGCCTAAAAGATTTCAAGGCCATGATCTTTCCTCTCTGCTCTCCACTAGTAATTCTGTTAATATACCTAAATAAAAGACGTGAAATGAGAAGAAGAGAATAGTGAATGTAGAAGAAGAAGAAAATGGATAAAATAATAAGAGAAAATCAAGTTGCAATGTCTGATTTGACCATTACTTGAAGTTTAGCTAAAACTTATGTTTAGAAAGTATTAAAGCACAATGTGTTGGCCAGCCTCCGAGATGAGTCCCAATGATTCCTGTTCCTTAGCTTTCAGGCCTTGGAGTAATTGATTCCTGCATTTAATATACTTGACTTGTGTAACCAAAAGGATATTGCAGAAATGTTAGCACGTGATCTAAAGCTAAATCCTAAGAGACATTGCAGCTTTCACCTTGCTTTTCCTGAATCATTCATTCTGGGAGAAGCCAACTGTCTTGTCATGAGTACTATGGCGAGCTGAGGGTAAAACTCTTGGGAAGACCTCTTGTCTGGTCTTCAGCCAACAGCCATGTGAGTGAGCCATTTTAGAAGTGGATTCTGTAATCAAATATTCAGATTACAGCAGCCTTGGCCAACATCTTGACTATGAAGAGGAGCAGAAATAGTCACCCCAAAATATGCTACTTTGGCCATGAGGATGATTTTGAACTAAAGGCAATCAAAAATCAGGAGATTCAGAAAATCTTTTAACCTCCTGTCAACTGCCTGGTCTATACCAGAAAGAGAGCTATTACTAGAGTTAACTTTTTTAATCTAAGAAACATTTCTGTAAAACAGATGATTTCTAAGCATATCTTCTGCCTTCCCTTGAATGGCCTTCCACCCGTTTTATTCTTAGACCTTTGCCCTGTTCTTTAACTCAGAATGTTATATAAGCTTCAATTACCTGGTTGCCTTTTGAGTCTTCATATCTTTATAGGGCTCCCTTACACAATTTTCTTTGTTTCCTTTTTGTTAATCTGTTTTATATCAATTGAATTATTAGACCAGTCAAAGAACCTAGAAGAGAATGGCAGAAAATTTTTGACCCCTGCAACTACAACCTCCTGAGGCCCTGACTTAGAATTATTTTTGTATTTCCATCTAAGCCATTCCTGAATTTTTGACCCAAGGAAACCATGAGAAAATACACATTTATTGTTTTAGGCCACTAAGTTTATGTTACACAGTAACTGATCAGTAATTAATACATACGAACACAAAATTAACTGGAAGCTAATTTGTTGGGCAAGATTATTCATATCATCATGATATATAAAGTAACACATTGCTGTTATTACATGTGAAGTAAAACATAAAATAAGTATTCTTGGTTTTAAAAAGTACCAGTCTGTATTTTCATAAACCTTTAAGATAGTAAACAAATAAGGGTTGGAGAAACAGTCTACTTTAAGTGATAATGCTTATTGAGAAAGAGCTTTGAATCTACATATAGACAAGACTAAAGCAAGGGTTCTAAAGCAAGTTTAATTTCTACCTGTGTGACCTTGGTTAAGTTTCTAAATTTATTTGGCTTCATTTTCCTCATAGACAAAATATTAATAATAATTTAATCTACATCAAAAGATTATTGTGAAGATTAAGTGAAATAATGCATGTAATTACTTATGGCATATACCAAGTGTTTAATAAGTATCAGCCATAATACTATAATAATAATAATTATTATTAAAGGAATAATAATATTTAATACTAATTTAATAATAATAATAATAATAATAACAATTATTATTATTATTATTATGCCAAGGAATTCCTTGGCAAGGAATCATGCCAAGCGTTAGAACATTAGATCAAAAGACTTCCTAGTTATCAATGACAGAATCCCATGATACTATGAAATATCTATATATTTTTTGTAAGTATTTTCTTAATATCTCAATTTTTATTCATGAAATTCATGATGGTTCTTTTTAAGAGGGTGAGGAGACTAGGAAATACAAGTAAAGGACCACTAAGAAAGAATAAACTTAGGAACATCAAAGAGAAATGACATATAACTACAATTCGTATTTGACACATGTATTTATTGAATCACTGTGATTATTTGGTCTATTAAAATACAGGGAGTGTCAGCTACACCAGCAGTTAAACATTTTGGTGTCATGACTCCTTTGCAGTCTTATAAAATTACTGAAGACCACAAAGAGCTTTTGTTTATGAGGTTATGGCTGCTAATAGTTATAGTATTAAATATTATAATTGAGATATTTGAAAATACTAATTCATTGAAAAGAACAACTATAATCTTATTGTTATTATAAATATTATATTTTATGAAACCTTAAAAAATATTTTCCAAAACAAAAATATTGAATGAGAAAAGTAGCTCTGTTTTATGTTTTATAAACATCTTTAATTTCTGGGTAATAGAAAACATCTATATTTTCAAATGTGTTCCTTCATTCAACCTATTGCAATGTCATATGTCACAGCCTCTGGAAAACCCCATGGTGCACTCGTGAGAGAATGATGGTGAAAAAGGCAAATAATACACTATTATTAGGAAAATAGTCCTGGATTAATGGATCCATGGACTCTGCAGATCATACTTTGAGAACTACCAAACCACATCATTTTGGGATTTAAGGAATTAAGAGTCCTAATGGCTCTTCCTCAACAGTCTTATGCTTATAAGGCACTAGAGTGGTCTTGAAGGCTATATATTTCCCAAGTGAGCACTGGCTATGTTTCTATAGGAAATAAAATACAGATTACTTCATCAATAAGTTCATCTTAATTATGAACATCCATCAAAAAATAATAGTAATAGTCACTAACATTATTGAATAATATGCTCCAGGTATCATGCTAAGTCCTTTGAACCATTCACCTCATCTAATCTTTATACCAGTCTATTGGTCTCAATTTTACAGATTAAGAAACTGAGGCTTATAAGTAACTGGCTAGAAATTACACCAATAATAGGTGCCAGAGAAATGGCACTAGACTTTGGTCTGGCTGACTTCAGTATTCCTTAAGCAGTTGCCTCCTATAGTATACTCTCTAGGGAATAAAAGAAGTGTACAGTCCTCATCTTGGGCTGTTTTTGGCTTACTATAGGAATTATGATTAATACCCCCAAAATAATAGCGAAGTGGTTTAAGTGATATACCTGAGTAGAATACATGGTTTTAAACAAATGCTTTAGCATTTCTGAGAATAGATAGTTCAGTGGGCACTGAGCAGAAGCAGCGATGGGCATTTTCGAGGAGAAGCTCCAACCTGAGTTGATCTTCGTGAGAAGAAAAGCCGGCAAAAGCAGTTAAAAAGTAGCCAGCCAGAATTCCGAGGCCATACTCCCCTTGCATGCTTTTGGCTTCTATAATCTTGCTTGCCTCTTGATCAACCACTGCCCAGTAGCACAACTGATAAGTGCCCCCCTCTTTTTTTTTCCTTGAGACCATGCAATCCTGCCCACCTGTGCAACCGATAGAAAGTTTCCAAGTACCCGGAATCTGGCCAGACATAAACATAGGCCAGCACCAAGGCTCAGGGCTCAGATGTTGGAGATGACTCCAACGGGCCAGCACCAGTGCAGAATAAACAGTCTTTTCTGATTCTCTGAGTGTATGTAGCTTGTCTCTTCCTGTGTGCCCCGGATTTGCTGTAACATTTATGGCACAGAATACTTACAGATAATAAGAGGAAGACAGACTAGAAAAAAGGAAATGAAGGGGAAAATCCAGGGACATTAGGAAAATGCATAGCATGAGGGATACATTGAGGAAATCCACTTGATGGAAACACAAGTTTGATGTAGTGAGTAAAGGAGGATAAATTCAAATAAGCAGGGAGACCACACAGTCCTTTGCTGTTCCTGGTAGGGTGTGGGAGCACCCATTTCCATGTCAGCTGAGGCAGCCCTGCCACAGTAGAGGCTTTTCACCTAGAGAGGGGGCAGGGACTATGATGTGATAAAGCTGTGTGACCCTAACTTTTAATATACAACATGCTGGCATCTTTTTCTCAGTCCATAAACTTTATTTCTGTCAGGGGCAGAGTCTATGACTACAGTTAACTAACTGGCATCCAACATTCTCTCATGCTCTAAAGAGTGCTATTTCTCAATCCTGAATGCCTTAAATAGGATTAAGTATAACTTAATATCTTTGGTGACAATATAAAAATATGTCTGTGTGTATAGGTGGTATAAGGTAGAGCAGGAAGGATGTCAGGCTATACACTTACAATTTAACACTGAATCTAGTCATTGTATTGACTCTAGTTAAAGTTTTATGTTCTTCAGGATATGCACACTTCATGCAAACTGCACACTCCATGATCAGAGAGACTGGACAGACATTAGTATGTGGTAATTGGTCTATTTCAACATTTTTTTTTAAAGTAGGTTCCATGCCCAGCATGGAGCCCAACTGGGGGCTTGAACTCACCACCTGAGATCAAAACCTGAGCTGAGATCAAGGGTTGAATGCTTAACAGACTGAGTCACCCAGGAGCCCCTCAACATTATAACCGATTAACATAGAAAGGATAAGGTTGGGCTCTATCTCTATTCCTAAAGTTTACTTCCATGTGGAAGAGTATCCATTAGCTTAGCATTATTTCCTTGAGAAGAAAGTGACTTATTTATCAGGTTGGGAAACTGGAAACAGAAACCATATGTGTGCAAACATGTCCTTTTCTCTTGTTTCTTGGAAGTGAACCACTCATAGATGACATGGTTCTATTGTAGGTGAGTCTATTTAATTTTCATGCTCAGTTTTAAGAAGCCCCTTATCTACAGTTGTGAGCCACATTCTCTCATGTTACCTTTATCAGTAATGAATGTGATATTTTGGCTTCCCTTTTGCCTTACTGTATTCTCTTATTACCCAGTTGCTTCAGATTGCAAGCAGAGAATATGGTTATTATTTATTGAGCCTCCAAAGACTGAAAAAATATTGATAATTTTTTTAAAGATGAAAACATCCTGAGAATAAAGTAACAGCAATTTCCACAATAATCAAGTGCAGTTGGCTCTAGGATATTTGACTTAATCAAACAGATTGTTTGGCACAGTGTCAGAAATGTGTTTTTTCAATCTAAAAAGAAATTGAGATTTCAGGTAACATTACTATGAAAACGGTTGATAAAGCAACTCCTAAGTCCTAATAACTAAACCTTTTTAATTATTTCAAGTTTCTTATGAAATTCAAGAGGTTTCTTGAATTTCTTAAATCTCTTGAGTCAGGACCCTCTAAAAAATAAGTAGATTTGCCTACAATTTTCCAAGATATGTAAGAATTGCTGAAAGATACGCAGGTAACATAGAAGGGAAGTTTTTTTTTTTATTATTATTTTTTTAAGAAAGCCTGGTAATAGAATCATGTATTGTTTTCTTGAGAAATTATAGAAAATTATTTCTCACATAACTATTCCAAGTATTGATGCTTAAGAAGTCTCAAATTCAGGGCACCTGGGTGGCTCAGTTGGTTAAACATCCGACTTCAGCTTAGGTCATGATCTCATGGTTCCTGAGTTTGAGCCCCGCATCAGGCTCTGTGCTGACAACTCAGAGCCAGGAGCCTGCTTTGGATTCTGTGTCTCCCTCTCTCTCTGCCCCTTCGCTGCTCACACCCTATCTCTCTCTGTCTCTCAAAAATAAATAAAAATTTAAAAAAAGGAAGTCTCAAATTATTTTAAAGTATTGGTATTATTTATGAGAGGTCAATTTAAAAGTATCTAAGAAGAGAGGTTAAATTACTGACCATTTTTTACCCTGGAGATTAAGAGCAAATCTCTCTACTCCAGAACATGTACAATCACTATCTATGTATTATGTTAAGAATTACAATCACAGACAATTCACTTGTGAAAGTAATTTATGAAGACAGGTTCAGCTATTATCAGGCCAGATTTTACCAGGTGATTTGTTCCATTATTATAAACTAAGTCCTCTTACGTTATTAGAATCTCCCTTAATGCATGGGTGCAGTGACAGTATTAATGGTGATAAAGGAACTCTTGTCTGTCCAAAGAAATATTTAATTTTTGAATTGTGAGTTTTGAAAACATCACAATGGTGCTACAATGGGAAAATTGGGCTAGAAGTTCAGTATTCTCTTTATCATCCTGGATAATGACAACAGGACTACCAATGAACTTTTAGTGCTGGCTTTTTCTTATTAAAAACAAGCACTTCTTTTCTCTGTCAACAGGTAATGAATTGTTTTTTTTCCCCCATGCATTAAACTCATAGCAATATCTTGTCAAAATGTAATCAGTGAAAAATAAATAACAAGTTCTCCATTAATTAAAGATATGCTGGTAATAATAATTGACAATTAAGAAGTTTTAAAATTGTGTTCAGGGAAGAAGACTTTTCTTTGCCCCATGGTCCTTAGGGGGAGGGTCTGAGTATGCAAAGGAGAGAAAAAACATCAGTGGGAGGGTGAAAAGGGATGTTTGGGGAAAAAGAAGGTTGTTCCATTATTTAGATAAATTCCTTCAGTAAAGGGGAGTCTCTGTTAATAGCTCTCTTCCTGGAACAGAGTCTCCTTTCCAAAGTAAATTTAGGCAGTTATAAGGGAGGCAGAGAGCTTTTCCTGTATCTGCTGGATTTTGATTACTTTTAACTTGAAATAATCTTATGCCAAAATGGCACATTTTGGGACATCTCATCCTGCACCCCTTCTATGATTAGTCATTGATTTTTCCAAAACATTTTTCAAAGTCTAAGATACAAATATAAATGGAAATGTTTTAATAAACTTTATATTAATATTCTTTCTTTTTTGATTTTTATGGATGTAGCAGATAAATTCTGCACCTCACTTTTTAGGATTCATCTTTGTTATGAATTAATGGGATAGAAAGCCACAATTCTAGAACACTTAAATGTGATTATTAAAAAATTAATATCAAATATTGGTTAACTAAAAAACTTTCAAAAACAGTAATCTGCTTAAGTCTTTAACTTTTATGGTTAGTTGAGTAAATTGCATAATTTTAGATTGTCAATACATTAAGTTTATTCTTTTATGGAAATTGCGTGTAGCATATAAAGGACTGAATTCAGAAAACTGCATATACTACTTGCTGTTAGTCTAAGGAGAAAAAGCACCTTTTGTATTTTAAGTTTATAACATTTTGAAGAACTAGAAAGATGTTTACACAGGTAGAAAGTGATGAAAATGTTACAACATATAACAAATAAGCTAATTGTATGATTGATGTATTTATTAAAACATACCATAACAAAATGGTTTTAAAATTTTATCCAGAATCTAGCAATTCATGGGAATTTTCATAATAATTGTGAATATGCTCTCTTCTTTGAATTAAAACAAATCACATTCTCACTCTTTATAAACATGATGGATTCATTTCCCATATTACTAAGATTAAAAACAAGCTTTTCCTTATTTTCATTACATGAAGATATTTTATCATCAAGTTTCACCTATTAACACATAGACACAAAAGGAAATGGAAAATTAACAGCCCCCATCTTTGACCCTTCCCCCTTTAACCAGTTGCACATTTCAGAGGAGACTAAATCTGGTCTGTGGCCTGTTTTTCTATGGCCTCTGAACTAAAAATAATTATTTCATTTTTAGAGGGCTGTGTGGTAGACTGAATAATTTCTTCTTCTCAAAAGCTACCCATAACCTATTCCCCAGAACCTGGGGATATGCATACATTATTTTACATGACAAAAAAGATTTTGTGGATGTGATTATGTTCAGGACCCTAAAATGAAGAAATTATCTTGTATTATCTGGTTGGGTCCAATCTAATCCCATAGGTTCTTAAAACTGAAAAACCTTTCCTGTTTATGGTCAAAGGGAGATGAGAGGACAAAAGCAGGGTCAAAGAGATGCGACAGGGCTGTCTTTAAGGGAGGGCACCATGAGCCAAGGAATGTGGGCAACCACCAGAATCTGGAAAAGGTGTGCCAATAGTTTCTTCCCTAGAACCTCTAGAAAAGAATGCAGTCCTGTCAACAACTTGACTTGTCCAGTGAGACCCATGGCAATTTCTAATCTTTAGAACTCTAAGATACTACATTTGAGTTTTATTAAGTCATATTTTTTTTGCAATGATTTGGTATAGCAGCAATAAAAAATTAATACAGGTTGTTACAAAACAAAGGAGAATAGGTGATAAAAATACATGTAACCTATAAAGTCTAAAATACATATTATCTGGGCCTTTAAAACTTCTGGCTTAGACACTAAAGTTTCTTAGCCTGGACTTTTCAGACATAGGACCTCCATATAACTTTTTGTCTTGCATATTTTGCAGGTATCATTTGAAATAACACACCCTAAGTTGAAACGAGCCCAACATGGTAGTATGTGAATATTAGATCCATGTGGTGTATTAGGACAATGTTTCTATCTATCTATCTATCTATCTATCTATCTATCTATCTATCATCTATCTATCCACTGACAGCCTGGAATTTATTGCAGAACAACACCAGTACACTTGATGCTTTCAAAGTAGCAATTGTTCTAGCTCTACTCCATCAGACATTGTTGAGTAAGCATCATTAATTATAATGAAGGAACATTGGATTAACAAATCTAGTAGGAATATCACATGTCTTAATATAGTTGAAACTGGGCTGATAAGCCTGTTGTTTGGATGTGTTTTTTGGGAATAAACCACGCTAGAAAAATGTGCAACAGTTAACCAACCTAACCATTCTGTGATGTCCAGAAGAATGATTGTACTTGTACAGTTGGGAATTAAAACACATAAGAAATCACCATAAAAACAGGCTAGAAGTTCTGAATCTGGGTAAGACACAGAGGCTTATCTACCCTGAATCTCCCACTGAATGCAGCTACAAAACCTAGACACAATGCATGGAACAGCTTTTTGAAAACTCTGAATAGTAAATAGTAGCAGTCCCTGATGGTTTCATTGGCAAATTCTCTCAAACATTAAAAAAAAAACCATAAAAAATTAATGTCAATTTATTCAATCTATTCCAGAAAATATGAGGAAGGAATATTTTTCATCTCACTTTATGACACCAGCATTAACATTATAGCAACAGCAGACACAAGCAGTTCCAAAAACCAGTCTAAATATCCCTAGCTAACATAGATGCAAAAATCCTCAATATGAGTTAGAATCAGTAATACATAAAAAGCATAATGCCACAACCAAGTGAAGTTTATTCTGAGAATGCAAGGCTGGTTTAATATTTGAAAATCAATCTGTGTAATTTCCATATTAAAAGTCTAATATTTGATATAATTAATGCACTTAAAAGCAATTAGTAAAACTCAATATCAATTTGTGATTAAAACTTTCAGCAAACTAGGAATTGTAGGTAATTTCCTCAACTAATGAAGGGTATCTACATAATATCTACAGCTAACATCATACTTAATGGTGAAAGACTGAATGTTTTCCTTCAAAGGTTTGATACAAAGCAATGATGTATGCTATCACCACTTATATTCTACAGCATACTGAAAGGCTTGGTTGATGCAATAAGACAAAAAAAATGAAAAAAAAGTATACAGATGAGGGAGGAAAAAATATGATTTTCCTTATTCTTGGAGAACATGATTGTCTTCATAAAAAATATTAAGGTATCTACAAAAAAAAGCCAGTAACAAAAAAAGTTCAGTTATGTTATATATAACAGGTATATAGTAGAAAGATACTACCATAATACCGATTTTCTGGTATTTACGCATTTTGTAACCTTTTGCTTTTGAATATGAACGGTAAGTGTGACTTGCTTCTAACCAATTAAATATGCCAAAGATGTGATATCACTTCTGTGACTATTATAATATACAAAACTCTCTTGCTAAAAGACTGTCTCTAGGGTTTCCATGTCTTTGCCTTTGAAGAAGCAAGCTGTTATGAGTCTTAAAACCGTAAGTCTTACAACCACTTACAACCATGAGTCTTACAAAAGAAATAAATGTTGCCAAATATCTGAAGGATCTTAGAAGCCCATCCTTTTCCAGTAGATCCCTGAGGAGGAGCTAAGCCATTTCCAGACTCTTGACTCACAGAAATAATACATGTGTGTAGTTTTAAGTTGCCAAGTTTTTTTAATTTGGTACAGCAGCATATAAAACTAACAGAAATCTTGAAAAGAAAAGAAAACTAACACAAAGGTTAACATACATATATTTCTATTTCTCTATACTAGTAAACTAGTATTATTTCACTAATTAGTTACTAGTATTTGTAATACTAACAATAAATAACTGGAAATCAAATTTAAAAAAAATTACAAAAGCTCCAAAAATGCAATATGTAGGCATAAATCTAACAAAATATGTGTAGGATATGTATAGGATCTAAATGCTAATGGAAGAAATCAAATAAGACTCAAAATAAGTCAAGAGACATACTGTGTTCATAGATTGGAAGACACAAAATAGTAAATACCAATTTTCACCAAATTGTTCTACAGATTTAATAAAATTTTAATTGAAACACTTGTAGTGTTTTTTTTAATGTTTTTATTTATTTTTGAGAGACAGAGACACAGCGTGAGTGGGGAAGGGTCAGAGAGAGAGGGAGACAGAACTGGAAACAGGTTCCAGGCTCTGAGCTGTCAGCCCAGAGTCTAACGAGGGGCTCAAACTCAGAAGCCACGAGATCATGACCTGAGACTAAGTCGGATGCTTAACCAAATGAGCCCCACTTGTAGTGTTTTTGTAGATACAGATAAGGTGATTCTAAAATTTATATGGAATACAAAGGAATTAATATAGCTATTTTTTTTTGTAAAGGAAGAATACATTTGATAGAGTCATACTACCTGATTTTCAGAGTAATAATTAAGGAATAGCAATAAAAATAGTCATATGGGTGAAAAGATAGATATATAGATCATTTGAACCTAATAGAGATTGTAAAACTAGACTCGCAAATATAGTCAATTGATTTTTGGCAAAAGTACAAAGGCAATTAAATGGAGTGAGGGTAATCCTTTCAACAAATGGTGTTGAAACAATTAGACATCTCTATGCAGAGAAATGGGCCTTAACCTAAACTTTATACCATATACAACTTAACTCTAACTGGAACACAGGTATAAATGTAAAACTATAAAACTTTTAGAAGAAAACATAAAAGAAAGTCTACATGACTTTTGGTTGAGCAAATATTCTTAGATATGACACCAAAAATATAATCCATAAAGAAAAATTTTTGAAAATTGTTTAATATCAAAAT
This sequence comes from Prionailurus bengalensis, assembly GCF_016509475.1. Classification (NCBI taxonomy): domain Eukaryota; kingdom Metazoa; phylum Chordata; class Mammalia; order Carnivora; family Felidae; genus Prionailurus; species Prionailurus bengalensis. The sequence goes on from NC_057348.1 coordinate 82,545,470, forward strand.
TAAAAAAATTCTCCATGAAAGATGTTAAGATAACACAAAGAAAAGCTATAGACTGGGATAAATTATTTGCAAATCATACATTTGACAAAAAACTGATATCCAGAATATATTTTTAAAATCCCCAAATTCTAAAGTAATAAAATAGGTAACCCAATTTAAAAATAGGAAAAAGACTTGGAAAGACACTCTATAAAAGAAGATACAGAAAAGGCAAATAAACACATAACAATAAGTTTTTCTTGGGGGATAGAGGCAAGATGGCGGCTTAGGAGGACGCTGGGCTCACTGCTCGTCCTGCTGATCACTTAGATTCCATCTACACCTGCCTAAATAACCCAGAAAACCGCCAGAGGATTAGCAGAACGGAGTCGCCGGAGCCAAACGCAGACGAGAGGCCCACGGAAGAGGGTAGGAAGGGCGGCGAGGCGGTGCGCGCTCCACGGACTGGCGGGAGGGAGCCGGGGCGGAGGGGCGGCTCGCCGGCCAAGCAGAGCCCCCGAGTCGGGCTTGCAAGAGCGGAGGGGCCGGGCGGACTGTGTTCCGACAGCAAGCGCGACTTAGCGTCTGGGAGGTCATAAGTTAACAGCTCTGCTCGGAAAGCGGGAAGGCTGGAGGACAAAGGGAGGGAGAGCTGCTGAGCCCCCTGACAACAGAGCTCAGTTTGGTGGGGAACAAAGGCGCTCGCCAGCGCCATCTCCCCCGCCCATCCCCCAGCCAAAATCCCAAAGAGAACCAGTTCCTGCCAGGGAACTTGCTCCCTCCGCGCAAACACCCAACTCTGCGCTTCTGCGGAGCCAAACCTCGGCAGCGGATCTGACTCCCTCCTGCTGCCACAGGGCCCCTCCTGAAGTGGATCACCTAAGGAGAAGCGATCTAAGCCTGCCCCTCCTGCCCCCGTGCACCTTGCCTACCCACCCCAGCTAATACGCCAGATCCCCAGCATCACAAGCCTGGCAGGGTGCAAGTAGCCCAGAGGAGCCACACCACCCCACAGTGAATCCCGCCCCTAGGAGAGGGGAAGAGAAGGCACACACCAGTCTGACTGTGGCCCCAGCGGTGGGCTGGGGGCAGACATCAGGTCTGACTGCGGCCCCGCCCACCAACTCCAGTTATACACCACAGCACAGGGGAAGTGCCCTGCAGGTCCTCACCACGCCAGGGACTATCCAAAATGACCAAGCAGAAGAATTCCCCTCAGAAGAATCTCCAGGAAATAACAACAGCTAATGAGCTGATCAAAAAGGATTTAAATAATATAACAGAAAGTGAATTTAGAATAATAGTCATAAAATTAATCGCTGGGCTTGAAAACAGTATACAGGACAGCAGAGAATCTCTTGCTACAGAGATCAAGGGACTAAGGAACAGTCACGAGGAGCTGAAAAACGCTTTAAACGAAATGCATAACAAAATGGAAACCACCACAGCTCGGCTTGAAGAGGCAGAGGAGAGAATAGGTGAACTAGAAGATAAAGTTATGGAAAAAGAGGAAGCTGAGAAAAAGAGAGATAAAAAAATCCAGGAGTATGAGGGGAAAATTAGAGAACTAAGTGATACACTAAAAAGAAATAATATACGCATAATTGGTATCCCAGAGGAGGAAGAGAGAGGGAAAGGTGCTGAAGGGGTACTTGAAGAAATCATAGCTGAGAACTTCCCTGAACTGGGGAAGGAAAAAGGCATTGAAATCCAAGAGGCACAGAGAACTCCCTTCAGACGTAACTTGAATCGATCTTCTGCACGACATATCATAGTGAAACTGGCAAAATACAAGGATAAAGAGAAAATTCTGAAAGCAGCAAGGGGTAAACGTGCCCTCACATATAAAGGGAGACCTATAAGACTCGTGACTGATCTCTCTTTTGAAACTTGGCAGGCCAGAAAGAATTGGCACGAGATTTTCAGGGTGCTAGACAGAAAAAATATGCAGCCAAGAATCCTTTATCCAGCAAGTCTGTCATTTAGAATAGAAGGAGAGATAAAGGTCTTCCCAAACAAACAAAAACTGAAGGAATTTGTCACCACTAAACCAGCCCTACAAGAGATCCTAAGGGGGACCCTGTGAGACAAAGTCCCAGAGACATCACTACAAGCATAAAACATACAGACATCACAATGACTCTAAACCCGTATCTTTCTATAATAACACTGAATGTAAATGGATTAAATGCGCCAACCAAAAGACATAGGGTATCAGAATGGATAAAAAAACAAGACCCATCTATTTGCTGTCTACAAGAGACTCATTTTAGACCTGAGGACACCTTTAGATTGAGAGTGAGGGGATGGAGAACTATTTATCATGCGACTGGAAGCCAAAAGAAAGCTGGAGTAGCCATACTTATATCAGACAAACTAGACTTTAAATTAAAGGCTGTAACAAGAGATGAAGAAGGACATTATATAATAGTTACAGGGTCTATCCATCAGGAAGAGCTAACAATTATAAATGTCTATGCGCCGAATACCGGAGCCCCCAAATATATAAAACAATTACTCATAAACATAAGCAACCTTATTGAGAAGAATGTGGTAATTGCAGGGGACTTTAACACCCCACTTACAGAAATGGATAGATCATCTAGACACACGGTCAATAAAGAAACAAGGGCCCTGAATGAGACATTGGATCAGATGGACTTGACAGATATATTTAGAACTCTGCATCCCAAAGCAACAGAATATACTTTCTTCTCGAGTGCACATGGAACATTCTCCAAGATAGATCATATACTGGGTCACAAAACAGCCCTTCATAAGTTTACAAGAATTGAAATTATACCATGCTTACTTTCAGACCACAATGCTATGAAGCTTGAAATCAACCACAGAAAAAAGTCTGGAAAACCTCCAAAAGCATGGAGGTTAAAGAACACCCTACTAACGAATGAGTGGGTCAACCAGGCAATTAGAGAAGAAATTAAAAAATATATGGAAACAAACGAAAATGAAAATACAACAATCCAAACGCTTTGGGACGCAGCGAAGGCAGTCCTGAGAGGAAAATACATTGCAATCCAGGCCTATCTCAAGAAACAAGAAAAATCCCAAATACAAAATCTAACAGCACACCTAAAGGAACTAGAAGCAGAACAGCAAAGGCAGCCTAAACCCAGCAGAAGAAGAGAAATAATAAAGATCAGAGCAGAAATAAACAATATAGAAACTAAAAAAACTGTAGAGCAGATCAACGAAACCAAGAGTTGGTTTTTTGAAAAAATAAACAAAATTGACAAACCTCTAGCCAGGCTTCTCAAAAAGAAAAGGGAGATGACCCAAATAGATAAAATCATGAATGAAAATGGAATTATTACAACCAATCCCTCAGAGATACAAACAATTATCAGGGAATACTATGAAAACTTATATGCCAACAAATTGGACAACCTGGAAGAAATGGACGAATTCCTGAACACCCACACGCTTCCAAAACTCAATCAGGAGGAAATAGAAAGCTTGAACAGACCCATAACCAGCGAAGAAATTGAATCGGTTATCAAAAATCTCCCAACAAATAAGAGTCCAGGACCAGATGGCTTCCCAGGGGAGTTCTACCAGACGTTTAAAGCAGAGATAATACCTATCCTTCTCAAGCTATTCCAAGAAATAGAAAGGGAAGGAAAACTTCCAGACTCATTCTATGAAGCCAGTATTACTTTGATTCCTAAACCAGACAGAGACCCAGTAAAAAAAGAGAACTACAGGCCAATATCCCTGATGAATATGGATGCAAAAATTCTCAATAAGATACTAGCAAATCGAATTCAACGGCATATAAAAAGAATTATTCACCATGATCAAGTGGGATTCATTCCTGGGATGCAGGGCTGGTTCAACATTCGCAAATCAATCAACGTGATACATCACATTAACAAAAAAAGAGAGAAGAACCATATGATCCTGTCAATCGATGCAGAAAAGGCCTTCGACAAAATCCAGCACCCTTTCTTAATAAAAACCCTTGAGAAAGTCGGGATAGAAGGAACATACTTAAAGATCATAAAAGCCATTTATGAAAAGCCCACAGCTAACATCATCCTCAACGGGGAAAAACTGAAAGCTTTTTCCCTGAGATCAGGAACACGACAAGGATGCCCACTCTCACCGCTGCTGTTTAACATAGTGCTGGAAGTTCTAGCATCAGCAATCAGACAACAAAAGGAAATCAAAGGCATCAAAATTGGCAAAGATGAAGTCAAGCTTTCGCTTTTTGCAGATGACATGATATTATACATGGAAAATCCGATAGACTCCACCAAAAGTCTGCTAGAACTGATACAGGAATTCAGCAAAGTTGCAGGATACAAAATCAATGTACAGAAATCAGTTGCATTCTTATACACTAACAATGAAGCAACAGAAAGACAAATAAAGAAACTGATCCCATTCACAATTGCACCAAGAAGCATAAAATACCTAGGAATAAATCTAACCAAAGATGTAAAGGATCTGTATGCTGAAAACTATAGAAAGCTTCTGAAGGAAATTGAAGAAGATTTAAAGAAATGGAAAGACATTCCCTGCTCATGGATTGGAAAAATAAATATTGTCAAAATGTCAATACTACCCAAAGCTATCTACACATTCAATGCAATCCCAATCAAAATTGCACCAGCATTCTTCTCGAAACTAGAACAAGCAATCCTAAAATTCATATGGAACCACAAAAGGCCCCGAATAGCCAAAGGAATTTTGAAGAAGAAGACCAAAGCAGGAGGCATCACAATCCCAGACTTTAGCCTCTACTACAAAGCTGTCATCATCAAGACAGCATGGTATTGGCACCAAAACAGACACATAGACCAATGGAATAGAATAGAAACCCCAGAACTAGACCCACAAACGTATGGCCAACTCATCTTTGACAAAGCAGGAAAGAACATCCAATGGAAAAAAGACAGCCTCTTTAACAAATGGTGCTGGGAGAACTGGACAGCAACATGCAGAAGGTTGAAACTAGACCACTTTCTCACACCATTCACAAAAATAAACTCAAAATGGATAAAGGACCTAAATGTGAGACAGGAAACCATCAAAACCTTAGAGGAGAAAGCAGGAAAAGACCTCTCTGACCTCAGCCGTAGCAATCTCTTACTCGACACATCCCCAAAGGCAAGGGAATTAAAAGCAAAAGTGAATTACTGGGACCTTATGAAGATAAAAAGCTTCTGCACAGCAAAGGAAACAACCAACAAAACTAAAAGGCAACCAACGGAATGGGAAAAGATATTCGCAAATGACATATCGGACAAAGGGCTAGTATCCAAAATCTATAAAGAGCTCACCAAACTCCACACCCGAAAAACAAATAACCCAGTGAAGAAATGGGCAGAAAACATGAATAGACACTTCTCTAAAGAAGACATCCGGATGGCCAACAGGCACATGAAAAGATGTTCAGCGTCGCTCCTTATCAGGGAAATACAAATCAAAACCACACTCAGGTATCACCTCACGCCAGTCAGAGTGGCCAAAATGAACAAATCAGGAGACTATAGATGCTGGAGAGGATGTGGAGAAACGGGAACCCTCTTGCACTGTTGGTGGGAATGCAAATTGGTGCAGCCGCTCTGGAAAGCAGTGTGGAGGTTCCTCAGAAAATTAAAAATAGACCTACCCTATGACCCAGCAATAGCACTGCTAGGAATTTATCCAAGGGATACAGGAGTACTGATGCATAGGGCCACTTGTACCCCAATGTTCATAGCAGCACTCTCAACAATAGCCAAATTATGGAAAGAGCCTAAATGTCCATCAACTGATGAATGGATAAAGAAATTGTGGTTTATATACACAATGGAATATTACGTGTCAATGAGAAAAAATGAAATATGGCCTTTTGTAGCAACGTGGATGGAACTGGAGAGTGTGATGCTAAGTGAAATAAGCCATACAGAGAAAGACAGATACCATATGGTTTCACTCTTATGTGGATCCTGAGAAACTTAACGGAACCCATGGGGGAGGGGAAGGAAAAAAAAATAGGTTAGAATGGGAGAGAGCCAAAGCATAAGAGACTGTTAAAAACTGAGAACAAACTGAGGGTTGATGGGGGTTGGGAGGGAGGAGAGGGTGGGTGATGGGTATTGAGGAGGGCACCTTTTGGGATGAGCACTGGGTGTTGTATGGAAACCAATTTGTCAATAAATTTCATAAAAAAAATAAATAAACACATAACAATATGCTTAATATCATCAGCCATTAGGGAAATTTAAATTAAAACCATGATGCGATTCTATTACATACCTATCAGAATGGCTGTGTTGGTGAGGATGTAGGGCAAATGGACTTCTTATACACTGGTGAGAATGTGAAACAGTAAAACTATTTTTGAGGAAAGTTTGACAATTTTTTGTAAAGTCAAATATTTATCATATCTCTCACTTTAGAAAGATTACAACTATGCTCACACAAAAATCTGTACACAAATCCTGACAACCCAAATTGGAAGCAACTTCATTGTCTTTCAATAGATAAATAGATTAAAAAAAAAAAAAAAAACAAACCTGGGATACATTATACAATGAGATACTCAGCAGTAAACAAAAAGAAAAACCACAAAGACACAAACTATTGATCTACATAACAATTTGTATGAAGCTCAAAGGCATTACATTAAGTGAAAGAAGTCAGTCTCTAAAAGTTACATATTGTGTGATTCAATTTATACGACATTCTCAAAAGAAAGGAAGTGAAGTAATGACAAACAGATCAGTGGTTGTCAGAGGTTAAGGATGGAAGGAGCTTATGACCACAAAGTGATAGCACAAGGGAGTTTGGGAGCATGTTTCACATTCTGTTGATGGTAGTGATTGTATGAATCTACACATGTGATAAAGTTCAAAATGTACACTGAAAAATACATGCTTACATGTTAATAAAAAAATAAATTTAAAAACCATAGACTAAAAGCAAAGTGGAAAGCTGTTCAGAGAAGACAGGAGGGGGAAGTACTTGCCCTAGTAAAGCATACCACAAAGCTACATGACTTATGTTCTTTACAAAACCCTGTAACCCATCTTCTCATTTCAACTTTGGCATCAGAAACACCATTAAATTATGTATAGCAATTTTCGCCTCTGACAAAAATCAAGACTGTATATGCTCATATGCCCATCCTAGGGGAAAAATAATAAAGTAAGTAAGGCTCAAATAATACAAAGACTAGATAAGCCTCTAGAATTAGTATCGATTGAGAATGACTGGAAATAGGAAATATAATGTGTTTTACCTGTCATATTGGAGGGTGTTGGTTGTATAACTTCTGATTCATCAACGTGTATAAGCTACGTGCTTCTTGGATATACCACTCTATGTTAAGGTTGTAAGTACTTTAAACCATCTAATAGCAGTATTTTCTTTTGTTGAGATTCAACTTTCTTTTAGAAGACAGAGTTGACACTCATATTTACCACTAGCTAACTGGATAATTTAGGATAAGCCTTCTGAGCTTCAATTGTTTATTTTTTTTTAATCAATAGAACAAAAATAATGATATCTAACTTGCTACCTTAGAGAGCAGATTTAAAGTTTAAGTAAATTTACCTAAATTACTCAAAAAAATTTCAAAAATATTACTATGCTATTTTTGATAAAAAATGAGATACAGTCTGGGGTGTGTGTGTGTGTGAAATTTAAGGATATTGTACTTCTATCCAAATCCCCCGAATAGCACTTGAATAGTAATCGTCCTTCTCCTGAAATTTTTCCATTTACTTTTCTATAATTACTGAACATACTGTCATTAGCTGTTTGCTCATAAATTGAAGACTTCAAAAGGCAGTTTTCTTCTAATCATCAGATACTCAGTCTCCTGCATTTCCAAAATAAACAGCTTGGAAGGGAGCCTGACTATTAGCAGTTACTTGATAGTCAATAATTTTGCACTTTAAGTTGCTCATCTACATATATGTCATGCCGAGATAACTTTTTTAAATAACTGCATTTTCATTTCACAATTTTTTTAAATTAAAGTTTATTTATTTTGAGAGAGAGCATGCACATGTGCACGTGCACAAGCAGGGGAAGGGCAGAGAGAGGGAAAAAGAGAATCCTACACAGGCCTGCACTCTCAGTGCAGAGCCCAAAGGTGGGGCTTGAACTCACCAACCGTGAGATCATGACCTAAACCTAAAGCAAGAGTCAGAGGCTTCACTGACTGAGCCATCCAGGTTTCCCAATGCAGACATAATTGTAATGCAGTAACGTATATAGTCAAATGGGCCACTGAAAAATAATCGTTAAATGAGAATCTTTTTATCCTTTTCTTAAGAAGGTGTGTCTTATGATATGGCAAATAAACTAGCTTGTAGAATGACTTTACCAAGCAGAAACATAGAACTGAGGGGTTAACATTAGAATTAAGGATTTGTTTCCAAACGGTTTTTCACTGTACTATAAAACACATCAATGTGCTAGATCCTGTGTCATCCTGCTGTTCACATAAATCTGCACTGTTTTCAGTTTTCTGAACTGTCATTAACATGGGCAGTGAAATCAGGAACAAATCAGTGGCCAGCTCTTTGTGAAGTTGGAAGCTCATTAGTAAGTCCCATCCTTGACATGTGTTCTATGTACTTTATACCCAGCAAACAGAGGCTTCTACTTGAAGTTTTATTTATTTTTTAAGAGACTGAATTCTGTTAATTGTATTCCACTGAGGAAAGACATATGTGTGAAAGGTTGTCTCATTCTTGACCCTTTATATTTGGTTTTCATTTGAGGGGTCGGTGAGGGCTGCTGACTTCAAACGCTCTTATTTCTGACTATGAACTGCTGAACAGGACAGTTAGAATGCCTAAGACATCGTCCAAATAATTTCCACTTACACTATTCATGTGAGTGGGATAGTTAAAATGGTTCAGAAACATAATAAAGTGATCTGACCTCATTTATTTTGATCGGATTATATTGCCGGCCTCAACTGTATTTTTCTCTTATGACACAAATTATTCTTGAAGTAGGAAAAAAAGAGAAATACTTTTTCTGGTATGAGAATGCATGTGTATGTATATCTCCATATCATCAGCTTAGTTGATTGTCACAGAATAGGGATTTGCCTTTATTAGGCAAGATAGAATAGCTTCGCCCTGTTAATTACTAGAGATTGTGATTTTTAACTCTTTGCTTACTTTTCTCTAAATCTGACCCTTTTGTAGTTATAATTCCCAAATGAATACTTTTGGAAGATCTGTAATTGAACACTTCAGGCTGACAAACAATGTTGTCACTACATATGAAGGTATGATCTACCTTTCACTACATATGAACTATCAGGCAGCTTATCCTCAGAACATCAAAATTTACTATCTTTAACTTACTTAGTTTAAGATGATAGATGATAGATAGATAGATAGATAGATAGACAATTAGACAAGGCAACTAAGGCAAGATGTTTACAATTGTTTAAGCTAGATGTTAACCATTTCATTATTCTTTCACTTTTCCTACACATTTGAAATAGTCATAATAGAAATCTGGGGAAAACTTCATCTTCTGGTCAATCCAGGCTGTCAGAGACCTACATATCCAGACCATACTGCTTTGGATTTTTACAGAATTGATTTTATGTTTCAGGAACTGTTGGTTGCATTTATTGTAAGGATATATAAAATGATCTCCTATATCACATAGTGTTCCCTTCCTGAGGACCCATGGGAAAATTTCTCATAGGTCAAAGGAACAGGAAACATCTCTTGTTTTTCTCTTTCGGAGACTGTGAATCTTGTAACTGAATTTGTCTTTTTCATTGTTTTCATGGTTAAGAAGTTCAGAGTCAAATTTACAACCTATCCCTAGTACTTGGTAATGTCTTAAGGGTATGAAATTTGTATCTTAAACTTTTTCTAGATTTATTTAGAAATATATCCCATATCCCTATTTCTCTTGCATACTTATTTTTAAAACAAGTAATTCATGCATTTCTGTTAGATACCACCAATCTTTTTTGAAAATGAGACAGGCTAAAAATAATTTTTAAAGATGTATGTGTGTGGAGAGAGACACAGACAGAGAAACTGAGGCACAGACACAGAGAGACAGGGACACAGTGTATGTATGTTTTGTGTCTGTGTGTGTGGGTGTATAAATTGGTCTGAGTCATATTTTTCAACTTATTTTCATACGTAAAACATCTAGCACTTATATGTGTACCATGAAGATCTCAAGACATTCCTATACTATCCTGTTCCTGTCCCTCCTTAACCAATACATGAAAGATCTTTAATCATCTAAATGAACACCTACTTGTATATATCAAATTCTATCAAGCTTTCTAGTAATGAGGGTTGCTCATACAGACATGTAGACCATAGGTGTCACAGATTACATAACTTTAGATTTGATCGTAAAACACAGTAGCTCTGTAAGATAAACAACTGAAGAGCGATTATAAAGTAACATATTAGTACAGTGCTTCTGTAAGCTTTAAAGGGATATGAAATAGATAGGAAACATATTAGTTTTTTAGGGCTGCCTTCACAAAAACCACAGACTAAGTGGCTTAAGGAGTAGACAAATTTTCTCACAGTACTGGAAGCTTAAAGTCCAATATTAAGGTGTGGGCAGGTTTGTTTTTTCTGAGAGACAAACGGGTAGAACGTCCTTCATGCCCTCTCCTTGGCTTGCAGATGGCGGCCTTCTCGAGGCTGCTTTGTCTTCACGTGGTCATCCCTTTGTGCACAAACCTCTCTAGTGTCTCTCCATGTGGCCAAACGTCCTCTCCTTGTGGAAATTAGTCAGATTGGATTAGGGCTCACCCTAATGGCTCCTCTAAACTCAGTCATCTCTTTAATGGCCCTATCTCCAAATGAATTTGGGGGAGACGATATACAGCCATAACAGGAAACCTGTATATGTGAGGAAATGGTAAGGTTGGAATGAAGGAATTATGTAACTCATGTGCAGTTGCAAGCAAAGTCCATCTCAAGAAGGCCTTACATCTATGCTTACATACACCGTGGTTCTAAAATATTAAAGGAATAGTAACGACAGGCAAAAATAAGCAAGATTCTAAGGTAAGACAAAAATTGCCAAATACTTATTCCACTGATTAAATAAACAATTAAATAATTTATTTCTTAAAAAATTTCTTTTCTTGACATTTATTTATTTTTGAGAGACAGAGACAGAGCATAAGTCGGGGAGGGGTAGAGAGAGGAGACACAGGATCCAAAGCAGGCTCCAGGTTCCAAGCTGTCAGAAAAGAGCCCAACGCGGGGCTCAAACCCACAAACTGTGAGATCATGACCACGAAGTCGGGTGTTTAACCAATTGAGCCACCCAAGTGACCCCAAAATGAATTTATTTTATGTAAAAATGAAATGTGAGATTAAGTGTGTGATATTATGGAAACTGGTTGAGTATACCTTAGTGTTTGGAGAATGGGAAACTACATAAGTTTTCTGTGTTTCTATAGAAATAAGAACAGTATAATGACCTATTATGATACTTCAAGATTATTTTTCTAAAAAGAAATATATGTAATTTGTTAACATTTTTATTGAGATGCTACATAACGCTTCTTTAATTCATAATAGAAGGATGACATGCCATTTTTTATTTGTTTTACTCAAATATAAATACAGTACTAATCAGAAGAAAAAAAGAAGTTGAAAGCTGCAAACAAAGTATTAGAAACAGCACTTATAGGGTCCCTGGGTGGCTCAGTCAGTTAGGTGTCTGACTGCAGCCCAGGTCATGCTCTCACAGTTCCTGAGTTTGGTTCATGAGTTTGAGCACAACGTCAAGCTCTGTACTGACAGCTCAGAGACTGGAGCCTGCTTCAGATTCTGTGTCTCCTCTCTCTGTTCCTCCCCCACTTGCACTCTGTCTTTCTCTCTCTGTCTCTCTCAAAGATAAACATTAAAATAAAATTTAAGAAATAGCACTTAAATAGAAATAAGAAAGGATTTTAAAGGATGTATCCCTTAGTTGTGAGGTCTTGGCCAAGCTGGATAACCACTCTGACCCTCTCTTTCCTCAGTTATAAAATAAAAAGAGAAGTATGTGATATATTTATGAGTAGTAATCATTCAATCATTTATACATGCCTACTATGTGCCAGCAACTGTTTTAGGCAGTGAAGATAGAATGCTAAAGAAAAAGATCATTGTTCTCATTGGGAGAGGCAGGACATGTAATTCCACAGCATGTTGATAAGCAAGAGAAAGAAAAATAAAGCATAGTAGGGGATAGAGAATGAGGTGCTACTTTAGAAATAGAGTAAATAAAAACATATGTGTTAAATGCACAATAGAATTACAAATTATAGAAGCAAGCATACTGTATTTACCACCAATTTTAGTCAAGTTTAAAATACCTGCCAAATTTTAATATTTTTAAAACAAATATTTGGAACTTTCATATGAAAATCATACATTTTATTATTAAATATATAGAACTGCTGATATAAAATGTATTAATATAAAAAGCCCCTTTTTTTCCTTTTTTTAAAAAGTGTATTCATTTTTGAGAGAGAGAGATAGAGCACAAGCAGGGGAGGGGCAGAGGGAGGGAGATACAGAATCTGAAGCAGGCTCCAGGCTCTGAGCTGCCAGCACAGAGTCTGACTTGGAGGTCAAACTCACGAACCTAGAGATGACCTAAGATGAAGTTGGATGCTCAACTGACTGAGCCACCCAGACATCCCAAAAGCCTCTTTTTTTTTTGCTATCTACAAGTAATGTCAAACAGTTATTCTATTTGGGAATTTGACACTCTTTTCCATTAGAATAAAGGTGCATTACTCTCATTTTAAAATATTTAAACATTTCAATATGTTAATCTAATAATGACAGATTCAGAATAGATTTTTTTTTTTTAAAGAGGAAGGCAAGGAAAATTCTGTAGGCCATATCATTACCATTATTGATTTGGAATATTAAATAGTTTGAATGGAGAATGAAAGAAAGTCACCTAGTTTGATAATCACAAAATATATTTTAAATTGGCCTTGACACTCCTTTTTATACTTTATGAGCATGCATCATTGGTAGATACATGTTTTTAAAAGAACTGACCAAGTATTGAAAAGTTGGTTTAGTATTTGATTCTATCATGACTCCATAACAAAGATCTAAAAATACCAGTTTCCATGGTTTTGCTTTAATGGAAATAGACTAAGTTTTTCAAGTTACAGCCAGAATAATGGTTCCATTGATGCTAGTAAAGAAATGGTCTCAGTAAAATAAAAAATATCCAGAAAGCACATATTTTAATCATTTTTATAGTGTTATTCAAAGAGATGTATAAGTCTATAGCATTAGAATAGTAATCTTTTTTACTAGTGTCTTTTAATTTTGTTATTTTTTTAATGGGAGACATTTGTTATACTACAGAAAGAATATTAATTTAACTCATCTATGGCTCCTTCAAGTACTGTACAGTGTGCAACAGTTTTACTATTAAATTGTATATTATCTTATTGTTTTTTGTTGCTTTTCTAAAACTGGATTTTTCTCGTGTGGGTGGTGTTTTCTTTCTCCTGCTTTCGTTGTTTTTTTCTCTATCCTCGACAGTTTTGTTTAACAGTTTTAAAAGACATTTTCCAAAGTTTCACAGACATATGTTCAACATATATAATTAACTTCTTTTTGTAGGAAAATAAGATGACAATATAAGGGTAGGTATACACTACTAAAAAGTTTTTCCCCTTCTACTGCCTGTTTTTTTTTAACAAGAAGATATGCCTGAAGTATTCAGTGAACAAGAACAAAAGCAATTAAAACCAGAGATCTTATGTTCAGGAATATCACTGCTAAATTTTCTGTAACTTGTGAGTCAATTTATAAGTTTATTACACAAGTACCTAGGAAATTAGAAATATATGGATATTATCTGAATTATTTTACAAATGGAATTATTTCCAAATATTATAAAATGTGGACATCACTCAAGTCAATATAAAATATTTTTACTGTTCAAATAAATTATTATTGCAGATCCATCAGAACCTATAATATCAAGGCAACCACTACTCCTTTGTAGGGGACCAGGGAAGGCAGGACAATTGTGAAGGCAGTCACAAAATGTGACTTATTAATCAGAATTCTCAATTTAAGATTTAAACTGTGTGAGACAATTTGAAAAGGTTATCTGTCAACATAAATATTTTAAATAAACAAGTCCATAGCACTTAGATTACTGTCTTATAATTGTAGAATGGAACTGGTGTCTGTCTCATGAGGAAGAGAATTGAATTGGGGTCAAAAGCACTGAGTATTAAGAAGTTAGTTTTCAATACACTAAATTTTAGTAGCAAAGTATAGAAATCTTTTTAGGCAGCAAAGAAGGAGGATGGTAGATGAAAAGGAGGGAGGACAGAGGAATGGGAACTGTTAGATATCTAAAGGAACTATCAAAAAGAACTGTTACTTTTAAAATTAAAGTTAAACCTTTCAGCATATCTTAAGAAAATTTGGAAAAATTTCCAGTGGCAAATTATTTTAAAGTCCAACTGGTGCTCTCTGCAAATATTCATTGGTGCTACCTAATTATTACCCAGAGTTATTGGTATTGTCATCTTCCTTTATATTTTATATTCATCAACACACCCACACATACACACTCACACACACACACACACACACACACACACACACACACACACGGAGATTTAAAATGCCTTGTAAATATTGCTTAATAATGACTAAATTCTGATGAAGTTTCTCAGATTAGTCTTTTCACTTTCAAGTGATCACATTAATTAAAAGAACTAAATTCAATGTACTGTCATGTAACATATGGGCACTTGGTTATTGGTAAACACATTTAAATAAAGATAAAAAATAAGGTGTCTTCTGAGTGTACACGTCTGTCTTAATGGTGATTATGTGAAGAAATATAAAATATTAAAAGCAAATTAAATTAGTTACAAAACTATAATCACAGAGAAGCTAAAAATGATCTGGGAGTCAAAAATAAATGTATTGTCTTTTTTAACTCTTTAGCTATGATTCAATTGTTTGTGCTAAACTGAGGGTTCTTCTTTTCTAACTAGCTAGATCTCTATTTACCTTTTCTGAAAATTATACATGTATGTGTTACTCAATATTTACTGAAGGCTTATTATCTATAAAGCATTAGTATGGGCTATTATTCACATTGAGGGTGAGCTCTTGAATGATTTGAAAACTCATATAAATACACCAAAAAATGTGTGAATGTTTATAGAAACTTTGTTTAAAATAACTCAAAACTAGGGGCAACTGGGTGGCTTGGTCAGTTAATCGTCTGACTCTTGGTTTAGACTCAGGTCGTGATCTCATAGTTTGGTGACTTCGAGCCCCATGTCAGGTTCTTGATAGCACAAGAGCCTGCTTGGGATTCTCTCTCTCTGCCCCTCTCCTGCTCACACTCTCTGTCTCCCTCCAAAAAAATAAACTTAATAAAAAGTATCCCAAAACTGGAAGCAACCAAGATGTCCTTCAATAGGGGAATGGATAAACAAACTAGAGTGTGTTCATACAATGAAATATTATTCAGGGATTAAAAGAAATAAGCTATCATGCCACAAAAAGGCACAGATGAATCCTAAATGCATATTGATAAATGAAAAGAAGCCAGTCTGTGCTGCCTAAGTGGCTTAGTCGGTTGTGCAACCAACTCTTGATTTCGGCTCAGGTCATGATCTCGTGATTGGTGAGGTCCAGCCTATGTCAGGCTCCTTGTTGATGATGCTGAGACTGCATGGGATTCTCTCCCCTCCCCTCTCTCCCTGCCCCTCCCTTCCTCATGTTCTCTCTCATAAATAAATAAACTTAAAAAAAATAAAGAAAGAAAAGAAGCCAGTCTGAAAAAGGTACATAATATAGGATTCCAGTTTTTTGACATTACGGAAAAGGCAAAACTAGAGGTGGTAAAAAGATCAGTGGTCATCAGGATATGGTGGGGGTAGGGACAGTGTTGAATAGGTAAAACACTGAAGACTTTTAGGGTGGTGAAACTACCCTGCATAATGCTTCAATGTTGGATACATAACACTATGCATTTGTCAAAGTCCACAGAATTTTACAGCACAAAGACTAAAATAATGTACACAGATTTAAAAAAAACATTTAGGTGGTCAGGGGAATCCCATAATTAAATGTAGAATGTGATAAAAAAAACTATATTCAAATGTATGAAACAACTTCACTGATGGGGGTCAGGGGGAAAGGTGCTATCCTAAGTTAACTTTGAAATAAGCAGAGTCTGTAGGACTAAAGGCAAACAAACAAAACAAAGCAACACAACCAGACATTAGCACTGTACTCTAGTTGATAAAATTATGTCCCACAGGGGTACATGTTAACAATTCTGAGCTACAGATAGATATAGATTATATAGATCTACATATAAATGGGTGTCTTTGAATTAAAAAATCAAGTGAGTGGATGGTGAGAGCCAGCGTTCTCACTGTTAGAGCAAAAGTTTACAGACAGGTTGAAGGCATGGTCTATGTGGTACAGGATTAGACTTGGAGACATCATTATGAAGTCATGTTTAGCTTAATGTAGATGCAGGTAGTTACATATAGAAATATTTACAGATATATGTATGCATACAGTTGGTGTAATAAAGGTAGGCCTAAAAGAAAGAGCCTAGAAGCAGCAACACTCCAGGTACATGCAATCTTAGGGCCCAGATATTGGTTTCTCATTCTCCAATAAAAGGAACCAGGACTCCATAGTGAAATGTATGATTCTAGGGCTAGTGCAGAAAATATCAAGAGAAGCCTGACACATTTCATATTGTTAGAAAATAAGTATGAGCTAAACATACACGCACACACAAAGTGTAAAATAAATATGCATGAGTCGTACTGATATAAATAAACTATTGCATAAATAAATAAATAAATAAATAAATAAATAAATAAATGACAACTCTCCATACAAAAGAATGCCAAATAAATTATGTAGATATTCCACCCTCAAGGGAGTGTAGACAACTCCCTGCCTTTTCAGTATGCATTGTGCAAAGTGACTTTCTAAAGAGTATAGGATAGGAAGTGGGGAGAAAGAGAGTAATTTTACAGTGGGAAAACTGAGAGACATCACCTCAGGTGATCAAGATCAACATCAAAAGTATAAGCCATGTTGATAGTACCTATGGCAGATATGATGTGACGAAAATAAATACTTCTGTAATTCCCACCCCCCCGCCCCACACACACCTAATTTTATCCTAATCATGATTGAAAAAATCAGAAAAATCCCATTTGAGGAATATTCTACAAAATATGTGACTAATACACCTCAGAAGTATCAAGGGCATTAAAAATAGGAAAAGTAAGAAACTTTCACAACCAAGAGGGGAGACGTAATAACTAAATGTAATATGGTATCTTGAAGAGAATCCTAAAACAATAAAAGGATATTAGGTAAAAACCAAGTAAATCTGAATAAAGTATGGACTTTAATTAATGGTAATGTATCAACATTGGCTCATTAATTCTGACAGATGTGCCATACTAATGTATGACACAACAGGAGAGAGCGGGTGTGCAGTGTATGTGGTCTCTCTGTACTGTCCTCACACATTTTTTAAAAATCTAAAATTGTTCTAAAATTAAAAAAAAACTATTAAAAATTAGTTTCACACACTCTAGTAACTGCATACAAAAATGATTCATCTTTTTTGGAAAAATATTTGACTCAAAAACAAAAGCATATCAGTTTCAAAAAACCATCTCCACCCAAAAGAAGTAAATTCTCTAATCCTTATGTCAAGGCAATGACATTGAATTCAAAGGACAATTGCACATATATTAAACAGCTCTAAATTTATCAGTCTCAACCAAGCATTCTTCAAATTTCACCTGTCTTTTTTTAATGTTGATTTATTTCTGAGAAAGAGAGAGAGAGAGTGCAATTGGAGGAGAGGCAGAGAGAGAAGTAGAGACACAGATTCTGAAGCAGGCTCCAGGCTCTGAGCTGTAAGCACAGAGCCTGATGTAGGGCTCAAACCCATGAACCATAAGATCATGAGCTGTGCCAAAGTTGGACGCCTAAACAACTGAGCCACCCAGGGGCCCCCACATTTCATATATCTTATGCAGCTACAAGTTGGGACACAATGCTGTTGCTAGCAATTAAGCCTGTATATTGATTAATGTTAAAAACATGTGCAAAATCATTTTTATTGATTTGTATTATGAAAAGTTTCAATTTCAACTTAAATTATTATTTTTCTCTTCCTCCTTCTGCTTCTTCTGTTTGTTTTTTTTTGTTGTTGTTGTTGTTGTTGTTTGTTTTTTTTTATTTTTTAAGTAATTTCTATGCCCAATGTGAGGCTTGGACTCCCAATCCTGAGTTCAAGAGTTGCATGCTTTCCTGAGTAAGCCAGCCAGGTGCCCCTCAACCTAAATTCTTGTGTCTACATAGATCACAAATACTTTTTTTAATTTGTTTGTTTCTTGAAGTTTCAAATTTGGTTGGTTATGTGCCCTATGATATTGGTGACACAGTATGATATATACTGCCATTTTCTGGTCTTTGTTTATTGAATTTCTGGCAAACATTTTTGTTTGTTTGTTTCACAAAAATGTTGAGATGGAGTTAACAATACAGTAAATCTTTGTGAATACTTTCCACGATTCAGTCAAAGAGCATTGGTAAAGAACACAACATCATAAAGTTCATTGTATTATATTTCTTTCAACGGTTCCATAAACTGGTGATGATTCATAGCATTAAAGTTTGTATATAAATGATTTTAGCACATATATCCATGAGAGTTGTCATAGAGTCTGCTTCAGAAAACTCAGCACAAATATTTCTGGCATATTTCTGTGTATCACATGGAAAAATAAAGCCATAAGAAAAGTATCTCTCTCTTATCTTAAAATTCCCATAAATTCAGAATTTTTATGTAACATATCTGGAGCATCAACTATCATGATGAAAATTAAGTTTTTCATATGTAGCTGAAATCCTTCTTTGATAGTTAAAAAGTCATAAATATCTATTCTAAGAACTTGATTCTTTTTAGCTCATGAACTGAATCTGTAAATTTGGAAGTCTTTTGAGTAGAAAATATCCAAGAAATTAATTGAAGAGTGTCTCTCATATTGCATGACTCATGTAAAGCTAAAGAAAAGAACTTGTGATTTTTCAAATTTTGACTCAATTGCTGTTTAAGATTGCTAGAAAGTTTTTAAATACCATGGACAATTGTTTGGTGGCAATTGAATATCTCTCACTTTTTGTAAAGAAGTCTATTAATCTTTTCTTCATAATTTCCTAACAAAATTTCCATAATTGAAAGAAATGTTTTGTTTTGTTTTACAATTTTCCCATCAAAGTGGTTTCCTTTTTTGTGTTAGAATCTAAGCCATTTTATAGCAGTACAAAATTATAAGCTCAGAACCTGTTAAATATCATTTAAAAATTTTTATTGGACATGTAATTCTTATGTTAGCATCTAACTTCACTGGTCTTTGTTACTGTTGAGAGAAAACTATTAAATTCACTATGTATTATCTGAGAATGTCTCTTAATGATGACCAATTTATTATATCTAAAAATCATTTTATGAAACAAACAGCTTTTCCATTTTGCTTTGCCTTGACAAATTGCAATTGTCATTCATAATAAAATATGTAACATATGTTTATCCAGTCTTTTTTCCCTTTACTATTCCAATTGTAGTATTAGCATCTACATTTCCATTTGATTCCAACCTAGTTGATTCATTAAAAAATTTTTTTTAATGTTTATTCATTTTTGAGAGAGAGAGAGAGCACAAGCAGGGGAGGGGCAGAGAGAGAGAGGGAGACACAGAATGTGAAGCAGGCTTCAGGCTCTGAGCTGTCAACACAGAGCCCGATGTGGGACTTGAACCACAAGATCATGACCTGAGCCAAAGACAGATGTTTAACTGAGTCACCCAGGCGCCCTATTGCACACCTATTTTATACCTTTCTTTTAAAATTTAAAACTTGTTAATTCTTGCTTTTTAAACTAGAATTTAGTTATAATTACTTATGGTTTTCATAGCTATCACTGCAATTTAGGCTGTCAGCATAAAATATTCAAAAAAATATATTACAATTTAAAAAAAAAAGGAGGTGAGGGGTAGCTTGGGACTTGGAATGGTGTTCATATACAGCTGATGGCTGGCAGGAAAAAAGTCAAGACATAGCTTCTTTCCAGGCACACAAGTTCAGAAAGGGAATAAATTGTTGAGGGTACCCCTTGAGCCCCAAGTAGAAAGGGTCCAGTGGGCAATCTAGCCAGCCTTTGGATTCATTTAGAAGGCTACTATCTGATAACCACATTTCCTCTTTGGGATTTGAATACTGTATACCAATTGATATATGGGATAAAGGATTCACCCACTTCCCACTGATTTTAGGAAAAAATATGGCAGCCTGTAGAGGAAGTGGGACTAAGATAGGAGAAAGTGACATATTCCTTCTATTTATCCACTTAATAATTTACAGTGTAACATTTGGTTTGAAGTAGAAACCTCCATATCTCATTAAGTTCTATTGATTTTTTTTTTCAAATACAAAGCTGAGACATAAGCCTGGAAAACACCTCAATTATACCAGCAAGAAACTGCTATATAAGGTCCATAAGTTATCAGCCAAACTGCAATTTCATTATTAGACTTCATGCCCTGTTACGCTCCATCCAAAAGCTATTGTTTTCCACTCTTTAAAATCCTTGTTGCTATGAGTGGGTTAAGTTTTTATATAGTATTGTTAGTCACTCTGAATATGAAATGTATCTAGAGGTGGTTTCACACAATAGTGCAATGAGTTACTGACTGGTCCCACTTAATTCCTGTACATCCACTTCTCCCTTTCCCCCATTATTTCAATTAACATTTTAAAGCAAACACCTCTTCTAAAAACAATTTTTTTCTTCTGAAAACTTATAGTGATACACATTTCGTACTTTCACTGTATAGCAGAATGAATTGTTTTCATTGTTAAAATGTGGTTAAGAGTCACATATTTTAAGAGTATTATATTTTTCCTATAAATTTTACCCATACTGGTGATTATTTTCACAACTGAACTTTAAAAAGGAAGAGTCCATTTGGTTGCATATGAATTGATGACATTTTTAGGCTGTCATTACCTACAGAAAGAGTGAACCAATGTCTCAACATGAATGAGTGGTAAGTGACCTTTAAAAATGTTTTTCAGAGTAAGACTTTTCTTTATTTCTCTTGCTATTTTTAAATGAAATAAACCTGGATTTGAAATATGATAAACTCTAACTGAAGTTGCTCAAAATATGCTCAGGAGTGAAAAATGCCAACCATTTTCTCTTACATATGCCTGAGGGAAAGACATTTTATAAATTAGTACCTAACATGTAAATTGTATTTGTGATTTCTGATTGCTAAGAAAAAAAAATACTAAATATGTTTTTTCATCTTGTGTTCAACTAACATTCATTGAATACTTGACCTATATACCACACTGTTTGTAAAGTATTTTTGGAAATACACAAATATATGAAATCTAATCTCTCTTTTCAAGCAAATTTTAGTTTTTTAGAAGTGATAAAATGCATAAATATAATTCAGTTCATGGTAATTTTAAAGACAGTTGGAAATAAAGTAGTTCAGGTGGCTATTTTTCCTTTGCCCCTTCAGGCTCACCCCTACCATTCTTCACTCTGTTTTGTTTCCCTGCAATCTGATCTGTGTGAGAGACATTTGCAAGCTTTGGCCTTCACTGAGTTTGACCAATGGGGAGAACCAGCATAATCTCAAAAGAGAGAGCTAGAGAAGTAGAATTGGAGTATTTAGGGGATAGTTAGTCTTTTAGCTTCTTTATATGTTGTCAAAGTGGGCTTGGATGTATCCCAGAGCCAAGGTCTCAATGCCTAGCAAAGTTTCTTCTTCACAGAGCCTTCAGTGGGTCTAGATCCTACCAACTGATCTCTTTCAGGTCTAGAGGTGGTAACTAGTACTTCCACACAGAAGGACCCCAGGGTTCTGCAATATCCCTGCCCAAAATCCGAATCTGAGTGTATAATCTGCTTCATATCAGAATTCCAAAATGGAAGTATTTGAGAAAAAAAAATCACTTCCGTTAGGAATAATTCTGTTATCTTTGATTATGTACTGAATAATGATTAGAATGGAAAAGTAAAAGTTTTTTTTTTTCTTTCTACTTGTCTTTCTCTACTCCACAGCCAAAAATCCTTTCTCCTATTGTGAAAAAAATTACAATGTCTCTTATTTTTAAAAATTCAAATATTAAATTTACAACTCCTGGACAATAGGGACATGACTACCTCTGCTTTCCATGCTTTTTAAAAATTGAGATGTAATTAGCATACCATAAAATATATGCTTTTAAAGTATACAGTACAGTGATTTTTAAATATATTTCCAATAATGGGCAACCATCAAGACTAGATAATTCTAGAACACTTTCATCACTCCAAAATGACACCTGACACCTCTTAGCTTTCTGTCCAATCAAATGTCTCACTTAGCACTAGGTATCCATCAATCTACTTTCTGTCACTATAGATCTGCTTATTCTATAAATTCCACATAAATGGAATCATATAATATACAGACTTTTGTGTCTGGCTTCTCTCATTTAGCAAAATATTTTCAAGGTTCATCTATGTTGTAGCATGCATCAGTTCTTCATTCCTTTTTATCACCAAATAATATTCCATTTTATGGATACACCACACTGTTTTTACCACCAGGTGATGAAGATTTGGCTTGTTACACTTTTCAGCTATTGTGAACATTTGTATACAAGTTTTTATGTGAACATATGTTTTTATTTCTCTTAGGTATATACCTAGAAGTGGAATTGCACGTTCATATAAGTAACTCTGTGTTTAACTTTTTGAGGAAGCACCAGATTACTTTCCAAAATGGCTGCCCCATTCTATCTTCTTGTCAGCAATGCATGAAGGTTCTAGTTTCTCCTAATTCCCACCAACACTTGCTATTAGTATTTTTTTTTAACTATAGCCATCCTGGTGAGTATGAAGTGGTATCTTACTATAGTTTCTCCACTGCTATATTAATTAACAAACTGATATAGCATGCAGCATGTTGAAGATGCATTGGTTTAACCCTGTGAGAATAGGAAGTAACAATAAATTTGATGATCCAAGTTGGTATCCTAGGTTTTGACTCAAAAGGAAAATTTTACTCTCCCACAGTCGGAAAAACCGGAAATACTTCTCTCACGAAATGAATCTTTTCCCAGTGAAAAGCATATGAGGTTGCTTAGGATGCTCCCAAATCATAAAAGTGTTAAGAAGAAAATGGAAAGAAATACTGACAGGAATTAGCATATCATTCCTCACACTCGGGAAGGAGCGGTCACATGGGTTGTAAGGGTTAAAGGATGGAAATGGCAGGAGGAAAATGTGAAACCATCTCCTCAATAAGGACAGAAAATGGGGCTTGGGCTAAAAGCCGAAGGGAGACTAGGTCTTTTGGTAAGTCTTGTGGGCAGCAAGGGCCATTTCCATAGCAGACTGTCTCTAAAAGTGGCAACAAGTAGGAGAAGTAGGGAAAGTAGAGGACAGGAAATGGCGGGCAAGTACCTTGGAGGGTAGGCACCAGCACATTCCTCCTGCTTAAAGGAACAGTGTGTCAGTAAACATGTCATAAAGACATGCATTCTTGTGTAACCCTAAGAAGGGAAAAAACTTCTATCAAAATGACTGAAATTTACTTTCTCACCACCCAGGCAAAAAGGGGATTTGGTCCAATTTATTCTAATTTGGAAAAAATAAAGTAACATGGCATTCTTATAGATAAGTATGTTGGAGTAAAATGTGTATGAACTGCTTTCTGAAATTAAGGCTCCTGTGGCAAAACCAATCATATACTATACAAGACAAGGAGGAATATCATATACTTAATATTGCCCTTACAGTATGCTTTATGGCCATGACTCTGGCATTTTGGAAGTTCCTGGATATAGAAGTTGTAAAAGATTCTCTTGGTTTGTAAAAATCATCTAATAAAGGTGGAATAAAATTTTCTCCTTTCATGCTTATAAAAGCCTGTTCAATGGTAGGTTGGAAGGCTGTCAAACTAATCACCTACTTTGAAGGTAATATTTTGTGAAATACTCCTTGCTATTCAAAATAGTAGTTAGTATAAATATATTTTTTATCTTTTAAAGATATCATCAGAAATATTTATAATTCCATTTTATTTACAGAAATAATTTCCTATGATCAGAAGACAAATGTTTATTAGTCTGAGCAATAGAGCAGAAAACTATAATTGCTTTTTTCTTAGGAAGGTGTTAGTTATTGGTCAGCTTGGTTATTCTCTACCTAGCCATATAATAGACTTCTTTCCACAATGCAGGAGTAGCCACAAATCTTGATTTTTCTCTTTATCTTGACTTCAGTGTTTTCTAGTAAGAAATCATTGCAGTATGGTAAGAGAATAAGCTATGGATAATGCCTAGAATTTTCTTTCCTTTGGCAGCCATCCTATCAGCAGAAGTCAGTGTTTTTAATATATATGTTGGTAACTAATTCTTATAGCACACAATCAGTATAAGTTCAGAAGCAGGCTACATTTCCAGTACGATGCAAGTGACCTCCATTTGTTTACTTCCACCCTTACCTTCTTTACAGAAGAGAGAAAAAAAAAAAACCAAAAAAACCTGAGGCATATGGAAGTCAAGGAACTCGCCTAAAGTCATGAAATAAGTTAGTGAGAAAGTTGGAACTTGAACTGGGTTTTTAATTTTGTATACTCCTAGTGCCTAAGCTTATATGGCAATGTCCTCATCACTCGTCCTCTACACCCTAAATGCTTTACCTTAAGGCACTTAAGGTGTTAAACTCCTCATGCTAACGCCCATGAAATCAACATTTCCAGCTCACTGTAAGCTCTATAAGTACAAGTATTTTTCTTAGAAGTTGTATCCAGTTCTCCTTTCTGTATGCTTATACAGGAGTATAGATCACTATTAACTCATGCATGTAACAATAATTGAAATTCTTGCTGAGTTATTATCAATGCTTACTGATAGAGAAGATTGAGTAGAGAAGTTCATATGAATAGAAATCAGGAGAAATATAAGTATAGTTTATCATAGGCTTTCCCATACATATATTCACTTAATTCTTCACAATTATCACATGAGTTGGACATCGTTCTTATCTCTATTTTATAGTTGAGACACAAATTAATTAAGTGCTTGACCCAAACAACACAGTCAGGATGTGGATCCCAGTCTTGGAACTCAAAATTCCCTGCAAAAATCTCTCCGTGGTACCCTCAGCCTTTCAAATGCCACTAAACCCACCTTATTAATTTCTCACTTCATGTTTTTGCATATTGTTCCTAGTGCAAATTTTTGTCAAGGAAGTCATCTTTAATGAAGCATACCCTCATCTAACTACTTGTCATGGTATGTGCATCCAATATTTATGTTTTTTTTTTAAGTCAATGTTCACCTGTTGACATGTTCTTTATAAATTTTCTTATGTCAACTAGGTATTAGAGACAAAGTTTTTCCATTTTTATTATGGAAGATAATTGGTCATTATGGAGATTGCAATATCAAGCTTATCTGGAGACAAGTCTAGTCTTATTATTCTCCATGGTATCCATCAGATAATTAATTTCTGTTGGAGAGCCCTGGGTGCCTCAGTCAGTTAAACATCTGAGTCTTGATTTTGGCTCAGGTCATGATCTCACGGTCCTAAGACTGAGCCCTGAATCATTCTGTTAAAAAAGATCTCATCAGGACATAAAACTTTTAATACTCTAATAAGAGGTAACATTGAAATAAAACATATCTTTCTTAATAACAAATGTTTCTTTAGTTTTGGCCACATGTTGGCTATTTTTTCCTTTAATTCAACTATTTTATTTTATTTTATTTTATTTTTAATTTTTTTTCAACGTTTATTTATTTTTGGGACAGAGAGAGACAGAGCATGAACGGGGGAGGGTCAGAGAGAGAGGGAGACACAGAATTGGAAACAGGCTCCAGGCTCTGAGCCATCAGCCCAGAGCCCGACGCGGGGCTCGAACCCACGGACCGCGAGATCGTGACCTGGTTGAAGTCGGACACTTAACCGACTGCGCCCACCCAGGCGCCCCTTATTTTATTTTTTTAATTTTATTTTTTATTTCAAGTAAAATTAACTTAGAGTGTCATATTAGTTTCAGATGTACAATATAATAATTGAACAATTCTATGCATTGCTCAGTGCTCATCATGATAAATGCACTCTTAATCCCCTTTATCTATTTCACCTCATGCACTGAACCCATATCCCATCTGACAACCATCAGTTCATTCTCTGTATTTGAGTGTGTTTTTGTGTTTGTTTTTTCTTTGTTTGTTTCTTTGTGTACTAAATTCCACATATGAGTGAAATCATACAGTGTATGTCTTTCTTTGATTTATTTCACTTAGCGTTATACCCTCTAGGTTCATCCATGTTGTACATGACAAGATTTCATTTTTGTTTTTTGTTTTTTCTTTTTTTATGGCAGAGTAATACTCCGGTGTGTGCGTGCCTCTGTGTGTGTGTGTGTGTGTGTGTGTGTGTGTGTGTGTTGTTTATCCATTTTTCTACTGATGAACACTTGCTTTGCTTTCATATCTTGGCTATTGTAAATAACACTGCAGTAAAATAGAGGTCCATGTATCTTTTGGAGTGTTTTAATTTTCTTTAGGTAAATATCCAGTAGTAAAATTACTGGATCATGTGGTAATTCTATTAAAAATATTTTGAGGAGCCTCCATACTGTTTTCCACAGTTGGCTGTACTAATTTTCATTCCCACCAACAATGTATAAGAATACCTTTTTCTTCACATACTTGTCAACACTTGTTATTTCTAGTGGTTTTGATTTTAACCATCTAACAGGTGTAATGTCTCAGTGAAGTTTTAATTTGCATTTCTCTGATGATTAGTGATATTGAACATCTTTTCATGTGTCTGTTGGCCATGTATGTCTTCTTTGGAAAAATGTCTATTCAGGTCCTCTGCCCATTTTTAATTGGATTATTTGTTCGTGTTCTTTTAATTGGATTATTTGTTCTTGTGTTCTTCACAATTAAACGTTTCTTTAGCTTTGGGGGCATGTTGGATTATATTTTAAATTAAAATATGTTTTTAACTTAAGTATTATAATGAATTCAAATTACAAAAGAAATTCTAGCCAATCTTGTAGACTAAATTTTATGATTTTAAAAATCCTTCATTTTATGTTACTACTGCCTTGATTTTTCTTACAAGAATTACCATTCCATTTTCTCTGAAATCTAAAATATGTTCCATTTAAAGTGCTTCACTAATAAAGTGGCTTTTGGAAACATCACCTAAATAAGAACTCAACATCTCAAAAATAGCCACTGTAAAAACAAATACCAAAACAAAAACAAAAACAACTACTTTAGAATTGCAGGCTTTCAGCTGGGCACACACATTCTATTTTTTTTTAAATAATTTCCCTGCTACATAACTTTGGTTTCCTTGACATTGTAGGTTGACCCTCCTCATGGATCTTCATAGCATCCATTTTTCCTGAAACTTAACCTTTGAATTATGAATGGGTAACACTTGCTATAAGAACTTGTTTGAAATAATAATCTGTGGTGGATCTAGTCAATTAAATTGACATGTCCACCTTTATCTTCAATAACCTGTTGAGTTATCCACTTGGGGATGACATTTCTTTATGTGTATAAATCCTAAGAAGCAGTTATAAATTTCAAAAACTTCAACATTGCATATATTTGATAGTTACCACTGTTCCTTATAGAATCATTTAATCAAGGTCAGGTTAACTGGAGGCTGAATGTTGGTGATACACGGTAGTTGATCCTGCACCTATAATATTACCTGCTTAGTCAAATTCAGCAAGTCATTTATTTTCTTCTTCCATTTTTTCTTTCCAAAATAGTATGACTAAATTTTTTATAAAAATAAAAATATTATATATGTATGTGTGTGTGTCTAATTCCTAAATTATGAAACCTATCTTAGTGATATGTTATATTTATGGAAACTGCTCATTTCCAAATGTTGGTCACCTATATTTAAATATACAAATATATTTTTTTCTGATGTAGTTCATGAATACCCCAAGATGTATTGAATAATGGCTGTTTTTTCTTTTAAAAGTGTTACTCCAGAAAGACTAGAAATAAAATTATAAAAAGTAGTAATCAGAATCACAATACAAATAGAATAACTTTATATATGAGAAGCACTTTTTATATGAGAAGCAGATTCTAAGATGTTATAATATTTATATAAATGCTATGTTGTTTTCTTTTAAAATTATATATAATATAATATATATAACATAATATATATTATTATATGTAATATATAAGCATCTAGAATCAGATGCTTAATCAACTGAGCCACCGAGGGACCCAGTTTTCTAATATTTATGGTTGCAACCATATTATTAGCACCTCTTGTCTTATGGTTATATACCTTAAAAATTCATCTGAGATTTTTTTGTACAAAATTGGAAAAGAAACTAAAGGAGGAAAAGGGAATAATGCAGAATAGGAGATGAAAAAGTGACAGAGTGGGAGGAGAGGATGGAAAGAAGTGATGAAAATAGAAGCATAAAAAAAAAGAAAGCAAAGGTGGAGGCTAGAAAAATGATATGCATTTGGGGCATAGTACAACATTATAAAGGACTTTAAAGTTTAAATGAAAATGATTAAAATAAATGTAGAATAGCTGGAGGGATATGTCTAACATGACTTATTGAAAACATGCGTGTTGGCACAGCTATTTTAGTGCATTTGACTTCAGTTGAATTGTGTTTCCTTTAAAATCTTGGTAATGCTAAATATAATAACTGTGTTGTACAGACATTCATTTTCTCAGAATGGCCAAATAATTAAGAGTGTAATGCTATAATATAGTTCATAGTCAACTTAAATCTACAGACCTATTGTCTTCTCACTGACAAAGAACATGGAAAAGACAAAAATACTCTAGAGAGTCCAGTCTACTCTCAGAAACTTTACAGCACTTTAACTAGTTTATGCCATAACTACCAAAGATGTCACTAACTCTGAACATCGGGGCACCTTTCTTTTATTGCTGCTGTAATTTTTATATGCCAGCTACTGTCTTTCAATTCCAGAATAAACTGATGGTTTCTCAGAAGTTTAATTAGTGACTTTAAGTTGCAATTCCATCTATTTTTTTAATACTTCAGGTGTTCATAACATTTTAAGTGTACATATCAATTCAAATTGGTCCCCTAATGTTTACCACGTGGGAATTGTCTAATATAAATTAGTCCAGGATTCCTTTCAACATATAATATTCTGGTTGTACTGATGCTCCTACATATGTTAGTTTTGTTTGAATTTCATTCAGTTAAATCTTAATTTAAGTATATAATTGCTTTTCTAAACGAAGTGCTTTCAAATGAACGTTCTTCTGCTGTAAGCTGTGTATGATGAAGCCATGTACTGCTCCTCAAACTTTACTGTATATCAGAGACACCTAGAGTGCCGGTTAAAATCCAGATTCTTTGATCCCACTCTCAGGGATTCTGATTCAGCAAGTCTGAAGTGGGCCTATGAATGTGCATTCTTAACAAGCTCCCAGGTGACACTGACACTGTCAGTCTGCTGACCCACTTTGAGTAGAGCCAACAGCATGATACAATCTTTAGAGAAATTTCATCAGCTCTTAATGTCTAGTTTATTCTTTAGGAGCAAATAGTGAAATCTGTATGTTAAAATAAGCCAAGACAGTTTCTCTTCTGGACTTCAGTGTTCTCTAATTTGTAAATGTTACCAACATCAGAGAACAGAGGCACTTGTCTGTATCATTTAGTGGTAAAAGAACATGAGATTTAGAAACAGACCTACAAGATTTCAAATCTCACTTTTAACATTTATTAGCTGTGTGCCCTTGGGCAAATTACTAAAACTTTCTGAATCTCATTTTTAACATTTGTGCAGAAAAAAAAAATAAGATCTAATGTGAAAATGTTATTGTAAGCATTTAACAAATTAACCTATGTGAATACATTATGAAATTTGTCAAGCACTGAACGATATCCTTTCAGACCTCACTGCATTCATTATGCTCTCCATTCCCCCTACATTTTTAACTTCTCCATTTTCATTGGCTCTGCCTCTAAGACAAGGCATAATGTTTCCTCCAATTTGAAAATAATCCTGTATGACCCTACATAGCTGACTTCTCCCCTCAGTTTCCCTCACAACCAACCTTTGAAGAAATCACCTATGTTCACTGACTCTAGTTTCATATTGCTTCATCGTTCAACCTACCATTACATCTGAAATTCTGCCTCCACTGTCAAAACGAAATTGTCTTCTTAATGATCATATTGACTTGTAAGTGTACCATCAACACTGTCATGAGCAATGTCTCTCAGGCATGTGGCCTCTAGCCCTAGGTGGCTGGCATGGCTCACCACTCACTGGCCCTGCAAACTGTCCTCAACCTCAGCTTTAGTAATGCTTTTCTCTCTGGGTTTCCCTTTACCTCGTCCTTGCTGGTACCTCTTCCATGGCTTGCCCCTATTTTCTCTCAGTCAGCCTGCTATCTCGGAGAGATCTCATCCTTGCTCATGCTTGTAATTCCCATCTCTGTACTTTGACACTCGTCAACCCCACATACCCAGTATAGACTTCTCTCCTTTGTCAAGGGACCATTTAACTTCCAAATGAATATCACTATCTTAATGTCCAAATTTAAATTCCACCAAACTAAACATAGACATGCCCAGAATATGCACCTATACTTCCTGTATTCCCCATGAGAATGCATGGCAATTCCATGCACCTAGTCCAAATGGCTATCTTGAAAAATTCACTCTGCCTGGAACATTCTTCACCCATTCTTTATTCGGCAAACTTCTATTCTTCCTTTGAGTTAAAGCATAGACATTAGTTTCTCAGGAATCTTTCTCTGACCACCCTAGTAACCCCTCCTATGTATTTCTCCAGACCCTATACCTCACCTATAGCAGAATTCCTAACCATTTCGCCCATTACACTCTCAGTCTCATGGAGGAAAAGACTAGTCGTTCTCTCTTTAACTAATAAGGCATCAGCACACAGCTGAACACACGGCACATGATAGATGCTTAAAAATATTGTTTGACTCTTTTTTCCAAAATTATTCAGTCATTCTCACTGGGCCACCCTCTTCTGCACAGTAGGTGAACCACAGTGAGCAGAATAGACAAAACTCCCTCCTCAGGTGTCAGAGTGTCAGAGACAGACAATAAACTAGACAAACAAGTAATAAATCATCACAAAATTGCAAGCATTATGAAAAAGAAACAATTGCACCAAGAGGAGAATAACAGAGGGGAATCTGTATAGAGAGGTGACAGAGATGGGAGTTGTTTTTTAAACGGGATGAGCACAATATGGCCACGAAAAGAGCACACAGCATGAGAAAAGGCCCCATTGTGGGAAAGACCTGGTGTGCTTTAGGGAGGTCACCGCTTCCCCACCTGAGAGAAGAAGCATATGGAAACTCAGAGAGTGAAGGGAACTGTTGTCTAAGATGAGGCTAAAGAATTAAGCCAAGTCCGATTCGGCAGCAAGATGGCGGCTTAGGAGGACGCTGGGCTCACCGCACGTCCTGCTGATCACTTAGATTCCATCTACACCTGCCTAAATAACCCAGAAAACCACCAGAGGATTAGCAGAACAGAGTCGCCGGAGCCAAACGCAGACGAGAGGCCCACGGAAGAGGGTAGGAAGGGCGGCGAGGCGGTGCGCGCTCCACGGACTGGCGGGAGGGAGCCGGGGCGGAGGGGCGGCTCGCCGGCCAAGCAGAGCCCCCGAGTCGGGCTTGCAAAAGCGGAGGGGCCGGGCGGACTGTGTTCCGACAGCAAGCGCGACTTAGCGTCTGGGAGGTCATAAATTAACAGCTCTGCTCGGAAAGCGGGAAGGCTGGAGGACAAAGGGAGGGAGAGCTGCTGAGCCCCCTGACAACAGAGCTCAGTTTGGTGGGGAACAAAGGCGCTCGCCAGCGCCATTTCCCCCGCCCATCCCCCAGCCGAAATCCCAAAGCGAACCGGTTCCTGCCAGGGAACTTGCTCGCTCCGCGCAAACACCCAACTCTGCACTTAGGCGGAGCCAAACCTCCGGCAGCGGATCTGACTCCCTCCCGCTGCCACAGGGCCCCTCCTGAAGTGGATCACCTAAGGAGAAGCGATCTAAGCCTGCCCCTCCTGCCCCCGAGCACCTTGCCTACCCACCCCAGCTAATACGCCAGATCCCCAGCATCACAAGCCTGGCAGGGTGCAAGTAGCCCAGACGAGCCACACCACTCCACAGTGAATCCCGCCCCTAGGAGAGGGGAAGAGAAGGCACACACCAGTCTGACTGTGGCCCCAGCGGTGGGCTGGGGGCAGACATCAGGTCTGACTGTGGCCCCGCCCACCAACTCCAGGTATACACCACAGCACAGGGGAAGTGCCCTGCAGGTCCTCACCACGCCAGGGACTATCCAAAATGACCAAGCGGAAGAACTCCCCTCAGAAGAATCTCCAGGAAATAACAACAGCTAATGAGCTGATCAAAAAGGATTTAAATAATATAACAGAAAGTGAATTTAGAATAATAGTCATAAAATTAATCGCTGGGCTTGAAAACAGTATACAGGACAGCAGAGAATCTCTTGCTACAGAGATCAAGGGACTAAGGAACAGTCACGAGGAGCTGAAAAACGCTTTAAACGAAATGCATAACAAAATGGAAACCACCACAGCTCGGCTTGAAGAGGCAGAGGAGAGAATAGGTGAACTAGAAGATAAAGTTATGGAAAAAGAGGAAGCTGAGAAAAAGAGAGATAAAAAAATCCAGGAGTATGAGGGGAAAATTAGAGAACTAAGTGATACACTAAAAAGAAATAATATACGCATAATTGGTATCCCAGAGGAGGAAGAGAGAGGGAAAGGTGCTGAAGGGGTACTTGAAGAAATCATAGCTGAGAACTTCCCTGAACTGGGGAAGGAAAAAGGCATTGAAATCCAAGAGGCACAGAGAACTCCCTTCAGACGTAACTTGAATCGATCTGCACGACATATCATAGTGAAACTGGCAAAATACAAGGATAAAGAGAAAATTCTGAAAGCAGCAA
Organism: Prionailurus bengalensis; assembly: GCF_016509475.1. Lineage (NCBI taxonomy): Eukaryota > Metazoa > Chordata > Mammalia > Carnivora > Felidae > Prionailurus > Prionailurus bengalensis. The sequence goes on from NC_057348.1 coordinate 82,578,553, forward strand.
GGGGTAAACGTGCCCTCACATATAAAGGGAGACCTATAAGACTCGTGACTGATCTCTCTTTTGAAACTTGGCAGGCCAGAAAGAATTGGCACGAGATTTTCAGGGTGCTAGACAGAAAAAATATGCAGCCAAGAATCCTTTATCCAGCAAGTCTGTCATTTAGAATAGAAGGAGAGATAAAGGTCTTCCCAAACAAACAAAAACTGAAGGAATTCGTCACCACTAAACCAGCCCTACAAGAGATCCTAAGGGGGACCCTGTGAGACAAAGTCCCAGAGACATCACTATAAGCATAAATCATACAGACATCACAATGACTCTAAACCCGTATCTTTCTATAATAACACTGAATGTAAATGGATTAAATGCGCCAACCAAAAGACATAGGGTATCAGAATGGATAAAAAAACAAGACCCATCTATTTGCTGTCTACAAGAGACTCATTTTAGACCGGAGGACACCTTTAGATTGAGAGTGAGGGGATGGAGAACTATTTATCATGCGACTGGAAGCCAAAAGAAAGCTGGAGTAGCCATACTTATATCAGACAAACTAGACTTTAAATTAAAGGCTGTAACAAGAGATGAAGAAGGACATTATATAATAGTTACAGGGTCTATCCATCAGGAAGAGCTAACAATTATCAATGTCTATGCACCGAATACCGGAGCCCCCAAATATATAAAACAATTACTCATAAACATAAGCAACCTTATTGAGAAGAATGTGGTAATTGCAGGGGACTTTAACACCCCACTTACAGAAATGGATAGATCATCTAGACACACGGTCAATAAAGAAACAAGGGCCCTGAATGAGACATTGGATCAGATGGACTTGACAGATATATTTAGAACTCTGCATCCCAAAGCAACAGAATATACTTTCTTCTCGAGTGCACATGGAACATTCTCCAAGATAGATCATATACTGGGTCACAAAACAGCCCTTCATAAGTTTACAAGAATTGAAATTATACCATGCTTACTTTCAGACCACAATGCCATGAAGCTTGAAATCAACCACAGAAAAAAGTCTGGAAGACCTCCAAAAGCATGGAGGTTAAAGAACACCCTACTAACGAATGAGTGGGTCAACCAGGCAATTAGAGAAGAAATTAAAAAATATATGGAAACAAACGAAAATGAAAATACAACAATCCAAACGCTTTGGGACGCAGCAAAGGCAGTCCTGAGAGGAAAATACATTGCAATCCAGGCCTATCTCAAGAAACAAGAAAAATCCCAAATACAAAATCTAACAGCACACCTAAAGGAACTAGAAGCAGAACAGCAAAGGCAGCCTAAGCCCAGCAGAAGAAGAGAAATAATAAAGATCAGAGCAGAAATAAACAATATAGAAACTAAAAAAACTGTAGAGCAGATCAACGAAACCAAGAGTTGGTTTTTTGAAAAATTAAACAAAATTGACAAACCTCTAGCCAGGCTTCTCAAAAAGAAAAGGGAGATGACCCAAATAGATAAAATCATGAATGAAAATGGAATTATTACAACCAATCCCTCAGAGATACAAACAATTATCAGGGAATACTATGAAAACTTATATGCCAACAAATTGGACAACCTGGAAGAAATGGACAAATTCCTGAACACCCACACGCTTCCAAAACTCAATCAGGAGGAAATAGAAAGCTTGAACAGACCCATAACCAGCGAAGAAATTGAATCGGTTATCAAAAATCTCCCAACAAATAAGAGTCCAGGACCAGATGGCTTCCCAGGGGAGTTCTACCAGACGTTTAAAGCAGAGATACTACCTATCCTTCTCAAGCTATTCCAAGAAATAGAAAGGGAAGGAAAACTTCCAGACTCATTCTATGAAGCCAGTATTACTTTGATTCCTAAACCAGACAGAGACCCAGTAAAAAAAGAGAACTACAGGCCAATATCCCTGATGAATATGGATGCAAAAATTCTCAATAAGATACTAGCAAATCGAATTCAACGGCATATAAAAAGAATGATTCACCATGATCAAGTGGGATTCATTCCTGGGATGCAGGGCTGGTTCAACATTCGCAAATCAATCAACGTGATACATCACATTAACAAAAAAAGAGAGAAGAACCATATGATCCTGTCAATCGATGCAGAAAAGGCCTTCGACAAAATCCAGCACCCTTTCTTAATAAAAACCCTTGAGAAAGTCGGGATAGAAGGAACATACTTAAAGATCATAAAAGCCATTTATGAAAAGCCCACAGCTAACATCATCCTCAACGGGGAAAAACTGAAAGCTTTTTCCCTGAGATCAGGAACACGACAAGGATGCCCACTCTCACCGCTGCTGTTTAACATAGTGCTGGAAGTTCTAGCATCAGCAATCAGACAACAAAAGGAAATCAAAGGCATCAAAATTGGCAAAGATGAAGTCAAGCTTTCGCTTTTTGCAGATGACATGATATTATACATGGAAAATCCGATAGACTCCACCAAAAGTCTGCTAGAACTGATACAGGAATTCAGCAAAGTTGCAGGATACAAAATCAATGTACAGAAATCAGTTGCATTCTTATACACTAACAATGAAGCAACAGAAAGACAAATAAAGAAACTGATCCCATTCACAATTGCACCAAGAAGCATAAAATACCTAGGAATAAATCTAACCAAAGATGTAAAGGATCTGTATGCTGAAAACTATAGAAAGCTTCTGAAGGAAATTGAAGAAGATTTAAATAAATGGAAAGACATTCCCTGCTCGTGGATTGGAAAAATAAATATTGTCAAAATGTCAATACTACCCAAAGCTATCTACACATTCAATGCAATCCCAATCAAAATTGCACCAGCATTCTTCTCGAAACTAGAACAAGCAATCCTAAAATTCATATGGAACCACAAAAGGCCCCGAATAGCCAAAGGAATTTTGAAGAAGAAGACCAAAGCAGGAGGCATCACAATCCCAGACTTTAGCCTCTACTACAAAGCTGTCATCATCAAGACAGCATGGTATTGGCACCAAAACAGACACATAGACCAATGGAATAGAATAGAAACCCCAGAACTAGACCCACAAACGTATGGCCAACTCATCTTTGACAAAGCAGGAAAGAACATCCAATGGAAAAAAGACAGCCTCTTTAACAAATGGTGCTGGGAGAACTGGACAGCAACATGCAGAAGGTTGAAACTAGACCACTTTCTCACACCATTCACAAAAATAAACTCAAAATGGATAAGGGACCTAAATGTGAGACAGGAAACCATCAAAACCTTAGAGGAGAAAGCAGGAAAAGACCTCTCTGACCTCAGCCGTAGCAATCTCTTACTCGACACATCCCCAAAGGCAAGGGAATTAAAAGCAAAAGTGAATTCCTGGGACCTTATGAAGATAAAAAGCTTCTGCACAGCAAAGGAAACAATCAACAAAACTAAAAGGCAACCAACGGAATGGGAAAAGATATTCGCAAATGACATATCGGACAAAGGGCTAGTATCCAAAATCTATAAAGAGCTCACCAAACTCCACACCCGAAAAACAAATAACCCAGTGAAGAAATGGGCAGAAAACATGAATAGACACTTCTCTAAAGAAGACATCCGGATGGCCAACAGGCACATGAAAAGATGTTCAGCGTCGCTCCTTATCAGGGAAATACAAATCAAAACCACACTCAGGTATCACCTCACGCCAGTCAGAGTGGCCAAAATGAACAAATCAGGAGACTATAGATGCTGGAGAGGATGTGGAGAAACGGGAACCCTCTTGCACTGTTGGTGGGAATGCAAATTGGTGCAGCCGCTCTGGAAAGCAGTGTGGAGGTTCCTCAGAAAATTAAAAATAGACCTACCCTATGACCCAGCAATAGCACTGCTAGGAATTTATCCAAGGGATACAGGAGCACTGATGCATAGGGCCACTTGTACCCCAATGTTCATAGCAGCACTCTCAACAATAGCCAAATTATGGAAAGAGCCTAAATGTCCATCAACTGATGAATGGATAAAGAAATTGTGGTTTATATACACAATGGAATATTACATGGCAATGAGAAAAAATGAAATATGGCCTTTTGTAGCAACGTGGATGGAACTGGAGAGTGTGATGCTAAGTGAAATAAGCCATACAGAGAAAGACAGATACCATATGGTCTCACTCTTATGTGGATCCTGAGAAACTTGGCAGGAACCCATGGGGGAGGGGAAGGAGAAAAAAAAAAAAAAAAGAGGTTAGAATGGGAGAGAGCCAAAGCATAAGAGACTGTAAAAAACTGAGAACAAACTGAGGGTTGATGGGGGGTGGGAGGGAGGAGAGGGTGGGTGATGGGTATTGAGGAGGGCACCTTTTGGGATGAGCACTGGGTGTTGTATGGAAACCAATTTGTCAATAAATTTCAGAAAAAAAAAAAAATTAAAACCCAAAAAAAAAAAAAAAAAAACAAAAAAACAAAAAAAAAAAAAAAAAGAATTAAGCCAAGTCCATTCTTTGTAGAGACTCACTATCAAATAAGAATAATTTACTCCTCCAACTCAAGTTCAATAAGTTTCAATGTTCTAGTTACGGTTCACATCAAATTCTCACGGCGTGTTATTTTTTATTCAGTCATCTTAATTCCATACAGCAAACAACTTTTAGTCATAATTCCATAGTGCTTAAGTCTTTCCTGAAAATAAATTTTTATATACTTTGCTAGTAGTCAGTTTATGTCATTTTTTAACACATTAAAGATCCTTGAAGATATAGCCATGTTTTTCATTAAACAATATATCAGAATAGCTCTATGAATATAATTTCCATATAAAATCTCTACTAGATATGTAATAAATCAGATTTATGCCATTACCTTAATAGAAAATCCTATATTCTTATAGTATCAATAAGAGACTAAGTTCAGAAATGTTATTTTTCAGAAGTAATTTATTTCAGAATAAATTTTTCATTAAACAATATTGAGTGCCAAATTCTTGAGTCCATTTTTTTCATCATAGAAACTTTAAATAATACTAGCTCTAATCTTAGTAATATGTGCTTACTTAACTGCAAAATTTATAATATGAACTTATACATAGGTATCAACTTTAGATTTTAGACTACATTTTTAAACTCTGAGTCTAAGGAAAGCTTTTCAATATTTAATGATCTGCCCATTTAAGGCATCTAAGTTAATGAAATGATTGATTGTTAAATATATGGATTATCTATATTAGGGTTTCTCAACCTTGATAAATTTTGAGCTCAATAACTCTTTACTATAGGGAACTATCCTATGCATCATAGAATAATGAGGTGTATTACTGGTCCCTGACCACTAGAAGCCATTTGCAACTCCTAGTCCCCAAGCTGTGATAACCAAAAGTCTGGTTGAGAATCATCAGTTGATATATTTTAGCAATCAGAGACTCTGGATTTGGAATATAGCATTCCATCCGTTCCTACACCATTGGATGTCCCTATTTTATGTCATTAATATCCAAAACAATCCTTGGTAGATCTGTTACCTGTATACATCTGAATGCTAGAGTCAGTTGATATTTTCTTGAAAATGACACAGGTTTTGTTGACTTCACTGGTTCTTCTGATAACAAGCAAAAAAGGAACAATTTATAGTTGCTTTTTTCTAATTATATCTGTGATTCATAATAATTGTATAAAATTTAGAAAACTAAGTAAAGCGTATTAGAGAATGTAAAAGCTACTAAGGATAACCACTTACCATTTTGAAATATTTTTGTTGTTTGGATATATACATATATTTCATAAAATTGGGAAAATGCTGTTATGCAATTTGTTTTTATAGAGTGTGGTGTTCTATTATATTCAATATCATATTGTATGCATTTGTATATGTTATTAAATATTATTTGAAATCTTTAGTTTATTATATTTTTATGTACTGTTGTTAAGGAAAGATAATTTAGGGGCGCCTGGGTGGCGTAGTCGGTTAAGCGTCCGACTTCAGCCAGGTCACGATCTCGCGGTCCGTGAGTTCGAGCCCAGCGTCAGGCTCTGGGCTGATGGCTCAGAGCCTGGAGCCTGTTTCCGATTCTGTGTCTCCCTCTCTCTCTGCCCCTCCCCCGTTCATGCTCTGTCTCTCTCTGTCCCAAAAATAAATAAAAGTTGAAAAAAAAAATTAAAAAAAAAAAAAAGGAAAGATAATTTATTATTCACCCTTCTTAAGTGCTTTTCCAATTTTGTTTTAATGACTAAAATCTATAATATAAAGAAAATAGTTTAATACATAGCAATCTAATGTTGTCTTTGAATTACTATTTCTATGGGTGGTTTTTATATTCCCATGTAAGAGACACAGATTTTCAGGCAACTTTCTTCTCTTACACTTGGTCTTTGAATATTTTCTTTTTGGTTTAGTAGTTACTACAGCTCATGGAAAATAAAATAATATACATATGAGGTGATAGAAAGGGCTAAAAGGAAAAATCTACACACAGACATACAATCACACACTTCTCTAGTATCAAATTATTTTCTGTCTGTACAGGCAAAATAGATTGGAAATAAATTTTTCAGGGGCTTATTCACAAATCCTGAAAAGGTGACCCAAGGAGCTATTGCCTCTCTAATGAAATGGTGAGTTAATTATACTCTTCCAATAATGATATAAATGTTGAAAGATAATTTGTTTAGTTTTCTGTTTAAAACTGGTGTATAAGAATAATAGATCTATTCATTTCTAGATATCTACCCAAGAGAATAGAAGACATACATCCACACAAAAACTTGCATGTGAATGTTCATAGCACTGTTACTCATTAATAGCCAAAAAGGTGGAGAAGACCCAAATGATCATCAACTGATGAACGTATAAACAAAGTAGGGTGTATCAAAATAATGGGATACATTTCAACTATAAGAGAGATTGAAGTACTGATATGTGGTACAACATGGATGAATCTTGAAAACATCTTAAATGGAAAAAGCTGAATGAAAGAAGTGGTCACAAAAAGCCATAGATCATATGACTTCATTTGTATGGGATGTCTACAATAGTCAAACTCATAGACAAAGTAGATTAGTGATTTCCAGGACAGAGGAGTGGATGGAATGAGAAATGACTTGTAATGGGTTCAGGATTTGTTTGCGGGGCGGTGTGTGTGTGTGTGTGTGTGTGTGTGTGTGTGGAGGGGGCTATGATAACGTTCTGGAATTAGAAACTGGTGATGGTTGCACAGCATTGTAAATGAGTAAAATTTGCTGGACCGTATGCTTTAAAGGAGTGGATTTCATGTTTTATGACTTATATCTCAATATAGCCAAAAGAATAATCCTTCTATAATCCATTCTGCAATTGATTAGTATCTATGGTGTAGCAAAGTAGGAACAAATATAGATGGTATCTCCAAGAAAGGAGACAACTCTAGTTGATAAAAATAATTGGAAACCAATCCCTCAGTATAAATATATATATTTAAATGTTTATTTATTTTTGAGATAGACAGAGGGAGAGAGAGGATCTGAAGCAGACTGTTCTGACAGCAGTGAGCCCGATGGAGGACTTGAACTCACAAACCATGAGATCATGACCTGAGCTGAAGTTGGACACTCAACTGAGCCACCCAGGTGCCTCCAAAATAAGTGTTTTTAAAATAGTCTGAGTTTTAGTTTCCACTGCTTTAAAGTCAGCAGCTTAGAGGAATATCCAAGGTGCCTATCTGTAAATATCTTCACTTGCAAGAAACATTTATTCCCCTGAAACTCAGTGATTTAACTATAAAGTCTGGTATAAACTTATTTCAGTAGCATCACCTTCTATTTCTTAAGAGAAGAGATTTCTATCAACAGTGAGCCTAAGAAAGTCAAATGAGCACTACCCTATGAATGCAATAAGAAAGCAGTAGTTTAATATTTGAATTTTACAAATCTAATTACTGGGCCATCTGCTAAAATAATTCTGGTTACTCTGGGTTAGGATCTGAACCTCTCTCCCTTATCAAGATTTATCTCCATTTTAGAGAAAGGAACAACAGTAGTTCTATCATTTTAATAAATTGTGAGGGAGAGGAGGTCAGCTCTAAACACAGCATAGCAATTAATACTCCTCTCTCAGCCTAAGGCTTTAAGATGATATAAAGTTATTTCAGTTTTTAAATCATTCTAATATATTGTTGAACAATCCCCCAAGTATTTAAATGGTGTAAGAAAAAATAACAGTATAACTTTTAAAGGATGCAAAATAAAACATAAGGCTTATATTGCTGTCAACTATTCATATGGGAAACTGCTGTGGATATCTGGAGAAAAATAAACTAATGTGAAATGTCAAAGGGAACAAATAGAAAAATCTTTGATCAACTTGTTGTTAAGTATTGAGTGTAAATATCTTTCTCAGAGCCTACTTTCGACCTAGACCTTGGTTATAACTCCTTACATTGCAATAGGTGTAATATCCATATGGGAAAAAACTAATTTGGTAAAGCATTTTGGCTGACATTTAAGAATGGATCAGGTCAGAGTGGAGCTGACCTCATTTGGAGGTGTTCAGAAGGGCAACATGGAAAATGAGACAAAGAAAGAGATTATGGAAAAGCAACAAAACTTGGCAAAGATACTTCTGCGAGTAAAATTTTAGGTCAAGTCCCCGGTGTTACAAGCAATACAAAATATCACTGAATTGTTAACAACAAACCTTATTTAACATTCAGTACCTTTTAGGTTTCTGAAGTACTGGAAAACAATGATCGTTAATACAATATGCCATTTTGACAAGGTACCGCTATTGTTTTCATTTGCAATACTATGCCCCAGTGAACATGGGGAAGTCATGTCAATCAGACCATGAAAAGGAAAAAGTTTGCACAAACAAGTGCACTATTAACCATAGAATCTGGAAAAGGGGAAAAAAAAAACATTGGAGACAAGCTGTGAACAAACATAACTTTTTCAAAAGGGACAAAATTTGGTTTTACTTCCACATTATTTCATAGGCTTAATACACTGCAATTTTCAAAACACTGTTCGTGTGTTCCAATCATGTCAGATGTGTGGGCAGCCAGTGAATCTTTATGAGAAATAGAGAATGCAAATAGTGTGGCTGTCTTCATATTTACAGTTGGCTACACTCTCTTGGCTCCCAATTTATCAGCTTTTAATTGTAACAGATAATGTTTATTGCTCAAGGAATGGTTTATCTTGTGAAGATAACATTGAAGTTACCAAGAGAACATGGTAAAAAAGCACTTGACCGATTACTATGCTCTAAGACATTCTTCTTTGGCAGTGATAGTTTTCTAAAATTCATTCAGCTTATTTGTCATAGTACTACTGTTTTTTAAACTGCCACCTGGAACTAATGATAACTCTGCAAAAATAAATCAGCTGTTTGATCATAATTTACAATAAAGTCTCTCAACATTCTTTCTTCACTTGAATGATAGGGAGTATTTCTATCAATAGTGGCTCAGGAAACTAAAGAAACTCAATGCAGTTGAGGTGTAGCTCTTTCCATGTGCATATATTAGTACGCATCTGGTAGGAAAGGAGAGAGGAGGAGTTTGGAAAATCTGAGGAAAGCTCTCTAGGTGGGTCTTATATAAGTTGAACTCCCACCTCCCCCAATTCCTCAAGATTTCTCACTTAAAACCTTTTGTTGGAATACTTTTTCTGTTATTGATGGTTGATAGTACTATCATTGAAAGATTACAGGTAGATTAAAAGTTGTATGAAAAAATCAACTTTTGAAACAATGGTAACCCTCCTTATAACTATCTGTGCTTAACAGAATTAAAAACAAAATTAAAATATAATCTACCACTTAAAAGACTTTTCATAATTTATACAATTATTTCATATATTGAGTATCTACTACATGCTAGGTGCTATTTTAGATGTCTTAGGGACACAGACATGGATTATCATTTTGTGAAGATCATAATCTAAGAAGAAAGCTTATAAATGCATATACAGAAGTACCTTGTAAGTTAAAATGGCTAGTATTGGTAAAATAAAATTTCATAAGAAGGAAAGGTCATTAGTTAATAAAGGGTTACTAGTTATTTTACAGGGTGGGCCTGAATTAATATATGTGTAGAATTACCTGCTACCGGTTTTAGTCTTTATCAAAATCTACTGATGAATTGACCTCATATTAAGACAAAATATGTCAAATAAGCCACTGATAACTTCAGGTAATACCAACTTTTTGGGAATGATCTGAGTATAAGCATGAAATTATCTTTAGCTGAGTAGTTAAAGGATCTGGTACTAAAGATAAATGTATACTATTAGAAATATCTGTGATCTATGTCTCTGTACACCAGAAATTTCCCCTCTCCAGCAAGGACTTTCCTGACCATCCTGTCTAAAAGACTCCCTGTGGCACTCTCTCGCCCTTCTTCTCACTTGTCTTGAGCATACAGGCATTATTTTTTGTATTTATTCGTTTATTTGTTTCATAGCTTCCTCAAGATAATTGAAGCTCTTTGTGGATAGAGGACTTTCTCATGTTCATGGTTATTTCACCAGGATCTGGCATACGGTAAGCATTCAATAAATATTGCTGAATTATGGAATAATTTGCTAACTTACTAATAAAATAAGCACAGATTCTAAGATTCCAAAGCACCGGATACTCCAAAGGATATTACCCACACAATTTCATCTAATCCTTTGCCTTTAAAAGACATCTATAAAATGTAACTCCCAAACAAATATTTAGTGGATTGGTTTCTGCATTTGAACTCTGTTTGACTTCTCTGGTTAACAAAAGTCCCAAGTTTAATACATCAAAAACAGAAGCTTTGATTTGCCATTTGGGGCTATTCTTCCAGTGTTCTCCATCTTGGTTAATGCTATTACCATCCACCTAGTTGTTCAAGCCCCAAACCAGTCTTGATTCTTCTTGTTCTTTCACCCCCCACATCTGATCCATCACCTGCCCAGGTATATCACATATTTCTGCACCTTTGGTATCTCCGGGGCTCCTCTCCTGAACTAGCTTCTTTTCTTGATTTCTTATTTTGTCCTCCCTCCATCCTTGCCTTCCTATAATCTTTTCTTTACACAGCAACCAAATATATCTTTCAATGACTTAAATTGTATTAGGTTGTTCCCTTAAAACCTGAAGGGAATTTCCCCTGCACTTAGGATAAAATCCAAGCTCTGATATGGACAAAGGATTCTTCATGATCTACTTCTACTGACTTCTTTGACTTCTTTTCTTAGAACTTTGTTTTTTTGTACCCTAAAATCTAGCACCACTGGTTTTTGTCTGTTTGTTCGATTCCAAGCTTAGTTTTGCTTCAGGACCTCTCCTCTGCTGTTTTCTCTGATTTGAAGTCTGTTGTTTCTTACTTTCACTATTTTTCAACACAAAGGTCTTGGCTAAAATATCTCTTCCTCAGAGGTCTTCCCCACCATCTTATATAATGCTGTCATCTCCTACCCCCAGCCCTGTTTATCTTTTTCTTACTCCTTTTCACCATATGGAATTACCTGATATGTTTATTTATTTGTTTACATTACAATGTAAACTCCATGAGAACAAGGACTCATCTGCCTTACAAATGTCAGAATGCTTGACAAATAAATGCTCACTAAATATTTGTTAAGTCAATTAATGAAGTAATTAGTCATCAATCAAATGGTCATGAAATACTGCCTTTTAAGCAAATTTTAAATTTATTTAACTTTAAGGATCTCTAAACACTACCCTAATTTAGTTTCATTAATATTTATTGTTCACCTCCTATACGCAAGAGACTGAGATAAGGTCTGAATATATAAATATGAATGAGAAATTTAATCAGCTTTTTAGATAGGGTTGGTTAGCTGGAGAAATATCAAGATAAATAATTTTAACATTGATGATCATTGTAACAATACACAGAATACAAAAACAGTGGAGAAGATAAAGAGAGTATGATATTGTGGCTGTGGCATTGCAAGACAAAACAACACCACAGAGTTAGCAATATAAAATCTAAGAGTTCACAAACGTATAGGTAAACCCAGATGCAATTCAAACAGAGTGAATATCACGGGGAAGTAAACACATCAAGACTACAAAAGCACCGTGAGTTCAGTATGGATTTGGAACGTTAGAGCTCTCTTGCAGTGATTGTCAAAGAAATGATTACACAAAAACCATGTATGCTATATTAAGGAGTTTAAATGCCATTGTGCAAGAGATGAGAAGGAAGTGAAGAACTTCTTTAAAACATTCCCAAATGTCTATTCCTACCAATTATGAAAATGGAAGGAAACCTCTCTAATGGTGAAGTTTTTGATACTTAAGATTGATATATTACTTAATGACTCAGAGATGAATCATGGACTGGTATAGAGACATGGCACTTTTAGCTTTTCTTTTAACCTTTTCCATAGCAAATTATGAAATTCTCCTTAAGAAAACTTCATTTCTATTGAAAATACATTAGTTTAGGTATCAAAATTCAGCACTAAATACTTGATATTGACTTATACTTGAACTATATAGGAAACCTAGCAGATTACCAGATTTGATTCATGTGTAGTGCCTGACTTACAGTCGATAACCAAAAATGGTTGCTGAATCATGATCAGTAATTAAATTTAATTGCTTACTATGATTTTTTAACTATACAAGGAATTGTGGAGCTTTTTTGTTAACAGATTTACTAAAATTTCAGATGAGATGGTAATGTTACTGCAATATTATAACTGAATATTATATTATAACACTGCTTAACTGTTTTCTCTGTGCCATTTTACAGATGATAAGAGGGAGGCTTAAAGAGGTTGAGTTACTTGTACTTGATTGCATAGGTAGTAATGGGTGGAGCAAAAAGTCCAATGAAAGTTTCAGTCCAAAATACTTGCTTTTTAATGATGACTATAACGTAATGTTTCTCTGTTCCAGAAGAAAATGATAAGATCCTGGTTATATATAGCAGAGATATACTGCATTAAAAAGACTTTAGATGATGATGGAGTTGTTAAAATTAAGGAGGAAGACACAGTTTTACATCTGGTTTTCTCCAAGAGTTTTGCTAAACCTAGCAGTTCACATCTGGCTGACTCTGTGTGGCAAGAAAGGAACTATTTTCTACCCTCTCAATGATGCACATTTTCCATTATAAATTCATCTTTCAATGTAGCCTAGATGTTTTCATTCTTATTTCCTCACAATTTTGAATTTTGTTCTTTTTGTTCTTTTCTTTTCTGTAAAATCATGTATATTATCAGATCCAACCCCCAACCCTTCTCCTCATGAGCTATGTGCTAGGAATTATACACTGAAAGCTGGGCTTCTTTGAGTGAATCCACCCTTGCCTTGCTTGTGTAAAGTAAGTCTGTACTGTTGTCTGCCGTGTTCCTGAGATATAATCCAAAGCACTGACCAAATTTAACATTCTTAATTTTTCACTGCCAAAAAAGGAAGATTTCAAGCCAACAGGAACAAGTCTAGGAACAAACATATTGGATAAGCTGAACTTCAGTTAATTCTTCCTAAGTGAATTTTAGAGAAAAAACTAGCCATTCTGTGTCATTTTTAAACACAGAATGAAATCTTTTTCCTTTTATTGTCTCTTAGGACACAGCAATGCTATATATATATATTTTTTAATTTTTAAAATTTATTTTTGAGAGAGAGTGTGAATGGGGGAGGGACAGCGAGAGAAACACAGAATGTGAAACAGCCTCCAGGCTCTGATCTGTCAGTGCAGAGCCCAACGTGGGGCCCAAACTCATGAACCACAAGATCATGACTTGAGCCAAAGTTGGCCACTTAAATGACTGAGCCACCCAGGCGCTCCTCAATGCTATTTTTTAACATAAAATTTTAAAAATTATGTTCTAACATTTATCACCTCTTTCTAGTTATGGCTAAGTGCTTTATAATCTATTATTTTCTCTTATAGAATGCAGAAAAATACTCCACCAAAACTAGGAATTATAATAAAACAGTGTGGGTAAATTTCCTTTATTTAGAAATGATCTCCCAATGGAATTTTCTTGCTACTTTCACTTTTCTCATTATTAGTCTGTTTAACAAGCAAATCATGGGGCACCTGGGTGCTCAGTCGGTTAAGCATCTGACTCTTGATTTTGGCTTGGGTCATGATCTCATGGTTTATGAGATTGAGCCCCATGTTGGGATCTATGCTGACAGTATGGAGCATGCTTGGAATTCTCTCTCTCTCTCTCTCTCTCTCTCTCTCTCTCTCTCTCTCTCTCAAAATAAATACACTTAAAAAAAAGCAAACCTTAAATAACCAAAATGAACAAGATCTATGTTAGAGAACACAGGTTTTAAGACTAGGACAATATTAAATCATGAGGCTCTCCTCCCCCTGGAGTGCTGTGAAGGGTACAGTGTTCTTTTGGAAACTAGAGGAAGACTAATTCTCAGACCATGAAATATGTAACATAAATGTAGTAATGTAGTTATTCAATGTAACAGTGAACAAACAGGGTAAAGCTACCATTGAGTTTGGAAAAGACTAGTCCCAATACAATAGCACCCCATGCATATTCTTCTGTGGTTACCCCCAAGGCTTGTTTCTGTATTCCCTTGCTTTTCTACATTGTACTCAGCTATGTATGTATTTCAACTATATGTGCATGTAAACAAACATTGTTCAATTTTGCTGTTTTGGGATCTTTATAAAAATTGTATTGCATGGTAGGAGATCTTCTGATTTGTTTTTTGCCCTCAATACAGTGTCTTAGATTCATCCAGGTTGATGTCTATACTTAGAGTCCATTCTCTGGTTTGTTTCTAGTTTTTTGCTATTCCAAACAATGCAGCTATGTAAACATTCTCACGTATGCCTGCAGTACAGATGTGCAAATTTCTCCATGACCCATTACCTGTGCATTTTACATGAAAATAAGAAATGGTTTACAAATTGTCTGTTCCAATTTAAACACTCCCCAGTAGTGTACAAATTGTCCCACATTTGTACAGACACTTTATATTGTCACATTTTTTAAACTGCCAATATAATTAAGGTAAAATATTTATATTATTGAAGCCTTAATTTGCATTGCCCTTATTACTAATGAGGTTAGTAATTGAGAGAGAGAGAGAGAAAGAGAGAGAGAGAGAGAGAGACACACACACACACACACCAGGGGAGGGGTAGACAGAGAGGGGGAGAGACAGAATACCAAGCAGAATTCCACACTGTCAGCACATAGCTGGATGTGAGGCTCCATCTCCCAAACTATGAGATTGTGACCTGAGCCAAAGTCAAGAGTTGAATGCTCAACCAACAGATTGAGCTACCCAGGTGCCTCAACAAAATCTTTTCTAGCTTTCTAATGATGGTGTCTTTCTTTCTTTCTTTCTTTCTTTCTTTCTTTCTTTCTTTCTTTCTTTCTTTCTTTTCTTTCTTTTTCATGAACAAGAGGCCTTAATTTGGATACTTTCTAATGTCTTGTTTGCAAAATGTTTCTAAACACCAAGCTCATAGAGATTATGTATTCTTCTAAGAGTTTAGAATATTGTCTTTTCTCTTTTAGAATTTGGTTCACCTAGAATTGATGTTTGCATATGATATAAAGAAGGAAGATATTTTATTTTATTTTCCATATGGATAATCACTTGCCTTAATGCCATTTATTGAAGAGCCCATCCTTTACAAACTAATCTGCAAAATCATCTCTATCAAATATTACATTTCCCTATATATATAGTAAATTTGTTCAGTGTGTGTTACTAGAGATTGGAGACTCTAAATGGATGGGCCCTGCTTACCAAGCCTTTTAATGCAATATTGGATGGGTAAAGAGCACTTAGCTGTAATTTGGGGAAGGAATAATGGGTAGAGAGTTCAATAGCTCTGCCTAAGAAATTAAAGGCATTCAGTGTTGGAGGATGACAACTTGAAAAGATAGGAACATTGGCTTGGATCGACAGTGGGTCCCAAGAAAATGGAGAGGTATGGCCAAGAGAATATTCCTCTGGAGGCAAGATTGATAGATTTTTAGAACAGTGATGTGTAATATTCAAATCGAAGTTGCTGTTCGAATTATTCTGTTCAGTTTTCAAAGCCTTCAGAAAATGTCAGACACATACTAATACCATGGAATTTGGGTGGTTTCCAGTGAGCAACAAATCAGCACAAAAGAAAAGGACAATCATTTTAGATGGGAAGATGCAGATCAGGGGTCAAAAACTGAGCAGGAGCAGGATCCTGGATCAAAACTGATGAAAGGAATAGAAGCTTTCTGTTCCTTGGAAACAATGGAGGAAGGACGGGTGGCTTAGATAGGATTTTTTCCTCCTATGTAGGTCCAGATCATTTTATTGGGCTGTTAAAGTAAAGGTTATATTGCTCCTCACAACCACAATCTTATTGTTCCTGTAGTTTAGAAGCTCCTACATAGAAAGCTTTATGAAGTTTTTATTCATTTCTTTTGCTTTGAACTATAATATTAAGGCCCCAACTCCACAGCACAGTATCCAGCCTGCATAAAATCAGTGCAGGACATGTGGATCATGAAAACAAGCATACTGTGACATCATAGTATGAGTATATCAGGTTTTAGAGTCATCCATGGGATCATGGCTGATGGAATCATTTCAGACAAGATAAGCAAGTTTACTGGTAAGGGAGCAGAAAAATCTACCTGTGATACAATGATCTGTATCTCTCTCTCTAATTTAGAGTTTCCAGCAAAAACAAGATAGAAACATATTCAACAGCTGGGATGCCTCATTGGAAATTCATACACAGTATTTTCTGGAGATTAAACTGTTAGATGTATTTAGTGAAAGGAAAAAATAAATTTGTTGATAAAATCTAATAATATCATTCTATTTAAAAACTCTTCCTAAATTTGCTCCATGGAAACCATCTATACACTAGGAGAAGAAATAAATACAACAAAAATTTTAAAGTTTAAGTCAAACTTTAGATTATATTTTTACTATACTTTTAAACTTATTTCTTTAAAAGCAGTAGGTCAGTTACTAAAGTCTGTCTATAATAAATATTAAGGCATTAACTATGTATTTTATACAATAAATGGCAGGCATGACCAAAGGTGAGCCCTGTTTTAAAACAGATAAGGAGAGATTTAGGACTTTGTGTATATGAAATGCATGAAATTAAGAGAAACCATGAATAAATGTATCCAAACATTCTTTGGATTTATTACAAGGTAACCCTTTTATATCTCATAAAAGAAATATTGAATGTTGAGTGTAAAACAGCTATTGTAATTGATTCACATGTAAATTCCGTGGTAAAGCCTTTCTCAATCCTTGCCAGATTCATTACTTATTTTTCCCCTGGATTCTCATACTGTTGATCATAGCTTTTATATGACTCAATATATCATATTATATGATAGCCACTGGAACAAAGCAGACATTACTACTTGTTGATGAATAGACTATCACAAACCACTGCTTAAATTAATTGAGAAGTAAAATCTCAATTAAGTTAAACAAAACAAAACAAAAAACAAAACAAAACAAAACAAAACAAAACAAAACAAAACAAAACACATATGTCCTTGTCAGTGTGGTCATGGTTATTTCTATCTAAAGTATAGCATGAGGTTATGGACAGAATTAATAGGAGCTCTTAAGGAAAAGAAAGGAGAAAAGAAGGAATGAGGAAGAAAGGGAAAGAAGGAAGGAAAGAAGGAAGAAGAAGGGGAAGGAAGAAGGGAGAGGGAGAAGAAAAAGAGGGAGGAGGTGAGAAAGAAAATTTAAAAAAGAACAGAAAGAGTTTTGGAGAGGCAAAACATTAATGGAGTGACCTATTTTAAAAAATTATCTGCAAATTTAATGGAAGGAAATATTTCCAGATGAAAATTAGCATACTTTAACGAAAGAAGTTTTAAATGTCAATAACTACTCTAAGTAGACCATTTTAATTCTTTTATGTATAATAATAGTGATGCTATATTAATTAAGCCAGCAGTATTCTGTTTTAGGTAGTCTGTGGATCATACTTTGAGAAACACTGGATTAAAAAAAATTGTATTAGAAGAAGAAAAGCAATAACAACAAAAAAACTCTATATGGCATGAACATTAGGTATGAAATGAAAACACTGCTTCCTGCTGACTCTACCCAGTGTAATAACATATTCTCTCATGTTATGAAGCAGTGAAAACATTCCCATAGTTGCCCTGTGGGAGGCATGGAAGGGAATCTAGTGTTTTGAGAAATAAAAGGAGAGTAATTTACCCAGTTACATAGGCCCATCCTATTTCCCTTCCTTATGGTTTAACTAACCTCATCTTTAATAAACTCTCTAGAAAACCAGGCTAATTATGAATAAAACCAGAAACGTATCTAAACATTTAAACCAATATCACTACCAAAAGTGGACTTTGTTTGGGTAGGAGAAACCGACTCTAATTCTTTATGGTTATGATTGATACTTACACTCAAGATGACAAATATATACTTAAACTTGTTATATCCAGAAACAAGACTATGACTCTAAGCTTCATGGATGATTCTGATTATTCAAAAAGGATCCAGAACCATCTTCATAGTAAGAAAGACTACACAGAAGTTTAGATAGAGCACAGCCTTAGGAGTCAAATGGCCCTGGGGTTGAACAGCTATTTGCTCTTGAGCAAATTATTTCATTTCTATGTCTAGGATTGCTTCTATATGAAACAGGCAATTGGGATATTTCTATCACAGGACTGTTTTAGAGTGATAAGTGGGATAATGAGTGTCTGTTACATAGCAGATTCTCAGTTAAAATGAGTTTCCTGTCCTCCAACATCTTCCATCTCCCTTTGTATTAGATGACTAACACTATTGACTGCAATTTTATTTGCAAGTTGGCCACAAATTTAAAAGGTTTAGCCAGGTTCTTCTTCTCATACGTGGAGAGATGACCATTTTTTGAAAGGTGACTTAGTCCAAATCTTGACTCAGTCATTTCTTGCCTGGATTAAGTAGAGGAATGGGGGGCAGGGTGCTAATAGGAGAGTGGAATAGTCTCCAATGGTCAGGAAGCTGAGTCTGGAGCAACTCATTTTATCAATGGACAATCACACACATGGTCTTTTACAACTTCAGTTTGTCACCAATGCATAAACAATTCTCTTGGGATGAAAAAAAATCACTCAAATAAGTTATGTCTAGCAGAAAAATCTGTTGAATGTAGCGAATTAAATTATTTATGAAAATTAAGTGTTTATCCTCAAATACCTATTCTTTCTATTATGAACATATGCAAAAAAAGCAAAAGTTAACCAGAAAGGGACACCATTTCATGCTTCTGAATTTCACAAAGTACATTCTTTGGTATAAACAAAACATGAATAGCTTCATTTTATTATCAATATTTGCAAAAGGAATACTAATTTACCATACAAAATACCATTTTCTTTTAAAACCATCATCCTTATATCTTAACACTCAAAATGAATACTTTTATTTATTTATTTCATTATTGTTATATTTTTAATATGAAATTTATTGTCAAACTGGTTTCCATATAACACCCTGTGCTCATCCCAACAGGTGTCATTCTCAATGCCCATCACCCACTTTCTCCTCCCTCCCACCCCCCATCACCCCTCAGTTTATTCTCCGTTTTTAAGAGTCTCAAAATGAAGACTTTTAAATTAAATATAAGAAATGACTATTCGCCACGTCCCTTGGGTAAACCTGTGAAAATGCTCATGTAGTCTGTAAGGATCTGTACACCAGGTTCAATTTGAACCACACCTTGATTGTATTTGTGAAGGCCTAACAAAGATCTTGGCAAGAATTTTGTTTTCAACTCTGAGCAACTGAAAATGAGTTTCACTTCTCAGCAGAATGTGTACTGTGGACTCAGCAGAAGCATTAACCTTCCATTTTTTAAAAGAAAACAATCAATATCCATAACACATAGGGAGAATGGGTCATTCTCCCATCTGTTAGGGCACTGTACATGAGAAATAACATCCGCATTCAGACAAAGAAAAACCTGTACCCAATTCTATAAAGGGCCAGATTCAAAGAACTCCAAATTCCATTAAACACTCAAAGCAGGCAAAAATGGTGAGAAAACACCTCTTCTAAGTTTTAATTCGGTTTCTATTTGTTTCTATAATTGTGGAAGATACCCTATTGAACAATCAAGTGTACTTCTAAAGCAAAGATAAGATGCCAGCTACACCTGAATTTGCCAGGGAACATTCTTAAACTTTGGAAAATGAATATGGATTTGAAGGAATAAATTAGTCTGAAAATGGAGTCTAATGAATAAATTAAATTATTTAAGTTATTTTCAAATTTCATTACTTTAAAGATTTTAAAGATTTCATGTATTCATGCCAAAAGAGTTGTATTTATGTCTTCATTTGAGTGTGCATTTGGTTAAAATCCAAACCTCTGGTAAAATAATATTCTTAGATTATATGCCATATATGTACGGCATATACATATATACATATGTGTATATATATATGCCATATATATATATCTGCATATTATACAAAATTATATTTTAGCCTCAAAAATTTATATATATACATATTCTATACATAAGGTAAAGTTAGATTTTAGCTCCCAAATTGAAAAATAATACCTTAGAATATATATGTATACACATACATATATACTATGCATACATATACTTATATATAAAGTTAGTAAGTCAATGTGATTATTATGTTTTCTGAGAATGATTGAATTCCAAAACTCAATCACTTTCTTCTAGTATATTTACTTAAAATCTGAAATTTTTGAGAACTAAAAAAAAATTTTTAATGTTAATTTTTTTTGGGGGGGGGGCAGAGAGATAGGGGGACACAGAATCTGAAATGGGATCCAGGCTCTGAGCTGTGAGCACAGACCCCGATATGGGGCTCGAACTCACGGACCACAAGATCATTACTTGAGCTGAAGTTGGACACCTAACCGACTGAGCCACCCAGGAACCCCTGAAATTCTTGAGAATTTAAATAGAAATGCAATGCAATTTTATTCTATTTTCTCTAAGGAGTCCATTTTAGGTATATCAAGTACAAACTCCTTATCAATGCAATTAGTGCACTGAAACGCAGCTTCAATAAAAATGTTGGGAGGGTAGGAGGAGAGAAGGCATGCAGTGAGCCCCACATGCTGTAGAATCTTTCTGCCTGAATTCATATTCCAGTTCTGCTTCTCACCATGGTGAGAAGTCATGTGAGCAAGTCACTTAAATGTCTAAGTCTCCATTTCCTCATGAGGAAAATGGGAATAATAATTCTCCAAATTGTGGAAATCAGTACTTAACATTTACTTAATGCCTGAACTATAATGCCAATTTTTTTAAGTGAAAATAAAGGAATAGTGTGAAGATGATGCGGATGATCTCCACGGTTAACTACAATGTTTGACCAGTAAGGAAGCCCAAGGTTTGGGCTTCTATTTCTATGCTCTTCCACCTCTCACAGACACTCACTCTATGGTGGTTTAAAAAGGGGGTCTGGTAAACTATAGCACTAGGGGCTGGGGACTTCAATATTCAAAGGGAAAAATTAAACTCTACTGTTCTGAAGCATACTGATCTTAGATTCCCTTTCTGGTTTGCTTTTCTCTCTATGAACTTGTCCTTCACACGGCTGCTATGGTAAGAGAGGGACCCTGTAACTTTCTGTTCCTCAGGATACACCTTCCTCCTTTCTGGATACACTCTTCCTTTCTTCTTGTCTCCTTCAGAACTGTCCTTTCCCTTCAGAAGGGCAGTGGGATCCAAGGTAGGTGAAGGAGAAAAAAGTCAGCATGGCCCCTTTTGCTTGAGCCAGACTACAGTGTAGGAAAAGGGGTTATGCAATTCACACATGGTCTAGCCTAGTTTACCTGGGAAAGCATTCTCCATCCGAGGTTAAGGCCAAAGCAAGTTCTTACTAGTAAAATCAAAATATGCCAGGTCCCACTTAGCCTCTGGATACAAATAATATTAATATTAGTATTCAACATCCACACCCTGCTCCCTCAAGAAAGACAGAAGACTTTAGCCCCAACATAAAGTCACACTCCAAGCAGTGTCTTCTATACTACCTGGTACAAATCTACCATCTCTTGGGTTTAAGTGAAGGTTTGCAGATTGCTTCCTGCTAGCCATCTGAGTGAAGCATTCCGCTGACACTGTTGCTGTTTCCTGCTACAACTGCTTTGCAGACTCAGCTGAAATGTGCCACTGTGTATTATGCATTTTATAAACTTTGGAGTCCAAGACCTAAAGTGAAAGTGGTCCTGTCCTGTGTTTCACAAGGGCTTTCCCTGCAAACGGGCTAGGTGTTCTGAACAGCAGGCCCTGAGTGATCACACTTCTTTAACACATGCAGGGTGATGTCCAGACTGTTGACCATTAAACATCATCAATGGACATCTCTGTGTAAGGAGATTTCAGGATATTTTTTTTTTTACTTTATTCTTTGTACGTAACTTTATTGTTTAGCGTATTGTTTCTAATTAGCTTATATCAGTTTTATAATCAGAAAGGAAATAAAGCTCTATTCATTGAATTAGAAGACTTCTAGTTGCTGTTCCCTCCCTTTTCTGGGGGAGTCAGGTGGTTTGCAAGCCAGCTAGAGGAAAGAGGCTTTTCTGTCCTCTATTTCATCAGCTCCACTTCAAGAACCTATGGCAAACCTTCTTCATCCTTCTTTAGAAAAGCTAAAGTCCCTAAATAATTCTGGACTGGAAATATACTGAACACTAGTATAATAGCTGAACTTCATGCTTATTTAGCAAAGCCCAAGAACAAAACTGAATTGCACACAAGCAGCACCAATTTTAAAGTAGGCTTATGTCCCTCAGGTCCATTAAGTCACCTTGTCGCAGGGTTCAGTTTCATATTTGTCATTTCAGTTCATCATTCTGGTCTTGTCAGGCTTCAGTCATATAACTGATTGGCTAATTATTTCTAGTTTGGAGTCAACCATAAATTTGGAATGCAGAGTCTATGTTTCCTTAAACGCTGTCAATAAAAATGTGTATTAGATTAAGTTTCTGAGTTCAATGACCCATTATTAATGGACTCACTAATTGGGTGTTGTAGCAGATACAAATCCTCATATCTTTACTATCATCCTGTGTAATTTTTTTTTTTTGCATTTATTCATGATAGAAGATCATGAGAAACTATCCTAACCACCTTGCTGAATTTATGTTAAGTGAATCATTTTAGCAAGCCCTGAAATAAAGGAAAATTAATTTCATTTCTCAAAGTTGTTGTCCTAGAATACTAGCTAACCATTAGCAATTACTGATTTATTTTCTAAGTGTTCCATAGAATTTTCCAAGAGTTCAATCAAGAATATCTCCAGAGATCAAAAACTGGCTAGTGTTTTTGACATAAACTTTATTTTCTTATTTGAAACCACAAATCTATTTGCCTACCTCCACTCTCCTGACGTCTCTTTGTTTACATGATTTGTAAAAAATAAATATTGGTTAAAGCAATCATAATCGCCACTATAAGTTGAAATATCCAATGTATTTGGACTTGCAGACTTGAACTTATTTTGAACATTAAAGGGGAGATTAAAAAGGAGATATAGGGGTACCTGGGTGGCTCAGTGGGTCGAGTGTTGAGCAATTGACTTCAGTTCAGGTCATGATGTTGTGGTTCATGTGTTTGAGCCCTGTATCGGGCTCACTGCTGTCAGTGTGGAGCCTGCTTTGGATCCTCTGTCTCCCTTTCTTATGCCCCTCCTTCGTTCATGCTTTCTCTCGAAAACAAAATAAACATTAAAAAAAGGAAACTACCTATCTATCTATCTATCTATCTATCTATCTATCACTTCGATTTTCATTCAATCCTGCTCATTACACAGTATTTACTTAAAGATGATTCTCTTTGAATGAGTGTACTCCTAACCCTTTCAGACTCTGCTGCAAGATTACAGCTGAAGGTTGAAATACCACATGACTCAGCACCTAAATGTAAAACGGAGGTGACAGACTGTTAAATTACTATGCCAATCCCCCTACCTTCACAAATACACACAGGATAAAATTTAGAATTGCTGGACCCCTCAAAACTGTATGCCTGCTTCTCACCCCCAGATCCCTCTGCACCAGAGAGCTGCCTATAAACAACTCAACTCACACATGCAACATCTGTCCATACTCTCTCCCATTGCAAGCAGCCATTCCAGGGGAACTGAACCCAGGGAAGAGGCCTGAACATGTCCTCAGTTATGCTTGGGACCATTACATCAGAAATTTTGGAGCATGAGCAGAACAGAGGGTATGGAGTCTGTCCATGTGGGCACATGGATTCCTGGCTCAGTGCAGAGAAGTCTTGTCCAGGTCTAAAGACTACCACCTTTGCAGTAGAAGACTGCATCTTCCTTTTTGGTATATATTAAATTCTATCTTTCATTCTTTTATTGCTCTTGATGATTTCCTCTAAAACCTATCTGGAGACATGTGTTTCTTTTAATTGTACACAGTGCTTATTCTGGGCTTTTTTGGCTTGAACATTCTTATAGATTTGAGAACCTCTTCTACATTCACCCATCATTGTATGTCTCTCTTTCCACTTTTATATATGATTGCTTTGCTACTACCATACACACACAGAGATGCAACTACCATTTACTATTTTCTAGAACAGTCAGTGAACAGGAGATTAACATTCCAGCATCTGGCTTCTAATCCTTGATCTACCAGTCACCAGCCACATCATTGCAGGATCTCTGGCTGCATTTATTGTTTGGTATAAAAAAAGTAATGATAATCACCATGCTATCATCACAAGATTTTTTTAAGGATGAAATAGAAAAATATATGAAAAAGTAATCTTTGAAAATCACAAAATGTCACATAAATACATGGAATTATTGTGGCTACCAAAACAGACCTGTCTTAATAATTATGAAGTATTGGTCTTCCATACTGCTCACCTACTCCCCACTCACCTAGTATTGAAGCATAATTTCCCATTTTATTATAAAATTGATCTGTGTTTATTCTTAGAATGCACGGATATTATTAACTATTATCAATGGAAATATTGAACTAAAAGTAAATTTTGTCTTTATTGGTTCATATTAATATTCCATACAAGTTAAAATAAAACAAATGCACAAGTAACAAAAATTCACTTATAAATGAACAAAAAAGAGCAGAAATATGACTAATAGGCCTCTAGGATCTACTGTGATTTCTTCTTTGCCATATTTATCATTATAGTTTACACTAAATAATTATTTAAGTTAGCTTTATTTTCTCTATTCATATCTATAGCTACCAATCCTGAAATGCCTTCTAAGTTTCCTGGGAAAATTATTTCCCTTAATATGATCTTGCCTCACTCTACACCGTGCTCAGGATATGACTTCTTTATACATGCTGACAGAATCAAAAAGTTTAAGACACAAAGATTAACTTCAAAATGCTACAACATGGACTTTAAATTCTCTTAGCCTTGACTAAAAACATATGTAATTGAAGATGAAAATGTATATGGAAGATGTGCTTTCTAAAAGTTTGGCAAAATTTTTCTAAGTGTCCAAGGTGTTTTTGGTTATAGATTTCCTAATGGTCCTTAAACTTTTCCTATGCCTCAGTGGACCAGTGAAGTTTGTCCAGTAACATTTCTTAGTTGCTTCTTATATTGGGTGACCTATATTTATGAATGAAGAGCTTCCACTGTGTCATCACCATAGTAACAGGGAAAAAATATCTTTATCTTCTCATTTCATTCATGAGCCTTCTGTCCTTACCAGGAACAAATTATGTTATCTCAGGAATAGAGTCCATTTGATGTTCTCAACCGACTCTGATATAATAAACATTAAGGACATTAATAATACTTGGTGTAATAAAACTTGGTGTTTACATAATCACTTACACCAGGAAAAGGTGTGTGTTTTGCCATCGTCCATTACCAATTGGGACTGATAGGACTATTTTGCTAAGATACCACCCACACTGTTCCCTTTATATCACGAAGATTCCATAAAAGGTAAACAATGCTTTATTAAAAGGTGCCTAGAATAAGAGTTAATTTAATATGTTAAAAAAAAAAGACAGGGGTGTCTGGATGGCTCAGTAGGTTAAGCGTCCAACTCTTGGCTTTGGCTCAGGTCATGACGTTGTGGTTTATGAGTTCAAGTCCCGTACCAGGTTCCAAGCTGTCAGTGTGGAGTCTGGTTGGGATTCTCTCTCCCCCTCTCTCTGGCTCTCCCCTGCTTGTATTCTCTCTCTCTCTCTCAAAATAAATATATAAACTTAAAAAAAAAAAGACAGGCAAAATTGGATGAGACATAAATTTAAATCACTATTAACTTTCTCGGTCAGTATAACAATGCTAGAAGAAACAAAATGGGTATAAAGTGCTTGAAATCTGAGGTATTTGAACATCTTAGCCCAATCAAGCATTAGGCAAGAGATGCAACAATTTGGATGGACCTAGAGGGTATTATGATAATGAATAAGTCAGAGAAAGACAAATACCACATAATTTCACTTATACGTGGAATCTACTGGGTCTCTGTCTGGTTTAGGAATCAAAGCAATACTGGCTTCATAGAATGAGTCTGGAAGTTTTCCTTCCCTTTCTATTTTTTGGAATAGCTTGAGAAGGATAGGTATTGTCTCTGCTTTAAACGTCTGGTAGAACTCCCCTGGGAAGCCATCTGGTCCTGGTTATATGTGGAATCTAAAAAGTAAAACAAAAGAACAAACAGCAGAAACAGACCCATAAATACAGGGAACAAACTGATAGTTGCCAAAGGGGAGGGAGTGGGGAGATAGGCAAAAATGGTTCAAGGGGAGTGGGAGGTACAGGCTTCCAGTTATGGAATGAGTAAGTCACAAGTTCGAAAGGTAGTGCTTGTGGTGAGCACAGCTAACATATAGACTTGTCAAATCACCATGTTGTACACCTGAAACTAATGTAATACTGTGTGTCAACTATACTGCATTGAAAAAACAAAAACAACACAAAACTTCCAAAACATTAGGCAAGAGATCTCTATGTGGATCCAAATAAACTTGTGTAGAAGTGGCTATAGAGAATTTAATTAATTATCACTAACTCAAAATACAATCACAGTGCTTCCTATTTACCTTGTCCCCATAGGACTTTTGTTGTCCATTACTTAGGTGTAAAAGGAGTTAGAACAGATGGGAAGAAGCTTGGGATCCAAAGGAGAGAAGGTGTCTTTGTCCCCTAAATTCTATAAACCTCTCTCGCTAGTTGCCTGATGTAGCTGTGGACTTGGCTCACAAATGAATATGGGATCCACTGGCTGTAGCACAGGTCATTCTTTGAGCTGATGGAGGCTGCAGAGACATTTTATGTAAAGTATTTCACTAAGCACATCCTTAAGGAAATGCTCCAGGTCAGGTGTTCCTGTTTGCCCACTTTTTATCTTTAAAGAATAACATACCTTCTATGCTCCCTTTTAATTTTTCCCACTTCCAAGGCAGGGTAAAATTTTTCAGAACTCCTACTTTTCACAAACACTGAACTGGGTATTTGATTCCTGGAAGATGTGAGCGTTTATGTAGGAAATTGGGTGTAGAGAGGACTATAGTGTTCCATTTGATGAGGAGGTATAAAGGGCAAAAGCAAGCTTTGATTTCATCATGTTAGGTATACATTCTTGGTATTTGTCAACTACACAATGGTAGTTTTGCCTGAATAATCTCTACTTGGCATTGTGTCTTACAGATGTGATACTGCTACTAAACATTACCAGCTTTTGATAGTGTATGTTTGGTTAGGATTAGCAAAGTATCACCTTTTAGGTAAAAGGCTTATTACCCTTATAACATTTTTAAGGTAAGTGAGAGAATATCTGAATTGTTTAATGTGGTTTTATATGTGGCTCTCAAATGAAGATACTTCACAATTTTACCTACACACACACACACACACACACACACACACACACACACACCATTTTACAGCATTAATGAGAAATTATGTTTATCATTCATACATTAAGCATTGAAAATTAATTGTGCATTTTAAATATATATTGCCAAACTAGATTGGCATCCAAATGAATGCTTAGATCATTGGTCTTATAAGAAGCCCTTTCCTCTGGTGAATGGGTTAAACTCCTGCTGTCAGGTTGAATAGAATTAGCCTTGCTGATATGCAAAGAATTGCTCTGTCAGGAAATGTCACTGTCATTGAGTGCTGTTCCTTGTCTGCATTGAATTTTCTGTCTGGCTCAGAAAATTTTAATAACAGGTTGGAATTCACATGTAAAATTTTAAACCAATTTTCATAAAAATACATTATTTCTTTCTCATTTTGCTCTCATATAATTTTTGGTTGTCATAAAATAGGATACTAAACACATCTTATTTCCTTAACTTTCAGTGCCTTTTGTCCTTTCAAGATAGATACTTATAGTTCATTTTTTCCCTTAGTACTTTTCAAATTTTAATGGAAGTTTAAATTTCATTGAAAATGACAAAGAGAGAGATAGAGAGAGTAGGGGCAGTGAGATGCAGAAAGCTGAAGAAGCAGATATCAGCAAAGTTACCTCCTCTACGTCTTGAAGGAAAGACTTCTCTAATCTTAGGTGTTTCAGGGACATAAAACTAGTGCTCAAATTTCAAAAATTGCCTTTAATCAATAAAAATCTTGGTTTAAAGACTGATATTAATCAGGGCCCAGTGCAGTCAAGAGAGTCAGGATGATTTCATTACATAACCTACTTGAGTGTAAATCTGGAATCTGTCTCTAGTCTCTTCAAAATCTTTTATAGAAAACTCAATCTTGAGGGCAGAGGTGTTGTTTTAATCTTCCTAAGTTGAAGTATATCATTTTGGAAAAAAGAGATAAGATATGTGATTTGAAAAATCAGTTCTATAAAGTAGAAAAAGAGAATTCCTCTGTTAGGCTCATGATACCAAATTTAAAAACTCCTAGCCAGTGACTGTGTAAGGACAGAGAAGGTTTTGTCAAGACTCTTGGGCAAGGAGACCTTAACAGGAAATTTGACAGAAAGCATGTAGTCGAAATTGAAATTGAAATTGTAAACTATTGATCAATAGAAACAGAAGGGGGTAGTTGCTGATATTTGCTATTATTCTAGAAGAAATCAATATTCTTTGTAGCTTTAAATGTTTATAAAGTAATGCAAAAGAATGGATAATAAGTAAATGGCCTTAAAATTTTAACACAAGAAGAGAAATTAAATGCAAAGTTTCACTGAGACTGAGAGGGATGTGATTGACTGGAATATAGTAAAGGGAAGATACATCTTGTTCCAAGAAAAGTGCTCTACTTGATAGGAGAGGGAGAAGAACAACATTTTGTTATGAAGAACTGTCCAAGACTATGAGGTTGCAGCTGGAAACATAGAAGTGATATCATTGTGGGAACAAAGAATCACATACTTTAAAATTTTTTAGAAGGCAATTTGTCCAACTCTATTTAAAATCCTTCATATTACAGAGGATAAACTAAGGTCCAGAGAAATTCAGAATTTCCCCAAACATAAATTATTACATTCAGGACGAATTATGGTAATAGCTTTGCATAGATGACAAAGCTTCACAAAGGAGCAATATACACTAGTGAGGATCAAAATAAGAGAGGGGACAAACTTTTTAGATATTTTCCAGAAAACATATAATGTGGTACATTCATAATTGACCTTTCTGAAAATTTTGTTTCTTGGAAGAGAAGGAATATAATCAGGAATACTGGTGCTCACAAGCTAATTTTGACCAAGGAAAAAAGTGAACTGATCATTTGATTGAAATCCAGAATTCCTTAGCACAGAACATTATTATAGACTCCAGGATAACAGGGTACTTTGTTACAGGTAATTCTCAAATTCCCTGTTTGCACTATACACTGACTTCTTAGAAACTTCTTCATCTATCTTAAACTGGAGAATTGGTTGATATATCATGGTGTTACCTCCTCAGATATTCAGCAACCTGATGGAGTATGATGAAAGCCTGGATAGGGGAGCAGGACATATAACTTGGCATCTAACAGATACATTTTTGAAAGTGAATAAGTATGTTAACCAGATGGGCATAATCCAGTCTGTCTTGAGCAAATCCAGAAATATGGTCATAAATACATTTAGGTAAGCAAGCAAAACTTTATTTTTTCTCTTATGCAAAACCAAGATCATTTAGTTGGTTTTCTTTTTTTTCTTTCTTTCTTTCTTTCTTTTCTTTCTTTCTTTCTTTCTTTCTTTCTTTCTTTCTTTCTTTCTTTCTTTCTTTTTCTTTCTTTCTTGAGTTTACCTATTTTGAGAGAAAGAGACCATGCCAGTGTGTAAGACTGCAATTGGGGAAGGGGCAGAGAGAGAGAGGGAGAGACAGAATCCCAAGCAGGCTCTGCCCTCATTGCACAGAGCCCAACACAGGGCTCAATCTCACAAACTGTGAGATCATGACCTGAACTGAAATCAAGAGTTGGATGCTTAACTGACTGAGCCACTCAGCCTAACTGATTTTCTATATCTATTGTCCTGCTTGTTTTAGTCCCATACTAGTTGGCAGGTCCTAGACTTCTTTCTGTGTCAAATCCCTACTGTCCTTGTACTTAGCTGTTTATTGATTGCTGTGAATCCTGGGACTATACTATGCTACTGCTTTAAAATGCTGGACATTTGCAGAAATGAGGTCAAATGATGTCCTCGTCATCTGACATTTGGCTGATTATCTAAAGAGCTAGTAAAAGTTTGCGCTAACCAGCCCTTTAGCTAAAGATAGGTGGAGTACATTCAACATACAGTCAACTGTACAAAAAGGGAACCAAAGAGTATCTACATGACCTAAGTATTGGTGTCTCTGTTGAAAATTGGGGGTAAAAATGGTTGGTGAGGGGAGGAGGCAACAAGAGTCTGAAACACAAGAAGAAACAGGCCCTAAGATGTAGAGAAAGCAGCAAGTTTGAGAAGGATCTATGATAGCCTACAGAAATAGATTTTTGAAAGCATATGCTTTGGGCTTAAAATGTACCTAAGAATGACTTCCATGGGGAAAAACAAAAGCATGGTACGAGTGATTACAATTGAATGACCAAATTAGAAGGAAATAGGCTGAGAAGACAACCTATTGATATAAGAAAAACTGAAGAGTAACTGAACTTTAATAGCAGAATTTCAATCTTCATGAGATGTGCTACAAACAGATTATATACTGCAGAAATTTCAATGAGTGGTGTAGAGAACAATAATGGAAAGCAAATTTTGAATGCAAAATATAACATATTAGAATTATAAGGAATAGCATAATTAAAAGTGGATAGTAAGCTTAAAAATAGTCAGAAACAAACTGAGAAATAGGAAAATAGCTAACACTTACTAGAAGTCTACCACATACCATGCACTCTGAAACATGCTTTAACTCATCTGAACCTCACACCAAACTATTAGTTGTTACCTTACAGGTTATATTTTATAAACGCGGAAACTGATGGACACAGAGGGTTAAGTAACAT
Source organism: Prionailurus bengalensis (assembly GCF_016509475.1). Taxonomy (NCBI): domain Eukaryota; kingdom Metazoa; phylum Chordata; class Mammalia; order Carnivora; family Felidae; genus Prionailurus; species Prionailurus bengalensis. The sequence continues at coordinate 82,609,858 of NC_057348.1, forward strand.
GCTCAAAGTCCCACAGTAAATAAGTGTTAGAACACAGTTTCTAATTTAGCCCGGCTCCACTGGTAAATCTAGCTGTAATCTTCAGTGAAGTCCAAGGCTTTTTCATGCAGATAGTGTTTCTAGTTAACTTTGTGGTGTTTCAGAATGCAGAATAGAAAAAAGTACTTAAATAAAAAAAAAAAAAAGTTCATGACTGGGGTGCCTGGGTGGCTCAGTCAATTAAGTGTTTGGCTCAGGTCATGATCTCATGGTTTGTAGGTTTGAGCCCCACATCAGGCTCTGCACTGACAGTGTGGAGCCTGCTTGGGATTCTCTTTCTCTCCCCCTCTCTCTGCCCCTCCCCTGCTTACGTGCTCTGTTTCTCTTAGGATGAGGACATCAGAGGGGGCAATGATCCAGTGTTCTTTAGTATAAGACATTCATTAGTACCTTTTTGTGTAATATTATTACATATCTTTTCATTTTGTTATAAAAAAAATCAATGGCATCAAACTCTCCAAAAATACAACAGCAATATTTTTTAAATGTCAGACAAATGAAGCAAGTTATAAAAAACATATGGAATGATTTTAATTTGTAAAAATGTATTCATATAAATGAGGGGAAAATTTGATTAAGATATTATGAAGGTGATTTTTATTACTTTTCCTTTCTTGTACTTTCCCAATGTTGTATAAAAAATATCTCATAAATAAAATAATGATAAGTACAATTAAAAAAATAATTAGCTGGACTTGACTGTAAAATTATCTACCATTCATAAAATGGATTCTGTGAAAAAAAGGTATTTCAAATTGTAAACCACTAAGTTACAAAGAAGTCTTTGTAACATTAATCCATTACAAGCTGGGGGCTCCCTATACATATATGGCCTATCAAATGAGGATGTGACCTTGCCAGAAAAGCAATGTAACTGGAAACTAGTTATATCTACATAAGAAGATGCTACATATTCATTAGCTAAGACAACTTAGGGAACTGAGCAATTTGTCATATTCATCATCAACAAAATTAGGCACTATAACTTTGCTACCAGGTGACATCTCTCTGAGCAACACACTTCTAAAAGAGTCATGCTTCTAATGGGAAGTTAGCAATGTTGAGCATCTTTTCATGCCTGTTGGCTATCTGTATATCTTCTTTGGAAAGATGCCTATTTAGAGCCTTTGGCATTTTATTTTATTTATTTATTTATTTATTTTAAAAAAAAAATTTTTTTTTTCAACGTTTATTTATTTTTGGGACAGAGAGAGACAGAGCATGAACGGAGGAGGGGCAGAGAGAGAGGGAGACACAGAATCGGAAGCAGGCTCCAGGCTCTGAGCCATCAGCCCAGAGCCTGATGCGGGGCTCGAACTCACGGACCGCAAGATCGTGACCTGGCTGAAGTCGGACGCTTAACCGACTGCGCCACCCAGGTGCCCCGAGATCCTTTGGCATTTTAAAAAAACGTTTTAAAATTTATTTTGAGGGAGAGAAAGAGAGAGAGAACACAAGTGGGGTAGGGGCAGAGAGAGACAGGGAGAGGGAGAATCCCAAGCAGGCTCTGTGCTGCCAGCACAGAGCCCTACCTTGGGCTTGAATGCATCAACCATGCACAACCATGACCTGTGCCGAAATCAAGAGTCAGAAGCTTAAATGACTGAGCCATCCAGCCACCCCTCTTTGGCATTTTTAAATCAGATTGTTTGTTTTATTTTATATTTCTTACAAAGCATAATACTTTTGTTCAATGAACATCAATCATCACTCCTCTCAAAGAAGAAAACTGACAGTATTTATATTTGGACTTAGTTATACTTAGTAGGTTAACAGATTGTACAACTGTAGCTGGGTCAATATCCTAAAACTGTTTTTAAGTCACTATTTTGTCCACAAAGCTATAGTTCACATTATGTATAAAGATGCAAAGCCCTGAGTTGATTTGATAGACTGATTTTGTAATTCCAAAGGAAAGGGCACTCAATAGCAATTTACCTCTTTTTGCTGCTGTTGTTGACAAACATTGAATTTAAATTTAATTAAGGTATATAGCAACAAGAAAGCAAAACCACAAGTGATAAAACAAATTCAAAAGGTGGGATATATATACAACAGACATGATCTTTTCAGCAAGCTAAAATACTATCACAAAAAAGACCTTTGGGAAAAAAAACAAAATGTGATACAAATATATATATCACTTGTGATCTTGGATTAATTAGATCTTACTTCATACCGATCTGTTACCAAGAACATGTTTGTGACAACTGAGGCTGAATATGATTATTAACATTTTATAACTAAAGTCTACTCTTCAGTCAGATTTCCTCAGTTTATCTCTGATATCCTTTTTCTGCTCCTGGATACTACATTACATTCAGTCATCATGTCCTCTCAGGCTCCTCTAAACTGTAACAGTTTCTTAGATTTTCTTTGTTTCTTATGACTTTGACAGTTTTGAGGAGTATTGGTCAGGTATACTTTGGAATACCCCTCTCTTCAAGTCTGTCTGATGTTTTTCTCTTTGTTGGGCTGGAATCATGAGTTTTGGGAAAGTTGTTTATACAGAAAGGTGCCATCTGTATCACATGATATCAGTTACATGCTGTTCCATGACTTAGTACTGATGATGTTAATCATTTAGCTGAGGAGGCATTTGTCAGTTTTCTCTCCTGGAAAGTTACTCTTATTTCCTTCTTTTTTATGCCATGTTTTTTAGAAGAAGTTGCTACATGCAGCCCATACTTTAGAAGTTTGTAATTATTCTCTCTGTCCTTGATGGTAGATTATCTACATAAATTATTTGATTTTCCTCTGTATGGAGATTTGTCTATATTTTCTCATTTATTATTTGCCCACCCATTTATTTATATAAGTATGGATTCATGGATGTTTATTTTATATTTTGGGTTATATTCTAATACCACAGTATTTATTATGTTATTCAAATTGTTCCCATTTATTGGAAGCTTTTCCAGTCAGTTCGTATGTCACTTTGACATATGCTTGCCATTGGTTTTTTGAGCGTTCCTTACTTTCTGGCACTACAAAATGATCCAGGCTTATGTGTTAATCTCATCAATTTTTTTTCAGGGCCTGATATAAACATTAATTTAGAATACATGCTTTTAATACACCGATTTATTTTAAAATTCTCTATATTCAGGGTAATGATCATCTGGTTTCTTCACTGTTCCAAGCTAATATAAAATGGTGAGAATTTTGCTGTGTAATGTATTCTAATCAAATACAGTACTCACCTGTCAGATGTTTGACAAGTGAGGTAATTGAATGCTTATTAAGTAGAAGTCTACTACTGACATGATTCAAGTGCATCCAAGTAAATTATTTTGCAAATACTTTTTCTTATGTGTATAAGCCACAGTGTATTCATAAAGCAAATCAACACAAAAACACAATACTTGGAGGTGGTTCTGTCCTTAAGGTATTAATGATGTTCAATCCTAGCAAACTTGAACCTCAACTACTGGAGAAGAGAGGAATTTAATAGCACTTGAAGGAGCTCTTGAGGGGCAAGGGTTGAAGCTTGCAGTCAAGGACACTGTTGTTAATCAGGTTTGTTTTAATCCCACATCATCTTGTACAAGCGCAGCCTAAAACTATGATTGGCTGAGTTGTCAGAAACTGGGACAATAGAACAAAAATTAAAATGTTTTAAATTATTAATTAGGTTTTTCCCACACAATGTCAAATCAAAAGTATTAGTAATTTCCCCCATCCCTACTACTGATCTACTGATAGATTTAATTTTTTTTTGGTTACTGTGATAACCAAATTTTTCAGAACTTATGCAACATCATAGCATTTATGAGCTGGGTTGTCTAAAAACAACTCATTGATTAAAGTAATTTTACTGAATATAATAGACATTTAGCATTTAATGTCCCATAGGTTGAGTTACAGTTTTATATATATGCATTATGTTCTCTAAATAAAGGCTTGTTTAGAGTCTAATCTGAAGTTAAATCCTACTGGTTACGTGACCTATTCTCTAACTTCTTTGAGCCTTTTTATTTTTTCAGTAAACTGTAAATAACAGTAACCCCTCTACAAAGTCATTGTGAGGATTCAATGAGATCATTTGCAGTAAATATCTTAGCACATTACATCTATCACACAGAAATGCTCAATATGTGTTCCTGTTTGTTTCATTTAGGGCTGGCTTTGTGGGTGTGTGTAACTTGTATGACCACAAAGGGCCACTGACACTCAGAAGGTCCCCATGCTTGGTTTTATGATTTGCTGTTGGTGTCCTGAATTTCTTAATAATTTTTGAACATGGAGTCCTACATTTTTTTTTTTAGTCCTGTGCCCTGTAAATGATATAGCTGGTCCTGGGTTCACCCAATTAAATTGTAAGTCTTTTTTGAAGTATGAAATCCCATAGATGACTTTACACCTCTAATATTTTCTTCAGTGCTTAGCCCAGATTCCTGCATTGGAAGAAAATAATTCACATTTATTGAAAATAATAGTAGTGGTTTATTTCAGACAGTTTCATTGGTAAGTATAGAAGACCTGCTTGGGAACCACATGCAATTATTTCATGCCTCAGGATCCAAGTGGCTTTAATTATCAACAAAAAAAAAGGTTAAATGAAGGCAGTCTTATGAATATTATTTCAGTCACAGTGCTTATACATATCTAAAATGATACCATGATTTTAATAAAAAGCATATCTTCAAGGAGACAAAACTCTTTATAAAGTTCACCTTTAAGGTGTATATTCCTATAAATTCAAGAAGCATTATTGTTGATGTGTGAGTTATTCTTGCTGAGATGTACAAAAGGGCCCTTTCACTGCCTGCCAGATGTGTCTATAATAAAGCAGTAGGGCTTAAAGAGGCTTAGTCTCTGAGCAGTGCTACTAGTGTTCATTTTGCCAGCAATGTCCAGTTATTGGTCCTTTCTAAGTTATTCTGGCTCCCACTGGGTTCTGCATGGGGGTGGGGGTGGGGCGCAGGACTCACAGCAGCAGTAATGTAGTGGTGACTTAAAGAATGTACGGGCAATATATATGGATGAGGGTATTGGCATCCCAGAGAGGAGTAACAGCACTTAATTTTGCATATCTGGTATGGTATGAATATCCTCATAGCAGATTCAGAGCTTCCTTTTTGAATTCCAAAAACATGATCTTCATTGCTCTGATTTGGCATATATTATATATAGGTCTAGAATGTGTTTTTTGGTTGTACTTAACCAAGGCCTCAGAATTTTGAGTCAGAAAATCCATCTAAAATGAAGACATCAACATGGATGCTATACCTATTGGAATATTGCTCTCTAAGGTGGGTAAAGTCACTTACTCAGGGAGCAGTGTGCTCAGGATGACTAATTTAAAACTCCAGAGGCTCTTAAACTATCTGGAGTCTTTATGCTAGATGCTATACTGAGGTTAGACATGACAACTCCTCAGCCATTTATCTTGTATGAACTTTAAGCGGGACACCAAGATCACTTTGCAAAGAGTATGGGCCAGTGTTAGAACCAGCACCCATTTATGATAGCTCAAAGGGTATTCGTGCATCCCTTATTGCAGAGAATCTGGGGTGTGTGTGTGTGTGTGTGTGTGTGTGTGTGTGTGTGTGTATTTTGTATGACATATATTTATACTTTTCTATGTATACAAATATATATACACATACTTTAAAATTTAAATTTACCATAACATATTTTTTAAACCAGCTACCTTCCTTCTAGTAGTGGAGTAAAACTAAATTAAATCAGCATTCTTTACCATCTGCTGGGTATAAATCACTACTTGCTCGAGGAAGAGAAGCTAGTTCTAAGCTCAGCACATAAAACCTTTACCAAAACACGTCTCAGCTCTTTGGCATCATAGCTGAAGGACAGACTGTGCCTGCTGATCCTCCACCAAATGATTTGACTCCAGTTGATTGATTCTGTTTAAGGGTAACAAACCAATCCAGCGCTGTAGAACAGCAAAAATACAACTGCTTGAAATCTCATAAGGCAGCTTCTCCTGAGATGTGAATATAAAGGAGCAGCAGTCCATGCATTTGCATCAACAAACTGCCCAAAGCAATTCTGCATCATACCCTTGCACATCCCCTGCAGATGTATTTTACTCCACCTTAGAATATGAACAAGTTGATTTACATATTAATGAGAAACAACTGAAACTAAGCAATTAGGCAGGTGAGGCTCCAGTTAGGGGGACAAATAATTTAAATACTGTTAAGTGGAAATCCAGAACAATCTAAATAGACTTTGTATTCTTTTTCTGCTTTAACCTGGGCTGCATTAATGAGAAATTAATTGATTCTTGACAACTTTAATGAGTCTTTATTCACTGCATAATTGGAAAGAAAAATCCATGGATGTAATGAGCATCTTAATTTCTTGGAGCCAATGTGATTGACTGACTCAGTCATGAGAAATCCCCACAATGTGCTATGTCCATCTACCCACAAGTATCTAGGTGAGAGTACACCTGTCTGGTTCATGATTCCTCTATTTCTTTGCCTGCTTGGGTAAGAGGAATACATTGTCTGGAGACAACATCGGGAGTAGAATGAGCACTGGGCAGATGATTCTAGGCCCATTTTATCAGGAACTTTTTGTGCGACTTTTATAATTACATATTTTTTTTTCAGTAATTATTTGTTACTTATCTCCTCTTGGCTTCCATTTTCTCATTTGGAAAATGATGAAGATTAACTCTAAATTCCCTTTGAACCCTAAATTGTATGTTTCTAATGGTAAATTACATGGTGACTCTGGTATTTTAAGGACCCAATCAGTAATCGTCATTCTGTCATCTAATCCAAAATAAAGTCTCCTTTCAGCAAAGTAAACGCTAGCCAAGTTTTTACACTAAATGACCAACTGGAATTTTCTAATGTTCCTCTCATTCACAGTCTAGATCAGTTATTCTCAAAATGTGGTTTCCAGAACTACATTTTGTAGTTTCAAATTCACCAGAGAATTTTCTAGAAATGTAATATCTCAGCCCCATTCTGACATACTAAATCAGAAGTTTGGGAGTGAGGCCCAGCAATTGATGTTTTAACAAGACTTCCGGTAATTCTACATGCTAAAGTTTTAGATCCACTGGCATAGATAAATATTTTCTGTTTCATATCTTTAATTCATTTGGGGAAAAATGCTTTGTGAATGGCTGTATCATAGTAGGTGGCCATTATACACAGACAGACTAATCAACTGGTCCTGTTTGTATCTTCCTTCATACACATCCTTGTCCCCCACTTCATACCCCCTGCCTGGTTTCTTCCTTCATCTTTGAAATATAATTACTATTTTATCAATTGGATTTACCCACAAAGATGTAACTGACATTTATAGAGCACTTTAAAATTTCACATCACTTTTCATAGATAGTATCTTCTGATTATCACCATCACTTTATAGAAATGGAGTCTCAAGGAGGTTAAGCGATTTTACAAGGTTAGATGGCCAGTAAATGCAAAAAATGGATATAAAATCATTACTGAAACACCCTACCTTCAGTTTTCAAAATTCTAAACAAATTATGAGAAGGAAGAAAAACATAGGTAGACAATTAAAACAAAAACAAAAACAACTTTTGTCCTAAAAACAGAAAAAAAAAATGGACCTGGGATTAAAAAATAGCATTTCCTGAGGGAAAAATAATCAGTCTTGATGTTCACATATGCTTTTATTTGTAAAATTTATGTATAAATTTATAAGAATGATTGATGGTAACACAACTCATAAGAAACTCATTTCACTCACACAAATGCAAATTTTCACAAAATCTCCATGAAATCAGTTTAAACTTAAGGTTAAAAAAATAGTCTGATGAAAGATGATAAGGATATCTACATGTAAACTAAGAAAATATAAAAGTACAAATAAACCCACTGGAATATTTTAGAAAATATTCTGAACTCAAATGTCCAAAATGAGAAGTAATAGAAAGAAAATATGTTCGACAAAGGTCATGCATTAGACTTAATCTCTGCATTACTATTTAAGTCAGTATATATTTCACTACTTACACTATTAATTAGTAATTTTTAACTCAAGCAACAAATCTCCAAAATTTTGAAACAGAAATCTTATGTGAATAGAAAATAGCCTGAATTCTCTCCAATTTTTCCAAGATTTTTTTCTTTTAACCAAACTTCTCAAGATTGTAATAATTAAGAACTCAAAAGACGACACATATTAACCGAAGTTGTTTTACAAAACATTTATGTAGGGTCTTAAAAAAAGAAAAGTGACAATACTCAGTGCAGAAGACAGCAGTGCTATAAATTAACTCCAAGGCCCACATCTCATGATTCACCTGACAGTTTATCAGTTCTAGGAAATGCATGTAGGCAATTTAGATGAAAGATGAAGGCAAAGGCTCCAAGGGTCTGCTGTTCAACTCAAAGCATTATTTGCACTAAATATCTTCATATTCCAAAGGTTGAGAGAGTATGTTCAACTCAATTCACTTGATTTCATTAACAGAAACAGCAGTATGGAAATCTCTATATTACTGAGTTAAAGGTTAATAGTTTTGTTGAAAAAAAGGTGTTCAAATTAAACAAATTATTCCATTTGAATCAAATGAAATGAAGTAACTTTGTAACCTTTCTAAAATACGTATGCATAATTAATTAGGAGTAAACATACCAAATTATGTAAGTATTTGGCATTTGAAAGATTTTTCAGTCAATTGTCCTTAACAAAAAGAAAAAAAAAAAGAATGATTCTTTTCAACTCTGTTAGGTTTTGATTACAACTAAGTTCTCAAAATGAAGTTTAGAATAAAATTACTTATCAATCTATATAACAAATCAAGTAATTTAGAAACTCCTCACTCACTCTACCTCTATTATGTTTCAGAATCGATTTCATTTTCTATATAAATTAGCACCTGGTGTACTTAGAACTATCTTTAGGCTCCCATTTAGTTGTTCTATCTGGAGTTTATAGCACTTGTCTTGCCCTCAAAACTTGCCAAGGCAATATGAATCTGTTGAGTTAAATAGGTAAACCTTTCTATTTTAAAATAATATAAATACATAAATATAAACATACACAGAAATAGAACAATCTTAAAATCTGTAAAGAATCATAAAAGACCCAAAATAGACAAAGCACTCTTGAGAAAGTAGAACAAAGCTAGAAGCATCATGCTCCCTGATTTCAAGCTATGTTACAAAGCTATAGTAATTAAAAGAGTGTGGTATCAGAATAAAAAACCGGCACCTGACACCAAAAACAAAATAAAGATATCTTATGATTTTCTTATGACATGAATCTATGGAAAATGGTTCATGAAACCCATTCTCTGAATGGGAAAAAAATACTTATAAATGCTGTGTTTTACATCATGAATGACATATTCATGCATCCACTAAATCTATGACTTGGCTTTTACCATTTAGAGTGTACTGATCTTCACTGTGGCATGATAAACTATGTTATCAAAGATGTTTATCATCTCTTTGGTATCATTTCTATTGACTATGATAAAAACAGAAAACATAATAATAACTAACAAAAATGGCCAACTTATAAAGTAATTTTGCTTCAAATATCCATCTCTAAGTTAAAAGCACCCAGAATATTTACTCAAAGAACCACATTTTTAAAATGGCAGTTGAGTTTCCAGATCAGTTGGCCAAATCCTACTTAATTCCTAACATAAGTGTGCCAAAATACTCACAATAAATCTTCAGTGCATTTGACTGACAGTGCCATACTTTAGAACTCTTAAATTCAACTTACTTAAACATTTTTATATAGTTTTATCTACAAAGCACTCTTCTAAAGAAAAAAAAATATCTTTTTTTAACATATGTTAAGGAAATATGTACTCTGTTATCCAAATTGGAAGTTCAGAAATTTGTTGATCTCCTGAGAAGTCTATGGGATCTCAGATTTGATTATCTCTATGTTGATAGTAATTCTACTTATGGTATAATGGTCACTCCTATAAATTATGTCACACATTCCCTGGAGCCTTCAGAGTCAAACAGGGTCAGAGACAGTGGTGTGCAAAAGCCAGCTCATATCGGCCTGTGAGAAGTAATCCCTAACCTTTTTAGGAATTTTGAGAACTAGAGTTAAATGCAACCATTATTAAAAATTAAATAATATAAACATAATTAAATAAGTTATATTGGGGGCACCTGGGCAGGTCAGTTGGCTAAGTGCCTGACCCTTGATTTTGAGTCAGGTCATGATCTCGTGGTTTGTGGGATTGGGCCCCTTGTTGGATTCTGCACTGGCAGCATGGAGTCTGTTTGGGATTCTCTCTCTCCATTTCTTTCTGTCCCTCCCTTGCTCACTCTCTCTCTGTCAAAAATAAATAAATAAATAAATAAATAAATAAATAAATAAATAGTAAAAAACAAATTGTATTGAAAACAAAGATAAGTATTTAAATTCATCACATTCTACTTATTTTACACTTTACCATTAGTTATACTATTGAGGACATTTATGTCTATTGCATTGCATGACAAGACTACTACATAATGTTATGCTCTTGCACATCTCTTTCTAACTCTTCTGTGATGACACGTTGGTAGCTTGAATTTGGTCATGGTGGGAGTATAAAGCATGGGTATTGGCAAACAAGATAAATTATGGCTTTTTCTTCTGGAAAGCTGGTTTCTCAAAGTAACCTCTGGTTTTTATGCTATCATTTAAAACTAAAAGTGATGCTTATCCAACAGAAAGAGATTTCACATTTAAAATAAAAAACAAAACATTTCACCATGACATTTATATGATATATCTCAAAATTTTCATGTACACAAAGTAGGGGCAAAATGAACACCAAGACATATTAAAAGGATAAAAATGCCGCACGAACTGTAGCACTAATTGGTGTTATGTAGGAAAGTGTTGAGAGAGTAAAAGTATTTTGGGTTGATTATATGTACTTAAACTGATAAATCTATGTTTTTTTAATCCTTGTGCTCTTTGAATAATGGCCAAGCGATTGGTCCCCAGACACTGAAAAGATCCCGAACTTGAAGTGATAGAAAGAACATATATAGTCATGAAGAGTAATACACCCTAGGCCACCTGGGTGGCTCAGTCGGTGAAACGTCCGACTCTTGGTTTAGGCACAGTTCAGGATCTCACAGTTCATGAGTTTGAGGCCTACGTGGGGATTGTCTCTCTCCCTCTCTCTGCCCCTCCCCCCCCAATAAGTTTATTTAAACTTAAAAGGGGAGGGGCACCTGGGTGGCTCAGTCAGTTAAGCATCTGACTTCAGTTCAGGCCATGATCTCATGGTTCATGGGTGTGAATCCCAAGTCTGGCTCTGTGCTGACAGCTCAGAGCCTGGAGCCTGCTTTGGATTCTGTGTCTCCCTCTCTTTCTAACTCCTCTCTTGTTTGTGGTCTCTCTCTCTCTCAAAAATAAATAAACATTAAAAAATAACTTAAAAGGGGCATCTGAGTGGCTCAGTCAGTTAAGCATCTGACTGTGGATTTCAGCTCTGGTCATGATCTCATGGGTCATGAGTTTGAGCCTTGCATTGGGATTCTCTCTCTCTCCCTCTCTCTCTGCCCCTCCTCTGCTTTCTCTCTCTCTCTCTCTCTCTCTCTCTCTCTCTCTCTCTCTCTCTCAAAAAGTTAAATTTAAAAAAATTGAATAAAAAAGCATAATGCATTTGAATCAAATTCAAAAGTAGTCAAATCATACCTTGCAAAGTGGCATTTCAAAAATTATTTTACACCTAAATAGGGAATAAAGCAATATAAGGTAAAATAAGATAACAGAAAATGAATTCTAGTGTATGCCTTACCTGGGTACAGAGGCAGAGTGTTGTAATGTTTCCAGAATTTAGCATTTAGAACTAATCTTGCTAAATATTTTTTGATGATGATGTTCAAAGGACCTTTAGTATATGGTCTTCCATTTGACTATTGATAAATATATTTATTTTTAATTGCTCACCAAATGTATAATTCTTGATAGAAAATATGTAGACTTCTGTAAATCCTTGTTTCTGTTTTATAAATCTCAAAGTTAAAATTCTCCTGAATAGAGAATGCAGTTTGAGTGGCAGGTGATGAGAGGTGGTTGGGGGGCGGAGGGGGCAGGAAGATGACATTGGGATTACACAAGTGTTGTCCATAGTATTGGTAATTTTCTAGTTATTTAAATATGTAGTGGGTTTGCTGCCTATTTTAATATTATGCTTTAATCATTTACATTTACTACATATTGTTTTGTATGTATCCAGTGTCACATAATAAAAATGTTTAAAAAGAAAAAAAATCCTATGTTGCATATCTGTCTGCTGGGCATTTAGCTTTTATAAACTTAATCTACTATATAATCAAAGTAAGAGTACCTTCCTCATAAGAAGTTTGTGTGTTTTAAATGACATGGATGTAAAGAAGAGGTTCTGAACCCTGACCAAACACTAGAATCACCTGGGAGTTTTGAAAAAAACAATGATGCTCAGGGTCACAATCCTAGAGATTGTAATTTAATGGATCTGTGGAGGAGCTGGGCATTGGTATTTTAAATCACACCCCCATGCATTATGTTTTGAGAATTACTGTTAGCTATCATTATCAGTGCTTCAATCCATCATACCATGAAGTTGTCTACATAATTACCAAGGGGCAAAGGTATTGAGAAATATAGGAGAAAATGTGTTTATTAATTTGTTCACTTGCCAAAACAGCTCAGAAATTAGAATTTTTTTTTCAATGTTTATTTATTTTTTTGGGACAGAGAGAGACAGAGCATGAACAGGGGAGGGGCAGAGAGAGAGGGAGACACAGAATCGGAAACAGGCTCCAGGCTCTGAGCCATCAGCCCAGAGCCCGACGAGGGGCTCGAACTCACGGACCGCGAGATCGTGACCTGGCTGAAGTCGGACGCTTAACCGACTGCGCCACCCAGGCGCCCCTAGAAGTTTTTTTTTTAACTGTTCTCACTCAACCCTTCCATGAGAGTAGAGCCACAATTTAATTTTTTTATTGCACTTGAGAAGGTCTTCTAAAAGTGGTTGTGTTCTAGAATGAAATTAGACTGCTTTCTTACACCATACACAAAAATAAACTCAAAATGGATGAAGGACCTGAATGTGAGACAGGAAACCACCAAAACCCTAGAGGAGAAAGCAGGAAAAAACCTTTTTGACCTTAGCTGCAGCAATTTCTTACTCGACATATGTCCAAAGGCAAGGGGATTAAAAGAAAAATGAACTATTGGGACCTCATCAAGATAAAAAGCTTCTGTACTGCAAAGGAAACAATCAACAAAACTGAAAGGCAACCAATGGAATGGGAGAAGGAAGATATTTGCAAATGACATATCAGATAAAGGGTTAGTATCCAAAATCTATAAAGAACTTACCGAACTCCAACCCAAAAAACAAATAATCCAGTGAACAAATGCGCAGAAGACATGAACAGACACTTTTCAAAAGAAGACATCCGGATGGCCAACAGACACATGAAAAGATGCTCAACGTCACTCATCATCAGGGAAACACAAATCAAAACTACAATGAGATATCACCTCACACCAATCAGAGTGACTAAAATGAACAAATCAGGAGACTATAGATGCTGGCGAGGATGTGGAGAAACGGGAACCCTCTTGCTCTGCTGGTGGGAATGAAAACTGGTGCAGCCACTCTGGAAAGCAGTGTGAAGTTTCCTCAAAAAATTAAAAACAGAACTACCTTATGACCCAGCAGTAGCACTGCTAGGAATCTACCCAAAGGATACAGGAGTGCTGATGTATAGGGGCACATGTATCCCAATGTTGATAGCAGCACTTTCAACAACAGCCAATTATGGAAAGAGCCTAAATGTCCATCAACTGACGAATGGATAAAGAAGATGTGGTTTATATATACAAGGAATACTACTTGGCAATGACAAAGAATGAAATCCAGCCATTTGTAGCAATGTGGATAGAACTGGAGGGTATTATGCTAAGTGAAATAAGCCAGGCAGAGGAAGACAGATACAATATGTTTTCACTCATATGTGGATCTTGAGAAACTTAACTGAAGACCATGGGGGAGGGAAAGGGGGAAAAAGTTACAGAGTGGGAAGGAGGCAAACCATAAGAGACGCTTAATGACTGAGAACAAAATAAGGGTAGATGGGGGGTGGGGGAGAGGGGAAAGTGGGTGATGGGAAGGGAGGAGGGCACTTGCTGGGATGAGCACTGGGTGTTGTATGGAAACCAATTTGACAATAAATTATGTTAAAAAAAATAAAAGTGGTTGTGTTCTTGGATCCATTTTCCAGAGTGGAAGAGGCAGAAAACTTTTCTCAGCTTATTTCAAATGAATCCTTTTGCTCCTGTGTTACTTTGTGCACATAATTTAGTGAAACTCTTGAATTAATTTCCATTTCCACCAAGTTCTGTTGCAGCCACTCAAGTCCAAACACTGCCATGTCTAAACGAGGCTGCTACAAGTGCTCCCTTGCATGGCCTTCCTGTGGCCACTCATGTCCAACCTCTAATGCATACTCCTGGTACCTATCAGGGATCTTTTAAAAACACACAGCAGATTTTCTCACTCTTCTGCTCAAAAACCCTCTTTTGCTGTTTTCCTGTCACCTTTACATACAAAATCCACAGTTCATCCCTAACAAGGTTTTTTGAGCAGCTTTCCAGTTTCCTCTGTGATCTAATTGATAAGCTTCTTCTCATCCCTTACTCCACTCCAGCTTCTCTGATCCCTTTGCTAATCCTTGAAAAGCTTTCTCCTTAGATCTTTACAATTGCTCTGCCCTTTGCCTAGAACATTCATCTACTCCGAATGGTTTGGCTTTCCCTCCCCTTCATTTGATATCTACCCAAATGTCAATCTCTACAAAGACCTTCCTGACTGACCATCTAGCTAAGATTATAACTTCATTCTACAGCTATTGTCACTCTTCATCCATTTATTCAACTCTATTTTCCTGTATAGCACTTTAATCACGTTATTTATATTACATATTTATTTTTCATTTTATCTTTTCTCCATAGAATTTGAGCTGTATGAAAGGATGAACTTTGTACTTTGGTTTGTCACAGTATTCTCAGCATACAAACACAGACAAATACAGAGTAGGAATTCAATAAATACTTTCTAGATAGATAAATAAACATGTAGTCAGGATTAGTTGTTTCCAAGTCCTGTATCTCCCAGAAAATTCTTGAATTCTTTTGGTTCATTGATTAAAACAGCAAGACCAATTAGCTTCACAACAGATGGCAAACCTAAAGCCAAGCAGCCATCTTGCTAATTCTGGCATCTGTCACAAGATGCATTAGACAGGAGTGTGCATAGATTAGCTTAAAATTCAGTAGCATTATGGAAGCACACCTCGAACCCTAGTCATTCCATTGTTTATACTTTTACAAAATCTAAAAGAGAGCACCTTATAATATCCTTAAAGGGCATAGATTATATCACTTTTAATTCTGTTCTGTTAAAGGCTTGAAGGAAAAGGCATCTATATTTTAACATTTAATTTGAAAAATTCAGATCAACACACTACGTAATATAAATTGGCAATGTTCTTCCTAACACGTTTACCATTTGTAAATCAAACAGTATTATAGGTGGCTCAATACACTAAGTGTAGTGAATGCAAGTGTGTGATAGAATGCTTTAATATATATATATATATATATATATATATATATATATATATATATATTTAGTACTGATACCTGCTCAGAAGTTTAGAAATAGATGCCACCTAATATTAGTATTATCATTATCTCATCTTTGTTAAGGAATAAGAATGAAGTTGGTGTGTTGGGTTTTTTTTTTGTTGTTGTTGTTTTCCTTTCCTGGAAGTGGTACAACAAAATAGCCTGTTAGAAATGTTCAAGCAAGCATTTTGGCTATTTTGGGGTACATTGATACCAAGACAGAACATTGCATGAGTTCACCAATTTTGTTTTGTGTCATATAAACACAGCCAGACTCAAACGAAATATGCTTTTATTGAAGTAAGAGTGCTCTTATTCACAATACAGGAAATTAAACGATAAGTTCTTGTCAAACAAAAAGTAAGTTGTTTTAAAGAAAGAGAATTTTTCTGACATTTAGTCAAATTTTATTCTTTCAGGAAACAAGCAATTCTTTGACAGAAAAATATGTTATTGCCAGAGGATATGTACTCTTCTGTTAGATTTTGCTAGTTTTCTATTTTCTCAGCACATAAGGAACAGATGGAAATAAAGCTGATCCAATGAAATAATTTCTTTTACATCTCAGCCATAAAGAAAGCTCAATTTCAATGAAATAATCTAACCAAATTTACCATATGCATGTATATGTATTTTGGAAACCTTATAGGAAGTGTAAAACCTAGGAGAAATCATGGAAATTATTAAAATAATATTTACCTCTTCACTTCCTTTCAGACAACTTTATAGTTGTTATTTGTATCCTCCTTTAAATTCTCATTTTCCCCCAAATGTGAATGCAAAAAGCTACACTACTTGCCCCAAAATGATGTTTAGCCTTCCTAGAGAGTTTTTCATACTCTGAATAAATCATACACTGTTGGGCTGGGACTTTTCATACTACTTTTTTTAAAAAAAGGAATATTAAAACTTTCATATTGCTGGCTAATAAAATAACCTTTTCCAGTGCATTTACATGACCATGTTCACCTCATGACACTATATTATTGAGATTTCAAAATATCATCATTTTACAATAAAATTATATGCTGTCAAACTGAACCATGGTACCAATTAATAGTGTGTCAGTGTAAGCAAATTATCTGGGGCAACAGTGGGAACAAATAATCTGATTCCATTTGAATGTTTAACTCACCTTGGATCATACTCACAGCAATCAAAAACAATGGCGGCCACTGACATGGGTAGAACTCTTTCAGATGACAGTGTTATTGAACCCTTAAGAACACAAGGAAACTACAAGAAAACTGGCAAATTCCACACAGAGAAAACCAATTGAACTCTTTGGCCAGTTGTTTGTGTGAAGTATGCAAGCTCTCCTATTACCTAGGCAGGATATATTCTTTAATTGAATAATATGTTAATGATAGAAAAGGCAGAATCTCAGTTGTATCCCTGTTGGCAGAAACAGTGCTAGGATCCATGAAAAGTTAAACATTCAGTGAAAGAGTACACAAAATGTGTTGGAGATAATACACAACATATTTAATGATTTTGGAGACTGAGCTGTGTCCTGACATACAGCTTTCCCAACTTTAATTCCCCTAAGTCAGATCCCCCAAATCCCCATGGTTACTCCCTTGCTAGCAGACTTGAGGGAAAATGTGACAGAGGAAAGAGAGAACATCTTAACTGATTGGCTAACATATCTTTTGCAAATTAAAAAAACAAAACAAAACATATGAACATGTGAACACATCACTAGGCCCCCTTACTTGGGGCTCATGCAAGTAGGTCCCTGAATCATTTTTTTAAGTATATTTATTTATTTTGAAAGAGAGAGAGAGAGAGAGAGAGAGAGAGAGAGAGAGAGAGAGAGAGAGAAAGGAGGGGCAGAAGGAGAGGGAGAATCTTATTTAAAAATTTTTTTAATGTTTTTATTTATTTTTGCAACAGAGAGAGAGAGAGCATGAGCAGGGGAGGGGCAGACACAGAATTGGAAGCAGGCTCCAGGCTCTGAGCTGTCAGCACAGAGCCCGATGCAGGGCTAGAACCCACAGACTGTGAGATCATGACCTGAGCCAAAATCGGACACTTAACCAACTGAGCCACCCAGGTGCCCTAGGAGAGAGAGAATCTTAAGCAGGCTTCATGCTAACTGAGCTCAGCACAGAGCTCAATGTGGGGTTCAGTGCAGGCCTTGATCTCATGACTGTGAGATCATGACCTAAGCTGAAATAAAGAGCCAAATGCTTAGCAGACTGAGCCACCCAGGCACCCCATGGGGATTGCTGAATCTTAAGCTGTATTAAACTCATATTACATCTGTCACAATCTGTGAGACACTCCGGTAATATAGAAATACCATACAAAAAAAACGGAGGAGAAAGTAAAACTAAAGCCATAACTTTCATTGTTTATGTTACTTCTAAGAATTTGATGCCATATCTTTGAAATTATATGTCCACTGATGCATATTTTTTATCAAACATTGTTTTTTGCCACCTCTCTATACATCACTACCAAAGGCAAAATGTGTGTGTATGTGTGTGAATGGACATAGGAAATTATGTGGTAATTAGTTCTGAATAAATTGTGGAATTAGCTGAACAACTTGAGATATTTAAGACTAATTACTACACATTTAAAGATGTTTAAGTATCCTCTTCTTTATCAGTGCTGCACAGTGAAGTCTAGCTATTAGTCACTCATACTCATTAGCCAATAAGGCATTTGATATGGAAACTGGGAGCTTGGGATTTGGGAATCTGGTACAAAGAAGATAGCTGAATTAATAACACAGTTAAATTCTGAAGTTTTAAATATGTTAAGTAGCACCAAATTATTGTTTATAAGTTTTTAAAATTTCAAAACACTTGAGGGCTGAACACCAATATATATCTTGTGTGATTTATAAACATCGTTCTTGTTTTCTTTTTAAATGACATTTCTATAAATCCACTTCATTTGGGTTTTGTACTAAATAGTTCAGAGACATATGGAAGAACTGACCAGAATTAAGCCAGTGGCTAAATCTCTGCTATGCTTTGCTGAGTTCTCAGCCAATGACATAACCATTATCTGACTCTAAGTGGAGGAGAAAGATGAAATCTACATACACATGGAGAAATGTGATTTTGCTAGATGAGCACAAGTTTCGAAAAGCTGCAGATAAAATAGGAAGAAATGTTCGGATGATGAGGAAAGATGAGGGAAGGAAACTTGAGAATATACGGAACACAAAAGTAGGCTAAGACTTTTAAAATTATATGAAAGCAAGCAATAATACCAGGGGATCTGAAAAATGGGAGAAAGCATTTTTCTTTTTACTCAGGGGTGGATATGGTTAAAGGTAAGCTCTGTGCCCTCTGCCACTGTTATGAGATCATAAATTTGGAAGTTAATATGCTTCGCCATAACTTGTGGTTAACACTGCATTCATAGTATACAAAATAATAAAGCCATTCTTAACATTCATTGTTCCAGGAGAAATAGTGTACCCTAGGACAGAAAGAAGGTCTTCAATTCTATGCACAGTTTCCTTGTTTTTCTTGTACTTGTCAAACTACTTATTTTCTCTCTGTGATTCTCTTACCTCATTCACCCTTTGTATGGTGATGGTCCTCAAGCCTTCATCTCTGCAGTTATCATCTTCCTTTTTTATATACTCTCCATTGTACCCGCCCCACCACATCCTGTTGCATATGCTGGAGGTCCCCACAGTCTTATTCCCAGGCTCTCCAGACCTGAGTTTCAAACATTTATTTCTCACTGGCCACTTGCTATTCCCAGTTGAATATCCCACAGGAACCACATGCTCAGCATTCCATTTATCTACCCACCAAACTGCTTCCTACTTTTCCTATCTTCAATAATGATACTATGTCACCCAACCCAAAAATATCTGGAAGCTATCTAGAATTCTTCCTGCCTTATTTTTCTTATCCTACTCCCCAAATCAGAAGCAATATGAAGCAGTGGTCAAGGGCTGAGTTCAAAGTCTGACCATGCCACTTACTAGATATATTTACTTGGATAGGTCACTTAGCCTCCCTGTGTCTGTGTCTTATCAGGTTGTTTAGATGATTAACTGAATAATATATGTTCAGTGCTTAGAGCATTGCCTGGCATTTACTAAGTGTTCAATAATTTATTATTGTTCACCTCCATGCCTTCATGCATGTTGTCTCCTCTGTTTAAAATGCCCTTTCTAGGATTTTACTATAATTTAGATGCCAGGCTGATCATATAGAGCAGAAGCATCTGGGATTCTGTCTTTGCTGATAGATGGGCTTCTGGTTGTAACAAGTGTCCTAAGAGTTATAAGCAATAAATCTCCTCTAATTTAAGGGACAGGTTATTTGGCCTGTAGATTTTACTTTTGGCAAATTAGTGAAGAGGAAAGTGAATGTAATCAGTCTGGCGTGGAAGGAATGGGTCATATACCAAATCCAATACCTAATCTCTCAGTAGAGGATTCTCTAGCCCTTACATACTTCATCTATGAGGTCATCTAAATCAAAGAAAATACTTTGAGGAACAGAAAAATATGTCTTACCTAACTTCATATATTCAACACCCAAGAGTGTTCCTTGCTTATAGCAGCAAGAACTTAATAATTATAAAAGAAAAGAAAAAAGAAAAAAAGTAAAGGAGGAGAAGGAAGGCAGAAAAATGAGGGAAAAGACATGAAACATAATGCCACAACATACAGGTTTGAAAAGATTTTTCTGACTATAGTTAGCTACTAGTAACATAGAAATGAGGTTTCAGAATAAAAGTGTGGAGTTGTGGCTGCTATTAAGAAACAGAAAATTCAAAGCAAGTATGCTACTTTTTTCTCACATTTTAAAGACATAAATTAGGGGGTGCCTGGGTGGCTCAGTCGGTTAAGTGTCCGACTTCAGATCAGGTCATGATCTCACAGTTTGTGAGTTCGAGCCCCACGTTGGGCATTGTCCTAACAGCTCGGAGCCTGGAGCCTGCTTCAAATTCTGTGTCTCCTCCTCTCTCTGCCCCTCGCATGCTCATGCTATGTCTGTCTCTGTCTCTCAATAATAAATAAACATTAAAGACAATTTAAAAAATAAGTAAAATAAAGACATAAAATAGGAGGAAATATCTACTTCCAAAGATAGCCACTACAACTTAGAAGTATCAAAAGGGTAATTCAAATAAATAAACCCATTTTTAAAATAAGAGAATAGATTTGTAGTTTAAATGTATTTTTTAAAAGTTTTTATTTATTTATTTTGAGCACGAGAGAAAAAGAGAGACAGAGAGAGTGAGAGAAAGCAGGGGAGGGGAAGAGAGAAAAGGACATAGAGAATGCCAAGCAGGTTCTATGCTACTAGTGTGGAGCCTGACATGGGGCTTAAACTCATGAACCATGTGACCATGACCTGAGCCAAAATCAAGAGTTGGACATTTAACCAACTGAGCCACCTGGGTGCCCCTAAAATGTAATTTTAAAAGTAATAGAAGAAAAAGAATAGTGATTAACTATTCAAGACTGTATCCTTAATCTTCTAAGTACCTACTGGTTTCCCAAGGGGAAGGAAATGTAAGCCAATGAGATTGAACTCACAATATGTATTAAAATGTCAGCTAAATCAATTCTAGAACACCTAGAAGAACAAGTACCCATTTTTTCTACTATTTAGTATGAAATATAACTCAAATAGTGACTAATATTTACAAATAGGGTAGAAATTATGGACACAGGTGAGCAGAAAGTCAAACATATATATTCTTCTGGAGTTCAGGCTTTTCAGCTCTAGGATAGAGAGCAGAGACATCAGGACATAGTGGTTATTAGCTGAAAGTTCTCTCTCCTATAATTGTGGGAACACCCTCACCACCGTGTTTCTTTTGTAAAGGTCCTGAAAGTAGCTAGCTGATTCTGTCACAGTTAGAAAAGCTGTCCTTTGGCATCTGATGTGGCTGATCTTCACTATTCATTTTCTCTTAGATTTCACTGTTTTTGTCTACTTATATTCTTGAAGATGATAGCTGAGCCTCTCACTGACTTTGCAGTTTGCAATAAATATTTATTATTACTTCTTTTTTTTATTGCCATCAATATCCTTAAGGACTTGGATAGTGATATTGACTTCATTTTTATTACCATAGAATAATTTTAGCCACATCTCTGCTTCAATAGTTACCATCCCTGAGGGTAGAGAAGAATCTTCTTTCCAACATGCTTTATGTACAATTTTATTTATCCTTGAAACACAGTGACATTCTTGTCTTTTTCTGTAATATTCTAATGATACAAAAAATTTAGTTTATACATTCTACAAATTTGGTACTTCTCTTCTATAATTTATAAAGGAAGCTGGGTTGCACCCAAGCTAAGAGTAGTGTTATTTTTTGGTCAGACAAAATGGTGTTATACAATTTATAGAATTTATAAACATCTCTAGAGGCAATTTCTTTTTTAACATTAATTACTTAATTTTGAGAGAGAGAGAGAGAGAGAGAGAGAGAGAGAGAGAGAATGAGTGGGGGAGGGGCAGAGAGAGAGGGACAAAGAGAGAATCCTAAGCAGGTTCTGCGTTTTCATTGCAAAGCCTGATGCCGGTACAGGGCTCTGTCTCACGAACTGTGAGATCATGACCCGAGGTGAAATCTGGAGTTGAATGCTTAACAGTGTAAGCCATGCTGGCACCCCTAGAGCCAGTTTCTACATGGGAGCTTCATATACACACATATGTATATATGTGTATACACAGGTACACACAAATGTACGTATGTGTATACACATACACACATATATATGCATATACATATATGCATAAATAATTAAAAGTAATTTTTAAAATGAATAATTAAAAGTAATGGCAGTAATTGCTCTGCCTTAGGCTGCATGGTGGGTTGGAGGAAAAGCCTGAGCAGGGATGAGTGTTATTGCTATGGGCAGAGTTCAGCAAAAGAATCTAGCCAATAAGGAGTAATTGAAGAGCTGCATACATGTGTTAAGAAATCATCATTGCTATGACTAAGGAACCAAAACATTAGGAATAGAGGTGGATATTATGAAGGAAGTGGGAAGTTGTTGAAGGCCCAGCACATGAGACAGAGCAACACCCTGGCCAGAGATTGCTTCAAAGAGAGGACAGAAATCTATGAACCCTCTTTAAAAGGCCTGGGTTTCATTGTTTCACATAAGAGCTTGCTCAGATGAAAGGATCCCTTTGTTACCTTTGGTCTGTTTCTTTATGAGAGATGCTAAATCTTCTTTCCCTTGAGTTTGAAAAGAAGGGGGACATAGTAGAGATAATCATGTTTTCTCATGCTTGGTAGAGATGATCACTCTGAGGTGTGTACACTATTATTTCCTTAGACCATATTAATTACTAGGTCTCACATTTTCCTAGATTAAGTTGAAATCTGGAATAGTGAGTCGTTTGGGATTCTGGATTTTCCTAATAATTTTTCAAGCTTACTTGTTTAAAGAGCAATAGATTTAGCTCCCCAAAATTTTGCCTCATTATTTTCTTACTCAATTTTATTGAAACTTATATGCTGGGGCGCCTGGGTGGCACAGTCGGTTAAGCATCCGACTTCAGCCAGGTTACGATCTCGTGGTCCGTGAGTTCGAGCCCCGCGTCAGGCTCTGGGCTGATGGCTCAGAGCCTGGAGCCTGTTTCCGATTCTGTGTCTCCCTCTCTCTCTGCCCCTCCCCCGTTCATGCTCTGTCTCTCTCTGTCCCAAAAATAAATAAACGTTGAAAAAAAAAATAAAAAAAAAAAAAAAGAAACTTATATGCTAAATCCCAAGGTCAGGATTTGACAAAGAAATAAAATTAATCCCATTTTTTTCTTGGCTTCTTGATAGTTCAGAGAATCTAAACATATGCATCTATAATGGCCTTCATTTTAACTTTTCACTTATTTATAAATGACTTTTCACTTGTTCAGAATTACCTATTTCTATTTAATAATTAGATCTGTTTCTTTTTCCCAGTATGTTTTCAAGTACATTTTGCAAGTGGAGAGATAAACAGAGTCTGATAAACTAGAATGTTTCTTAGGTAGAGGGAGGGCTCTTTAAAAATTCTAAATTAAAACAGAACAAGACACAAGCATATGAACAATTAAGCTAAGGTATATTTAACCATCTAAACACTGAATAAATTCATTATACAAAGTCACAAGAGGAGAGATAAACTGGCTCTCTTAGGGATGTAAAGAGGCCTTAAAGGGAAGGAATTTTTTTAAGCTGAATGGGAAAAGATAGATAAGAATTTGCTACACAAAGAAGAGATGAAAAGACAATCTAGGTAGAAGCTACACCATCTGCAAAAATAAGATTTAGGGGAAAAGTACAGTATATTTGGGAAACTGAGCTTGGAAAGAGCATTGAGTTTATTGGTATAGCAGTGAAAAGTGAAGTTGGAGTAAAACACTATCTACACAGTCTCATGGGTCATACCATAGATGCTGGAATTACCACCAATTAATAAAGAGGGAGCCAGAGGAATCTAGAATCTGTTAGGAAGGGGGCACCTGGGTGGCTCAGTTGGTGGGTGTCTGACTCTTGATGTTGGCTTGGATCATGGTCTCATGGTGGTGAGATTGACCCCCCGCATGGGTTTCTGCACTGACAGCACAGAGCCTGCTTGGGATTCTCTCTGTCCCTCCCCCACTTGTGCTCTCTCTCTAAGAAAACATTAAATTAAAATATATATATATAGAATCTGTTAGGAAGGACAATGATGCGCAGGTATCCTTTGCATTCCAAAAGTTTCTGTTACACCACTTTGCTTTTATGGAAGAACTACATTATTACCTGTTTTTGCTAACTGAAAGAAATATGAAGATTTTTACTTGTACGAGAAAGTGGCATCCCCTATGCTTATTGCAGCATTGTCTACAAGAGCCAAGATCTGTAAGCAATCTAGGTGTCCATCCATAGGTGAATGGATAGGATGATGTGGTATATATTCACAATAGAAAATTACTTAGTCATTAAAGAAAAAAGACTTCTTGCCATTTGCAACAATATGGATGGACTTAGAGGGTATTATACTAGGTGAAATAAAGCAGAAAAAGACAAATACTGTATGATTTCACCCATATGTGGAATCTAAAAAGAAAAAAACAAAGTCATTCAGTGAATAAACAAACAAAAAACAAACAGATTCATAAATACAGAGAACACACTGGTGGTTCCCAAAGGGAGATTTGAGGGGATAGGCAAAGTCGGTGAGAGTGATTAAAAGGTACAAACTTCCATTAAAAATAAATTAGTCACTCGGATGAAAAGTGATGTATATGGAATATAGTCAGCAATATTGCAAAAACTTTGTATGGTGACCAAGGACAACTACACCTAGCTAAGTAAGAAGTTCATAATGTATGTAATTATCAAAGAGTTATTTGTACACCTGAAACTAATGCATTGTATGTCAACTGTATTCAATTAAAAAAAAAAAAAGAAGTCAAGTGGTATAACGTAGTTTTCAGAAAGCAAAGGATACTTTTGCTTCATGTCATTTTGACTTACAAAATGTTTCATAACAATGCTGTACTCTTGGATAGTGAGGTGGATTTGTGATTAGATCTGTATTACAGAAATAAGACACTATAGTCTCCAAAACAGGAAATACACCAGCTTTTACATTCCTGCGGTTCATGGAATCATCTCTATAGTTGTCACAATTGACAGCTGTGAACTTGGGGGGATCTTGCTGGACATGCAAGAAATCTTAGAGCTTTTCTCCTTTAAATTAAATTAACATGTTAAGGCTTCAGTTTTGTGATTTCAAATAATTTCATTTGTTTAACATAATTCATGTTGGTGTTTGTTTGAAAGTTAATCAATGGAGAAAGAAAATAGGCTGATATTGAAAGCACTAAGAATAACATCAGATTCAAAGAAGCAATTTCATCATTGAATGCTTTCTGAACTTTGGCAATTAGTTAAATATTTCTGGAATAAATTAACAACCTTTATTGAGAACATATTATATACCTGATTTCTGCTAGAAAATATATGTAGATAACTGCAATAGAGTGTTATTCAAAGAGAAAATAGGAAAGAATGACCTCCATCCTGCCACAGACTGGGAGAACCCTCTATATGTTTGGCCATTAAATCTTGAATATAGATCCCCAAACAGTTGCAGAGTGAGGTGATTATTTGCTGCAGGGTACTTCTATCTTGGGACTTCCATACCTAAGATGCTAGTCATGGAATATACGCTTCCCAAGAACAGAAGTGTCCTTTTCCTCAGCTTTAAACAGACAATAACTAGACTTAAAAGTGTAAAACAAGCAACTTTCCAAGGATGGGTAGGTATAATTTAGTATCATAAAAAGACTCAGTATGTGGTGCACCTTTAAAGTGTCTAACACTGTGGGCGAATACAATACCTGATTGAAGAATGACTTGGTGGAGTCTGTATAAAAATGACTATGAATAGGCGGCAAGATGGCGGCTTAGGAGGACGCTGGGCTCACCGCACGTCCTGCTGATCACTTAGATTCCATCTACACCTGCCTAAATAACCCAGAAAACCGCCAGAGGATTAGCAGAACAGAGTCGCCGGAGCCAAACGCAGACGAGAGGCCCACGGAAGAGGGTAGGAAGGGCGGCGAGGCGGTGCGCGCTCCACGGACTGGCGGGAGGGAGCCAGGGCGGAGGGGCAGCTCGCCGGCCAAGCAGAGCCCCCGAGTCTGGCTTGCAAAAGCGGAGGGGCGTGATGGACTGTGTTCCCACAACAAGCGCGACTTAGCGTCTGGGAGGTCATAAGTTAACAGCTCTGCTTGGAAAGCGGGAAGGCTGGAGGACAAAGGGAGGGAGAGCTGCTGAGCCCCCTGACAACAGAGCTCAGTTTGGTGGGGAACAAAGGCGCTCGCCAGCGCCATCTCCCCCGCCCATCCCCCAGCCAAAATCCCAAAGAGAACCAGTTCCTGCCAGGGAACTTGCTCCCTCCGCGCAAACACCCAACTCTGCGCTTCTGCGGAGCCAAACCGCCAAACCTCCGGCAGCGGATCTGACTCCCTCCCTCTGCCACAGGGCCCCTCCTGAAGTGGATCACCTAAGGAGAAGCGATCTAAGCCTGCCCCTCCTGCCCCCGAGCACCTTGCCTACCCACCCCAGCTAATACGCCAGATCCCCAGCATCACAAGCCTGGCAGGGTGCAAGTAGCCCAGACGAGCCATACCACCCCACAGTGAATCCCGCCCCTAGGAGAGGGGAAGAGAAGGCACACACCAGTCTGACTGTGGCCCCAGCGGTGGGCTGGGGGCAGACATCAGGTCTGACTGCGGCCCCGCCCACCAACTCCAGTTATACACCACAGCACAGGGGAAGTGCCCTGCAGGTCCTCACCACGCCAGGGACTATCCAAAATGACCAAGCGGAAGAACTCCCCTCAGAAGAATCTCCAGGAAATAACAACAGCTAATGAGCTGATCAAAAAGGATTTAAATAATATAACAGAAAGTGAATTTAGAATAATAGTCATAAAATTAATCGCTGGGCTTGAAAACAGTATACAGGACAGCAGAGAATCTCTTGCTACAGAGATCAAGGGACTAAGGAACAGTCACGAGGAGCTGAAAAACGCTTTAAACGAAATGCATAACAAAATGGAAACCACCACAGCTCGGCTTGAAGAGGCAGAGGAGAGAATAGGTGAACTAGAAGATAAAGTTATGGAAAAAGAGGAAGCTGAGAAAAAGAGAGATAAAAAAATCCAGGAGTATGAGGGGAAAATTAGAGAACTAAGTGATACACTAAAAAGAAATAATATACGCATAATTGGTATCCCAGAGGAGGAAGAGAGAGGGAAAGGTGCTGAGGGGGTACTTGAAGAAATCATAGCTGAGAACTTCCCTGAACTGGGGAAGGAAAAAGGCATTGAAATCCAAGAGGCACAGAGAACTCCCTTCAGACGTCACTTGAATCGATCTTCTGCATGACATATCATAGTGAAACTGGCAAAATACAAGGATAAAGAGAAAATTCTGAAAGCAGCAAGGGGTAAACGTGCCCTCACATATAAAGGGAGACCTATAAGACTCGTGACTGATCTCTCTTTTGAAACTTGGCAGGCCAGAAAGAATTGGCAAGAGATTTTCAGGGTGCTAGACAGAAAAAATATGCAGCCAAGAATCCTTTATCCAGCAAGTCTGTCATTTAGACTAGAAGGAGAGATAAAGGTCTTCCCAAACAAACAGAAACTAGAGGAATTTGTCACCACTAAACCAGCGCTACAAGAGATCCTAAGGGGGACCCTGTGAGACAAAGTCCCAGAGACATCACTACAAGCATAAAACATACAGACATCACAATGACTCTAAACCCGTATCTTTCTATAATAACACTGAATGTAAATGGATTAAATGTGCCAACCAAAAGACATAGGGTATCAGAATGGATAAAAAAACAAGACCCATCTATTTGCTGTCTACAAGAGACTCATTTTAGACCGGAGGACACCTTTAGATTGAGAGTGAGGGGATGGAGAACTATTTATCATGCGACTGGAAGCCAAAAGAAAGCTGGAGTAGCCATACTTATATCAGACAAACTAGACTTTAAATTAAAGGCTGTAACAAGAGATGAAGAAGGACATTATATAATAGTTACAGGGTCTATCCATCAGGAAGAGCTAACAATTATCAATGTCTATGCACCGAATACCGGAGCCCCCAAATATATAAAACAATTACTCATAAACATAAGCAACCTTATTGATAAGAATGTGGTAATTGCAGGGGACTTTAATACACCACTTACAGAAATGGATAGATCATCTAGACACACGGTCAATAAAGAAACAAGGGCCCTGAATGAGACATTGGATGAGATGGACTTGACAGATATATTTAGAACTCTGCATCCCAAAGCAACAGAATATACTTTCTTCTCGAGTGCACATGGAACATTCTCCAAGATAGATCATATACTGGGTCACAAAACAGCCCTTCATAAGTTTACAAGAATTGAAATTATACCATGCTTACTTTCAGACCACAATGCCATGAAGCTTGAAATCAACCACAGGAAAAAGTCTGGAAAACCTCCAAAAGCATGGAGGTTAACGAACACCCTACTAACGAATGAGTGGGTCAACCAGGCAATTAGAGAAGAAATTAAAAAATATATGGAAACAAACGAAAATGAAAATACAACAATCCAAACGCTTTGGGACGCAGCAAAGGCAGTCCTGAGAGGAAAATACATTGCAATCCAGGCCTATCTCAAGAAACAAGAAAAATCCCAAATACAAAATCTAACAGCACACCTAAAGGAACTAGAAGCAGAACAGCAAAGGCAGCCTAAGCTCAGCAGAAGATGAGAAATAATAAAGATCAGAGCAGAAATAAACAATATAGAAACTAAAAAAACTGTAGAGCAGATCAACGAAACCAAGAGTTGGTTTTTTGAAAAAATAAACAAAATTGACAAACCTCTAGCCAGGCTTCTCAAAAAGAAAAGGGAGATGACCCAAATAGATAAAATCATGAATGAAAATGGAATTATTACAACCAATCCCTCAGAGATACAAACAATTATCAGGGAATACTATGAAAACTTATATGCCATCAAATTGGACAACCTGGAAGAAATGGACGAATTCCTGAACACCCACACGCTTCCAAAACTCAATCAGGAGGAAATAGAAAGCTTGAACAGACCCATAACCAGCGAAGAAATTGAATCGGTTATCAAAAATCTCCCAACAAATAAGAGTCCAGGACCAGATGGCTTCCCAGGGGAGTTCTACCAGACGTTTAAAGCAGAGATACTACCTATCCTTCTCAAGCTATTCCAAGAAATAGAAAGGGAAGGAAAACTTCCAGACTCATTCTATGAAGCCAGTATTACTTTGATTCCTAAACCAGACAGAGACCCAGTAAAAAAAGAGAACTACAGGCCAATATCCCTGATGAATATGGATGCAAAAATTCTCAATAAGATACTAGCAAATCGAATTCAACGGCATATAAAAAGAATGATTCACCATGATCAAGTGGGATTCATTCCTGGGATGCAGGGCTGGTTCAACATTCGCAAATCAATCAACGTGATACATCACATTAACAAAAAAAGAGAGAAGAACCATATGATCCTGTCAATCGATGCAGAAAAGGCCTTCGACAAAATCCAGCACCCTTTCTTAATAAAAACCCTTGAGAAAGTCGGGATAGAAGGAACATACTTAAAGATCATAAAAGCCATTTATGAAAAGCCCACAGCTAACATCATCCTCAACGGGGAAAAACTGAAAGCTTTTTCCCTGAGATCAGGAACACGACAAGGATGCCCACTCTCACCGCTGCTGTTTAACATAGTGCTGGAAGTTCTAGCATCAGCAATCAGACAACAAAAGGAAATCAAAGGCATCATAATTGGCAAAGATGAAGTCAAGCTTTCGCTTTTTGCAGATGACATGATATTATACATGGAAAATCCGATAGACTCCACCAAAAGTCTGCTAGAACAGATACAGGAATTCAGCAAAGTTGCAGGATACAAAATCAATGTACAGAAATCAGTTGCATTCTTATACACTAACAATGAAGCAACAGAAAGACAAATAAAGAAACTGATCCCATTCACAATTGCACCAAGAAGCATAAAATACCTAGGAATAAATCTAACCAAAGATGTAAAGGATCTGTATGCTGAAAACTATAGAAAGCTTCTGAAGGAAATTGAAGAAGATTTAAATAAATGGAAAGACATTCCCTGCTCGTGGATTGGAAAAATAAATATTGTCAAAATGTCAATACTACCCAAAGCTATCTACACATTCAATGCAATCCCAATCAAAATTGCACCAGCATTCTTCTCGAAACTAGAACAAGCAATCCTAAAATTCATATGGAACCACAAAAGGCCCCGAATAGCCAAAGGAATTTTGAAGAAGAAGACCAAAGCAGGAGGCATCACAATCCCAGACTTTAGCCTCTACTACAAAGCTGTCATCATCAAGACAGCATGGTATTGGCACCAAAACAGACACATAGACCAATGGAATAGAATAGAAACCCCAGAACTAGACCCACAAACGTATGGCCAACTCATCTTTGACAAAGCAGGAAAGAACATCCAATGGAAAAAAGACAGCCTCTTTAACAAATGGTGCTGGGAGAACTGGACAGCAACATGCAGAAGGTTGAAACTAGACCACTTTCTCACACCATTCACAAAAATAAACTCAAAATGGATAAAGGACCTAAATGTGAGACAGGAAACCATCAAAACCTTAGAGGAGAAAGCAGGAAAAGACCTCTCTGACCTCAGCCGTAGCAATCTCTTACTCGACACATCCCCAAAGGCAAGGGAATTAAAAGCAAAAGTGAATTACTGGGACCTTATGAAGATAAAAAGCTTCTGCACAGCCAAGGAAACAACCAACAAAACTAAAAGGCAACCAACGGAATGGGAAAAGATATTTGCAAATGACATATCGGACAAAGGGCTAGTATCCAAAATCTATAAAGAGCTCACCAAACTCCACACCCGAAAAACAAATAACCCAGTGAAGAAATGGGCAGAAAACATGAATAGACACTTCTCTAAAGAAGACATCCGGATGGCCAACAGGCACATGAAAAGATGTTCAGCGTCGCTCCTTATCAGGGAAATACAAATCAAAACCACACTCAGGTATCACCTCACGCCAGTCAGAGTGGCCAAAATGAACAAATCAGGAGACTATAGATGCTGGTGAGGATGTGGAGAAACGGGAACCCTCTTGCACTGTTGGTGGGAATGCAAATTGGTGCAGCCGCTCTGGAAAGCAGTGTGGTGGTTCCTCAGAAAATTAAAAATTGACCTACCCTATGACCCAGCAATAGCACTGCTAGGAATTTATCCAAGGGATACAGGAGCACTGATGCATAGGGCCACTTGTACCCCAATGTTCATAGCAGCACTCTCAACAATAGCCAAATTATGGAAAGAGCCTAAATGTCCATCAACTGATGAATGGATAAAGAAATTGTGGTTTATATACACAATGGAATATTACATGGCAATGAGAAAAAATGAAATATGGCCTTTTGTAGCAACGTGGATGGAACTGGAGAGTGTGATGCTAAGTGAAATAAGCCATACAGAGAAAGACAGATACCATATGGTCTCACTCTTATGTGGATCCTGAGAAACTTAACAGGAACCCATGGGGGAGGGGAAGGAAAAAAAAAAAAAAGAGGTTAGAATGGGAGAGAGCCAAAGCATAAGAGACTGTTAAAAACTGAGAACAAACTGAGGGTTGATGGGAGTTGGGAGGGAGGAGAGGGTGGGTGATGGGTATTGAGGAGGGCACCTTTTGGGATGAGCACTGGGTGTTGTATGGAAACCAATTTGTCAATAAATTTCAGAAAAAAAAATGACTATGTATATAAATATGGGCTTTGAAATGAGGTTACTATCTCAGTAAATCTCTCAGAGTATTTGTGCTTTTTATTTCAGGATTTTTCTCTGATCAAGAGCATTCTCTCTCCTATCAGCTTCCTTTCTAAATCTTTTAAGCTATATAATTAGTAATTGTTCATAATTTTAATTAAAAAACTTCATTTTCTTGTTACCAGTTGAAATAATGATCCTTAAAAAGGTAGGTGTGCTAATTATAGAGCTTTTAAAGGTAACTTAATGCTATAAATGCTAGATCTCAAAGCCTTTAGATTTGTTTCTAAAAATCTTTCAACCACCCCCCTTTTCCATCAATGCATACATATTCACACACATGCTCTGAGATCCACAGGAAGTATATTTTGTATTTCATAATAGACTTTAAAATAGATGCAAATTACAACTAAGTCAAATCTTAGAATCAATCAAGTGGAAATGTTCCTCCAATTCTTCACCTGGGTTCTATTATACAGTTAAAAAACCATAGGTATTAATATAAATGTAGAATGCCCTTGGATAAACACAGGAAGGCAATAAATACCATTTGATTATAACAACTGATTAAAATTTATATATAATTTGATTCTACGAAGTAATGTGCATTTTTCAAATCTTCTTCCATAGCCACTAATAAAACAGTCATGTTTTTTTTTTTCTTTGACCTCCCAGGGAAAAAATTCAAGTCAGTAAAAATTCTCTTGCTTTTCTCTTGCCCAAATAAAATATTACAAGGCTCAAGACACCCTCATCCGTAATATCTTAATTTTCTAAACTGGGAAAACAGTACTGGTTATTTTGGTAACATCTTTTAAGTATTTTCTAATTCTTTGCATATGAAATACTCCTCTAGAAACAGCTAAACATAATCTGGTAAGATATTTTATATTATCATAATCTGGTAAATTTATATTGAAATATTTTATATTATATTTTATATTATTGGGAAAATATTTTATATTACCATAATCTGGTAAATTTATATTACCATAATCTGGTAAAATATTTTAATTTTCTAAACTGGGAAAATCGTACTCGTTATTTTGGTAACTTATACTTATCTTTTAAGTATTTTCTAATTCTTTGCATTTGAAATACTCCCCTAGAAACAGCTAAACAATCTGGTAAAACATCTCTAATTCCTCAGGAATAAGGTTTATTCTTGAGCAAAGTAAAATATTGGTTTAGTGTTTCACTAGAAAAAGAAATAGTATTTTCATTTAGCATGTTCAATATTTTAGAGTCTGACTTGGATTTATTTCTCTTGTTATGTATAAACATTCACATTCTTGATAGATAATCTCAAAGAATTTATAAATTTTATGACCTATGTTTTATAAGCTGCTTTGTAAATCCCTTTTCAAAAGTAAATCCCTCCTAGGGGTGCCTGGGTGGCTCAGTCGGTTGGGCAGCCACTAAGGCTCAGGTCATGATCTCAGGGTCTGTGAGTTCTAGCCCCGCATCAGGATTCTGTGCTGACAGCTCAGAGCCTGGAGCCTGCTTCCGATTCTGTGCCTCCCTCTCTCTCTGCCCCTTCCGTGCTTGGTCTCTGTCTCTCTCTCTCTCTCAAAAATAATAACGATTATTTTTTTTTTTAATTCAAAAGTAAACCCCTCCTAAGTTTGTAATAACTGACTTTGCTTCTCTCAGGTTTTGCTTTTCTTACCAGTTTTGGTTCATGTTTAAAATCATGTTGTACACCTTAATCAGACTTTCTGTAATATGAATACCACAAGCTCAGAATATCCCTAATTAGTGAGATACAGTAGAGTAAGTACTATATTTCTAGAAAATTCTCTGTCATTGGGGGTGACTTTGTGTCCACACAAAGTTAGTAAATATAAAAGGTCACAAATAGGATGAGCTACCAACTACACTTACATATTAAATTATAAAAAAAATTAGTTTTGGGGCGCCTGGGTGGCACAGTTGGTTAAGCGTCCGACTTCAGCCAGGTCACGATCTCGCGGTCCATGAGTTCGAGCCCCGCGTCAGGCTCAGGGCTGATGGCTCAGAGCCTGAAGCCTGTTTCCGATTCTGTGTCTCCCTCTCTCTCTGCCCCTCCCCCGTTCATGCTCTGTCTCTCTCTGTCCCAAAAATAAATAAACGTTGAAAAAAAAATTAGTTTTAATTAAAAAAAAAACT
This sequence comes from Prionailurus bengalensis, assembly GCF_016509475.1. Classification (NCBI taxonomy): domain Eukaryota; kingdom Metazoa; phylum Chordata; class Mammalia; order Carnivora; family Felidae; genus Prionailurus; species Prionailurus bengalensis. Next base: position 82,643,974 of record NC_057348.1, read on the forward strand.
AAAGATTACCTATTATACTGAATTATCATATATTTTTTAAAGTTCCAATGTTTTTTTTAAACCACAAGTTTAGCACTTTTGTACATTTCAATAAACATTAAATTAAATGTTTACTATATTCCAGAGACTATACAATTATTAGGCACTGTCATAGACCCTATATAGTTTAGAAGACAAGGCAAATGTGAATACATAGGGTTCATATTCTGTGAACAATGACATAACATACATGTGTAGAATGTGACTTCAAGGAGGAAGCAATCCATGTAGTTGCCTACGGAGGATTTGGACAAGATTTCTAGGAAGAGAGGTAGTTAAGTTGAATTTCAAAGAGAGATGGGGGCATCTGGGTGGCTCAGTCAGTGGGGCCTCTGACTCTTGATTTTGTTTCAGGTCATGATCTCATAATTCGTAAGTTCAAATCCTATGTCAAGCTTCACTGTCAGCACAGAGTCTACTTGGGGATTCTCTCTCTACCTCTTTTTCTGCCTCTCCCCTGCTCATGTGCTTGCCCCCCCCCAAAAGAAATAAATAAATAAACTTAAAAAAACAATAAAGATGATTTTTCTGGGCACATCAGGAGGAAGGAAGCATTTGAAGCAGAGGAAACAGCCTGTTTGGAAGCCATGGAGGCAAGGAACAGTGCACTCAAGAGGACTGCACAGTGTTCAGGATTAAGTCATGGAGAACCTCCTGTACTGGCCTGAGCACTTTGGACATTATCCAGAAGGCAATAAAGAGTTCCTCTTAGAACAGCAATAATAATAGAATATTATTCTATTTTGTCAGTCTGAAGACTGCCTGTTTTTTTTTCATCTTTTCATGTTTATTGGCTATTTGCATTTGTCTTCTGTAAACCATCCATTGACATGTTTTATCCATTTTCTTATTTTTTTACTCTTTATTTTTTATTTAAATTTTAGTTAACATACAGTACAATATTGGTTTCAGGAGTAGAAATCAGTGATTCATCACTTTAGTACAACACCCAATGTGTCTGTTTACTCTTACCAGTTTAGTATCTAATGTTATTATAACCTGATTTGATGTAGTGTTAAATTCCATAGTACCTGACAAGGTAACATTTAATTAGCAGTAACACTTCTATCTATCCTACGTGGGCCTAAATATTTTATAAGTAGACAGAGAAAAAAGTTTAAAAAAGGAATGAAGAGTGAAAAAGTGCAATATGCTAGTAATTTTTTCCAACCCATATCAGTATCACCCAGGACATTTATTATTCTTATAGATTCCATGGCCCAGCATCCCCTAGACCTACCAAATCAGAATCACCACAGGAGGGCCTGGAACCTGTGTGCTCAAGATGACTTGAATGCCTGGAGAAGCAGGGGAAATACCACTTTCAGAGAGTATATTCCTTCAAAGGAAGACTAGAAAATGTGGCTGTCTCGTCTGCAAATTGAGGTCATATTAATAAAAGGTAATCAAATCATGAAATCTCAATACTTATGGTTTATTGATGATTTATGTTCTTATCTCTTCAAAAGACCTTAAAATCCTTTTTTTTTAAATGTTTATTTATTTTTGAGAGAGCAAGAGACAGAGCATAAGCAGGGGAGGGGCAGAGAGACAGGGGGACAGAGACCGAAGCAGGTTCCTGGCTCCAAAGTGACAGAGCTGACAGCACAGAACCAGACACGGGGCTCAAACCCATGGACCGCAGATTGTGACCTGAGCTGAAATCGGATGCTTAACCGACTGAGCCACCCAGGTGCCCCAAAAGACTTTAAATTCTTAAGAGAACAGGATTTATCACTAATAGAGTAAGTGCCTAACATAAAGATTTGATAAACATTTGTTAATGTATGAATGAACGACAATTCAATCATTCACACTTAAAAAAAAATGGCTCCTCCTTGTGTGCATTACAAGATGTCCAATTATGAAACACAAAGACAATCTAGTGAGTTAACACTGAAGAGTGCCAATTAATTAGGCTTTTACCTTAGTATGAACAGTTTATTTAAATTTTTAGTAAAGTGAAAAAAATACATTTTTTCATATCAACTATGTGTTTGTCAAATAATATAAAATGTAATGTGTTTGTGTGAAATAATTTTATCTATCTTTTGTGCCTTGGAGTAATTACAAATGATTTTGCATTTCATATATTGCACTCCATAGAAAGAACACAGGATCAATCACACTGAAACTAAAATTAAAGGCACTAGGACTAGGATTTGCTTAATAAACATTATTCTTCATTAGGAGAAGCTTCTGACTCATGAATTTTCTCATACTTGCAGAAAAATATTGTTAGAGAGGACAGGCAAAAAAGTGAAAACAATTGGGTAAATATTTTAAAATTTATCTTTGTATGGAAAAGAAACTTTTTTTTTCAATAATTGACATTTAAAGGACAAAAGGTAGCAAGGGCCATATTTTCCATTAACTTGACAACGCCAAAGAGACAGACAACTTTCCGATACATTGGAGCAGAACATCATGGCAATGAAGTAATTTTAGATTCTTCAATACCATCAGAATAATAGGTTGAAAATATAGGAGACATTTATAAAATATTACTTAAATACAAACAAATTTTGCTGTCTTCAAAACATACTTTGTTTTAAGAATCATTTTGAAATTATAGCTGAAGGAGTTGGAGAGAAAATGCCATGAAGAAATCTTTCTACATCATCTCCACCTCTGTAGAGCTTTATATGAGAAGGTTACTATTTGTTACTGCTGTAATGATTTCAGAGGACACTACTCATGAGAGAGAAGGCAAAGGGTCCACGGTGTGAATCTCTTGGCGATTTAATCACAGTCGTTAAAGGAAGCAGGATCATGAACACTGCCAGCCACCAGCTGCAAATACAATAACTGTGAAATTTATTTTTGCAAATATACTGGCAAATTTATAACTGTGAATGAATACTAAGGAGAGCCTATTCAGTTGGTACATTTACTGAATTAGGCTTTGAGTTCCACAGAGTGCAGTTGCTGCTAGAGTTCTATTTCAACCTTCTCTTGAAAAGATGCACAGAAATAAAATGATATTTTAAGTGCCCTAGGGAATCTTTACATATAGGGAAAGCATGGTCTAAGCCCCTATGAAAAATAAAAATTTACTCAACTGAGAGATGAACAGGATTTCTCTGTAGATTTTTTTTTTATAAATTCTTATTAATCTATAATTCTCTCAAAATAAAGAGTTTTAAACTAAACTAAATAACAAAACTAAAAAGAGAGTTTTAAACTCTCAAATTTACCATTAAGTTAGATTAAGTACCATTAAGTTGGATTTTTATAATTTCTTTTAAAAGAATGTGCTTGCTTCATCTCACATGGATTGGGATACAGTATGGTGACCAGTTTTTCATTCATTCCACAATTATTTATTGTGTGAGTACTGTGTGGTAGGCTCAGTGCTAGGGTTGGGGATATGCAAAGTCCCTGCTTGTCAAGAACTTACATTATCATGGACGATGATAAAACACAAAAACAAAGACAAAACCATAAGGAACTGCTAGGTGTTAATGCTATGAGGAAGAATGAGGACCAATAAAGCAGGGTAAGGGAATAGATACTGACATAATAAGGAGTGGGGTTGCTATTTCACATAGGGTCATCAGGGGAGAGTCTTTCTGAGAAGATGGCATGTCAGCAGAGAACTAGAGGAAATAAAGGAGAAAATTATGTGGAAATCTGGGGGAAGAAACTGACTACGTATTTCAATACACTATGTTGCATTAGGGACCCCCATTATTGTAACATATATTGTTGATTAATGTAAGAGAGATGGATTATGTATAATCTTTGATACCCAGTTGACACATGAGCATATGGTTTAGAACCGCAGCTATGAAGTACAGCAGATGTTCAAATCCCCACAAAATTTACTATCTATAAGACATGGATCTGGTATTTAATTTCCTTTAGTTCCTCATTGTAAAACAGAGACAATAACCCCACAATATAGGGGTGCCTGACCAGCTCAGTTGGTAGGGCATACTACTCTTGATCTTGGGGTTGTGAGTTCGAGCCCCACTTTGGGTATAGAGATTACTGGAAAAAAATTTAAATTCTTAAAGAAAAAAACCCTCATCTTGGGGCACCTGGGTGGTTCAGTCAACCAACTGATCATCTGATTCTTAATTTTGGCTCAGGTTGTGATCTCAGGGTTGTGGGATCGAGTCCTGCAGGTCAGGTTCAGCATTGAGCATGGAGCTTGCTTAAGATTCTCTCTCTCTCTTCCTCTGCTCCTCTCCCCTACTTGTGTACTCTCTCTCTCTCAAAACAAAACAAAAAGAAAGAAAGAAAGAAAGAAAGAAAGAAAGAAAGAAAAATACGTATAATGCTTAACACAAAATAGGGTGCTCAATGTAGTTGCAATTATTAATTAAGAATAACAAATAGAAGTGCCTGGTGGCTCAGTAGGTTGAGCATCCAATTTCAGCTCAGGTCATGATCTTGCAGTTCATGAGTTCGAGCCCTACATCGGGCTCTGTGCTGACATGTCAGAGCTGGAAACCTGCCTCGGATTCTGTATCTCTCTCTGTCCTTCCCCTGCTCACATTCTCTCTTTCCCTCTCTCTCTCAAAAATAAATAAACATTAAAAAAATTATAACAAATGTAAATTAGAACTCTACTCATATTGACTCCCATAGTTTTGGATAGCATTCACTCACTCATTCAACATTTATTAATCCCTGACTGTGGGTTATACACCATGACAAGAATACCAAAATTTAAGGAACATCAATTTATTTACTTATTAGCATTGGAGATAAACATGAAAAATCATTTATAATGTAATGCAATAATTGTCATAATAAAGAAGACGAAGTGAATGTACACTATTTGAGGACCTGATTGGAGGTTACACCAAGGGGATGCGTAACATTGACCCTTGCAGGATGACTAGGAGTCCAGCAGGTAAACGATGTGAAGAAAGCAGGGCAGCAGACAGAACAGAGAATGCAGTCAAGTCACAAAGTGACAAGCCAGGAAGAAAAAAAAAAGACACCTTTAGAGAACTTTGACTACATAACAAGATATCTGTAAAGAAAAGAGGTGAAGTTGTAATTGAAGGCTGAAAGTAAATAATGTAGGCTCTTACACGCCTTCAGGCTTATATGCCACACCAAAGAATGTAGACTTTGTTCTGTGACATTCTGAAGGCGGTGCATGATTGTGTTTCCATTTCAAAAACCTCATTTGGCAGCAGTGTGGGGAATGGTGTGGAGGAGTTGCTAATATTGGGATCAGAAGACTTTAATTACACAGTGTTTCAGAACATCCTGGCTCAGGGTCTGGTGAGAAAGAGGCTAAGGAAGACACTGAGAGAAAGAAATGTAACAAATTTCCAATTCAGCCATTTATTCTAAAGAAAGTAGTGATCATTGACACACTACCATTCCAGGTTCTGGAACAGTGTGTCACATAGCAGATTTTTACTAATTATTAGTTAAATATAATAACTATTTAAAGTGACTGATAAGATATAGAAAAGAGGAAGAAGGTAGGACCTCTCAAATATCTGGGTTAAATGAAACTGAAAGACGGAGAAGACTAAAAGTAAGAAGATTTGAGGAGGAAAATACTGAATTCAGATCTGTAGATAAGTAGACAGACATGTGGGCCTGGTTTGCAGGAGTTTCAAGTCTAGAGAAAAAGAGACAGTAAGACTGTCACACTACTGGAAGTTTTAAAAGGTAAGGGTTGGGAGGCACTGGACTGGCTCAGTCGGTAGAGGATGTGACTCTTGATCTCAGAGTGGTAAGTTTGAGCCCCATGTTGGGTGTAGGGATTACTTGAAAATAAAGTCTTTAAAAAAAAAAAGTATGAGTTGAGTATGTTCTCACCAGGAGAGCATGCACAGTGGGAACCAAGCGAACTAGGTGGGATTGTGAAGAAAATTAAAAGCTGCAAGGTCTAGGCGGAGTGAGGAAAAAATGATCTCTGTAATCTCTAGGATATCTCTTTTTCTAATGTGTTTCTCAGGGTTTCAGCCTTGGCCATATTTTCTTCTCATGTGGTACACTCTGTCTTATCCACAGCTTCCCTATTTCAATACCATTTCTATGATGGTAAGTGCTGTAGTTCTATCTCCAACCGTATAAATCCAAGCACTTAGCCTTGACCTGAAGAAATTGTTCTTTAAATGGTAATCAATATATTTAATAGCATATTCAAGTAAATGAACCAGAGAAAGGCATTTAAAACAATGAAGTGTACATTTAACATACCTAACACAATGTTGTGCTCATAGTAGGCACTCAGTAAACATCTGATGATCAAACACCAACCCAGCTCTAGCCTTTATCATTTTGGCCTTAAATGAAACAGAGAACTGGAGACCAACATTTATCCCAAATGTTACACATGATATGTAGCTATCAACTTTTTTTTTTTTGCAAAGTGTATTTAACTATTGGAAACAAAGTTAAAGTATTTTCAATTGAAGATGTATGTACTTGACTGTGTAAAAGATATTAATAATTAATATACTGGATTTTTTTCTTCAAACTCATAAAATCTTATTTCTTAAGCCCCATACAATTGCAAATAATTTTAAACATTAGTTATATATTTCCAGAAAACCTCATTATGGAGTGAGTTATCTGAGTGTTTGTGTTATTTTGCCTTTACCAGAAACAATCTGTGTTCCATGTGTCTCACAAAATCCATTTTCAAATAATACTGAAACAAAGAATTAAAACATGAAGAGATGTCCCAAGGGCAGAACAGTTTTTAAATGTATATCATATTCTGATGCAATAGGTGTCTTTCTTTAAAAAAAATTTGTTTTATATATTGCCTAAGTTAGATATGTTAAATAATTTTACTTTGGAAATGAGTTGCCAATATCACATACCAGAATAGTCACATGTAAATCTACCCAAATCATTATTTCTCCATCTTAACTGTCTACCTGTAAGGTCATGTCAGTGATGAGAACGATTCTTCTCATTCATGATTTTGTCAGACAAAATGTAATAATAATGTATTCAATCTAAAAAGCAATATCAAGTCTTTAAAGATGGAGAACAGTAAGCAACTATATATGATTTCAGTGGTACAGAACAATAAGTCATACCAGGAAAGATTTTCTTATTAGTAGCTCATGTTTTAAAAGGAATGGATTATACATGACTTAATAGAGATCAAATTATTATAATATGATGTGCATGTATGCAATGCTTTGTCATAAATACTGCACAATGTGTTTATTTACCATGGGGGAAGAAAAGTGTCAAATAATTAATAGTATAATGGCATTCCAACAAAGTTAAGAAAGTGTTAAATAGGTTTGAAGCTAGTAATTCAGGAATAAATAATCATATTGATTGGAAAGAGTCCATCTGAATTAGTTAAAAAATGCACTTATAAGACATTTTAATTTACATGTGGTTTTATAACATGATAATTCAAACTACGGGTCGGCTACCAAAATTACTAAATAGAGGTTTTACTGAGCTTAGGCTAAGGAAAGATGTGACTCATTTATAACAGACATTAATTATATGCAAATGCGTGCTTTAAAAATTCTAAAATGTAATATGCATCTTAATGAATAAGTTAAATATTTCTTCTTAAAATTTTACTCATGCCATTCATCTACCTCCAATTCTTTCATGGCTAGTGCAAAAGTAAATGTTGGCTCCATGATTATGTATGCAACTTAAGATTTTATTTCCTAGGTAACAGGCATCATGTTTAAAGTCATTGTTCATGGTTCAGGCACCTTTATAAGAAGTTCTGTTGCTTACAACACTGGATGAGTCCATGGCCTTGAACTTTCGGTCAAACTCAGAATTCAGCTTGAAACTTTTCATTAAGCCTTCAGAGAAAATCATAAAAATGAGTCCCTATGAACCTATGGATTTCTACATCATTATTTTGATAATAGGGAGACTCCATGATAACAGGGAGTTTTGATAACTATAGTGTAGCATGGACTCTGAAATAAAAATTGGATATGAATCCATATAAAGACTTTGTGACTTTGGGCAAAATATTTAATCTGTCTGCGTGCTAGCTGAAAATGAGGAAAATAATAACAGAGGATAGCTGTAAGGATTAAATGAGTTAACATATATCAATTACTTAAAATAGTTTCTTGAATGTGGAGAGTGCTCAATAAATGTTTGTAATAATTATTAGCAACATTTATTATCCTTAGCTTCAATGTACATTCTGTAAAAGCTTCCTTAATGATCTACAGTTGAATACTCATCTTATAGCATTAAATTGGCAATTATCTTTTCTTCACTTGCACTGATGTGCTAAAGACATATTTATTGTCTTAAGAGCAAAACTGAATTAGCTGAAATTTTAGTTTAGGGAAATATTCCCATTCATTACAATTCTCAACATCACCAGGGTGAAGAATAATTTAAAGAATACAAAAAACTTGAAAATCTTGTCTCTTAGAGAAGGACATCTCCCACTTTTTCAGTGTGTTTAGTGTTTAATTTAGAGATGAAATGTGCAGATACAATAATCCAGGATAGAGATACAGCCAAAGAGAAACTTTAAGAAGAGTCCTTACAATATTTTTCTATGGCTCATAAATGTATCCTTGCCCTAAGTAGACAATCATGTTTAGCATGGTTTCAGAATTTCTGACCTATTGAAGAATATAGGCTTCTCTGTATTCTGTTATGTACTGTACCTGGTTTAGTTCAACAAACTACTCTCTACCCCTAGTGCCCTCCTCCAACTTTAAAAACTTTCCCTGGTCTAGGAATTGGACTGTATTTTTTTTAGTCAGAATTTCTTTTTTGGTCCATCATAGAAATTTACTTTTATAGATTTTTCCCCCTATTATCTTTTCCCTAAATGAAAACTTTTTCTTGATGTTTTCTAAGATCAGTTACTGCCAGTAGCAACGCCACTCATTTTCCACTTCATTTGAACCTACAAGGAAAATGTACACATACAGGGGATAATGAAGGGCGAAGTGTGAAGAAATTCCTCACACAATGTTGTAGACAGAAAGGACAAAGGTAAATTTAAAATTTAATTAATTAATTAATCTGCTTTGAAGGTTGACATAACTTTTTTATTTATAGTTTGTTTATTTTTGGGACAGAGAGAGTGAGCTTGCACGCATGTGCACATGTGGGGGAGGGGCAGGAGAAAGGGAGACAGAGAATACCAAGTGGGCTTGGTGCAGGCAACGCAGAGCCTGACATGGGGCTTGAATGCATGAACTGTGAGGTCATGATCTGAACCAAAACCAAGAGTCTAATGCTCAACAAACAGAGTCACCCAAGTGATGAGGGGAAAAGGCAAGCTGAGGGCAAAGCTTAAACTAAAGCTTTCAACTCTCACCCCCTTCACTGTGACCATGGGGTATGTGTGATATTCCTCAGGCACCTCTGGCTGCCCAAGAACAAAGGAAAGTGAAACACGAATGGTTAATTGATAGAGATCACAGTCATGCAGGACATCAGTCTCCATCAGCTTACAGATGTCTTAGTAAATTCCAAGAAAAAGGTAATCCTGTCAATAGCCTAGCCTCCAGAAACCTATAGACTCAGTCCTACAGCCCTAACATCACCCTCCCCTCCATAGTGATGTGGGGAACAAATGCAAGAAGAAAATGGTAAATAAAATTAAATTTCCTTATGCCTGCGGCCCATTGACAAATACTTGAGGTGGAGTATAACATTTCTCCAAGAACTCCCTACAGTCTTAATGTTAATGTTTTGCTAGAAGGGAAAGAACAACCTTAGATTGACAATAGCTAAGCTTCTGAGTCCTCTTTAGCATATAAAAGTCCTTTTGGAAACCTCCATTTTGCCTTTACCTCCTCAACATCATAGATTATATACTATAGATATATACAGTCACTCCTCACAACCCCAGTTCAGTACAGGTCCTATCCCTGCACTTTAATAAAATCATGTTTTGTGCCAAAGACGTCTCAAGAATTCTTTCTTGCTGTCAGCTCTCAACCCCCACAACCACTCCAAAACCACATCACAGGTGCCCCTTAAACTTGTTTTTTAATTGAAGTATAATTGGTATACAATATTATTTTAGTTTCCAGTGTACAGCATAGTGATTCGATATTTATATACATTAGGAAATGATCATCACTATAAGTCTAGTTACCATCTGTTATCATATAAAGTTGTTACGATATTGACTATTCCCTGTGGTATATGTTAGAGCTCCATGTGTTATTTATTTTATAACTGGAAGACGGTAGTTCTTAATCCCCTTCCCCTATTTTGTCCATCCCTGTGCTCTCTCTCCCTTCTGGCAACTGCCAGTTTGTTCTCTGTATCTATGAGTCTGTTTCTGTTTTATTTGTTTGTTTTGCTTTTTAGATTCCACATGTAAGTGAAATCGTACAGAATTTGTTTACCTATTGTGGCTGGTTTAGTTGAACAAACTACCTTCTCTCACCCCTACTGCTCTCCACCCTTTTTTGGCTTCTTGTTTAAACAAATTGGTAACTTTCATTATGGACTTTTATTTTAAATCCCAGGTCTTTCAGTTTTCCTCTTCTCCTTAGCAAATCTTCTCATCTTCAATATTTTCAAGTCAAAGTATTAGCTTCTATTTACTTATCTCTTTACATTCAGCCTAAAATAAAATGCTATAAAGTGTAGGTAGGATGAGCTGCTTCTGATGTGTCACAAAGTATTACTAAACATTAAAATATAACAATCAAGAGGCAAATCCAAAATACCATGTTGCTTAATTGTTGTATTACATAAGATTTGAAAGTTGTAAGGTGTTTGTCATTCAACTTTTCATTGTGACATGTCCCTGAAAAGCAAGAGGCTTGTTTGGTTCCCAAGCTCCTGATTTCCACCAGGCATAATATGGTATGGACTCAGGGGCAGGCTGATTGACTGTTTCTGACACTCCTGAGGGCATTTAGGTTTTAAAGTTGATTACAATGTGAAATCTTGGGTTCTTGATTCTCAGAATTCCATGTCTCTGTGTCTTCAATTTATCCTCCCCAACTCATCTCTAGGAAAGTGGAGGGTCATTAGAAAGAGGCTTAAGGGAAAACAAACAAACAAATTGCTGGCTACAGGCTTCAGTTCATTCTTTTTATGCTAACATTATCTGGTCAGCATTTATGCTACCTTTCTTCTATTCCTTGCTTCTAAAGATATGATAAAAAATGGCTTCTCTACTTTGTCATGAATAAAACCACTTGGGAGAACTTTTTAAAACACAAGTCTTCTTGTGTTCAACCTCCAAAGGTTCTAATTCAGTGGGTTGGGTAGGACCTTAATTTGCATTGCCAAAAAGCTCTTCTGGAGATTCTGATGTAGGTGGTCCTTGTACGTGGTTTCTGAAACTCTGCCTTAGAAAACTCTAATCAGTAACAAGGCTTTTTGATAGCTGGTAATCAGAAACCAGCACAAATAATCATACCCGAACGGCCAATTATTATATGGGATTTGTCACTCTTCATCATATCTTAATATTCTAATACATGTGCATCCAGCCAGAGTCATAATCTTTAACTACGTTGGAAACAACTTCTTCCTTTGACCATGAAGAAATGTGACTTTTTAAAGTTAGACCAAGATAATCATTAAGGAAAAACAAGGAAGACTCTGTATCAGTCAGCTCATCACAAAGTTAAACCATGAGAATCTATCTGACTCTCCATGGTCTGTGCCTACTGTCCAGGAAAAGCCCAGTCCTATTATTATTTGTTGAATAACAGTTCCCCCTACTGGCATGCTTGCTGAAATTCCCCTTACATTATATTTTTGGAACAAAGCTTAGTTAGAGTCCAGATTCAAAGTGCAATTGTTTTTATTTCAGGGTCATGCCTTGGGATTGTGCTTTTCAGGTGGGAGGCGCCCTTTGAAAGCCAGATGGTAAAGCGTGTTTTTATTGATATGTGATTTGCCCAATGAAATTAACCTTAAAGGAAAATGAGAGTTTTGGCTTTTGGCCAAAGGTCAAATCTCAAATTTCAGGTCAAATCTGGATTGGACATACTTTTTTTGTTTTCAAGTAATTCAGGGTGTTCCCTTTTAAACATTCCATTTAGATTGGCTACAACTGCAGTGGGGAATACAGTTGGCATTGGACTGTTCAGGATTGATCATAGTGTTTTCTTCATCCCTCTGACATGACCTTGAGGCATTTTATAAAATATAAAACAATATCTGGTATTAAGAATAAGTAAGATTGCTGTTTCCTAGATATTTACCTGCATGGTCTGGAAAGTCAGGCTATGATATCTGATGCAGTTTTAAAGTTTGGGAAATTGGTCCTATTTCTACCAATGTATGGAATTTCTATGCTTTTCTAGAAAGTTTTGTAGATAGCACTATTTTTGAACTTTCCATTCATTTCTCTCCCTATGCCTATATATTAATGCTTCCTATGTAATACTCTCTAATCAGGCAGGTCTTCAAGTGTGGTCTGGGGACCACTGCACAGTCAAAACGATTTTTATACTAAGTTGTGTGCTTTTTTAAAAAAAGAATGTTATGTGCTTTTTACACTTTTATGAATGTACAATGACGTTTTCCAGAAATTCATGAGGTGCGATTTTTCAACAGACTGAAGGCAGAAATAAATATGACCATTCATTAATCCTGCTTCTATTAATCCAGATAATAGAGTTTAAAAAAACATTTTGCTCTGGAAAATATAGTTATTTTAAAAATGGTATATTAATTATGTTCAAATATAATAGGTTACTAGTGTTATTTAAATAAATTAATAAATATTTTTATTTTTTATTAAAAAATTTTTAAATGTTTATTTCTTTTTGAGAGAGACAGACAGCACAAGAGGAGGATGGGCAGAGAGAGAAGGAGACACAGAATCTGAAGCAGGATCCAGGCTCTCAATTGTCAACACAGAGACCAACAGGGGCTAGAACTCACAAACTGTGAGATCATTACCTGAGCTGAAGTCAATGCTTAACCAGCTAAGCCACCAGGCGCCCCAATAAATATTTTTAGAGATGATCAGTTTTAATTTCTAACACAGCAAATATTGATAAATATAACCCATAGAAAGATTTCTGGAGCCTAAATAATTAAGAATGGTGAAAAATGTGACATATACTTATGTATATTATTGTGCCATAAAAAAAAAAAAAGGAAATCCTGCCATTTGTACCTATGCCAATAAACCTTGAGAAGATTATGCTAAGTGAAATAAATCAGACAGAGAAAGACAAATACTGAACAATCTCACTGGCGTGTAGAATCTAAAAAACTACAAACTCCTAGAAACAGAGTGGATTGGTGGTTGCCAAGCATAGGAGTGGGGCACTGGGATATGAATGAAGGTGGTAAGAGGGTACAAAGTTTTAAGATGAATTGGTTCTGAGCATCTAATGTACAACTGGGTGATTATAGTTAACAATAGTGTAGTGTATACCTGAAAGTTGCTAAAAGAGTGGTCATAAATGTTCTCACCACAAAATAAACAACAAAAAAAGGTAACTTTGTTAGGTGATCATGTAACCTTACTGTGGTATATATGCGTATCAAATCATTAGCTTGTACACCCTAAACTTACATAATGTTACATGTCAAGTATATCTCAATAAAGTTGGAAAAAAAGAGTGGAAAAGTGTCCTGAGGCCAAAATATTTGACCATTGCTCTAGTTAAACTATTGCTGTTCGCTTTATATTCCCAATACCTTTGTACTATTCTGTCCAAAACACTTAGTTGTTTTGACTGAGATATGCTTCTCCTCACACTTTCCATTTTGTGTACACAAATCTTCACCATCCTTTGAAATTCAGTTCAAATTTCATAACTGTTTTCCTCTTCACCTCTGCCCTAATTCTCTTTCTCACTGGATAAGATTTCAGATGAGCTTCTCTCTCATTAATCATTAATCATTTTAACCTTTTTATTGTAATTTATTTTTCCTCATGACTTCTTTTAATATTAATTTCTAAGATCCTTGAGGAAATGAAAAGGCAGGGTCTGCTTATTATTTGTGGATTTTCTCCCTCTTAGAACTCAGTATAACGCCTTGCACAAAGTAGGAACTATACAAAATATGTTTTAGGTGTGTGCTCTACATATTTTCCTCCTTAGTTCAAAGAATTCTTTGTAAACCTGCTGCAAATTTGAGGCAAATGCAAATGGCTAAAGCAATGAACAATAAGCATAGGGTCATCTTTGAGACCAACTGTGAGCACACAGAATGGTCTGTAGTTGCGTGCAGTCTCCCCATTGCCCGTTGCCACCCATTCTGCTCCTGTCCTCCTTTACTCCTCCCTCCCCTTCCATATCCCCTTTGTCCTTCCTACTCATGCTTACTCCTAGTCACATATTCAGGAAAAAAATCTTGTTAAATAAAATTTTTAAATAATCTTCACATACAATGGACTAATAACATTTAAAGCCTCTATATGAGCCTTTTTTTTTTAATTGAATGAGACTGGCTGTAAGGAAGTAAATATACCAACAGATGAGTAAACAATTTATTTTCCTCCCTGGTACTTACATTATAAATAGAAAAAGGAATAATTTCTTTTTGTAATTTGAATAAATAGAATGTGTATGTGTGTGTGTGTGTGTGTGTGTGTGTGTGTGTATATATATATATATATATATATATATATATATATATATATATGGTGGGGGGAGCTGGCAAAAAAGAAGGGTGATTGTTTTGCAAAGGTGGATGCATCCAACCTGAGTGATATTCTGATTGTAATTTCTAGTTCAGTAGTCATGCAGTGAGAATCGTGAGACAAACCCAACACTGCCTTCCCGATGTCCTTACTATTGTAACACTAAGAAAGACAACCTTGTACTAAATCTCATCCCTTAAACAGTGGTTTATAGGAAGTAAGTTGTATGCCCAGGCACACTTCAAAATGGGTTTTAACATGTCATAGCTTTATGATCAAAAAGTACAAAAGTACTTTTCATTATGGGAAGCACACTATGATGATGAAAAGAGTGAGACAGGCATCAGAAAACCTAGGCTCTGGTGTCTGTCTCCTAGTACAGAGCTAAGTAGTCTTAGTTGAACTACTTAAATTCTCTAGATCTTCGTTTCTCCACCTTCACTCAGTGATTTTGAACTGAGTTCAAAACTGTTTCTATAAAATCAGGGTTCTAATCTAGATAATTTCTAATGTTTTTTTCCAGGTTCATGGGAAACAAACCAATGGCTATTCCAGATATTAAGGATGCCTAGATTACAAATGCCTGGTTCCTGTTTATCCAGGAGGTTAGTGGTAAAATCAAGGTGAAAATGCAATTACCTTGCACTTCAATTCTCTACTCTGTCCACGAGATTCTAGCCCTAATATCAACCTAGTATCAGAGAAGGGGATGGGATATGGGTAAAGACTCTTGAATGGGGGCAGAAACACAGGTAGGATTGGATTAAATGATTTCTTAACCTACCTGCACATGAAGGGAATCTATATTTTAAAAATATACATATTTTAAATAACTTCAAAAATATAGATGGTCTATATTAATTAAATCAACATTAAATTTGTTTACAGATCCTTTCTCCTTTCTCCAATTCTGAATCTTATCCCGAAGGCCAAGGCATTATTTTCAAAGCCAAATTTTCTGATGTATTTAAATGATAAGGAAGTTCAGAGGATTGTACTCATGTTAGTTCATAACTGTTAACTACAGCACACTGACGGCTTCTGCAATACCTAAGTGTTTTGTATGCTAACATTTTAGAAAAATGCTGAATTTACAAAGTTTTGCTAATTCTACTCATGGAACAGATTTTAAACAAGTCAGAAACTTATTTATTAAAATTAATTCTGAATTATATTGTTTTTTTCCTTCCTCATGAATTTTCTTTTTTTAGAAAAAAAGAATAAATTCATATTTATTTCCACCTATTAATAATATATACCATAGAATTTCCACATTTCAAAAAGTAAACACAGCAAATGGTTCCTTCTACTGACATTAGTTAGTAAAAGTGCCTGGGATTTTATGTGCTGCCTGAAACTCTAGAGAAAAATTATTTCAATGCATATATGAGAGGCAGATGGGGCCTGTCACCCCACCAGCAGGAAAAATCCATCAACTGGACTTTGACAACAAAGTCCCTTTTAGAATACTAATTATGGACTCATTTGACATGTGCAGTCATGAGGTTCTTTCTAGTTTTATCCAGACACTAATTAATAAAAGCTCATGAACTAGAAATACCATGTGAACTTGAAGGTTCATTCCTCTTAAAGTTAAATAGGACATTGGTTAATCAGTATTTATGTACCAGCACAGTTTAGGTAACTGGCAAAGGAACATTTGAGACTGTTCCCTTGGGCTCTAGTCATGAGTAAAGTTACTTGTACTCCCCAGGAATTTGAAATATAATCAATTCAATGGAATAGAAGCAAGGTTCTTGGCTAGGTACTCAATAAACAAACACGTGCTGAATGATTAAACCAAAAAATGGCATTTGATGCTTCTACCTTGAAGATTATAGATCAGAGTTTTACCATTTAAGATTTGTTTTTCAGAAAACTTCTGCTCTAATAGGAATGTACTTAGAAGAATAGTAATGGTCATTATTTATACTGAAATAAAAATTAAACAAAGACAAAGTTTGAAGATGGAATTGACAATGAGATTCCTAAGCTCAATCAGAGATTCACCGCATGTGTTGTCCTCCCGTGTGTAGGTCATGACTGCCAGATGGTCCCTCTGATTTACAGTGAAATTAAGAGATACTATCAAATGACCTATAAATTAATAAATGTTAATACTTTTCTTACCTTAAAAAAACAATGCTAATAAGCTCTCCCAGAGGTTAAAAAGACATTCTCAAAGGAATTTAAAATAATGATTTTATAAATGCAGAATTTAATGGGAAAGCTAATTCTAAAACTTAAAATCTTTTGAATATAATGGCAGGAGACAATTAAGAATGGGGAGACATTATCTTAAGAACAAAACTTGAGATACAACTAAAAAGAATATAGAAAATAAGAAAAGTCAGAAATCAGAAAATTTAGAAACTAAGAGAAGTCAACATTTCAAAGTGGCTATGTGTAGAAGGCATTTTAAAATACTGAGTTTAAGATACTTTGGTGACAATCTAAATAACTTTACCATCATAAGTTCATTCTTATCATAATAGATTCTTATTTCAATGAGCCTGGGTGGCTCAGTCATTTAAGTGTCGAACTCTTGATTTCCATTCAGGTCGTGATCTCACAGTTTGTGAGTTCAAGCTCTACATCGGGATCTGGGCAGACAGAGCCCAGCCTGCTTGGGATTTTCTGTCTCTCTCTCTGCCCCTCCCCTGTTTGCTCTCTTTATCTCTCAAAACAAACTTTAAAAAAATAATAGATCTTTATTTCAATTTATTATTGAGACTGCATTAATAATTTGCCATCATCGTCACAACAAATTACTAGAAACTTAGTGACTCAAAACAATGACAATTTCTTTTCTTTTTTTTTAAATTTTTTAATGTTTACCTATTTTTGAGGAGGGGGGAGGAGGGGCACAGAGAGAGGGAGACAAGATCTGAGCAGGCTCTGCACTGTCAGTGCAGAGCCCGATGTGGGGCTCGAACACACAAACCATGAGATCATGACTTGAGCAGAAGTTGGACATTTAACCAACTGAGCCACCCAGATGCTCCGATTTTCTCATCATTCTGGTATTAGGAATCCAAAATCTGTTTTTCCTGGTCAGATTAAGGTGTCAGCAGGGCTAGTTTGTTCTGGGGACTCGGAGTTTTCAGCTTCAGGTAGCCACCTGCATTCTTTAGTTCATGGCCCCTTTCTTCTTCTTCTTCAGAATGTGTAACTACTATTTCTACTCCCATAGTCACATAGGATACTCTGTTGATTCCTCCCAAGTCCCTTTTATAAGGACCATTATAACTACATCAGTTCCACCTCAGATAATCTAGGAAAAATTGCTCATCCCAAGATCTTTTAATTTTTCTTTAATCACATCTGTCTGCAAGCCCAAAAATTTTTAAAGTTCTTATTTATTTGTTTTTAGAGAGAAAGAGAGTGCATATGAGAGCATGCACAAGCAGGGGAGTGGCAGAGAGAGAGGGAGAGAGAGAATTCCAAGCTGGCTCCATACTAGCAGCACAGAGCCCAATGCAGGGCTCAATCTCACAAACCATAAGACCATGACCTGAAGAGAGATCCAGAGTCAGACGCTTAACCAACTGAGCCGCCAAGGCACCCCAAACCTCATTTTTACTATATAAGATCATGTATTCACAGGTTCTGGGGATTAGGACATGGGCATCTTTGAGTGGCCATTATTCAGCCTCCTGCAAAGGCTAAGACCTGGAGTAGATCCTCCAACAGATGCCCACAAATTCAGGGTAAAATAAGCTTAATTTATCAAGTGAATGTGCTCATCTAAATATTAGGGCTTTCATGTGAGAACAGGCTAAATTCCTTGACATCACTTTTTTTCCTCGTTTTTCTATTTCACCCATGCCCCACCACCAGACCTCACCTCTCTCAACCACTTGTTTGTTCTCTGATATCAGTTTTAGGTCTTCTCACCAGCAGAGTGCTTGTTACTGAATAGTGTTCATTCTAATTGTTAGCTGAATATAACTGAGGCTTACTAATAAGTATGGGTCAGAGAAGAAAATGTTTAAAAGTCTATGGTATTCCATAGGATTTCCATTTTCACAGACCAAAGTATCAGTCCCCAACAATGCAGAAAAGCATAAACAAACTACTTACTTTGGCTAATGAAGTTCAGTAAATATTTCTTGACTATCTATAAACTTAGCACCACTGAAAAAGGTAAAGATCTCAAAACAATTCACTAAAAGCATCCAGCATGTGTGAAAGGGGTTGCTTTTCTTCAGGGTTTTCTTTGATGAACTCACAACCAGTAAGTTAGCACAGAAATTAGCTCATTAGCTTCCATACAAATAATGTTAATTAAAAATTTAAAAAGCAAACACTAGGTGCAGCTCTGTCTTTCTCTTCATGAAGACCTTCAGAAAACAGAAGGATGGGCAAATTTAATGGATTAATCAACCCATTGATTACTGGGTTGAAACACGATTAATATTTTCAAATGCTGCAGGAAAGTCTAAAATGGTATTTGAAGATCTTCTGGATACAATTATAAACATGAACTCGTTGCACAGTACTTCAAAATATAGGAAACATAAGAAAAATACATTCATTACTTTTTTAATTCATTACTTATAACTGGGTATACTATCTGGGCTTAATCATATGTCCTTATTGATTTCATACTACACATAATTTTCTCTCACGATTCTCAATGTGCATTGGAATCCTCTTAATTACATTTCCCTAATAATGGGAGAGCCTAACAGGACAGCCAACCCAATCTTGTTTCCTGTTCTCCTCATTTAAATACTTAAGGTGTGAATGGTGGGGATGAATGTTTTATCTGAGCAGTTAGTAAGGAAATACAGAAATTTTCAATGGGCACTGAAGTTTATCATTGCAAAAAATGTCAGTGCAAACAAGAATATCTATTTTGATATTGAACAAAATGAAAAAATATGGTTCTACTTGCAGATAGCAGTTAAGGAAAAAATGACCATGAAGTATGTGTGTTATTAATGTTGAAGCAATGGTTGATTAGTAGGGAGTTGGACCCCATAAAATAAAACTAAACATGGAAATAAAGCTGTGACCCACTCCAGTCATGTGTAGTTGGGACTTGTCGGTCACACTAAAAAAACCATAAATGAAGAGTGGCAATCATTCTTGTAGGCAGTTGCAAAAGCAGAGGCTCAGATTAATTGTAGATTTTTGTTGATCCAATAATTGGAATTGATTAGGAAAAAAGGGAGCGTGGCTACATTTATCATATGCAGCAGACATTACAAGTGTACATGGTTTCTGATCCCTCTCCTCCTTCTCACATTCGGCAAGATCACAGTTCCTTGCTCTCTTAAAATTGCAGTCATATGATTGCTCTTGTCATTAAGTTAGTGCAAGTGGTATGTGTCACTTCTAGGAAAAAGCACTTAGGAGTCAGTGCACAAATCTCCCTGCCCTCTTCCTCTTCTGCCATGACAGGCAACATTCCAGATGGTGGGACTTCTCTGAACCCAGGGGCCCCTCATCCCCAGAGTGAGATCTGCAGTGCGATGCAGCCCCTAGAGAAACACAATGGGATGTAGAGAGAGTAAGAAATAAAGGACTGCTGCTTAAAACACTGAGATTTGGGGATTGTTTATCAATCTCAGAGTAGCCCACCATATCCTACGGATAAATAAGCACTCGACAATTTGGATTCTCAGTTATGTTGGTAGCTTAGATTTTAGATGATGTGACAGAAAAACCAAAAGCAAGGGCTTAAACAAGGAGAATTACAGTGGGGTCACAGGGCTGTGCTCCATGCTTGTAAGCTCCTACTTCAAAGCAACCAAGCTACTGACCTTTTCTATTTTTTGCATTCTCAATTATGAATTAAGTTTTTAAAATTCAAAAGCTTAAGTTTTTTTTTTTCATTTGTAGGTGCCTAATACGATCCATTCTAATAATTGTCTAAACATTCCTGTGCCATCCATTGAATCTCTCTTTGATGAAGGTATAGTAATAGATGCTTGAGTAATCACTATATACGTTGGATTTTAACTAATTTATTTCAGGCAAAATAGTTTTAAATGACAACTAATTTATTTCAGGCCAAATAGTTTTAATGGACAAGAATCCCATTCAGGCTGATTGAAGCTCCCCATGTATTTGTTTCAGTTTAAGGAGATACTTATAAAATCGTCACAGTAAATAATTACTTGTTGCTAAAAATGGCGGTATTGGCTTATTTGAAGGGTGCCTCTCAGGTGGAAGCCCCCCCAAAAGAAACACCAAATAATTTTAAATATCAGATTATGTGTCTGGATAGGACAGCGTTTTTTTTTAATGTTATATCACTATTGTTTTTAAGAATCTGTACTGTAATGAATAGTCTTTTTCATTTAATCAAGTTTTGCTAATATCCAAACCAACAAATCTTAGTTGAATTTACTTATAAAATTTGACTCATTTCTCTCTTTTTAACTGTAGATTCAGTGATCACAATTCAAAAGGTTTAACTTCGAACCTAAACAACTGAAAGCCTGAGGAGAGGAAAAGACACTATATACTTTTGCTCTATATATTATATATTTTTCTGTATATTTCTTCTCTCTATAGTTCTCTAAATACTTGTACATTGTATACTTCTTTATATACTTCTGATCTGTATGCTATATACTTCTCTATATATTTCTCCTCTGTATACTATATACTTCTCCTCTGTATACTATATACTTCTCCTCTATATACTAATACTTCTCTATATTCTCAAGCTGAAGCAAAAGTAGGAGTAAAAAGATGAAAGGAAATGTATGGTATTTCACAGATTTGGAGGATATATACTCTACATGTTCATCTGAAAGCTATAACTGCCAGTAATAAATCAGAAATGGAATGACTATATATAGCAAATCCTAAAGATGGTGTCCTATTATATCTTTTGGATGAGAAATTGACATTATAATTAGTACAGGGGAAGAAAGAACAACTAAATTAGCCACTGAATAGTTACCTCTTTTTGCCCTTTGTCAAGCCACATGTATGTGAATTTTCAAGCAATATAACCATGCAAGACAAAGGTCATTGACTCTCTGTGAGCTGTAGTTGTGCTGGTTGGTACGGAGGAGACCATTAGCTTTGAGTTTCTCTCAAATTCTTTCAGGTCTGGCTGTACATGTCATTGAGACATGTTATAATGTCCCCCAAATGCTCATTACTGCAACAACTATGTCCAAGATAAAAGAAGAACCCAGCTGCACTGAAATTTACTGGTCATATTAAAGCTGCCTCTTCTAGAGATAATTATTTTATACACTGATTTGCAAAATGAATATATACCAAGTCTTTACTTACAGAATCCCTCAGTTGAACAAAAGTTTATGTCTACAAAATACCAGATGTTTGAATTGCATGAATATTAATTAAATATAATAGATAGAAGCCAAATGAAATAAGCATTCAACAAAGTAGGTGAGGAAAATAACAACAAAATAAAACTAAGGAAAAAAGAATTTATAATGAAAATAACAAAAATAAATCAGAAAATAGAAACGTGACCACTAATAATTATTTATTGAATGCTCACTATTTGGCACTGTTCTAACTAACCATTTTGCTTGTGTTAGCTCATTTTCATTACCATTAAATCTCAATAAAGTAATAATGGAAAACACCCTCCCCCCGCCACACTCATTCAAATAATAAGTGTAATTGCAGGAAAAATTTTAAATAATATGTAGAAAAAATATATAAAATAAATCCACAAATAAATTGAAGATTGAGAAATAAGTTAAAATAATATATATGCATTTTTGGCATTAAAATTATTTTCAACTGGGGGCACCTGGGTGGCTTTGTTGGTTAAGCATCTGACTTCAGCTTAGGTCATGATCTCACGGTTTGTGAGTTTGAGCCCTGCGTGAGGCTCTGTGCTGACAGCTCGGAGCCTGGAGCCCGTTTCGGATTCTGTGTCTCCCTCTCTCTCTACCCCTCCTCTGCTCTTGTTCTGTCTCTCTCTCTCTCTCTCTCTCTCTCTCTCTCTCTCTCTCTCAAAACTAAATATATATTACAATTTAACAAAAAATTTATTATCAACTGATATATTTGAAATGTTGATACTAGAAATGCTGATACTAGATACTAACAAAACTTAAACATGATAGCAACAAAATTAACACTAGATCCATTGCTACTGATGAATACGCATATAAATATAGAAATTAAAATTCAAAAAAAATCATCATTATACTTCAGGAATCCCAGAACCATGTTATGCCTATACCAGGATTGACAAATAAACATATGGTGGAGAAATACAATCAGGTTTCTCTCTGTCAGAGAAAAGCGTTACAAATAAGAAAAGGGAGAAGGCTAGCATAATTATACGGTGTTGGATTAGAATCAGAGGTATCAATAACAACTCATGATTTTTAATATGCTTAACAGATGGACAGGTAGAGAAATAAATATAGATGTGTATATTCACACCTGAGTATACATATATCTGCATCCTAGTTCTCTGTACTGAGAGGCAGAGATTCCCAGCAAAAATGTGCTCATCTCAGGTCTTGGTTTCTATATCCCACTCTCCAATAAAAGAAACAGGATTCCTTAGGGGAATGGCTGATACCAGTCCTGGAAATATTCAGTCCTAGAAGATCTTTCAGTGCCTTTAAGTATGAAAGTTCCTTCCTGAAATGGATGGGGGGACATGTTGAAAGGACAGAGGAGTTAACTTGAAGGAGCTCCCTATGGCCAAATCTGGGACAATTTAAACAAGAAAATAAAGAATGATAGTAATGGGTTATAAACCATGGAATAGAATAAATATCTGCTAGCCCATACTAATACAAATGAATCATTAAACTAAAAAAAATAATAAAGGGGGACATAGGACAGCTACTTTTTTTCAGAATTCTAATTAATAAATGTAGAAGAAATGATGGAAACAAAATCACCATTAGGCAAATTACTACAGTAATAACAGCTGCATGGGCGAATTATTGAAAAATGCTAAAATTATTGGTAAAATATTTACAGAAGACATTTTCATAGTCTCCAAGTGTCTCTCCACAAGATATTAATTACAAAAAGAAAAAAAAGAAACTTTACAGTAGAAAATCTAGATGACATAACCTTAACAAAGTGATCAAATCACCAGTAATAAGCCACACTGACATGAGTTCCTCCTGACAAGATGTGCGAAGAAAGGCACAATATTGCTTCATGTTCTTGCCAACCCTCAACCCAAAAGAAATAAAAATCAAAGCTAAACTGATGGATATTGCACAAAGTAACCGATCAATATTCTTCAAACATATCAAGGTCTTAACAGTAAAAGAAAAACTGAGGAACTGTCATAGACAGAACAGACTGAGGACACATAAGAACTCAATGCAAAGTGGAATCCTGGATTCATTCTCTTTTACTAGCTCTCTAACAGTTAATGACATTAAACCATTTTTATATTTGCCAGTTTTTTCTACTTTTCTTTCTCTTCATGTCTATGATACTTTTGACATATGCAAATTTAATTCTTTGCTAATAAAATACTCTATTTTCCTGTTGACTTCTATTGTTTCTACTTTGATTTTTACATAGAGATATCTTCACTATCTTGAGAGATTTGATATCCACTTAGATTTTTCTCTTATGGTCATAGTATTTTAGTGGATAGGTCTTTATTTTGTCAAATACTGTATTCATGTCAACTTTTTAGTTTCCATAATTATGTTCTATTTGATGATACACTAGAAATTTGGGATAAAGGTATAGCAGGAACTCTGTAATATATTTGCCATTTTTCTATGTTAAAAATTATTTCAAAATAATAGCTGCAATGGCTGTTTTATATGATTCATTCACAATTGTTGTGATAGTTTAAAATTGGCAAATTAAAAAAAAGTGTTACTACAATAAGTCTAATAGAATACATTATAATTTCTCAATATGTTTTGGATAAAATATATTTTTTGACATATTTTCACGGTAAAAAATTCCTAGAAAAGCAGATATGATAAATAATGCAATACCTAACAAAGTACCTTCAAAAAAAGTGAAACAATATTAAAATCACAAACAAAAAATGGTACTTTTTTAACATTGTTATTTAAAATTATTCTGGAGACTGGCCAAAACCATAATTTTTGAAGCAAATCAGAAAGGGACCAAATTATTATTGAAGACAATCTGACTGTATACCTAGAAAGCTGAAGCAAATCTCTTAAACAAAACAAAGAAATCTTATTAACAAGAGAGTTCAATATAGTCACTGGGAAAAAAGAGAAATATGTAAGCAAATATAAATCAATAAAATTTTCTATATTTATAACATAAATTTACTATATATGATGGAGGAGTAAGGATTTCATCCATAAGAATAACAGCAACATTCCTAGCAATACTCACTTTGAATACTTGTAGGGGACATTTAGATAAAATTACTTTTTAATTCCATAGTAAAATTCTATTACTATGGAAAGTCTACATTTTATAAAGCTATAAATTATTTAAAAAAATCTATAGATTGACCAAAATTTAAACTGGGTTTATTTTTTATTAACTTGACAAAATGATTATAAATGTTATCTGCAAAGTGTAAAGGCAAGAACATATCAGAATAAATTATGAGAAAACACTCGTCTCTCTCAAATATATAAAAATATGAGTCTTCAAGTAGTCAAAAGCATGAGACAAATATAGGTATCTGATCAACAGATCAATTCAACAAAACAGAGATCATCGAAACACGTTATGGTGTGTATAACTTCTTATATGATGAGGAGAAGAAAGACATTTAGTATTTGTAGTTGGGTATAGTAATTATGAACATGACCTCTGGAAATTATTCTTAACTCTGGGATTTGGGTAATCATGGCTATGTTATTTAACTTTGTGCTTCAAATTCTTTATCTGTAAAATGGGGTCTAGTAATAGGATCAACTACATAAGATTTTGGTGAGAATTGAGAGAACACATGTAAGACTACAAAAGTTCATGGCATATAGAAAGTGTTCAAAATGTTTACTATCTAGTATGGTTTTAGAGAAATTGGATAGAATAGTATGGACAATAAATACAAAGACTAAAGCCAATATTTTCATGCATGAAAATAAATCCTACATAGTTTATTTTTGAAACATTTTTAAAAATTTTCTTTTAAGGTTTATTTTTATTTTTAAGAGAGAGAGAGAGAGACAGAGAGAGAGAGGGGAGGGGCAGGGAGAGAAGAAGACACAGACTCTGCAGCAGGCTCCAGGCTCTGAGCTGTCAGCACAGAGCCTGACGTAGGGCTTGAACCCAAGACCTGAGCCGAAGTCAGACACTTAACTCTGCCACTACGCAACCCTAATTCTACAGATTTAAACAGAACACACAAAATATAGCCAAAAAAAGATAAAAACTGTAAGTGAATGATAAATCTCTAGAGTTGGTGAAGATAGTTCTATGTACAAAACAAGAGAAATCAAGAAGTGAAAACCTGATCTTTTGCTTAGAGAAAGAATTTGCGAAATGTCAAAAATATCAAAATAGACATGTACAAAGCAAAGCTAGTAAAAACTCATGGCAAATATGATAATTGGTTAATGTCATTAACCTATAAGCTGTTTAAAGAGGAGAATGAGATGTTATAAAGTTTTCCATTCATGAGATATTGCATAATCATTAAAAATTATGTTTTTGAAAAACAACGATGTTAAAATAGTCACAATATAGTGTCACGGTAAAAAAAAATCAGGATTCAGAATTAGTTCTATCATACCTATAATATGATGTAAATGGTTTATGGTACGTATATGGACCATCTGTATCTTTTTCTTTACATTTCTCAGAGATTCTTCCTCTAAGGTCTTCTATTATCATCAGGGGGTAAAAAGGTATATTAAAAGTGTACCAAAAGACAAAATGCCAGATGATTGGAACTGATGACAGAACAGCTACGTAGGAAGTAACACCTTGTGATGTCTAGCCCAAGTTATTAGTACTATTACTGACTCTAAAACTTATTGAATCCAAACTGGGATGCTTAGATACCATTGAAATTTTCACTGATAGTCTGTGATCTCTTTGTTCCATGTTCAGCCTTTATAAGCATTCAGGACACATAATTCAGGCCAATTCAAGAGAAACTTGTCAAGTACCTTCTAGGTGCTATGTATGTGCTCTGAGAATAGCAAGATGAATAGGACACTTGTTACCTTTACACAGTTTACCTTTTAGTGTGCCTGGAAGATGGGAAGGAAGATAAACACACACAAAAATAACTATAATATAAACTGTGTTTTAAAATGCTATAAACATTTCTGAACATTAGAAGGAAGGGAAAAACCTATTGGCGTGGTTCATTCATGTGTGCAACAAATATTTATTAAGCTTCCGGTATATACTGATTATTTTAGAAACAGACATGAGGGAAGGCTTATTTGAAGGAGGTATCTCCTCAGATTAGCTATGAACTATGGGTAGGCTCTTTCCAGAAAAATGTGAGGCAGGAGGGAAGTTCTAATGTAAGGATCCACATGGAAACTTCGTGACTATGATGAGCAGTTTCATTTGTAAGAATCAAGGGCTATGCATAAGAAAGAGCAAGTGATAACATTGTAAAGGCTTATTGGTCTCATATAGTGAAAGGATGTAAATGTCAGCCTTAGGCATTTGTTCTGAATTTGGTGAGCAATAATGGAGTCTTTCAAAGTTGATGAGAAAGACATGTTTTTGAATAAAATGGATGTTTGTAATTCTGAGAATCTATTACTTATGAAACATTGTGCAACGGCAATCTTTCACTGGGTTATTTGAGACATGACAATGAGTCTGCAGTTATAATAACAAACAGTATCGTGTTTCTTGCGTTTAGGAAAAGCTCAAAAAGTTCCTCAGGATTCACGGTGGCAACAACATAAAACAAAGTGACATAGTCATTGGTGGATCGGAAGTGACAACAACAGACACCACGCTGACAGGTAGCTCATATAGATGACGATGTATGGTTAACCAAAACACTGTGTTGCCTGGAAGGCCACCAGGGAAAGCCCATGCAGTCACCCTGAGCCTCCAAGAGGAGAGGCTCCCTGTCATCTTTCAAAAAAGGTCAAGGAAAAACAATCAAAGCCCAAACAGCCTCTATTACCCACATGTGCCACGCTAAAGCACATCTGTACATGTTTCTGTGCATATACATGTATTTTCAAACATGAAACATTGCATCATAATTATAAACATAATATATATCACCTTGAAGTAAGCACTTTTGACTACATTTGTCTTTATTCCTAGTTTCAAGAGTTCAGCATTTATGACAATTTGAAAGAATTTAGAATGCCAGAGATTATTTTTTTTCTTTTTTTTTCAATATATGAAATTTATTGTCAAATTGGTTTCCATACAACACCCAGTGCTCATCCCAAAAGGTGCCCTCCTCAATACCCATCACCCACCCTCCCCTCCCTCCCACCCCCCATCAACCCTCAGTTTGTTCTCAGTTTTTAAGAGTCTCTTATGCTTTGGCTCTCATCCACTTTAACCTCTTTTTTTTTTTTTTTCCTTCCCCTCCTCCATGGGTTTCTGTTAAGTTTCTCAGGATCCACATAAGAGTGAAAACATATGGTATCTGTCTTTCTCTGTATGGCTTATTTTACTTAGCATCACAGTCTCCAGTTCCATCCACGTTGCTACAAAGGGCCATATTTCGTTCTTTCTCATTGCCATGTAGTACTCCATTGTGTATATAAACCACAATTTCTTTATCCATTCATCAGTTGATGGGCATTTAGGCTCTTTCCATAATTTGTCTATTGTTGAGAGTGCTGCTATAAACATTGGGGTACAAGTGCCCCTATGCATCAGTACTCCTGTATCCCTTGGGTAAATTCCTAGCAGTGCTACTGCTGGGTCATAGGGTAGGTCTATTTTTAATTTTCTGAGGAAGCTCCACACTGTTTTCCAGAGTGGCTGCACCAGTTTGCATTCCCACCAACAGTGCAAGAGGGTTCCCGTTTCTCCACATCCTCTCCAGCATCTATAGTCTCCTGATTTGTTCATTTTGGTCACTCTGACTGGTGTGAGGTGATACCTGAGTGTGGTTTTGATTTGTATTTCCCTGATAAGGAGCGACGCTGAACATCTTTTCATGTGCCTGTTGGCCATCCGGATGTCTTCTTTAGAGAAGTGTCTATTCATGTTTTCTGCCCATTTCTTCACTGGGTTATTTGTTTTTCGGGTGTGGAGTTTGGTGAGCTCTTTATAGATTTTGGATACTAGCCCTTTGTCCAGTATGTCATTTGCAAATATCTTTTCCCATTCCGTTGGTTGCCTTTTAGTTTTGTTGGTTGTTTCCTTTGCTGTGCAGAAGCTTTTTATCTTCATAAGGTCCCAGTAATTCATTTTTGCTTTTAATTCCCTTGCCTTTGGGGATGTGTCGAGTAAGAGATTGCTATGGCTGAGGTCAGAGAGGTCTTTTCCTGCTTTCTCCTCTAGGGTTTTGATGGTTTCCTGTCTCACATTCAGGTCCTTTATCCATTTTGAGTTTATTTTGTGAATGGTGTGAGAAAGTGGTCTAGTTTCAACCTTCTGCATGTTGCTGTCCACTTCTCCCAGCACCATTTGTTAAAGAGACTGTCTTTTTTCCATTGGATGTTCTTTCCTGCTTTGTCAAAGATGAGTTGGCCTACGTTTGTGGGTCTAGTTCTGGGGTTTCTATTCCACTCCATTGGTCTATGTGTCTGTTTTTGTGCCAATACCATGCTGTCTTGATGATGACAGCTTTGTAGTAGAGGCTAAAGTCTGGGATTGTGATGCCTCCTGCTTTGGTCTTCTTCTTCAAAATTACTTTGGCTATTCGGGGCCTTTTGTGGTTCCATATGAATTTTAGAATTGCTTGTTCTAGTTTCGAGAAGAATGCTGGTGCAATTTTGATTGGGATTGCATTGAATGTGTAGATAGCTTTGGGTAGTATTGACATTTTAACAATATTTATTCTTCCAATCCATGAGCAGGGAATGTCTTTCCATTTCTTTATATCTTCTTCAATTACCTTCATAAGCTTTCTATAGTTTTCAGCATACAGATCTTTTACATCTTTGGTTAGATTTATTCCTAGTGCCAGAGATTATTTTAAAGGCTCTAGTAGAGCTGACATTGGACTTAAGATAATAATGTCTTTGCGGATTAAAAAATGCACAGTTTATCTAACTATATTTGTTGGTAAGACAAATAATTTTTGAGAGAGACTTACGTGTTTCAGCAGTAATCACAGTTCAGAGGTTCAGTGATTATTTTCTTCTCTGTTTCATTTTGGGTCACGTTTGCTCTTATATGGTAGGGGAGAGCTGACATCACAGTCACAGAAGATTTGGCAGCTCCTTTGATGGTGTTAATCAGAAAAGAATCAACCCTCTAGTATTGGGATTTCCAAATTAAGGATGATTTGAAAGAGATAAGGAGCAGCAGCAGCAACATATTTGTAACACCAAGACATCGAAATGACTCAGAAAAACTCATTTAGATAAGTCATGAACCTACTCGGCTAAATTAAAGCAAGACTAGGATTTCCCATGCAGCTGGGCTCAAGGCAAGCTGTGGCACAGCTGTTTAGCCCCATGAAGAGGAAGAGCCACGGGTTAGAAGTATCCCTAAAAACATCTAATAAGAGAGGCAGGTTAATCAGCAGTGTGCTTAGCCTGAAGTCAGCCATGTTTCTTAGAGACCATTAATAGACCTTTTCGGCCAGTGGATTAGAAAGCAGTTCCCTCCATTTTTGAAAATGATTCTTCATGCTTACACAGAAGTTCAGAGAGAGGAAGGAGCTTAGATATTATGTGGCAGGGCAACCCTTTCATTTTACACTGACACTGGCTCAGGCTTTAAAGCTGGCTATTTAGCCTATTAGCTAAGACACAAATTCCAATGTCCTGAGATAATAGCTGCATACTTTGGTTGGAACCCTACTCACTTGTCCCCAGCATCATTTTGGTAGCTTCCTTGACCTCCTGGGCTTCTTCCAGTACTTTACCATTGACAGGTTCATCTATCATGTCGAAGAACTGCTATAAAACCTTCAGTAGCTTCTGGCTTCTCACAATCTAACTAGGTCTTTGCAGACAGAACCCCTCCCTCCCAAGATAATTTCTAACCTTTTACATTACTTCCCAGTGAAAACCTCTCCTTCAACCTTACTGTTTTAAAAAACGTTTCCTGAGCCTGTTTCATTACACACAACACACACACACGTGTGTGCACATGCGCGTGCGCACACACACACACATACCTTTTTACTCCTGCTCTTCCACTGTTACTAAACACACTTATTACACCCTGCTTTTTTGTAGACAAATCTTCACCTTTCAATATCTAGATCAAGCCTCACCTTAACAGAAAACTTTCCCCAATCACATAATCCCTCTCACTTCTCCATTCCATCCTCCACAACATATTTGCATATTAAGCTTCCAGTTGCACATTTGGGGCAAGTAATATAAAAATTGTGAAAACCAAAATAGAATTTGATGTCATGTTGGTGCACATCAATATACCATATGTCAGTGAGAAGAAAAAATGTTATATTTGCTTTTAGTTTTCTGAGTCCTGTGTATTAGCTAAAACTTCCTCCAACATAGCTTTAATCCCAATAATAGAAGACTCCAGATTTTGTGGGCCAGTTAGCAAGATGAGATACTAAGTCTCGCCTGGCTCATATTTGGTGCTATTCTTTTTATTGGTTATGAGGGTTAACTCTCTATTTCCCACTTTGCTATTTTTAAGCTTAAATAGAATGCTTATCTCACAATTCCCTGCTGTTTAATGTTCAATAAAATAATTCTAAGAAAAAATCAGGAAAAATACCTACAACACACAATTAGGTGAAAAAACCAGAGTATATACTTTATTTTAACAATTCTTGCATTCCTGTACTCTGATAATTGTGACCATTTAGACATAACTGGAATATATTCATAGACTCTTGGCCACAAAAAATATAGCTGTTCTCTTCAAATTTAGTATTTCTCAAAATTCTGCAATTTCAGGAATATTGATTATTTTACCAATCATCAATAATTAATAATAATGAGAAAGGTGTGTCATAAAAATTTCTTGGTTAAGTCTTCATCATTCCAGGAATTTCAATGTTTTGTTTATTTATTTATTTATTTATTTATTTATTTATTTATTTATTAAAAATTTTTTTAACATTTTTTATTTATTTTTGAGACAGAGAGAGACAGAGCATGAGTAGGGGAGGGTCAGAGACAGAGAGGGAGACACAGAATCCGAAACAGGCTCCAGTCTCTGCACTGTCAGCACAGAGCCCGATGTGGGGCTCAAACTCACGGACCGTGAGATCATGACCTGAGCTGAAGTCAGACGCTTAACCGACTGAGCCACCCAGGCACCCCTGTTTTATTTATTTTTGACAGAGAGAGAGAGACAAAGTATGAGCTGGGTAGGGGCAGAGAGAGAGGGAGACATAGAATCCACGAAGCTGGCTCCAGGCTCTGAGCTGTCAGCACAGAGCCACATGTGGGGCTCAAACCCGTGAACCATGAGATCATGACCTGAGCCAAAGTCTGATGCTTAACCAACTGAGTCACCCAGATGCCCCAAAAAGGTTAATTTTTTTTTTAATGAAAGCAATCATATGTAGAATAAGATGTAACAAGGTACACATGGTTCTAGTGAAACTGGAAACTAACTTTTCCTTTTTCCTTCTATAAAATGGCAGAAGGTGTAACTGAAATGTTTAGAGAACAGTCTAGATAAATAGAAAATACATTTTTTGTAAAATATATTTGGTTTAATTCATCTTTGGCAATGTGAATGTGTGCACAGACTGTAAACTCATGAAAGAAGGGACCACTGTCTTGTCTTTCATTTTATTGAAGTGGATAGAGGAGAATCTAGGGTATAGTAAGTGCAAAAAAAACCCCACATTTATTGGATCTCTAAATGAATGAATATGTGAATACGTAGGTATTGTTATCAGTTATGGTGCCATTTTATCAATATTAGCACACATAGCTCAAATGTAGAAACTAGTCATGGTTTGTCAGTAAAATATAAGGTAATTTGGCCATGCTGCTTGTCTGGGAGACCTACTTTATTAATTTTCAAAATGAGGTGTAGGTCTGGTCTGTTCACTTCAAAGGGTGGTTTTGAGGACCAAGTGAAAGTACTATGGAAAAGTCTCTTGGCAAACTGTAAGGCACTAAAAAAAAGTGTAAAACTTTATTTTAACAGCATGGGATATTTGAAACGATATTAAATTCATACTCGAGTTGTTTACATTATTTATAAATTATTGGAGAATAGAAAGAGTAGAACATACACGGGAGGCTTTTGCAAAAGCTTTACTCTGGAGATTTTCTTATGGGGCTATCCTTCCACACTGTCAAAGCAGATCATGCAGAAATTTAAAGATACAGAACATTTACTTAAGGGAACAAGACCTAAGGATATGATGCTAATTTTGATTAATTTCTGCATTCATAAATGGCTTGCCAAAGTAGGAGGACCAGTGAAATGGCCTCATTATACAGCTTTGTGTTCTTGCTGTTGCCCATTATTGTACTTTCTGGTAACTGATTTGCAAAGTGTGCTTTTAATGTTTTGTTTAAAAATTCATTTTACGAAGATTAGGAATGTAGAACATTTCTTGGAACAGCTATTGGCAATGTTTAGTAGAGGAAAAAACTATCCGATTTTCCTTTGCATACTACAAAAGAATGATTTATTGCTAGCAGTATTTTGTTGCCTTTGTAGAGATAACCTCTTTTTACATTTCAAACTATAAGGGAGATGCTTGTATTCTATCCTCCCATTAAAAAAATCATGTTTGGAAAGAACATTAGCAAGACTAGATTCATTCATTTTACAAATATTTACTTACTACTTTGTACTAGGCACTAGGCAAAGCACTAGAATTTTTTCTAATATTTTTAACTAATACATGTAATTTTACTCTATTTTCAGTGCAGACTTATGAAAATGACTGTGAAGACATCCAGAGAAAGTTTCGTACTTTATATCTACAGAGCCTGGCTTACAGTAGGTATGGCACCTAGTAGGTACTTAAATGCTCAGTAAATGAACACATGAGAATAAATAACACTAGCCTGGGAACCAGACCTTAAAACCTAAATGTTATTGTAGATTCTACCTCCAACTCTGCTCTTCATGCTTACCGTCTTCGCCTTATTTCATTTTCTCACTCACAAACTTCATTCTGCATTTACTTTAAAAATGATCTCCCTGCCTCTAATCTCACCTCCTCCTTCCTACAACCTCCAAAATGCTGTCGGATCCTAAAATATAAATCTGATCATTTCACTCATCAGCAGTGTCTTTCAATCTTTTCCCCTGAGCATTCCTAATGGTAGTTTAGGATGTACATAAATCCCCAAAGTTCGAGTTTCAGGGGTTTCCTCTAAGTGGCCAGTCACAACTATGGTATTTCTTTGAAGATTAATTTTACTTTAAAATGTATGTGTTGTCTGCATTCTTCTCCATAATGTGCTTAAACCTGTTTTAATTTCAAAATTTTCTTTTCCTTTGCATTGTCAAATAAAATTGCCACTTTGGGAAAACGCACTATGTAGATCTTGTCAATATTTTATACTCTGTTAACATATCTTTGTCGCTCTCATCTGCCAGCACCCAGGGGTACGTGTATGTCAGTATGAGAAAGACAGTCCAGAGAAAAGGGTCAGTTCTTTAACAAACAAGGCTCTTCATGAGCAGCATCCTGGAAAGTTTTTGGCCTCTCTTGTTGTAACTTCCCATCCTTAACTTTAATTGCTGTTTTACCAAACCATTTATGACCCTCAGAACATGCTGTGTTTCTTACAGATTTCTTACAGATTTTTCTTACGTCTTTGCAAACATGGTTTCTCCATGAAGAATGGCCCACTTAATATATTCCTCATCCTCAAAACTCCTGGATTAAATTTTACCTCATCTTGACAGCCCTCCCCACCTCTCCCAGAGTAGCCCTGAAGATGGTCCCATTTCTGTGCTTCCATGACATTTTGTGCACTTCCAGCATTTATCACGTTAAAAAAAATTTTTTTTTCAACGTTTATTTATTTTTGAGACAGAGAGAGACAGAGCATGAACGGGGGAGGGTCAGAGAGAGAGGGAGACACAGAATCGGAAACAGGCTCCAGGCTCTGAGCCATCAGCCCAGAGCCTGACGCAGGGCTCAAACTCATGGACCGCGAGATCGTGACCTGGCTGAAGTCAGACGCTTAACCGACTGCGCCACCCAGGCGCCCCTATCACGTTATAAAAATCTTTTGGGGCAAGGATTTGTTACTCAGTGTCTTACTTGGTGCCTGGTGTCTTAGGATAATAACACTTAAAATTGTAAATTACTTTAATCAAAAGGACTTGAGAAATTGGATAATTATCTGACTTGAGGGTCATAGCTTTAGAAATATTTTCAATTGTTTTGAGGTAATTTGAAAGAGAATTGTTAATCTAATAGTCAGCATCTTTAAAATACCAGAAAATAGTAAATCGGCCTCTGCTTTTTAGAATGCAGACTTCAATCTTCAAATTACCATTTTCAACAACTAAATGGATTTCTTGCTTCCTAGATACTTAATACTATGATTATTACATGGAAGAATTTGTTCTTTCATATATAAAACAAGATTTGGGACTTAAACCTATCATATGGTGAACTATTGCTCTCTTATTGGTTTATTCCAAGGAGATGAATAGTCATAAAAGCTAAAAAAGTTCACCACTAAAAATAAGTATTTTTACTTATGAATATGATTGGATGGTACCTCATTTAGAAAGCCTCTAGCTTTGACAAGAGAAAAATTGAATGTTGCTAAGTGTATTGAAATTATAGTCACTGCAGCCTAAACTTGTCTTTCAGGCAGATAATTGCTTTTCATGCAATTTAGAGGTAAGTATAAATTGAAATTTCAAGTACTGATTATGGATGATGCTCATCCCCTGAAAAATGAAACTGATAAGAAGCTTGGTAGGAAAATACCCCATGTCCTTCTTATAATGTTAGGATGCCTTTCACAGAAAACAAAATGATTGACTTGATTTTTTTTGGGGGGGTATTCAGTCTTTAGTTAAAAATTTGTTTTGTGTGTGTGCTGGAAAAAAATTTCATTACACAGAAGAATTTGTTCTTGAATCTGTCCACATGGATTGGAGTGGATTTCTGAAAATCCATCCAGGTAAAAATACATTTCACAGATCGTCCTGTAAGAGACAAATGAATTTGGATATCACCTCTTCAGCAGCCCAAATGATCTGGTGTGGATTATGATTTTGATTTTAAAAAAGCATGGCTAGAATCGTTTTTAATACCTAATAAATGACTTCCAAATGTTTCCAGCAAATATACTCTAACCATACACAATAGCTGACTCTTCTTGGTTTAGTAAAAACTATAGTCAATTAAGATGGAACATTGACTTTGAGAACAGTCAAATAATGGCTTTTCTGTCTTGAAAAGCCCTACATGATTACTCCTTCATCCCTCCATCTCCACCCACTGCCCAATTGGAACACTGTCTTTCATTTAAGTTGCTGTGAGGGATGTGACCAAATCATGACTTTAAGAACACTAACAGACTAAACTCTTGCGATCAAAACAAAAGAAACAGAATGCCAGTGCTTGTATTAATGAGCTACCTTCAGCATGTTGTACTTGAAATTACAGTAGATGATATTCCTTTTGGTGAAATATTAGTCCACATGAAAATATATTTAGGTATTTACATATGTAATATGATACGTCTCATCTCAGCGCTATAATCATGGCCTACCTCCATAGGTCACTGTTAGAAAGAGACATAGAGGGCCGCCTGGGTGGCTCAATTGGTTAAACTTCTGACTTCAGCTCAGGTCATGATCTCATGGTTTGTGAGGTCCGGCCCTGTGTTAGGCTCTGTGCTGACAGCTCAGCCTGAAGCCTGCTTCGGATTCTGTGTTTCCCTCTTTCTTTGCCCCTACCCTGCTCATGCTCAGTCTCTCTCTTGCTCTCTCACAAATAAATAAACATTAAAGAAAATTTAAAAAAAAGATATTAGTTATATGATATGAATTAATGAGATTCATTTTTAGCAAAGTAGAATTTATATCACTAAATAGCAGTTGGCTCTTCAAAGCTGTTACTTTCTGCGGATGAAATTATTATTAGCAATGTACCTGACTTTTAGAATTGATTTTAGGGTCAGTTGATGGCATATGATAAAATAAGCCTCTTTAAAATTGCACATCATTGTGAAAATCCACATAATAGTTAACATTTGTTCACTTGTTAACCAACTTGCTGACCTGTCTTGGCTCTAAATGATTTATTTGGTCATTTCCTAAAGTTGCATTTATCCAAGCAATATATAAAATTCCCACCATGGATGATATTCAAAGAAACTTTCTTTAGATCTTTTCTGAAAGGGAACTCTAAAAATGTGAGGGACAATGATTAATTGATGTAAATACAGAATAACTAAAAGTTAAAGCAAAATGGGATTTTGAAGGTAATGTAATTCTAGCTCACATTTCACACATTTTCTGAGAAGAAAATAACTTGTCTAAAGCTAAACCATTTATGTACTAAGCCAAATGTACATGATATTTGGTTCATTCCCCTCTGCCATACAATAGCCTTTATAACTAGATCTATATGTTCCTCACATATTTGGCAAATGCCAGTTACTTAGTTTTATATTTATAAAATGTATACTATTTCTTAAAGTACATACATTATTTCAATACTTAAAATCATTCCAATATATCCTTTGCCTTTTGTTTCCACTTTTTTTCTTTTCCTCAATGAAAATTTAAACACAATTATATTTCATAGCATGTGATTAGAGTAGATTGATTTGAGTCCCAGCTTCTTAAACAGAGATAATTTAGAAGCTTTCATGGTCAGAATAGGGTAAGTAGGATCCTGTGAGTAATGGCATTGCTATATACTTTATTATAACCAAAGGATGAATAAAGACGATTTGTTCTATGACTATTATTAAGATGTTACTTATTGAGTAAATTGTGTTTGCATAATAGAATTGAAACAAAGGTTTGGGAACATGTTTTTTTAGAAAAATTAAAATTTTAAATACACAAGAATACAGTATTTTTGTATACAGATTAGATGTAGTTAGCTAATTTACCTTTCATAACTTAAATTTTGATATTTAAACATTTTATGGAATTGACATTCAAGTATTATCAAAATCAAATATTTCATATCACCTTGAAAGTTTTATTTATTAGATTGTTATGCAGTAGATTGAGTTAGATATTTTGTTCAAAATGTTTGAATTATTTTGGAATAATTATATTTTCTTCTCAGACACAAGCTGCAAATGATAAACAGAAAATTCTATTAGCAAATTCATTTATATGTGACTTTTTATACTCTGATTTGAAAAATGGTATGTTCTTCCCTCAGACTGTTTTGGTCTACTAAAACTGTTAATGCTCGTTGGTAGGAAATAATGTGTTTGACTCTAAATAGTAAGAATTTGTATATAATTAAAAAAGTATTTGTTGATTGAATGTTAAGTGATGCATTTCCTGGAAGAGACTCGTTTTATAGAATAACATTGTGCAGAAGATGTTCTTAAAATAATGAGTTATTATGTTTACAGTAGAATAAGAAAACTCATTAAACAACCTATAAATAGCTATTGCTAAATATGGAACTTAACTCAAAATTTTTCCTTTGCCTATAAGTTACTGCACTTTCCCATATTGTTTGCAAGAATGGAACACAAGGAGATTTTGACATTTTAAAAAAGTATTAATTTGCTGTATAGGAATATATCACCTAGATAATTTATTGCATATATTTTCATATGTGCTTTCCTTAACTATCTCAGCTTCTCATTTTTATCCTATGAATAATCTGAACAGAAAAACAGATACACAGCCCTAAGTTGTATGCTGAATTCTAGAAAAAAGTGTTTTAGTCAAAAGTTTTGGTATAGCTACCAGTCATAAAGAAAGTTCAGAAAATTTATGGGAAAAATTCAATAATTCTTAATTATAGTGGCCTTAGGGAGTACTCATATGAACATTATGAAATCAGGGAAAATAAAGTCTTAGTTATTTTATGAAAGCATCATTCTGTGTATATTCAATTTCAGGATTATTACGAAATGTAGAAAAATAGGATTTGTGTAGGCAAAGAACAAAGACTGGTTTAAATTATTTGTTTTATACTTAGAAAAGTCATGTGGTGACATGCTTCCTGACGCCTACAACTGCTATTTTTTTTTATCATTACTGCTTGTTGTTGTAACCCAAACACCTGCAATGATACAATTAATACCTGGTCAGTGCAATATGAATGTATCCAACCTTCAACCCTCATCTGGTAACAAGTCTTGGCCTCCTCTATTCTGTCCACAATCCCTGAATAAGGATCAGGAAAGTACTAAAAATATAGTAGGGTGACATTTGCCATAACGACAGCTGATCAGAAGGGTTGCATATAAAGAGAGCATGTTTAGAATCAGAAGTTAAAATAAAATTTCTGCATTGCAGCTGAAAATAAAGAGGAGTACTGAGTTTACCATCTTTATTTAGTTCCTATACACAAAATGTCTATGATCAAATTTATTTTGGATAGTGGCATGACCAAACTACTTGAAAATAGTTATGAAATGTACTGAAATTAGATTAAATTTCATTTCTGTTCATTGTTGCACAGACTGTTTATATGCATAAATAAACAAGTTCTATCTGGTGGTAGCCATAAAGCCATACCTCGCAGATCTCTGATTGTAAGAATGGTAATTGAAAGAGGGCCTGGCTGTTGCACTCTGGCATTCATTTTAGCATTTATGGCAAGATCATGCTTTCTATAGGCTTCTCTAAGTCAATGACTGAGTATGGCTGGGGTATGAAGACAGGCTTGTTTGTGGGAGACATAGGACTCCCCTGGTAGTCAACTTTGGCTTATGAGAAGTCCCATCAGCTTTACTGAACTTGCCTTGGAAATGATCCACCGTCTAAGACCCCTCCTCTCTCTTCTGCTCCCTCCTTCTCTTCTTCACTTGGGGTAAGACTTGCATTATGAACTGATGGCTCTCCTAATGTCCCTCCTGAACTTCCCTCCTGCCTCTTTTTTTTAATGATTTCCCTAATACATTTGTCTCATATTTAATCCCATTTTGGTGCCTGTTGCTCAGGAGACCTGTGCTAACACATCTCTATCTACATGTTTCCTTTCATTACATAAATTTTCCCATTATAGTTCTTGGATATTTCACCTAACTAGATTAGCTTACATTGTTATAACATACCTTGGCATTATTGTTAAAACAAAACAAAACAAACAAACAAACAAACAAACAAACAAACACAAACACAAGCTAATGTCCACAACATTAATTTAAGACTTGTTAAATTTAAGACACAGATGTTGTTTTGAGACTCTTAACAAAGTCAGATTACCATGAGCTGTACATATTCGTAATGCTATTTTATTCTGAGAACACGTGTTTATCCATTTCCATAAACTGATTTCTCAACATGTGATGGTCTCCATTTCTCTGTCTTGTGAACTCCTGAATATCTTTCAATATCCAGTTCCATCTTCAGCAAGAATTAGTAGTTCCTCTACCTGGAATTCCCACACACTGATAAATATCAAGGTAATACTAAAATGGAGTAGTCTTTTTTTTTTAATATGAAACTTATTGTCTTTATCCCTTATCAGAAAAGACAAAGACTAATTCCTTTGTAAATGTTGTGTTTTGCTTACGTAAACTCAAAACACAATTTACTAGTTCACATAAGGGAAAAGTAGCTGTGTAAAAGGCAAGGGATTTGGTGGTTCAGGTGGGGGAAATTCTCT
Source organism: Prionailurus bengalensis (assembly GCF_016509475.1). Lineage (NCBI taxonomy): Eukaryota > Metazoa > Chordata > Mammalia > Carnivora > Felidae > Prionailurus > Prionailurus bengalensis. Next base: position 82,684,290 of record NC_057348.1, read on the forward strand.
CATTAAAAGTTTAGAAAAGGGAAATATCTACAAATAAATAATGTGAAACAGTAAGACAATAAAAATAATAATGAAATAATTTAATAATAATTTTCATAATACAAATGAAATAATGTAAGACAGTAAAAAAGTCAATAGTGTCCTCTATTCTCAGCATAAGGAACTTACCATCCAGTCTTTGTCTCTCCTGCCTCACTGTTTTTGATCTTCTTGTGCACTTTTTAATTCTATGAACTTGCTTTAAGTTCAACACACACATAGCCAAAGCTAACTGTGTCCTCATCACTGCACCCAACCAACAACTTTCTTCTGATCGGGCTCTTTTTTCTGTGACATTAATCAGGCAGATTCTACATCTCATGGTCGCTTTTGGCCTTTTCCACTTTCACTTTCTTACATCTACGACATTACCAGTGAATTCTGTAATTCTACTTTGCAAGCCATCACTTCCTTTATGTTATCACAGCTCCCACCCCCATTTGGGACCTTGAAAGCTCATATTTACCATACTCCTTTTCTTCTCTAAGGCCCTAACATTTCATATGCCCACAAAGTAAACCTTTCCAAAGTATCTTTAATTGTGTCCTTTTCCTGCTAAAATTATTCAGTGCTCCTCTATTCCTTCCTGAAGAAAACCTAAACCTCTTAGCCTGACATTTATATTTATAAAATCTGACCCCAAACTACCCTTCCAAATTTATCTCCCTTATGAATAAACTATATGCCCCTTTAGTTCTGAAATTGCTTAATGATGCTTAAAAATACCTGAGGAGCTGGTTAAAAGTTTGGATTTCTGGGGCGCCTGGGTGGCTCAGTCGGTTAAGCATGTGACTTCGGCTCAGGTCATGATCTCATGGTTTGTGAGTTTGAGCCCCGCATTGGGCTCTGTGCTATCAGTTCAGAGCCTGGGGCTTGCTTTGGATTCTGTATCTCCCTCTCACTCTGCCCCTCCCCCACTCATGTTCTGTCTCTCAAAAAAGGAAGAGATGCTAAAAAAAATAAAAATAAATAAAAAAGTTTGGATTTCTACTCCTACATCTCCAGAGATGGTGGAACAAAAGTTCAGGGGTTGAATCAGGGACTCTACATCTTGTATGTATTCTCTAAGTGACTTTGCTGCAGGTGTTCATCATATTACATCCCGAGAAACACTGTTATATTCTGCTAAAACTAAATACTAGTTTTCCCCAGTAAGCACTCCTTTTCTTGCTGACTCTTTGAATGTGTCTACATTGTCTTCACACCAAGAAAAACTGTTTTCATTCATTCATTACTTCACTCACTCACTCAAACAAAACCTACTTCTAATTGTGCCTGCAAATAACTGATGCATTCCATTTTCAAATCCACAAGAGTTCTTATTTTCTTCCCATAAACATTTGCCCAGGTAATTGAAACAAATAATTCACACCTGGTGATACTTATTATTTAGTTATGGTTTGTATGTAACCATAAAGAAAAGACTTGAGAAACTGCCTTTTGCAAATCCTTCAACTATCTAGAAAATGCATGTTTCCCATATGCAAGGTTTTAGATGGATCTGGAAACTAATCCTATTTTACGTTTTTTAAGATTTTATTTTTTTAATGATTTAAAAACCTGTTTATGTTTATTATTTATTTATTTTGATAGAGGGCACACACTTGTGCAAGAATGGGAGAAGAGCAGAGAGAGGGAGACAGAGAATCCCAAGTAGGATTAATGTTGTCAGCAGAGAGCCTGACATGGGGCTTGATCCCATAAACTGTGAGATCATGAAATCAAGAGATGGTTAATTAAGCAATTGAGCCACAGGTGCCTCAAAAAGGTTTTATTTTATTTTTTAAAGTAATCTCTACATTCAATGTGGGGCTGAAGTCATAACTCCGAGATAAAAGTCACACTGTCCACTGACTGAGCCAGCCAGGCACCCATTTTTTTACTGTTTATTTGTATTTTGAGAGAGAGAGACAGAGAAAGAGAGAGAAAAACAGTCCATGAGCGGGGAAGGGGCAGAGAGAGACAAACAGAATCTGAAGCAGGCTCCAGGCTCTGAGCTGTCAGCACAGAACCTGACGCAGAGCTTGAACTCATGAGCCTTGAGATCATGACCTGAGCCAAAGTCAGACACTTAACCTACAGAGTCACCCAGCTGCCCCACCTCTAATACTATTTTAATGCAAATTTGTCTTACACAGTTTGTAGGTTTGATATTTTAAAATTCTACTTTACTATCAAATGTGAATAGTAAGAGGTCATGAAAGAAATTAAACAGTGTACACAGGTGTGAGTATCAAGGATCTCTTAACTGTTCTACAATACAGCCCATTACAATATTTGGCAAAAATGTTTTTGGAATGCCTATTCATTGGCCACACTGAAGTAAAACATTTGCTCAGAATGGTTAATCAGCAAGTACTGTAAACGGAAGAAGCCATCTGCGAGCCTGGATGTTCATTTCTGCCTTTGTAATTTCCCAATCTGAAGAACATCTGGAGGAGGCTGACAGTTATTATCTAAAACATTCTTCTCTTTTAATACCAATGCTCTTAACATATTCCCTAAACTTCTTTTCTAACCTAAAACATCTTCACCTGCCCCAAATCTGAGCTATCACAAAAACCAATTTTCTTCCTGATATCCTCATTTGGCATCTGCTATCTCTCTAAATGCACATGTGGTGAATGTGTGCAATGACCCAAGAGAGAAGTAAAAAACTTACCCCAGAAGATGATAACCTTGTTTGACTTGCTCTCCATTTCAAGGTGTAAACCAAGTGTCACTCCAAAATGAGTAGTTTGCAGTAATGATGGAAATAAAGTTTCCGTGTGTGGCTTTGTGTGTGCATATGAAACAGAGCTGAGTGGTTTGAGAGTGTATAGAAATAAAACAATACAGGAGAAATAACTTACAATAACATTATGACATTTTCCTTTCAATTTTTTTATTTAGTAATATTTAAATTATAACCTAGCAGTTTAAATTGTGAATTCTTAGATCAATATGAAACCACATAAAGAGAAAAAAATCAATTCTTGCAACAACACTGATTTTCTCTTGTCTTTGCTTAGTATCATTAATGGTGTAAGATATTGATTCCGCTTTAAAAATAACAGTTCTACAGACAGTTTCCTAGGGTTGAGATCACTGTTCATTTTAATTTTCTTTAAAGCTGATTTTGCAATCAATGTTCACTACACAAAGATGATGTTCTAAGAACCAAATGAAATTGGGTATTTCTACCTTGCCACACTTTTTTTAATCCTCCTCCTTAAAGATAATCATAGAATAATTTAAGTAAAAAAGAATGATGACCTAAGTGTTTAAGAATAAGTTGTAGTCTTGAAGGGCTATGCTAGACCTAAAATTTCCATTTGAAAATGTTAACAGATAGTTCCTTTCTATAATTAATAAATCCTTTAGACATACTATCTTTCACTTGACAAAAGAGTTTTTACACTGAATTTACATTTCTGCTCAAGGTTCTCCTTTGTCATCTTAAAATGTATCCTATTACAGACGGGGGCGGGGGGCAGGATAAGATACTTCCTCATTTAACATTCAGTCTTTCCTGAAGTTTCCAGACAATGTAGGCCACTGCCACTGCCAACCCATCCATCTCTTATGGAGAACCTCTTTCCAGCCCTGAGTGACTCTTTATTTGGGATCCTTCTGTATATCTTCTGTTTCTCTCTCTTTGTAAGTCAAGACTTCCCACTCTAGATTTTTTTTTTTAGAAGATACGAGAATTGGGTAACATTCCTATCTGTGTAACTATTTGGAACTCTAAATTATCACTGGAAAAATGGTCACAGATAAGGAAATCAGCACATGGTGAAATAAAACAGGGTAAATTATACACTAATTGAGCCTAACTGCTTGTATTATAGAACATTCATTAGTCTTCTGATGCCAAATGTCCAGCCAGATGTTGTTCCTGGTCTGACAACAGTGTGAATCTGCAATATGTTGTGCGATTGTTTTATGATGCCCTACCCCCAATTTAGCCTGGTCCTACAGTTAATGTTCATTTTTAAAGCTCTGGCAAAGGCCTTATACATAGCTTTTTAAAACTAAGTTCACTGAAAATATTGAGGCTTTTTCACTGTATATTCATAGATTAGAGAGTTAAAGTGGTTGTAATGATACTTAAAAAAAAAAAAGTAACTTTCATTCAGCCTCTATAGAAAACAATATGGAAGTTTCTCAAAAAATTAAAAATAGGACAACTAAACAATCCAGCAATTCCACTACTGGGTATCTATTTAAAGAAAATGAAAACATTAATTTGAAAAGATATATGAACCCTTATGTTCATATACACTGATAAAAGACCAGAAAAGAAGATATGGTGTTTATATACCATGGAATATTACTCAGCCATAAAAAGAATAACATATTGCCATTTGCAACAACATGGATGGACCTTGAAGGTTTCATGATTCTAAGTGAAGTAAGTCAGACAAAGAAAGACCAAAGAAGGAAATGCCACAATTTCACTTATATGTAGAATCTAACAAACAAAACAAAACAAAACAAAACAAAACCTAGACTCATAGGTCCAAAAAACAGATTAGTGGTTGTCAGAGGGCACACAGGTGAAGAAGAAGGTGAAATGGGTGATAGGGATCAAGAAGTACAAACCTGCATTTATAAAGTAAATGAATCATGGGGATGCAATGTACAGCATGGGGAATACAGCCAATAATATTGTATTAACTTTGTATGGTGACAGATAATAACCTATGATACATACAAACATCCAATCACTATGGTGTATCCCTGAATATATATAAATATCATATGGCATGTTAGTTATACCTCACTTTAAAAAAGTAAGTTTAAAAGCATAAAGTGATTTTATTTTCATAGATTTCATTTATACTTCAGCACTAAATATAACTTGAATCAATATAAAAGGTGAGCAAGTTATTACAGATTGCCTTTCAAGAACTTTACACAGTGCAGTCCACTATATATGGCCAAGGTAGTGGCAGTGATATGTTTCATTTAATAATAAAAATGACTTTGTAATAGAAAAATGAATCACCAACAAGAAATCCTGTTAGTGCAAAGGCACAGTAGCCTATGTCTGAAAGGAAAAAAAATGCACTGAACCCCTTTTTGTCCCACTATCATGCAACTCTCTAGATAGAAAGCACTGAATAAGTAAGAACATTTTATAATTAAATTTACTTAGTATTTCAATAATCTAGAAATAGCTTAAGATATTCTTGCTTCATTTTAATTTTATTTTGTAGTAAAAAGAAAATCTTATAGTGGGGTATACATATATGTAATAAGTCATTCCTGCACTCAAACAAACTCTGAACTTATGTTTGTAAATTATTTACATATATTAAACAATGCCACATATTACAAAAAAGAATAAATGATGAATGAAGGAAATTGTCTTTAGAAAAAAAAAAAAGAAAACTTCCCTCTATTATGAAAAACATCTATAACTCATGGTTCAAAGTGTCCCAACTATGTAGGTGTTATATACCTTAATACTTGGACCAAATTAGTTTTTTTTTCTTTTTTCTATTTTTTCTTGGTTCAATAGTTATTTTTTGAGGCCTCATGCTTCAAAATAATTTTTGCTGAATTGTATTTGTTTAATTCAATTACATTATAAAAATAATACATGTTCACTTTAGCATGTTTGGGAACTACTTGCTCTGTCCCAGATAGTCCTTCTTTCTTTCTTTATTATTATATTTTTATATTTATTGACTGCCTACTATGCACAGGATACTCTGCCAGATTCTATGGATTAAGAAAAAAAGTAAAAAAGACATGATTCCTACAGTAAGAAAAACTATACAGTACTAATGGTGAAGTTGGACAGTTGATGAGGAAATTAAAAATCTGTGCAACAAAGGCCATACTAGGGAGTGAGGCAACAGAGGTATTAACCTTGTCCTTGAGCTCAAGGAAGAATATCTGGAAAAAGTAACATGCAAGCTGTAGCATCTGCAGCCATGAGATGAACTTTCCCCAAGATTCTTCCCACAGGTATGGATGTGAAAACAATACGTTTAATTGTATTTTACCATATTTGCATTATATTGTAGTAAATGTGGTTTATTTAAGAAGTCCCCCTTTACCCAATTCCCCCTCCAGAAAGTGTTTCTTCCTAGGGCTTCTTGATTTCCCAAAAGGCAATGGAATATCTGTGTATCTCATAGTACTGATTGTAAGAAGTCAATTTTGGGGAAAGTAACAGGATTAGGAAGGCAAATCCAGTCTAGAGAATAAAGCTATTAGGAAAAAAAATCACAGAAATACTTTTTACATTATATTTTCTACTCTTTTCTAAGTTTGCTAAGAAAGTGCCAATTCCTTCAGTCCAAAGACTACTATTTAATACACTAAGGCTATAGCTAACAAGTGATTTGATGACACTCCTTCAAGAATGAAGCAAACAACAAAATGCTGTCAATGTCAAAGACACAGGGATACAATGATTAAACGAGTTGCAGTGTTTTTGCTTCCCTTACTGATGGTAAAAATGAGTCATTGTGATGACTATTAATAAGGTGAAGAATTTAGGGGGGCGCCTGGGTGGTTCAGTCTATTAAGCATCCCACTTCAGCTAAGGTCATGACCTCATTGTTGGGAGTTCAAGCCCCGCATGCGGCTCTGTGCTGACAGCTCAGAACCTGGAGCCTGTTTCAGATTCTGTGTCTCCCTCTCTCTGCCTGCTCCTCCCCTACTCACATTCTGTCTGTCTCTCTCTCACTCAAAAATAAATAAACATTAAAAAAATTTTTTTTAAGGTGCAGGACTTAGGGACCCTAATGTAAAAAAAATTAAAAAGGAGCCTATTTCATTCCACAAATATTTTCTAACATATTTTAGGTTTTAATCAAGCTTATTTAAAAAAAAAAATTTAGGGGCACCTGGGTGGCTCAGTTGGTTAAGCGGCCGACTTCAGCTCAGGTCATGATCTCGCGGTCTGTGAGTTCGAGCCCCATGTCAGGCTCTGTGCTGACAGCCTGCTTCAGATTCTGTGTCTCCCTCTCTCTGACCCTCCCCTGTTCATGCTCTGTCTCTCCCTGTCTCAAAAATAAATAAAACGTTAAAAAAAAAATTAATGTTCATTTATTTTTGAGATGGGGGAGGGGCAGAGATAGAGGGAGACACAGAATCTGAAGCAGGCTCCAGGCTTTGAGCTTTCAGTACAGAGTCTGACATGGGGCTTGAACCCATGAACCATGAGACCATTTCCTGAGCCAAAGTGGGATGCTTAACCGACTGAGCCACCTAGGTGTCCCTGAATTAAGCTTCTTTAATCTGTGATGTAATTAGCTGAAAAGAACAGCTTTAAATCCAAATGACAGCCCTGCCTTAGTTTAAAGCTAAAGTTCTCTTTTCTGCTTATTATGGATCTTTGATAAGAAATACAATTGCTGAGAAGTCTGTTTTGCTTGCTGTTTGCTATGAGCATTGTGAGGCCTTTCCTGAATGTAACCCGCTGTGTAGTAGAATGGGTTGTAAACCTTCCTAAATGTAGTCTGATATGTAATGGAATGAGTGATTGTACATAAACTAACCGGCATTTCTCACTTCTGTAAACCTGCTTGCTTAACACATTCCTCACCTACCTCCTTCCCCCTTCCCCCTTTTTTCCTCCCGCCACAAGTAATGGACAAAGCCTTCCCACCAAAGGACAGACAAAGGACGCCCAATCAGAGAACAACAAATGTCCTTACTTTAAAATCAACTAATCAGGCCCCTCATAATTTGAAACCTCCCCTGTGCTATTTGTCTCTGTCTATAAAAACGCTGTACCAACCCTGATCGTGGCCTCTTGCGTCACCGGCGACGAGTGCGCAGAGGACCAGGTTCGAACCTGCAATAAACGACCCTTGCCGCTTGGCTTTGACTTACGACTCTGGTGGACTTTTGTGGGAGGTTTCGGAACTTCGGGCATTACATAGCCTCAACTACCAATATATTTCTAATATAAAAATCATAATAACTCAACATGATAAATTTGGCTAAGTTTAAGCACACAATAATATGACATCTATATAATAACTGCATTCTCTTAAAATAATAAGAGCTTAACTCTTTAAAACAATAATCGGTCAAGAACTGCTTGAAACGCTTTTCAAAAGTTCATTTAGTCTTCATAAGAAATGTACACCATAACTTCAATTATTATCTCTTTTTTATAGAAGAGAGAACTAAAGCCTAGAGAAGTTAAGTAACTTCCTCAAGATCACACAGCCTGTAAATGGCGAAGTCAGGATTCAAACACAGTCAGCCTGGCTCCAGCGATGCTGTTCCTAACAAGTGTGCCATTCCTACTTGGACAATTATGTGCTTTGTTATTTGTTTTCAAATATCACTCTTCTGCTGATGTTCCCCCCCTTCATCTGTGTGTGTGTGTGTGACTCAGAAGTTATGCAATTACCAAAGTCTTACCCACACTACACGCAAAAATTAGTACTTTAGCTGTAATTTTACTTATGTGTCATTGATTAACGCAATGCTTCTAAGACCCCTGTTCTTTTTAGTACCTTTTCTCCAACTAAACCACCCAATTAAATCCGTTGCCATGATTACCTGGCAGGGGAATACAGGCCTCTGCTGTTCCCCCAGCAGTTCACAGTGATGTTCTCTTCTTTGAAGCCCTGCTTTGCCGCACATTTCCTTTGCCCTTCCTACTGGAAGTGCCTCCCTTGGCAGCTGTTTGAGGGTCTTGTTATCAGCCATTCTGCTCCTGTATCTATGCTGGGGAGGAAACAGTGTAGCAGCAGGCACCGCTGTCTCACTCATGGTGGAGTACCTGAGTTGTGGGATTAGATTTCTAAATTGAGTTAGATGACACAGGCCTTCAGTTTGGAGAGGAACGTTGTGCACACTGATACTGTGGCCTCTTTCTAAGACTACCCAGATATGTTTATAGTTCAGCTATGGTTCTCACACCGTGACCCATACCATCTTGGTGTACAAATGTAAAGTATGTCACAGTATTTTCTTATAAATCATAAGGTAATGGAAATTTTGAATAATTTCCTTTTAAATATTACACAAGATTTCAATAATATCATGACCATTTTCTTAAGTAGAAAATTGAATGCATAAGGTTATTACAGCTAGCTGGTCAGCAATTGTGTTTAATACTGCATCTGCCCATGGGAATGTATGCTCATGGGAGTCAGAGCAGAGAAAAGACGAAGTGCTTCTCCATTCATTGGCCAATGAATGGGGTGGGACCAGCTGCCAGCTCTGGTGTAGCAGAACTGGTCTCCCTGAGCAAGTGGATTCCTTGGAACTCAAGCCTGATGTGATATAATCCAACGAAGTCTGAATTTATGCTTGATATTTGTATGGTTAATGATCATAATAAACAAAAGCTGAAAAGATCTCTGGAGATACTATTTACAAAGATGTCTGCTTTCTGGTATTTAGGGTTGATTTTATCCAGGAGAGTCCTTTGTTACATGTTGAAAGCCTCTAATAGATAGTGGGGTACATCTGAGCTTCATGCTAATCAATAAACCTACTGTGGCTGTGCAACTCAATCCAGGACTTTTTTGTAAGAACTTTCTGATGTGTCCATGCAGAACTTCCTGAAACCCTCTTTTAAATCTTCTAATAATCTTCTGATTGATGAAATTGCTTTCATATCTTCCATACATCCATAATTCTGGTTTTATAAGATATATGGAAAGATAGGAAACCCAACTTCACCCCATTGGTCATGAAAAATGAATTCTCCACTGCATGATACCTTTGGTTATAGAGTAGGGGCTTCTAGATCATGATACTTTAAAATGGTATTCTTAAGGCATTCGGGATTGCACTGTGCTGCTAAATTTCCACAATCATTTTTCTTCAAAAGACAGAGCAAATAAAAAAAAGTATAATAAATTGAAAAAATCCCCACAGAAATGTAAAATGCATCACTGAAATTTTTCCTCCCTCTAAAACGATAATAGCTTCAATGGGCCATTATCATCTGAGGTAAAGGGAATGAGACACTACCTGTCAATGAGTGTTTAGGGATTGGTTACATTAATACATGGCATACATCACTGAAGCAACATTTCATAACATCCCATTTGCGATAGCAACTGTCTGAGGCATAAATGTTTACTTAGGGAATCACTGATGTATGTGTCATTACCACGTTAGGAGTACCTGATATTATGTCACCGTGTGATTGATGACTTCTTAATCTCTAAACTCACTTTGACTTTTTGGGCCTGGATTGCTGGCCCTATAAATTGTTATGGCTATTTCTGAAATTGCTCTAGTAAGCTGTATGAAATTGCTTTTTGAGTTAATTACACATAATGAACATCAGGAAATACAGATATGAGCCATTCCAAGTTAGGGTATAGTTAGGATGAATTGCTGTGTAATTTCACCTACATGACATAAATATATATGTAATTAATTATTTTAACCTAGTGTGGCTAATTCCAATATGTAACATAGAAAATGTGTGTGGTATCATACAAAATGGATGTGATGAACATAGTGAAATACCTAAGAAGGTGAGTGGTCAGCAGGCATTACCACCATTTCCAACTCTGATATAAAGCACTATGTGGTAACTCAGAAGGCAGATGCTCATTCTAAAGGGATGGAAATAATAGATTTGAAAAGTTTAACTCAGGAAAGGTGGGGTCCGTAATGACAGCAAACACATATTTACTAACTTGCCTTGGAACTTATTTGTAAAAAAGGGTGGTTTTTTTTGTTTTTTTTTTCTTGTTTTTTTTTTTTTTTACATATTATTTGTTTGTTATCTCTATTCATTAAATATATAGGATGTAACTTGGAACAGCTAATTGTTCATGAAAAACAATGACACTATTTTACATCAGTGTAGGCTCAAGATGAGAATTGAAAAGTCAGTAGAACTATTATTTGCCTTTCCCCCAATCTGCTGCTAGATTACAATAATCATGAGCATTTTTCGACATGGTAGAGATGAATGCTGCTAGATTCCTTCTCCAGTGGCCATGGGACATACAATTTACAGGAATCATATCCAATAAGATATAAAACAGAAATCAAAAAATGTTAATATTGGCAATAAAGCTTGAGTTTTGTTAGGTCCTGTCTTAAGTGCTTTATCTAAACGTTGCCATCATCTAATCCTATCAAACTTCATGCATAGTAAGTATTATTATGACTGTTTACATATGAAAGAGTAAGCCTAACAGAGGTAAGGTAACTTAACCAAAGTTTCAGAGTTAGTGTGTTACAGCTAGAACTTGAATCTAGGGCTGCCTGACTCCAAATTGGTGTTCCTTCCACTTTGCTCTGATTGGGTAAGGAATCTAAGAAATTCAAGGATATTTAAACCTCATTAGCCTGTATTTTAAACTAAAACATTGACTTTTGCTTTGGGGAGTGAAGAACCGGAATGATTCAATGAGACCTGTATCTTTTTCAAGGCTCTCAAAAAGTAAAAGCAACTCCAGGAAAGGACACTAGGACAAAATGCCAGTTGATTCCCCTTCACCCCATCTTCCTAAGTACTGCTGCTCCTTGGCAATTATTTTAGGCCTTCGCTCTTGGGGCTTGTTTAATTTAATTAAAACTTTCCTCCCCAAAGTACTTTTGTGCTCATGCTTGTGTAGCCTTATTTTTGTGTACTTATTCGGGATCTTTATGCTTCAAATGAAAGGTAGGGCTTAGCTTCAGGCAAATTTTACTGAGAAGCTCAAATGATACCACCAATGACCTGGTTCTTCTCACTCTCCTTGAAATATGTTGGAAATATCATCTTCAGGCTCCAAATGATGGCCTCCCTATCCCTGCCATACATTGCCCTTCTAGGCTCTCCAATCACTGATCTGAGCCTCATATTCTCATACTACACCATCCAAGGAAAGGAAACGATCTCTTCTGGTAGAAGAGGGGAACATTTTTTTTTCTATTCCAGAAAAACATTTTCTTATATGTCATTGGGTTTGATTGTATTATGTGCCCTAAACCAGTCAGTGTAACTTCACTGTTAACAGGTAACAACCAGTGATATGTGGACTATCCAGTGACAAAGAAAAAATTTAATTTACATACCTAAGCAATTTACTTGAACCTCCATGCTGACAGTTTGCCATTCTAACTGATCCTCATTTTAACTGACTCTCATACCATAATGTCAGCTGATTTTTTCAGTTGGCAAATGCAACAAGAAAAAGCGACTTCTGAAACTTTTAATATAAATACCTGTTAGTTTGGTATTTGGAGCTAAGCTTCCTCTCAATTGGTAGACCCAGTTTTGTTTTCTAAATACTTTCATTAAAAAAAAAAAATATATATATATATATATATATCTTTCTCATCTTATTCCCAGTTTTCTATCTGGAAACAAACCTTTGAAGTTATCAAAACTCTTCACTAGCAACATGAATTTTTAATCAATGATAAAGGGTTATTATAAAGCAATCAGACTTAAAATATAACCTACTAGCAGCAAACTTGATTTTTAGAGGTCCTGATCCAAGTCATTTTTGGCATGCTTAGTTAAAATCTTGCCTCAAATGGGAACAGTCTGATATTTTTTCCCTTTAGCCATGTCATATGACTTTTGTTTTGTTTTACTTAGATATAGTTGAAAGGAGTAGATAATCATAGAGAGACCTCATTACCATCTCTACCACCTGCTCACTCATGAATAATTTAAACTAGGCCAGCTATTCAAGGCCTGCTTCTTTTCTTATTTTTTCATAAAATACATGTTATGTTATAATGCTCCAGAAAATGTAATCTACTTTCCACAATAAAGAAACTCAACTAAACTTGATAAAACTAAAAACTAAAAATGAAAGAAAAAAGAAAAAAAATATCTAGGAAGGTATCAGTCTCTTTTATCTAATAATTTCTGGATAACTTACCAGCATTGATTAATAAAACCTGACCAGAGAAGCAGTAGTCATTATTCAACTCATTTAACTAACTGGCAAAGATAGATAGCTTGAAATTTTTCACCTCATGGAGAGAAAAAAAACTGATGAACATAGACATATGATCTTTGTTCTAATTATCAAATTAAACTCTTTTTTTGTCATGATTAAACTCTTTTAAATTAAGTATCTTGTGATTCTCAATTATCAATTTAGTGAAAAAACGGAAAAATAATCAGCTTGTACAAGATTCATATGGAAAGAAAAATATTTTTAAGTCTTTAGTTCCTTAGAAAACTAATTTTTAGTATTGATTGCTTATAAGCTTTAAATATATTTCTGCATGGAATGTGTCTTCATCTGCTCACTCAAACTTAGGAAGTTTACTTACTATCATCTAACTCAGGGGTCTGTAAATTGTGACCGATCAGTTATCCACCTATTTCTTTTTAATAAAGTTTTACTGGAATACAGCCATGCTTATTTGTTTACATTGTCTGTGGCTGCTTTCTTTTTGCACCATCAGAATTAAATGCTTATGACAGAGACCATATGGCTTGCAAGCCTAAAATATTTACTATCATGCTTATTAAGAAGTTTGTAGACCAAAAAAAAAAGTTTGCAGACAAAAATAAAAAATAAGTTTGCAGACCCTTGATCTAATTTCCCTCTAAAAATTTAATATACAGAAAGCACTTCCTTTGAAAATATTTCATTTATGAACCTTTCTGACATATCAATTTTAAAAGAACGGTATTGTCTTAGGGTACTTAGCCTTCTTTTTTTATAATGTTAAACCCCTTTTTTTTTAATTCCAGTGTAATTAACATACAGTGTTATATTGATTTCAGGTGCACAATATGGTGATTCAACAATTCCATATATTATTCAGAGCTCATCAAAATAAGTGTACTCTTGGGGATGGGGGGAGAAGAGAAGAGAAGTGTACTCTTAATTCCCTTTACCTATTTCCCCCATACTCCCACCCCTCTCCCCTCTGATAACCATCAGTTTGTTGTCTATAGTTAAGAGTCTTGTTTCTTAGTTTGTCTCTTCTTTTCCCCTTTGTTCCTTTCTTTTTTTCCTAAATTCCATATATAAGTGAAATAATATGGTATTTGTCTTTCTCTGACTTATTTTGCTTTCAGCATTAGATTCTCTAGATCCATCCATGTTATTGCAAAGGCAAGATTTCATTCTTTTTTATGGCTAAATGATATTCCTGTGTGTGTGTGTCTCTGTGTGTGTGTGCAAATTCTTCATCCATTAATCTATCAATGGACACTTAAGTTGCTTCCATAATTTGGCTATTGGTAAAAAAATGCTGCAGTAAATTTAGGGGTGCCTCTGTTCCTTTGAATTAGTGTTTTCATATTCTTTTGATAAATACCAAGTAGTGTGATTACTGGATCATAGGGTAGTTCTTTTTTTTTTTTTTTTTAATTTTTGAGAGACTTCCATATTGTCTTTCAAAGTGTCTGCACCAATTGGCATTCTGGTGCCATTCAGTGCATGATAGTTTCTATTTCTCAAAGTCCTTGCCAACACTTATTGTTTCTTGTGTTTTTGATTTTAGCCATTGTCATAAGTGTGAGGTGGTATCTCATTGTGATTTTGATTTGCATTTCCCTGATGACCAGTAAGGTTCAAATTTTTTTCAGGTGTCTGTTGGCCACTTGTATGTCCTGTTTGGAGAAATGTTTGTTCATGTCTTCTGCTCATTTCTAATTTTATTAGTTGTTTTTGTGTGTGTTGAGTTATGTCAGTTCTTCATATATCATTGGATATGTCATTTATCTTCTCCCATTCAGTGGGTTCTCTTTTAGTTTGGTTGTTGTTTCCTTTGCTGTGCAGATGCTTTTTATTTTGATGTAGTCTCAACAGTTTATTTCTACTTTTGTTTCCCTTGCCTCAGAAGACATATCTAGAAAGCTGTTGCTGTGCCTGATGCCAGGGAAATTACTGCCTGTGCTCTCTTCTAGGCCTTTTATGGTTTCAGGCATCACATTTAGGTCCTCAATCCATTTTGAGTTTTCTTTTATGTATGTGTAACAAAGTGGTCCAACTTCATTATTTTGTATATAGCTGTTCAGTTTTCCTAACACCATTTGAAGATGCTGTCTTCTACCTGTTGCATATTCTTGTCTTTTTTGTTGAAAATTAATTGAGCATACAATCGTGGGTTTATTTCTGGTTTTCTATTCTGTTCTGTTGATTGATATGCCTATTTTTATGCTAGAACCATACTGTTTTAATTACTACAGCTTTGTAATATAACTTAAAGTCTGGAATTGTGATACCTCTAGTTTTGTTTTTGTTTTTCAAGAATGCTTTGTCTATTCAGAGTCTTCTGTGGTTCCATACACATTTTTGGATTGTTTGTTCTAGTTCTGTGAAAAATGCTGTTGGTATTTTGATAGGGTTTGCATTAAATGTGTAGATTGCTTTGGGCAGTATAGACATTTTAACAATATTTGTTCTTCCAATCCATGAGCATAGAATGTCTTTCCATTTCTTTGTGACATCTATTTCTTTTATCAAAAATTACAGTTTTCAGAATACAGGTCTTTCACTTCTTTGGTTAAGTTTATTCCTAGGAACTTTATTATTTCTGGTGCAATTGTAAAGGATTGTTTTCTTAATTTCACTTCCTGCTACTTCATTATTAGTGTATATAAATGCAACAGATTTCTGTACATTGGTTTTGCATCCTGTGACTTTACTGAATTCATTTATCAGTCCTACTAGTTTTTTCGTGGAATCTTCAGTTTTTCTATATATAGTATCATGTTATCTACCAATGGTGAAAGTTTTACTTCTTTCTTACCAATCTGGATGCCTTTTACTTCTTTTTGTTGTCTGACTTCAGTACTATGTTGAATAAAGTGGTGTGAGTAGACATTCCTGTCTTGTTCCCGACCTTAGAGGGAAAGCACTCAGGTTTTCACAAATTGAGTGTGATGTTAGCTGTAGGTTTTTCATGTAAACACTTTATTATGTTGAGGTATGTTCTTTATAAACCTACTTTGTTGAGGGTTTTTATCATGAATGGATGTTGTACTTTGTCAAATGCTTTTTCTGCATTTATTGAAATGATCTGTGGTTGTAATCTTTTCTCTTATTGATGTGATGTATCACATTGATTCATTTGTGAATATTGAACCACTCTTGCACCCCAGGAATAAATCCTGCTTGTTTGCGGTGAGTAATTTTTTAAAATGCATTGTTGGATTTGTTTTGCTAATATTTTGTTAAGAAATTTACATCTATGTTCATCAGACATATTAGCCTGTCGTTCTCTTTTTTTGTGGTGTCTTTATCTGGTTTTGGAATCAAGTAATGTTGGCCTCATAGAATGAATTTGGGAGTTTCCATTCCCCATCCATTTTTTTGGAAAAGTTTAAGAAGAATAAGTATTAACTATTCTTTAAATGTTTGGTTAAATTCACCGGCGAAGGCATCTGGTCCTAGACTTCTGTTGGTTTGGAGTTGTTTGATTACTGACTCAACTCCATTGCTGGTAATCAGTCTGTTCAAATTTTCTCTTCCTGTTTCAGTTTAAGTAGATTACATGTTTTTAGGAAATTTATACATTTCTTCCAGGAGTTTATACATTTCTTCTAGGTTGTTTCATTTGTTGGCATATAATTTTTTATAATATTCTTTTACAATCCTTTGTATTTCTGCAGTGTTGGTTGTTATTTCTCCTCTTTCGTCTGTGATGTTGTTCATTTGAGTCCTCTCACTCTCTTTCTCTTGTTTTTTAATTAGTCTGTCTAGATGTTACCAATTTTGTTGATCTTTTCAAAGAACCAGCTCCTGGTTTCATTGATCTGTTCTATTGTTCCTTTTTGTTGTTGTTTATTTTTGTTTTTGTTTTGATTTTAGTTTCTGTATCATTTGTTTCTGCTCTAATCTTTATCATTTCTTTCCTTCTGCTGGACTCAGGCTTTGTTTGCTGTTCTCTTTCTAGCCCCTTTAGGTGCAAAGCTAGGTTGTTTACTTGAGATTTTTCTTGTTCTTAAGGTAGGCCTGTATTTCTATATATGTCCCTCTTAGAACCACTTTTGCTCATCCCAAAGATTTTGAAATGCTCTGTTTTCATTTTCATTTGTCTCCATATATTTTTATTTTCTCTTTGCTTTCCTGATTGCACTATTCATTGTTTAGTAGCATGTTATTTAACCTCTATGTATTTTTGCTCTTCCAGATTTGTGTGTGTGTGTGTGTGTGTGTGTGTGTGTGTGTGTGTGGTTGATTTCAAATTTCATTGTGCTGTGGTTACAAAAGATGTATGATATAACTGATCTTATTGAAATTGTTGAGCCTTGTTTTGTGACCTAACATGTGATCTATTCTGGAGCATGTCCCATGTGCACTTGAAAATAATGTGTACTCTCCTGTTTTAGGATGGAAAGTTCTGAATATATCTAGTATATCCATATTAGGTCCAGTGTGTCATTCAAAGCCACTACTTCTTTGTTGATTTTCTGGTTAGATGATCTGTCAATTGATGTAAGTGCTAAAGTCCCCTACTAATATTGTATTACTACTGATTAGTTTCTTTACATTTGTTATTAACTCTTGTATATTTGGGTGCTTCCATTTTGGATGCATAAATATTTATAATTGTTAAATCTTTTTGTTGAATGTCCCCTTAATGATTATATAGGGTCTTGTTGTCTCTTCTTACAGTTTTTGCTTTAAATTCAATTTTGTCTGATATAAGCCAGGCTGCCTTTTCACATTCATCTGCATGATAAATGCTTCGCCAGTCCCTCATTTTCAGTATGCACGTGTTTTAGGTCTGAAATGAGTCTCTTGTAGGCAGCATATAGATGTGGCTTGTTTTGTTTGTTTCCTTTGCTTTTATTTTTTTATCTTTTTTTGAAAGCCCAAATATCACCCTGTGTCTTTTGATTGGACCCTTTAGTCCTTTATATTCAAAGTAATTATTAATAAACATATATTTATTGCCATTCTGTTATTTAGTTTGTTTTTGTGGATCTTCTCTGTTCCTTTCTTCCCTTGCTCTCTTATCTCACAATAAATTGGCTTTTTTTAGTGATATACTTGGATTCCTTTCCCTTTATTTTTTGCATATCAATTACTGGGTTTGAGAGGCCTGAGAAAGTTAAAACTTAAAGGCCTGAGAAAATTAAAACTTAAAAGCTTAAGTTACGGGAAAACTGAAACCTAACCAAGCTTAACCAGCTTGTTCCGCTTCTGTACAATTGCTTGGCGCGCCCATGTATTTCTGATCAATCATAGTTGCCTGGCACAACCGTATATTCTTGATCAACCATTGTTACTTGGCACATCCATGTATTTCTGATCAATCATAGTTGCCTGGCACAACTGTGTATTTCTGATCAACCATTGTGACTTGGCACATCCGTGTATTTCTGATCAATCATTGTTGCTTGGCACATCCGTGTATTCCTGATTTCCCCATGACTTGTTTGTACCTGTCTATAAAAGGGGTGTAAAAACTTCTCTCAAGACCTCTCGTCGTCACCGGCAACGAGTGCGCGGAGGTCCAGGTTCGAACCTGCAATAAATGACCCTTGCTGCTTAGCTTTGACTCTGGACTCTGGTGGTTCGTTTTTGGGGGTCCCTTAGACTCTGGGCGTTTCAGGTTTTGATAAGGGATTACCATTAGATTTGTATATAGCAGGTTTGTATATCTTCTGCATACAGCAGTCCACATCAAGTTGATGGTCGCTTAAGTTTGTATCCATTCTTACTCCTCTCCTCCCCACATTTTAGGTATGTGGTATCATACTTTACTTCCTTTTATTTTGTAAGTCCTTTGACTGATTTTTACAGATACACTTATTTTTACTTCTTTTGTGTTTCCTATATTTCTTACACTATTTATGGTCTTTTCACTCGAAGAGTCCGTCCCCTTTAACTTTCCTAGTAGGACTGTTTTAGTTGTTATGAAATCCTTTAACTTTGCCTGGAAAACTCTTATCTATCCTTCTATTCTGAATGATAGCTCTGCTGGGTAGAGCATTTTTGGCTGAAGATTTTTTTTTTCCTTTCGGCATTTTGAATATATCATGCCATCTCTTTCTGGCCTGCAAAGTGTCTGTTGAAAAATATACTGATAGCCTTATGAGGTTTCCCTTGTATATAACTGTTCTCTTTTTTCTTGCTGCTTTTAAAATTCTTTCTTTATTACTGCTTTTTGCCATTTTAATTCTATGTGTCTTGGTGTGGACCTCCTTGGGTTACGGGAGGATGGATCTCTATGCCTTCTGGATATGAATTTCTGTCTTCTTCCCCAAATTCAGGGAATTTTCACCATTATTTCTTCAAATAAATTTTCTGCCCTCTTCTCTCTCTCTTCTTCTTTTGGGACCCCTATAATGCAAATGTTATTACACTGGATGGAGTCGCTGAGTTCCCTAAGTGTATTCTCATTTTGCATTATTTTTTTTCTCTCACCTGCTCAGCTTGATTGCTCTGCATCACTCTGTCCTCCATGTTGCTGATTCATCCTGCTTCTTCTAGCCTGCTATTTATTCCAACTAGTGTATTTTTAATTTCAATTATTTTGTTCATCTCTTTTCTTCATCTCTGATTGGTTCTTTTTTACTTTTGTGTTAAGGGTCTCACTCATGCCCTCCACTCTTTTCTCAAGTCCCGTGTCTTTATAATCATAAATTTAAATTCCCTATCAGGCATATTACTGTTTTACTTAGGTCTCTTGGTGTGATTTGTCCTGAACTTATATTTGGGACATATTCCTGTCTCCTCATTTTGCCTAACTGTCTGTGTCTGTATCTGTGTGTTAAAAAAAGTAAGTTATGTCTCTTGTTCTTGAAAGTAGTGGCATCCATTTTTAATAAGGTAGTGCTGGTCTTCTACAGAGGACACAAAGTTGTTGCTGAGGCCAGGTGTCTGGGTTCACTTTGCGAAGTGTGCATGGTCAAGGCCTCTGTGCCCACAAGACATGTGCACTTGTCTTCTTCAACAGGGGATGCACAGTTGCTACCAAGACCAAGGCTGGTCAGGCCACTCCACAAAGCACGAGTGTCCACCACAGGAAGTGACAAGCTGCCACCAGGACTGAGGCCGCAAAAAGCACACAACTGGGAGGCCCAGTGTTGTCAAGATTCGCACCAGTCTTCTGGAGGAAGTGACCTGTAGTTTGGGTCCTGGTTGGATGGGATGAGATGTGGTGTAAACAACTTAGGTGGTGAATTCTGGTGCCATGCTGGTTCCCACAGGTGGCCTGTGTGCTGAGGGGCAGGGAAGGGAAATGGTGTGGCTAGCTCCTTTGTTGCAGGAGATGTCCCTCAGGGAACTCTGAGATTAGTAAATAACTCTCCCTCCAGAATGCCCCAAGTGTTTTTCAAACTGTTGCTTCAATGTTGTATCACTGTAGGCTGTTAGTCATGCTCTTTAAGGGAGGTAACTAAGCTTCCTGTCACCCTCAGGGTTTTCTCAGAGCCAAGCCTACTGATTTTTTTTTTAATGTTTTTATTTATTTTCGAGACAGAGAGAGACAGAGCATGAGCAGGGGAGGGGCGGGGGAGGGGGGGGGAGACACAGAATCTGAAGCGGGCTCCAGGCTCTGAGCTGTCAGCACAGCTCCTGACGCGGGGCTTGAACTCACGGAGTGTGAGATCATGACCTGAGCTGAAGTCAGACGCTCAACTGACTGAGCCATCCAGGCGCCCCAAGCCTTCTGATTTTTAAAGTTTCAGGCTTTAAGACCTGCTGGTTATAAGAACTCATGAAATCCAGCCCCTCGGATTTTCAAAGTCAAATTCCATGGGGATTCATCCCCCCCCCCCCACCCGTGCAGGCTCCCTGGTGTGATAATCTGTTTCTCAGTCCCCTCCCTATCTTGGGCTCCTTCCTTCAGCAGCCAGACCCATGGGTTTAGCTCCCGAGGAAGTCCTCGACCTTCCTATCCTCTTCAAAGTGGCCTCTTTTCTGCATTTAGTTGTAGAGTTTGTTTTGCCAGTCATCCTGGGTTATTTACACTGATGTGAGTGTTTCTAGTTGTATCCATGGGATGAGATGTGTATAGCCTCCTTCTATTTTGTCATCTTCCCTGGAAGTCCCTTAGCCTTCTGTCTTAATGTGCTAAAATAAATGTCCTCAAAACGTATTATAAAAACAAATGATATCTCAAAGAAAAACCATATTAAACACCATTTTTTTCTTTCAGATTTTTTCTCTTTTTTTAATTATCTAACTAGTAGGAGGTTCTAAGTACTAACAGTGCTAAGAGCTGAAAGTTGCACTTACCTGGAGGTAAATCGATCGAAAGAAGAGCCTGGCACATGAAGTAACAAACTCCAAACAGGTCTCCATATTTGAGTCAAAATTGCTTTACTGTTTTTAGGCAAACAACTTAAACTAACCCCCAAAAAGCTTGGCTTGATGCAAGATACCCCATAATTCATTCATTCCTCCATTTTTAATGTATACTCGTTTATGAACAAATAGAAATATAAATGACAGAACAATGGATTAGAACTATATGTTATGCTAAGCTCACCACAATTAGCTACTACTGTCTGTCACCATATCATGTTACTCAATACCACTGACTATATTCTCTATGTTGTACCTTTTACTTTCATGATTTGTTCCTTCTGTAACTGGAAGCCTGCATCTCCCACTACCCTTCATCCATTTTGTCCATGTCCCCCCATTCCCCTTTGATGATTTTTCTAAATCAGTTTGCCAGTTTGTTGCACTGGTATTCCACAGAGATCACTATGTGTTCCCTAACTCAGAAGTTATGAGTCTGTGGAGAAGTGGGGAGAGAGGTGGCTTAGTCTCCAAAGTCCTGATTTTTTAAATAACTATTGAAATTCCATATGTCTTATTTAAGAGGAAAAAGTTCATTTCTAATAAAAGTTTGAAAATCACTGCTTGTATGGTTTCATAGTCTCTTATAATCTTAAAATTTTATTTTGAGTTAGTTCAAACTGCTCAACAGAGTTAGCAAAATTACCTCTATTTGACAAAACATCCATAAACCCCTAAAATAACAAATTACAAAATTAGAAAAATGCATAGTTGATCTTATAAATCATTTGGTCTTGCCTTCCTAATTTGTTTCTAATACAACTAGAATCGGGGCATCTGACATCTTTTTTATAATTAATATTTTTTCTCTACTATAATTAGAAAATATATATCCTATTTTGGCAAATAGGAAAAACAGTATTTGAATATAAACCCCATTATCTTAACATTAAGTTTTGAATTTTAGAGATTTTTTTCTTGTACTTTTTATAAGCATTTTAAGAAATTGTAATCATAGAGCATATATAATTTTATATCATGCTTTTAAAAATTTAACATAGACTTTTCACATTTTATATTACTATACATCTCATAACTATGACTTTAATGGTTGTATTTTATTTTATCAATCCACTATCTGATAACTGAGCATTTTGCTGAACTAATTATGTTTCCTCTTCTGATGCAATGAAAAATATTATATGAACAGCCTCTTTCAAATAGATTAGCATTATTTCAAATAGCATTATTAATTTGAGATAGTTTTTTTTTCTCCAGAAATGGAAACATTGTGTCCAAGAGGACTAACGTATGGCTGAATTCTTTCTTATAGATTATGTAACGATAGATGAAGGCACAACAACATGTGACAATGTCTTGACTGATCCTTAGTATATTCTTGACCACTTTTGGTTGCAAGAAGCACAAGATATACAAGGAGCATATACAAGCGGCAGTTACAGATTCAGAAACAGAAATAAACCCAGTTTACTTAAAAGTTATGATGAGTTTACTTTCTCTACAATGAAGGATTATCACTTTTATTTTTTTAAATATTCTGTTTTTGCAACAGAATTTCATATATTCTTTCAAATTTTCACACTTTCTTTCAAATTTTGTTTTGATTAGAGGACAACAGTTTTTTTC
Organism: Prionailurus bengalensis; assembly: GCF_016509475.1. Taxonomy (NCBI): domain Eukaryota; kingdom Metazoa; phylum Chordata; class Mammalia; order Carnivora; family Felidae; genus Prionailurus; species Prionailurus bengalensis. Next base: position 82,707,074 of record NC_057348.1, read on the forward strand.
GGTAAATCAAGGAGAAGAATCAGATAGATTGGGATACCCTTTATGATTAGAATAATTAAGAAAATAGACTAGTGGTAAAAAAGTTAAGCCAACATTCTTCTATAACAATTATTTAGATCTCCTTGGAATTGATATATTAAATAATGTAAAATATTATTTTGTATATACTTTTATATTAATTTATCAAATATATATAGTCAGTACTTTTTATTAATGTAAATATGTTATTAAAATATGCAGTATGCATAAATAACATATAAGTAATACATGGTATAATATATAATTAACTAAATAAAGTGAAACCCCATGGAGCTATGCCCTCAGGGCACTAAGACAAAGGATTACCATTGAAAAATTAAGTCTGAACAAATGCAAAATGTTTTGAAAATGTCAGAAAAATTCAATGACTTTATGAAGATTGTTGGAACACATTTCTTAGAGGCAGTTAATTATGTTCTCTCTTTTCTAGTCTTAGGTGGAGCAGGAGGAAGAATGATAATAGGTGTAGGAAAGAAGATGGGCTATTTTAAATGAGGGTATAATCAGTATAAATATCTCAGTCTGTCTATACATTTTGTTAGCCTAGAGGGTTTTTTTTTTTTCATTTTTACTTAGCTATTCTTCTAGGAAATCAGATTATTTTATCTACAAAGTCAGCATTGTGCCTTTTTTCGATTCACCAGAATATCAGAAACCATCCCTTTCAGAGGAGTTGAAGACATCTCTTTAGCTGTGATAATAGGGATCAATGCTCAGGTATTGAGTATGTATTACTACACATGGAGGATATTTGTTTTCTGCTGTGATTCAACCTGACTGTTGCCATAAGCAGCCTTGAGCTTCTAAAATAACTCTTTTCTGAATGTTCTCTTGGGTTTACTTACCTAGAGATCATTGCCTCTAGGCATGTGGCCTCTTTTCTGCATTTAGTTGTAATTTTATGACATTTTAATTCAGCTGGGACGTCGTGGAATCAATGAAAAGCTTTTAGAGACAGTCTCATCCTTCACCCTTGTTTTATGAATGAAGAAACTGAAGTCTACGGAACTAAAATGACTTATCCAACCAAGCCCCTATAGAAAGTATGCAGAATAACAGATCTCAAGTTCTATCACAGAGAATGATAAAGAAAGTAGTTTCCCTAGGTACCAATGGAACTCTTTGACCATCTTTCGGCTTCTGTCCAACACCTGGCCTACATATGCCTGAATCTGTCTACCTTGTACTTAGCAGATAGAAAAAAATATGACAATGGAAATGTAAGACTTTTTACATTTATCTTATATTCATAGGATAGCACTGTTTAGCTACTGATACATAGAGATTTCTAAAAACTATACTTCTATATTTCTCTAAGCAATTATGTTAAATTCTAAAAGAACACATTTTATTAATCAACTATGAGATCACTTATATAAAATCAAGAACAACAAAACCAATTTATTTTCCCTTTCTGCTTACTTCACAATACCCTTTTCATATGAGGTTTTCTTATCTCTTTCCTTTAATTATTATGTTGTAAACCATTGAGATAGGTAATATTTGTGATTTATGACATTTGAGGAGCCAGGGGACAAAAAAGTTCATAAGAACATACTATTATTTTTTTTTCTAAATTCAGGTTCTACAATATTTAGTTCCCATATCTAGTTCAGGGATTTCTCTAGCTTTTCTTTTTGCTATGCAATTAAAGCAATAAATCTTACCCTTAATATCCTTAATATTCACTTACTCAGGTAACCCTATCCTTTTGTTATAAATTTCCCTTTTAATCTGCTAAGTTAATGATTTAGAAAAAATGGTGGAAATTACTATGTGTCTTCTTCAAAACAGTAATATGCAAAACATTACTACATTTTGGAAATTATATTAATGATGATAATAATAACCAAATTAATTAGTGTTTACAATGTGCTGGGTATTTTCTATGAATAAATCTTCAGAGTAAACTTCTCTATGGATAACTATCAGTTTCCTCACTTTACAAATGAGGAAACTGAGGCATGGGTATGTTATTACCTGCCCAAGATTGCCTAGTTTGGAAGTGGTAGTCTCAGGACTCAGGCCCAGGGAGGCTGGCATCACTCATGAAGAAGAGCTCACATTGCACCAATTTCCTGACCAAGTTATTTGGTCATGATATCCTCTTCCAAATTCTTCCGTTGACGTTATCTTATGTTGGTATTACATGTTTTTAAAATAGCATCATAACCAAGTAGATTAGTAGGTCCTGGTAAGAAGACTGGCCTACATATATATGAGGGCTATGTACCACTTAATGAATGTTTACAATGTGACAGATACTTTGCTAAGCAATTTACTCACATTATTTCATTTAGTCCTTACTACAATACCCTGAAGTATAATTATTCAACTCTGGTTTACATATATTTGTTGAGATTTCAGCAACTTCCTGTGGCTGATTTGTTAATAAATATCTCTTTTTAATGATGAGTCTGAATCACAGTCATTCATAATATTTCAAATTGAAGTAACAGAAGTCCACATTCTTTTCCTCTATCATTTCACAGAGAAGCCTAAGAAATAAATTTGTATATGACTATTGATCACAGTAGACCAAATATGGCTTCACAGTTGTGGAAACTACATTTCTTTCCCTACTTGTATGCTATAAAATTTCCTTAGATAGGCAAATTAAAAAGGACATTAAAGAAATGGTTTCATAACTTTGACAATCTGAGGAGATAGATAAAAATAAACTACTCCTTACTAACTCAAAAAATGTTATGACTCTGTATCTATTCCATCACAAAGGCCTGAATTGTCAAACAAGTTCACAGAAAATGGAGGGTTACAAGAAAGAAAGGAAGGCTAACACCACATCTATGTCTGGAGGGCAGAAATCAGTCAGGAATAACTTCCTAAATCTTTTCCCAAAACTGTGATACATTTTGGGTTTGGAGAGAGGAATGCTAATTGCATAACATACAACTTAGCTCACAGAAGCCTATTAATTTGGGGATCTCATACATGTAGGAAATTACTTAATGAGAAGGACTATGCAACTAACTTTTATTCTCCAGTGGGTCTGTGTCTAATAAATCAAAAAGAGGAAGTTTGAGTACAATAAGCGATCCAGACAAAGTAAGATTGCTAAAATGATTTTTTTCTCAGATAAGACATCCTTACATTGTGGACCCTGCAAGACCCTTTTATCTTGCAATTAGTGAATTCTGTCAGTGTTTACAAGGAAGCATGGTCAGGTTCAAAATGTTTCAGGCTATCGGGTAGAGGAAGGAACCCATTTATACACTTGTTCTTAACCCTCTCCTCCCACTTTCCAAAGTAGAAAAAAACCTGCAAACAATTGGGAATAAAAATATAATATTCGTCTAAGTAATGACTATTAGCATCTAACAAATGTCATGAAAAAAGTAGTTCAAGTCTTAAAATACACATATTCCATGCTATGTACATTAATATCTCCTCACAAATATTACAGGGTAGGAAAATAAGTAATCATTTGAATGTCTTTATAGAGTAGGCTTGCCAAATAAAATACAGAACACCCATTTAAATTAGAATTTCAGGTAAACAACACATTTTATTTTAACATAGGTGTTTCCCATGAAATATTTAATCTTATATTTTATCTAGCGACCCAAACTGGATATCCTGCATTTTTATTTGGTAAGTGCAGCAACCCTACTTCAAGGTCATACATTGGAGGTAGTAAAGAGTGATGATTAGAGTGTGGGGTCTGAAGCTAAACTATTTGGAGTCTAATACTGACTTGGCTATTTGCTAACAATGTGACTGGCCAAATGATTTACTCTTCCTGGGCCTCGGTTCCTCACCTGTACAAATGGGAGGCTTTATGAGGATACATGAGAAAATACATGGAAAACACTTAGAACACATAGTATGCTCTGAGTAAAGATACTCAGAAGAAAGTACTATAAGGAATGCTAATTGGTTTGTGAGTACCTTAACTTTTCTATTTCTACTTATAAGTAGAAAATTTCTACTTCAGTAGAGCTATTTGGATTTTATCTATGTATGCTTATAAAGTAGAAATGTCTTCATTATATGTTTTCAGAGCCATAAAATATTAAGTACAACTTATTTTTGAGTTTAGCAAGTGTTTGCCTTGCCTATATCACCTAAATATAAGAGATGAAAGGGCCAAAAATCTCTCATAACCTATTCTACTCCATGATCTACTTATATTTAATTGAATGCTTTAGCATGAGCATGATACTTCAAAATCTATACTTCTAACACCTGTGAAATTCAGTCTGCAAGTGAGAATGTAAAAAGAGCAATCAGAGTTAATTGGCAAAACATATATGACAATTGATTTAAAAAATGCAGACATTCCAGGGCGCCTGGGTGGCTCAGTCGATTAAGCTCAGGTCAGGATCTCACGGTTAGTGGATTCCAGCCCCGCGTCGGGCTCTGGGCTGACAGCTTGCTCAGAGTTTGAGCCCACTTCGGATTCTGTGTCTCCTTCTCTCTCTGCCCCTCCCCCACTCACGCACTGTCTCACTCTGTCTCTCAAAGATAAATAAATGTAAATTTTTTTAAATTCAGAAATTCCTATTACCTGTTGAAATATCTTTCTAAATAAAAAACAAAAATCACTCCTTTTAATTAAAATCTTGTCCAACATTCTCTTCAATCTGCACAAGTGATCACATTATATCTAAAGAAAGTTTACTTTGATTGTTTCTTAAATGTCAACACATTTTTAGAAATACATCATGCACTTTCTGGTATACTTTAATTATGAGAATAAAACATTAGGTTTTGTGATACACAGCCGAAATTACTATCAGCGTATTCTTCTTACCAATTGCAATAATGCTCTGAATTTCTTTGTACTTTAAAATAATGATTGAAGAATTGAAGTAGATTTCACAATAATTACTCTCTCAATAGAATGATGGGTAAGTAGATTAAATATAAATTATTAATATATATAATCCAAGCAATATTTAGTCATTTGAAGTGTACAATTATAATTGACTGCATCTACAGATTTTGCTACAAAAAAATTAAATATATGAGTTCTAGTGCTTTTTGCCAACAGTAGTATTGTATATCTACAGCAATCAGCAGGGGTGTATAGTATTTGGTTATCTTTGATAATAAGTTAAGTTCATAAAAATTCTCTCTTTGAAGTTTTCCAGAGTATAGGCATATGCTTATTTTGGTAGATATTTAATGCTGGAATCAACTAAAGTAAGGAGCAGCTAATTCTGTGCTCTTGCTGATATACGTATATGTGTGTGTAAGGTTTTCCTTTGAAGTTAGTCTGGTCTCTATACTGAACATTTTCTCCAAAGTTTCAGGCGTAAAATCTGATATACTGAAATGGTCACTGTTCTCTTTATAATTCTAATTAGACAAAGAGTTGCCAGATGTTCTGATTGTCATAAGGCCTCCCCAGGATACAATATGAAGTGTTTTGATTCTGCAGCAATGTTAACATATAATCTGTGCAGAAGCACATTCCCTACTCCATTTTCAAAGCACACAATTAGGGTTTTTATGATTTTACCTTCTATTTTCAGACAAGCAGTACACAATTCCACATGTCCTTGTAGGTATAATCATTGTTGCACTGAAATTTATTTCTTTTGTCTTTATTGGGTGTTGCCACTTCTGTATTTACAGATTGTATGTCTATTTTTGTTAACACCAAATGATGGACAAATAGCAAAAAGGGACCTCTTTACAATGTCATTACATAGGTTGATGGAAAGGTAGACTGACAAACAACATTTTCAGTTTTCTGTGCAACCTCTCAAGTTGCAATTATAGATTTTCTATGATAGATTCTAGAGAATTTGCTGTTAGAGATTTTTTTTTATTAGGTGTTCCATTGAACATAAAGCCTATGATAGGAGAAAATTTTCTCAACTAGATAGGCTTTTCTTCCTCCCTTTCTTTTCCAATTGTCTTTCTCTCCTTTTTCCCTGCAAATGATGCCTTTGGAGAAAAGTACCAGAAATAATGGCATAACAAGAAGGGATTCTCAAGGTCCTAAATAAAGGAAGATGTATCTTTGTAGTTACCCTGCAGTATGCTTGTAGCTTGAGATCACAGATTATAAGGCATTTCTCACTTTTACCCTATTATGATAGTCACCTCATAGGCCTCTCATTTCTCTGGATCAGCTCTCTTCCTTTCTTTCAGATACCTAAGCTTTGTATTCAAGGTGCGCTGCCGCATCTGGCATTCAGTAATCACGTTGCCAATGTAGCTAAGGAATGTTATGAGGATCAACAAGGGTCCTAAACAAGGGTCTTTCTTTCAATTTGGGAAGCAGCTTCACTTTCTCAAACAGTGTAATTATATGACCTGCTCCATACCATTAGATTAGCACCTACTTATTCCTGAATTTAAAATGAACTCTATGTGTTTTGAAAATCTCTCCCTTAATTCATTACAGTTTCATTCTAAGGATAACTGAGGATGTATTGTGATGTATGCTCTAGAGAAAACAACAACAACAACAACAACAAAACAAACAAGAAAAAAAGCTATTGAATCTTTCTGTTTTGAACTAAGAGGGTTTAAATAGGGAGGCTTTGGGGGGCCCGGGGTAGCCCAATCAGTTAAGCATCAGACTCTTAATTTAGGCACAGTCACAATCTTGCAGTTTGTGGGTTCAAGTACTACATGGGGCTTTGTACTGTCAACACGGAGCCTGCTTTGGATCCTCTGTCTCCCTCTCTCTCTGCCCCTCCCCTGCTCATGCTCGTTCTCTCTCTCTCTCAAATAAATAAAACATTAAAAAATAAATAATTAAATAAGGAGGCTTTTTGTTTGAGAATAATTTAAAACTAGACTGAGAAAAGCCAGTTGGGGTAATTTTCCCTCAACTGTGGGTGATTTTCAGCACTAAGGTCTGACTTTTTGAACCTTATCTAGACTCCAAAAGATCTATACCAATTAGCCAATGAAAATATGCATAACATCATTTAGAGAGCATGCCCTGTTGAAACATATTCAGTCCAATCCAATTAGTAAAGTGAAAAAAAATTATTATTTTTAAATTCCATTTACTTTAATAATTGGGAAACCAAATCTATGTTATTTTAGAAGGTGATGTAGTCCTTTCTAAAATTGTTAATTTAAATATCAACTCATTTTAGCACATCGGAAAATAGAGATTATGTTTTCTGGCAATTCAGAAATATTTATTGTAATTTTTTCTCTCTATTTATAAGATGAATAATATGCTCTCACAGACATCTAATCCCTTTTAATTGTCAAAAAGCTTTTATTACAGAGCATATCTGTGCCCAATAGTGCACTATGCACTATGTGTGCTTAAAAAATAAAATGAGCAAGAACACCGTCCACCACCTCAAAACACTTATAATGTAATAATAATAATAATAATAATAATAATAATAATAATAAGTTAATATTTATTGAAAGCTGGAATAGCTATATTAATTTCAGACAAAGCAGACTTCACAACAAGGAAGATTATCAGGGATAAATAGGGCATTTGATAATGATAAAGGGATCAATTCTGCCAGAAAATACAACAATCCCAAACATGTATGCACCTAACCAAAGACCATCAAAATATATAAGGCAAAAAGAACAGAACTGAAGGAGAAACAGACAATCTTCTCTTCGGGTTGGAGAATACAAATCCCTTTCCCAACAGTTGAGAAATCAAACAAGCAGAAAATCAGTAAAAGTATACTTGATCTAAATAGCAACATCAATCAATTCAACCTAATTGAGGTTTATAGAACAATCCACCCAACAACACTAGGGTACACATTTTTCTCAAGTTCATATGGAATAATCACAAAGATAGACCAAACTATAAGCTATAAAACATCTCTTAAGAAATTCAAAATAACAGAAATCATACAAAGTATGTTCTCAGAGCACACCAAAATTAAACTAGGAATCAATAGCAAAAGATGCCTGGAAAATTCCCAAATATTTGGGCATTAAACAACACACTGCTAAATAACACCTATTTCAAAAAAGTATCAAGAGAAATTTTGAAATATTTTGAACTAAATGAAAATGAAACTTCAATTTATAAAAATTTGTGGGATGCAATGAAAGTAGTACTTAGAGGAAAATTTATCATAATTATGTATAAATTTGAAAAGAAAATGGATTTAAATTAATAAACTAAATTTTAATCTTAAGAAACTAAAAAAAATAAGCCTAAATCAAGAAGAAAAAAATTAGATCAGAAATTAATAAAAACTGAAACAGACAAATAAAAGAAAATTAACAAAACTAAAAGCTGATTTTTTGAAGATGAATAAAATAAATATTCAGCCAAATTAAACAAGGGAAAAAGGGAGAAGATGTATGTTACCAACATCAGAAAGGGAAAAAGTGTCCTTACTACTGATTACATGGGCATTAAAAGGATATTGAAAGAGTAATATGAGAAATTCTATGCCCCCAAATTTGATAGTGTCAATGAAACTGACAAATGCATTGAAGACATAAACTATGGAAGTTCACACAAAAGGAAATAGTGTAAATAGATATATATCTTTAAAGAAATTAATCAATAATCAGTAACTTTCCAAAAATGACAACATCAGCCCCAAAATATGTTCCAGCTGTTTCTATGAGGCTAGCAATAATACAAAAACCAGATAAAGACATTACAAGAGAGAGAAAAAAAAACTAAAGATCAATATCTCATATAAACATAAATGCAAATATCAACAAAATTTTAAACAAATTGTATCCAACAATGTATAAAATGAGTTACAAACCACAGCCAAGTGTGATTTATTCCATGTATTCAAGGCTGTTTCAACTTTAGACAATCAATTAATATACTCCACCATATCAATAGGCTAAAGGAAAAAACAACAACAACAATTATGATTGTATCAGTTGCCACAGGAAAAAGCATTTACCAAATCCAACACCTACTCAAGACAAAAACTCTCACTGAAGTAGGAATAGAGGATAATTTCCTTAACTTGATAAAGAACATCTACAATATACCCACAGGTAACACACATTTTGGTGAGAGACGGGACACCTTCCCCTTAAGATTGGTAACAAGGCAAGAATGTCTTCTCTCACCATTCTATTAACATCATACTGGAAGTCCTATCTAGTGTAACAAAACAAGAAAAATATTTAAAAGCCATACATATGGGCACTGGCTGTGATGCATTGGATGTTGTCAGTAAGTGATGAATCATTGAACTCTACTTCTGAAACCAATATTGCACTGTATGTTAACTAAAATTTAAGTAAATAAATAAATAATAAATAAATAAATAAATAAATGCTAGATAGATTTTAAAATAAAATAAGTAAAACTGTCCTTATTAATATATAGCATAACTGTTCATTGGTCTACATAGAAACACAAAAAAGCTACAGAAAAACTGAAACCAAGAAGCAAGTGTAGTGAGGTTGCAGGATACAAGGTAACATACATAAGTCAATTGCTTTTCTCTATAACAACAGTGAATAATTTAAACTTGAAATGAAAATAACCACATTTGCAATAGCACAAAAAATGAAAAACCTAGGTATAAATCTGACAAAATATATACAGGATTTGTATGTGGAAAACTATAAAATGTTGATGAAAGAAATCAAAGATTTAAATAAATGGAGATATATTCTGTGCTTATGGATTAGAAGAGTCAGTATTATTAAGATATCAATTCTCCCCAATTTAATCTATAGATTCAATGTATCACAAGCAAAACTTCAGCAAGCTGTTTTGAAGATATTAGGAAAATGTTTCTAAAATGTATTTGGAAAGGTAAAAGACCTGTAATAAATTTCACAATACTGGAGAAGAACAAAGTTGGAGTGCTCACAGTAAACAATATTTGCAAGAAATGTGGAGATGCAAGAAATATGACGGACTAAGAGATTGTTAAATCCAAATAGAACCTCACTGCAAACAGCAACAACAATGCTAATTTGGGGATGCTTAAATGTAAGACAGGATTAAATACTAGGCATTTATAACGTAAAACATGGAGGGATGTAAACAGGGTTAAAATGGATTGGTTTCCATCAGATGAAGAACAGAAGTAGTAATCAGTGTCAGATTTTCAGATAAGTATAATAGTAGAATTTTAACAATAACTAAATATGGATTATTAGAACAGATCAGATATTAAGCCACAAAGCAGGTCTCAAAGAATGCCAATCATTTACAGGCCATTTACACCTACTGCACTAAAATAAAATATTTTCCCCAAATCTATTTTTTTTTGGAAGAACACAGTTCTCTGTCAAAGAACTAGATAATGAATGCCCTAAAATATTTAGAACAAAATAAAAATGAGTATCATATATTAAAATTTGTGTAATGCAAGTAATACTTAGAAGGAAATGTCTAACTTCCATGCATTTAATAGAAACAAAGAAAAATTAAAAATTAATAAGTTCTGGGGCGCCTGGGTGGCTCAGTCGGTTAAGCGTCCGACTTTGGCTCAGGTCATGATCTTGTGGTCCGTGGGTTCGAGCCCCGTGTCGGGCTCTGTGCTGACAGCTCAGAGCCTGGAGCCTGTTTCAGATTCTGTGTCTCCCTCTTTCTCTGACCCTCCCCTGTTCATGCTCTCTCTCTCTCTCTCTGTCTCAAACATAATTAAATGTTAAAAAAAATTAACGAGTTCTATTTTCAATTCAAATTTTAAATTAAAAAAGATGAGATAAAATCAAACATAAAAGAAAACATGAGGTAGGTATGAGCAGTAATTTATTAAATAGAAAACAAAGAAACTATAGAAAAGGTCAGCAAACCAAAGTATTTTTTTTTAATATTTATTTTTGAGAGAGAGAGAAAGAGAGAGAGAGAGCAGGCACATGGGATCACACAAGTGGGGGAGGGGCAGAGAGAGAGAGGGAGACACAGAATCTGAAGCAGGCTCCAGGCTCCAAGCTCTCAGCACAGAGCCCAACGTGGGGCTGAAACTTGTGAACCAAAATCATGACCTAAGCAGAAGTCAGAGGCTTAACCAACTGAGCCACCGAGGTGCCCCCCCAAAGTGAACTCAGCCAGAAAGTGTGGGGGCAGGTCTCCCAACAGAGCAAGTGTGACCCTAGGCACTGAATTATTTACCAGGTAACACTTCTAAGACTCCTTTTTCCATTTTACTAAAGTGTAAAATAAACCCAGGGGCGCATGAGTGGCTGTTGGTTAAGCATCCAGATTCTTGATTTCAGCTCAGGTCATGACCTCATGGTTCACAGGATTGAACCCCACATCGGGCTCTGCACTGACAGTGTGGAACCTGCTTGTCATTCTCCCTTCCTCTCCCCCCATCTGTCATGTGCTCTCTCTCTCTCTCTTACAATAAATAAATAACATTAAAAAATAAATAAAAGCCAGAGAATTAAATGACTTGACTTGAGTCAAAGTGCCATGTTTCTTTTATTTACTTATTTATTTTAATGTTGGTTAGTACAACATTTAAAAGTACATATGTGCCTTGCATTATATTTTATTGGACAGTTTTATATTTAGGAAATAAATTCAATTTGAAAGTGAAAAGAGTCAAATAGGAGATGGAGGTTCTAGCCAAGAGAGAAGTAAATTTTCTTACGTAGATACTATAATTTCCTAGGTATTAAGAAAAACATTGTTCTAATAATGCTCTTGTAATATTTTTAGGAGGGGGACTGGTAACTTACTCCATTTTAATCCTTTTAGATCAAGGATATTTTCTAAGATTAGAGTAGAATGTCCTCTTTGAGGATTTTTACAATCTTTTTCTATTACTCTGATCTTGATGTCTGGCTTTTGTGACAACTTCAATTTATACCCTTTGGTAGGCTGAATGATGCCGTCCCCACAAAAGTGTTGACATCCTAATCTCCAGAACCCCGGACTGCGTCAGTTCATTTGCAAAAAGGACTTGCAGATGTGACTGATTAAATTAAGGCTCTTGAAGTGGGCAGTTTATTCTAGATAATTTTGGATGGGCTCAAATATAATCACATGAGTCTCATAAAAAAGAATTAAGAGGGTCAGAGCCAGAGAAAGATTTGAAGATGCTATGTTTCTGGCTTTGTAAATGAAGGAAGAGGCATAAGCTAAAGAATGAAGGCGGCCCCTAAAACTGGACAAGGAAGGAAGGAAATGGATTCCCCCCTGATTCTCTGGAGGGACTGTGGCCTTGCCAACACCATGATTTCCATCTAGTGAAGCCCATCTTGGATTTCTGACTCTTGGAAATGTAGGATAATAAAGTTATGTTGTTTAAGCCATTAAGTCTGCAGTGATTTGTTCCAGCAGCTGTAGGAAAACGATATACCCACAAATTTTAGACTACTCTGTTCAGCTTCATCCTTATTCTCCCAGCTAATTGTTATGTCCTAGTCATGCCAAGAAATCATTCTACTTACTCCCATCATTACTACAATTTGCTCCCATAATTTACCCTGCTTCCTAAGACAATGCCTGACTCTTATCCATTTTCAATTTTACTTCATGTACTTTTCTACCCTTTCATTATGGCTAAAAACCCAGCTCCACAATTCCCTGGAGAGGTAAATTCCCTGGAGCACAACTTGATTCTCTAATGAATGCCTTACCTTTTAATTATTTTAGTTTTTAAAAGCTGTTTAGTGTTCAAATGATATCAATTAGAGAGGTCATTTCTGAATGAGAATGTGCCTGCATTCAAATGCATTCAGCATTTGAAGTTACATAGTAATTACTAACCGGAAATTATTAAATTAATTATTTGCTTTCTCTATACTTCATATATATTTATAGATTACTTTGATTTTTTCCAAGTATTTAACAGATACATGTATGTCAGAAATTAACATTTAAAAAGTAATTTTTTGCATTTGTATATTGTTTGCAGGTTAAAGCAATTTTTTCTTCAATGTTACATTTTTATGTAAGATTTATAAGTTTGCCAGGGAACAAATGAATATATTTATTATATCATTTAGCCTTATGGGTTCTTATATTTATATTTTTTATACACATTAGAAATAGGAAATAGCTCTACCATTTAGGATGTTGACTCATAAATTGATTATTTCTCTGCAGTAAAATAATGTACTTTTCAATTTTCAAACAGCACACACCTAAAGTTTTAAAACTCTAAAATCATTTCATACAGAGACAGTTACTGCTTCCTTTTTATAATCATTTTCTAAACAATATATTTCTAGTCTTGCAAATACTTATTCTTTCAAAACATAGGTCACTACTCTCAGGAATGAATTCTAAGGTAGCAATTACTTTAATCATTATTCCCAGTAAGTTTGGAAATTATAATGCTATATTCTTGGTTTATTATTGCTTCCACATATTTTTCTATATTTATTAATTTGTTTATCTACTAAAAGTATCAAATTCTTTTAATTTAGTAGTCCTAATTATACTGTTTAGTAGAATTCTCACTTCGAGAAAATTATTTTTGATCTACAGATAATTTTTTATTTAAATTTTTTTTTTCAATGTTTATTTATTTTTGAGAGATAGAGCGTGAGTAGGGAAGGGGCAGAGAGAGAGGGAGACACAAAATTCAAAGCAGGCTCCAGGCTCTGAACTGTCAGCACAGAGCCCAACGCAGGGCTCAAACTCACGAACTGTGAGATCATGACCTGGGCCGAAGTCAGACACCCAACCAACTGAGCCACCCAGGCATCCTGATCTACAGATAATTCTAAAAAGAAAATATTTATAATATCCAAGTCCAGTGTTTGAGTTGCCTTATTGATGTCTTATGAATGACAAAAAAAAAAAAAAAGAGAGAGAGAGAGAGAGAGAGTTAAATCAAGCAACAAAGTACTAGCCAACTGTGGGACAAGTAGGCTTTCACCATTCAAGTAAGGTTATTTTCATAACTCAGGCAGTAAGATTATTCCTTTTCATCTGGCAAGCATTACTTCTTTATTATTATTATTACTGTTATTATTTATCATGGCTCACTAGTAGTTAAGTTTGTTTAAGCTAAGTGAGTTTGTTTAAACTAAATCTAAACTTTTAATCTCCATCTGATGTATGATGGAGTGGTTTTGTCTACAGCATTAGGAGACCCTATATAATTCTAAACTTAATCCTGGTGCCCCCCCCCCAAAAATATTCTTCTTTTAAGTCATGGCATAATAATTAGGAGAGGCTACGACAGCCTGCTGGATATATGTTTACTTTTAATTTAATTCTGATTTGCAGAACAGTTAATCATTGTATATAGCAAGGTCATCTTTGTTAATCCAATTGCATACATACATGAAGACATCCCTATAGAAGATTCCAGGTAATGCTTTTCCATGCAACTCAATCAGTCTTTATTGATGGCAGTAAACACTTTATCCAGATTGTATTTTGTCACAAACCATCAGTTACTGCACCGTGTTTATAAATTCTGTGATGCACATCAAAGGACACTTACAAAGACTAATGAAGAGTAGGCATTTTAAGAAACCAAAGCTGAAGCAATACTATTTAGCACTTAAAAGCCATTTTTCATTTTCAAATTACTTTTGCATGAATACTAATTAATCCTACAAGTACCATGAAGAAGGTAAGTAAAATTACAATCCTTCTTCTGGATATAAGAAAAATGAAGTAGAGGGACTAAGTTATTTTCAATTTTCTATTTATCCCTCTATAATATATCTATTTAAATATCAGTTCTCTTCAAGTAAACATAAAAACAATGAAACAACAACAAAAACCCTTTGAACTCCAATTTGGTCTATTTGAAAGATCATCTATGGGAGATTGATCCACTCCTTCTCCGTGAAACTCATCATTCTGTTTGTTCTACTTCTTGCCCATTCCAACCAATTATTCCTTTTCAATCTAGTACCCTAGAGCTTAAAACAAAACAAAACAAAACAAAACAAAACAAAACAAAACAAAACAAAACAAACCTATAGCTGTACAATGTCCTTGCTGAAGAGGTAGACAAACCAAGGCAACTAGGTTTAAAGTGATTTAGCCAAAGCCTCAGAATCAGCACTAAAGTCCAGGTGCGCACAAATCTCCGTACTGTTTTCTACCATAAAACTGTGTATCACACACTAAGGATGCATGTTTACTGTTTTGCATTTCTTCTAATTTTGTCTCTTGCTCCCTTATTGATTAATACCTCACTATGCCTTTTCTACTTCTGTGACTCAAGAACATACTCACTTGTGAGTAGATAGGAGTCAGGGAAAGGAGAGATCATGTACAGCTGGGTCAGTTCTCCCACATTGAGGATTATAGACAAGCATATGCTGGAGCAAGGAATAAAGGAACAGTCCCGAAGTCTGGAGCATTTGTTATTAAACTGAAAGAACACTCAAAGAGTGTAAACTTTGAGGGCATTAATTTTCATAAAGAAGGCCAACACAATTTGTGTGGAGGATGAATAATGTGGCACTTCCTCCAACAAGGCAAGGAGGTGAAATTTTATTTTATAACTGCATGGCTTCATAAGTTTAGGCAATGGAAAGTGAGAATGATATTAATGAATTGGAAAAAAGTATAGATATAGGTGTGCTCATGAATACAAGTTTAATTGCTAAAATCTTTCAGGCAATAATTGATTTCAGGGAAAAGCATCCACTTATAATGACTATTACGTCAATTTAACAGCATTAATGCAGCTAAAATATGACAACTTAATGCTGATTATATTCCGTACATGTTGATAACTATGCTTTCTAGTCTCTGCATGGAGCCTAATTGAAAAATGATTATCTTATGTTTAAGGTTTATCATTAACTACAGAATAAAGGACAATCTGGTACTTTTGTTTAATCCATAATGAACCAACATTCCAAGTCACAGATTTATCTAAGTGATTAAAGTGATCAAGTTCAAAGTGCAAACTAGATAAAAATTTCATAGAACACTATAGAATCTTTATTTCCTCCTCTTTTTTCCCATTAATCATGTCTGAAAGTTTCTTCTATTATAGAAAGCAGAATAGCAATATGAATTTTATTAAAAACAGTTTCATTTCTTCATTATTTTTAATAAAAGAAACAGCCAGCATGCCAAGTTGGAGTACTGATAAACAATGCAATAACATATGCTTTTCTTTTACTTTTTGCATGCATGGCAAAAGGAAAAAAAAAGATTTATAATTGTATACCTTACTTATTTCCAAGAACTAAGCAAGGAATTAACACACTTCGTCCTAGGATTCACTTTCACATAAAGGACATTTGGGTTTGTATTATTTAGAGTATTCTATGTTTCAATATAACAAATTAACTTCCAAATCTTAGTGTAATCCTCGATACTACAAGTTTTAGTCTGGCCTAAGACCAATGTGGTTCAGGACAGTCTCTATTCTTGAGGTGTGTAAGCCAGCTAGAATATATAGCTGTTAAGTTCACTGCAGCAGGAAAAGAGAGATGGAGGAAATCACATTCATTGTCCAGAGCTAGTCATATGGTCCTAACCCAATGACAAAGAAGGGAGCAAAACATAGAGAAACTCATGATCTCTAATGAGCTCTACTTGAACTCTGTCACAATTGAGATGTGATTATTTCCAAGAAATTAAATCCAGACCAAGGAAAAAAGTTGGCTTAATTAAATCTGGGTAGTTTTTATTTCAGGTGAGCTCAATTTCGGCCATTAGCACAAAACCAGCAATATAATTATCTGCCAAATCTACGAAAGCCTAGGAAAAAGCAACTATTACAAGATAGAAATTTCATTTTGAGCAAAAGTAGAAAATACCTGGAAACAAGCACACTCTCTCTCTTAATCTTGCAATTAAGCCCATTAATTAAAGTCCTGTGTTATTTTGCTTTTCTCCAGTGCTTAATTGATCTCCAATAAGCTTGGCTAGAAAGGTTGGAAGAGAAAGGTCAATAGACTTGAACAAAGTTTTACAAATTGTTGATAATTCATGTGGCAGTTGCTGAAAGCACTCTTTATTTGTCATGGAATGTCTAGTGCTCCACGGCTACAAATGAAGTGACCACTGTGCTATCACCACTCAAGGGTGGTCACAGGATTTTCTCTCAGGATGGCTATTTTGAATCAACCTCAAGGTATATAGTTAAAGCCAAGATATGGAGAAAAATGGATTAGAACTAGGGGAAAAATAAGATAAAGGGCCTAGGTAGATAGATGGTGACATAGAATAATTGACCTGGATCAAGGTGAATCAGCAGTACACTTTCAGGATTTGAAATAAACAGCAGAAAAAATTTGTTCTAGAACTCTGTGGTAGTGTATGTGCATAGGTGCTGTGTGTGTGTGTGTTTTCATTTCCAACTATGTCCAGTATAAGTATGCATGAACATCTGAGTAGAGATTGTTCTAGTGGAAAAAAAAGAGCTCAGGACATTTTATTTCATTGACTAAATGTCCAGAATAATTACATCAGTGCTAATTACATTGTTTAATAGTAGCAGTTGTGCTGCAACTTTAATCTTTCCTGTAAATAAAAACTACCTTTCCCCCAAAGAATTGACTGTTAGATGAATTTCATTATGGTAGTCAAGGATTAACCACCTGTC
Organism: Prionailurus bengalensis; assembly: GCF_016509475.1. Lineage (NCBI taxonomy): Eukaryota > Metazoa > Chordata > Mammalia > Carnivora > Felidae > Prionailurus > Prionailurus bengalensis. The sequence continues at coordinate 82,724,515 of NC_057348.1, forward strand.
ATATTTTTATTACAGAAATATTTTGGGTTGTAATTATCTGTGATGTTTCATACACTAGTATGAAAAGTGCAAGAATCTCAAGGGAAGTGCTCTGATTTACTTGGTTGCTGCTAAATGAGGTTCATGAAACATTTTATTTTGCAGGGTTGATGGAAGGCATGATCATGCAATGGTGCTAGAAAGAAAAGAAAATCCTAGAGGCATGCATTTTAAAGACGTTACAGGCTATGAATTTGAGGTTGATCTTGGTACACCAGATTAAGAACAAAAACCTTAAAATGTTATTGATTCTGAAGGCATCCTTTCACCTTTCTATGTGCTCTCAGCAACAGGAGCTCTTGCACCATACATCCTAGATTCCATACCTATCTCACTCTAAGGAGGCATTTATTTTATTTTATTTTTTGCCTGTACCCCAAATCCTTTCCTTCTGCTTTTAGATACACATGGAATGGTGGGTGGTGGTGGTGGTGGTGGTGGTGGTGGTGGTGATGGTGGTGGTATAATCTTGAGTAAATGGATTGGGCCTTCATGAAGGCTTTGTTAAATACCACTAATTCCAGCCTATATACTCTATTCTAACTCATCCCAGACTGCACTGATCTAAATTGCAACCACAGAATATTTCACCTTTTATTGACTTTCTTGTTCCACTCTGCACTCAACCATTTCTCTCCTCCCTCCCTCCCTCCCCATCCCCCCCATCATCTATCTATAGTCATGTATTATGTATAGATTTTTATATGTTTTTTACAAATGTTTATTTGAGAGAGAGAAAGAGAGAGACAGAGTCAGAGACAGAGACAGAGAGACTGAGAGAGATACAGAGAGAATCCCAAGCAAGTTTTGTGCTGTGAGTGTGAGCACGTCATGGGGCTCAATCTCATGAACTGTGAGTTCGTGATCTGAGCCGAAATCAAGATTTAGATGTTTGACTGAGCCACCCAGGTGCATCTATATGCTTTCAAAGTTGAGTTGACATAGTGCATATTTCTCTTCATTCTTCCATCCATCCATCCATCCATCCATCCATCCATCCATCCATCCAATAAATGTTTACCAAATACTTAAATAAGGATGGCCAAACTGGGTTGAATTCCAGCAGGCCATTTCTCACTTAATCCACCAAGTTATAAAATTCAGTCACTAACTATGAAAACCTAGAGAATCACTTTGGTCAGTACTACAGGAGATCAAGCACTGATAGCACACCTGATAACCAAAATGGAAAGCCCATTTATTAATTTACAATGAAAAATTACTCTCACATGGCCTAGAATACCATATCTCCCTAATAAATACATAAGAGGTCTGTATAATCAGGTAGGCAGAACTCCACAAAAAAATATATCATACACAGACTGATATATGACCAGATATAGTCAGAACTAGAGAAGCTACATAAATTGAATTTAATGGCATCATAACCTAAGACACATTTCACAGTAGGGTTGTGGTATTGCTTCTGGGACTCCAGTGACTGTCACTTAGCCTATTGTTATCATTCTCCTTGTTAGGGCATCCTCGTCATTGTGACCAGGGAAGGTTAACATTCAGTGGTTATGATTTTTCTCTTCATGATACTTGACAGGGTCACTACCAACCCTTAACTACTTGACTCTTCTTCTATGTCACTTTGAGATACACTGTCACATTCTTTCTTTATAGTGTTGGTTCTCAACTGGGAAGATTTTTGCCTTCCAGGAGATATTTGACAATGTCTAGAGACATTTTTGGTTGTGACAACTCAGGGAGTGCAGCTGACATCTAGAAGGCAGGAGCCAGGGATGTTGCTAAATATCCTACAATGTACAGGGTAGTGCCCATAACAAAAGAATTATTCACCCAAAATACCAATAGTGTCAGGGTTGAGAAACCATGCTCTCTCAATGTTATTATGATCAATCTGCTTATAGTATGGTTTTGTTTTCCTGGGAGCTATTCTGAATCCTAAAAGGGACTCTGGCAATCCTGTTTTCACCCGCTAAGTATAAATATGAAGTTTAACTAGCAACAAGGCAATGTTATTTTCCATTTTCAAGTACTTGATGACAACTCACTGTGTACTTACTCATAAGTACTAACAATAACTGCTACTAGATTCATCTTCCTAAAATACAAGTCTGTCCCCTTGGGGAAACTGGGTGGCCGAGTCAGTTAAACATCCAACTTCAGCTCAGGTTGTGCTCTCACATTTTGTGGGTTTAAGCCCCACATCAGGCTCTGTGCTCACAGCTTGGAGCCTGGAGCCTGCTTCAGATTGTGTCTCCCTCTCTCTCTGCCCTTCCCCCACTTGCGCACGTGCGTGCGCGTGCTCTCTCTCTCTCAAAAACAAATAAGCATTAAAAAATTAAAAAAAATCAAAACAAGTCTGTCCCCTTACCATCCCTAGTAAGGACTGTTGTAATAATTGTCAAATTTATCAATCATTAACTTTTGCAAAGCACTGTTGTGAACATCTTAATTTATTTAATTTTCTCAATATTTCTATGAGGTAATTACTAGTTTCTCCCCATTTACAAATGATGAAAGTATGTCACAGAGAGACTACCTAGTTTATTAAGGTCACTTAGCTAGAAAATGCTACAGCTGGGATTTAAATCCAAGTACCTTACTGTGCTCTGTTATAGGACCATATTTGGTCTAGATGGGCTTTAATATGCTACAATAGTGGAAAGAATAAAGCTGAAACTCTTCTAATCAGCTTCATAGCACTCTAAATCTTCACCTTCTCTACTTCTCTTGACTTCCCTCCCAATACCTTGAAATATAGAAACCACCTCTACTTTTCTTGTGCACATTACCAGCACTGAGGGTTTGCTCAAAAGGTCTTCTCAACTGGAATGCCCTTCTGGCTCTTGCCACCTATTCAAATCTCACTTGGTTTCCAAAGGTGTGTTAATAAGGCTTGCATTTTCCTGAAGGACTGCCTGCCTGGCTGCTATAGTTCATAGTAATCTGACTTTTACAGTGCTTACTATTTTGAAGAAAAAGAGGCCTTTAAAATTTGGCCTCTATTCTGTGATAGATATAAGAGACAACAATAAATATAAAATGAGACAGATAGAATAAAATAGATAAATATATTTGAGGATAGATCCAAACTAGGTTAAAAATTTATGTTCTATTTTTTATCACCTACATGTGATCTTGGACTGAACTTCAATTTTCTATTTGTAACATGTATGTAATACCCCCCTGCACAGTTCTTATGTACATCCTCTTATTTTCCTGATGTAAGGGACTTTATGTCTTATATATATCATATATACATCTGATATATATATATTTACATATATGCATGTTATATATATGTGATATATATAAATATATGTTATATATATGATATATGTATGTTACATATATATTTATAAAAGTGCACATGAGATCTCTATATAAAGATACAGATACATGTACACTCATATGCACATCATGTTTTATATAGTAGACATAAACAAATATACATGTGTATATATACACTACATATATACACATATATATACACATACATGGTGTGTATACATATATATAAACATATATATATTTATTTATATACATATACACTACCTACATCTATACCTTTATTGTAATCAAGATCAAAGCCAAGTTTTAACTCTGGATCTGCTATGTATAAGCCAAATGATCTTGGGCTACTTACTTAATTTGTTGAGACTCATTTCTCTTCTTAATAATGAAGAGAGCACTTATGGGATAACAGGCTACATGCTTGATACAACTCTAGGCTTCCTGGTAACACAGGCAGGGATGGACCATCACAATAGTCCCTAACTACCTCAGGCTCTATTTACTGTCAGATTTCCACTGAGGAAGCCGTGATCCATTGTTCCCAGTCTAAGGGCTTTGATCAGAGATTCCAAAGGATCTAGATTTATTCTAGGATAAAAAATGTACACTTCTAACTAGTAAATGTGACTAAGTTTACCATCACAGGGCAATAAAAAAAAAAAACAACCTTAGTTTTTCAGGGATTGCCATATTTGGTATTCTTTCTTTCCTTCTTATTCCTGCTTTCTTTTCTTCTTATTCTTCTCCCCACTCATAAGAAATCTAGAGTATGAATATATAAGGGCAGATGAGAACAGAGTTCCCAAAACTGGATTCATATTGCTCAGTGGAGACCCTCCTTGGTCTATTTTCCATCAAATGCAACAATCTAGTCATTATTGTTAAACAAAGATGAAATAACTTAGGTTTTTTAATTAATTATTTCCCAAAGTCTTGAATCTGGCTATATGCCTTAACTGTAACACAAGGTCATTATTTTCCTTAGCTACTTTTGTACATTATGTGTACTTATCTATAAAATGAGAAAAATGATATTTGTTTTCCTATATTTGAACTGTGGTAAGGATTAATCCCTAGAGAAGAGGACTCATGTTTTCATCAGTCCATATTTTCAGCACTGAACTAGTCATATGCACATAGTAGCTCTCAATGTTAGTTAAACTGAATTAAAATAAGTTACAACATATAAAAGTTTATAAACTTATAATCTCTTCAAATTTAACACATTATTACCTGTTAATGACACTTTGAATTAACAGTCATGCTTTTTACAACTAATGAATTTGAAATATAACTTTTTATGATTATATATGTATTCAGAAGGAAAATAACATTTAACCTACAGAATAAATGAAATTAAATTTTTATATTTGTATCAGGGAACCAGACGTCTTTTTTTTTTTTTCAAAACTAATGTTAGGTCAATATATTGTCTTAAATACAAGTTCTCCAAATGTACTTCTTTTTTCCTTGTATGTACATTTTTTATGTGTTTCATTCTACCAAAAGACTCCTTAATGAATTTTGAGATAAAGAAATGATGTTGGGACCTACATAAAGCTACCAATGTTGACCTCCGATCAAAGATGTTGTGTCACATAGTGCAGGAAGCATCTTCTTTCAAAACATAATTAATTTTCTGTAGTGCTTCAAATAAAATATTCAACTCCTCACTTTTAATTAAGATTCCTTTTCTTGCTCCCAGTTTGAATTATGTTCTGAAAGCAATTTTTGTCAATTGCTTTTTCATGTAAGAAATATAATTATGAACTAAATTTTGTTAGTGTCATATTCATACTTTTAAATAATAAAGTTGTGAATAAAAAATGAACAAAGACTCATACACACACTTAAAATGTCTCATTCTATAAGTACAGTAGAACAGTTCTAGAATACACTGGTAATGCATAAGTATCTTGGTTTTCTAAAGAACAACTACATCTCTCTGGCAGTTTTTATATAATCAGAATACGTTGAATCAATCATTAGGAGCTTGAGTATAAGTAGAAAAGTAAATCTTTGCTTTAGAAAGGTACTGTAAATCTTTTTACTAATGTCTAATAACAATGATTTATATTGTTAGTATTTGACTATAGATTCATGAAAAAGGAATTTAAAACTTAGAGCCATCTTTAAAAACTAATGAATTTAAGACATGGATACTACATGCCTCTTGGGTTATGGAAAAGAAAGATGCTTAAAGGTGACTTTTTTCTTTCACACCAAAGTCTTGGAGATACAGTGTTTTCTGTAGGAGGGTCTCCGTGTCCATTCTCTAGATTCTGAAGTGTTATGAGTAATTCTTAGTGGTTGAGGCCATGGTTGCAATTTCTCAGTTCTGGCTTCATGAACCATAGCTGCAGGCCTCAGAGGTAGCAGTTACCCTGGGTGGGCAGTTCTGTATTGTTTATTATTCCTGAGGATTTATTCTACAGCCCTCTTCTCTAATTTTCTAGCAAATTTTTAAACAGCTCATTTCCTAAATTTCTTCCTCCTTGCATGGTTTTGTTTCCTGCCAAACCCCAATTGACACATTATGTACTGTTTTGTTTTATGGAATAGAAAAACAACAACAACCAAATTATTTGACACTGAAAGCAATAAGAAGAGATGAGATCTTGACAGAAGTTAAGCTTGCCTGCCTACTCATTGGCTTTCTAACGACTGAAGTTCTTCATGGATACTAGATATCACTGTGCATATGAATCTGGATCCCTTCAGTCAGAATTGGGGCATTCTCCCAGAAGCCAAGGAGGATCTGTGAGCATATGTGCACATCTCAATCCCACATGTTCCTGGTAAAGGGATCAAACAAGTTGTGCCACATTGTATCACCATGGAACTATGCTCAGAGAGCTAGTCAGAGGATTTGGGAACTGAGAAGCTGTCACCGTACTGGGCTACAAGTGACATCTGAGTCAGTGGAGCACCAGTTACACTGAGATGGCAAAGCAGTGCTTCCTTTCAGTAGAAAAAGGACCATTTTTTCCCATTAAAATGTTATGAATTCTAGAGCGAATAACACAGTTGTCTATGTTTTGGTTACTTCCACATAGGAACAGAGGAGGGCATGCCACTGTTGAATAATAACAATCAGCTACTGACCTGGGTCTTTCCAGAGCCTTTGTAGGAATAATACCAATGGGGCTCCTGCATGGCAGTTGTGGGAATAAACGTGTGATTTAAAGGACTTATATAATTCACTATCTATTTTCATGGGTTTTTTTTTCTGCTTTTATGGAAACATTAGGTAAAAAATACAGATACACATCTAAGCAGTCTCCTATGTTTTATGGCCTACCAAAATTTGTTCAGAACTATAGGGGTGGGGCGCCTGAGTGGCTCAGTTGGTTAGGCATCCGACTTCAGGTCATGATCTTATGGTCTGTGGGTTCAAGCCCCACGTTGGGGTCTGTGCTGTCAGCTGAGAGCCTGGAGCCTGCTTCAGATTCTGTGTGTCTGTTTGTGTGTGTGTCTCTCTCTGCTTCTCCCCCACTCACGCTCTGTCTCTGTCTCTCAAAAAATGAATAAACATTAAAAAAAAAAAACTATAGGGGAAATCAGAGCTATAGTGACCAAGGATGTGACATCGTACATCTGATAAGTGGGCTTTGACATGAGACAGATCTAGATACTGGAATTCCTCATCACCGACTCAGCAGCTATGGTCTGGGGAGGAACTCTTAACCTCTCTAAGCCTAAATTTCCTGGTTTGGAAAATGGGAACCACAACACATTTCTAATAGGATTGTGAAACACAAAGGCATTATTATAGTCGTTGCATGTAGATGGTTGTTAAATGTTAATTAATTCCCCTCCCCCACCCTAACTCCAACCACCACCTTCACACTGGTTTGCAAAAGAAATACTTTTATAAAATGCCAAAGTGAGGAACTGGGAACCTTTGTAAATACCTGTTTATAGAGGTTTTTGTAGTTAGAATTTTAGATTTAGATTAGAATTCAGAGTAAAGTTTAGAAATTAAAGAAAGCTTTTATATAATGTAGAGTTATTTGCATATTTTATCTCTCTTCCTATGATAAGGCTAATGGTTTTAGTTATTGGGGTAATATATTTATTGATTTTTTTCTCCCCTTAGGTATCTAAATATTCCAATATTTCAGGCAATAACATTCTAAAGAAAAGACAGTTTGGTATTTAATTGATTAATGGCCAGTCAAGAGCCTCCTGTCAAGATGAATTGACTTGAAGCTAACCAATCAACAGACCTTAACTTGAAAACCTTCATGATAATTTTATATATATATATATATATATATATATATATATATATATATAATTTTTTTTTTACCATAGGAATTTCTGTCCCTATCTGCTTGGCAAAAACGTGTGTTTTCTATCAATGGAACTCCATTCATACTCAGTAGATACCTTGCAGTTCTTTGCTTTTCCTCTTTTTCTATCCCAGGAGCATCTCGGAACCCCTTTGAATGCACCCTTATGGTGCTTATAACTCCCCAGAACTTCTACTAGAGAGTTCTTCTCATGTAGGGTGTGGGCTGGAGTCAGATCCACCCGGGATAGAATTTCTGTTCCTCCACTGAGTTAGTGCATAGTGTCTGGCCTGTTACCTAATGTCAGAGCTTCGCTTTTCCCATATGTCTGCAAAGGTGGGGTAACACATTAGAGGGATGCTGTGAGGATTCAATTAGATAGTGTAAAAAAAAAACATTTCTTGCACATAGGAAGTATTCAGCAAATGATGGCTGCAATTTAATGAACTGTTCTGGTTGATATTCATGAAGTCCAATACCTAGGACTGGTCTTGCCTGGCACTCATCAACCATTCCCCCACTGGGAATGCTAAGATGAATCGCATTCAGGATATGCAATCTCAGCTTTCCTGCAAATATTTAGGCCCTTTACTGATCTGCAGAGTTGTTCATCAGTGTCAGACAATTAAAAACAGGAGACAAGAAATCAGAATTCCTACCCCAAATGGGAGAGAACAGATATACATAGCTTTGCACTGGGTTCCCCAATTCAGTCTTTCCTTTGAAGGACAAGTTGAGAAGTTATCATTTATGCAGACAAGTGGGTTGTGTGGAGCAGTAGGTAAAAGTCTATCTTCATTCTGACAGAGCTTCTGCAGATACTTGCTGAGTTTGTGTGCATAAAAAGTAATATCCCTGAAAGTTAGCCTTCCAGTAAGAAAGCTTGCAACAGAAACTGGGAAACTAACTGAAAATTGACCCTATACTAAACATCTGACATGCCTACCAAAGATAGGGTTTATGGGTACTTTTTAATTGAATCGACTATCAATCCTACCTCACTTTTACCTTTTAATTATCATGAGTGAGAAACCCTACTGACTCTCCTAAATTTCTCATCTGTTCTGTAAAGACCGCACTCAGCACTGCTTTAACCTCCCATTACTTAGAGCTATTTGAGCATCCACCCAGCGCCATTCACTTGCATAAGACATTTATTAAAGTTCAACATTGGGAGATACTATATTTCATGTTTAAATATCTTATCGTAAAAATTGCAATCACATTTTCACAACAATACACCTCATGCTTCAGAAGTCTTTATGTCACATCTCAACTCATTACACATTCCAAAGGAGGAGAGCAATTTTAAAAGCTTTGTATTTCTCATTATGCTTATTTACCCATCACTTACTAAAACTGGACCATATTTCAGAGTTTCATGAATAGTGAAGGCAGATTTCAAGGAACATCAGACTTATGATGGCATCCTTAACTTGACATTCATAGAAAAATCTGAAAGTACACGCATGGCTGGTTTTATCCAGAACTGCACTTAATTTAAACCCAGCTTTTTATTTTTCCCTGAAGTGTCTGCTGTATTTGATATATCTTCAGTTTCCATAAGCTGTTTACACCTGCTCAATATCAAGGGCATTCCATACTCAGAATAATTTAAGCCAATTTGATGAACTGATTTGAATAACAATATAAAGAAAAGTAAGCCAGCAGAATCAGAAAACCACAGCATTTTAAGTGTAGAAAGAGTCACGTTAGAGTTATTTCTTTCATTCCCTACCCACCCAAAAGGTAAGGCTTTTGCCAAGGTCCTATAGTTAGTTAGCAGCAGAGCCTAGACTAGAACCAATTGCTCTTAATTCTTAGATGAGTGCTCTTTCCATAGCACCATGTTGTCAAATAAGGAAAAACCAAGGGTCATCATTACTCACCAAGCTCTAGCAATGCTGAGCTGAAAACTGTGAATAACTCTGACTAGTGCACTGGACATTAGAATATCAGTAACCACAATTAGTATTCCTTTCTTGTTCTTTTGGACAGATGCATCTGAATCAGAAATTGAGGGTTCTACTACAAATTTACACCCTTAAAGTCCCACAAGAACACAAATATCCTTGCCATCTGCCTACAGCTTTTCCTTCAGCCTATGTACTAGTCAGCAGACTTTGGAAACTTGAGTAGGTCTGAACCTGACAGAGTCTTAATTCTTTCTATTCAAAAAGTGCAGTGGCATGCGATGAGATATGTTGACCTCTTTATATCCAACTGGGTTACAATTTTGAAGTCTGCAGGGAGCAGGTTCTGGAAGATGAGCTGTTTTCCACTGACTGTGATTACTGGCTTTTCTGGAAGTGGAAAAAAGGCTTCAAGCACTCATCTCCAATTCTTCCCAGGGCCAGCTGCTGGAGCCACTGAAACCCAAGAGCATGCATACCATCTGCCTACTCCATCCGTGGTCTGCAAACCCAAGTTTCCTATGAAGAGTCACCCTCTTATAAAAAGGAAAGAAAGAAATACAAACCAAAAAGAGAAAAACCAAGAGGAAAGATTGGCTCACAGTCACACACAAAAAAGCTGATCAAGTCAGGGCAAAGAAGATTTTATATGGTTTGGAAGATCAGTAAGGCTGTTCATTGTTGGTATTTGTTGCTTTTTTGTACCAGATATGCTCTTTTATTCAAAAACTAGTGTCCTGTGGTGTCAAATGGATAAATCAATACAATCACTTCTAATGTTCCTTGACTTTCCTTTTAAGTAAAATTTTGAAGCCATTTCTCTCCTGGAGAGTACTCTGTCAACCAACCCAATGAATGTTACTATCTGACTGGGAAAGATACATTCATTTTGTTCAATGTGAAAAAGAAAAAGAAAAATGTATTGTACTTTCATGTATATGACATGAAGCTAGATCTTACTATTCTCAGTGATAAGGAGCAGAAAGTTAACCTAATAAAGCTTTCTATAAAGTAATAAGACATTTTTAACAAATGTACCACTCAGGCATACATCTGAATGAGTAAATGAGTAGAATCCTTTCAAGTATTTGTACTGCTCAGAAGCTTTTGAAATTTTTCTTTTGAGCTAGCTTTCCAGGGCAGTTTATAAATCTCTCAAGATACTTAGTTTCATTTGTTTATAGATTTCCTTCTTCTTTGGTCCACAATGCTGATAACCATAGTTATTCTCTAATAACCCTATTCTTGATACTTAGCACCAAATATAATTAGGCTGTTTAAAAAAAATAAAATTCATTTTCAAAGAACAAAAATCCAGCAACTTGATTCTGAAATAATTGCAAAAGAACATGATTCATACACTAAAAGCAACATTAAAAGGAACTTCTAAATTGGTGATTCTTAATTTGAAGTAATAAGGCTAAGGTTGAAACAGATATACAATCTACATTGGTTGCAATATGTTGGCTTAAAATTTAGTTGGATCTGATATCTCTAGTTCTATGCCTACATATCTACCTGTAATTCAACCTACTATTGTAGTCCATGAGTCTACACTGTTTAAAGATATTTGGAGTCCTTAATTTTTATGTTCTTGATCACTTCAACTCACAGAATTTCAAGTCATTGGAATTTTCGTTTTCTTTTTTTAGTAATATAACGGTGACACAGGTTGATGTCACCATCCTTTCTTAGCACATGCTTAGAACTACACCTTTATGATGAAAATTACAAATAACTAGAAAGATTAATTCATGCCCACAAAAACATACTGCCTTGTTGAATATTAAAAAAAATACCATATAAGCTTTAAAAGTACTGATGTGTGCTTAAGAATTAAAATCATATTCCCCCATGCAGTATACTAGAAAGTTCTGCCCTAATTTCAGACTTTTTTTTTTAATTTCAGACTTTTTAATACATATGTAATCACCAGCTTCTCTTCTATAGTCCTCTCTGACTATAGTCTAATATAATTAGGGGAAAGGAATATTGATCCCTTTGCGCAGCTACACCTTTTGGTGTGTTGGTAACTGCTTTTCTTAAAGGGAAACCAATTCCATAACTTTTAAAGAGCCCATTTCTATTTGTTTCTCCATGAAATATAATTTAACATAACAGAAAAATTTTTTAAATATATATTAGTAATCTTACAATTTTATTCTTGATATTGCTTCTTTTTAACATGACTTAGTTTGTACTAACTTGGTGCTTAAATATGTAGAAACATCATTGTGAGTTACACCCCAATCAGCTCTTCCATAAAAGTAATTTTTTTCATATCTTAAAACTATGTTTTTTATTTTATTCACTTTTTATGGAAGTTTTAGATATTTGGTTTTATTGATTTTCATCTTTTACTTGGTATACGCTGGTATTTCTTTTGGCTTCAAATACATTTAAAATATTTCCTAATAAGACCATCTCACCAAATGACAAAGTATGAACTTGAGAGAAAAGTTTAATTTTAACTACCTTCCATTTCATTTTGAAACTTTAAAAACTGGTCATTGAAGTTCTCCTTCATGGCATCTGGTATAATGGGGAAAAAAGTATCTGGAATTTATATCTGTGCTCATAAATGCCTTGAAAATTAATTTGTGTTTCTAATAAATACTGGATAGAGAAGACCAGCATTTCATCAATAAATGAAAATGGTTATATCTTTTTTCCTCATGGTTAGGAAGCATAGTCAATTTAACCATGGTTGATTAGACTCAAGAGTTAACTATATGCAATCTTTATGCACAGTAGAATACTAAAACAAAAATAAACTCCATTTTTAAGTGTTTAAACACTTGAAAATTAATCCAATGTTTTTCTGTATTAATTCCATTAAACTCCCTCATATATGTTTGAACCTATATTATCCAAACAACAAGCCATGCTGCCTTAACTTTGCATATTTACCATGATACAATTAAATAATCTTGCTAATCTCTAAATAGATGCTACTAACTTAGTGCTTCTGAAATTGTCCTTTGTATACTATTAAAGTAACTGAAATCCCATTTGATGTATGTTCTGAACTTTTCCAAGTCCTTTATGTGTATACATTTTTCCTGGTTAGTCTTTATCACATTCCAAATTACAACAGTTTTGTCTCATGATTATTTACTCATGTCTCCTGAAGTTCCCTTACATAAAAATCCTATCTAGCCTGAAATCTAATGGTACAAAGATTCATCTACAGTATTTAGTTTTTAAAAATCAACTTTCATTTTAGGACACCAGGATCCTCTTAAGACTTTTACCCCCCATAAATCATACAACTAGCGATGAAAAGACACATATTTAGGTACAAATTGAGGTCTTTAATATGCAAATCATGTGATGGCTTATGTTTTAGAGAAAATATCAAGAGTTAGTTCCTAAGGATCTTTTCTCCCTGATTCATTTTCAAAGAAGGATGAACTGATCTCATGGGAGCTTCTGTGTGCATTCACAGAAGTGTGTATGCTCATGTTCATTATATGCCCAACAATACTGTCTCTGTGACCAAACCCTGCCTTTCAAGACTAGAGACACAGCTTCAAAAAATATATTTTTGAAAAATCAGGCCCTGAGATACGGTTCTGGACAAATGAAAAGCCTAAATGCAGTCAACTTTGTTTATGGGGCAGGGAACAGACTGATGAGATTTTATATTATTTACAGTTAAGGTCCATAAAGAGCTAGACTAACCACCTCCCTCCCTCACTTAGCCTGGAAATCAACCAGAAGCTGGGCCCATATTCCCTTCCAGAGAGGGGTACAGGAGCCAAGTTGGCCACAACTCAATTTGGCTGGGTATATGGAGGTTTGTGAGGGGAGAGTGTCTCTGGAGCTCTCACCCAGAATCTTCTTATTCACTAGACACCAAGGAAATCCAGTGCCAAGACTGTTCCTTTCCTCCTAGTCATAGTTACTGGCGGTGGAGTTAGCAGAATTATTCAGTTGGGTCTTGCCTTATAAAAATAGTTAAGCCACCCTCACATAGTTACAATGGACTACAATTTGTTTTTTCATGGAGTTATCCAGGACCTATTCTTGGAGCCATTTATCGACCACACAAGAGGCATATGTATTAATGTATGCATTTGTAAGAGCAGTGACATACTCTTCAGTAACATCTATTCCTTTTATGGTACTGGGTATATGAAAACCAATGAGAATTTTTTGACCAAATAAATATGTTACAAACATCACTCCGTAGTCAAGACCAGTAGATATGCTGGACACACATGTAAGATTCCAAACAAAGCCAGGACTTTTTACATGACTGACACATTTTTGCTGCATATTCTTTGAACATGTCTGAACCTTTTATTAAAAGATATACTGAGTGAAGATGGTAGATTGTGTAGGTCCAGTACATCAGTATAAAAGTAATTAGAGATAATATAAGTCAGACTCATCACTATCTTAGATGTTTTTTTTCACTTTGATGCCAAGTTAAGAGCATCCTTAATGAATGGTATTACTCCAACTGGCTATTAGGAGTAGTGGCTACAAATTCAAAGAATAATTGTTTGATTATAATATTCAGATTCATTGAATTTCTAATCATCTCCTTTATAAGAGCTATTCAAGGACTTCTAATTGAATTTATGACCTTGTACTGAAATCACATCATGAAACTCTTTATGTTTACTCATATAAGCCTAGTTATTTTACCCTTATATTTATTTTTCCTTCATAGTATTTCTTTTGCACTCTAAAGAGAGATGACTTATTTAAGAAGTTAATTAACTAATGCAAAATTTATCCCTATTATCTACATATTTAATTAAGACTTCTTATTTATGTCATCGCCTTAGCAAGGACTACAAGTATTCCTGAATGTCAGCCTCTTATCTATTTCTCTCAGCTTTTAAACATAATAAAGTGCCCGGATTCTTTATTCAGTATTTCAGATCTCCTTTCTTTCATGTCACAAAAGATAAATGCACATGGCTGCACTGACAACATCACAGCTTTGAAAATGCGTCCACCCGTTACCTTATAAATAGTTCAGTCACTTACTTTAATCCATCTTCCTCTGGCCATCACTCTAATGTCAAACTTACAAGTTTAAGAATGCACTTTTCTCAACTTCTAGTTTCAAAGCAAGAGCCCAAAAGTCTATTCACTTCACTAACACAAACTGACAGGGGTAGCATTTGGACTGACAAGATGTCAATCAGTAAGCATTCTCATTTAAGAATATGTGATAGTGGTGCCCTGGCATTTTTGTTTTGGTGGTATTTGGTGTTAACAATGGCAAAAGTCTACCCCTCCTAAGATGTGGGTAGGTAAAAAGGGTTGGGTGCTGAATTATCCATTTCACTTCTCTGTGTGTTTTCAACAGTTCAGTATAATAATCCATAACCTATGCCTTTTGCATAGTTCTGGTAGTTCAAGACACCCCATATATATATATATATATATATATATATATATATATATACACACACTATATATATATATAGTGTATATATATATATACACACACACTATATATATATAGTGTGTGTGTGTATATATATATATATATATATATATATATATATCCAAGTTTTTCTGTCTTTAATGTCAATTTTCCAGAGCCCATAGCTTTGAGTTTATTAAAATTCAGAGCAGTGCTAAAACAAAAGAAATACACACAACACAGAGTTTCTGGAGAGATTGGGAAGTCTCTGAGGATCATGGGACTTGAAGGAAATGGATTTTGATATCTACCTAGGATCTAGGACCTGACTTGAAAAGTCCTTGAATTGTCCTACAGTTAATACAAGATTCTTAAATAAGCTGACAGGTACTAAAAAGTTGATGTGTGAATTTTATCATTTTACTGGGTCCTCTCTTTTGAAGTAATCCTCCTGCTCATAATCAGAGATTGTTGTTCTGTGGATTTCTATAGGTTGCGTATGAGACATTTGTACCCAACACTCAACATTATCACTTTCTAAGAGTTACAGACATTTAGCTTTACTTTTCAATGCATGAGTTTCTTTTCACTTGTGAGGATCCCCTGCTGCAAACCAGAGATGAGGCTGGGAGTTACTGGGTAGATTCTATTTACAAGATAGCTGTTTCAGCTAATAAATTTAATTTTCATTCTCCTGTTTCGCAGTGTGGAGTTCTACCCCAATCATGATTCATTCTAAATCATCAACATCCTGCACTAGAGTTCATATTTATCAAAACTAATTTAAGAAGTAAGACAGGCTTTGTAGCTTGACAACTGCAAGTTTCATCTGGCTACAACATCATCATAAACCACACAATGGTAGTTAAATTTTTTTCACTTAAAAATGCCATATCTCAAAAAAAATCCATATCTCAAATCAATTTTGTCCCGAAGTCCACCATAAAAAATTAGTGCAATTTAACTTTTCTTTTAAATAATAGACATATAGGTGAACACTTATCTTTTAACATAGAAAGACAATAATGTTGTCTGTTGTACTCACACGGCACTGTGCGGAGGTAGAGGTTGTCACGAATGATTTGCTGAAGCTCGTGATCCACAGAACCCTTCTGAAATCGTAAGTTGAGGTAGTGACGAAGATCCTTATCAACAATTCCTCCTAGAATGATAAAGTTTCTTAATGAAGGATGCTGGAAAATAAGTTTTAAGTATGTAATTTGATTCTGTCTTAAATATACTCATGAACCCATTTAAACATTTATCTGCATAATAATAAAAGATAAGATTTACTGAGATAATTGTCAGGTCTGTGCTCAGCATTTTACAAGGCATTCTTTAAATTGTTTTTCATTTAGAATGAAGTCTGTATTATGTCAAAAGTTATGTGTTACTCCTGAACTAATGTCACAGTATATCTCATAGCACTGCTGACAAAAAAGACACCCACCCACTACCTCCATTGTCCCTTTCCTCCTAGGCTCTGGCAGGCACCATTCTACTTTCCATCTCCATGAATGTGACTGCTCTAGGTATATGATATAAGTGGAGCCATATAATATTTTCCCTTTAGTTACTGTCTTATTTCACTTAGTATGTCTTCAAGGTTTGAGAAGATTTTTAAGTTATTCAAAGGTACTATGGATTTAGATACAGTGATTTGAAAAGTTAAAAGAATAAAACCTACACAAATATTAATGTTTCATTCCCTTTATATAATAAATCAAAATAATTTTTTAAAGTGTGTGTGTATGAGTTAATGTTATTTTAATTATTTTTTAAGTTTATTTATTTAATTTGAGAGATAGAGAGAGAGAGAGAGAGAGAGAGAGCATGTACAGGAGGGGCAGAGAGAGAGAGGATCCCAAGCAGGCTCCTCACCAGCAGTGCTGAGCCTGGTATGGGACTTGATCTCATGAACTGTGAGATCATGACCTGAGCCAAAACCAAGAGTCGGACACATAACTGACTGAGCTACCCAGGTGCCCCTTCAAGTAATTTTCTATGTGCAGATATGTTTAACCTGGGACAAGGTTTGAAAAATTTTAGGTAATTTTTCTTTTATTATTATACCTGTTTTATTATTATTATTATTATTATTATTATTATTATTATTATCCCAGAAATAATTTTAAGCCTATTTGCCATTATAATGTAGTGAAAAATAAACTGAGCCCTAGGCAAGAAAAGGTACTCTGTGGATCTACCAAAGACTAACTTCATATTTAAAGATAACTATGCAAAATTATGAAGATTTATCCAAGGCCCTTCTTATTCTATTTAAAAGAATAAATTATATGGGGCGCCTGGGTGGCGCAGTCGGTTGAGTGTCCGACTTCAGCCAGGTCACGATCTCGCGGTCCGGGAGTTCGAGCCCCGCGTCAGGCTCTGGGCTGATGGCTCAGAGCCTGGAGCCTGTTTCCGATTCTGTGTCTCCCTCTCTCTCTGCCCCTCCCCCATTCATGCTCTGTCTCTCTCTGTCCCAAAAATAAATAAACGTTGGGAAAAAAAATTAAAAAAAAAAAAGAATAAATTATAAATCAAAATACCTATAAAAATATAAATAATCCTTCCTGAAATGGTTATCTTTTCAAGCATATTAGATAATTGAACCAGGACAAAAAATTAAAGATAGAATAGGAAATCTGTAAGAGTCACATAAATCATATTCTCTTCGTCTTTTTGAATCCCCAAATTACAATTCATCAATCTATTTGCACCACCATGACCATGTAAAATAGCATTATGCGGGTGTGCATATATGCAACACAAACACCTTTTATGCAAACAGTAGTTAATGTATTTGCAAACTACATATCACAATATTTCTGAAGTTTCTGAATCCATTGTTTCAGTTGCTGCCTATCTTATTGACACAGCCTCAGTAAGATGCCATAAGAAATATTTTTAACCGAATTGACTATCAAAATTTTTCCTCTCCAAACACTGTTTCTCATATATTTGAGCAAATAATTGCAATCTAGTTTTTTCCACCCAATATAATATGATATCAGAAAACAAATGATATCCAAGGCAAACGTATTGCTTATTGAGTGCACATAAACACTACATCCAGAATGCTTGTACATCTAATTTTCCAAATTCAAAACAATTTCTTTGGTCAAAGAAGCAAAGCAGTCAAATATGAGAGTCACTTAAAACTAACACTTATCTACGATTGCCTATTATGTATACCTCCAAACGTCCTGCATTTCCATGGGTCTTGGACTTCCTGACATCCCTCTGAAGTAATTAATTATTAGAGAGCCTGAAATGCTGTTTTTCTCCTTCGGTCTTTTCTGGTCAACAGATCATGCCTACCCTTGCCGCTAATTCATTACAGCCACAGAGCCAGCATCATGCCTGCCTGTTTTCAGCTGTCATTTCCACAGAGTTTGAAGTACACAGGTCCTTCAACAACTGCACTCCGGCTTTCTTCTCTTTTTCTTTCTGTCGAATATGTGGGACATGCCAAGTGATGAGATGCTTTCTAGCAGCCGGAGAAAATGCTAACTATAGAACAACAGATGCAGTCTGTCCACGAAAGTGAGCTAGAATCACTCACCTAATGTTACATGGATAAGCTCACATTTTGTAGTCCAAGATGATTCTTTTCCCTGAAAACAAATTATCAGTTTAAACCATTTTTCTACTGCAAATATGCTACATTCACCCTCTCAAAAATTAACTTCTGTAAGAAAACAACAACAAAAAGCTGTCTATTCATTCAGTGACTTTTTCCCCCCATGGAAGGATCTGCTGAAGCTTCTGAGAATTAATATAAAATTTCTTCCATTAATTAAAATGAAAGACATAAATGATGACAATTATTTTGGAAGGATTTCTCTTGCCTCATATTTCACAAATACTTTATTGTTCTTCATAATTTTTCATCACATCTTTCAAGTAAAAAAATTTTATTTATCCTTATTATGGGAACTTCTGCTACTTGCCTACCCAGTATTCTTTCCTTTGTTCTTTTTCTCTTCTTTTTTTTTTCTTTTTAATTAAGAATACTGACTTAGTTTCAGGCCCAAATATGCTCAGCTTTAGGACGTGGATCACAGTGGTCTGAAATAGTCATACGACCTAGTTCCTCACTTTCCTGGCTGCCCTTTCAACTTCCAGAAGCTGTGTTCTGGCCATTGAGACCTAACATAGAAGGAGAGTATTTCTTTATTAACTGAACTAGACCAGCTCTCTAAGATGAAGCAGCCATAAAGGGATATGACATGCATAAGGGAAAAATCCAACATGCTAAGGATACTGGAGTAGAAGTTAGAAACAACCTGGACCCCTGATGGCTTCAATGAGCAGCTAAAATAATATAGGCAACTACATAGCATATATTTCTAAAGCTATTATAGTTTTATGTTATTTGCAAGTTACATGATCCCAACTGATACATGTGTAGGTATAGAACTATTTTATATATATGTATATATGTGTATATATGTGTAGAGAGCACACACACACACACACACACACTCTTAAGGGCACATGTTCCCTTAATTAGCAAGTTAAATTAGAGAAGAATTAAGCAACAGGAGTGGGCAATAGCTGAGCTGAAAAATAGCTCTTGGGTCTCAAGATTACCTGATTTCGGGTATCTAAGTTCACATTTTAAAAAATTATGCATGGTGAGTGTTCAGTAAATGTTACCTATTATTAAAACAAACGAATAATCTGCTACATTATTTGCCATAGTTATAACTTTTGGTTGTATTGTTATTTTTTTCCATGGAGTTTCTGTTCTGTCATTTGTTAGTGATACCTAGATTTGCTGCCTTAGAAGATGCCTACATCAATCATTCTGTTAAGCAGAGCACTGCCACCGCCCATGCCTTAGCCATTATATTCTTTGAAAAGCTCAGTAGCTCTTTTATTATATTTAAAAATTTTTGAAATACTTCATTTAACTGTGATTTTTCCCATTTATTTTACAAAATAAAACAAGTTAGAAGATATAATACGTTTTCAAATCACATATTTGTTAGTAAGAGATCTGGGAAGGATTTGAAGCTGATGATTCTGCTAAAGAACATGTACTTAAGTTTCTTAACCTATAGTCTGGAAACCAAACTTCTTTTTTAAATTTTTTTAATATTTATTTATTTTTGAAGGAGAGAGAGAGAGAATGTGAGCAGGGGAAGGGCAGAGAGAGAGGGAGACACAAAATCAGAAGTAGGCTCCAGGTTCCAAACTGTCTGCACAGAGCCTGATGCAGGGCTCAAACTCATGGACAGTGAGATCATGACCTGAGATGAAGTCAAACGCTCAACCGACTGAGCCATCTAGGCACCGCTGAAGACCAAACTTCTTAGTTCAAAGCAGTCGAGTCCTTTCTCAACATGACCTCAAACAAGCTTTTCAGCCTGACATCAAAGGTTAACTTATGAAGAACCCTTAAGACAGAACGTGGTTCAAACTCTTAATTTGTATTGCGAATGAAGAAAGTGGAGCTCTCACAAATTATCTGACACTGGGCTTGGAGCAAAGATGAAATGGGGACTGGGGAAAGCATCAGGAAGAAACTCCCATGGAGTTTGAGAATGAAAACTGTAAATATTACCATTTGAAAGTAGTGTGCATCTCTATGGTTTCCAAGTTTTCAGAAATGTGCCCAGTAGAACTGCTTTGCCCCCTTTACTACTTGAATGCCTAGGTTGAGGAAGCTATGAAAGAAGATGCCACTTGGCTCAGGTGGACAGAAACTCCTTGGCATTTTCCTTAAGACAAATTGTTAGTTGTAGTCTTGTAGCTAACGCTGGTCACTTATCTAAGGTTGAGGGGAAAACACACCAGGCTCTGTAATGTTTGTGCCAAGGGTCTGATTGCTAGCTCGTGACAGGTGTAGTCCCATCCCTCATTAGTGGGCATGGCTATTAGCTCAAACTTTCTCTTCCCTTCAGTCAAATGCTTCTTGAAATCAGCTTGCACTTTCTAAACTAAATGTACATTGAGAAGAGTAATTTACTGATTGGGATGGTAGAGGGTGCATAGAAAGAAGAAGGTGAAGATGACCAGAAAGCCAAAGTCTGGCTCATTCTGATGTCATCTATTCATCCTGTACTTCCTTCTCTTTACCTCAGGTTTTGTTGTTGTTTGTTTGTTTCTTTGTTTTGTTTTTTGTTTTCTCCATTAATCCTCTACAAGATGTTGAAGTGGGTATTTGATTTTTGTGTTTGTGCTTTATATTTTGTACTCATCTTTGTGCTTTATGTTGCACTACCTTCCTTTGTTAGCGGCACCTTTATTTCTTTTTTCCCAGTAGCCAAATCAATCTCATTCTGTTTAAATGGGGTTAGACTTTTAGTCAATCTGCCTTTGTGTCTTGCTTAGCCAATAAAAGTTTCTCTTCCAGGAGTGGACCTTATAAGTGGAGTGACCCAAGAACGTGAATGCAAAATGCATTCATCCTGAAAGTGGCACCCATCCTTTTTGCTTTCTGGATACACAGAACTGTCCTTATCCTGCATTTTCCTAGCCACCTTTGTTAGTTTCCCCTTTGTTGTTTGCAATTGAAGAAACT
The DNA here is from genome assembly GCF_016509475.1 of Prionailurus bengalensis. NCBI lineage: Eukaryota > Metazoa > Chordata > Mammalia > Carnivora > Felidae > Prionailurus > Prionailurus bengalensis. Next base: position 82,745,950 of record NC_057348.1, read on the forward strand.
GCATGAATAAGAATGTCTTCCCTTTGATATTACCCATGGAATTCTCATCCACTCTTCAGCTTAAAATTATCCTTCCCTTGGCCTTCCTTGTGATCTTTTGGTCTTCTTCCTTCTCTGAACTTCTATATCCAGGCCACCTTTCTTAAGCACTTTGCACATTCTAATAGGCCATACAAAGACTGGAGAGTCTACATTATGTTGTATAGTAAACTGTGAGCCCTCCAGGACAGGGAATTCCCTAGTCATTATATATCTTCTCCCTCTTCTCACTTCAATATCTAAAGCAGTGCCTTCTTGATATACAAGGCCCTGTAATTTTTCCTGAATAAATAGATCACAAATACTGTAGTGCACCAACACTTACTCATGGAGTTGTCTTTCACTTCTGGTCTCATTTTTCTCACTTGTAAAAGATGGGTGTTTTATCATTTTAGGCTGCTATAACAGAATACCATTACACTGAGTGGCTTAAACAACAGGTATTCTTTCTTACAGTTCGGGATGCTAAGTCCAAGATCAAGAAGCTAGCAGACTGGGTGTCTGGCGAGGGCACTCTTCCTAGTCAGCAAAGGGCCATCTTTTTCTTGTATCCTCACATAGCTGAGAGAGAAATCATCTCTCTGATGTTTCTTATTAAAGGTACTTGTCCCATTAATGAGAGCTCCACTTTTATAACCTAATAACTTCTCAAAGGTCCCTCTTCCTAATACCGTAACATTGGAGGTTAGAATTTCAATTTACGACTTTTGGAGGAGACAAACATTCAGTCCATAACAGTATATGCAGAACCAAATAAGGTCTCCACTAGATCTAAATTCTATGCTTCCATATAAAGTGTTTACTAAGTGCATTTTAGAGTTTGAGGATCTTTTTTTCTGTAATCAAGCAAATTAATTTCATTAAGTATTTATAATTATAGATCACAAGTTATCCATAGTCCATAAGAAATAAAGCCATGGATAATATCTCCCTAGGATCCTGGGTTTTTTTGTTTGTTTGTTTTTTCCTGAATTGTCCAGGAAGCTAACATCGTCAGCAGACAATTGACTTCATACATTGTCTTTGTCAAATAAGTAGTAAAATAACCAAGCAGAGCAGTCTAGGAGAAATTGGAAGAAGAGAAAGATCTATCCATATCTCTTAAAATAATGCCCCTAGAGTAATTGCACATTTATTTTATCTTAATTTATTTGATGGTGGGGAAGTCGAGGAATAGACAATAGGAAAGCATTATAAGGCTATGTTGCTATGTTCCTTTTCAAAAACTAGTTTCTGCTTGGCTTACCTCAAAAATGGAGAAATAAATCACAGGAAAGTTGATTTGTTCTTTTAAGATCCACAGCCACAAAATAGGTGACAGACATATCTAATCCAGTCTCCTGGATCAGGCTCCAACCCCTTTTTAGGTGGAAAATTGTATCTGTGGTTTCTGATGATCTAGAGGCCCATCTCACTTTCAGGCAGCTGGAGTACTGGATGCATTTCATCTATACAGGCCATTCTATAAATTGTGAGCCAGTAAAACTGTTCTTCCCCCAGTAATTCTCCTTTGCCTATTTTAAATAGGAGTACGCATATAAGACCCATGGTAACTCACTGTAGATGAATTAATCTGGTTAATTGATTTTCCATAGCTGGAAACATTTAGGTATATGAAAATGTGTATCCCTTCTATGTGTTACTTGTAATCTTAGAGAGTATAGTCAATCCTTTTCATCATGTTTTAATATCTTTGTGTGTTGTTTTTCTTCAAATTTTAGTTGTTTTCTTCATATTTTGTATAAGAAATGCAATAATAAAAGAGTCAACTAAATATATTAAGCAGTTGCAAATCATTAGGAGATTCAAAACTGCAGAGAATAATTGCTGTTTCAGAAAAAATGACAAAGATAAATGTAAGTGGTTTATAATATTCTCCAGCTCTATTGAAAATGGCTTTTTATCATTTCCTTCCCCCTACTACTGCACAGATGGGATATTATTATTGAGTTTCATTTTTCATTGTTAGTCTTGGTTTCAAAGTAAATGTTAGAGTTGTTCTTATAGTTATGATTATAGGTTCCCATAGAGAAGAAGAAATGAATTCTTGCTATATGCCTGGTATTGTGCTAAGTGCTGTATAGGCGTTACCCCCAAATTTTATAATAGCGAAAGGTAAATGATGGGCACATAGTTGAAAACAAACTCAAGTGTATCTAAATTTTCTATAATATTTCAAGATGGCTAATTCAGTGCAGGAATAGGGTATTTTCTATTAATTTCTTTGGCTCATCTAACCCAAACATTAGGTGCCCTTTATAAAAAGCAGGATGTCACAACAAATTCAACATAATGAAAGAAAAAAGATATATGTTGAAAAAATAATCTGGCTGAATTCAATCGATTTGTTTTTTAAAATAAGAGATTATACCACTGTAAGTTTAAAGGGAGAAAACAATATCGTAGGATAGCTATGAATTGATTTGAAATTTTTAATTAAAGATTTATAAATGTCAATGCTCTAAGGTTTCTATGTAAAATGACTAAGGTCATAGGAAGAAACTATTGTCCAAAATATCTACATAATTCACCAGGTAAAGTTTTGTTTGTTTTGTTTTTCACTTGGGGGTCTTGGTTTATTGGCTTTTAAACTATTTTCCAGAGTTTAAGTATAATTTTTAAAAAAACGCAGTGATAAAAATATTAAAATTGGTTTTTTGAAAATCCAAGCATCTATTAACATTAATTTTTAAAGGCATAAAACAAATTGCTCATATTAGGTATGCCTGAAACATATTCACTTATAAAATTAAAAGTGAACATGTGAATGATATTTGAGCAATGAATATTCAAGTGTCCTTCATTTTATATTAACAAGCTATTATCCTCAAGTCAACTAACTGAAAAATTGTATTTTTAAAGAGGTGATACTTATTGTGGGTAAAACTGGTAAGTATTATCAAGAATAAATTTGTAAACATCTGACATTATTTTGTATTTTGAGAATGATAAAACAAGGTCATCCTCTCACTTGATTTTTTGCTAACCTGCTGCAATTTAAACCATCAGATGACCTGGTGCAATCAACAGTTCACTCGAAATGTTTTCATGCTTAAAAGTATGATGACATAGACCACATTGCCCAAACTGATTTAAAAAACCACAGCTTTTTTTATGAGCCCGTTTTACAATGACAATACAAAGAAATTCCCTTACAAAACTGGTTTCAAAGAACAGACTAATATATCCTCTATAAGGACTGTGTCCTGACAGACTACAGCTAATGAAGTTATAAGAATTCTAGGCACATGATTTGAATTGCTACAAGGCTGACTTCGACTAATGAGGAGTGTGTTCCAAAAGTTTATTTGAAATGCAGAACATTCTTTTTTTCCTATAGAAATAATGCAGCATGTTATAATTATGTCTTTGGCCCATCTATAAGTCTTTTAAATTAATTAGGCACCTAAAATATATTATCTATGGTATGCTAGAAACACATAATTGTTACATTTGCCATGTATAACAATGCTTCTTAAGAGGTGGGGGCAAGGGGAAAATGGCTACAGTTCCAAGTTAGGCTGACAGGTTCTAAAAATTCCAAACACTTCTTTCAAAGGGAGTTAGAATGGAACACCCCCAGCTCCAAGACCTTGGTGGGGATTCTTGTCAAAGATTCCTCAGGGCAAGGATAGGTTAGGAGTAGGCAGAAGAGGGGCAGCCAACTGGGAGGGTAATTCCATATGCCCTTGTATAAATGGTTATGGAACCATAAGCTCTGTGCTCATGTATTTCCTCACAGCCCTGCTCAGCCCAAACTCCCTTATTCTTTGGAGATACTCAGCCCACAGCTTATTCTGAGGTCCTGCCTGCCTCAGTTTGTTCCACCATCATCCATTTAGTTTGATTTCACTATAAAATGAACTGTAATCTCTTCCCTATTTACTATTTTAGAAGCAAACACAAAATCATTTTGAGATTTCCTGAGCATTATTAAAAATACTTTATTACTCATCAAATTATGAGAAAAAATCTGAAATGTGTTTCCCCATAAAACCTTGTAATCCCCTAGCCATTTTATCTGCATACCCCCCTCCTCTGCCCAATACATAAGGATTGCGTACATAGTATGTATTATAAACATACTATGGACCCTGTAGAAAAGACAATGGTAGTGGATAATAGAGAAAATTGATGGTTACAAAGCCTAGAAGATATTTTCAGATTGCAGAAGAAATCTAAGCTCACCTACTTCAGTTACATATGTCATTCAAGGAATAGGATGTGTGTTTGTGTGCTTGAATGCATAGATATGTGTGTTAAGGAAGCCTAAGTGGATGGACAATAAGGAGTAAGAAAATAGCCACTGAGGGCTATGAGAATGGAGGTAGAGAGAAGATTTTATCATTCTTGTCCCCCTATGTTGTTACTACTTTCACCCCTGAAAGCCAAGGCCCTGGTCTGACTCAGAAAAGAAATGAGAAGCAGAGGGTTTGAGAGATTGAATCCAAATGACATTCTGAGATTGCAGTGGAAAGGGAAGAGAGAGGAAAATAACTCTCAAGCACTGGAAGCTGGAAGAGAAAACCATGCCTGTTACCAACACTGTTGTGCCCCCAAGTCCTGGAAGAGAAGTGTATGATTCAAACAAGAAGTATAGTGGAGGACCCTGAAAGTGAGTTGTATTATAATGGACTTCCACTGAATTACAAAATTACTTCCTCCAACTAGAGTTTTAGGGGCTATTTATATACTTTCCAGACATAGTGCTATAGATTAGCAAATTCAATTATCTGTACCTAAAGGCAATCAATTAAAATTTCCTAAGAATTCATTTTTAGACATCTGGGACTGTATTGCCTGTAGAATTATAGGGAAGACTGAGCCAACAATAGGAAAGAAGAAAGAATATACAATTAACCAAAGGCATTCTTTTTTTAAGTTTATTTATTTTGGGAGCAAGAGAGAACATGCACGTCTGGGAGTTGTGGAGGAGCAGAGAGAAAGGGAGAGAGAGAGAGAGAATCCCAAGCAAGCTTTGCACTGTCAGCTCAGAGCCTCATGCAAGGGCTCTAACCCATGAACCATGAGATCATGATCTGAGATGAAGTCAGATGCTTAACCCACTGAGCCACTCAGGTGCCCCCCTCCAAAGGCATTCTTGATTGCTTTCTGTCCCCTGATTACACGTAAAATTGTGCATGATTTTTGAGCTGATAAAGGGATATTTAGAGGTTGCCATCTTAAGCAAACCCCGCTCATCCTTTGAACTGCTTGCAATAGAAACCTACTGAAAACATCTCTTTGAAGTAAACTTCCATTTGACTGACCTATTATTATTTAATCTTAACATTTTTTAATGAAAATATTATGTGACTGTTTACCTAAGGATATATTTTTAATCAAGACAATAAGTAGAGGTTACAAACTTCATAGGAATTTAGTTTTTATTGTTTTATGAAAAGAAATAGCATAGAGGAGAATAAAAAAACAAATCTGACAAGGGGAGGAAATACATACACACAAACATATGGTATAGGAGTTCACATTTTGGGGTGTTGTTAAAGGAGTAATTGTATTAAGAGAAGCTGAAGATAACTACTTTCTGTGGGAAGGCCCAAGAAGTAGAAAACATTTTTATGCTGCCCACTAATATTTATCACATAACATCACCATTATATTGTGAAAATTAGGGGGTAGTAGAGATAAATGTTGCTATTCTTCAGTTGGGACAAACTTCATTTTCCTGCCTAGTGTAACTTTTATTCTTTAAAGCCTAGTATAATGCTGTATAGTTGATTTGGATTCAATAAATATTGGTTGAATTACATTCTTTCTCAATTGATGACTTAAATGATTTTCCTAGTATTAATAAATATTTCAAATACATGAAAGCAACAATACAGTCAGGATGATTTATAAAATTCAGAAAAGCTTCTTATCATAAATGAGTTGTCTACCATTACTATATATTTCTTTTTAAAAACTTTTTTATTCTTTTTGAGAGAGAGAGAGAGACAGAGCATGAGCAGGGGAGGGGCAGAGATGAAGACACAGAATCTGAAGCAGGCTCCAGGCTCTGAGTTGTCAGCCCAATGCGGGGTTCCAACTCACGAGCTACCAGATCATGACCTTAGCTGAAGTCGGATGCTTAACCTACTGACCCATCTAGGTGCCTCTGTATATTTCTTTTTTGAACTGATACTATGAGTTTTTTGTTAGGTCACACAAGTGACCCTGTATGGTAAATTAACCCTGGGTTTGTAACAGGGTTACAAAACAGGGTTAACAATTAACCCTGTATGGTAAATATCTCATTTGAATGAAGTTTTACTTTCTTTTGCCAAATAATCACCACCATAATCTAAGAGAAATATTATTGTTCTTGAAAGTAAGAATAAAAACAAACATACTTTGTAGTATGTTTATTTTATATTTTAGGAAGTATGTGACCAAGAATCCTTAATATCATCTGGGATGATATTAACATTGATTGGTTAGCCATGTGCCTTTATTATATACTATTGAAAATCATAGTATAGCAAAGAAATACAATGATTTTAAGTCTCCTTTCTCCATAATTTTTACAACGTAGTACAGTCATAATCAGTTTTTCATGAGTAACCTTTTTAAAGATAATATCTAATAGCTAACTTGAAAAATCTGAAATTTTCACTACTTTGAAAATAAAGTATCCACTGACCTGAGAATTATCTTGTTTTATTAATATCAACATGACAGTTATTAATTTTTTAATAATAAAGATATTTGAAACAATTCATTACGAAGAAGGAAGATTTCAGGGACAATTTGCTAAAGATGGGGTTTATATTAGACAGAAAACACCATTTTAAGTAAAGACCCTCTCCAATGTGTAATCTTTGGTGATTTTGTAGCTATCATTATACTTGACTCAAAATGTTATTATATTCTTGATTCTAGCTTCAAACTAGACAATTCTGTTTTGAAGTGAGAGAGGATACATTTGAGGACTAATTTTTAATTCAAATTCTTTAGTGTAAAATACAGAATATGAAGTCTAGAGTAGTAAAATTAGATTATTTAAAGTTTCATCTACTCAACGTTAACTAACTACAATAATATGATTGCCCTTTCTGTGTGTAGAATGTGATTTATTTCAAAACCTTTTAGTATTTATCACTGCATTTTTCCAATGTAAGAACTGTACACAGTAAATAGGGTAAAATACATGAAAGTAACATGTATGTTGTGTTTTAATTTACAAATGATTAAAGCATTTCAGACATTAATTGACTTGGCTAATCATAGTACAGGGCTGCAACATTTACTTAACTCTCTTGATTCTGTGCCAGGCAATATCTCTTCTATGTTAGAAATGAGCAACTAGCAGGGAGAAGAAGAAGAAGAGAAAGAAGCAACTAGCAGCAACACACAAGAGAGCATGTTCCAAAGAAGACCTATCAGAATTACCTGGCTATTCTGTGTACGACAAAAGTGGTTCCTCATCTCTAAGGATGAGCTGCTCCTGCTGACAGAAGTGTGTCACATTCTCCATGGTACTGGGCCCAAAGAAAGGTCTGAAGTTCTGCTTTAAGTTCAGACCCTAGCCTTATATGCAAAATGCTGAGCTTAATTCTTGAGAAAACAAAACATGAGTGGACAGGAGTTGGTGACTGAAATAGAATTGGATTTGGTGAAGGAAGAATCAAAGATTTCACCAAGATTTTCAGCTGAGTGACTGAGAAAATGATGGCGACACTGGCAGAGATTAGACTGTTGAGACAAGGGGGTACTATTTTTTAAGGGTGTGGCAACTTGGCTGACCATACTGGGCGAATGAACAAAAAAGGAGGTAATAGGAGACAGAATCTACTGTATTGATGATGTGAGTGGTATTATGGCATATCCCTCTCAAACAATTGATCTTATGATTCACTTAAAATCAGTCAATAGTGAGGATATTAGAACAAAAATCCCAGAATTCTCCCTGAAAATAAAGTTCCCCAAATCTATTTTAGGATGATGCTTTTCAATTTATATGACTTGGATTATTTATATATAACACTGAGGGATAATTTGTATGCAAATATGTTGTCACAGTCCATGATAAAATTGCAAAAGCCTGGAATACTGATAGGGAACTTATCGCTGATTACCTTCACAAGTGGCTCTCAGAAAGGGAATCTCAATAAATCACTCCCATTCTTTCTAAACAACTATCACCTTATCAGCATGCTAAGAGTTAGAGATAGCAATCATGTTCTTTAGAAGCATGATACAAATCACCAAGGAGCTGCAACAAATCGTGCCTCATTCTTAAATTATCATGTTTTGAATTACCTTCCCTTTCCCTGTTTTACTTGGTTCATATCTCTGCTCAAATATTACTCCTCACCTTGCCTAAACTTGCTTATCTCCCACAACCCCATTGTCATCATTCACTTCTCTACTTGCCTGCATAGCTGTTACCACTACCTAAGTTATATTTTTTATTTGCCTGTTTGTTTAGAGGGTGTTAGAATGTAAGTTCCATGAGAGAGCAGAGTCTGACACGTAGTAGGTATTTAATAGGTATTTGCTCATTGGTAAAGAAAATGGATGCAAATAAAAACACTTCTGGAAAGACTATAAACCAGTAATAGTCCAACACAATAATAAGATCCCATTATGTCTCAAAAATGCCTAATTTTTCTACAGTAAATGTTTAACAGGCTCCATGACTTATTTGTATTAAGAGCTAGATTAATATCCATGACCACAAAGGGCAATTAGCAAATTTTATAAATTATGCTAACTCATTACATTTCAGTTACAATGGAAAATTGGTGGCATCTTGAGGTCAAGTTTTATGTCTTGATTAAAGGTGCCTGTATAAAAAAATATATTTACTGATTTTCACTTCCTTTTGTAAAATACATACTCAGTTTATTCTATTAATAATTTAAAAATCCCATAGTCAAATCACATTTTTGTGAGAAAAAGATTGATTGAAGTTAAAGTATATGATGGTTTATGAGTATAATATAAATGTTATATTAAAATTGATTTAGATCTGTCATCACAAATTTCATCTTTAGCAATCAACATACAGAAAAGAATCATCAAATATACAATTAAAATAATCCTTACTATCTGCAATGTATTCACACAAGGTATGAAACTGTATAGAATATTAACTGTTATGTGATCATATTATGATGCTACCAGAAAGTACCAGAAAATGATGGCACAGACTCAAATACATCTATTTAGCCTTCAGCTGAAATTTATATTAGCGAAAATGGTGGCTTTTGACCTAGTGAATCATCATGAAGAAAAGTGGATGCCAAATGCAATTAGTTTTAGTATGTAACTTTTCATGCTTCAAAACAGTATTTGCTAAGCAAATATTCTCTGTCATTCTCTTGATTTCAATCAACGTAAGATTATAGGGCACATTACCCATTCTGAAAGTGAAACTTTAACTTTAGGTCTAAATTTATTTAACTATAAACTTAGAATTAAGTGTTAAATTTTTAAAATACATAAAACTCTTGAAGTAAAAACAGGTTATCTGTAGCTTTTAGAGGATCTATTATTAAAATTAAGCCTGCAGCAAAGGACATTGGTCAAAGGACAGAGTTTCTAAAGAAAATATTTAATATTCAAAGTAGTAAGCATATGGTAAAAAATGTAGGCATTTCATTTGTCATTTATTATTAGCTGTAGCCAGCTAAAAAAGTAATTTTTTAATTTTCTAAAATGTGGAATAATTATAATATTTCTAGAATTCTAAAGAATTTTGGGTAAAATAGGCTACAGCTGGTGTAGTTATTTTGTTTCCTGAAACAATTATTTATTTCTCAGTGATGAGGAATGACTATAAGAGAACATAAAGATTCATTAAGTACATGAATTCTCAAGAAAACAAACCATTTCATGAAAAATACTAGAAGCCAGGAGATATTTGAATCACAAGTCCAGGTTTAGAAGATCTGGTGGAAGGATGTTCTTAGATCTGTTCCATATATAGAACTCTTTTAAATCTGCTCCAGTCTTGGTTTCTGTATTTGTAAAACTATCTTGGACACAGAACTTTCCATGTCTTATCTACACTGGAAATGTGCAGATGGTGATGGACTATACATAGGTAAATGTGCTTTGAGGTGTAACTTTATTTAATGCAAGGGAGGTATATAGACTTATGTTTCCTAGAGATTTTAAACCATTTGATCACCTAAGTGAAGGGTCTTTCTTTAAACTCAACTCAAATAATCATTTGGGTTCTGACCTATTGTTGTTGTTTTAATAATACATATTGGAATATTTGCTAAAATACTTTAGAATAAACCTTGTGCATACATGTGTGTAAGATGTGTAAATGAACTTAAGTCTATACCTATGGACAGTTCGTGTTAAACTACCTTAATCAAGACTCAACAATCCAGAGGAGATTACATAGGGATTTCAAATATTGTTTCCAAATCTATATTTGGAGTGTTATCAATCAGCATAAGAAATACTAAAATAAGTTTCTTTTGGCAAAATAAAGTGTTCAGGATAATAGATGGTTAGAAAAATTGTAGTGGCTTTGTTATTATACGGACACAGCATAATAATTTGGCGCAATAGCCTAAATGCACTTGAAATAGGACTCTGGAGCTTCCAGATCACTTCTGCATAATGCTTAATCCAGTGATTGTGGGTGAACTGCTTGATACTGTTCAGAAATTTAAAGTAAGAAATATTGCCATGGGGCGCCTGGGTGGCGCAGTCGGTTAAGCGTCCGACTTCAGCCAGGTCATGATCTCGCGGTCCGTGAGTTCGAGCCCCACGTCAGGCTCTGGGCTGATGGCTCAGAGCCTGGAGCCTGTTTCCGATTCTGTGTCTCCCTCTCTCTCTGCCCCTCCCCTGTTCATGCTCTGTCTCTCTCTGTCCCAAAAATAAATAAACGTTGAAAAAAAAATTAAAAAAAAAAAAGAAATATTGCCAGTAATTGTCAGGATGATTTCATCTTTAAGCTTTAAATCTAATAGCAAAACAAACACAATAACAAAAACCACAAGGGACTTTTATTTAAAAATTTTTTCTAGTAACTCATTTTTATAGTATTTTACAAGACTATTGGCTTGCAAGAGCGTGCAAAATAAGTGACACATCGAGACACACTATCCTAGTTTCTTGCCAATCTTTTATTTTTATTTTTTATTTTTATTTTTGAAAGAAAGAGAGTGTGAGCATGAGCAGCGGAGGGGCAGAGAGAAAGGGAGACAGAAGATTCAAACTGGGCTCTTCACTGACAGCGGTGAGCCCAATGAGGGGCTCAAACTCACAGATGTGGCACTCAAACTCATGAATTCATGGGACATGAGATCATGAACTAAGCTGAAACCAACAGTCAGACTCTTAACCCACTGAGCCACCCAGGCACCACCCCTCCCTTCCCGGTTTCTTGCTAATCTTATGGCCACACAGCAACTCTGAATAGATACTGTGGGTCTTGCCACCACAATGCTATTGCATCCTCCAAGGTGCGAGCCTTTCATGCGTGGAGCTGTCACAGTGCCTAAAACACTGAGAATGTTGTGCAAGTGTTCTGTTTCTTTCTTTCTTTCTTTCCTTTTATTCCTGCTTCATAATAAACATTGATATGTTTCCTTAAAATTCACCTTTCATTTCAAATGTAATTTAATGTCCTTTCAAATTACATTTCAGTGTAACAGTCCACCTGGCATCCAGGTTGTGGTTGAGACATATAGCCCACTTTGTGCTCCATACCTCCATACAAATTCCAATATTTACCAAGAGAATTTCCCAGTTGCTAATATGCATATTGGCTCAGGTCATTTTACTACTTCTTTTCCTAGTTCAATCAACCATTTCCCCAGATTCTCCTATTTTAAATCCCCTGTAATTTCTATTTTCTGTTTATGTTGTTTGTCTGGTTGATTGGTTGGTTGTTTTTTTGTTTTCTTGTTTTTTTTTTTTTTTTCAAATGCTTAGAGGTAGAGCCACCTTATGAGGAAGGCAAATATAATCATGCAAACTTTTTGTGGCAGAGAACTACAACCAAAGTTATAAAACATACACGAGAAGCCTTCTCCAGGGAGCTGTTACTAAATATTCACTCCCAGATGCTCCCACTTGTCAATTAGCCAAAGGAGGACCAAAATGGCAGCAGGTAAATGTGAACAATTGAATTCTGACCATAAGCATATAATAAAAAGCCACTCATCCTCAGCCTTGGTGGCAGCAGAAGTCTGCTTTAGTAGCACTTTCAAATACAAAAAATAATAATATGGCAATAACAACTGGAAGTTTTCCCAGATTTAACTGCTATCTAATCTGGTATTAACTTCAAAAAGGATGAATTTCCTAGTAAGGAATTAAGGCTCTCAGTAGCTGTTTAGAGCAGACTGGAAAGTTGACTGATATCCTAAATGTAAACCTTAATGATTACCACTTAGACATTTAAAGTTCTGCAATTGCCCCTACTCAGCTTATTATAAGGGAAATAATCACCTCTACAGATGTTTCTTGACATATAATGAATTGAGAAGCGTGTGATTCTTTTTTATAAAGTTTTTTTTTTGGAATATCTAATCTCCAAATATATGGCCATTTTTGAATCACTATATTCCTGGAATTTAAAAAAAAGTGATGCTGCAATTTAAGGTGAGTTTTTGTTGCTCTACCATAAACTGAATTTTTGCTTTATGAGACATTTGGAATGAAAAGCAGCAAAAATCTATTAACATTCTAATATAATTCTTACTATATGGTTGTGAAGCTGGCCCTTAAACTACTTGAAAAATTATAGGTTTATCTACCTCGCATTAGTAAAATAGCTGCCCTATGTCAAATAAAGCTCTTTAACATGACAACATTATGATGTTAGTAAATTAAAGTATAAAAGACTTCATGAGTCACCTTTTATGCAGTCTTTCTAAAAATAAGTAAAGGCATAATTACGTAAATTCCACTGAGAATTATTTCAATCAATATCATAAGGTGCACAGAAATTCAGCTCAAAGATAGTTAAGATATTCAAAAATATATAAAATAGGATATGTACCTAGTGATAAAGTTTTTCATTATTCTAATTAATAAAATTGATTTTTTTTCCATTAAGGGGACTTTTCCTCCAAATAATGTAAAATTTCTGATTCTATATAGATCCAGTTACTTATGTTTCTAAACGTAAACACGTATATAAAAAAAGACTGAAATCCAATTCATAATCCTGTAAGTTATATATGAAAATATACTTTAATTTTTATTTGGAGGAAGCATTTGAATCTAAAACTTTGCTAAATAGTTTTGGTGTTAAGTAAGCAAATGGAATAATTTTTAATTCTTTCCATTATTTTAACATTTATTTGTGCAAGTTATTTTTGCATTAAATAATTCTGGATTTTGGAAAATTTTCCAAACTGTCTATTGTTTCACTGGATGTATATCTTTTCATTTATTTTTACTTATGTTTTTAATTTTTAATTAAAGTATGGCTTAAATATAATATGAGTTTTAGGTGTATAATATACTGATTTGACAATTATATACATTAAGAAATGTTCACCCCATGGGCACCGAGGTGGCTCAGTCAGTTAAGTGGCTCAGGTCTTGATCTCACTCATGGCTCCTGAATTGGAGCCCCAAGTCAGGCTCTGTGCTGACAGCTCAGAGCCTTGAGCCTGCTTCAGATTCTGTGTCTCCCTCTTTCTGGCCCTACCCGGCTCACACTCTGTGTCTGTCTCTCAAAAATAAATAAACATTAAAAATATTTTTTAATAAAATAAATGCTCACCTCACTCAATAAGTGTAGTTTACATCTGTCACCATATAAAATTATGACAATGTTACTGACAATTTCCCCTATAACTTACTTTTCAACCCTGTGACATATTTATTTGTAACTGGAAATTGTATCTCTTAATCTCTTTCACCTACTTTGCCTATCTCCCCACATCCTTCCCTTCTGGCAACCACCAGTTTGTTTTATATTGTTATGAGCCTGTTTCTTAAACTATATTTTTAAATGCAACAGAGACCTTGAATAGGAATGTGTCAAACCACTGTCAAAACATGGTGGTTATCAACACTCTATTTTATCTCATTTCAATTATCTTGTATTTACTAATTTTCATTTTTATCGTTGCTTGTATTTATAGTAAGAATTATCTAGAGAAGATTAATAAATGATAATATGAATAATATAATATGATTATAATAAAATATTTATGATTAAGTAATTATAAAAGTTCATGTTGTATCAGGAAATGTATAATTATTATATTAATACAAAAGTAATATCTAATCATCTCATGAACCTAGAAATATTATTTTAATATGACACATGCTTATATCTAGATATGACAAAAGGTAAGTACATAAATGGGACATAAGAGATTCTAGAAATAGACTGACACGTATGTTCAGTTAGTTTTTGAAATATTGCCAAGGCAATTCAATAGAGAAAGGAGGATTTTTCAACAAATATTGCTGGACTAATTAAATATGTATGCAAAACAAAAACCTCAGTTCCTACCACACCACAGACAGGTATTAATTTGAAATGGATGTAAAATCTAAATGTAGAAGTTAAAAACATAGAACTTCTAGAAAAAAAAACCACAGGAGAAAAATTCCACAAACTTAATAAACAAAATTTGTCAACACCCTAAAAAACACTAAGAACAACAATAACAACAACAACAACAAATATATATATATATATATATATATATATATATATATATATATATACTAGATTTCCCCAATGTTAAAAGCTTTTCTTCTTCAAAAGCCAGTATTAAGAAAATGAAACAAGCAAGTCATGGTCTGGGATAAAATATTCACAATATTGATCTCTGACAAGGGACTTGTATCCACAATACATAAAGAATGTTTGCAACTTAAGATAAACAACTGGATTTTAAAATTTAGCAAAAGATCTTAACAGGCACTTCACCAAAGAATATAAATGAAAATGAATAGGGGTGCATGGGTGGCTCAGTCAGTTAAGTGTCCAACTTCTGCTCAGGTCATGATCTTGTGGTTCATGGGTTCAAGCCCCGCGTCGGGCTCTGTGCGGACAGCTCAGAGCCTGGAGCCTGCTTGTGATTCTGTGTCTCCCTCTCTCTCTGCCCCTCCCCTGCTCACACTGTCTCTCTCTGTCTCTCAGAAATGAATAAACATTAAAAAAATCATTTTTAAAAAATAAATGAAAATGAATGGTCAACAATCACATGAAAATGCTACACATCATTAGCTTTTACAGAATGCAAATTCAAACTACGGTTAATTACCACTACATATCCTTCAGAATGTCTAAAATTTAAAACAACAGCAACAACCAAATCTTAAAACATGAAATGTTGACAAGGATATGAAGCAACTGGAACGTTCATATGGTACTGCTACAAGGGCAAAATAGTATAACCACTTTGAAAAAACGGTTTGATAGTTTCTTATAAATGTATACATGTATTTACCACATGACACAACAATCCCCCTCTTTATATACCCAGGAAGAATCAAGAAAATAAGTGTCCATAAAAGACTTGCAGTTGAACGTAAATAGCACCTTTATTCATAATATCCTCAAATTGGAAAAGAATAATGAGTACATGAATTGTGTGTATTTACACAATGAAGTACTTCTCAGCAACTCATGGATGCTGAACAGATAAAAGCTTTTCACAAAAGGTTTTTATTGTATGATATCATTTGTATGAAAATAAACGTAATCTATATTGATGGAAAGCAGATCAGTGGATTCCTGGGGTAGGGGTAAAGTTTGCTTGTAAAAGAATAGCAAAGAACTTTGAAGGTGATTGGAATTTTCTATGTCTTAACTAGGGTGGTAGTTATATGAATATACACATGTATCTAAACTCATTGAAGTGTATGCTTAAAATGGGTACATTTTATTGCTTACAAATTGTACCCCAACAAAATTAACTTAAAATATGTATTTTTTAATTGTTATTTCATAAATGTTATATAAATGGAATCACATAATATGTGACCTTTTGATATTGACTTTTTTCACTCATTTTCATTTTTAAAGCATATTATCTTTAAGATCTATGCAAATTGTTGTACAGATAGAAAACTGATTAGCGATTGTCCGGGGAAGGGAGAACCTTCTGATGATGAAATGGCTCTGTATTTTGTTTGAGATGTTTATATGAATCTACATAAGCAATACAATAACATAACACAATACACATGCTTTATACTAATGTCATATTGCTGGTTTTGAAATTGTACTATAATTATGTAAGATGTAACTATTGGGGGAAATTAGGTAAAAGATACACACATACACAGGATCAGTAGTGTCTTTGCAATTTCCTATGAATTTATGATCAATTCAAATATACTTCAAAATAATTAATTAATATGTCTGATTTGATATGGAGTGGTGTTATGGGCTGAATTGTGACCACCCTCCTTCCCATTCAAATATTGAAGTCCTAACCCGCTGTACCTCAGAATGTGATTGTATTTGGAAATAAGGCCTTTCAAGACTTTTAGCCCTTAAATGTGGCCATTGTGAGGGCCCTATTCCAATATTGGTGTTTTTCTTCATAAGAAGAGGAAACTGGGGCACAGATACACAGAGGGAAGACTGTGAGAAGACTCTGGAAAAAACAGCCATCTACAGGCCAAGGAGAACATCCTTAGAAAGAAAGTGAGTCTGCTGACACACTGATCTTGGACCTCTAGGGTCCAGAACTGTGAAGAAATGAATTACTGTTGTTTAAGCCACTTAAGTCTGTGGTACTTCGGTATGGCAACTCTAGCAACTAATACTTCTCAAACGTAAGAATAATTAGAACCTAAGAAAGTCTGAAAACATTCTAAGGGATAAGTATTATGATTTCTACTCTACACATAAGGAAATTAAACCTTGGTGAGTTTGCAAAATTTGTTCAAGGTCATAAAGCTGGTAAGATTTAGAATTAAGACAAGAACTCTGCTCTGTCCATCTCACTCTTTCTACTGCATGATGCAGGTACCAAAGTCTTATAAATCAAGATTTATTTTAAGGCATTGTGGGGGAAAAATAAAGGCAATTCTGATCACCATCTAAAGTTAGAACCAAACATTTTCTAAAAGTTAAATACTCTAAGGAAGAAATGTAGTGCCTCACTAAAAAAGTAATAGGCAGATAAAGCCTGTTTCATAATATACAGTTTTGTTTCATGAAATGACAGCTGATGTCTTCTGGCTAAAGTCTAGAAGAAAAAGTCAATTCATTTTCTTCTTATATTAAGCAAAATGACAATGTACAGTATTATCAAGTGATCATTTTGAATGAATATATTAAAACAAAAAAAATGAGTTTATGGCTTACATCTCCCATTTGGAAACAGGAGTAAAAACATAATGAGACTATTTTACTAATGATTTTATAAGAGGGTATCAAGCTTCTGTTATGACACTTACTGTATTAGCCAGCAAGACATGTTATTAGTTGCCATATAACTATTTAGTATATTTTAGGTTACATCAATCAAACCATTGAAACTTGAAAGACACATACTCGTTTTATCACAAGATAGTGTAAATTAAGACAATTTGGATAATGTGTTAAATTATTGTTCATTAAATTAAGGAAAGCAAGATAGAGATATAAAATGATATATACCATATTCATATAAAAGGGACTAAATTTTATAACAACACAGGGAATATAAAATAGTAATACAACATAGCTCTTTATGAATTGACCTAACATTACTGCAATGTAAAGACAATATGCCATATTAGACTAACAAAATATGAAAATGCCCATACATAAATAGGTACGAGTTTATAATACACATACAGTACACAAACAATTATGTGTGTGTGTGTGTGTGTGTGTGTGTGTGTGTGTGTCTCATGAAATAAAGAAATTTGGTAAATCCCTAAGTTACATGAATAAACATTGATAAAAGTACACAGATCTGTGAAATAAATATATAAGCATATACAAGATTTACATATACCACTTGAATAGGCTTAGAATTATATATTTTATATTATTATGTAGCATCACTATTAATTATTCAAATCCCTCATAATTCATGTATTATAAAGGCCTCTACTAAAAATTAATTACTTAAATAATATCTTAAAGCTATTTTCATGTTTTAGACGACATTGTTTTTTCTGCATATAGTGAGGAAGGATTATGATTGTGTGCTATGGAAGCAGCAGAAGCAGATTTTTAGAACTCAGTAAACGTTAAACTCCTTTCCATTGTAGTCTGAACTATGAAATATAAGTCTCCCACTATGATGGCCTATTAGGAGAGTTATCCAAGCATGAAGGTGAAATACTGCCAAAGCATGGGCTTGAGACTTTGCCTGGTATGTCCTTTATTTTAAATTGTAGAAAATGAGTGTCACTGTAATGCATCTTAATAGGCTGCATCCTTATCCCTTTCTTTGTGATTTCATAAATTGCTTGTGGGTTAACCTATGAAAACCAACTATCCAGAGCTTATTCTAATATTCTACTAGTAACACTTATCAGAATGGTAAAAGAGCAGAGCAACAGATACATAAAATAGGTAAAGTCTTAAAAAACACACTAAAATTATTTTTCATTAGCTAGGCACTATAACACTTGATATTAGAATGACACTGAAATAATATTATACACACACACACACATACTCATCTTTATTTTAGAAAAAAAATGCTAAAATATTCTGCCATGAATATTATGTCCATAGTAGCTTAATTTCTTCATGTTTTAAGTCAGAAAAATAAATGACTTTCTCTTCTTAACTGCAAATCTCATGGTATGTTTAAAGGTGATTTTTAGTGTGCCTTAGCTTTGAACTTGCCACACTAAATATTTAGACATAAATACTGAGTAATCAAATAACTATTTCAGAAATGGTACTAGATAAAAGTCTTTTAAGTTTTAATTTCAAACTATAATATTAGGATAGGCTTTGGTACTTTTATGTTAACAGAATTCATTTAAGCTTAAGAACAGTCTTGGAATTTTCTTGTGTCTTTATGCTTTTCTAATTAGTATTGTCAAGAAATGTAGATTACCACAACAAAATAAACATTTTGCAGAACACAAACAGTTACATAAAGCAGGAATAGTATGTTCCGTTCCTATGATTTCTGGGCAGGAAAATGTTGCTAATTTCAAGAGAATCATGCTTTTAAAGTCCATAAAAACATGTAGGGAAGTTACTACTTTCATATTTTTTTATATTATTCATCCAAAGAGGAAAAAAGGTTGAAGAACAGAGAATACTGATGGCATGATTAAAAACGTGAATAAAATGAAAGCTGGAGAATTCAGGGTATTTTGACAAGCATTAGGGGTTTAGTACAAATAGTATATTATATTGAATACTAATAGAAAATCAAAGAGTGATTATAAGACTTTTTCCCCTGCCATCAGAGTTCACAGTTCAACAACTAAAAAAGACATGTACTCAGATTCACAACATAATATGACAAATGTGATAATGTAAGTATGTAGATGAAAGCCAATGAGAAAATACTGAGAGAACTCCAAGAATTGTCTATGTCTAGAGAAAAGAATGAGGCTGAAAAGTAATACAGAGGTTAGAACATGAAGGTTATCCTGTGGTAAGTACCCTGATGATTTATTGTGACATGAATCCTAAATTCCTCGATTGATTTAACTTTAGGTTTTGCTAACATAGATCTGTAAATTTTTGTTTATGTTTTTTAATAGGCTCCACACCCAGAATGGAGACCAAAGTGGGGTTTGAACTCATAACCCTGAGATCAAGACCTGAGGTGAGATCAAAGTCAGACACACAATCAGCTGAGTAACCCAGGTGTTCCAATCTGTAAGTATTTAATAACATAATCTCACAGAATATCAACCTCAGACACCGTTACTCTGAAACCATAATAAAAGGAGACAAAACAAAGCTATTTCATAATTGTCTCTAAACATCGACACAAACAATGTCACCATGCTACCCATAAACTATGAAAACACCACCTCACTGTATTTAAAATGTGTATGACTTATTACTGCTCTATCTTCTTTCTAGTTTAACCCCCGTAGATAAGATCTATTGAGCTACCCAACTACCATTGCTTTTTTACTGCATTCAATCTAGAGGAAAACCCTATTTCATTCGACCCTTCCCCAAATCTCCTAACCAAAGCCCAAACAGTAGGTTGTTTCTAGCATCTATTGAGACAGCCATGGTTTCTCCAGGCAAATGTTCTCCCTCAATGCAATGGGTAATAAATAAATCCCAACCTATTTAACTCTCAATGCATTTCTGGTGGCCTTTAGCTGAAGGACACTGACAGCCAATAAAGATTTTGTTTCTTATCATTATCATTATTTTGCCAGCTTACAGGTCAGTACAGAATGTGAAAACATTTTAAAGATAATTTATCCATCAGTTTTCACTGTGTTGCAGCAGGAACATAGTTCAGAATACCCAAAATGGCTTCTTGCAAATACCTTCTATAAATATATTTAAGATAATCCAGAAAAATCTGGCAAAACCCCTCCTCTCCCAACAATCTAAAAAGCAGTTGGCATTGAGTAATAGTACACTTACTTTGCTACTTTGAGACAACAAACACAAGTTTAGAATTAATTTGTAAATGGTAAATATATACTGGTCAAGCTGTGGAACTTTCCAATTAGTTATTGTTATGATCCACAATCCACAATGTTATTGTTATGATCACACCGTGTTTTTACCATAGAGAAACCTTAACCGCAACTTACTATACCAGGGATGGGAGCCTAACTGAAATATAGTCATCTGTACCTTATATCCAAGGGAAGTTCAAATCCTATGATGTGACTTATTTTAAGAATACCATGTAAAAATATCTCGCTATATGGGATACCAGACCATTTTAACACCTACGTAAACTCTATACACTACTCATCTGGGTACCCCATATCATGTAAACTATATAAAAATGTATGCATGCAAAGATATTTTTTTTAATGTGTTTATTTGTCTATGGGTAAATCAATTTATAAATGGCCATGTTTTTCTTTTTTCTTTTTTTTTTCAATTGGTCATGTTTTTCGTCATAAATAAATTCCTTTCGAATTCAGAACTGAGAAACATCTAGCAAAATTGTTTTTAAAATATCATGAACTTTTTATGATAATTTAATTTTAATTAAAATTTAATAATTTTAATTAATTTTAATTAAATAAAATACCTTTAATTAAATTAAATAAAAATAATTTAAAATTTAACCACCAGTGGGTTTTAAATATATTACTTAAATGTGTGGTAATTTTGATATTGTACCTTTCTATTTCTATTTTTGAGCCAAGATCACTTTGTTTTCCTGATACCAAAGATTTTTAATAGGCCTTTGGAAAGCTCATAAACTAAAGGACTTGTTCTTACAATCCCTAATGGATGCAAGTGTCCTTTTTGGATATGATGTCTAATAGTCCAATCCCACACTCTCTCTTGGGAAATAGTAATGAGGCAAGGCATAAAAAGAGCAAAAACTGTGGGAAAGTACAGAAGTCACACAGAGAAAAGTCAGCAGAGCCATGCTAAGTGCAAACCATAACACAGAGAGGAAAGGCAACTCAGAGGGACAAGTAGAAATAGAGGAGAGAAGCAGACAACGGAGCTAAGACGAAGCATGTCAGATGACTAGAGCCCAAGTGATACACAGATGGTCAGGACTGGCTACATAACCTGCAGGATCGTGCAAAATGAAAGAGTGGAGTCCCTTGTTCAGCACTGTTAAAATTTCAAGAGAGCAATAGCAGAACATCCAAACAAGCACAAGGGCCATTTTGAACATGGGATTGTGGGTAACACACTCATGAAGCTGGTCCTGCAGATGACATTCCCACTCTTCTCAAGAAGCGGCTCTGTGATTCTGGCATTGACTTTTTATTTATTTTATTTATTTTAAGTTTATGTATTTATTTTGAGAGAGAGAGACAGTGTGAGTGGGGGAGGAGCAGAGAGAGAGGGAAAGAGAGAATCCCAAGCAGGCTTCTCACTGTCAGCACAGAACCTGATGAAGGGTTTGAACTCACGAAGTCATGAGATCATGACCTGAGCCAGATTCTTAACCAACTGAGCCACCCAGGTGCTCCTAGCATTGGCTGGTATGCCCCCATCTCACTAACTTCCACACACTGACGCTTATGGCCCAGGCCAGCTTGAGCAAGTCACTCATTTGGGACCCTGACAACTCTTACGATTCATTGTGCACAATATGAAAATGAATTAAACTTGAAAATATAAGATGATTTAAATGAAGCACAATGGCTCTACCTTTTACCAATTAATGTATATGTACATTTTAAAGCTGAAAACCAACTACTGACCACTTCTTAAGACTTAAAGGCACATTACGAAAATACAGCCCTGGTTCAAGAGCACCAATGCATAACTGGCATATTCTCAATCTCATGTAGAGTGGATGAAAGCGTCTTTTGATGGTTTTTCATTAATCGTTAGTAAAGGTAAATAAAATAGGTGCTTGTTATGGAAGATAAGTCCCTTAGCCCTCCTTCCAGCCAGATGTGCCTCTGAGCCTCTCCTACATAACACTACTTAACATATCTTCACTATCAAATAGTGTAGGGCAAAGCATTAGATAAACAAGATTATATAAAAATAAATAATATATTAACTACCAGGTTTTCCAGGGACAAATATATGGAGGTGTCAGGCACTTGGATTTTGTATCCCCCTGAAAAACCTAGTCACAAAGTTCCATCCATAAACTCCCTTTGATTTCCAATTCTACATTTCCATCTTACTGATGGTAACTCGGGTAACCCAACTCAACATGTTTGAAAGAAAAAAAAAAAAAAGAATACAAACACACACACACACACACACACACACACATGACCCTCAAACAGCATGGTTTGAACTGTCCAGGTCCACTTATGCATGGATTTTTTTTCAATAAATATATTGGAAAAAATTTTGGACATTTGTGACAATTTGAAAAACCTGCAGAGAAACCATCCTAGAAATACCAAAAAAAAAAAAAATAATAATAAT
Source organism: Prionailurus bengalensis (assembly GCF_016509475.1). Lineage (NCBI taxonomy): Eukaryota > Metazoa > Chordata > Mammalia > Carnivora > Felidae > Prionailurus > Prionailurus bengalensis. The sequence goes on from NC_057348.1 coordinate 82,768,922, forward strand.
AAATAAATAAATAAATAATAAAAAAGGAAAAGTTAGGTATTATTCTAAAAGTAAAGTATATAATGCATATAACATACAAAATGCATGTTAACTAACCACTTATATTATCAGTAAGGCTTCTGGTCAATAGTAGGCTATTAAATAGTTCAGATTTTGAAAAGTCAAAAATTATACATGAATTTCAACTATGAGTTAGCACTGCTAACTCTCACTCTATTCAAGGGTCAGTATTTGTATGTATAGATGTATTTTCTGCCACCTCTGCTAGGCCCTGATACCTCTCACTTGGGCCACTTCAATACTGTCCTTACTAGATGGATACATTTACTCCAAATATCTCTCCACTCTATTCCCTCCATGTTTCTTTCTACCCCCACTAACATTCATCTTCTTCAAAAAGATTGTATCTTTTGATGTCTCTAAAGCCAAAATTAGCTCCCCATAGTTTGGTTACAGTTAGTTCTGACTCTGCCAGGCACCCCAACTTTGGACCCTCCATGTTTTGGTTTTGATAAGCACTTTCCATCCTTCACATACATTGCTCCCTTGTCCTATCTTTAAGTTTCAACTAAACTGAACTACATAATGTTCTGCTGTACACCCCTGTCTTTAATTGTTTCTGCTGTTCTCTAGACCTAGAATATTATTTATCTGGGCTAATTTAAAGTCATAAAATGGGAAATTGGGTTAGTTTAGGTTCACTGAAACATAAACTTTGCAATAGCATAGTTTTATTTGGTTTTGCTCTTTACTGTTTACTGATGTAGTGCAGATGCCAAGAACTATGCCTGTACATACAATGAATACTCCTTGAATGAATGAATGAGTGAGATTCCTTAAGAATTTAATATTCTGCAATTCCAACCAATGGTGTCCATGTATTTTTTAATTACCTCAACAGACATCTTTTTAAAGTTTTTATTTACTTATTTTGAGAGAGGGAGAGAGAGCACCGGGGAGGGGCAGAGAGGGAGGGAGAGAGAGATTTCCTAGCAGGCTCCCTACCATCAGCACAGAGCCTGATGTGTGGTTCAAACTCAAGAAATGTGAGACCATGACCTGAGCCAAAATCAAGAGTCAGATGCTTAACCAACTGAGCAACCCAGGTGCCCCAGCTCAACAGAAATTTTATAGTAAATACTTGCTCACGTAAACAACTGTATGAAGCCTGTCAGATAACAGATACTAACAAAAACATAGGAATGTGACAGGAGCAGCAAACTTGCCTCTTCTTCTTGCAAATAACTCTAAAGTACTTATTTATTACATACAATATTCCAGCCAGGTTGATTACATGGATAATGATACAATCAGATGGTACAAATAGGAATGCCCAAATTTAAAAAAAAAATCAGGAATTTTTATAGAACATTCAATGCAACTATGGACTTAGAGCTGGTTTTTATTTTCCTGAGTTTTACTTTCCTAGTATTCCATGCCAACTGCATACTATTCTGTTTTCCTATGGTTCTAAAATGATTTATCTCTGCACACTTAACCTCCTTGGTTCTGGTGTTCTGGGGTGGCTGCCACTTAATGAGAGTGACATGTAGCTAACCAGCTACACTGAATCAGCTCTAGAAAGGCTAACAGGTGAGAGACATAATGGCTGATGCTAATGCAGAGCCAAGAAAAAGAGGTAAAACTTAGTAGAAAACAAAAGCCCCAGTATGTTAACCTCATACAATAAGTCTTAAGTAACACATGTCCAAAATCCTTTGATTGAATGACAGTACCCTTGCACACTGGTGTCTTAAGAATTTTATGTTCAGATGGGTTGTAAGAAATAAGTTTATAGGCAACTATTACCTCCAAATCTCTGAAAGGAACTCAGTCTTAATTTAGAAAATTCAAGATGGTCATAATTGAAAAGGTATTTCTTAAAAAGTATCCCTTCAAGGTCAAAATAATCTTTGACTCTCCTGTATTACACTGATTCCTGCCTGCTAGAATCCATTCAGATATTCAGTTCAATACTTGCACACAGTATCAGAGAGACAAAAAGTTCCTTAGAGGCACTACTTCCAGTGTTTAACAACTGCCTACTTTTAATTGGGTAGATGAGAACAGTGAAGGCCATTGTTTAACATTCTCAGCTTAATTATATATGACCTTGGCAATGGCAGGTAAGTTAAAAACTAGATATTACCAAGGAATAATGCTATTTGTAATTATTATGAAGAATACATGTTGTCCTATTTATGAGTGTTTACTAAAATATTCCACAGACAAAAGTATGCATACACAAAAAGTATAATATGCAACTCCTTTCAGATCCCCGTCTTCCCTCAGGACTAAATTTCATGGATAAACTGTTTCCTGAGTTTAAATCCTGCCTTCTGCTCATATTCCTGAACATCACTTTTTTTCTATGTTTTCCTTCCTAAGATGATACATAAAAGAGATAATACATTTCAGATATCTAAAGAGGTTTTCCTGGGGTAGTGCCAGTGTTGTTTTTGTTTTTGTTGCTGTTGTTTAAAAGTGCTGTCCTTAAAACATTATTTTTTTTTCAGACTCACAATGTGTTTTATATTTCTGCTGCTTGACATTGTGCTGAGTATATGGACAGAAGACTCTCTGGATTTTATATAGACAGAATCATAGAATTTTAAGTCTTAAAGAGCCCTGAGCAATGATATGGTCCAACTTTCACTTGTTATAGATGAGGAAAAAGAGATTTGGAAATGTTACATGGGCTAGGTATTTAGTGGGAAACTCAGTGGTTTTAAAACACTAACCAAAGTCTCCAAAATACCCTGAAATATACCAAAAAAGTCTTTGTAATTTGTATTATGGAAACCTAAATTTAGCATACTTCTTTGTATGTTTCAAAAATTTTTTAAAAAAGGTAGAATAATATATAGATTGAATGTCAATGGGAAGTTTTAAGAAACTGCCTTGAGTGTGGGTATGTCTATTTTTTTTCAGATATGTAAACCTATTGTATTCTCAAAACAGAAGAATATTTTTCAATATTTAGCAATCTAATGATACGCCGTGGGCTGTCTCAGTCTAGAAATGAACCCACGTATGTTTCTTACTAATTTCTCTCAGACCTCCTTCTTAATAGTACCTCTTCTAACTTTAACTTAACATCTTGTTAGTCTTAGTGTATTTCAGTTAGTTAGTATTAATGTTGTAGCACAGTGTCAACTCCTCGTATTCCTGAGAAATCCACAACTTTTTACGTGGTCTCATGCGTATTTATGTGTAAGTGTGGGGAAAAACTTCAATTATAATGCAGTGAACTCTGAAAAACGTGTTAAAGTATGATAGGGAGACACTGCCACAGGGATGGTAGGGAAAGAAGGCAGGAGATAGGATCTCCACTTACCCTGTGTTGTTTGCTAATCCAAAAGCGGGCAGGTGCCTGTAACTATACAAATTGTCCCTGCTTGTAGAGGGGCACAATTCCACTTTTTTAAATCACATATACTTGAATCAAATATAAATAGGAGTTGAAAACCTATTTTTCAAAAGGATAGCTTATCTTCCATATAATGTATACTTTTGAGAAAAACTGAAATGATAAAAGCAGAGGAAGTAGGAGGTGGGGGGGGAAGAAGAATGGGAAAGAAACTTGGAGAATAACAGGGCAGAGGACTGGGAAAAACAGAGCAGGTTAGAATTTAAACTCAGAGATTTATGTTATAGATTATATAGGCACAGCCATTATTTCAAGTTTTTATATGTTATATAGGAAGAAAAAATCAGCTATCTTATTAATGATGCATGCGGTAAAGTTACCTTAAACATAAATCACTTATCCCAGGATAACAAATACACTTAATGGAAAACATTAAAGATGTGGAGAACGTAATAATTTTAGAAAATAGATGTAGAGAAGTTTAGGTTCTGGGAAAGCAGAAAAGCATTATACCCAAGGGCAAACACAGGTGATAAGAGGCAAGTACCAACCTAACATTTCAGAAAGCATCAAAGGTGGGGTGCCTGGGTGGTTCAGTCAGGTAAGTGTCCGACTCTTGACTTTGGTTCAGGTCATTCAGGATCTCACAGTTCGTGGGTTTGAGCCCTGCCATTGAACCGTGGCACCATCAGTGTGGAGCCTGTTTGGGATTATCTTTTCCTCTCTCTCTGCCCCTCACCCACTCACACTCCCTCTCAAATGAAAAAAAAAATACATATATGTAATCATTTCTAATTTCCCCATATTATATATTAAACCAAATAAAATGCATTATAGTTTACTGATTATGAGGAATAGCACTAAAGCAGAGGTCGGCAACCTTTTCCTGTGAGGAACAGAGTAAATGAATGGGGAGTGCATACGATGAATAATGGAAAGGAAAAATATAAAAGTCATGAATGCATAATCTTAGGGACACAAACATGAAACACTAATGATTGAATAGCACTGTGGTGGAACACAAGGATCTCCAAACAAGACAGCTCTGATGAGTTTAAATCTCAGCTCCTGCATTGTACCTCTGAGTAAATTACCTCTCTAATCCTCAGCATCCTCATGAATAGATAGGGAATAATTATAGCATTTTGTTCTCAGGGTTCAGAGGACTGAATTAAGCAAGCGACAAAACACTTAACATGGTGCCTGAAAGAGAGCAAGTACCCAATAAATAGCAGCAATAAAGAGTAAAATAATGGGTGGAACCTACGAGATAGCAAAAAACAAAAACAAAAAACATTTGGTCAGTTCTCACAGTTAATTCAAAGAATCTTGTACTGTCGTAGCACAATTTTCAAAATTTTATTGATGTATAATTGACCTACAATATTATATTAGTTTTAGGTATACAGCCTAGTAATTTAATGTGAAGTGATGATCATGATAATAAATTCAGTTACCATCTGTCACCTTACAAAGTTGATACAATGTTATTGACTCTCCATGCTATATGTTACATCTCCAGGCACAACTTTTTATTGACATATAATGGAAATGTAACATTGTTCACATTTAAGGTGTACAGTGTGTTGATTTGGTATACTTTTATACTGCAATATGATTGCCACCATAACATTTAGCTAACATCTCCATCACAGCATGTAATCATCATTTTTTTTCTGTGGTGAGAACATTTAAGATCTAGTCCCTAGGCCACCTTCCAGTATATAATACAATATTCTTAACTATAATCACAATGCTGTGCATTAAATCCCCAGAACATATTCGTATTCTAACTGCAAGTCTGAACCTTTTAAGCAGCATCTCCCCAATTCTCTCACTCCCCAGCCCCTTGTAAACACCATTCTACCCACTGTCTCTATAAATTTGGCTTTTTAAGATTCCACATATAAGTGATATTATACAGGATTTGTCTTTTTGCACAATTTTCATTTTAAATTATTTTTGATATGGTTCTCTCATGGGCTATAACCCCAGGACGAATGAACCTTGTCTGCCCATAAATGTATTCCTAGAGTCAAGCATAATCTCTGACATAACATAGGTGCTCAAAAAATATGCCTGAGTGAACGAATGGAGCAGAATGAGAAAGCATAGGATAAAATATAAATTCTATCATTTATAGTTGTGTGTGCCAATACCTTCTCCATCGTCAAGTCTTTACTTATAAAATGGAGGCAATAGTAATACCCAATATAATTGCTGTGAGGAGTCAAGGAGAAAGATATTCTGATAAATACAACAACTTCCAACAGTGTCTGGGAGATAGTATCTAATAAATGTTATGCAAATCAAGTTTAGTGGTTTTGGTTCAAACTTATGCTGACCATAAGACTAAGCTAATCAAATTTCTGTGTCCTTCAAGTGCATTATTTATTAGACTACTTATACCATATCTTGGACTCGTAACTATCAAAATGGCTTGTATTTAAATTTGTAAGATGTTTGTACCTTTGAACAAAAATCCATAAATAAAATGTGAAGGGAGATATTGTTTTCATAACTTTCTGCTCCTGAAAGAAAAGCCACTGATCTTAGTATAAAGAATCTAATTGATCCATTCTGCCAAAGCAGTGTGTTCTCACTCTGCACTCTCTGATTTTAAATTAAAAATTAATATGCCTACCGGTGCTCACTGGTGAATTTGCTGGGAATCATCAATATTTTATATATGGCACAGGCCAGTTTTATGTTGTGCTCTAATGCAGAAATGTAGAGGTGTTGCTGGGACCTAGCCAGTGGCTGGAGAAATTTCATCATCAGCAGAAGATGACAGTAACAGGAAACGTGATGAACCAAGAAGAAGAAATCAATGGCCTTTCTCTACCCTGCTGTGAAATTAATGATGGCACCCTATGAAACCAAAATATCTCTTGTTAAGTGCAAGAAAGCACAGAAAATCTTCATAACGAGGTTGTGGTAAGAAATAGCCATTAAAAGATATATATAGATAGATAGATAGATAGATAGATAGATAGATAGAGATATATATATATATACACACACACACACATACATATACATATATATATATATATATATATATATATATATATATATATATATATTTTCATGTTTGTTTGTTTTTGAGACAGAAACAGAGCATGAGCGGGGGAGGGGCAGAGAGAGAGGGAGACAGAATTTGAAGCAGGCTCCAGGCTCTGAGCTGTCAGCACAGAGCCCAACATGGGGCTTGAACCCACGAACCGTGAGATCATCAGCTGAGCTGAAGTCAGATGCCTAATCAACTGAGCCACCCAAGCATCCCTAAAAGACATATTTTAAGTCATAGGAATATTTAATGTCATAGGAAAATGCCAATGATATAAGGTGAAATGTGAAACGAGAATGGAATATACAATAAGAACCATATACAATATACCATATACAATAAGAACTCAATTATATACAATTATGTTTGTATATTAAGATCATTTGTTATTAGACTGAAAAAATGTGTAAATATGATAATGTCAGTTATCTTTAAATATTTGGGTTATGGATGCTTTTTATTTTCTTTTTAATACTTGCATGTTAGGTCAATTAGATTCTTACTCTCAGAAAAATAAAAGATACATGAGGCATTGACCACAGTGGGAGCTGACACTGAAAGAAAAAGAATTGTGCAGAAAATTCTAGAGACTATAATAGACCACATCTAGGCTCAAGTCATGAGAAAGCAGAAATTAAGAGAAAGTGGAAGTCAGGAGTCAGTTAAAAATATAGAGTATAAAGTGATGTCACTAATTTACATAGAGAGAAAAGGCCAAGAAAGCAATGGACTCCAGGTAATGGTGAAGAACAAGAATGAACATCCTGTTGCCGGACTTAGCCTTGAGCTCCTGCCCTTCCTGGGGCATGAATTTACTGTTTCCTGCCTGACTTAGCCTGGATGATTTAGCTATTTCCAGGTGTTTGTATGAGTACAATAAATCCCCTTACATGAAATTACTTGAGAGTCTCTTCCTTACAGCAGGAGCTTAAATAAAATAACAACTGCAGTTAAAAGGAACTTTCATTGTATGACGCTCCCCTTTTATATTCAATCTCAAAAGAGACCTAGAGAGGAGTTATTTGCCGCACAAGTTAAGAAGAAATGGTGGTGGTGGTATTTGAAGGCACACTGTAGTTATAAGTCTTTGAGTGTTTAGGATAGCACAGACCAACAAGTATCAAAGGTTCATAGACCCAAATAAGGACCTGCTCAAATTAGTACTGATGTTTGTTGGAGGAAACACTGAAGAACAGGGAAAAAGGAAGGTGTGATGAAGGCAAGAGATTATTTAAAGAGGTGGAGGGGCGCCTGGGTGAGTCAGTCGTGTGGGTGTCCAACTCTTGGTTTTGGCTCAGGTCATGGTCTCGTGGTTCGTGAGTTCGAGAGCCATATCAGGATTTGTGCTGATGGTGTGGAGTCTGCTTGGGATTCTCTCTATCCCTCTCTCTCTCTGCCTCTCCCTGATTCTCTTTCTCTCCCTCTCTGTGTCACTCTCAAAATAAATAAATAAACTTAAAAAAAATTTTAAAATAAAGAAGTGAAATTTTATGCATCGGGACTAAGATTAGGGATGACAAATAGGTTCTACCTTATATGTCAATCATAGTTGATTGATAATGGCTATCTAGAGTACAGTGAAGAGAAGGACCACAGAGCCAACCTGGGGACAGAACAATGTACTAGAATCAATTAGGAAGGTCTGCTACTTGTCTGCAAGTCCACAGTGAAGTCACAGGTAGAAGGGGTGGTGGCATGAAAAGAGTAGAGGATTTGCAGTTCAAATACCTGTCCCACATCTTATATGTGAAGGGTTTGGGGGGAACTTATCTAAACTCCCTTAGGTTCCATTTTCTCATCATATAAATCATAACACCTACTTCACAGTTATTTCTGTGGGAATTCAATAACTTAACAGGTAAAGTCCACAAGACATTTCCAGTCACACACCAGGTGTCTAATAAAATGTTAGGCCCTTCTTCCTTAGCTTCATCTTTCAAAATATTTGATTACAACTGCAATACTATTGGTCCACAATTAACTGCAAATGCACAGCACATACTCTCAGTCTATGATTGATTATTACTCTATCAGTCCATATTTTTGGCTCATGATTAGTCACAATTATATAGCCCACACTATAGGTTCACAGTTGATCACAACTCTATCACCCTATACTCTGGGTCCACACATTGTCATTTCTGCTATTGGAAAATAAGGAGGAAAAAAAATACACATATCACAGACTGTTTATAACTGACTTGGAAAAAATGAAGTTCTTGCAGTGAGTGCCTAAAAACTATGCATAAGGTAGTTTGGTTTCATTGAATTGAAATGCTGACATTAACTCTTTTGGAAAATGCAAAAGATGAAAACCATCTGTTCTTTCTTTTTAAAAAAATATTTTAAATGATTATTTACTTTTGAGAGAGAAGACAGAGTGCAAACAGGAGAGGGGCAGAGACAGAGGGAGACACAGAATCTGAGGCAGCCTCCAGGCTTTGAGTTGTAGCACAGAGTCTGACGCAGGGCTTGAGCTCACCAACCCACCAACCGTGAGATCATGACTTGAGCTGAAAAGTCGGACCCTTAACCAAGTAAGCCACCTAGGTACCCCTTCTCTGTTCTTTCTGAACAGAGAACTGAAAGCTAGGTTTCCTCCTGAAACCTAGAACTGCTCTAAAAATCATAGGTTAATTTAAAAAGTAATTTGTTCATAACTTTATGATAGAAATTAAAAAAAAAAAAACAGCAGGGACACATGGGTGGCTTAGTTGGTTGAATGTCCAACTCTTGATTTTGGCTCAGGTCATCATGATCCCAGGGTCCTGGGATCCAGCCCGGTGTTGAGCTCTGCACTGAGCATGGAGCCTGCTTAAGATTCTCTCTGTCACTTCTCTCTCCTGCTGCCTCTCTCCCTGGCTTGAGCGCTCACTCGCTCTCTCTCTCCCTCTCAAATTAAAAAAAAAAAAAAAACAAATTTCATCTGTACCTGTGCACCACTATATCAGCCAGGAAATTCCAGTTTCTCTCTATCATCTCTTCTTCCCTGTTCTTATTTTTCCTCATCTACTTTATGACAAGGTTCGGATGAACAATGAGGGCAGGAAAAAGACAGCTATTCTGACTTTTTGATGAGGCTAATACCTAACTTAATAAAACATAAAAAATATACAGTTAGTTCAGCTCTATCCACAAACTCCTAAAGGAAACAACTTGGTAAAAGTCAGTTAGGATTCAACTATTTTCTTTGCTTGTTTTGTAAGGCCTGAAGCTTCAGTATGCTTTTCCTATACTGCCTGATAAATTCCGAGTAAAAGGCTTAAGCTGGATTTTTCTATAAATCCTGAACCTAAAATTTAAAAGTAATTTGTAAAAACAGCAATAGGGTATACTGAGGGAGTTCATTCTGACCTGGCTTCATTTTACCCATTTTTATGTAGGAGTGACCCAATCAAACAATGTGACATACCTACTTATTATTATAACCTGCTCTTCAAAAACCGTGCTTCCAACAAATGTTTAACTAAGTTTATGATTCCTGTGGATTCCAGTTACCCTACATTATTGCCAGCTAAATCAAAATTGTACTACAGCTAAAATATAAACTTTTTTTTAAAGAACATATGTTGTCTCATCAAACCTGTATATCTTTTTTACAGTTTGTTTAGCAAAATATGTGATTGTTTTTCATGTTGTAATAAGGATTGCTTTACAAAGGGTAAATCACTCTGGTATTCATCATGAACCTTTACACTGACCCTAGGATTCTTCCCCTCTGGGCAAAAATTTCCCACCTTTTAAAAGCTTCCATATATTCTACAGGGTAACTATAAGCATTAACACGTAAGTATATTTATATTCTTGATTTTTGCTCCACTTAGACGTTCTTCTTAGTTGTGTCAGAAACTGATTTTTCCCCATAATCCGTTCTCCCTTTCTCCTTATTAGTAATAGAAGCCCTCCTCTAGCACTTGAATTTCAGCAAGGTACATGGTCACCCAGCGAGGGATTATGTCTCCAAGATTTGTTGGCAGTTAGACATGGCTACTTTACTAAATTCTAAATCAATGGATATGACAGAAGTGATATGTTCAACTTGCACATCATATTCTTGAAAAATGTGCTTGTTCTCTGCATCCTCTTTGCCCCACTTCCATTGAATAGGAATCTGCCGTGAATCTGCAGCCCAAGTAATCCACAAAACACTAATTGTTGGTGTAACTAAGAAACAGGTTCCATCAACCTGGTCCCCAAAGGGTTATACAACAATGCTGCTTATACACTAGACTATCTTCCTATTTCTGTATTACATTGTGGGAGAGAGATATGCCATCTTTTTTGTTACTCTGTATTTGAGGGTATTTTTGTTATATCAGGTCAAGCAATACCCAACAGACATATACTAACTCTGGTGCCTTCTTTTTGTGGAAATAACTAACTATTTAACATAAACCTTACCAGGAATCACTTCCTTATACAGCTGTTTTATGACCAATACAGGTTAAAGCAGCCCCTTTGTAACTTTTATAGATCTTACTGGAGCGTGCACAACGCTTAATTGTACCTTTTGGTTTATAGTAAACTAGACTGGACGTACTAGAGGACAGGAAGACTACCTTAACCCATCTTTGTTTCTCTAATGCTTAACGTGGTACTCAAGGAATAGATATTGCATTAATGGATTATTTAATATTCTCCTTGATGATATAAAATAAATATCAAGATGTTGCAGTTCAATGAACTTTAATACTAATTTTATTATATCAGAGGTTACTTAAAATTATCACCATATATAATAACAGAAAGGCCAAGTTTTTCTCTACAAACTTAGGAAAATGTGACTCTTCCAAAGCAATGAAGGCATTGAATCATCTCCTACTTAACTGGAGATTTTTTATAGTGTATCAGATTTAGTACCTTTCTTGGCAGATTGAAGACTGTTATCATCACTATCTTCCCAAAGTGCAATTACCCTTCAAATTATTTTTAATTGGTTCTCACATATATATTTTTCAATATTTACTGCTTTTTAAAAATGAGTTTACCTTTCTAATTTCTGCTGGTACAGACTATTATACAGTTAATGTATAAGAAACTGAAATCAGAAAACCGAAATCAACAATCAGAGAATATTCTTAGTAGACACTATTTACTGGAAAAAATCCAAACATAGAAATAAAATGAGTTGTTCTAAAAGTAAATTAGTTACTTGAAAATAGAAGACAGAACAAGAAGAAAAGTGGTTTTGAGCGCAATTAGCCAAGTGTGATTATGTACAAGAGACCAGACAGAGGTAAGCCAAAAGAAATATCTGGCATAGCAGTGAGGTCTTTGCTTGACAGGCCAACCACATTTAATCTCTGACAGCATGTAAAGGCATGAATTCTTTGTAAAACTATGTAATTAAGTGAAACTCTCAGCAGCTGCCCAGTAAATCTCTAGAGACGAGACTGGCTAAAGGCTAGGTTCTATGGTTGTCAATGCTCCAGTTGAATGGTTTTTAATTTGACCCCTAAATGACAGTCACACCTAGGTTTAAGAATCAGTAATGTATTTGACACAGTCTCCTCTGTAGCAGAGTCAAATAGACAAAGAGACACACAAAACAGGGGCTAAGAGATAAGCTCTACAAAAAACAAAAACAAAAACAAAAACAGGGGTGGAGGGCATGCTTATGTCATCTAAAATCTTATTTTTAAATAAAAAATTTTCAACGTTTATTCATTTTTGAGAGAGAGAGAGAGAGAGAGAGAGAGAGAGAGAGAGAGAGAGAGAGACTGTGAGTGGGGGAGGGATAGAGAGAGAGGAAGACACAGAATCTGGAGCAGGCTCCAAGCTCTGAGCTGTCAGCACAGAGCCTGCTGCAGGGCTCAAACTCACAAACTGACATCATGTCCTGAGCTGAAGTGGGACGCTTAACTGACTGAGCCACCCAGGCACCCCTCATCTAAAATCTTATAAGCACCATGCATTTGTCTTGAAGAATTAAACCCTTGGGGCCGAGTCTAAGCAGGAGATCCCAAAGTACCAGGACAATGGGCTATTGGAGTCTAATGTCTTCCTTTTCATAAATTAAGTCAACATAAATATTTAAGTGTCTCCTGGGGTGCCTGGGTGGCTCAGTCGGTTGAGCATCAGACTCTTGACTTCTTCTCAGGTCATGATCTCATGGCTCGTGAGGTCAAGCCCAAAGTCCAGCTCTGTGCTGACAGTGTGGAGCCTGCTTGGGATTTCTTTCTCCCTTTCTCTCTGCCCCTCCCCAGCTCTCTCTTTGTCTTTCTCTCTCTCTTTCTGTCTCTCTCTCTCTCAAAAACAAATAAATAAACATTTTAAAAAAAGGAATTTAAGTGTCTCCTGAAACTGGCCGTGGCCAAAGGTAATTATCGTCAGAAATGTAGATGTTATAAGGAGATTTGGCAGTGCATTTAGTCCTTCCTTATTCTCCACTAACTCATGCCTGGAGTGACCGACCATTCACTCTAGTTTGTCCAGGACTGTCCCTGTTAATGCCTGTTTAACTGAAATGGATTATTAATTTTTATTCTTAAAATGTTTACAGATAATAAATGCTCATGCTCATGCTCATTCGTTTAAAGATCAAGTCTCTTAACTCCATTTCCCAAATGTTCTTGAACCTGTCCACTTTGCCCTGCTTCTATTTTCTTCACATCATCTTTCATGAGGACTACTGTAGGAATCTCATGTCTGGTATCCTTTTTCTTCTTTTGTTATTTTCCAAATTATTTTGCATAATACTGCAGAGAATCTTTTAAAAACAAAATTATGACACTTCTCTCCTTAAACTTCTTACATATTCCTGTGTTTAGACATAGGAAGATGTGCATAATCCTGACTCTGCCTGCCCCTCCAACCCCATCTGGTACCACTCCTTTCTTTTCTGATTCTTTGGCCCAATTAGGTTTCTTCTAGGCCTCTTAGCTATCTTAAGAGATTTCACTTCTTTCTGTTCTTTCTTTCTGGAATAGACTTTCTCCTCTTACCTCCCTTCTTTTGGTCTTATTCATATTCATCTTTTTGATCTCAGTTTAAATACCTCTTCCTCAGAAACACTTTCACAGATCCTCACAAACTAGGCAAGGTCTGTTCCTACAGCAATGACAATAATGCACAATTCTTCATAACATACAGAGAATTCCATATATGTAAACTACTCCATATGCCCCATTAAGTTACAAGTTCCAGGAATAGAGAGATCATATCTTATTTTAGTTGTTGCTAGATCTCCAACACTTCAGTATATAATGAATGTCCAACAGCTTTTTGTTGAAATAACCAAATGGGGAGTTCCAATTTCAGGCAGGTAAATATAAAGTACCTATTTACTCCTTAACTTTAAACACTATCTTTGAACAAGCCAATACTTCATAATATACATTACTTTCTGTTCTACTCCATAATTGAATATACAATAAACTAGATTTAGTCCAACAAATACCAGATTAAGGTAAAAGGTACATATATTTTGGTACATCTAATTATTTCATGTTTATAATCATGTTAAGCTTATATAATCAACATTTATATTCAAAAATTATTTCACATGCTTTATTTTTGCAAAATGAGGGTAAAAATAATAAAATATTCAGATAATTATATAAGTAGAGATGTGTAAAAATGCTTACATTGCTTAAATTGTAGCTTAAAGGAAACACCACAATGAAATTACTAGATATTTATCAATTAAGTATGAAAAGCTGAATTAAGTATGTGAAAACCAATGCATTATCATAAAGTCAAACATGCAGATAGGAAAGACAAACATGAAATTTGAAGATTACTTGTATTATGATTCAATTGATATTTAGGATCCATTTCTGTTAGGATGAATCTAGTTACAACACAAAGAAAACTCAACTCACTGTGGCTGGATCAATGGCTAGGTGGCTCAGTTGGTTAAGCGTCTGACTTTGGCTCAGGTCATGATTTCACAGTTTGTGGGTTCAAGCCCCTCACCGGGCTCTGTGTGACAGCTCATAGCCTGGAGCCTGCTTGGGATTCTGTGTCTCCCTCTCTCTGCTCCTCCCCCATTCACTCTCTGTCTCTTTCTCTCTGTCTCTATCAAAAATAAATAAACATCAAAAAAATTTTTTAAATAAGATGGCTCCTTCAGCTTCAGATATCAAGTCCTCCACAACCACCATCATGGAAGGAATGAAATGGCAGGAGAAACAGAACCTTCTCTTCTGGGGCTTCTCTTTATCCAGTAAAAATGTCTCTTTTGGAAGTTTCCAAGAAGACTTCCCATTGTATATCATTGACCAGAATGAGATCACATGTACATTTCAAGATTTATCACTTAAAAAGAGTAATGGAATTACCATTAAGGCTTAATCATGAGAACAAAGGATCTCAGCCCATTATATGAGCAAACAAGTCAGATCTTGGGTAGGCAACAACCGTCTGTCATAGAACTCAGAGTTGTATCAGATTCTTCTGAGCTAGAAAAGTAAAGTGGTAACAGTGAACATAGTTATACAATTGAAATTTTGTTTCCATACATTCTAACATAAAATAATTTAAGGGAAAAACAACTATTTCTTTTTTGTTGTTGTTAATGTTTATTTATTTCTGAGAGAGAGAGAGAGAGAAAGAGAGAGAGAACAGGGAAGGGGCAGAGAGAGAGAGAGAGAGA
This sequence comes from Prionailurus bengalensis, assembly GCF_016509475.1. Lineage (NCBI taxonomy): Eukaryota > Metazoa > Chordata > Mammalia > Carnivora > Felidae > Prionailurus > Prionailurus bengalensis. Next base: position 82,783,958 of record NC_057348.1, read on the forward strand.
GACAGACAGACAGACAGAATCCCAAGCAGGCTGAACTCTGTCAACACAGAGCTCAACATAGGGCTCTATCCGACAAACCATGAGATCATGACCTGAGCCCAAATCAAGTGTTGGATGCTCAACCAACTGAGCCACCCAGGTGCCCTGAAAAATAACTATTTCTAACACAGAAGGGGATAAATTAAAAATGAAGCCATATAAATTGTTAGAAGCTTTCTATTTTTGAAAACATAACTATCTGGGCAGTTTAAGAGACTCAAATAATATGACACTTAAAAATAATCCTTCTTTCAGAGCCATTTCAATCAATACTCACAGCAAATACATACTAATTGGTAAAAGGTTTTATTTAGCTGCATGAATTTCATAATTATGTTACATTTAAGAGGAAAGAAGACAAACAAAAATGTGGAGATTCATTTCATACTCAAACTCTCACTTTCAATCTACCTGTAATTACATTCTTAATTTTATATTGCATCCAACCCAATGATAAAAAAACCCACCTCAAATCACATCAATCTTTCAGTTGCATCTTAGAGAAATAATGGCTCTGAACCAAATACCCAGGTACTAACTAGTTTAGTTTTAATTCTGAGCAGATGGACTAGGATTCTCAAGGTCAAATTTATAGGATCTTCTTGGAAAAATATCTCATGGTCTTTGTATCATAGCAGATGGTGAAAATATTTTAGGGCTATTTTCAAATGATGTTAGTGAAACCACAGTTCTATTAGTTGTCTTACATGACTTCCATAAACATGATTTTACTTCCAAATCAAGAGTTACAATTGATGGATCTTAGCAGGGCTCTTCTGAGATATCATTATCAACAATGACACACTGAGAATTTATATTCCAAATTCAGAGATGAATTACAGAAGAGGAAGCAATGGATCTCCTGAGATAAATAGACAGATACTGATAAAAGTTGTTACAATACATATCCTATTTTCCTATATAAAAGGAAACAATTTCTATCTTCTGTTATGGTAGAGTTTTAAATTGATGTTTCTTTTTGGAAGATAAGCACAATATACTTCTTCATTTTGACCCCTTAAGCAACTTGACATACTACAGACATCCAATAAGTTATATATATACATATTTTCTTTTGGGGGGTATAACTTTTATTTTTATTCTCAAGATAAAATATCGTGAAAGGAATATGCTATCGGGGGCAATGTCAGGTGTCTACTCCTTCCACTCTGATTTATTTTCTTGGGAAATTGTTTTCATTGCCTAAAATCTTATTGGGAAGGTAATTCTCAGCTATTTTATCCCACTCCCAAAGTGGAAAGTGGGAAAGTCTCAGATTCCTCACATTTCTTAAACTGGCTGGGGCTGGGAAATGGCATGAATTTGGCTAATAAAGCCCTTCCCCTGGGACTTTGGATCTTGAGTGATGCAAGGATGAAATGAAGCACAGAGTTCATTTGTTACAACAGCAAAGGCAGGAGTGGTAATGCTGTCCTAATTAAGACTGTTCCTGCTACTCTGGTTCCTATTTCCCAGGCCCCCTCCAATTCTTGGTTTCACACCTATCCCAAGCCAGTCCTCATTGTTCTAATAAGTACTCTTTTGCCTAAGTAGAGTTGGTTTCTATATTTGTAATAAAAATTTTAAAATACAGACAAAATTAGATAATAGAAATATCTATAACATACTGTTTTATAGCATTCTTTTCCATTGCTATATCCTGAACATTTTTCATGATCAATACAAGTATTACACAACATAAGCTTTAACGGTCACCTGGCTTATTTGCACAGATATACTATAGTTTACTAGAATCTGTTTAAGCAGTCCTGGATATTTAGGTGTTTCCTTTTTCTTTTTTACTATTATAAAAAACCCTCTGGTTAAATTTTTTTTTTCTTTTTGTATTCAAGTTAGTTAACATACAGTGCAATCTTGGTTTCAGGGGTAGAACTTAGTGATTAATCTCTTACATATGACACCCACTGCTCATCCCAAAAAGTGCCCTCCTTAATCCCATCAACCATTTAACCCACCCCTCCAACAACCTCCCCTCCAGCAACCCTCAGTTTTCTTTCTGTATTTGAGTCCCTTATAGTTTCCCCCCTCTTTGTTTTTATCTTATTTTTCCTTCCTTTCTCTTATGTTCATCTGTTGTGTTTCTTAAATTCCACATATGAGTGAAACATATGATACTTGTCTTTCGCTGACTGACGTCTTTTGGTTAGCATCTTATGTATACATCATTCTATACAGTTCTGATATTTTTACCTTGTAATAAATTTCTAAAAGTGGAATTATTGGGGCAAAAGGTAAACAAATTTTGAAAGCGTTGAATTATGTCCTGCAAGGAGGGTTGTACCTATTTATCATTCTATTAGCAGTGTACGAAGAAGGTGCCAATTCTAAGATCTTATCCATTAGTTTTATTGTAAAGATAGGAGACTATAAAGCCATTCAACTTTACTTGCCCAAATATACAATTTAGAGAGCAATCAATCTTTGGCTTGAGGAGCCCCATGTAATAAAGGGGAAGAGTTACAATAGAACAAAATGCATACTTTGTACCATTTACCAGTTCCCCCCAGAGTTTTTAGTACAACTGAATATGACCCATTTCCATATATGTTTTCTTGTGGATGGATACTGTGAAAGCTTTCATAGTGAGTTAGAAGGAAGAGGAAGAAAGAATCAAAGAAAACCCTGCCGGCCTTCATTATAGCTGCTTCTCACAGCTAACTTACTCATACTCTCAAAGCTAAGGAATGAAGGATTTCCTAACTACAAAAAGGATATTTACACAAAAGACACTGCTAAAATCCATTATAGAGCTGGCATGCCCAGAGAGAGTCTAAGTCTAGTCTTGGTCCAGAAAGTTTTCTCTATATTGTTCTGTAAAAAAATACATGGCATCTTCCTGAGTCAATTTTAACTCATGTAAACAGTGATCCTACTGACACAATAAATGAGGCCATCTAGGTAGATCTGTGCTCAAATGACAGTATATTAGAAAGCAGAGGCTGATGAAATCCATTTTCATATCTTAGCTGTTGTGTGCTAAGGAAATACACTCAGAAACACAATATTTTGAATTTTGGTATATTTATCAAGAACCAAATAGGCATATTAGTCCATGTGTATGTAAGTATGTGTGCACATGAATGTGAATGTACATGTGTGTGATCTGAATAAAACCAAAGGCCCCAAGGGGCCCAAGTTCAGTGAGGTGTTAAATTCAAAGAATCACAGCTCTTGCAGGGAAAAAGTAATTAAAATACTTCAATTATTTACTCAATCTCTCACAGATAAATGCATTTTAATGCACAGCAAGTATCTTTAGAATTCTTGTCTCCCTGTCCCCGATTTTCTTTACAAAGCAGCTATACCCTGAATCGTTTCTCCCAGTCTCAATTCCCCGTTGTCCCAAATTCAGCCTTTTTTTCTCTCTCCCCTTCCTCATCTCTCAGCTGCTTGAATCACTTAGCATCTCTGACTTTTCAAGTATTCCCTGTATCCAAAATACTATCTGATTATATATAACAAAGGTACATCAAAGTGTCAACATGGTAAGCGGCTAGATGCTGTGGGAAGTAGGAGAATACTATGAGAATTAAAGTATTAATTGATTTAATTTGAAATATACATTAACAATGTTGTCCCTGACATATTCACATACAATTCACGGCAAAATAGCCTCACAAAGTAGTAGATAAAATGTTCTTTGTCAATTTTAAAGATTCCTGGTCTAATTAGTATGCATACATTCTCCAAGGAAAGAGAACTTATGAATAAGGGCTTTAAAAAACAAAGTTTATTTGTTTGTTTTTACTTTTCCAGAGAAGACAAAGGAAAATGGTGCTTTAATGCTTAGTGCTTTACTAATGGATGTATTAGTGTCTTAAGTAGCACTGGACATTTCTAACTTTTTTTTTTAATTAAAAGGGAAACTTCTGCTGAAAAGAAACAAATAATTGAAGTACTCAAACATCTAGAATGAAGCTAGGAAATCTGATTATCATAGAATTGTCATAGATGCAAATGATCCTAGACAGTCTTAAAAATTATTCTAGTGACATTGTGAGACTCTAGTGAAACTATGTGACATTGAAGTGCTTCTTTATTATGAATTTGCTTTATTTTTAAAGCCATTGTCTCTATTGTAGAGGAACACACGAAAGCATATTTTGTAAAAGACAAAAAAAGGGCAATCTCCTAGGTTAAAAAAATTACAATATATTATCGGCACCTAAAACTTTCACCTTTCCTTTAAAAAATAGTGAGAAACTTGTATAATTATATGTTGGAAGGAGAAGAGGGTAAGAGATTGTCAGCACTAGTAATTTGTCAACAGAGTTCATCTTTTGCAATTTAATGTTACCTATAGATTGAGCTTTTATTTCTCTCATAGTTACTTAACCTGACCACTCCAAGTGCGCACAGTGACTCTTCCTTAATGTTCATTTTTTATTATATGAAACATCTGTTTAGATGCATACACTGAATTAATAGTTTTATACATTCCAAATTTATATTGATATCATAAAATAGGTTTAGTATTAATGAAATGCATTTTCAACAATCCAAGATATGCAATCAATGATAAAATGTTTCTCCAGGGAGAAATAAGGCTACACATAGTTAAGGTATGCTGGGCAGCTCACTGTGTCTTTGAACAAGGGTCAATAAATTATGTATATTCTGCACATCCAATTGCTGGCCTCAGTAGCTGCCTAAAAACCAGGTAAAATAAATAATTGCTTAGTCCTATTTCAGACCTATAATAATATCTTCTAGAAACAACAAAATTATTGGTGATGGAGTATAATGTTTTTCAAAGTTTTTTGAAGGCTTTCTATTTGTTTCTAATTCATTCCAATATATCATCAAATATGTGTAGGATGTCTCCTATGCGCAATATGCCTAAAAAATGCATATATGCATAAAAAAATAAGTAAGAGTGTCCCTGCCTTCAAGGATCTTACATTCTTATGGGCAAAGAGGGAAAGGAGTTGACAAATACAATGCAAGCATGAACAAAGCACTATGGAGTTTTCTTTCACAATTAGTCTTCATTCACTCAGTATCTAACCCATCAACAACATTTCTTTTGATTTTCTCCCAAATATCTCTCAAATCTGTTGACTTCTTTCTATGTCTTACCACCCTAGTCCAAGTTGTGTGATCTTCTATTTGGTCTCCGCAGTAATCTCCCAGTGAATTTTTCCACATTCACTCTCTGTCTACCATAATCCATTGTCCACAGCAGCCAAAGAAACTTTTCAAAATCATATCTGATCCTCTCCTTCCCTCTGTTCCCCCAGACATGCAACTTCTGTATGTCTTCCTTTTGTTCTTAGTATAGAAACCCAACCTCACAAGTGGGGCTCCTGGCTTCTCTCTAAACTTGCTTTGAGTGTTCCTTTTCAATAGTATATACAAGGGCCTTGCACATATCAATCTTCTTCTAATCTTAGGATGGGGCCAGCAGCCCTGAATACAGTTTTTCTTTCTTTCTTTTTTTCCCCCGGGACACTCTTACCCGTACTGTATCCCCACCTTATCTGATTAATTTCTATTTATCTTGCTAATCTCAGCTCAAAGAGCATTTCCTAAGAATCCAAGATATGCAAGATCATCAGGTTCGGTTACAAATTCTCCTAAGTGATTTCAGTTGCTCACTTTTCAGTTTTTATTTGTATTTCTAATTATTAGAATACTCAATTATTACCTGTCTCTCGTACCAAACGACTTATCATTATATCATCATTAGCATATGCATTGTTGTAGTAGTTGCTCAGTTAATACTTGTTGAATAATTGGGAAAAATGCTTAGGAAGGGAAATATCTGTTGTAAATGTAAGCCTCATTTATAAAAGAAATCATTAATAGTCTATTTCATTTAAAATTATATTGTACATAAAGTTAAAAAATAGGCATGGTCATAGTGCAATAAACAAGTATGTACAAAATAAAGTCTTTTAGGGTATCATTTATTTCTGGCCACTTCTGCTCCCAATACCAAAAGGGGAACATATTCTGATGTAGCTCATACCAAAGCTTTTTCCATATGGAGAGACACAGGTTTATGAAAGGAAAAATGAAACTTTCCAGGTATTTCATAAAACCCACTTCAGAACACTGAAACAAAACCAAAATTTGATGCATCAAAAGTAATAATATTCTAGCAGTTGATCCTAACTCTTTAAGGGTTTCAAACCAATGAATAACATTAATTGGGCCACTGCTATTGCATTGCATGATATTAAGATTTGTTGCTTTACTTTTTGAAATCACCTTTTTATTTTTAGTTCAACGTATACATTATTTTCACTGACAGTATTGAGGGTTTTTTTAAGTCAGTATTGGGGTACCCAGTTAGCTCAGTCTGTTAAGTATCTGACTCTTGGTTTCAGCTCAGGTCACGATCTCAGTTTGTGAGTTCAAGCCCCACATCAGGCTCCACAATGATGGTGCAGAGCCCACTTGGGATTCTCTCTCTCCTTCTCTCTCTACCCCACCCCCATTTGTTCTCTCTCAAAAATAAATAAATAAACTTTTAAAAAAGGTCAGTATTATTATTAATGGTATCCAACTTCAGACTATGAAACAACTTGACAAAATGAGTCTTACATGAGGATGTTAAAAAACTCACACAAACATCACCACGACTTAATTTCAGCATATTTTCATCACTTCAAAAAGAAACCCCATTCTCATTAGCAGTCAGCCCTCATTCACCCTCCCCCCAGCCATTTCCCTCTCCTTTCCTGGCAAACACTAATCTACTTTCTGTCTTTACAGACTTGCCCATTCTAGACATTCTACAAAAATGGAATCTTACATTATGTGACCTTTGGCATCTGGTCACTTCCACTTAGCTTAATGTTTTTCAAGCTTCATCCATATTGTAGCATGGACCAGGACTTTATTTTTATTCATGACTGAATAAAATATAGCTTTTGTTTACCCTAATTCATCAGTTGATAGACACTGGAGTTCTTTCTATTTCTGGCTATTATAAATAATGTTTCTGTGAATATTCATATCTAAGTTTTTGTATGAACATAAATTTTCATTTATCTTGGGTATATACCTAGGAGTGGAATTACGGATCATAGGCTAACTCTTCAATTTTGTAAGGAATTTATAAATGTCTTCCAAAGCAGGTGCACCATTTTGTAATGCCCCCCACAATGTAGGAGAGTTTCGATTCCTCCACATTATAATCCACCTTTTTTGACAATCATCATCTTAGTGAGTGCCAAGTGCTATTTCATTGTGGTTTTGATTTGCATTTCCATAATGACTAATTATATTGAGCATATTTTCACATGCCTGTTGGTCATTAGTTTATCTTCTTAGGAGAAATATGGAAACAAAATTTTGTCTATTTGCTAATTGGGTTTTATATCTTTTTATTGTTGATTTGTAAGAGTTCTTTAAATATTATAGATACAAGTCCCTTATCAATACATGGTTTATAATATTTTTCTCTTATCATGTGGGTTATCTGTCACTTTCTTTTTTTTGCATGTCTTTACTTATTTTTTAGTAATTTCTACACCTAAAATGGGGCTCAAACCCATGACCTCCAGCACAAGAGTCGCATGCTCTTCTGATTAAGCCAGCCAGGCACACTTATTTTCACTTTTCTGACAGTGTTCTTTAATGGTTTCTGGAAGGAATCCAACTTCATTCTTTTGCATTTAGATAAGCAGTTGTCCCAGCACAATTTGTTGAAAAGTTTATTATTTCCCCTATCAAACTGTCTTGGTACCCTTGTCAAAAATCAATTGACCACAAATGTATGAGTTCATTTCTGGACTCCAAGTTATTTTCTATTGCTCTATATGTCTGTTATGCCATTACCACACTTCTTTAATTGTTATACCTTTGTCATAAGTTTTGAAATGAAAGACATTCTATGCTCATGGATTTGAAGTACAATATTGTTAAAATGTCTATATTCCCTAAACCAATCTACACATTTAATGCAATTGCTGTGAAAATACCAAAAACATTTTTCACAGAACTAGAACAAACAATCCAAAACTTTGTATGGACCCACAGAAGACCCTAAGTAGCCAAAGAAATCTTGAAAAAGAATAAAAAAACCTGATTTCCAGACTTCAAGTTAGATTCCAAAGCTGAAGTAATCAAAATAGTATGGTACTGGCACAAAAACAGGTAGATAAATGGAACAGAATAGAAAACCCAGAAATAAACCCACCATATATGTGTGGCTAAGTAATCTTTGACAAAGGAGGAAAGAATATACAATGAGAAAAAGACAGTTTCTTCAACTGCTTGTGTTAGGAAAACTGGACAGCTATGTGCAAAAGAATGAAACTGGGCCACTTTTTCATGCCATGCATAAAATAAACTCCAATGGATTAAAGGTCTAAATGTGAGATCTGAAACCATAAAAATCATAGAAGAAAGTACAGGGAGTACTTTTTCTCACATCAGCCATAGCAGCATTTTTCTAGATATGTCTCCTGAGGCAAGGGAAATAAAAGCAAAAATAAACTGTTGGGACTACATCAAAATAAAAACCTTCTGCAAAGCAAAGGGAACAATCAACAAAACTGAAAGACAACATATGGAATGGGAGAAGACATTTGCAAATGACACACCTGACAAAGGGTTAGTATCCAAAATATATAAAGAACTGATACATCTTAGCACACACACACACACACACACACACACACACACACATACACACACACACACCAAATATTCCGATTAAAAATGGGCAGAATACATGAGCAGACATGTCTCCAAAGAAGACATACACATGGTCAACAGACACATGAAAAGATGCTCAACATCATTCATCATCAAGGAAATGCAAATCAAAACCACAATGACATATCAATCACATCACACCTGTCAGAATGGCTACAATAAAAAACACAAAAACAAATGTTAGCAAGGATGTGGATGTAGAGAAATAGGAATCCTCCTGCACTGTTGGTAAGAATACAAACTGATAGAGCAACTGTGGAAGACAGTACGGAGGTTTCTCAAAAAATTAAAAATAGAGCTACCCTATGATCCAATAATTGTACTCCTGGGTATTTACTGAAAGAATAGAAAAACACTAATTCAAAGGGATTTATATACCTCTCAGCATGTTTACAATAGCCAAATTATGGAAGCATTCTAAGTGTCCATTAATAACATAAATATATAAAGAAAATGTGTTGGGGCGTCTGAGTGACTCAGTTGGTTAAGCGCCCTACTCTTGATTTCTGCTCAGGTCATAATCTCACAGTTGTGGGATTCAGCCCCACATCGGGCTTTATGCTGACAGCACAAGTCTGCTTGGGATTCTCTTTCTCTGCCCATCCCCACTCTCTCTTTTTCAAAATAAATAAATTAACATTAAAAAAAGAAGACATGAGTGTGAATGGAATATTATTCAGCATTAAAAAAGAAGAAATCTTGCCATTTGCAACAACATGGATGGAGCTACAGAGTCTAATGCTAAAGTGAAGTAAGTCAGAGAAAGACAAATACCATATGATTTCACTCATATGTGGAATTCAAGAAAAAAAAAACAAATGAGCAAAGGATAAAAGAGAGAGAGACAGAGAGAGAGAGGGAGAAACCAAGAAACAGACTGTTAACTATAGAAAACAAACTGATAGTTACCAGAGGGGAGGTAGGTTTGGGGACAAGAGAAATAAACGATTGGGATAAAGAGCAGGCACACTTATTATGACGAGTACTGAGTAATGTACAGAATTATTGAATCACTGTATTATTCACCTAAAACTAATATAACACTGTTTGCAAACTGTACTGGAATTAAAATTAAAAAGTTAATTAAAAAATTACAGAAAAATATAAAGAAGATAAAAATCACTTGGAATCACCAGAAATTATAACATATTAAATCTTCTAGAATATGCCCTTCTTTTTTACATAAATAAATAAATGAATAAATATTTCAAAGTAAAATAAGAGCATTTTCTAATTTTGTTTCTCATTTATTTTTTTTTCTTTTTTAATGTTTATTTGTTTATTTCAGGGGGAGGGACAGAGAGAAGGAGAGAAAGAATCCCAAGCAGGCTCTGCAAGCCTCACACTCATGAACCGTGAGATCATGACCCAAGCCAAAATCAACAGTTGGGCACTTAACCAACTTAGCCATCCAGGCACTGCTCATTTCTTTTTTGATTCATTGATTATTAATAATTTAAAAAATATTCTACCACATAATTGTTAATTTCCTAATTTTCTCTTTTATAATCATTTCTAATTTTATTATAATAAAATATACTTTATGTGGTTTTATTTTTTAAATATTTTTGAGACTTCTGGGGCTGGCTCACTTGAACTTCCAACTCTTAATTTTGGCTCAGGTCATAATCCCAGGGTTGTGGAATCAAGCCCTGTCTGCATTGGGCTCTGTTGCTGAGCATGAGCCTGCTTGAGATTCTCTCTCTCTCTCTCTCTCTCTCTCTCTCTCTCTCTCTCTCAAATAAAAAGTAAATTATTTTGAGACTTCTTTTATGGCTTAACATGTGGTCTATACCAGAAAATGTTCAATGTATTTTGGGAAGAATGTGTAGTCCAGTGTTGTTGTGTGAGGTGTGTATCTTAGGTCTAATTGGTTTCTATGTTATTTGTATCTTCTATTTTCTTCTTGAACTTCTGCTGAGTATTCATTACTACAAGTATTTATCTACAAATATTATTGTCAAACTGTTATCCTCTCTTTTGTCTTAAATTTTCCTTCATTTTAGAAGGATAGCTTTGCTACATTTAGAATTCTTGATAATCTTTGTCTTCCAGCACTTTGAATATTCCATCGAATTGCTTTGGCCTCCTTGATATTTGGTGAGAATCATCTGTTGATCCTTTTTATGTGACGAGTTGTTTCTCTCTCGCTCCTTTCAAGATTTTATGTCTTTGGCTTCAGGCAGTTTGGCTGTATACGTCAGGTATGGATCTCTGAGGTCTTCCTACTTGGAGTTTGTGGATCCATATTAATGTTTTCAATCTGATTTCAGAATTTTATAGCTGCTATTTCTTAAATATTCATTCTGTATTTGTCTCTCTCTTAGAACTCTTCTTATGGGTATGTCGATTAGCTTCATGCTTTTTCACAGCTCTCTAAGTCTTTTCATCTTTTTTCATTATTTTTTTTTCTCTTTTGCTCAGACTAGATACTTTGAATGAACCTGTCTTCAACTTAACTGGTTCTTTCTTCTGTCAGTTCACATCCGCAATTGAGTATCTTAAGTGTATTTTTCATTTTATTTATTGTAATTTCCAGCTTCAAAGTTTCTATTTTGTTCTCTTCCATAGTTCATATCTTCTATATGGCTCTTCTGTTTTTGGTGAGATATTGTTCTCACACATTCCTCTGATTCTTTAGAAATGGTTTTCTTTAGTTATTTGAACATATTTATTATTGATGACTTACTGTTCAAATCCTTGTGTTCTTAATGGAATTCAGCCAATTTTCCTGAATAAATACTCCTCAGACTGCTGCAAGCCTTTAATTTCTAGAGTTCTGAAAAGGTTGAATTTGACATTTTTTTTCTAGTGTTCTTGATGCTTAATGCAGATATAGATTTTCAAAAATCTAACTCTATGATTCTGAAAATGTGATTCCCTTTCTCTTTTGTTTCCTAACTTTAGTGAGCAATATTGAAAGATCCTCCTAATTGAAAATACTGAAAATTAACTTTTCTCAAAATGTGGATAGTTTCAGAATATTTTATTACAGAGGTCAAAGTATTTATTTGTAAATACAGAAAATATGCCATTAATGAATTTATGTAGCTGCTGCTAACAAAGGGGAAGGGTGTGAGACTTTCTAAACTATAAACATTTCAGTATTCATTTCCCTTAGTTGAACTCCTCAATTATGTAAATATAAATATTTATTTGGGTATTTGACAAGTATTTGGGGTCTAGTCACTGCAAATAGGAAAAATTAACATTTCTTCTTTGTTTATAAAGAAGATTAATTCAAACCAATAAAATATACTCTATCCATTTTCTCCATAAATAGAAGAGGAAGGAAAAAAAGAAAGAAAAGAAAAAAAGGAACCCTCACTCAATTCCAAATAATCAGTGATTTCAGGATAGCTTCCCCAAGTAGGAACCAGTTCAATAGAGGTCTCTTTTGAAATTTTCAATTAAATATTCAGAAGTAAATAGTTGTATTTAAATTTAAAAATTTCATTTTAAAATCAAGTTCTGGGACATCTTTAGAAGTAAAATAGAATAAAGTTGCTTTCCTTTTACCTAAGGAGATATATATGAAATGATCTGTGTGGCTTCATCAATCAAAGGATAAGGTCTCTTAAAAATTTCTTGAAGTCGTTCCTATGGTTACCATTTCCTATTAATATAGAGTCAATACTTTACATTTAAGGTTATGCAGTACTTAAACTGTCTCCCATAATGAATATAAAGTTATAAATATAAGGTAAGAGAGTATTTAATAAATGTTTAATCAAGGATTTTATAGTGTCTTATGTTGAATTTAAAGGATACCATATGTGTTACAAGTGATTGAAACAAAGATTTTACCTCCTATGATCAATTATATATTTTTTTCCTTTAAAAAATGTTCACTCATCTCATTTATAGCAATACAAACTTATCACTTCTCAGCCTTTTGGCTAAGATCAAGTGTAATATAGCAATACAAATTCATAGCTTTATTTTCCATGTTTACTCTGATTCAGATTTTTTTCAGTTATAAAGCAATAATTGATTACCTAATAATATAGAAAATATGATAGTTATTAATAATTTTCTGTATTAAAAATACAACTCCTCTCTCCTTGCTTATTTTTTTACCTTAATTAATCTCCTTTTATTTCATCAGAGTTTTGCTTGATTTTACAAGCATTTTCCTCTCCAAACTGTATCCCACTGTAGTTTGTAAATGGCAATGAATGTTGACACTTGTTTTAGATCATTTAGGAAAAGATGGATCCTGAGTACTATCTTTTTGCTAGTTTACAATATAATAATTCCTTTATTGATGACACATTCCATAGAATATTAGAAGACTTGCTTAGAACATTTTCTTAAGACTTCTATAGACATGAACAAAAATAAATCTGAACTCATAACTTGAGACATGCATACAGAAATGAAAAAATAAATACATGAGACTTAATTTTAAAATCAATGTGGCCCATGTGTTATACGTAAGTTACGAACCAGTAAATTCTACTCCTGAAACCAATATTGTACTCTGCTAATTAACTAGAATTAAAAAAAAAACTTAAAAAAACAAAATCAATGTGGCTAGATAGTAAACTATAGCTGATAGATAGCAATGCCTTACCATGGTTTCTAAGCCTTTTGTCACAAAAATGAAGACTTTCTTCTGTCTTTGAGAATGAATCCAAACATACATAGTAAGTCATATCCATGGTATGTAGTGAACACATCAAAATTTTATTGAAGGTGAATTCTGATACTGTATTAAATACTGGTGAATTTCATCCCTCAAACTAGCTATGACCACTTCCTTGATTTATAACACACTGTTCTCACAATAGTGTACAGCTCAGCACCTAGTTTGTCTTTTTCACTGCAGTTCCACTTTGGTATGAAGATTTAAGAGCCTTTCCCCCTACCTTTATAAAACTCTTAAATCTTCCTTTTCATTATTTAGCACTTTGAAGTTTAACAGATTTTACCTCTTATTATCTCCTTTTCCTAGACTCTCCTCAGCATTTATTCACAGTGTACTATATTTGCTAACTCTTATCCTTGGTTCTCAGAGTGCTCAAGATCTCTCAGTTTTGATTATACTGTCTTTCAAATTCCTCATCACGGAAGGTAATTTCTCTTGAAGCTTGTTACTCTCCCACCACACCAACAAAAAGGAGAAAATGGTCTTCCCTTAAAAGAAATCTTACATCTCAGTACTCTGTGATATGTCACACAAAGCATCATAATTCTTTCAGAGAAATATTTGTGAACTAACTATAATTTGTCTAAAAGAGAATGTTTGTATTCATAAGATTTATTTATTATTGTATTTATTATTTCAGAGGCCAACCAAACTGAACAAAAAGGGAACACTTACACTATTTAAAGTATGTAGATAGATAGAATATTATTTTTGGTACTATTCTATCTTCTTTCTTTGAGAAAATGTACTTTAATAGAATCCTGTAAACTAGAGGTAGACAAAAATTATTATTTAAAAGGCTAAATAAGAAGTACTTTGAAAAAAAATGAAAAAAAAAAGAAAAAAAAAGAAAAAAAAGAAGTACTTTATGATTTTCCAGTCATATGATGTCTTCTGCAACTGGAAAACTCTGTTATTGCATTTGTGATGGATAATAAATAAATGAATGGACAGGGCTGTGTTTCAGTAAAACTTTATTTATGAACATAAAAACTTCAAAGTCATAATTTTCACATTGTGATGTATCATTCCTCTTTTGAAGCTTTAAAACCATTTAAAAATGCAAAAAACATAGTTATCTCATGGGCCATATATAAACAGCAGGCCAGATTTGATCCATGGGCCATGTTTGCTGACCCTGTCGTACACTATTGCATTGATTTTTATTTCTTTAGTAGCCTTTGACATACACCATACAGAACACTAACTAGAGAAAAAAGAACACATTTATGATCCACTAGAAATACGAAACCTTTTACCAAATTTTGTTTTCCTTTTCAAATTTTTATTTATTTATTTTTATTTGTTTTAATGTTTATTTACTTTTGAGAGAGAGAGAGACAGAGAATGAAGTAGGAGGGGCAGAGGGAGAGGGGAACACATAATACAAAGTAGGCTCCAGGCTTTGAGCCGTTGGCACAAGCCCAACGTGGGTTCTGAACCCACTAACCATGAGATCATGACCTGAGCTGTAGTCGGATGCTTAACCGACTGAGCCACCCAGGTGCCCATAATTTTTTAAATTTGGAAAGTCTCATTTTTGAAATTAATGTATATTTCATTTCTCTAAGTAGTCAAAAAAGAAGTTCAGATTTTAAGCTATTATGAAAATATAAATTTCATCATGGTCTAAAATTTTTCAGTTCATCTTAATAATTGGGGTAAAGATGCAATTAGGTTTTGTTTGATTTGATAATTCGTGTGCCCTGTGTGCTTCCTGAACACATTCATTGTCAGAACATATGACATACATGTACTGTAACTGTCATCAAGTCTAAGGATAAAATTTTTGACTAAAATTATGATTTTGACATTGAAAACCATTTCCTTTGGGAAAAGGTATGAAAGAGCAAGCAAACATTGAAAAGTAATTACTTTTTTCAACCTCTCCTCAAATAAATCAATAGCATTAACTACAACAAAAACAACAATGACAACAGCAAACACCAATGCTATTTACACACCACAAACAAGTAATTATGGATACACTGCTATTCATTGCTGTATGAAATTTATTACTTCTTGAAAACTTTCTACGATCTTCCCAACTTCTAGTTTTAATCAGATGTTTATAGATAGATTTTGTGTTGCTGCAGACAGAGCATAAATTAGAAAATGTTTTTTGTTTACTCATGCATACAAATGTTCAGGGAATTTCTGATTTTTAACTCAGGAATTGGTGATATCTGATTCCTAAAGCTCATGTCTGCCAAGCCCTATCTTTATCTCCTTTGAGACTTCATTACATCAATCCTTGGTGTTTTTTTTAGCAATTCCTCTTACTTTCCTATCTAAACTTACTATTTCATTCCTTTACAACAGGTAGGGACCACAATTTACTTATACTAAAACTAAAATTTTCACAGTTACTTTGGAGCTATATAGAAGTAAATTTGTCTGAATTCAACTTATGAATACAGAAAACTCATGATTGGTATATTCTTTAGGTCAGGAATTACATGGGATTTTTAAATTGAAATTTTGAGATGCTCCAACCCTAAGACTTTATAAATGACACAGCCAAGGCCCAGTTTCTTCAATGGCTTGTTCTGGAATTCAGACACCAAATACACAGAACGGATATCAAGACCCCACGTAAACGGAGGATGGCTCATGCCCAGAGAAGCTCAGCTCTGAGAAACAAGGTGACCTACTTATCACTAGGCTCAGAATAATAGCGTTAATATCCTGAGGCACAATATGCCTTCAGGACACTGAAGACGTCCAGAGTACGGAATAGGGCTGAGCCTACAGATGGAAGTGTGCTTGTTATGCATTGTGGCCTCTCCAACCACTTTCTCCTTTTCCCTGCCATACACTATGCCCTGGGAAACGGACCTCTATACATGGCATCACCTGGATCCCATTCCCTACAGCTTCAAATAAATTAGGCCAATGGGAGGCACAAGAGATCAGAGTGAGGGAGAGAGAGGACAGGGTACATATTCCTCAGACCCCTCTCACCCAGGAAGCAGTTTTGGCAGCCAGTGTGTTCTACCTACAGCCACAACTCCTGTCCAGCAGTCCCTCTCCATGACCATCCTCTATGTTCCTTGCTGTGGACCTTCAAGTCTCTTGTGTAAGAGCTTTTTTTCTATGGCTAGTACCTGGTGCCTCACCACCATCCTGAGTTCAGAGCCATAACCCTGCCCACACCTTTACAAAGGGTACCTGCATTTAACTCTATTTAACTCTAGGAATAATTCATTCCTTCGAGTATGTCATCTGCTTCCTCACAAGTTTTGACTGATACAAATAACAAGCATTTAGATGTGTCAGCATTAAAATGCTTTCAGGTATCCAAAGTCATTCAGACCCTGTTATTATCCAATATTCATGTGATCCGTGCCTTCCTTGAACAAAAAGATGAATATTATTTAGACAATTCATCATTTTTTTTTACCTCTGGAAACCTTAAATAAATAAAGCAACTCAATTGCATTCATGCACCTCACTTCAATTCCTCTCCTCTCGACTCTCAAGCTTATTTCACTAGAAACCAGAATTATATTAGAGTTCCCTGACAGCCAGAGACTCAAGATGGTGAAGTATGGAGAATCCAATCCAATTCTCTAAAAGAGACAATTAGGAATTAAATATCACTGTGAATCTTATGAAAATGTTATTGATTATCTTTCCAACAGGCCTCCCAAAGAGCAAGCTTTCTTTAGCCTTGACAGTCACTAACTGAAAGCCATAAAACCCAAAGCAATCTACAAGATAAGAAAGGGAGTCGAAAATAATAATAAGTATTGTTGTAAGTATACACTTATACTTGTTATTATTATTAGCTAACACTCACTGAAGAGTACAATGTGCTAGGAGACATTTTACATGAATGAACTTAGTGAATCCTCACAGCCACTCTATGATGTAATTATTGGTCATCTCCATTATATAGATAAGAAAATTGAAGCACAGAGATATCAAGTAACTTGCCCAAAGTCACAATCTAGTATAAAAAAGAAAGCTGGCATATCTATGTCCCAGTTTTTTCCTAATGATAAACAGAAAATATTCACTGAACTTTGAATAATTTAAAATTTTTGTCAAGTCAGCATTGCTTCTTTTTACTGTTACTGAAACCAGCATACCTAATGCTATAATGGAGGCTCTATTATAGAAGGATGGGTCAGGTGGAAGATTTGTGATAAAAGACCACATGAATTGACAGAATTAGGACAATCAAGACAAAGGCAGACAGTAGGTAATAGTCAGAGACCCAAAAAGGCAATATGTAATCAGCAGCACAGAAATCTGACAGTCCATAGGAGGAGCCCACCCATAAGCACTGAGGGGGAAATACTGGGGCTCCAGGACCGGCTCCCCACCATGAGACAGAGACCCAGTCTCAAGGGAACTAGATCAAGGCCTGTAACAAAGGCATAAAGAGGTATGGTTAAAGCTCTGCTTAAAAGGCTGTTCTGAAGACCAAGGGAATTATTGCAAATGGGAGCTAGTTGTACCAAAAATCACTTTAGTAAAAAACACCCAATTTTTATCTAATTACTGGCAAGCCTGCAGTACACGCTATGATTTATTATGTTTTCTAGGCTCTTGGGCAAGTGTAATATGCAAAAATATGATGTGTGCACTTTTAAGAAATATCTCTAAGAACAGCTGGTGTGCATCCTTTACCCTCTTCTTTCCTGACTCTCTCTTTCTTGCTGGCTAGAATATTTGAACATGGGTGTAAGAGTTGGAGCTTAAGCAGCTCCCCTGGACCATGGGTAAAAGAATTATGCTGAAGATGATGGAGCAGTACAAGGAGCCAGTGTCCCTGACAACTTCGTGGTGAATGTATCAGCTCTAAAATGCTTCTCTTACATGAAAGAGAACTGTATTTAGGTTACTGTTATTTTGCCTTTCCCATTACTCATAGTTTAAATTAATCCTAACTGGCATAATGCACAAAGCACCTAACACATTTACACTGCCCATAATTAGCCACATTAATGTTAGCTCTTATTACTTTTGCTGTTGTTAGGGCCGAGGTAAAAGAATTAAAACTCAGTTTTGGTGGCCAGGTATGCAGGTCAGCAGGATGAGAAAATCTTCAGAATGCTGAGAAACTCATCAAGCTACTTAAATAGACTAACTTGGGACTATAATGTTAATCTTCACTCCTCCTTAAGTTTCTAAAACTAAATATTTTTATACTGTCCCAAATGCTGTCAAAGTGGCTTCAGCCAGTCAGAGAGTACCTGGATAGTATATTTGACGTATACCATAAGTAAGATTTCTCAACCATCTGTTTGAAAGCCAGAGTCTTTTCTGTGTTTCAGACCATGGAATAAAATGGACATACAGACTTGGGGTATGCCCAGGAGAGGGGAGGGGAAGGAAGAAACTATTCTCCCTTCACAGTTTTGTGCAATGATGCAAAAAAAGCAAGTAGTGTTTAAAGCTGCTGGCTTCCAAACAATCATTTGCTTATTTTCCCATTTCAGTAAAGAACTTAAAAGTACATATAAAAAAAGTTCCTTTCCCTGAGTCTCCAGAAGGTATATCGGCTTGCCAGATATGTCTGTGAAGGGAGAACAGACAAAAATAATCTGAACATTAAATAAATTTAAATGTTCGTTTTCCCTTTAGTTCTTTTAGTCATTTAAAAGAAAAAAAAAACATGCCATTTTGTGGAAAATGGTTTTAAAAATGTAAGTGTCAGACAATATATTAAGTTTAATTTTAGGGTGAGAGCAAAATAATATGCTTTTACATTTTATTCAAAAGAATAATAAAATTCAGTATAATATAAAGTCTAGGGGAAAACAAAGCAAGAAAATTAAAACACACACACACACACACACACACACACACACACACCTGCCAGAGGGCATTCTTAAAAATCTTAAGAGTTATCTATAAGGTTGTACGTTTATCTTTAGAGGTAATAACATCAAATTCCACTGAAACTCAGCTTTTTCAGTAATTTTAAAATCCTTTGTCAAAAAGTAATACATGGAAGGAAATAATAAAGATCATTGTGGAAATAAATGGAACAGAAACTAAAAAGACAATAGAAAAGGACAGTGAAACTAAAAGTTGGTTCTTTAAAAAGATAAACCAAATTGACAAACCATTAGCTAGACTAAGAAAAAAGAGAAAACTCAAATAAATAAAATCAGAAATGAAAGACAAGAAAGTAAAAGTGATATCAAAGAAATACAAAGGGTCATTAGAGCCTGCTATGAACAATTATATACCAAAAAATTGGAAAACTTAGAGATGATGGATAAATTCTTAGAAAATTAATCTTCCAAGTCTGAAATGTGAAAAAAAAAAGATGATCTAAATAGACTGATTACAAGTCAGGATATTAAATCAGTAATCAAAACAAACAAAACAAACAAAACAAAAACAACAGCAAATGCTCCCCCCCCCCATCAAACAAAATTCCAGGACCAATGATCTCTCTAGTGAATTCCACCAAACACTGAAAGAATATTTAATACCGATTGTTCTCAAACTCTTCCAAAAAGTTGAAGAGGAAGAGATACTCCTAAACTCATTTTACAAGGCCAGTATTATCTTGACAAAACCAGACAAGGACACCACACACAAAAAAACCCAAAAAACAAAAACAAACAAACAAACAAAAAAAACACAGGGAGGGAGGGAGGGAGGGAGGGAGGGAGGGAGGGAGGGAGAGAGAGAGAGAAAGAGAGAGAGAAAAGAAGAGAAAAGAAAAGAAAAGAAAAGAAAAGGGAAAAGAAAGAAAAAGAAATAGAAAAAGAAAATCACAAGCTAATATCTTTGGTAAACACAGATGCAAAAATTCTCAACAAAATTTTAGTAAAACAAATTCAACAATACATTAAATAGGTCCATATGCCATATTAAGTAGGATTTACTCTAGGGATGCACAGACAGTTCAACATCCACAAATCAATTAATGCACTACATCAACAAAATAAAAAATAAAAATTATATGATATTAACAGACACAGAAAAATCATGACAAAATTCAACATCCATGTATGATAAAACTCTCAACAAAATGGCTATAGATAGAACATACCTCAACATAATAAAAGTCATGTATAACAAGCCCACAGCTAATACCATACTCAATGGTGAAAAGCTGAAAACTTTACCTTTGAGATCACAAAAAAGACAAGAATGTCCACTCTCACCACTTTTATTCAACATAGTATTAGAAGTCCTAGCTAGAGCAATTAGGCAGGAAAAAGAAGTAAAAGCCATCAAATTGGAAAGGGAGAAGTAAAACTATCACTATTTGTGGACAACATGATTTTATATATAGAAAATTCTAAAGACTCCACCAAAAAAAACCGTTTAAACTACTAAATTCAATAAGGTGGCAGGGTATAAAATCAATATACAGACATCTGTTGCATTTTTATACACTAACAATATCAGAAAGAAAAATTAATAAAATGATCTCATTTACAATGCATGAAAATAATAAAATAGTAATAAATTTAACCAAGTAGGTTGGTTACATTGAAAACTGTGCAACACTGATGAAATAAATTGAAGACAAATAAATGGAAGATATTCTATGCAATGCAATCCCTATCAAAATTCTAATGGCATTTTTCATAGAAATAAAACAAATGATCTCAAAATTTGTATGGAACCACAAAAGATCCTGGATAGCCAAAGAAATCTTGAGGGAAAACAAACAAACAAAAACAAACAAACAAACAAAAAACGAAGTTGGAGACATCAGGCTCACAGATTTCAAACTATATCACAAAGCTATAGTAATCAATCAATATGGTACTGGCAAAAAAACTGACACACAGATAAATGGAACAGAATAGAGAGTCCAGATATGAACCCAAGCATATGTGATGAATTAATTTACGACAAAAGAGGCAAGAATATACAATGAAGAAAGATGGTCTCTTCAATAAATGGTGTTGGGAAACCTGGACAGCCACATGAAAGAAAAAAAAATGGAACTAGACCCCTATCTTAACTATACACAAAAAATAACTCAAAATGGATTAAAGATTTACATGTAACACTATATAATTCCTAGAAGAAAATATAGGGAGTAAGCTTCTTAATAATGAATTCTTAGCAATGAGTTTTGGACTTGAAACCAAAAGCAAAGGGAACAAAAGCAAAAATAAACAAGTGGGGTTACATCAAACTAAAAAGCTTCTGATCACTGAAGAAAACGATCAGCAAAATCAAAGGGCAACTATAGAATGGGAGAAGATATTTGCAAAACACATATCAGATAAAGGGTTAATACCCATAATAAATAAGGAATTCAAACAATCCAAAAGCAAAACTCAAATTAAACAAGACAAACATAACAAAGAAACCAATTAAAAAACAGGCAAAAAAATCTAAATAGACATTTTCCCAAAGAAGAATGCAAATGGCCAACAAGTATACAAAAAGATATTCAACATCACTAATCATCAGGGAAATGCAAATTAAAACCACAATGAGATAAATCACCTCATACCTGTGAAGATAACTACTATCAAGGAGACAAGAGATAAACACTGGCGAGGATGTGGAGGAAAGGGAACCATTACACACTGTTGATGAGAGTAGAATGAGTATAGCCACTAAGGAAAACACAGTGGAGGCTCCTCAAGAAATTACAAATAGAACTACCATATGATTCAGCAATCCCACTTTTGGGTACATATCTAAAGGAAATGAAACCATTATCTCCAGGGGATATCTGCACTCTCACATTCACTGCAGCATTATTCACAATCGCCAAGGTGCAGACACAAGTGGAGTGTCTATCAGTGGAAAAATGGATCAACAAAATATGGTACATATACAATGGAATATTATTTAGCCTTAAGAAAGAAGTCCTGTCATCTGCAACAACATGGATGGACTTTGAATTATGCTAAATGAAATAACTCAGAGAAAGACAAATGTTGTGTGGTATCACTTACACATGGAATCTTTTTTTTTAAAATTTTTTTTTTTCAACGTTTATTTATTTTTGGGACAGAGAGAGACAGAGCATGAACGGGGGAGGGGCAGAGAGAGAGGGAGACACAGAATCAGAAACAGGCTCCAGGCTCTGAGCCATCAGCCCAGAGCCTGACGCGGGGCTCGAACTCACGGACCGCGAGATCGTGACCTGGCTGAAGTCGGACGCTTAACCGACTGTGCCACCCAGGCGCCCTACACATGGAATCTTTAAAATAAAATCAAACTCATAGACACAAAGGAGAAAAGTGGTTGTCAGGAGCTGGGGGTAGGGGAAATAAGAAGACGTTGGTAAAAGGTTACAAACTTTTAGCTATAAGATGAATAAATTCTGATGATCTAACATAAAATGTGGTAACTGTAATTGATAACACTATATTGTATGATTGAAATTTGCTAAGAGACTAGAACTTAAATGTTCTCACCAAAGGGGTAAAACAAGATAAATATGTGAGTTGAGAGATGTGTTCATTATAACTCAATGAGAGGAATCTTTTGACATTGTTTATCAAATCACTTTGTTGTACGTCTTAAATATATTACAACTTTATTTGTCAATATACCTAAAAAAGTTGAAAACATGCATAGTTTAACCAAAAATGTACAACACCTGTATTAAAACAATCTGTAAAATATTAGCTCAGAACACAAGTTGGATTAAATAAATGGACAAATATACAAAAAAGTCTTTAACCTATATTTTCTATTGTTTTTGTGTCTCTTGTTGAACCCAGACTAATATAGAGAGAAATTTATTTTCTAGAACTCAGAGAATTCATGCCAGCCAAGAAAATTAAGCCAATTTAAAATGCTGATTAACCCACCATTTAAATATTAAAAAGCAATTTTGGGGGGCACTTATCCACCTAAGAACATCTTTTTTTTAACCTCTTTTTTATCTTAGTGTGTTCCCTAGGACACACTGACCTTTACATATTGATTTTTCATTCCTACAGCACACCTCAACCAAGCTAGTCTCCTCTACTGCACTCTGCACTAGGCCTTGGGGTGTACAAATGAGTAAAGCATGGTGTTGGTTAAACAGAAGCCACAGGCTAGTGCAAGCAAACAGAAATTTAGACAGGTAAATTTTAATTCAGCAGAGTGGTAGAAAAGAAATCATTAAAAAGGGTCATGGAAGAACACAGAAGCCACTGGGGGAGTCAGGGAAGCTTCACAGAGAACTCTCTTCTGTATCTTTGATGAAGTTCATGGCTATCTCCACAAACAGTACTAATCTTCAACACAGCAGCCACACTGCCTGGTGTCTACCAAAGCTCTTATGCCTCTTTGGTAAGCTCAGCTAAACATCCTAAGTTTTATCGTATCCCATTAAATCTTGATGCTTGTCCTTTTAAATCCTTGGAGGATTTTAATTCATGGACAAACTTCTTTATGCAAATATTACTCTTGGGAAAATTCTCTTTATGCTTGTTGGAAAATAAGCAATGTGTTTTGCTCTCCACTGATTCTTGCATGTCAAGCATCAAACATGGGTGGCAGATTTCTGATTTAACAAATAGTTCTTAACAAACAGCATCAGCTTTTGCTGCAGTTATGTGAGTTACATATTCATCACACATCTCCAAAATACTTCACTGCTTAGTAAAACACTCTGAGGTATAGTACATGAAAAGCACTATATAATCCCCAGCAGAGTGCAGAATGAACAATCTCTTATTTAAAGATTAATGATTCTTTTAGTTGCACAACTGACTTATGGAACTGTCTATTTTTTAAGTATGGAGCTATGAATGAGATGCTCATATTTAAGAGACAGAAAAGGTTAAGCCTCCAGTTTCCTGCTCAGTAGCTATTTACTTGCATTGTGTAGGGCTTGGAACATGAATTCTAATGAGAACAAATTCACATCTGCTCAAATCTCAATTATCTGAATGTGGCTTATCCACTGTGCTAAGTATCTATAGATGCATGAAATTTAAACTAGTTTCTTCCTGCCATCCTACATGCTTCTCCGCTACCTCTGTCCTACCAGCAGCTGCTGTATTTAAAATATTGTTTTAATTTTTTCAAAAAAACCTTTTTTAACATTTATTTATTTTTGAGAGAGAGACAGAGTGCCGGTGGGGGGAGGGGCAGAGAGAGAGAGAGACAGAGACATGGGGGAAGGGAAGGAAAAAAAAAAAAGAGGTTAGAATGGGAGAGAGCCAAAGCATAAGAGACTGTTAAAAACTGAGAACAAACTGAGGGTTGATGGGGGGTGGGAGGGAGGAGAGGGTGGGTGATGGGTATTGAGGAGGGCACCTTTTGGGATGAGCACTGGGTGTTGAATAAATAAATAAATAAATAAATAAATAAATAAATAAATAAGAGACAGAGAGACAGAATCTGAAGCAGGCTTCAGGCTCCAAGCTGTCAGCCCAGAGTCCGACATGGGGCTTGAACCCAGGAACTGTGAAATCATGACCTGAGCTGAAGTCAGACGCTTAACCAACTGAGCCACCCAGGTCCTCCTAAAATAAATTTAATGTTAGCATAAGTAAAATGTTAATTATCACATAAGCAAAATTTGTATATGTCTCAAATCCAACTAAGTTGTTTTCTGTACTCTCTGTAACATTTGTCTTTAGTGTAATAAGCTATTGACATAAAACCATATCCCTGAGTCCAGTTCACCTGTTGGCTCAACATTAAATACTTGTAAGCAGACTTTAAGAATGATAGGCAGCTTGGGGTGCCTCCTCTCTCTCTGCCCCTTCCTGACTTGTGTTTTGTCTCTCTCTCTAAATAAACAAATAAACTCAAAAAACAGTTACATCCTGTATGATTATATTTATATTACATTTTGGAAAGGGAAAAACTATAAAGATATCACTGGTGGCCAGGAGTTAGGAGTAGGGGCAAAGATTAATTGCGAAGGAGAAACATGAGGAATTTTTTGGCAGGGAGGCGATGCAATGGATCTGTATCGTGAACATGATGGTGATTACACTACTCTATGCGTTTGTCATGTTTATATAACTTCACACCAAAAAGAGTACATTTTATGTAAATTTAAAAATAAATTGTAAAAGGTTAGGAATCAAATCAGAAAGAAACATTATTATCACAGAAAAATAAATGTCAACTCAATGGAATCATGTTATTGAATGGAAATAATTACTATTAAGAATTTTGCAATAATCTCTGAAACAATCCCAATAATCTCTGAAACAATTCCAAACTAAGTTAAATACAGATGTGGGCATATAAAACTATGTAAAGTGTTTGTCTCAACCAGGTGAAAATAAAAGATCCTAAATAAATTCAAGTGTCATTTGAGTGTTTAAGAAATATCACTGTTTTTGCTTAATGCAATGCATACTCTTTGCTGATCCCATGCCATCTCTGATCTCTTTCCTGCTAATTTCATACTCTTAGGGAATTAATATATCTTCTACCATGTTTGAAAATTTAGTTCTTAAGTTTTATGCCTCTATACCAGGATTTCTCAAAGTGTGACCAGAGTCCCTGTGGTAAACTGAATAAAGGCTCCTCAAAGATATCCATACCCTTATGTGAGGAGTCAGAATTACAGAATTACTAGATAATAATTATTAGTCTGATTTACAGAATTATTAGATAATAAACTTGTATTGTTGCAAACTGCTAAACTCATTATAATTTATCATAGAAGCAGTAGAAAAGTAATATACTCCCTGAATCATAATCTTTAAGGGTGATAACTGGGAATTCACATGGAAATTCTTATGAATATGCCATTTGATAATCCTTTCCCTAAGTCTTTCTTCTGCAATGTATTTCTTATCAATAATTTAGACCTAAGCCATCATGCAATTGACCACCAGAGTCTTTGATTGCTTCAAACCGAGCACCCTCTTAACACTTACATATTTAAACTACAGAGTACTAATTTGTATTACTTATTTTATCCTACTATGAAAATGTCTTGTGATTAGTCATATTTGTAGTATATACCCACAGATTATAATTCTCTGGATTAAGTTCCTTGGAGATAAAAATTGTTTTTCTCTATTACTTCTGAAAATTACTATAAAATAATTTAAGCTTCAGAATTTTATGGGGAAAAAAAAAACACTGACATGACTAAGAAATTTCAAAGAAACTGAGCAAGTCCCAAGGCTAGAAAATGGCCAGGGAGAACTCAATGACTCCCAAGAAATACTGTGGATAGGATATTACCTTGGTGACTCCTTTTTTTTTTTTTTAACTTTTTAAAAAGTTTATTTACTTATTTTGAGAGAGAGAGAGCATGAGCAGGGAAGGGGCAGAGAGAGCGAGAGAGAAAGAATCCCAAGCAGGCTCCATGCTGTCAGCGCAGAGCCCGATGCAGGGCTCAATCCTATGAACTGTGGGATCATGGCCTGAGCTCAAATCAAGAGTCAGTCACTTAACTGATCAAGTTACCCAGCTGCCCCTACCTTGGTGATGCTACCAAGGTCCAGGAGATGGCCCTCATCTTTGCAAAATTAAAAACTTAATTTTATCAGAATACTGAGCATTTCTTTTCTTTCTCATCCTATCAAGCTCAAAAGACTGATGTAGAAAATCAGATGTTAATGGATAATGGATTACTTTGTCTGGTATTTAAGATGAGTATACATTCCCATGGTCTTATCAAGTTGACAAGGCAACTTTTGGTGAGCTTTAACTGAAATCAAGAGGACAGTATATTACTGAAACATAGAATGATGTTAGGCTTTAATAGGCTGATGCATCCATCTCCACAACAAAGATGTTTATACCTGGTGGAAATGCTTACTTGTGAAATTTTTAGATTTGCTACTTTAATATTCTTTCCCAATCCTAACTGTGATTAATACATATTTTCAGTGTATATGTTAAACTTCCATTCAAGTTTTGCCTGATGGCCACTTTATTTATTTATTCATTTTGTTTAGATTTTACCATTTAACTTTCAGTGAATTAGTTCATTTACAATTTTATGGGAAAAGTGACCTCACTATGTAAATACCATGTATTCTCTACTATATTACAAAAAAAATAATAAAAACAAGGGATTCAAAGTGAAAAATTACTTGTTTTATAATTAATTTTAAAATAGGATTGAATCATAAAATCAAGTCTTCTTTGATGTTGTAGTTTTGGTTAAGAATATTTAAATCTTACTATTTTAAACTTGGTGATTTGAGTTTTACTCATTCTAATTTTATTTTGGCTTATCCAAAATGTGTTCTCTCAACTAGTCATATTTCTGCCACTGTTTTGCACTTTTTACTCTCATAGAGATATTATAAATGTGTATCATGCGTATCTCACACCTACTAGAGACATAAATATTTTGGCAGTATACAAAAGGAAACGATTAATAAATTGTCATTTTGGGTATTTAAAAAAATTCTTCTATCCCTCAAATTTACCTGGTATTCCTATTGTCATTGTGTTTCTTAAAGACAGCAAAGGCTAAAATTTACAAACACAAGGTAGATATATTAGTTGTTGTTTTTTTAAATTTTTAAATGTTTATTTTTGAGAGAGAGAGAGAGAGAGAGAGAGAGAGAGAGAGAGTGAGCGGGGTGGGGCAGAGGGGGAGGAAGACACAGAATCCAAAGCAGGCCCCAGGCAATGAACTGTCAGCAGAGAGCACGACAAGGGGCTCAAACCCACAAGCTGTGAGATCATGAAGTGAGCCGAAGTTGGAATCTTAACCAACTGAACCACCCAAGCACCCTGGTAGATACATTACTTGTAATTCTCAGAAAATAAATATAAGCAGATATTATTTCCATTTTACAGAAGACAAAGGGTAAGCTTGGAGATAATAGCATGCCCAAGGCTGCACAGTTATCTGAACAGGGATTTTAACTCTGGTGTTTCTGAAGTAAAGGCTGTTTTTCTTGCCAATACTCCATGCTGTATCAGGATCCACGTATCTCTTATTAAACAACAAATAGAGGTATGGTGGCTACAACCCACCATTAAAGATTATAGTAATTACCATTCTAGAATCATACCCTTTTATATTTGAAATGGACTTTAGGAATTTTCTTCCAGCCCAACTCTCTGAAAGACATCCCTGCCAGAAGATAGTTATTTTGAAAAACCTCAATACCACAGCAGTGTGATTCCATGAGCTCTGATTCCATTTTGGGGCAACTCAATATGAAGAAGAGTTATTTTCACCAAGAGGAAAGTCTGTCTGTTTGAAACATCCCGTTAACTTCCTGGCTCACCCTTTAGAGTTACATAGGCTAAATTTACTTCCACTTCCTTTCAATCAGTAATTTTTAATTGGATACACACCCCCCATCTCCCCAGTCTCTTCAACTATAATCAAAATGAAGTGGTTTACCATCCCTTCAAAGTCTTATTCAAATGTGGAACCCAGAACTGAACATTGAACGATTGGGATCATAGTACCATATATGTCATAGTATTTGCTCATATTAAGTTTGGGCTAAACTCATGACTCTAAATTCATACCTTTATCCTTATCTCTCTGAAATGTCTTTTTTAAAATTTTGTCAGCCCACAATTCAGTCCCTTTGAAATGACAGGAAGTTTGCACATGATGTTATGGGAAACATTGAGAATTAAGCGTTGCTATTATTTTTTAGTATAAACTAATTTTTTAATGAGAAACTAATTTGAAAAGTATTTGCCTTCTCCTTGAATAATTTACAATCCAGAGCAAGTATCTTTTCTATGATTTGCAGATTGCCACACTTTCTAAGTTTGGATCAGCTACATTTTACCTTTTGTGCTTTCACTGTCATGAAATATCTCTGAGAATTCCTTTAAAATGAAAATTTTGTTGTTGTTGTTGTTTTTTGCCAGCATCACTTCCTTGGGACATTGGCTTGCTTTTGTCACTTTCCCCAATCATGTCTTTAGGTTCTTCTCCACTTAGTTCTTGGCACTGTGTTTCTAGAGTCTCTTGAATGACAGCAGAGTCAACCACGGTGAGCCTTTCTTCTAGAACCCTATGTTTGATTCAAATTTCACTTTCAGCACTCTTATTTTTCATTTATTTGATGCACTTTGATCTTTGTTGGTCAATTACCTCATTTGACTATATCTATTCTTGTAAAATGGTGCATGGGTTTATTACTGGGAGATAACAAGACAACACAATAAGTTTTGCTCGTAGGGCTTGAGCAAAAAAAAAAAAAAAAAAACATAAGCAGACTAAGCAATCACTGACAAATTTTGCAAGAAGTGATATGATTGGTCACTGATCAGCATGCACATCTGTTATTCACTTAGTGGTTTGTGGACCAAAGACCTACTAGGAAAATCTGTACTTATGTAATTAGTCATAGTTCAGACACCATCATTATCAAAACTCGAACCATAACTAGTACCATTTCATTAAACCATGGTAATACTGAAACTATGCAAAGTGAGGGCTGATTGTGTTCTGCTGTCCAGGGGAGTGTTATTTCTGTCTGGGTGCTGTATGTCCATCTCCAAATGCGGAGCACGGCAGGATCAGGTATGGAGTTCTATGATGTTTCACAAATCTCCATTCTCCAAATAAAG
This sequence comes from Prionailurus bengalensis, assembly GCF_016509475.1. Taxonomy (NCBI): domain Eukaryota; kingdom Metazoa; phylum Chordata; class Mammalia; order Carnivora; family Felidae; genus Prionailurus; species Prionailurus bengalensis. The sequence continues at coordinate 82,813,764 of NC_057348.1, forward strand.
ATCAGTGCAAACAAATGTCCCATTTTAGTTTCTAAGAAAGAAAAGTATGCCAATTTCTCAAATAGAGATATCTGATCAATCTAAATTAAAAGGGAAAGGCAATTATTCTGGCAACTTTTAGTGAAACCATGCATAGTATAAGATTACCCGCCTTTTAAATGCTTCCATACACATACAAAATAATTTTAGATTTTGAGAATCACTGATATCAATCTTATGGTTATGGTTTCCAAGATCTGCATTTTGAAAATTACAAATAATATGCTCTTTCTCATCTCTAATTCTCTCTGAATACTAAGCCCTGCTAAGCCATTTGAGAATTACCTTGAGAATTTCATTCTTTGAGCCTTTACTTACTTTGTAAAGTTGCATAATATGCATGCTCAGGTATTCATATTACGTCATTAAAACTACTAAATAAAACTAAGTATATGAAATCACTTCACAAACTACAAAGTACTATGTAAGGTGAAGGTGTAAATTTCCTAATGTGAATTCTTCCATAATTAGGGAATTGGATACGTTTAAAGCATTCAGGGACACTTATTCTTCACCTATCAGGAGATGCAGTTTCATTTTATCCATGTTTATTCTGCTTTTTCTTGTGTAAATATCAGTCCCTTTGATGGAGAAAATGGAAGCAAAATAGAAGGTAAGAACTTTGCTTTCTTTGCTCACCCTTTAATATTATACACTCTGTCTGAAACAGTGAAACTATGATGTTCCAAAAATAGCCTAAAATTTTATTTCTTGCCCTAAGTTTATTTTGAAATCTTCAGCATTTTCTGCACTTTAATTTTCTTTCCACTAACAAGTGTGTCACAGGCTTTGTTTTAGAATTTTCTCCTAATACACACACTAACACACACACACAAATGCACACCATTCTCATCAGTGAACTCCCTTTACTTCAGACTTGCCTTCTCTCATGAATTATATTTCTTTTCAAGGGCTCTCACCAGGAACACTATACTTGTTCAAAAGTAGCTGTGTTTATTAGCAAGCATCTGGAGCGATCTGCACTGGGTTACCTTCTGGATTCTCTCTTCAGTAGGTGGAGTCTGAAGTCAAATAAACCCTGGCTTTTACAGGTCCAGTGATACTGAAGCACTATAATATCCTGCATTTCACTGTACATTTAACAGAGCCACCAGGGGATGACTTCCTTCCTTAATGTTCTAGATTAGAAAACTTTTCTCCTCCTTATTGTATGAAGGATGTCACTTCTCAGGTTGACCTCCTTAATGGATATTGGACCAGATTCCAAAATGCCAGCTGAATGTTACAGACTCACAAAAAGTCAAGATGGTGGCAAGTGTCTTGTATTAAATATCTCTGAATTAAAGTTACTGTGATGTCCTTGGTTCTCATGGAGGAGGATAGGCTAAAACTGGAAGGAGACAAATTTAAAATGTAACAAGCAGAAATATTTTCAATTTAATCTCTATGTCTGTTCAAAATATGCCCCCTTTTGAGGCAGAAAGGACGGGTCCATGACATGGTTTCTGCCATGCCCAACAGAGTATGGCAGAATCAATTAAATGTGCTGACGTGCAGCACAATGCTCAACTGGTCTTAGTCCTGAAGTGTTACTACTACAGGACCCACAGAGCCCCTCACAACCAAGGAAAGAGTTCTGATATCCATTAGAAACATAATTTTAAAAATTTATGATCCATTGGAAGTGACCAGAAAAAAATACTTTTCTTTTTATTTTTTTTATTTTTTTCAACATAATACTTAATTTCATTTTTTTTACATCCAAATTAGTTAGCATATACTGCAACAATGATTTCAGGAGTAGATTCCTAATGCCCCTTACCCATTTAGCCCATCCCCCCTCCCGCAACCCCTCCAGTAACCCTGAGTTTGTTCTCCATATTTATGAGTCTCTTATGCTTTGTCCCCCTCCCTGTTTTCATATTATTTTTGGTTCCCTTCCCTTATGTTCATCTGTTTTGTCTCTTAAAGTCCTCATATGAGTGAAGTCATATGTTATTTGTCTTTCTCTGACTAATTTCACTTAGCATAATACACTCCAGTTCCATCCAAGTAGTTGAAAATGTCAAGATTTCATTCTTTTTGATTGCTAAGCAATACTCCATTGTACAAATATATATACCTGAGGAGAATATATCACCTGCTGCCCCACTAGATTGTGCACACCTTCAACTCTGTATCCCTGTATGAGATGTCTCAAAGTAAGTATGTCTCAAAGTAAGTATGACTGTCTCAAAGTAAGGAACTAACCCAATGTACGTTTGTAGAGTGAAAGAGCAAGTACGTATGTGACTGTAAAAATAAAACGTAAAGCTGTTTTAATTGAATAATGTAAACATATATAATGCCTTTTTTCCATTCTACAGTTTTTAATCAAAATTTAAATTTTCCCCCAATTCATAGATAGTGATTAAAATCTGCATAGTAGATGACCAGTAAGGAAATCAAGAACCTCAACTATTTTCGCTGCATATTTTAATCTGATGTTAAAGGGGATTATAGTTAGGCCAAAACCTTTAACTGTAAGGGTTAATTTGCAATGTAATTCACTCTCATATAAATTATAATATTTAAGTGGTAATTTATAGAAAAAAATTACACTTGATCAAAATCTGTAATTTTGAGTTAGGGACTGCTGCAAATGTAATCCTAAACATTTATAATCATAATCAGTTTTCCAATTTCTTATCTCATCTTTGGCATTTATTTCACCAATGGTACAAAGCCTTCTGGAAGCTGTACATTTTTAAATGTCTTTATTCATTATTATTACTAGAACCACCATGTTTCCCAGAAAATAAAGTTCAACTTTTATTTACACATAAAAATTACTACTGCAGAGTACTTTTTCCTCAATATTAATTCTTCTTTTAAATGGTTACGACTAACTTGCACGGGCACTTTGAAAAGAAGGGACAGACAATTGGTTCAGTTATTATTAGTATATAGCTATGGAAGCTTCTCTAACTTCCCTTCCCTTCCTGGGCAGGCATATTTAACAATACGATGCAGTGTGGAGAAGGTAATTAGTAGGATGTATACTTATGGATGGAAAAATACAGGATTGTATATGAAAATTTCTAAACGTGCCATAATAGTTGTTTTTAGAGTTGTAATGGCTCATGGCCACATTCAATTCTGACTACTTCATGCAGCTGGTAATGTTGGCTAAGGTAATCTCACAGAAACCTGTTGTCTCTAAATTTTGAAAATAGTGGTTCCAAAATAAGAAGAACAGGAACTTGGATTTATTAAATACAATTCAGGTCCATATCATCAAATAAAACAGCACACAGATATGACCAGCAAACTCATACTTATCTGTGTAAGTATGACACAATCTTGACTGCAAAAAAGATTCCTCTATGTTCCCACATTTTCAGACTTCCTAGGAAAGACCCAATTTATGCCTTTTGTTCTGACATAATTATTAATAAAATTCCTTTGGATTCAAAAACATGTCGGGGCGCCTGGGTGGCGCAGTCGGTTAAGCGTCCGACTTCAGCCAGGTCACGATCTCGCGGTCCGTGAGTTCGAGCCCCGCGTCAGGCTCTGGGCTGATGGCTCAGAACCTGGAGCCTGTTTCCGATTCTGTGTCTCCCTCTCTCTCTCTGCCCCTCCCCCGTTCATGCTCTGTCTCTCTCTGTCCCAAAAATAAATAAAAATGTTGAAAAAAAATTAAAAAAAACAAACATGTCACTGATTGGTCATACACTGTATGATCACCTAATAAGCCTCCTTGTAAATGCAGCACTCAACTCCAGAAATGATGTGGTACAAGTAGAAGGAGACACCAGCTTAGTCATTTCCATTAAATACATATTTTTGCTTAGATTGCTTCAGATTCTCGGGAAGCTAGTTTGCCATCACTATACAGTTAAGCATCTGTGCATCTAATAGAAATCAAGTAGAAAAACTGTTTTGTATCTTAGCTTAAAGCTCCTATAACATGACTACCACACCTTTTAGCTTATCAGCATATTTGGGGAGAATGGATTATTTCTACATCTCTGAAAGAACCATTCAAAGGCAGAAAAATCTGGTGAGAACTTTCAGGTGATTACCTAAAATTCTAAATTATACCTTAAAAAATGAAATTTTACAATTTTACTTTTGGTAGTTCTGTTTCAGAAATTCATGGCATTTCTTGGCACTCTTCTAGGAAGTACATTTCCTTTCATACCCCACCCATATTTCCCATTACCTTCACCCTGACTCCATTCCTGTTTCACATAATAATTTGCATAGCTGGGGTGCCTGGGTGGCTCAGTGGGTTAAGTGTCCAACTTCGGCTCAGGTCATGATCTCGCAGTTCATGAGTTCAAGCCCCACGTTGGGCTCTGTGCTGACAGTTCAGAGCCTGGAGCCTGCTTTGGAGTCTGTGTCTCCCTCTCTCTCTCTGGCCCTCCCCTGCTCATGCTCTGTGTCTCTCTCTCTCTCTCTCTCTCTCTCTCTCTCTCTCTCTCTCTCAAAAGTTAATTTAAAAAATTTAAAAACTTAAAAAATTTTGCATAGTTAACCAGTAGTTAGTGACCTCTTCATTTTAATAAACAAGTTGTAGTGTATAACTATGAATTCATCATTTATAGTTTATAATTGTTTTTCAGGACATGTTTCAACACAACAGCATTTCAAAGCAACAGCATGATCCAAGTGTTTATTTTAACATTATACATATAGAGTAGAAATAATGAACATAAGTTAGCATGCCATCAGCAGTGCTCTTGAGGGAAGGGAAAGAGTACCATTTGAGGGCTGGATCTGTTTGCTTAGAGGGTAACGTTTGTTGAGATGAATAAATCCAAGTGAAAAAACTGAGTAGAACACATTTTTATCAAATGTACGAGTGCTGAAATCATCTCTCTCTTTTTCTCTCTTCTAATTAAGTCTTATTAAGAACTCTTTCACTGAATGAAATATTAGTTGGAAGCTTAAGTGTTCCCCCATGTAAAAGAGGAGATGTTCTAGGAAGAAAGGCAGGGAAAGAATATCAATGTCAGCAACCATCACTCTCTCTCCCTCCTAAATGCTGTCCACTCCTCACTGGGATTAAAATAACATAGAAGGGAAAGACAAGAAAGAAGAAAACTTGGTTCAGCTCTCTATAGTATGTTAGTTATAATAATTGATGGTATGGGGAAACAAAGAAAAAGTCTTTGATTCCTTTAAAAGACTAGGACTTCAAAAAATAAAATCTGCAGCTGCTATACATAGAAACCAAAAGAAACTCTCTGATTAAGAGTATTAACGATAAGGAAAATGTTGCCCTGACTCATCTTTTCTGATTTATATGTTTAAATTCAAATGACTTCAAATTAGACATTAACTGATAGCAGGTTTGTTTGTTACTAAATATAGTAACTCAACTAATTTTGAGTGGATCTTTCTGCTATCTGTGCTAACAGGTGCACAGAAGAGAAAATGAAATGGATTAAACACCATTTTAGGAACATCTGCATAGGGTACTTAACTTGTATTCCTCACAAAGTAGTATGATTGCCTTTTATCTTCATTTCCAATTTTTGTTATGATCTTTGGTATAAAAATCACATACGCAACACACCTATTTAAAGCTGTGTTACATACGGGGTATTTATAATTGGCAACTTCCAGTGACAGTATTCATGGCAAAGATTTTCCATGTTGAAAAGGGTTTACTAACAATTTCCAAATGTATTTTCAGTATGATGAGCTTGCTCTGGGCCTTTCTGATACTTTTTTCCTTTTTTTTTCCTATTAATAATATTGATTTACACAATGGGAACATTCCTAAGTCAACTAAAAAAAATACCTTCATACACACCTGAAAATTAGTCCTTATGGTAGAGACATGCTGTCTGATTGGGGAATAATTTATATAAGACACTATAATTCTGGAACTAGATAACTCACAAGCTTCATTCTAATCTATTTAAAGAAACGTGGTAAATTTAGCAGATGTTTGAACACTGTAACAGGGTCAAAATGAGAAGGAAGACCACTATAAGTAGGCACTTGATGTTGTTACTTTAATAACTCACTTGGTAGTGGTTATTGATTTCATTTCCATACTAGTGTTCTACATATAGTATTGTAATGTTTAGATTATGTAATTGTGGGGAATTCCACTGATGTCCCACTTTTCTCACCAAAGTATAAAAAACTATAACTGCTTCTTGCCCATTTAAATATACTCCCCTGGATTTTACACTGCATGGTAAAGGAGGCTACCAGCATTCTCCAAATGAACTGCTTCTGAACACATGAGTTTGAGGTTGTCAGAAGACTATCAGGACACAGAAATATGTTAGTTGTAGTTGACACTTTAGTGTTTCTGCCAAGAACATCAAAAACACATTAATCAGGATAAACACTCAGATGTTTCCCTAAATTTCTTCTGTAGCATTAGCTCTTAATGTCAATTAGTAAAGCAAGAAATACATGCTAGAAGGAACGTAAAAGAACTGAGAGAACAAATTTTAATACTAGCTAATAATCAAATTGACCTCCAGAATGTGACGTATCCAAATTATCAGAACTAAAATGAGATATAGATTCCTAACACGGAGAAAAGCTAAATTAATTATGACTCCAAGACCAGGCTCTTCAGTGAGCTTATGAGAACTCATGCTCTTAGAGCTCTCTTGCTTTTCCTTGGTTCGGCATTCCTCTTTGCCACTTTGGTAGGAGATGGACTCAGCATTTTCTGAATGCTGAACCCTGTCTTTTTCTTCTTTTCCTAATTCATTCTTCAGACTCTCCCATCACCATCTCTGGTGCTAAGTAGCACTGCAAAGCTAATAATGTCCATGTTTATATTTGTGCGCAATGCACCATCCCACGGCAAATTCCACTGGAACGACTCCAGCTATTATCCAGAAAATGCATTCCTATCAACTTATCTTGCCCTAAAAACTACCTCTTCTCTGCAACATTGTTATATCTGCTGGTGCCATTTTTTAGGCTAAAAATCTTGGAATAACCTTTGACGGTTCTCTCTTTCAATACCCATATAAATATTCCTTATATAAAAATATTCATAAGTTTTTTGTTCTTCTCCATTCCAGACCCTGCTACTTGCAAGTCTGCACTAAGAACCTCTTGTTTCTACCTTCTCCTTATAAAGATTAATCCCACTAAAAGAAAACAACATTGTGAAAACAACAGTTATGAGTAAATGACTTTTTCCAGAAACTTCAATGGTTTCCCAATGTCATTCTAAGTCCACATTCTGATAATATAGTGGCATCTTACTTTTCCTCCCTTATTTAAAAAGTTGGTATTTAGTAGTAATATCATTTGCATTCTTGGGGTAATTTAGGAAAGAAAAGATGACTGTATATAACTTCTATGTAAATAGAAATGTACATTTTTTATTTATCCTTATTGCATTTAAAGTTGTTAGAGTTGAACTCATTGCTCCTGCTTGTCAAAGTCATTTTGAATCTATACTAGGATACTGAATTTAAACTAAGCTCTCTCTTTTTAACTATACTAAGCTTTTAAGTGCTTATTTTATTGCCTGTAACTTGTTAAAGGTTTCTTAAGTAGTCCTTATTTTATTTATCATTTAGACTATCTTATTTGTGTCCAGTGGTCCTCTTCCCCTTCCACTGTCCTGCTATTGTTCCTCCTCCCTAATTCTCAAAACTAAGGAAGCAGTTGATGTGGTGTTTACTCTTGTGTATTATTTTGTTAGCATTATGTTAGCATTGTTAGCATGAGAGTGTTTCCCTACAATGAGATGTTTGCCTTTTAATATTTTCATTTCTAAAACTGGAATGAAAATATTTATTTATTAATAAAGGAATTCTAGGCACCAGAGAGCAGTGAGGAAATATTCTTTTGGCCAAAATATAGAAAGGCCAGATTCCTATGAGGACTTTTGATAAGTCAATTCCTAAAATAGTATTTGTTTAGTGTTTTGAGGGAAATTAGTTTGAAGGAGGTAAACAAATTAACAACTGAAATGCCGGGGCGCCTGGGTGGCGCAGTCGGTTAAGCGTCCGACTTCAGCCAGGTCACGATCTCGCGGTCCGTGAGTTCGAGCCCCGCGTCAGGCTCTGGGCTGATGGCTCAGAGCCTGGAGCCTGTTTCCGATTCTGTGTCTCCCTCTCTCTCTGCCCCTCCCCCCGTTCATGCTCTGTGTCTCTCTGTCCCAAAAATAAATAAACGTTGAAAAAAAAATTAAAAAAAAACAACTGAAATGCCTACAAATTATTAAACTGATATGTTCCTGGTGTGTGCATCATATACTTTTAAAAAATGTACTTCTAATATACTTAAAGATAGAAATTGTTCTCATTTTACAGATGAGAAAAACAAAGGATTAGGGAAGTTAATTAATTTTATACAAGATCACAGGGCTAGATAGGCTGAGCAAGATCTGAACTTATGTCTTACTGACTCTTAAGTTCATGCTATTAACCATGGTGTTATATAGTGCTTTGATCTGTACTTACCACAGGACTCTTATTTGCACTGGGCAAAAGAATATAGAAACATGTAAGTGCTGCAGGGCAGGGAAACATGGGGAGTTGATAATCTGTGGGTTTATAGTTTCAGATTGCAAGATGAAAAAGGTCCAGAGATGGGAATGCAAGCTGGTACAGCCGCTCTGGAGAACAGTGTGGAGGTTCCTCAAAAAATTAAAAACAGATCTACCCTATGACCCAGCAATAGCACTGCTAGGAATTTACCCAAGGGACACAGGAGTGCTGAGGCATAGGGGCACTTGTACCTCAATGTTTATAGCAGCCCTCTCAACAATAGCCAAATTATGGAAAGAGCCTAAATGTCCATCAACTGATGAATGGATAAAGAAATTGTGGTTTATATACACAATGGAATACTACGTGGCAATGAGAAAGAATGAAATATGGCCTTTTGTCGTGACATGGATGGAACTGGAGAGTATTATGCTAAGTGAAATAAGTCATACAGAGAAAGACAGATACCACATGTTTTCACTCTTACGTGGATCCTGAGAAACTTATCAGAAGACCAAGGTGAGGGGAAGGAAAAAAAAAAAGGTTAGAAAGGGAGGGAGCCAAACCATAAGAGACTCTTAAAAACGAGAACAAACTGAGGGTTTATGGGGGGTGGGAGGGAGGGGAGCGTGGATGATGGGTATTGAGAAGGGCACCTTTTGGGATGAGCACTGGGTGTTGTATGGAAACCAATTTGACAATAAATTTCATATTTAAAATAAATAAATAAATAAATAAATAATAAAAAGCGTTGGAAACTAACATTGGTTGAGTGGCTAATGGCCAAGGCATTTTAGATATAAAAACAGCCACTGAATTATCAATAATAGCCAAATTATGGAAAGAGCCCAAATGTACATCAACTGATGAATGGATAAAGAAGATGTAGCCATATATATATATATATATATATATATATGAATAGTTTTAAATATATATGAAGTTTTATATTATATATATATATATATGAATATTACTCAGCCATCAAAAAGAATGATAACTTGCCATTCACAACAACATGGATGTAGCTAGAATGTATTATGCTAAGTGAAATAAATCAGTAAGAGCAAGACAAATACCATGATTTCACTCACATTTGGAACTGAAGAAACAAAACAGATGAATATAGGGGAAGGAAGAAAAAAAAGAGAGAGAGGGAGGCAAACCATAATAGACTATTAACTATAGAGAACAAACTAAGGGTGGCTGGTGGGGAGATGGGCAGGGGAATGGGCTAAATGGGTGATAGGTATTAATGACGGCATTTGCAATGAGCACTGGGTGTTATATGTAAGTGATGAATCACTAAATTCTACTTCTGACACCAATATTACATTTTATGTTAACTAACTAGAATTTAAATAAAAACTTGAAAAAAAAGAAAAAGAAATAAAATATACAAAGAATTTTTAAATCTCAACAATAAGAAAATTAACCACCCAATTATAAAATGAGTTGGTCTATAGATAGCAAATAAACATTGAAAAGATGTTTTATATCATATGTCGTTAGGGAAGTGCAAATTAAGACAACAATGAAATACCACTACACACCTATTAAGATAGCTAAAATCCAAAACACTGACAACATTAAATGTCGACAAGGATATGGAGCAAGAATTCTCATTCATTGTTGGTGGGAATGCAAAATGATACAGACACTTTGGAACACAATTTGGCAGTTTTTTACAAAACTAAACAGATTTTACCATGTGATTCAACAATCATACTCCTTGGTATTTATCCAAATGAGCTGAGAACTTTCACACAGAAAAAAACCTGCATGTGAATGATTGTAGCAGCTTTATTCATAATTTCTAAAACTTGGAAGCAACCAAGATGTCTTTCAATAGATGAATGGATAGAAAACTGTTGTGCATCCATACAATGGAATATAATTCAGCCATAAAAAGAAATGAACTATGAAGCCACGAAAGAGACAAGAAAGAATCTCAATTGCATAGCACAAAGTCAAAGATGCCCATTTGAAAAGGCTACAAGGAGGATGTTTACAACTATATGACATCCTATAAAAGGGAAAATTATGGAGGTAGTAAAAAAGATCAAAGATTCAGAAGGAGAAAAGAATGGATGAAGAGGTGAAGCACAGGGTAATTTTAAGGCAGTGAAACTATTCTTTATGACACTATACGGGTGGATACATTATCATCATACCTTTATCAAAACCCTCAGAATGGGGGCGCCTGGGTGGCGCAGTCGGTTAAGTGTCCGACTTCAGCCAGGTCACGATCTTGCGGTTCGTGAGTTCGAGCCCCGCGTCGGGCTCTGGGCTGATGGCTCAGAGCCTGGAGCCTGTTTCCGATTCTGTGTCTCCCTCTCTCTCTGCCCCTCCCCCGTTCATGCTCTGTCTCTCTCTGTCCCAAAAATAAATAAACGTTGAAAAAACCCTCAGAATGTACAACACAGAGTGAACCTTAATGCAACCTATGAACTTTAGTTAATACCATTGTATTGATATTGGTCCCTCAGTTGTAACAAATGTACCACACTAATGCAAGATGTTAATAGCAGAGGCACTGGGATGGGTGGTGGGAGGGAGTATGAGAAGTTATAATGGAACTCTCTGTAGTTTCTGCTCAATTTTTCTGTAAACCTAAAACTTAAAAAAATAAAGCCTAATAACTTTTGTAAAAGTAAAAAACATAATAGAAAATACAGCCATTGATGTCTCTTGTCATAAATTGGGAACTAAAGCAACACATATCACAAAGCTCTTCCACCCTTGTAGGTAGACACCATTGCGTGTCTTTCTAGAATGCTTCCCGACCCTCATTTTATCCCTTTGGAGAACACTTGTTCACTTCAAATGGTCCTGGTGGGACTGTGAATCAAAGTGTGTGCCCCAAACCTACCCTAGGCCACAAGTGAGCACGTATATGACATAGTTGGGGTAATCAGAGTCCTTCCCGTATCTTCTGTGTTGGAACTACAGGAACATTTCTCTTATCCTTTTTGCTAATAGGAGTCTGTGGCTCCGAGTGTCGAGGCTTTTTGCTCTGTACAGCATGGAAGAACAGGGCTAACAAGATAAGAGAAACAGAGACAAGTAGAGCCAAAAGAGAAATAGAACGAGAGTGACAGAATCTCATGAAAAAGTATTAGTCCCAGATCTAGGCATGCCTGAGGGTAGAGACTTACAAATTCCTTTTAAATTTTTAGTAGCCTAGTTTGAGTTGGATTTTCTTCATAGGTACCTTAAAGAGTCCTAACTAAATCACCTCCTCTTTCTGGAAACTCTCCTAAATTTCTCATTTCTCTCTTCTGGCTACATACCAGGTGGATTCATTTTCATAATTTCCCTAACCTTAATGTAAGCAATCTATCTCTTTCCTTCACTTAGAAGTTCCAGGATTCACAAACTATGATTTACAGCATTTGTTGTGTTATTTGGGGCTTTTTTTGATAGCCTCAGGTGCCATAACCTTCCTTACCTGACATCTTGAAAAGTACCTCTAAATATAATGACATTACAATGACATTCTAGATATTTCTGGCCAAGATGCGCTTCTTCACCTCATTTGAATGTTAATCTGTGAAAAGCACACACGTCAGTTTGAAAATATACTCTAAAGTCTAAAAGGCACTGTTCCTGTCACTGTGACCCTGCTTATTATCTTTAATATCACCTAACATTTATCATTATCCTTATCTAATATAAATGGAATAATATTATGATTCAGTGAAATTCCCCTGGAAGAACAAGCTGAAATAGTCCTTTGTTTTCAATATTATACTATTCTGCCCTGTCTTTATAAATACAAGGACACATTCATTAAACTTTGGCTGTTAAGCAAAGTCATACAAAATAAAGGTAAATTTATTCAATATTATGTATAACTGCATTTAAAAGTAATACCCATGTATCAATATATTCACTCATAATGTCAAATATAGTATTCCAAGTTTGGTTAACAAACCATGCTTTTAGCACTCTGCTTAGAAATTTAATAAAACTTTTAGGACTATTAAATCTCTCCACATTTATTTTTAATCTCTATGTATACAGCACAGTGGCCTATCATGAACTGCAATAATATTTGTTACAACTGACCCTAAAGAATGAGCTAGTTTAAGGTTGCTTAGTGGTGACAGAAGACAGTGAGAGTCCATTATAATGACAGGCACTTTCACAAGGAGGCTTTAAATACCATGCTTGCAAAAAATAAGTCCCACTGCTTTAGCAGAGTAGGTCACAGAACTTTAAAGAAACAAAATGACAGACTAGTAAAAGACCAAAGGTATAGCATTGAATGAAAAATTCAAAAAGCAGTGGCAACGTGAACTTAGTCATAATAATAAAGGAAGCTTCAGAGCAAAAACATAGAGGTGTAAAATGAAAATCTTGCTGGGTGTCAGCAATGAAATGCTGCACATATCTTGTAAAGCTGCACTGGGCCAGTTTCGTTGCCAAATTAGCTGACAAATGTCTGCCTTAATCATGCAATTTACACATTTGAACTCATTTTAGAATTAGTCTCACAGTTATGTACTTGTGGAGTTCTTTTAGGTTAAGATGTTTGCAATTGGCTTTTGAGGGTTATTAATCATTTTTGTCTTTTCCTGACAATGATTCCTAATAAGGATATGTTATAAGAAGCTTGAAGAACAAGGATTTTTCAGCCTTCTCTTTTGCTAGTATAGGACACTATAACTGATTATGTCATTTTACACATCATAGGCATCACATTTTTGTGAATTATTTTGGTAATTTTCTAACGTTGAGAATCAATGTCTTCAGGAAAGGAAATATTTTCTTTTTCTAATTTGCACATGGGCACTCTAATTTTTTTTTAATGTTTATTTATTTTTGACAGAGAGAGAGAGAGAGACAGAGAGACAGAGCATGAGATGGGGAGGGGCAGAGAGAGAGACACACACACAGAATCCAAAGCAGGCTCCAGGCTCTGAGCTGTCAGCACAGAGCCTGATGAGGGGCTCGAACTCACAGACTGTGAGATCATGACCTGAGCCGAAGTCATTCAACCGACTGAGCCACCCAGGCACCCCTTAATTTTTTTTATTTTTTTTAGTTTATTTATTTTTGACAGAGAGAGAGAGAGAGAGAGAGCGAGCATGAGTGGGGGAGGGGCAGAGAGAGAGCACATGGGCACTCTAGAGGCTAACAGTGGCCCAGCGCAAGTGGGTTTATAGTAATAATATGAATGATAACTGAAAGGCAGCTCAGTGGAATGTAGGCTGTAGATTCAGACTCCCTGGTTTTATTGCTAATCTGCTTTGGCATTTTCATCATACTACTTTACAGCAGTTTCCTCATTTGTAAAACAAGACCAATAACAGTACCTACTTTACTGGATTATGGTGATGATTAAATGAGTTAATGAATGTGAAGTTTCCAAAAGTTGCCAGCTATCATCACCATTAACTAACTTCTACCTAAAACTTTCATTCACAATGTGCCAAGGCCATGCCAGGTGCTTTCTACGATATTTTCAAATACTACCCAAAGGTAAAGGAAAGAGGTCACAGAAGTTAATTAACTTATCCAAGCTAAAAGGTGACTTCAGTACCCTTTGGATTCCATAGTGCTAATCCTGAAATCAATCAATCAATCAATCAATCATTCATGCATTCTAGATATGTTCATAAAAAATAGTTATGAGGGTCATGGAGTAGGTACTAGGCTAATTACAATGCAAGGTAATAAGTGATTAATTAAAGATCTAAGAGGGGCTTCTGGGTGGTTCAGTCAGTTAAGCATCTGACTTCAGGTCAGGTAATGATCTCATGGTCCATGAGTTTGAGCACAGGAACTCAACCAGTATAGCAGCAGGCAGATAAAAGGTCATAGAGGAGATAGTTTGGGAGGAAGTAAGGTTGGAGGACTTCCAACAAGCATGGAGTCCAACAGTTTATGGTTCCTAAGTCAATGTTATTCATAGTCCTCTTCCTCTCAACTCCTATCTCTGGCCTGAGTGACTCATCCGGTTTGTGAGTGTTAGGACACTAAAGGATAATCACTAGAGTGAATTAAGACAGGTTTCATCTACACTCGACAAACAGTATACTACTGCTTCAAGAAGGATTGGGTAGGAAGCACCTGGCTGGCTCAGTTGGCAGAGCATGATACTCTTGCTCTCGGGTTTGTGAGTTTGAGCCCTACATTGGATGTAGAGATTACATAACAAAAAATAATAATAATGATGAAGGACTGGGTAGGAATATGTGCATGAATCCACACAAACATTTTCCACTTTTGATGGATAAACTCAGAAAATATAAATACTGTGTACCTGAAGAATGCTTCATTCTTTATTAAGTACTTTGACATTTGTTTATATTATTATTATATTATATATTATTATTATAACCATTTCCCATAAGTTTACATTTTATTGTATGCATTTGGCATATGAGGAAATTGATTCATTCAAGCTGAGAAATGTCAGAGTTTAGATTTGAACCTGGATTTTTCAACTCTAAATTTTGTGTTGTTCCTATCACATGTTATTGCTTCCCCTCCCTGCAATTTGTGAAACCTGAACTGATGAAAAAAACCCATCTCAATGACAAAAATATTGCAACATGTCCCTTGTTTTATAATTGTTGAATTTTAAAAAATACTCTATTTTTAGAAAGTTTTAGATTTACAACAAAATTGAGAAGAAGGTAGAAAGATTTCCTAGATACCTCCTATCCTCACACAGGCACAGCTTCCTCCATCACAACATCACTCACCAGAATGTGCACTTTTTACTAATAATGAGCCTATATTGACACATCACCATCACTCAAAGTCCATCGTTTACATTAGATTCAGTCTTGGTGTTGCATATTCTACAAGTTTGGACCAATGTAATGACATGGTTCCACCATTATAATATTAAATAGAGTATTTTCACTGCCCTAAAAATTCTCTCTGCTCTACCTATTCATCTGTCTCTCCATTATCCCTGGCAACCACTGATCTTTTTATTGTCTCCATTATTTTGCTTTTAACAAACCGTCATATAGTTGGAATTATATCCTATATAGACTTTGCAGACTGGCTTCTTTCACTAAGTAATATGTACTTAAATTTCCTCCATGTCTTTTCATGCTTTGAGAGCTCATTTGTTTTTAGTACTGAATAGTATTCCATGGTCTGAATGTACCACAGTTTATTTATTCGTTCACTTACTGAAGAACATCGTGATTGCTTTCAAATTTTGGCAATTGTGAATAAAGCGGCTATAAACATCTGTGTGCAAGTTTGGTGTGGACATAAATTTTCACTGATTTTAGGTAAATACCAAGGAGCATGATTGCTAGATCATAGAGTAACAGTGTGTTTAGTTTGGTAAGAAACCCCCAAATTATCTTCCAGAGTGGCTGTATCGTTTTGCATTCTGACCAGCAATCTGTCAGAGTTCCTACTCTCTGCACCTTCCTCGCCAGCATTTGGTGCTGCCAATTTTCCACACTACAGTCATGTCGTGGTATCTCAGTGTTGTTTTTAACTTAACTTAAAATTTAAATTGGATATTTAACTTTAATGAAAATCTAGTTAAAATTCTGTTCATTGCTATTACAGTATCTATGTTAGTGTTTTCAAACTTGAGTATTAGACTCCTTCAAATAGGAAAATGCTCCCGTTTCTAGTGCTCACTTGAGTTATATTTATTATAATACTACTTAGATATATGCACATTTATTTTCTTAATGTTTATTTATTTTGAGAGAGAGAGAGAGAGAGAGAGAGAGAGAGAGAGAGAGAGAGAAAGAGCACGCAACGGAGGGTCAGAGAGACACAGACACAGAATCCCAAGCAGGCTCCGCTCTGTCAGCGCAGAGCTCAATGTGGACTCAATCTCATGACTTTAGCTGAAATCAAGAGTCAGCCGCTTAACTGACTGAGCCACCCAGGCACCCCTAGATATATGCACATTTTAAACAAGAAAAATTAATTCCCTTTCCTTCTAGCTTTTGTACAACTTCTATGATTACAAACCACAAAAAAATACAAATTAAATACAAAAACTTAAAAACTCAGTAAAATTCAAGTTAAGAATATTAATTTAATGTGATAAATGGTAATATGTTGCTGAATTTATATCACTTGCACTGGCTTGTACAATAGATATATATTCTATATTAATATGTTCTATAAATCGTATTATCAGTATCAATAATTTTTCATTAAATTTGTTTATTTTAGGGAGAGGGAGAGAGAGAGAGAGACAGAGAGAGAGAGAGAGAGAGAGAGAGAGAGAGAGAGAGAGAGAGAATCTCAAGCAGGCTCCACGATGAAGTGCTCAGTCTCATGACCCTGGGACCATGACCTGAGATGAAATCAAGAGTTGGAAAATCAACCAACTGAGTCACCCAGGTGCCCCTCGATATATATTTTTTTACATTTAACCCATTTTAACTAATAGTCTCTGAAATCCATTGTGTCCCCAAATATAATACCAAATATAAAAATGAAAAGAATGTAACATCTTTTTTTTCAATCACAGAATTTCCACTATTATTGCTAGACCTCTTTCAGGATGGTACATACTCAGATGGGATTCAGGCAGTGTACCTGCCCAAAAGTGATTAACTAACTACTAGAAGCAGGATCCTTTGTATGCCCCATGTCTGTACCATAGGAACACTTTGACAACTAAATGGCCCACCACTCGTTTCTTAATTTGGAAACTTTTGTTCTTATAGAGACTCCTAACTTTATCTCTTCTTCCATTGCATCAATTGTATAATTCACATAGTATGTCTTCATTGCTTTACTTAGTAGCCCAATACAAAACAGAAAATGGTGCATCTGTAGGACAGGATATTCATAATGTTAAATCAAAATATCAACTGATTAAATGAAAAAATTAAATCTTTGTCTATTAACATGTCTTTCAATTGCAGATTCTCATTGCAAAAAAAAAGAAGAAAAAAATCGTTTCTGTAACAGATAAAAGTAACAGATGTGAGGAAAATAAACTGTGATTTCTGTTATTTGTACATTGGGAAACCCAAATCAAACTTGCAAGCCAGGATACTAAGCAAACACATTAAAAGTGAAACACTAAAAAACATACAATAATAATTAAAAAAATAAGTGAAACACTGATTTTTTACAAGTCTTAGAGAACCTACTTTATCATGAATCAAAATACAGAAGGCAAACTGAAATTATAGTGCAATGCACAGTAACTAGTTGATATAATAAGCAAAAAAAAAAAAAAAAAAAAACCTTTTACAGGCCTCTGAGATTTTGTCCACAGATTTCTCAATAAAGCCTCCTTAGTAATAATTAATCAATGTTTAAGTTTTTAGTAGAACTCTTTGCTGCTAAATTTGCTATACTCTAATTTTGTCTAAAAACTTAAAAACAGTATGGTTTTATGTTACTGGTGCCTCCTATTTTAACTTAGGTGTCTTTTACGAATTTGGTAAAATGTGTCTCAACTGGAAACCTCACAGTGCATCAACTGGCACTTTATATGGAGCTTTCTTTTTAAAAAATTTTTTTAATGTTTATTTTCTGAGAGAGAGAGAGAGAGAGAGCGAGCAGGGGAGGGGCAGAGAGAAAGGGAGACACAGAATCATAAGCAGGCTCCAGGCTCTGAGCTGTCAGCACAGAGCCTGATGCAGGGCTCAAAGTCACAAGCCATGAGATCATGACCTGAGCCAAAGTCAGACGTTTAACCAACTGAGCCACCCACGTGCCCCTGTATGGAACTTTCGAATGATTTTTCACCTACCTTCTCTATATTGCACATGCTTAATTAAGAAAAAACAAACTTTCTCTTCCGTCCAATTATTGTAAAATCCAATTATGGCAACAAAATTGAAAATAACCAACAAGTTCTATGTTTCCATTGTTTTCAAAGTGTTTTGCAGTCACTAATATTAATATTTAAATCAAGCAAACAAGTAGAAGGTATTAGGATATCTGAAGCTGAGTATAATTAGATGCCAAGTCTGAAGATATGTCTGTAAACATCTCAACAGAAGGATTTGACATTGGCTGGTTCTCAGACAATAGATACAATGCCCTGTTTGTGTAATAAATATAGGGTTGAATTAGCCAGGACTTGTTAACAGGAAATTATAACACACAACATAAATATTTTTGGAATGGATAATGCAGGGAGGACGGGCAAATAATGATGGATCTCAAAGGGTGACACAATTTTCTTAAAATGCAATTTTGAGAAGTCACATACTTGGATACAAGGTCTGCCTGCAAAGAATCCAAAAGCCTACCATTACCACAGCATCAGGCAATTATGACTAGGGATGTGATTTAGATATAAAGTGGTTGAAGGAAGCAGGCTAAGAAGGGCTACCATCATCATTCTAGGGTGAGTTGAATGGGGCAGTAAAAATTGCAGAAAGAAAACAGTATCAGAGCAATGGGTCCAGGTTTTGAAAAGACAACTCAATATCATTTTGAAATAAATATCAATCAGCTGATGATTTGTAACTACGTCGAAGGTGTGTTACAAATCGAAATACATAGGTATTTTTTCTTTCTTTCTTCCAGACTTCATATCAAAGGAAGATGTTCTTATAGACATGTAGCCACTGGACATACAGAAGCAATACAAAATCGTGCATAATACCCCAATTAAATATTTATAACACATGCAAGTTAAAGGGTTATATGTTTATGGGATTGAAGAAGAACTTTTAGACCAAATGGTGAATTTGGCCTCAAAGCTGTCCTCTGCTTCCTGTCTATTGCTTCCTGCCTGCCTTCATCCTTTCCTTCCCTTCTCCCTTCTGAAGACTGCTCTCTACTACGGCTTTGTATGTGGTCTCATTCTTAACATTTAAGTTTACCAGAGGGACACGAAGATAGCAACATATTTTCAAATGGCTCACATTTATCTTCTTTCCTATTTCTCTTCAACTTTTATGTATGAGATAAAAACTGCAGTCAGGTGACACACACCTGGGTTCAGGAAACCTAGATTTTAATCTAGACCCTCTCCCTGACAAACCAAAACTGTTAGAAAAGTTTCCTTAAATCCATGAGCCTCACCTGCTAGCATTTTGCACTGGTTGTGAGGAGAGAAGGCATTAATATGCTCAACCTAATCGCACCCCTCATCATTCACTGAAATAACCCTCTGTTTGCCTCTTAGTCTTTCTTTAGTCAATGTGTCCTTTTAGTCCAGGGAAGAATTTCTTCTAAATAAATCCTGCCACCTATTCAAGCCTACTGAAGACAAATATTACTTCTTCTGGGATACCCTTAAATAGACTGAGCTCTGACCCTTTGGATTTTTGAAAGTAGTTTGAGTGAATAATTCTAAGAGCCCTGGTCCCATTCTGTTATATGATGCTATTTATCTTCTTTTCCACTAAGGTTTATTATGATAAAAAGTAACTGAGTAAAAGTTAAAGTTTAGTCTTTGTGTTCTTCACAAGGCATGCCGTGTTGCCTTGTTGCTTACACGAATACAAGACAGGAGTAATTAACTGAATAGGGAAGAGGCGGAGGCTGGGAAGCTTGGAGATGAAACACTAGTCCTGCCTTGGCTCACGCCACTTCCTCAGTAGATTTAATGATTCTGTGATGCCTCCTGATGCCTGCTAGGGTTCACCAGTGGTCAAACTGGTTAGGTTATTTACAGAAATTACAGATTCTTAGACCTTGTGGTAGACAGAATAATAACCTCTACCCCATATATGTTCGTGTCCTAACAAACCTGGGGACATGTTACCTTACAGGACAAAAGAAACACACCTCAATTACAATTAACTTAAGAATATTTGCGATGGGAAGACTCCCCTGGATTATCTGGGTTGGCACAATGTCATCACAGGGTCCTTACAAGAGAGAGACACCAGATGTGATGATGTAAGCAGAGGTTGGAGCAGTGTGTTTTGAAGATGGAAGAAGGGGTCAAGATCCAAGGAATGTAGATGGCTTCCAAAATTTGGAAAAAGCAAGGAAATGGATTCTCCCTTGGAGTCTCCAGAAGGAGACATCTGCTGACATCTTGATTTTAGTCTGTATGATCCATTTCATGCTTCTGACCTCCAGAACTGTAAGTCACAAACTTGTGTCATTTTAATTGCCTCTTTGTGGTAATTTTTTTTACAGTAGCAATAGAAAACTAATACAGAACAAAACCAGACTCAATAAATCAGATTTTCTGGATGGGTCCCAAGATTTTGCCTTTTAAATAAGCTACTCAATCGACTCTTATCCTCAACATTAGAGAAACTTTTCTTTAGAATTGCATTCCCTTTCTGTCCAATGGAACTGAACCATCCCATGTTCTAATCCCTAAAGCTATTCCAAGGTAAAGTGGATAATTAATTTCACAAAATTCCTTAAGCATGAATGCAAGAGTGCTATTGGAAAGCAGTTCACACTTCTCTTAAAGCCTTCTATTGCAGGGGTGCCTGGGTGGCTCAGTCGGTAAGCATCTGACTTCAGCTTGGGTCTTGGGTCATGATCTCACAGTTTGTGAGTTCTAGCCCTGCATCGGGCTCCGTGCTGACAGCTCAGAGCCTGGAGCCTGTTTCAGATTCTGTCTCTCCCTCTCTCTCTGTTCCTCCCCCACTCACACTCTGTCTCTCTCTCAAAAATAAACAAACATTTAAAAAAATTTTTAAGAAGGCTTCTATTCTATTTTCCATTAACAAAACTATTATTTTAACAGTGACATTCTCTTATGGATTGAATTGTGCCTCCACGCTCCCCTCTCCCCCAGTTTCATATGTTGAAGCCCTAAATGCGATGATTGTATTTGGAGATATGGTATTTAAAAATAAATGAGGTCATAAGGATGGAGCCATAAGCTATTATGGTTACTGTGCTAATAAGAAGAGGAAGAGACACCAGGGATGTACATGCACAGAGGAAAAGATCATGTGAGGAACATGACATAGAGAAGTCTGCCATCTGCAACCTAAGGACAGAGGCCTCAGGAGAAACTAACTCTGCTGAGATCTTGATCTTGGACTCCTGGCTTTGAGAAGTGTGAAAAAGTAAATTTCTGTTGTTTGAGCCACCCGGTCTGAGAATCTTGTTATGGCAGCCTGAGCAGACTAATACACATTCCGAACCCAAGTTCCTATTATTGCTGGTTACCTAAGGGAGTTATTCCAATAGGTAAGATTTTAATTACTACCATTTATTTACCACTTGTTAAGCACTATGTACTATGCAAAGGGCTTGTATACATTTTTCCCTCTTAGAATCCTCTCAACAACTCTATAAAGGTGACATAATTTTCTTTGTTTTACCGATTAGAAAATTGGGAGTCAGAGAGGTTAAAGTTGGATACAGAATAGGCACTGACTTGCAAGGGAGCTAGGACTCAAACCAGTTTGAATGACTCCACTCTGATATATGATTTCTCTAGTAACTGCCACTTACTGAACTACTGCTATGCTCCAGCTAGGATGGTCATGGTTTCAGGAGTGTTATCTATAGCTAAGGAAGGTGATCAGGAAACAAGGAGGAAATGTGGTGTGCAAATAAAGATATATGTTTAGTTTTTTATTATAATTCTAGATCAATAAGCACCAGTCACATTATTACCTGGATGTAATGGCTATTTCCACAGTAATAACAGTTTAAGCAAACGAACCAAAAAAACTTAATGTGTAACCTAATGTTGAATCTCAATTATTACACAGAGGCTGCAGTCATAGTGAGCACAGTTCTTATTTACAATACTTTCAGGAAGTTAATGGAAAGGAAGTGAAGATGAGAATGAGCCTTGAATTTTGGAAATGCATGAACCTTACGCAGGGCATGGCTTGCTTCACTGCCCCTCTGATACTCTACAGCTTGCAAGCAAGTGGCTTTCTAAAGGCAAACACAACTGACTGTAACTTTCCTGGAATACATCTGTTATCATCTATAGCCCGAGAGGCTAGTTTTAGAAGATTCTGGCCAGGTCTTCAATAGATCATTTGATTGGTCAAAGGTGTTGACTTCTGCCAATGAAAGCCAATCATACTTGCTGGCTTAAAGCAATTCTTATTTGCCATTGTAAAAAAAAAAAATAAGTTGTGGTCCAGTAGATTTTATGCTGAATATAGAATTTTAAACATTGGGAGTTGAGTTCTAGTTTTGTCACTGACTCACTAGATGATTTTTGCAAGTCATTTAATCTCTGTGTATCTATTTTTCAATTCTCCAAATAGGAAAATATAATCTTTAAAGTCCAGAAGCTTCTCAAAAGAATAATTTCTCTCTGCTCTATTAATAGACTCTGAAATGCTGTTTCTCTCCTCTGAGATCATATTAATTATTATTATAGTCTGGTTGTGTATGCATGATGTATGTAATGCTTACAAAAAGAACTAGAATATAAGGGGTCACTTAAAGTCTTCAAATATGAAAAGAGCAAGGAAAAACAGGGTAATTCTGACCTCATAAGTAACGATTTGAGAAATAAAAAGTCAAAACAGCACAGCTTTTGAAGATTTTTTTCTCAGTATCTATAATCTGAACTTCAGATTATAAACTCTAATCAGCATTACAGAAAATTATTTCAAAATTCTAGGGTGCATTCTCCAGTTACTCTTAATATAGCTTTGATCTATTTGATCTACTCTAGAAAATAAAATCAGAGAAATGACATAGTGTTTAATCATAATGGAAAAAAATTATGAGATTATTTTTAAAGTATTTTTAAAATTTGAATGGCATTTTAATTTTTGGCACTGAAAATGTTATTAGGTACATGACATGCTCAGGTTTAGTTATAGCACCAATACTAATTGAAGTTCCCAATGCCTTAATCAGTTTCTGAATGTTCCTAGTTTTTTCAAGAAAAAGCAACAAGAGTAGAAATAAACTGTCAAACTTTGGGGTTCTTTCAATTATCTATAAGTCATTTTTCCTTGGCTAATTCACCATCACCACAAGCCCTAGATCCCTTAATTACATCTTTCCTCCAGGCAAGGTACCCCTTCTCACAATCCCAGTTTGTGTCTTTGATAGTTTCTAAAAAACTTAGATTCTTATTTCAACGTTTTTAGTTTCTCTGTCTTGCATTATCTTCATCAGGTATAGCATTTATCAAATAATTTCTTTGTCCTAGATACTGTTTTGGATACTGAAAATACAGAGAACAAGAAGACTGTTTTCTGCTTATGATGGACTTTTCATATATTTGACTATGTAGAAAGCCACCAACCCATTCCAGTTTTTCCTTTCAATGTCTGTATCCTGCTGCCATTTCAACTGGTCTAAATCTCCATCACTTCAAGCATGAATTAATCTAACATCCCCTACTTCATGGTCAAAGTCATTCTTTATCCTCTTCATTCCTCTCCTCTTTGCCTCATCGCTTCCAAAAGCAATGGGGCACATCACTGCTATGCTAATTTTCCTTTAGGTACATGTTTAGCATTTCTTCCCTCAAAAGTCAATAATTATTAATGCACCATATCCTGACTCAATAATCAAGGCAAATAAGATTGTTTTCACAAATATCTACAAGAAAATCTCAACTCTAGACTTGCCAGCCTCTTGCTGCTGTATCATCCACTATCCCAAAGTTGATTTCTCTATGGCTTTGTTCATGATGTTGTTTTCCAGATATGAAATGGCTACCATGCTTTTCTGTATTTATATAGATTCTTAACAGGTTAGTGAGGATCAAGTTCTAGTATCTAACAATCAGTTTCATAGGATATCTATCTTCTGAATATCTATACATTTCTAGTTTGTGACACTTAATACGGTACTCTCATGCAGTCAGATGGTAGTCTTTTACTTACATTATCTTGGTGACAGGGTCAATGTTCTGTCTTTCTTGGCTATTTACCTGACACCCACATTGGCTGGGCACAATAGATACAAAACAAACACTTTCTCACAATCATGACTTCCAGAGTGAGGATATATATCCTTAGGTCTTATACATTCTGGTTTAATTACAACCAATATAGACACTACTGAAATTTAATGAGAAATAAATGTTCATGTGATAAAATTCACATGTTCTTTTATTTTCCAATTCATTTATTGTTCATTATTCAGATTGCTCTTTTGGCTCATGTTTATACATTAGTGTCTATAGCAATCTACCATAATTAAAGTGTGTGTTATCAGAAAGCTTACTTTTCCCTACTGGCATGTGGGTTTAGTTCACATTAAACATAAATTTCTGTTAAAAATAACTGGGAGACAGATTTTTTTCTCCTTTTTTTTAATAGGAAGAAGGCTTCTAAACTAAACATATATCCTTAAGGCCATATACCTTGGTATCAGATTGGTATCATCAGATACCAATGCAGGAAGAAGACCCAAAGATGGGTATTTTGAAGACCTAAAAAAAGGAGAATATTTGTAGTGAGTGTATGTGTGTGAATGTGCATCTATGTGAGTATATGTATGTGCATGTGTGTGAGTAATAATAATATCAGAATATGATGTCAACATAGGAGTTTAGTCTTAAAAGATGTCAAGTATTTACCAGAACAGAAATTAGAGCAGGTCCAAAGACTTGAAGAACCTTTTATTTTACTTGCCCTGACGACCTACCATTAATCTACCATCGCTAGCTCCACAGTTTTACCTCCCACCCAGCAACCTTTAAATTGTTCCCACCCTTCTAGTGTCTGGACTATCCTTAGTCATGGTCCCTGATCCACCAGCACAGAAGCTGGAAAGTGTTCCTCATGATAAACAGGCAGCATGTCAGTCAGAACCCACAGCCCACCCTTCTTGCACTCTGACAACTGACACATGTCATCTTTATGACACTACTATCATCTGCATTTCCCTACGCCATGCTTCATAGAACAACTCAGGCAATTCCATGTCTTATTCCTTTTATAAAAAAGCCTTTTGCAGTTTTGTTATGATAATTGAACAGAGTGGAATCAAAATATTGCTAAAAACCTTTTCAAATTTCCTTTGTTTATTATAATCTGGAAAATTCTCATAGTAAATTGGGTGTAATCAGTACATACAGTTTTCACATTCTACATAAATGCAACCAATAAAATTTTACACAGTGCTACTGATAATTTTGGTTTTGACTTGTGCATAGTAGTTAGATGCATAAAGTAGACAGATAACAACATAGCCCTCAAAGTGAACAGTTACATGTGCCGCATATCAGGCTCTAGGAATACAGCTAGGGATAACCAGACAATTCTGCTTTCCAATGTTAAGTGATGTGAACTTAAGACAGTACACGAATGCATGTTTATCGCAACATCTACTAAGATAAAAACATGTCCATAAGAATTCTATTGCTTAGGGGCACCAGGGTGGCTCAGTCAGTTAAGAGTCCAACTCTTGCTTTTGGTTCAAGTCATGATCTCACAGTTCTGGGATTGAGCCCCACATCAGGCTCCGTGCTGACAACACGGGGCCTGCTTGGCTGCTTGGAATTCTCTCTCTCTCTCTATTCCTATCTCTATCTATCTATAGATATCTCTATCTATCTCTTGCCCCTCCCCAACCCCCCCCCAAAAAAAAAGAATTGTATTGATTAAATTGTTCACACATTCCTATAGTTCTGAAAGTGCACTTTTGTGTCCAACTTTAGATGACCATTTTCCATTTACTTTGGTAATATAATTCAAGTAATAATGAAAATAGGGTAAGAACTCTGACCACAATGCTACAATGGTAGTGTAGATGAGTAATATTGAACTTCAAATCCCACAACAGTGGAGAACCAATGGCCAAAAACAGAAACCAGTGAAGTACTGCCTTAAGTATTTTGTTAGATATAGAACAAAAGTGAGCATCTACTTTTAAGCACAGATTAGAATTAATTCTGGTAATTTGTAGAGCTTTTTAACAATAGTTAAAACATAACTATATGATCATTATCAGATACTTAAGTGTGCCTTCAAATTTCAATATAACTATCATGCATAGAGTAAGACATTAAAAGATAAAATAAATTACATCTCTTATAGAAACTACTAGGTCATGTAATAAAAATCACCTTAGTTAAAATCTACCTGGGGCACCTGGGTGGCTCAGTCGGTTAAGTGTCCGACTTCAGCTCAGGTCATGATCTCGTGGTTCATGAGTTCGAGCCCCACGTCGGGCTCTGTGCTGACAGCTCAGAGCCTGGAGCCTGCTTCCGATTCTGTGTCTCCCTCTCTCTCTGACCCTCCCCCCATTCATTTTCTGTCTCTCTCTGTCTCAAAAATAAATAAACGTTAAAAAAATTTTTTTTTAAAATCTACCTTCCAAATTAGAGTAGGAAGAAAGAATTATTTAATTACATATACAGAAAATAGTTAATTAGTCCTTGGGGATGATATAATTGTATACCTACTTGTATACAATACTTCGCAGTTTACCAAATATGGATTATCTCATTTGCTTTTGCTTTAGTTTTCTCATTTGTAAAATAGGGCAATGGTTGTTTCTACCTCATGGCTGTTTTGAAGGAAAATGTGTTGATAAACATATGCAAAGATGCTTAGAACAGTGCCAGGCACATGAAAAGCACTATAAAGTTGTTAGCTATTATCTACAAAAATAACCATAATAGTGAGAATCAAGTAAATTCGTATAAGGCACTTTGTGCCCGATACATAGCAAGTGCTCAGTGTGAATGCTAATTACATAAGAAGCAGGTAGCACATAGTATTACTCCAATTTTATAGATAAAGAAACAACAATTACAAATCCAAGCAAATCCCCCAAAGGTCAAACAGTTAGCGTTACATATATGAAAGTCAACACACTCACATTTTGCCTTTTGAAATTTCTACAGAATATTTCATTTTTAACATGCCCTATCCTGACCCCCTGCAATTATACCTCCTATTTGTTTCCATGAATACCCAGCGTGACAACTTATCTCAGTCACAGAAAGAGCTGTTGCTCTAATTGTGACTCTACACTCACATTTAAGTTATAATTTCATTTTTGGTTTCTATGGAAATCAAATTTTTTACTTCACTGCTGGGTTTGGAAATGTTATTCTAGAAACATGGTTCTTCGCAGAAATGGAGGAGCTAATCCTCCAGGAGCCTGATCCTGGGCTTTAGGATCAGGAAGTTGTTATTTAATGTAGTTTGGGTACAAGAGAGGATCTGCTTTTTCCCAGAAAACAAATAAAGCGACTTCTTTTTTTTTTATGTTTATTTATTTTTGAGAGAGACTGAGCATGAGCGGGGGAGGGGCAAAGAGAGAGAGAGAGAGAGGGAGACACAGAATCCAAAGCAGATTCCAAGCTCTGAGCTGTAAGCACCAGAGCCCAATGGGGCCCAAACTCACAAACCGCGAGATCATGACCTGAACCCAAGTGGATGCTTAACCAACTGAGCCACCCAGGTGCCCCAGATAACGCTAATTCTTAATGTAGCTTGGTCCAGGGAAGCATAATATCTTCTTCATACTTTTTCTGTTATAAATATACATAAAAAGTATATGTTCCTGCCTTTTGTTTCACCTTTCTTTCAAACAAACTTTTTTTTTTTTTAAGTATCCCACATATTCCATGGTGCATTCATTACTCTGGGTTTCCAGGGAATACTAGCTAATGCATGATGTTCTATAGAGTACAACTGTTCCTAATATAATAGTCTGTTGATTAATAGTTTGGTCTCAACAGTCTCAACAGGGAAATAGTATAATATCATCTTTGAGTTGTTAAAAAAGAAACCACCTACAACTAAACACAATGTATTTTAGGCAAACATCTGCAAAAAGAGCAGATAAATTAGGGAGAACACACAGGAAGACCTAATCTAGTCCTGCTGTGAAAATCCAGGTTGAAAAATTAAAAATGCCAATAAAACACATACTGGTTGCACTATCAGTCCTCAGAGGGCTAATGCTGTTGTATACTTTGTCTATTCCAAAGAGCCTACACAGCATCTGGCTTCTGAATCTCTGCCACTCCAGAACTGAAATCTCCAGGGATTTTAATTTCTGCATTTATTTTTAGGGAATCAGAAGTACATTATGTCTGACACATTTGTTTTCTCTAGGCAGGCTGATGGAAAGTGAAGTAGGGAAGTAGAAACACTCAATTCATGATTAAGGAATTTGGTCCTAGGGCACTAATAGAATGTCATGCATTCCAAACAATGTTCATGCAGATCCTTGCTGTGTGGAGGGCATTTCTCTCTGACTCAGCAATTTGGGTTTTGGGCATGGGAAAGGGATAGAGTTTTGAGGACTAATAAACAGTTACTGTCAACTCATTTCTGATATCTTTAATTTTCTTAGTAGTCACTGAAGAAAGTGATCGGAGGAGTGCATTTTTCCTTTTAAAGAAACTCAAAGCTACACTAAAACTTTGTTGATATTCTACAATCCAAACTGCTATTCTTTTGTGCTTGTTTCATATTTAAGAAAAAGGCTCTTTGCACAAGCTTTAAATCAAGATATGCAAAATTGGCTTTAGTTCCTTTTTGGAAGAGCGAGAGCGGCATCAGCCTTAGGCAAATATGGAAGAAGAAGATGAAGCTTGAATGTCCAGGGATTCTTTTTAAAAAGCTAACTGAATAAAACATTTTAAAATAAATGCACTCGTTAAGGGCATTGAAAAAATTCCATTTAAAAATAGGTTTTACATGTACTAACTTTTATTCACTTAAACTGGGTTCACAGCCTTTCCACCCCCCCCCCCACCTTTGAAATGATCAGGCAGATTTAAAAAACAAAGAACAAAACATGTTATAGTCTTCAGTGCTGTTTCTCATTGAATAACAAGTTGTAATTGTTTTGCTGCAGACAAAGGCGACCATACACCTCAGGAATTGATTATTCAAGAAATACTACTATTTTTTGGTATTATTCATTTTGGGGACTCCATGTAACGTTTTTCTCGTTCCTTTGCAGCTCATATATTTCTTCGTTGTTATGGGTTAAAAATGTGGTTTACAAAAACTCAGTGCCTAACTGTATCCAAAGGAGGACAATCCAACATACGGTGTGTTTAACCATGGAGCTCCATCTAGCTAAATTGGGCATTTGCAATATAAGTTGATTAGTGATTTACTTTCTGCGAAATTTTACTGTGAATAATGCCAATTCTTCACTTTATCCAATTCATGTGAAATATTCTGAGATGTGAGAACTGAGAGGGAGAACTGAGTGCCTGATTTCTATCATTAAAATTAAGTCCTTGATATCAAGTATAGAGCAACTATGGGTATACAACAGAAACACCCCCACTGGAAGTTGAACAATTTTTATCTACTCATCTTTAAGTAAAGTTATTTTCTCAAATCATTATAAAGGAAGCCTAAACTGAATTCTGGACTTTAGGAGCATGTAACACAGGGTGGGTAAATTTGATAGAAAGAAAACACAAATAAAACTAAGATGAGAACAAGGTGCTTTTGGAGAGACAGGTCTAGGTGGGGCTTCCCTATTGATTTTTACAGAAAAGCTATTAGAAGTGGAAAAGACCCTAGAGGTAGAAAACAGCAATCTCTCTCTCTCTCTCTCTCTCTCTCTCTCTCTCTCTCTCTCTCTCTTTCTCTCTCTCTCTTTTTTTTTTTTTTTTTAGATCTTTTACCAAGACTTCAATTATCTGAAGTTCAGAAAAGTTGTAGTGCTACAGTAGGTTGTGACAGAACACGGGTAAAACCTGGCCTAGCCATGAAATTCAAGGAAGCTGTCTCTGGATAGTTAGAGACAATCAAAAGGTTTAAATTAAGATCTCTTGGGGAGCCAGGGTGGCTCAGTCAGTTAAGCGTCTGACTTCAGCTCAGATCACGATCTCGCGGTTTGTGAGTTCAAGCCCCGCGTTCAGATCTGTGCTGACAGTGCAGAGCCTGGAACCAGCTTCAGATTCTGCGTCTCCCTGTCTCTCTGCCCCTTCCATGCTCACGCTCTGTCTCTCTCTGTCTCTGTCTCTCTCTCAAAAATAAAGATTAAAAAAAAATTTTTTAAAGATCTCTTGAGGGAACATGGTAAAGTAGAACTTCAACTCCCCTCCCCCTATTTAAGGAATGGATACAATGTGTAGTTTTTCATTTAAAGGTAAAGAAGAATGGGCATATATGGAAAAGAGAGCATTCAACTGCCTGCATGTATAAGGATATCTAAATGCACATAAAGTACCCAGAACCAACAAAGCAACAAACCAATTCATATGTCACTAGAGCAAGAAATATTATTTGAAATTCAATTTGAAAGGCAGAATTATACTTTTTCATCTACTAAAAACATTTTATCTAGCTGACAGTGTTTTTGCAAAGATTCATGTTTCTCATGTGGTTAATGTTTGTAAAGTATCTTGTGCTTTTGGGTAAGAAAGATTTATAAATGAAAACTAAATCAATGTCTGAATAAATGATTTCTAAAAGTACAAACTTCAATTTTAAGATTTAGTTTGGTTTAAAAAAAAGTATTTTTGCTTTTTAGATTCAACTTATGTAAAGATATGCTATTTTCCTAAAATTCATTGCCAGCAGAAAACACAGAGTTGGGCTTGTTTGTTTGTTTCTGAGCAAGGCAGCTCCTCCAGTGGTTCTTAAAGAAACCTCAGAGGAGTGGGGACCTATTTCCCTTCACATACTGAATCTGGATCTCTAAGAGACCCCAAACCTGTTAGGTTATAAAGTTCTCCAGGTATTTATGCAGAGCAGAGGTTTGGGATGCACAAGTACAGTCCACACCTAATACTGACCACCCAAATCATATTCTGAATTCATTAGGAGGCATTAGAGCTTATTGAAGAGAAAGTAGTTTTCATCTCTATCCCTGGTTGCATGATAAATTGAGTCTAGAGTTAAGGTATCAATTTCAATCTTAAATTATCCGGTGACATAAAACTGATTTCAGGTTTCAAAAATCTATTTCTCCAACTTTTCTATTATAAGCTTCTTGATATATAAATTCCTATTTTATTCATCATTGTAAGCACAAGCTTTGACTAAATCCAGACATATATACTATTGTATAGTCATTCATAGAACAAATACACAAGGGTAAATAAAAAAATAAGAATTTGTTAGAGTTTATATTCTTACAGGGAAGACAAACAATAAGCTCAGGAACAAATAAATACCTAAGATAATTTGAAGAAATGATAAGTACTGAAAAGAAAACAGGTAATGTGATGAAAGGTGACAAGAGCTGGGGCAGGCAAGAATTTATTTAAATCAATAGTTCAGGAAGGTAAGCTTTGAGCTGAAAGCCAACCAATGAGGATGGGAGGAAGGAGGAGTTCAGGCAGAGGAACAGTAAATGTAAAGGTGAAGCCCAATGTATTTGAGAAACAAGAAGGACAGGTATGTGGAGTATCTAGCGTTAGTGGTTCCATGGTCAGACATAAAATCTCAAGAGGTACACACTGAGAGTGGAGGTGGTGGTATGACCTGAAATTACTTGAAAAGTCCACGGGGGGGCTAAGCCTATTTACCCTGGTAGTGAAAAGCAGCACTGGCTGGGGTTTCAATAAGACCTGGATTCCAGTCTGGGCTTCACTGACTACTAGAGCAGTGACTTTGTATACAGAACTTAATTTAATTCTGATTGCCTTTATTGGTAAAATGGGGATAATAACAGAGTAATAACGCTGTGAATAATAATGGTCCATTGCATTGTTATGAGGATTACATGAGAAAATGAATAGCCCAGTGCTTGGCTCTTAGTAAATGTTCTACAGATGTTAGTGTCATTATGATGGGCAAGAAGGAGTTCCTTTGTATATAAAATACATCACGACATGTTTATATACATATTATCATGTTGCATATACATATATAAACTTATATTATTCAATCAAAAGTAACATAATGATGATGATATAAGAGGATATTGATAGAACAACAAATAAGTGATCAATGATTTATGCTATAAATTGTTGGCTGGTAATTCCTGGGTAATCCATAGTTACTGGTTGTATAATCTCTTCCAAAGCAGAACTAACAAAAGTAGATTCTTCTATGCTGGTGCATTCTCTGATTCAGATATACTTTCTTGACAATTTTATCTGGGAAGATGGTTCAGCTTGTCACACTGAGAAGTGTGTCTCTACACTAGTTTTGGGACATTACAGCCTTTCCCAAACAAATTATGCCCGGCTTTTTTCCGATTCACACTGAACAACCCCACCTAAATTCAAATCCACTTCACTCAATGCTCATTTAAGGAAGAATAAGAGGAATCAAATTTACATTAACCATTAAGTAAAATATGACAGCTATATATCGCATGGGCTACTGAAAAAAGAAACAGAGACTTTTTGGTAAGGTTTGTTGTTGGTTGGGTGGATATATTTCTTCTTCAATTATTCATATATTGGATTAAATAAACTAATATATATAAAGTACTTTGTACAGCACTTGGTATATAATAAGCATCAAATAAATTATATCTCCTATTAGCATATTGATGACAATGCAAAATGCTTTTCTCAATTAGAGTAATTCTTGAATATACAGACTTACGGACTCCCCCCACCCCCACCAGTCTTTCTCTATTGGAGTTCCCAGGAGATCTCATATATGTATCTTTTTAAAAGCAAAATCCTTGCAATTTTGGTATGCTTCGCTAAGCCTAGCCTTGACAAACTATGCTTATCCTGTATGTGTAAGTAAATAAACGCATTTTGTTGTACTCCTTGGATTTTTATGTGAATGTAAAATTTTAATAAATATAATAATAATAGACATAGGTACAGCCTTTTCACATAAGATATGCCTTTCTTATGTACTTATCAACCAAAAATGTATACATGCTGTTCCAATCAAGAGGGCTACAATTCTTTTCTAAGGGGTATTTCTTTTTTCCTCTGAATACCTAATAATGGTTCCATTTCTGAAAAATGCTTGACTCCCAAAATTATCTTAGGAAAATTTCATGTTGCTTCATATGTGCCATTTCATGTCACCAGCAATAGCAAAAACCTGTATTCTTTTATTTGAGAATGCTTTCAATAATCTTGATATGATCAAAAATCTTAGTTCTCCTAAATGTAAGCATCTTCACAAACTATTTATTGTTTCACACTTTCAAGGAACTTCTTTAGTCATCTACTCAGAACCTAAGCACTGGTGAGCAACAGTGTCCTGCCTTCATGAAGCTCCTAGTTTATCCAGTGTAGTGCAGACAATAATAAAACAGTTTTACAAATGGATAACAAAAACTGTGATAATGCTTTGAAGAAAAACTTCCTGGAGTCTCAAAATCACACAGCAGGATGAGCAAGATCTGGTCAGAGGGGCAGCAATGAGTTCAGAAATGAGATGTAAGCCTAAAAGTTAACTAGACAAAGAGAAAGGAAAATGCACCCAGCTGGAGGCGGGGTAGGGGGGGTGGTGGAATTGGTAAATCACTGGGGAGAGAGAGAAGGAGGGAGCTGAGCTCTTCTGAGGAAGTCAGAGAAAGGTGGTGTGCTGGAGGATCAGGAAGGAGATTGAGAAGAGCAGAGGTAAGGCCAGGATGAGGGCTGGGATGGGCCTGTCCTAAGAAAAGTGGCTGCAGTGTCAAGGTTTTAACCAAAAGACCTACAGTATCAGATTGGCATTTGACTTCAGTGGAGGATGGGCTGAGGAAGACAAACACAGATAGATTCAGATGAGTTTATGCAAAGCATCAGACCAATGGATAACACCTCATTACTGCAAAGGGTGCCTTTTCCTGGCGATCTAGTATATAAAATTAAAGTCCTGGCATTTTCCACACCAAAATGGAATAATTAAGAAACAAAAACTCAATTAAAGGAAGAAATATAAAAGAATTATTTATATGCCATCTTTTGCAAATGACTTTTATAATCACTTTAAGTATATCTCTTATTTTGCATTCTAATTTCTAACTATGTATTACTGTTTTTGGAATCTTTAATATTTTATTTCTCTTACTTAGCAAAGCAATATACTTATAGAGGTCCATTCACAGCTGTTGGGGATGGTATATAACACTTCTTTGGTTATCATTTACCAGGTTAAAGCCATTTTCAGTTTACTCTAATTATATAAAATTTCTATTTGTACCTTTTAAAAGGCAATTTCAAACGTCTTCAATGAAACAGTCATTGAATCTCAGTGATCCAAAAAAAGTCTTGATTTCAGCATTGGATAAAAGAGCAAAGAAAACCTAAAATATCAACTTTGTGGGACAACATTTATATGTCAAGCTTCCTTTTCTTGACTGTTGAAAAATGTTACTTTATTACAAATCTGACTGCATTTGATCTTGTTTTGACCACCTGTGAGGAATGTCTCTTTGGTAATTGCTGGTAAAAATACAGTAGATCGGAAGGACATCACCTCCTAGGAATACTACAAATGCCAGAGCAAGACACTGTCACCATTCGTGAATATTTTTAAGACAAAGTATTTTATTTAATTTCATTTTCTTATGCTTCCAGAGAAAGAGAGATTTAAATGTCAGACCATCACCTGCATGGACCATTTTTAAGTTGGCAGTAACATTACCTCAAACAAAAAGGACAACTGGAGATAGGTTATAAACTGTTCTCTGGCTACATCAAATCTTGGTGAACAATTAGCCTCTTCACTCACTCCTTCCCAACATTATTTCTTTGTCATCTGGTTTCTCCTGCCATTCTGCTTTTTTTCTTATATATTATCTGCCTGCCTGGAATGGTCCACTGCTCTTGTATTCCTTTAAATGCCTTCTCAGAGCTAACCTCTGGCAAACAAACAAACAAACAAGCTGTCGAGCTAGTCCAAATGTATTTTGTTTCATG
Source organism: Prionailurus bengalensis (assembly GCF_016509475.1). Taxonomy (NCBI): domain Eukaryota; kingdom Metazoa; phylum Chordata; class Mammalia; order Carnivora; family Felidae; genus Prionailurus; species Prionailurus bengalensis. Next base: position 82,848,825 of record NC_057348.1, read on the forward strand.
ACCTGTACAATTCACTTCAGGCTTGTACAATTCACTTCAGGCTATATTTCTTCTTGTCCTTATGTTTGGTCCACCTGAGGAAAGGATGGGAACTGTGTTGAATTCCATAATGTGTTCAGGTCATCTGTCTTTGTTATTTTGAGTTTATTAAAATCCCTGACAAGCGCATCAAAATAATAGTGATAATGCCAGCTGGTTGGCAGGCATGAGTCTAAGAGGCAGTCTTGCTGTTAATGGGTAGAGTGGTTGCTGACTTTGCTCTCTAAGCATTGTTTATTTGCAGGTATAGCTCTTAACTGAGATGATCAATGCTCTCGGGTCATGAATAATCAAATCTATGTGCTCTTTAACTTCTGCATCCATTTATTCATTCATTCATGTATTCATTCAATAAATATTTATTCAGTATCTTTTATATACTTAGCCCTGTGCTAGACTCTGGAGATAGTTTTTTAAAAATTTTCCATGTTTACTTATTTATTTTGAGAGAAACAGAGAGTGAGCAGGGGAGGGGCGGAGAGAGAGGAAGACAGAGAATTCTAAGCAGGGTCTGCACTGTCAGAATGGAGTCAGATGTGGGGCTGGAACTCACGAACCATGAGATCATTACCTAAGCCAAAATCAAGAGTTGGATGTGTAACTGACTGAGCCATCCAGGTGCCCCTACACTGGAGATCATTTAATAAGTATGTAAGTTCTTAGAGTATACTCTAGTGGGGTAAGGGGCAATGACAGATATTAATTAAACAATCTCACTGATAGATGTATAATTAAAAATTGAGGGAACGGGGCACCTGGGCGGCTCAGTCAGTTGAGCATCCAACTTCAGGAAGTATTGGTGAAGAAGCATCAAATAGACTTTTTGAACAGATCACTTTGGCTTCAATAGGCAAAATGGAGGCTGCCTGAATGCTAACACTTGATATAATCCATTTAGAATAAGAAATAGAATGTTGTTCCTGCTCCTCCTGAAATGTTTCAAAATCAGACTATAATGTTAGCAAGCCAATTACTCATGAAAGTTAGGTATTAAATTTCCCTATTTTGAAAACAATAACTACTAGATCAGCCAAACGAAAAAGACAAAAACAAGAACAAAAACCTTCTGTTTCTAAAAATCAAAAATACATAGGAACTCAGAATCTTATTTTTTAATCATAGTCAGTCTCAAAAATATTACATGCTAAACAGCATCTCACAGATCTTAAAAAACACTGATATAAGCGGTTTCTTTAGTTGTTATTGTTGTTTTTTTTTTCTTAAATTCCCACTGCATTTTAGCTTAACTGTTGGACATATTTACTGGTAAGTACTGAAATATACTAATACCTTTAAGTGCCAAAAGACAAAACCACAGCTTTTTATGTGTCCTGTATTAATAGAGATCCTCTGACTTTTGAAGGTTTACCTACCGTGATCAAAGCCCCACTCTTTAAGCCTCCAGTTCACACTACTCAGCTTTTAAAAACCCTCTAGTAAAATCTGCTAACCCATGCAGTTCTGGAATCCAAAAGAGTCAGTCTGATTTTATCTGCATCTGTCTTCAAAATAATAATAATAATAATAATAATAATAATAATAATAATAAGTCTACATGAGCAAAGATATTTAGGTCTACAAACAAATATATTTTAATAACAATAGAGAAAAAAAATCAGATACTTGGCCTACCTGCCAAGACCCAAGTTCAGAGGGTTGAATTTTCACTCTCCTATCTGACAACATAATTAACACCTACAACTGCCACAGCCACACATACTCCCTGTAGTGTTTTAATCTTTATTATTATATTCACAGCTTAAAAAAAAATAACACAATACCAAATTATAAACTCATGTCCTGTTCAATTGTCAGACAGGATTCTAGTTTTCTTTTACAAGACCTTGCTGAATATTTACAGAAATATACATATTCAAAGGATAATAATCACCAAAAGGAAAGCTATTATGGATTCTCTAAAAAATGAGGAGCAATATTAGCAAAGGAGGCAATTACAGTCACATCAAAGACAGATAACATCCCATTGTTTTATCAAGAATGGAATGCTTGTCCCATGTTTTTGCTTAATTGTTAATACAGATTTAAAACAAGCATCTAGAGAAAAATCTTTGCTGGTTTGAATCTCAAAGATTTTTTGAAGTCTCATCAAGTATAAAATGCCTAGAGGTAACTTTTCAGATATCTTTATGTGGGGTAGGCAGAATTCTAAGTTAGTACCCCATATTCCCACCCACTGAGTATAATATAATGCAGGTGGGATTGTAAATATGGTGGAATAGTCACTCCCTAGATCAGGTCATATCATGTGCCAAAGAGGAGACTCACTCCCATGATTATGTTACATTATATAACTGCCTTAGTCAACTGAACTGCTTTAGCCAACTGAAAGGATTCTCTCTCTCTCTCTCTCTCTCTCTCTCTCTCTCTCTCTCTCTCTCTCTATTTATTTTGAAAGAGAGAAAGAGAGAACATGGGCACTTGTGCATGAACAGGGAAGGGGCAGAAAGAGGGAGAGAGAGGATCCCAAGAAAGCTTTGCACCATCAGCCCAGAGCCAAATCTGGGGTTCCATAGCAGGATCCTGAGATCATGACTGGAACTGAAATCAAGATTTGGGTGCTTAATGACTGAGCCACCCAGGTGCCCCAGGATTCTTTCTAACCTCAGAGAAGAAAACTGCTACACTGTAGAGAGGGGTACTTGCCAGAGAATAACAGGGAGCCTCCTGGAGCTGAGAACACTTCTCAGTACCATAAGCCCTGAGAATGAAATTCTGTCAACAAATGGTGAACTTGGAAGAACCAAAGCCCCAGATGAGTTGGAAGTCCTAGCTCATACTCTGCTTACAGCCTGGTGAGACCCTGAGACAGAATTCTGCTAACCAGTGCCTACAGTCTTAACCCATGGAAATTGTGACATCATAAATTTGTATTGGTTTAAGCCTGTATGTTCATGGCAATTTGTTGTGCTCAATGGAAACTAATACATTCAGGATAAGGTTTACATTATCTAAAATTCTGCAGTGCTTGTATTAAAAAGCAAACAAGGTTGGTTAAAAAGATCCTTATTCTTAGCAAAGGAAAATATTGCTGGATAGTTGAGTTTAAGTTTCTCAAAAGTTGCACTTTACTCTAAGAAGTCTGTAAGACTATTTTTTTCATAGCCCTAATAAAAATAGGTAGAAGTTTTCCAGTAACATAAACAATAGAGGATAGAGTATAAATAGAGCAAGAGAAAACACCACTGAAATGATGGTACACGAGATCTAGTACCAGCTTGGCCATAAACAGTTGTGTGATCTTAGACTTAAGACTAAGACTTAAGACTTAGACAAAGTCATGTAATCTTTGTAAGTCCTAGTTTTATCATCAATAAACTCATAGTATAATACTACTCAGAAATCTGTGTTTTAACAAGCTTCCCCAGTGATTATCAGGCTTGTTAAAGCTTGACAAGCTCTATTTCATATGTACACAAGAGGTTTGCTCTTTTTTGTTCATATTTAACATCTTCCCAGAGATGTTGATCCATCTTTTGTGGGGTGTGAAGTTTATACAATTTAGGGAGTTTTCTTCAGAGGGAGAAAGAAAGAAAGAGAAAGAGAGAGAAAGGAAAAGAGAAAGGGGGAAAAAGGAGGAAAAGAGGAAGAAAAATTAAAGAACACAAATTAGAACTTAGTTCTAGCATCTTGGGAAGAATCATGGAAGTGAGGCCCCAAGGCTGACGTTTCATGGATTTTCATAGAAAATCACGGGTTTTAGTTTCTTAGTCACATTCATCTAGTTCCAAGGCCCTTCAAACAGCCCTCCTTTATCTTTCTTCTTCCTCTTCAATTTCCCCCTCTCTACTGAATCTTCCTTATCAGCATCAAAACAGTCACCTCTGTCCTCCTTAAAACCAGAGTTTTTTTTTTGTTTTGTTTTTTGTTTTTTGTTTTTTTTTTTTAATTTATTTTTTGGGACAGAGAGAGACAGAGCATGAACGGGGGAGGGGCAGAGAGAGAGGGAGACACAGAATCAGAAACAGGCTCCAGGCTCCAGGCTCCGCCAGAGCCTGACTCGGGGCTCGAACTCACGGACCGCGAGATCGTGACCTGGCTGAAGTCGGACGCTTAACCGACTGCGCCACCCAGGCGCCCCCAAAACCAGAGTTTTAAAAACAAACAAAATTCTTCAAATAAAAAAGTACAAATAAGCAAAATTTCTTCTTCAAATTTGTCTAAATTTATAGTCTTATTTCTTCCTAATTCATAACTGAAATTTCTTTCTAGTTTAAAACTGCTGAACTTCTTCCACATGTTGTCTACACTATTTCCTTTTTCTCACCTCTGGTTTACTTTCTGAACCACTCTAAAATGACTGAAACTGCTCTCACAAAGAAACATCCTTTTTCTTGCTAAATATGTCTGCATCTTGGTGGATCTTTCAGCAGTATTTTACACTCCCCTTCCCCACACACACTTTACTTCAGAAACATTTTTTAGCACATATTTCCACTGCTTTTATTTTATTTTATTTTATTTTTTTTGTAAGTTTATTTACTTATTTATTTTGAGAGAGAGAGAGTGTGTAGAGGGGGGGGAAGAGAGGGAGAGAGAGAATCCCAAGCAGGCTCCATGCTGGTAGCAAACAGCCTGATTCAGGGCTCAAACACACAAACCATGAGATTATGACCTGAGCCAAGATCAAGAGTCAGACGCTTAACCAACTGAGCCACTCAGGCAACCCTATTTTTTTTTTTTTAATTTTAGGAAGAGAAAGGGAAAGCATGAGCAGGGAAGAGGGGCTGAAGGAGAGAGGGAGGGAGGGAGGGAGGGAGGGAGGGAGAGAGAGAGAGAGAGAGAGAGAGAGAGAGAGAGAGAGAATCCTAAGCAGGCTCCATGCTCAGAGTGGTGCCCAATGCAGGGCTTGATCCAATGCCCCTGGGATCATGACTTGAGCTGAAATCAAGAGTTGGACACTCAACCAACTAAGTCACCCAGGCACCCTTTTCAGAACATTTCAAAACATAGTGAAAGGTTTAAAGTGTACCTTGATTACACTTATCCCCACCACCTAGATTCTTCAACAATCCTTAATATTTTGCATTTGCTGTGTTATGGGGGTGTGTATTTTGCTTAACAATTGTGTAGGTTAAGTTGTGAGTATCAGGACATGCACATCTTCAAATATTTCAGCTTGTACCTTCTAAAAATAATGACGTTTTCCTACAAACACCAAGTGCCATTATCACAAGTAAGAAAGTTGACAATAATTTGGTAATATTATCTGCTGGCCAGTACATATTGATATTCCCTTATTGTCTCTAAAATGCCTTTTAGCCATTTGACTCATTGTATGAGCTCATACTCAGGTATTATGCACTGTATTTAATTACATTCTTTTAACTCTTAAATCTTGAATAGTCATTCCATTTCTTCTCCACATAATGACATTAACTTTTTGAAGAGTATAGGTCAGTTGTCTTCGGAATGGCTCACTTTCTAGATTTAGCTGATAGTTTCATTTTGTTCATACATTATTCTTTAATCCCCTATATTTGCTGTAACCTAGGCTCTAGGCTTAATGAGATACAGTTTAAACATTTTCTGGAGAAGATTTCTTTATAGGTGATACAGAATACTTTATACTGTATTCCGGAAGGTCTCTAATGTCAGATGGCCCCACTATTAGTGATGTTAAGTATGATCATTTAGTAATGGTGATGTCTACCAGGTTTTTCTTTCTAAAAGATATATATTGTACATGTATTAAAATAAAACAAAAAATATATTTTTATTTAGAATATATTTAATTTTATTTATATAAGTATAAATAAAATATATATAATATATTTAGATTTAACTTATGTTTACAATATATTTGATTGTACTTATGTTTACAATATATTTGATTATAAATATATTTGATTATACAATATATTTGATTACAATATATTTGATTATATAGATGTAATATATATTTATAACCTAAACATATTAAAATAAAAATATGTATTAATATATAAAATATCCTTATTGCAATTAGTAATCAACTAGTGGAGTAATATTTTGGTGCACGTGCAAGGAGTCTTTCACCTATGGTATTAGCATTCATTATTGATCCCTGGCTTGAGTCAGTATTTTACTGGGATTGCAGAATGGTCCCTCTCTTCTTTTTGAAAAGCTTCCTACCTGTGGCATCGGTGATATCACAAGATGTTCATCTTCCATTCTGTTCCCTTTTCCAAGCTCCTTTGCTTTGTCCCTCCTATTATGTGGGTATTCTTCAGGAATCTTTCTATAAGTTGGACAAATTTCACACAATTATGGTTCTTGAGAAAGGGAAATTTGGAGAGTGCATTTTATTTTATTTTTTTTTAATTTTTTTTTTCAACGTTTATTTATTTTTGGGACAGAGAGAGACAGAGCATGAACAGGGGAGGGGCAGAGAGAGAGGGAGACACAGAATCGGAAACAGGCTCCAGGCTCCGAGCCATCAGCCCAGAGCCCGACGCGGGGCTCGAACTCCCGGACCGCGAGATCGTGACCTGGCTGAAGTCGGACGCTTAACCGACTGCGCCACCCAGGCGCCCCGAGAGTGCATTTTAATATAGAGAATTAGAATAAATGACTCTTTTTAGTTTATTTCAGCATCCAGGGCAAGAAGCAACTGGCTTCCAAAATTTAATCAACCATAGGATTAATACTTTGCAATATGATAGTTCTAAATATTCAAATACATAGTTTTTTTGTTTTGTTTTGTTTTTTAGGATTGCTTGCACTGACACGAAGACTTTTTTAAAAAATTTTAATGTTTATTTTATTTTTTGCAAAAGAGAGACAGAGCACAAGCAGGGAGGGGCAGAGAGAGAGAGAGAGAGAAACCCAGAATCCAAAGCAGGCTCCAGGCTCTGAGCTGTCAACGGAGTCTGACATGGGGCTCAAACTCACAAACTGTGAGATCATGACCTGAGCCAAAGTCAGAAGCTTAACCAACTGAGCCACCCAAGCTCCCCTGACATGAAGACTTTTAAATAGCACTTAACTTTTGTATCAGTATAGTCTCACGAGCAGAGCGGGAACCCTCTTTGTCTTGTTCATAGCCACACATTCAGCACCAAAGCTGGCCTAGACGACCTTCAATAATGTGTCTGAATACTTTGCTGAAGTTTCCCTAAAGGGGGTACTTTATATTTTCTTATTTCCATGTGCTCAAAAAGTTTGTCAAAAAATCATACAGCAGTTTATTGGACTTATAACTAAATCTAAACATTAATACTCATAGCTAAACTAACAGCCACATCAACAGAAAAACATACTGAAGACCTGTAATTGTTAAATTCAATAAAAATTTTGCAGAAAGGGTGATTATTACTTTTTCTTTTTTTTTAATTTTTAAATTTGTACTTTCAGCCCCCAGAAGTCACTCCATCAATACTCTATTATATCCCTGTTTTCATTAAATTATACATGGTCATTTCAATTAGTGCTTATTTGAAATTCAATTTCCCTTAATTGGGGGAGTAATAATTAAGATATGACTATATTTTACATAGAATTTATATAACCACGGTGTTTCCAAGAATAATTACTTTTTAAATGGTGACTATATGGTACCATAAGTTCCCAGATTAATATAAGTAAGCATATTTTATAGAGATTACAATTATATGTATTATATATATTAGATATTAAGTTATCCAAAATATTTGATTATCCACAACAACTGCTTCTTAAACTTCCAGGCAAGTGGGGGATTTAATGTTCATTGTTATAAATGCATACAATTATTGCTAACTATTTCATAGCTCACTTAATTCAATAACCCTTGTCTGAAAAGAACAACCATGAGTGTAAAAAAATCCCACTGAGATTTTTTAAATTGCATTACTTAGACTATATACAGATCTATCAGCAGATTCACTGGTTTAAGAGGTTTTGCAGGAATGTTTTGAGCCATTCAATCCTTAATTAAAATAAAACTCCATGAAAGAAAATGAGTGTTACTTAAAATGAGAGTATAGAGTGCACTCATTCCATTAGCCATTGTTCTTGTATCTAACATTTATATTGTGTTGTGATTACAAAACAATCATTTAAAATTCATTTCACGGGGCACTCCTTCACAATGTACATCATAAACCATCCTAAGTTTTACATTTGTTTTTAAAGAGTAAAATCAACCAACTTATTTGGTACAATTAGAGGGTGTATTCGTTTGATAGGGCTTCCACAAACAACTACCACAAACTGGGTCACTGAGTTTGTGAAGGTCAGAAGCCTGAAAGCAAGATGCTAGCAGGGCCATGCTCCCTCTGAAGGCACTGGAGAAGGACCTGTTTAGAACTCTCTAGCTTCTGGTAATTCCTTGGCTTACAGCAGTATTAACTCCAACCTTCAAATGGCATTCTGTGTGTGTGTGTGTCTCTGTATCCAAACTGTCCCTTTTTTATAAGGACAGCAGTCATACTTACTTCAGGGTCCACCCTACCCCAAATAGTAAAAGGTTTGGTGCTTAAACAGCTGATACATGGTTTAGAGGTAGAAACTGTAATTGTTATAGATTCCCAGGAAGCATGTGCATGATGAAGGCCTAATTCTCTAAGAGCACACTAAGGTGTGAGAGGACCACAGGGCACACCTGTCAAAAGTTTAACTTATGACAGAGTGATTAAATTAATCCACAAAAACCAATATGCAAGACTAGCTGAGGTAAATCTGAAAATTTAGAGTGAAGAAAAAGGAACTTACTTGTCCTGCAAGACAGTAAAGCATATTATAAAACTAAAATAATTGAAACATAATAATAACATATAAAAATCAATAGTAATGGAACAAACTTTGTACTTATTTACCATACAAAAAAATAACAACTCTGTAAGATATGGTACAGATCACAAAACAAGGAATTAGTAAATTATGTTTTCCAGACAATGGGTAAGTCCGTTAATAAATTTTTCAAACCTATTTTGTGGACCACAGTCATTTTTTTTTAGTTTTAGTTGAAATAAAACAGAATGAAATGGGATGGGATGGGATGGGATGATATAGAATAGAATAGTTCATAATTCCAGTACTAACATGAAGGATAAAAATTATTTTGACACTTTTATTTCAGTTATAAGTTTCTATGAATGATGTGTGTTTTTGATAGTGACGTAAAATGTACTTATTTTTAATATGGTTGTAACAAAAAGAGTCTGCTTCTCCAATAAATAATTTGGGGTAATTCTTTGGAAAAATATATTTTTATATTCTTAGTTTCTAAAAACTAACAAAATAAAATATAGACAGATTTAAGAATTTTTAAAAGAAATCACTACAATACATATAGATGAACATGTATGTAATCTCTGATTAAGAACTTTAGAAGGGTAAAAGTCAAAAAAGAAATTATAAAAAAAAATGTTTGAATTCACAGACACAAAAAATTATAGTTCAGAAAAAAATCAAAATTGAAGAGAATGTAACAAACTGGGAAAAATAATTGCAAGACCACCAACAAAAGGAAAATATCCTTAATGTATAAAGAAGAATTAGAAATCAATAAGAAAAGGGGTGCCTGGGTGGCACAGTCAGTTGCGTGTCTGACTTTGGCTCAGGTCACAATCTCAGGATGCCTGGGTTCAAGCCCCATGTTGGGGCTCAGAGGTTGGAGCCCACTTCGGCTTCTGTGTCTCCCTCTCTCTCTGCCCCTCCCCTGCTCGCTCTCTCTCTCTCTCTCTCTCTCTCAAAACTAAACATTTAAAAAATTTTTAAAAAATACATTAATACAGAAAAGCACTGATTCTATAAGACATAGATAACTTACAGAAAAAAGACATATAACTGACTTAAAAAATGCTTACTTTCACTCAATAACCAAACAAATAATCAAAAAATTAGGCAACAGTGAAATACTCTCTTCCTTATCAAATTTTGCAAGGACTATTGAAAAAGATGTAAGAAATACCTAAGGCAGAATAAAGTGATGCACATTATTTTGAACTCCAATTTGGTAATATAGCAAAAAACCTTCAAAAGTTATGTATCTTTGGCCAAATAATTCCATCTTGTGGTTTCTCCCAGAAAAATAGTTTGAAATATGCAACAGTAAGAAATATCATTCAGTAATTCATCTTGTTGTTGTAACGGCACTAATTATATGCTCCATATGCCAAATAAGTGGAGAAACCTACAGCAGATGCACATTTTCATTTGAATACTTTTTTAATGGAATAGTAAAGGTTGTATTCTATATGTGAGATCATCTGAATCAAATTTTATTATGTATAGAGGAAAAAATGATTACGAGAAAAATTATACTATTAAGTGGTTTTCTTTGAATTGAGAGATCGTGGGTAATTTTAATTTTCTTCCTTATGTCTATTCATTCATGTAACTTAAATAAGTATATATCTCTTCTTTAATGCTAAAGGCAATTCAGTTAATCTTAAAACAACAATGTCTTTGTTTCTCCCTTCCATGTTGCTTTAGTACTGGGTCTCCAAGGATTTCCATAAATAAGGAATGCCTGGAGGTGCTGTAAACTGTTCTTTTAAGTACAATTAAGCATACTTTTAGTCACTTTGTCTTTCAGGGTTTTGTGTGTGTGTGTGTGTGTGTGTGTGTGTGTGTGTGTGTGTGTGTGTTTTAATATAAAGCTTGGACAGAGTATTCACTTCAGTATTTTTTTCTATTTTTTTACATTTATTTTTTTTTTAATTTTTTTTTCAACGTTTATTTATTTTTGGGACAGAGAGAGACAGAGCATGAACGGGGGAGGGGCAGAGAGAGAGGGAGACACAGAATCGGAAACAGGCTCCAGGCTCTGAGCCATCAGCCCAGAGCCCGACGCGGGGCTCGAATTCACGGACCGCGAGATCGTGACCTGGCTGAAGTCGGACGCTTAACCGACTGCGCCACCCAGGCGCCCCAACATTTATTTTTTTTTTTTGAAAGACATAGAAAGAGCACAAGTTGGGGAGGGGCAGAGAGAGAAAGAGACACAGAATCCGAAGCACGCTCCAGGCTCTGAGCTGTCAGCACAGAGCCCAACGCGGGCTTGAACTCACGAGTTGTGAGATCATGACCTGAGCTGAAGTCGGATGCTCAACCGACTGAGCCACCCAGGTGCCCTTCAGTATTTTAATTTATTGCCCTCTCACCTGTTAAAAAGCAAAACTTGAAGGAGCTAACACCGAACTGATAATAGCCTTCTATTAAACATGAATTAATGAGTTAATTCTCGAAAAGATAACAAAGCATACTAGGTAAGTCTAAAAGTCATCCCTTCTGCATTACGATACGGCATTTTGGTTACTTTTTATTGTGCATGAATGTGGGGGATGTGGTGATGCCCCACTCAAACGTCCCTTTAAGGAAGGACTTAATGGGGCACCTGAGTGGCTCAGTCAGTTTAAGCATCCAACTCTTGATTTTGGCTCAGGTCATGACCTCGTGGTCCTTGTTGGGCTCCACGCTAAGCCTGCTTGAGATTCTCCCTCCCTCTCCCTCTCTCTCTTTCTCTCTCTCTCAAAATAAATAAATAAATAAACTTAAAAAAAAAGGTGGATGGGAGGACTTTCTGTCCCAGGAGGGATAGCCTGAGCCTTGCCCATGGTCATGCCCCTTCATGGGAGTGGCCCACATGCACTGGCTCACCCAGGTGGGAGTATGAAGACATCCCCCTCTCAGCCTGATTTAGCAATTCTGAAGAACCATTTTAAGTCCAGAGTATCCTGTAAGGTTGGGCCTACACCCCAGTTTGATTTTTTCCCTCTGCCTAGTCTTTCTTCCCTCCCCTCCAATCCACACGTGTTGACCTCAAGACCATACCTTCATAAACCTCTTACAAAGTAGACTCTGTCTTAGAATCACAACCCAATCAGGGACAATAAATTACTACTATAAATATAGGTTGGGCTAGTGGCATCTTGAATATAACTTTGATTTTACTATGTTGTAAAAATAAGAATGAAAATGTACAAATAGAGGTAGAGATACATTAATAGAAAAGCATTCAAAACCAAAGTTAGCTTGAAACATTATAGATTTGCCTTGGACCATTAGTCATTAGTGGCTATCCATTTATAATTTTATAAAATACCATAATCAGTACTCATGAGAATATGTCTGCAACATATTTGGTAACATTTCAGTTAAATATATATTTTTAAACTACCTTTGTAGTATCAAGATTTGGAGGAGTGTTAACATAATGACTGACACCCTGAGTGTGCTAATTTTGCTACCTTTCCTTGACTGCAGTCACGTAGCTGGTTCTGACCCATGGGTTCCTCTGCTCTCTTCCACATGTAGCAATTATGTACATTTAGCAAACTGAACCTTTATTTTGACATGTTTCACAGTGCTTCCTATGATGCTGAATCAGAAAGCAGCTCTTAAAACCTGCTAACTCAACATGCTAGTCTTTGAATTTGAAGCTGTTTGCTGCCCTCTGTAGATAACTAGAGATGAAACTCCAAAGTCCTTAATTAGTAAATATTCACTTTCTCAGAGTTATTTTTGTTGGGTAAATTTAATAGAAAATAGACTAAATGAGATAATTCAATTAAAGAGGAATTAAGAATCTTTCTTTCTTGCAATCTCTTTTGTATTAATACCCTAAATTAAAACTACATGTTTGAAAACAGTGTGGTAAGACAAAAGGAAAATGAAACACATGAACAAACACACACATACATACAAACTCACATACTAAACACCAGTGATTTTTTCTTGTTTGGTTTTTCATCACTATATATACATACATATATATATATATATATATATATGTATATATATGTGTGTGTGTATATATATATACACACACACATATATATACACACATGTCATACATATATGTGTATGTTACATATATATGCCACATTTAAAAGTTACTTAATTATAATAGAAAATGCCTTCTGATTAAAAACATAAGCTAGATAATCTATACTCTATGGAAAGTTTAGGTTTATAGAAAAACTGAGTAGAAGGCAGAGATTTCCCTTATATTCCCCATACCCACAAGTTCTATCTTCACATAACACTTTTCCTTGCTTTTTGTATGATGCTCATTGTTGTTTCTAACTTTTGTTTATTGTTGGCATTCATTTGTAGGAAAAGTCACTACTTCAACCACTTTGTTTTTACTTAAACTTATTTCATTGAGCATTTTCTACTCAGCAAAGGAGTAGAAATTGTGTAGGGGATGTTAAAATGACAGTAATAATGAAAACAAACAGCTGAGTACTTGCCGTGTGCAACTCACTGCAGCACACACTCTGCATATGCTAACTACTTAATCTTTGCAAATATTAAAGTCTCATTTTGTAGAACTTAAAATTTTGTTGAGAATAGTATTACTTGGGGGGCGGGGCACCTGTGTGGCTCAGTTGGTTAAATGTCTGATTCTTGATTTTGGCTCAGGTCATGATCTTGTGGTTCATGACATTGAGCCCCGCATAGGGCTCAGTGCTGACAGCACAGAGCCTGCTTGGGTTTTTCTCTCTCCCTCTCTCTCTGCCCCTCCCCTACTCATGCACATACACGTTTTCTCTCTCTCTGAAACTAAATAAATAAACTTAAAAAATACAGAATAGTTTTACTTTGAGTTCCATCATCATCTCTTTATTAACACTAATTGTTCTTCTTAGGGCATGAGAAAGGTCAATTATATTTTGTAAATACCTGTTATTTTGCAGTATGTGGTTTTACTCCCATGAATGTTATCTGTACTTTAGGCTCATCTATGACTTCTTAACTTTTAGGTAGTAGGTTTAAGAATTCTTCCTAAGAGATAATCAATTGCTACACTCATAACTTCTCTCTCTAAATATGAGCTAGCCTTTAATCACTTCTTTAAAGTAGTGGTTATGTCTTCATGAAAATACCATCCTAAAAGTCCTACACTATTGACCTTTACTGCTTCTATTAAAGCTCTCGTTAGTGTACTTTTTATATCTTGTACTATTTACAAGGAAACTTGACTTTGACTTGACTTTGTCTTTTGGGCTAAGTCTATACTTAGATTATTGCACCGAATAATAAATTACAATAATCAGTGGAAACAGGAGATACTTACTAGCACTGATGACATGAATCTAGGAAGATATTGGGTAACACAGAATGAAAAGTTGCATAAGTGCAATGGATATTAAGAATAACTGTCTAGACAAAAGATTGGAAAATAGGTTTAGATAAATGTAAATATACTAAGAATTACCTTTATAAAGCAAATTCAGTGTACTTAAAAGTATTAGATCCAAACTCTTCCTAAAACTTGGCAACTGAAAGCACTGACATCATGGCTCTTTCTTCAAAATAATGTTCATAATAACAGTAAAAGTCCATAAATTGCATTCAACACAAGACAAAGCCTCATTGTTTTTTCTTATGTGACCAACTCAAGGTCTCTACTTAGTAAAGGAACAATATTTTTTTAAAGGAGCTAATTAGTAAATTATTAATTAATTAAACAAATACTTTTTCAAGCCTATTATGTACTAAGTACCATTTTAGGGACTGAGGTTACTTTGACAAACAAAGAAAAATCCCTATTATCATGGTATTGCATTACATCTTATCATGGCATCCTGGTGGAGGAAGAAAGAACAGAAGTGTATAAGTAGTTAGAATATCATAATGGAGAAAAGTTAACTGGGGAAGAAGAATGAGTTTATATTTGTGTGTAGGATTAGAATTTACATTATGATTACCAGGGAAAGGCTCACTAGTAAGACTTGAAGAAGCAAGGGAGTATTTCATGTAAATATCTATATATTAAAATATTTTAATATCATTTACATTTACTTAACATCTTGCACATCATTTTTTGGTCTGAAATCACTTTTATTTTCCTTCATTTTTTATTAAAGTGTTATTTATGTACAGTAAAACTCACCATTTTAGGTGAATAATTCTATGTATTTTGATGAATGTACAGTTATGTAACCACAAAAATCAAGATAAAGAACAGGTGCATCACCAAAAAAATTATCTTGTACCTCTTTGCTGATGTGTCTGTTGGAATCTATTTTTAAATAATTAGATTGCTTGTTTTCTTATTACTGAGTTTAGAGATATTTTAAGTATTCTGGATATCAGTCCTTCATCAGGTATATATTTTACAAATATTTTCTCCCAGCTTGACTTTTTATTTTCCTAAATATCTTTCATGTCATTTAAAATATAACTAAAATCAGTGACTCAATTTTTACTCCATATTCAGGATTGTTGCTGTTGTTACAATGGGCAATAGAAATATGCATAAATGTGGACATTTTTAGCATATGATACACTCTTCACAGGAAAAGAGTAGAAGGGGAAGCTCACTTCTTTCTAAGCTATTAGGAAAGATACTTGTAAAGTAGCCATAAAATACAGTAAGTTCTTAATATTTGAAGCTTGAATGCAATTAAAAGGAGGCATTGGTGGCTATTTTGGTTGTATCTAAGACATTCACTTTGCTGTTTAATCTTCAGATATTCTTTTTTTCTTTCCTTTGGGACTTTAAAGAACTAAAGAAAGGGGACTGATATGATTTCTTTTTAAACGTTTATTTATTTTCAAGAGACAGATACAGTGTGAGGGGGGATGTGCAGAGAGAGGGGGGGATAGAATCTGAAGCAGGCTTCAGGCTCTGAGCTGTCAGTGCAGAGCCCGAGATGGGGCTCGAACCCACCAACAGTGAGATCATGACCTGAGCTGAAGTTGGATGCTTAACTGACTGAGCCACCCAGATGCCCCTGATATGATTTAAGATGGAAAAATAAAGGTGCAATTTAGAACCCCTTTTCCTCAAAATATAACAAAATCAACAAAGAAGAGGGAAATACGATAACAAAATTAATAGTTCTTAAGGTATAAGGAGAGTCGTGACCAAATGAAATTTAATGGCCTGGAGACTAAAGAAATAAAGAGGTAACTCTGGAGAGTAGCTCAACACAGCCTAGCTCCTAACCCCACTTTGATTACCACACCTGGAGAAAAGTGTATGTTATTATATTTAGGTTTCTCAAGGTAGGGAATTTTAGAAATTGGCACTAGGAAGAAATGGCAAAACTTTGAAGAATGTGTTTGGCATTTTCAGAAAGAGAAGGATCCAAATGAAAAACAAACCAAAGTCCAGTGGTTACTTTCTGGGTGACTAGGATACATACCCCCAGTTTAGTAGAATAAAACTTGACAAGTATTCATTAAAAAAAAACAACTAAACTAAAACTTCGGTAATATGAAAAACTTCAAGTATATTTGAGAAAGAGAGAATAGAGAATGAACTACCATGCACCCATGACCCAAAGCTAACAATAATCAACAATGATTGTCAGTATTGCTACTCAACCTTTCTTCATATTTGTAGCTTGCAGAAGGTGGTTACCAAATCAGAGTCATTTTTATGGCCAACAACATGTCTATTACATGGCAGGTATTCAATGGTGTTTGCTAAATGAATCAATTAATCAATGAATGAATCAATCCTCATTTAGACACATCATTCCATTTCCCAGAAAATGAGTCTGTCTTTAAAAATAGATAAATATTATATATGATGAATGTGATAATAGGCAAGTATATGCAAAGTGCCACATAGCATTGGAACATGTTCAAGAAGAGGCATTTTGAAGATAATAAGGCTAACATTATGGATTCTTCTTAAATGAGAGAGAGAATCCAGCTAATGAGAACCTTCTTAAGCCATCAGGGACTGAGAAACTCTGTTGGAAGCTCAATGGTGACAGAATTAAAATGATCAGGCCTAAATTCACAGTGACAACTTACTGCTGAGTCATTAGACTGTACCTTAAAACAAAGTACCAACACTAACTTAAATATGCCCTTTTACAGAAATGTCAGGTCCAAATTGATGTAATTCTCTTTTTTTGATGGTGACTTTTCTCATCTTAAAAAGACAGTGGTAACAATAAGCGTGTGCACATACACACATATATACATACACATATGGGCATAGAAGCCAAACATAAACACACATAATAACATCACTTCTATCATTTATTTTCCAAATGCCTCAGAAGCTAGTTCCATTTATCTGGGACAAAACAGATAATCTCCAATATAATTGTGAAAGAATAACGAATACATGATACCAACATCTCTAAAATGTCAACTGAAACGTGATTTAGTAAACTATTTAGACATTTAGTTTATACCATACTAAACACCTAATATTTTGAAATATGATGTTCTTAAGAACACTAGTGTTGTTAAAAATTATTGAAGCTATATTTGTTTTAAAGAAGCAAAGGTATCCTCCAAGATAAATGTTAATATTTGGAAATGAGGGGCGCCTGGGTGGCGCAGTTGGTTAAGCGTCCGACTTCAGCCAGGTCACGATCTCGCGGTCCGTGAGTTCGAGCCCCGCATCAGGCTCTGGGCTGATGGCTCAGAGCCTGGAGCCTGTTTCCGATTCTGTGTCTCCCTCTCTCTCTGCCCCTCCCCCGTTCATGCTCTGTCTCTCTCTGTCCCAAAAAAATAAATAAACGTTGAAAAAAAAATATTTGGAAATGACTGCAATTAGAATGGAACTTAAGTATCCAGAGGAAAATCTCAGTATCTACTCATGGGACACTGGTGGCATAAATAAGAGTAAGATACAGGCTATTAGTGAAGAAAGTACCGGAAAAGAGCTGATTTGAGCTATCCTCTTTGATTTTCAACATAATGAATAAAACACTGTAATGACTTTAGGGGCACCTGGGTGACTCAGCCGGTTAAGTGTCTGACTCTTGATATTGGCTCAGGTCAGGATCTCACAGTGAGATTGAGCCCTGCCTTTGCAGGACTCTGTGCTGAGGAATTCTCTCTCTCCCTCTCTCTGTCCCTCCCCAACTTGTGTGCAAGTGCATTCTCTCTCTCAAAATAAATAAACATTTTAAAAAAGAAAAAAATAAAACATTGTAATGACTTTAAAATTTATATAATTTTAGTTATAAAATTTTAATATAGGCAACAGTATCATTTTAACCTTAATAATGTAATTAATTTTAACCTTCTGTTTCTATTTCAATAGAGCAAAATGTATCAAAGCTTACTTTGCATTTATCCTCAAAAAGTAGTCTGTTGAAGGCGATTTTTACTTCTCTGATGGCACCATCTAGAGTGGAACTGTTAAGAAATTATGCCTTTTTTTAAGTTTGTTTATTTATTTATTTATTTATTTATTTAATTTATTAAGAGAAAGAGCGCATACTCAAGTCTGTGCACAAAAGTGGGAATAATTATAACAGCAAAATGAAGCAACCCAAATGGGGACACTAATTCTGTAGAATATGTCATGGATAAATGGAGTGTGCTGGGCTGGGAACATCTCCAACAAGCACACCAAAGAACAATATATACATATACCATGATCTGGTTACTAAAAGAAACAAACTCAAACTTGGTCTTTTATTTACATACAAGTTTGAAAATGAATGAGGGCTGGGGCTGGTCAGGACACCCACCTCTGGGAAGGGAGGGACTGGGGAAAGGTGAAGGAGGCCTTTCCTTTTATATACCCTTTCTATAACTCTTTTAAGTTTCTAAGACAAAAGGTAAATTAAGCAAAGAAAAGGGGGAAAAAAGTAAGAAGAGAAAAGAGAAGAAAAGAAAAGAAAAGAAAAGAAAAGAAAAGAAAAGAAAAGAAAAGAAAAACCAGGACAATCCATATAAGGAAAAATACTACCAATTTAAGTATCCATTCTCAGCTTAGGCTTTAAATTTTTTTTAATGTTTATTCATTTTTGAGAGAGAGAGAGAGAGAGCAGCAGAGGGGCAGAGAGAGAGGGAGACACAGAACCAAAGCAAGCTCCAGGTTCTGAGCTTCAACACAGAGCACAATGCGGGGCTCAAATCCATGTGGGGCTCCAACGCACAAACTTTGAGATCATGACCTGAGCTGAAGTTGGACGCTTAACCAACTGAGCCACCCAGGCATCCCAATTCTTAGCTTAGTCTTTACTCCCTATATCCATCTACAATTTATAATTAGCATTGAATCTCCAAGGAACTATACCATATATGGGTATATATGGAATTAGAAGATATGTCTCTAATTCTCTGCAACATTTTTTTTTGTCTGCAACTATTTGTTGGCTACAGACTTTTTTTTTTAAGAGAGAGACAGAGAGACAGAGAGACAGCGCACAAGCAGGGGAGGGGCAGAGAGAGGAGACACAGACTCCAAAGCAGGCTCCAGGCTCTGAGCTGTCAGCACACAGCCTGACACAGGCTTGAACCCACAAACCATTTATGAACTGAGCCAAAGTCAGAGACTTAACCAACTGAGCCACCCAGGCACCCCAATTCTTAGCTTAGTCTTTACTCCCCATCCATCTATAATTTATACTTAGCATTGAATCTCCAAGAATACACTATATGTGAGTATATATGGAATTAGAAGATATGTCTCTAATTCTCTGCAACATTTTTTTTCTCTACAAGTATTTATTGGCCAGACTTTTAAATATTGATTACTCTGGATGTCAAAGTAGTTGATAGATCTGAAATGTTTCCTCTGAGTAGAAATAAAAAAAAAAAATCTCCACTTTCCTAACAACTTTAAAAGACTTATGGTTGAAACTATATGACATCAACTGTATAGATCAGAAAATCATTGCAAGTAAATTTGCATGGTTGCATTTCACAGATACACCCATATCATTAGTCCATTTTATTCCTTCCTACAAAGGATTCTTTAGAGGTTACCACTGTTCCATGAAAAAAAAAAAAGTGAAGGATTGGGATTCAGAAAACCTAAATTTCAACAAAGCGATAAAGTCATTCAAAGTGATGTGCATGTTTTTGTTTAACGAATATATAAATAACATTTTAGAAGAAGCTTCTACTGAAAGTATTGTTTGGGGATTGCCACTGCACAAAAAAGAAAGAGAACTGAAAGAGAATTATGGATTAAGATTCATAAAACATCAGTTGTTGTCCCAGGTCTGCTTGCAATTCAGTTTGGGGAAATTCACTTAACTACTTAACCATCTGATTCCTGATTTGTTAAATAATGAGGATATAATATACAACCTCTGAGGTACCTTTCAGATCTAAGAAGGACCAATATTTTAAGTTGTCAGAATTATCACCTTTCTTTTGTAAGGGGTTTATATATTTTAAGTTTAAATAACCAATAGGTGGTTAAAGAACATAAATTAAATATAAATATAAAGAAAAAAATGAAAATAACATATCCTGCTATCTGGCTATAGCCATTACTGGTATGTGGACTTCCAAACTTTTCCATATGTGTGTATATTATTTAAAACAATAACAAGGCTAGAGAGGAATCAACATGGCAGGGAATTAGGGGACCCGAAGTTCCCTCGTCCCTCACACACAGCAGTTTTGAGGCCAGAAGACTTGGAATTCCAGGAATCTGGGTTACAGAGTGACAGACAGAAAGATCCCAGGGGCCCATGGGGACAACTTGGCAGGCCATAGGTGCATGATTGCGAATTGAGAGAGATAAAATGGGCAGCATAGGCACAGAGAGGGATCCCCTTCTGTGGAGAGACAAAAGGAAGAAAAAAAAAAAAGACTGTGGAAGTGTAGGATTGTATTTGGACACAATAAAATCCATGGACTGGGAAACAAGCAAGCAAACAAACAAACAAACAAAAACAGATAACCAATTTCTAACATGATCAAGGGTAGTGGGTCTTTCTCTAGACTGGGACCTGCCACCCTGAACACGTGCCTGGGAGGGAGGAGGAGCCATTCCCAGGCATCTAGTGTCCACTGAGACTTGGCAGGCCAGAGAGGAGTGGCAGGAAATATTCAATATGCTGACTAGGAATAATATGCAGCCAAGAATCCTTATCCTCCAAGTCTATCATTCAGAATAGGAGAGACAAAGCTTTCCCAGACAAACAAAAACTGAAGGAGTTCATGACCACTAAACCAGTCCTGCAAGAGATCCTAAATGGGACTCTGTGAGTGGAATGCTGCAAAGACTACAAAGGACCTGAGACATCACCACAAGCATGAAACCTACAGATAACACAATGACACTAAATCCATATCTTTCAATAATAACTCTGAATGCCCCAATCAAAAGACATAGGCTATCAGAATGGATTAAAAACAAAATCTGTCTATATGCCATCTATAAGAGAGTCATTTTAGACCTGAAGACACCTTCAGATTGAAAGTGAGGGGATGGAGAACCATCTATCATGCTACTGGAAGTCAAAAGAAAGCTAGAGTAGCCATACTTATATCAGACAAACTAGATATCAGCCATAATTATATCAGACAAAGGCTATAACAAGAGATGAAGAAGGACATTATATCATAATTACGGGGTCTACCCATCAAGAAGAGCAAACAATTGTTAATGATTATGCCCCCAACTCGAGAGAACCCAAATATATAAATCAATCACAACCATAAACAATCTTATTGGTAAGACTACGGTAATTGTAGGGGACTTTAATACTCCACTTACAACAATGGACAAATCACTTAGGCAGAAAAGCAATAAAGAAACAATCACCTTGAATGATACACCGGACCAGACGGACTTGATAGATACATTCAGAACTTTTCATCCAAAAGTAGCAGAATACACATTCTTCCTGAGTGCACATGCAACATTCTCCAAGACAAATCACATAGTGGGTCACAAAATAGCCCTCAATAAATATAAAAGAAGTGAGATAATACCAGGCATATTTTCAGATCACAAGGCTATGAAACTTGAAATCAACTACAAGAAAAAAAAATGGGAATCCTCTAAATGCATGGAGGTTAAAGAACTTCCTACTAAAGAATGCATAGGTCAACCTAGCAACTAAAGAAGAAATTAAAAAATATATGGAAATAAATGAAAATTATATATATATTTAATACTCTTTCCTCTATTTGTATGTTAGAATGAGACCTCTTCCACATCCCCATTTGACAAAGTAAACCCTACACATATTCAATATTTCTTTTTGTTTTCTGTACCACCATCTGACATGCTTTAACTTTCACCTCGTTATCTATTTATTGAACGCTTACCACAACTAGTGTAAATGCCATGAGGTCAAGAATTTTTATCTGTTTTGCTCTCTACTATATATGGAGAACTTAAAACAGTACCCTGCATGTCTTAGACACTCAACAAATATTTGTTGAATAAAGAAATATGATGCTGTATTTACAAAGATGAATCAAAAAAACAGCCTCTGCCTTTACAGAATTTACAACACAGTGAGGGGATAAACACAGAACAGATAAAGAAGTAAAGGTGTAACTACAAATACAGAAAAATATGCAAGAAGGAACTAAGACACTGCAATAATAAAGTTGGGGATGTGTGGGGGACTATACTTCTATACAGTGGTTAGGAAATACCTTTATTTGTGTGCCTGAGTGGTTCAGTTGGTTAAGTAGCTGACTTTGGCTCAGGTCATGATCTCATGATTCGTGAGTTCGACCCCCGCATCAGGTGAGCTTGGGCCTGCATGGGGTGAGCACATGCCCTGCTTGGGGTGAGGTGAGCACTGCTTCGGTTGAGCTCAAGCCCTGCTTTGGGCTCTGAGCTGACAATGTGGAGCCTGCATGAGATTTTCCCTCTCTCTCCCTCATTCTTTTCCCCCTCGCTCACTCACTCCTTCTTTCTCTCTCCCCTCCCCCCCCCAAAAAAGGAAATGCCTTTCTGAAAATGATCATTCAAGCAAAGAGAGAAATATATATGTATATCCCAAGGCAAGAAACAGATAGATGCAGTCTAGGAAAATACAAGACGGTGGGCAAGTGGTTGAAGCATTACTGGAAACAGAAGGGGACAAATCAGCCTTACAAGCCATTGGAGGGAGTTTGGATTTTAAACAAAGTGCAACAGGTAACGACTGAATAATTTTAATCAGGGATTAAACTGATAGGATTTATATTTTAAAACTTTTTTCTGTGTGTTTTGTGAAGAATGTAGTGGGGAAGAGAGGTGAAGGAAGAATGGAAAGACCAGTTAGGAAGCTCTCATAGCAGGAAAGTAATAATGACTGTCTGGCATAGAATGAGGGGAGATGATCTGCAACTAAATTTGGAATACATTTGGGATGTAGAGTCTATATCAAGTAGTGAATGACTGAATGTGGGAGGTGAAGAAGGTGCCAGAATTAAGGATGCCTCTCTGGTTCCTGGTTAAGCTAATGGATACACAGTAGTATAATTTGCTAAGAAAGGGAAAACTGGGATGGGGGGAATCAGATCTTAAATATTAAAACATCTTTGCATTCACAAAATAAATTCTGCTTAACCATGACATTTTATTGATTCTCAGGCTTATTTTTGAATTTAATTTATAATACAAACTTCCTCTACCCAAGCATTATCCATGAAAGCTAGGTTACGGGGAGCTTGGGTGGTTCAGTTAAGCTTCTGATTCTTGATTTGGGCTCAAGTAATGATCTCGTTCATGCATTCAGGCCCCGCATGGGACTCTATGCTGACAGTGCAGAGCCTGCCTGGGATTCTCTCTCTCCATCTCTCTCCCCCTTCCCTGCTCTCTCTCGCTCTCCGTCTCTCTCACAATAAATAAATAAACATTTAAAAAAAAGCTGGATTACAATATGGTTTCTAGAAACCTCTTACTATGAAGACTTTGATAATACAAATTTGAGGAAGTTACATAATTGTGGTGACCATCTGGTCCAGTGATTCCAAAACATCTAGCTAGATGGGAGGCTGTTAAGAAGCAGGTTCCTGGGTCCCCACTCACCAAGAGCTTCTAAGTTAAGTTGGGAAAATATAGGTGCTTATCATTCTTTGAGAAGCACTGTTCAGTTTAGGAAAACATATCCATCTTAAACACTTCTGCTTTACTAACTTTAAGAGAGTTAAGGATTGGATGCCTGGGTGGCTCGTTGGTTAAGCGCCCGACTTTGGCTCAGGTCATGATCTTGTGATTCATGGGTATGAGCCCTGTGTCAGGCTCTGTGCTGACAGCTCAGAGCCTAGAGCCTGCTTCGGATTCTGTGTCTCCCTCTCTCTCTGCCCCACTCATGCCCTGTCTCTCTCTGTCTCTCAATAATGAATAAACATTAAAAATATTTTTTTAAAAAAGAGTTCGGGATTGATGAAAATAATCTGTTTTCAGACATCTTTTTTTCTACATAATAAAGTCCAAACTTTGTAGCCCACATTCATTGTTCTAAAGTTTCCACCTAGCTTCTCTCTGGTTATGATTCATATATTCTAACCGCCTCCTACTCTAAGTGTGGTCAATAAATTGGCAGCATTGGCATTGCTACCTGAGGGCTTGTGAAACACACCTACTGAATCAGAATGTGAGTTTTAACAAGCTTTGTAGGTAATCGTACACACATTGCAATTTGAGAAACACTGCTCTAAAGGACAAACTGTTTCTCATCTATGACAACATTTACTTCTCAGTTCCTGTGCCTCTACATATACTGCTTCCTTCACCTGAAATTCTATTCCTTCTATCTCAAAATGTCTACATTCTCCTTGTTAAGTGTATTACTAAATGTGGTGTGTGTGTGCGTGTGTGTGTGTGTGTGTGTGTGTGTGTGTGTGTGTTTCTTGGCCATTACGAACAGGGTTTTCCCATTGTACTTTAACTGGCTAACTTTGTTATACATGAAATTTGGGGACTATTTCATTTGTCTCGTGGGTTTTGATTGCAGCTAGTTTGCCTGATACAAAATCATGTAATCTGCACATTAGAGAAAGCATTTCATCTTCTCTTCTGAGCTTCTACATATATGTGGTTTTTTTTTTGGGGGGGGGTGGGGAGGGATTTGCTCTAATTTCCATCTTGTACTGTATGAGATGGTTATCTCCACACATGTCTTATGTCCACCTCTAATGCTCTTTAAAGAGTCCTATGTGATTGGTATTTGTAATCTGCTTAAGACTGTGCCTTGCACATATATGTTGCTGAATAAATATCAGGTGACTGAATGAGTGAATGAATAAATAATGTAAACACAAAGTCTAGCCATTCTGAGGTTCTCAGTTCTGAGCTAGGCAATTCTTGAGTCAATGTCAAGGCTCCAAAAGGGTAAGTGTCTCCAGGAAGCCTGAATTTCACCAGAGAGGCAAATACCAAGGTAGCGTGGCTATAACACATTTATATTCTGTGTGTATGGTATACTTTGTATTGTGATGGTGACTATATTTCTGTTGTGGGCCAGAAAACAAGCAATCAAACGGATGAGGCAAAATGTACAGTGCAATTAGAGTAACTATGCTTTTAGACAATAGCTTGCCCAACATTCTTCATCCAGTAAAGCTGGGAGATAGTGTTAGGAAGTTCTCCCACACCTGTGCCATTTATCATGTTAATCAAGTCTATTATCCTATGGCCCTGACAAGCCTTATTTATCTCAAAATTGGAGACGGAGACACTATTCTTAGCTCCTTAGCTTCAATGTTTTGTCCTTTCTTTTCTTCTAGACAGGCAACAAAACTGCAAGCATCATGTTTGCACCCCCCCAATGTCAATGGTGTGCCCATCTTTAATACAATAAATTAGATGTGTGGTGGCTCATGTCTATAGTCTAACATGTTACCAAACTTCATAACATGTGTTGAAACATAATGAGGCAAATACTGAATTCTACAGCAGTACTGTGATATTTTATTAAGGCTCACAATTCAGTCTCTAGAACATAAGTGTAAATACAGGCAGTATCAATAGAGCACAAACAAGATGTCTCTAAGGTTTGATACTAAAAATTTTACAGAACACTGGCTTTCATATGAATATTAGGGTTCGAATTCTACTTTCATCTAAGAGGAGTAGTTTCAATTAAAAATAGCACTTGACAGTGGCCTTGATCAATAGAGTGGGAGTATGGTTTTATCAAAGTGTGACTTTACTGATTGATTTTAACCTTTGATTAATTGCTTTGATCTCCCTTCAGTTTTTTTTCTGAAAACTACCCTGAACATTTTTATTTTCAGTATTCATGTGGTTGTGTTGGTGCCAAATACTTCAAGCACCTCTAAAAAGGTGCTATGAAAGTACTTATCAACATCTTTTGGGGGTATTTTCCCTATTTCACTTTGCTCTTGAGGAGGGAGGAGGAAAGCACCTGCACATTGATGCCCTCATGAAATACAAGTCTAGGGCTCCTGGTAGGACCGCAGCTAGCTTCCTGGGCATGCAGCCTGTGAACTAGAACATGGCCACATGCTCAGGCCCCAGCCTTGGGTTAATGTTCCTCTGCAACCATCTTAAAGTTCTTAATAATTTTATCTTTGACCTTATGTTTTATAATTGATGTCTGGTGGGACAATGGAACATGGGTATAAGCCACGGAAAATTGTGTAATATGAGGGTCTGTTACCCAATCCTTGTTGTCTCATTCAAACACAGGGCTCATAATGTCCCCATGAGCACACAATTCTAGTGATCCCAGAGTATCAACAAGACTCAAAGGGAGAGTATATGGTAACTATGTTCTGTTTATGGCTGAGTAAGCAAAGGTGTTGACAGCCCAGAAAGGCCATGCTTTCCATATGAAACAGAATTTGCTTTGAATGCAGAACGAAGGCATGGTGTTCTAAGAAACACAGATGACCAAGGAACCTTACTGTAGCATTTCTTACTTGTATTACTTCCTTTTAGTAGCTGATCACTTATGCTGATAATGAGGATACGAAAGGAAAGGTAAAAATAGGGCAACCCATAGTCTTTTTTCCTTTTAGTTCATCCTTACTCATCAATAAGCTGAAATTAAAGATTGTGGGTAGGATGTGCACATATCAAGAAGTAAAATACAAACAGATGAGTTAATTTTGTTCAGCATTTCCACTATTCTGGTAAGAATGAAGTACATGTGCATATACAAGCTACAGGATATGAATTATGTAATTTCTGTGATTCTGCATACCAGTTAAATCATCTTGTATTTGAATTTAAAACCAACAGTGCACCATGTAAAAATGGATGGTAAAATCCATGCTAATAATTTAAAATTTTAACTTAGAACAACATTAAATAGGAAATTAAAAAAAATACCATGAGGGGCGGCTGGGTGGCGCAGTCGGTTAAGCGTCCGACTTCAGCCAGGTCACTATCTCGTGGTCCGTGAGTTCGAGCCCCGCGTCGGGCTCTGGGCTGATGGCTCGGAGCCTGGAGCCTGTTTCTGATTCTGTGTCTCCCTCTCTCTCTGCCCCTCCCCTGTTCATGCTCTGTCTCTCTCTGTCCCAAAAATAAAAACGTTGAAGAAAAAAAAAAATTAAAAAAAACACCATGATAAGTCAAAAGAGGAACACAAGAAGAAGATAAATAGAATTATATTTTAGCATATTTAATAACACCTCTTTTCCCCCTACTTTTTGAACAAGAGGTCCTAAGTTTTTGGTTTGCAGGAGTCCTTGTGTATGACTCCTGTTTTAGGGGATTCGTGTGTGTGTGTGTGTGTGTGTGTGTGTGTGTGTGTGTGTGTCTGAGTGTAGATCACATTGTCCTCACAATAAAATAATATTTTTTAAGGTTTTCATTACAATGCAGAGTCATTCTTAAGAGTACTGCAAAGTGGCTCTTCGATACTAAGTATGCTGAAAGAGGGGAGAAAATGGGCAAGAGCTCTGACAACCCATCAAAAATGAGTCCTACTCTTTAATTGATCAAGTAGAAAATGTTTTTTTCTCAGGAACTAGTGTTCTACCTAGGATTCTTATGCTGAAAAAGGTCATTTCTTAAATGGTATTCAGATGGTTGGAAAGTTGAAATGACCTCCTACAAGTAAGCCATTTATCCTTTTCTTGATGATAGGACAGGCCTCAAAAGCATTTATCACCTCTTTATTACTGAAAAAAACGTTGAATGTCAAAAGGGGCACAATTTTCTAGAAGATTCTGTTTGTACCATTTCATTGTAGATTTGTAAGAAAAAACCAAAAAGCTCTTATTATCATACTTCCATCCAATTAAAGGCCCACTGAATGAGATGAACTTTTTAAAACTTTTTTCGGTTTTTTTTTGAAAAGCCTAGTGTTCTATCAGGAAATGTCAATTTTGTTACTTACTAACTTGTGGGAACTAGTTTTGTTATTTAGTGTTTTTTTTTCTCATAAGTAATCATAAACATAACAACTGTTTTAGAGCAGGGATAGTCATGAATTTTAATGTATGCACTGGGTGTTTTAAAAGATAAAGAGCTAATTCCAATAGGAGTAGACTGAATTATTTATGTAGGTTGTATCGATTACTTCTGGAATCAGAATTTTCTCTTTTCCTCCCACAGTTAAAATTCCTTTGCCAGTTTTAAAGGTTTTTGTACAACTTCCTGTGTGTCCTATACACTTAATATTTTCCTTCCGAATTAAAAAAACATAGAAATTTTAAACATAAAGTTGACATCTAGCTTTTTGGTGTTTGAATGAAATCTTCCCTGGACATTAGGGAACCATAGTGCTCCTTTGTCCTCAATCTGAGAAATACTTCAGAAAAGAAAAAAATATATATCTTGCACACAGTGGGCAACTGTTTGCTATGGTAAAAGTTACGAGAATTAAATGGAGAGATTCAAACACCTTTTAATGGAACATCGATGAAAAACATCATACTAAATTGTCAATTCATGCTATGGACAAAAATGATGATATTATAACATTTTTTAGTAAGATATGCCCCAAGTTCATCTAGGAGAACCTCTTAGGTAATAAGTAATATAGCTCTTAGGTAATAAGTAATATAGGGGCAAATATTAGAAGGCCATTGGACCTAATGACTTCTTTTAATCCTTTCTAATTCTTTAATTTTATGACCCCATTACCACTTTCCCTGAAAAGATAATTAACAACAACTGGGAATCTCATTTACTGACATTGTTCTTGGCGGGCATGAGAAAAGATTCGGTCACCTAGCAATCAAAACAATGTGGCCAGATGTTCTGCATCAACAAACTACCAACACATTTAAGCAGCTATCACTGACTAATGTGGTGGTAATGAAAGCATCTCTTAGCAATGAAATTCAGATATTCATGTACCCTGACATCTGTGATGTCCATTCCATCAACTGAGCTTTTAATGACAATTAACTACATTTTTCACACGCTGAATACTGCTCCCTTGTTACAAGGTAACAGACCGTATTCCCAGAAAGCCAGAATTTGCATGGGAAGGAAAGCACTCAAAACCTTGTAATATAAATAGAACACTTGTGGCGAAAGTCCTGTTAAAAGAGGAAATGCATCTATATTTTGGAATTAAAAGCAAACAATGTATGTGTATTTTAGAAATGTGAAAAGGAATCAATTAACAACTCATACTTAAATGGGAAAAGATTTCTCTCCCCTCGGTGCTCCCACTTCTGTCTGTAAGACCTGGAATGGAGGTCCACTGTTCTTCTATTGAAAAGCTACAGTCAGGCCCTAATCCTTCAGAACTGCTAAACTGAGCACTCACTATATCTATTCTGTTACCTTTCTGAGCATTTCACCTGTATGAACTCTTTCTATAAAAGGCATATTAAATTAATCTCCTCAACCAGCATTGATTGATATGTTACCAATAATTTTTTAAGATGCAGGATATAAGAAAATGAAAACAAAGAAGTTATAGAAATAACATTATCTTTCTTATTCTCCTTACTTTAAAAATATTTAATAATTACATGTACAGTTTTAAAAAGAAATTAAATGGCACCTTCTCTTCCATGGTTCCATTTATTTAAAACATTTATAGTGTTTACCTCATATTTTTCAAAAATCTAATCTCACTATTTTTAGGCCATTAATGACTTTCTTTTCTGCAATTTATCTTTTTTTTTAAAGTTTATCTATTTTTTGAGAGAGATAGAGAAAGCATGAGCAGGGGAGGGGCAGAGAGAGAGGGAGAGAGAGAATCCTTAGCAGGCTCTGCAGGGTCAGCATAGAGCCTGATGTGGAGCTGGAACCCAGGATCCCTGAGATCATGACCTGAGCCCAAATCAGGAGGTGGAATCTTAACAGACTGAGCCACCCAGGTGCTCTGACAACTTATCTTCTTAACATCATCCTATTTACTTGGTGATCATGCCTATTTTCTTTCTTCTATCTTCTTGGTATAATAGAATCATCATTTTTACTTAATTAATATTCACATTCTGACTGTTCAGTATAAAGCCAAGTAGTGTGTAATATAGTTCCTTTCTCATAAAGCTGTTGCTCATTTTGTTTTCTGTTGCATCATATTCTCTAACTAGATCCTTAACTTTTTCCTAGCATTCCATCAGATAACGGCATGTTCCTTACAGAAGTTTGATTTTTACTGCAAAAGCCATAGTACATTTGATAGATTTATTCCCTTCCTTTTCCTGTAGACTTTCCTTTCTCTTCCTGCTCCAGCAGGTACTTATCTCCTTCTAGACCAGCTGTCTCCTTGGACTTCATTTTACTGCTTGCCAGGAAAGTGATTTTTGACTGACTCACCAATTAAGTAAGTTTGGTATTAATGTCAGATCTGACTGTGCCTGAAATAAGAAATCAGTGAAATGAGACTATAAAGACTGAAAGCTTAAGAAAATAGGCCAAAGTAATTTCTCATAAAAAGGCAGAAGATATTTAATCACTCAATCACCACCAAGTATAAAACCTCACATTCTGCCCATAGGAAAATCATAATCAACGTCTGCACTGGGTCCAGTTCCACTCAGTAATACAAGTTCTCTGAGTCAATTGAACTAACTCTTCTGGTTTCTAAATGGATATCTTGGCACTCATCCAGCTGTCTTGACCTCATGTAAGGTTAATTCTGCAGCCTCAGTTGGAATTTCAGAATGAGGGCCCTGAATGCCAGATAGGTGCTGCCATTTGAATAAGGTTTTCTCGTTTGTCTTTTTTGATTGTCTCCCCATAGCATCTCTTAGAGTGATTTGCACCATAGGTATTGTTGTTCCCACTGCACTTGTCACCTTGCAATGTGGCAGCATACCTGGCTCTTTATTAAGATACTGACCTCAATGAAATAAAGAAGAAGATTTAAAATGTTTAACTCCACTCTACCTTCATTGCTTAATATCTATTGCATAAAAAAAATTAGAGGTAAACAGGCAGGGCATTTCCTCTCAGAACCTATCAACTTTTCAGGGACCTACTTTTCTGGGAAACATTAAAGAACTGAAAGGCAAAAAGGTAAGGTTTATTGTATCTAAAATACAGACACTAAAAATTTCAAATTAATAAAGGCTTACTTAATTAAATGTCCAGAAAATATGGCAATAGTTAATTATGACATTTAATAAATTATTAAAGTTAAAATACATTTTAATTACATTTGAAACACTTTTTTAGAGGCTAGATGTTTTTACTTCCAAAGAATTTCCAGGTATGCATACTGATTTCCAATAACAACCATTAATAATATTAATGTCAACAGCTGCATCTTGGGAAGGAGGGTTTTACCATTTTTTTTTTACTTTAAAAGACTTCAAAGATAAGAGAAGTTGAAAGAATACTCCAAAGAGTATCGGTATATCTTCAACTAATATTACACAATTGGTAACCTTTTAAGAACTCTTAAAACACTTTATGAGCTCGGTTATTGTTCAAACTAACCCTCTCAGGTAGCCCATTTATCATCGTTGGTTTGCAGTTAAGATACCTGAGGCACAAGGAGATTATACCTTGTTCCTAGTCACAAAGCCAGTAAATGGTTGGTCTGGGATTCAAATCTAGAAATTGCCTAAGAGCCCATGTTTATTAAGAAATCATTCCTGTATTAAATGAACTATGCAAAGGTAAATCCTTTATAAATTATTTTGCATCTGAATTATATTTAATGTAGGATGTTGGTGTGTTTTAATATGATTTAGGGAGTGAAATTTCTGAAGTAATAGTGTCTAGAAAGCTTTTTAACAGGCTGTGGGCAAATAGATGGCAGGGAAGAAGCAGATGTCCTTGGCAGTGCAGCCTGGAGAGATGGAAAAGCTAAGTGAGATATACAAAGACTCCAGATGCATTTATGCATCTGGAAAAGACAGAAGAGGAAAGAAGGAAATAATGTTTATTTTTGAGAGAGAGAGAGAGAGAGAGAGAGAGAGAGAGAGAGAGAGGACAGGGGAGGGGCAGAGAGAGAGGGAGACACAGAATCTGAAGCAGGCTCCAGGCTCCAGGCTCCAAGCTGTCAGCACAGAGCCAGATGTGGGGGTTGAACTCAACAAACTGTAAGATCATGACCTGAGCCAAAGCTGGACGCTTAACTGACTGAGCCACCCAGGCACCACTCGAATTTCTTTATTTGCAAACTAAAGTTGTTGAAAGAATATCATGTTGCCTGAGACTGTTCAAAACACTTTCATAACTGCTGATATGTCTCCTTTTGCTATCTTCACGGTCCAGTGAAAGAATTATCCCCATTGGACAAGTGGCAATACTGAGGCCCTGTAACATCACGTGCTAACCAGTTGGTAACAAAGACAAGACTAAAACCCAAGCCTCTAACTCTCAGGCCTTTCAATTTCTATAGCCTTATTTACTTCTATTTTTCCTGAAAAATTATATATATTTTTTCTAGTATTGGTGTTGAGAGTAGGCAAAATAGAAGGTGACTAATGAGATTTATTTTGATAGCCTTCCAGCAGGGCTCTCTGTCCGAAAGCAGAAATTCTTACTTTTGCTACAAGGCCTAAACTGCCACGAGTACACACATTTGTTAAGGCCCCAGACAGAGCTTTCAGTCTAAAAGACAATGCAATCAAAGTGCTCCCAGAGGTGGTGTATCCTTAGCAGAAATTGGCTCTTTTTCAGGGAAAAGAGCAGAAGGCAGGTATAATTGGCCATGTTTAAACACCCTCTGGGAAAGGGTTTTAGAGCAAGATCCTGGTATGGTGAGGAGGGATGACAACCTAAGTGAGTTGTCAATAGTAGAAAGAAAATGTGATGATACTGAAGGTAAAAAGCCAAAAATACTTTGCTTACTTCATCATTTTGCCTGGGGCCAGTTTTGATTTGTTCCTTTCACACAGCACTTGCCCTTCCTAACCTTGAAAGTTTATGAGGGTTTTAAGTGAATATAAAAAATACAAAAGTGATGACTTTCAAGGTCACAGACAATAAAATCTCTTTAACTATGTTTAGGATGTCTACCTCTATTGTCCTTCAATCCTACCCTTTTTCGGAGCAGCATTCTCCAAGTGTGTCCCACTAACAGTGGTTTTAAAAGAAGTGGAAAAAGCTGGGATCTGTAGTCATACAAATTTGGGGAATGCTGGCTAATATGTTTAACCCAAACAGATTGGGATTAACAATGCACAGTTGCACATTACAAGTTCTGAGAAGCCTGGGTGTGCTTAACTCATTATTCCCCCAATGTATATGCCCATAAAATCTTTTTCATATAACAGCATTTTATGAAATGCTTTGGAAAAATGTTGTCTACTGTACTATCTGTGCAGTAAGAAGACTATACATTTTTTTTTACTATATTTAGTTGACATTTAACTGTTCAAATTGTACATGAATCTTTTTAAAATTTTGAGTTTATATAGAATTCAGTTTTATTTCAAAAAACTTTTTTAATATTTACTCATTTTTGAGAGAGAGAGACAGTGTGAGCAGGGGAGGGGCCAAGAGAAAGGGAGACACTGAATCTGAAGCAGGCTCCAGGCTCTGAGCTGTCAGCACAGGACCTGACGTGGGGCTCGAATTCACAAATGGTGAGATCATGACTCACTGACTGAGCCACCTAGGCGCCCCCCGACTTTTTAAAAAAAATTTTAATGTTTATTTATTTTTGAGAGAAAGAGAGATGGAGTGTGAGCAGGGGAGGGCAGAGAGAGAGGGAGACACAGAATGTGAATCAGTTTTTATTTCAATAATGCTTTTATTATCTAAGGATTCATAGCATACTCTTTAGTAATTCCCTATATTAAGTACAAAAATGGTCAGTTCTCTTTTTTTTCAAATATTCTTATCAACTCCAGGATTTTAACATTACATAAATTTTTGGAATGGAAAGACATTTCATGCTCATGGGTTGGAATAACAAATATTATTAAAATGTCTATACTACCCAAAGCAATCTACAGATTTAATGCAATCCCTATTAAAATACCAACAGCATTTTACACAGAACCAGAACAAATAATCCTAAAATTTGTATGGACCACAAAAATTCGCAAATAGCCAAAACAAAAAGAAGTATTACAATCCCAGATTTCAAGTTATACTAGAAAGCTGTAGTAGTCAAACCAGTATGGTACTGGCACAGAAAAATAGACACATTTCAATGGAACAGGATAGAAAGCCCAGAAACAAAGCCATGATTATATGATCAATTAATCTTCAACAAAAGACACAAGAAAATGCAATGGAAAAAGACAGTCTCTTCAACAAATGGTGCTGGGAAAATTGGACACCTATACACAAAGGAATGAAACTGGACCACTTTCTTCCACTACACAAAAATAAAGTCAAAAGGGAGTAAAGACCTAAATGGCAGAAAACATAAAAAAACTAGAAGAGAGCACAGGCAGTAATTTCTCTGACACTGGGCCTTAGCAACATTTTTTTAAAGTACACTCTACCCTCAGTGTGGGGGCTTGTACTCCCATCCCCAAGATCAAGGGTCACATGCCCTACCAACTGAACAAGCCAGGCACCCGATGTAGCAATTTTTCTAATTGTCTCCTGAGGCAAGAGAAACAAAAGCAAAAATAAACTATTGGGACTACAGCAAAATAAAAAGTTTCTGCACAGCATAGGAAACAACCAACAAAATGAAAGGCAACCAGAGAGGCCAAGATGGCGGAATAGCATGGAAGGTTTTTTTGTATCTCTCGTCCCTGAAATGCAGTCAGACCAACACTAAACTGTCCTGCACACCTAGAAAACTGATTTGAGGATGAACACAACAATATGCACAACCTGAACCAAAGAACTCAGTAGGTACTCAGCACAAAATGGTGAACTGTGGGAGAGAGAAGCCGCAGAGGGCACGGAGCTGTGGAGTAGGGGGGAGGGTATGGAAAAAGCAACCCCCCCCCCAAAAAAAGCAGCTAGAGAGAAAGTGGAAAGAGCCACAGGGACTGAACAAAAAAGAGAGAAAGGGGGGGGTTTAAATTTCATTCAGACCCTATAAACAGGGGGAGCATAGTCTGAAACTCTGCAGCACAATACCTGGCAGTGCTCTGGTGCAAATCCTTAGGAGCAGAGAACGAAGTCTGAAGGGTCCTCGGGCCACATGGGGAGAAGCAGTTCCCCTGCTGGGAGGACATTTAGTAGAGGCTGTGAGGCCACCTGGATCCAGCAGACCCCAGAGAACAACCACATTCGTTGGTACTGGAACAAGGACATTAAGAATAAAGCCTGGTGCCAGATGTGTGTTGTGATTTTCCATAAACCCTGACATGCTGCTGCTACAAGATCATGGGAACTTTTTCTGGGGGTGGCCTGGCACCCAGCCACAGGCTCTGAGCATTGACAGCAGCACAATCTCTGGAACGTTTCTGGGGGTGGGCCAGCACCTGGCCATTGGCTTGGCAAGACCATCCCCCAGAAGGTCTGAGCGGGTCAAAGTCATAGTCCCTCAGAAGTGAAGAGTTGAAAAACACAGCCCATTTGAGATAAAACTCAGGACAGAGGTGCCACCTGGCAGCCTGACAGCTTGGTCAAAATGTAGAAGCAGGGAGTGGATGGAAGCTGGAGACAAAGGAGGGATGTTTGATTGCCAGTCATGGAGAGCACAGAGTCCCAATACTAGAGACTGAAGAGTTTGGTGATGCCATTTTCACCCCTCCCGTGCATGTGCATGTATGCCTACACAGGCCACAGCAATCTACCCGAGTAAGCTAAGCAGCTCCATTTAGTGGAGAACGGAACCATTACACTAAACCCCACACAACTGGGCCAACAGCGCTTTTAACAAACAAGTCTCTCCACCTGCTTAGTTTAGGGACTATAGCTTCATAGCTTGACTTCTATGGGAAACCAGATGTAATTTCAATCATACTTCATTCTCTTTGCTAGTCCTCTTATTCATTTTTTTTCTTTTCTTTTCTTATTCTTGAATACAGAAAGAGAAAAAACTATTTTTCCATTTTTTTAAAGATTTTTCTTTGATTGTTTCTACTGTATTTTTTTTACATTTTGTGAATATTTAAAATTCTAATTTACTTTCATCATTTTATTTTATTTTATTAATTTTTTCAAATTTTCAAACATTTTCTTTTTTTCCCCTTTTTTCTTTTTTCCTTTTCTTATATTTCCCTTTTTTCTCTAATCTATCAATCTTCTTTCAACAACCAGACCAAAACACACCTAGGATCTGGCATCTTTTGTTTGTTTTCTTTGTGTTGTTTTTAATTTTTTAATTTAATTTTTTACTTTATTAATTCCTTTTCTTCCTCCAAAATGACAAAATGAAGGAATTCACCCCACAAGAAAGAACAGGAAGAATTGACAGCCAGGGAATTAATCAACACAGATACAAGCAAGATGTCTGAACCAGGATTTAGAATTATGATAATAAGAATACTAGCTGGGGTTTAAAATAGATCAGAATCCCTTTCTGTGGAGATGAAAGAAGTAAAACCTGGTCAGGATGAAATAAAAAATGCTATAACTGAGCAGGAATCTCGAATGGATGCCATGGTGGCAGGGATGGATGAGGCAGAGCAGGAAATTAGTGATATAGAGGACAAACTTACAAAGAACAATGAAGCAGAGAAAAAGGGGGAGACTAAGGCAAAAGAGCATGAAATAAAAATTAGAGAACTCAGTGACTCTTTAAAAAGGAATAACATCAGAATCATAAGGGTCCCAGAAGACAAAGAGAGAGAAAAAGGGGTAGAAAATTTATGTGAGCAAATCATAGCAGAAAACTTTCCTAACCTGGAGAAAGACACAAACATCAAAATCCAGGAAGCACAGAGGATTACTGTTAGATTCAACAAAAAACCGACCATCAACAAGGCAAATTCACAAAATACTCAGGCAAAAAAAGAATAATGAAAACAGCAAAGGAAAAAAAAAATCCTTAACCTACAAAGGAAGATGGATCAGGTTTGCAGCAGACCTATCCATAGAAAGTTGGCAGGCCAGAAAGGAATGGCAGGATATATTCAATGTGCTGAATTGGAAAAATACGCAGCCAAGAATTCTTTACCCAACAAGGCTGTCATTCAAAATAGAAGGAGAGAAAATTTTCCCAAACTCAAATTATAGGAGCTCATGACCACAAAACCAGGCCTGCAAGAAATTTTAAGGGGCACTCTGTGAGGGGAGAAAATATAGGGGAAAAAAAAGCAAGAGACTAGAGAGGACCAGAAACTCCAACTTTACAGGCAACATAATGGCAATAAATTCATATCTTTCAGTACTCACTCTAAACGTCAATGGTCTAAAAGCTCCAATCAAAAGACATAGGGAGACAGAATGGATAAGAAAGCAAGATACATCTATATGCTGTTTATAAGAGACCCACTTAGACCTAAAGACACCTTTAGATTGAAAATAAAGGGATGGAGAACCATCTATCATGCTAATGGTCACCAAAAGAAAGCCAGAGTGGCCATACTTATATCAGACAATCTAAATATTAAAATAAAGACTGTAACAAGAGATGAAGGGTATTATATCATAATTAAGGGGTGTATCCACCAAGAAGACCTAACAATTGTAAACATTTATGCCCCAAATGTGAAAACACCCAAATATATAAATCATTTAATCACAAACATAAAGAAACTCATTGATAACAATACCATAATAATAGGGGACTTCAATACCCCACTTACAACAATGGACAGATCATCCAAACAGAAAATCAACAAGAAAACAATGGCTTTGAATGACACACTGGACCAGATTGAGTTAACAGATATATTCAGAACATTTCACCCTAAAGCAGCAGAATACATATTCTTCTCGAGTGAAAATGGAACATTCTCCAGAACAGATCACATACTGGGACATAAATCAGCCCTCAACATGTACAAACAGATCAATATCATACTGTGAATATTTTCAGACCACAACATTATGAAATTTAAAATCAACCACAAGAAAAAATTTGGAAATATAACAAATATTTGGAGACTAAAGAACATCCTACTAAAGAATTAATGGGCTAACCAACAAATTAAAGAGAAAATTAAAAAGTTCATGGTAGCCAAAGAAAATGATAACACCACAGCCCAAAACCTCTGGGACGCAGCAAAGGCAGTCATAAGAAGGAAGTATATAGCAATCCAGGCCTACCTAAAGAAGGAAGAAAGTTCTGAGATACACAAACTAACCTTACACCTTAAAGAGCTGGGGGAAAAAAAACAGCCAATAAAAACCCAAACCAGCAGAAGACAGGACATAAGAAATATCAGAGCAGAAAACAATGCTATCAAAACCAAAAAAGCACTAGAATAGATCAATGAAACCAGGAGCTGGTTCTTTGAAAGAATTAACAAAATTGATAAACCCCTAGCCAGTTTGGTCAAAAATAAAAGGAAAGGAGCCAAATAAACAAAATCAAGAATGAAAGAGGAGAGATCACAACCAACTGCAGAAATATAAACACTAATAAGAGAATATTATGAGTAATTATATGCCAATAAAATGGGCAATGTGGAAGAAATGGACAATTTCCTAGAAACATATAAACTACCAAAACAGAAACAGGAAGAAATAGAAAATTTGAACAGACCCATAACGAGTAAAGAAATTGAATTAGTAATCAAAACTCTAAAAACACAAGAGTCCAGGGCCAGATGGCTTTACAGGGGAATTCTACCAAACATTTAAAGAAGAATTAACACCTATTTTCTTGAAGCTGTTCCAAAAAACAGAAATGGAATGAAAACTTCCAAACTCTTTCAATGAAGCCAGAATTACCTTGAATCAAAAACCAGACAAAGACCCCACTTAAAAGGAAAACTATAGACCAATTACCCTGATGAACATGGATGCAAAAATCCTCAACAAGATACTAGCCAACCAGATCTAACAATACGTTAAAAAAAGTATTCACCACGACCAAGTTGGATTTGTACCTGGGATGCAGGGCTGGTTCAATATTCACAAAACAACCAATGTGATACATCACATCAATAAAAGAAAGGACAAGAACCACATGATCCTCTCAATAGATGCAAAGAAAGCATTTGACAAAATACAGCATCCTTTATTGATAAAAACATTCAAGAAAATAGGGATAGAAGGATTATACCTCAAGATCATAAAAGTCATATATGAAATACCCCCTGCTAATATCATCCTCAATGGAAAAAAAACTGAGAGCTTTACCCCTAATGTCAGGAACACGTCAGGGATGTCCACTCTCGCCATTGTTATTCAACATAGTATTGGAAGTCTTAGCCTCAGCAATCAGACAACACAAAGGAATATAAGGCATCCAAATCAGCCAGGAGGAAGTCAAACTTTCAGTCTTCACAGATGAAATTATATGGAAAACCCAGAAGATTCCACCAAAAAACTGCTAGAACTGGTCCATGAATTCAGCAAGGTCATAGGATATAAAATCAATGCACAAAAATTGGTTGCATTTCCATACACTAATAATGAAGCAACAGAAAGAGAATTCAAGGAATTGATCCCAGTTACAACCACACCAAAAACCATAAACTACCTAGGAATAAACATAACCAAAGAGGTGAAAAATCTATACACTGAAAACTATAGAAAGCTTATGAAAGGAACTGAAGACACAAAAAAATGGGAAAATATTCTATGCTCCTGGATTGGAAGAACACTGTTAAAATGTTGATACTACCCAAAGCATTCTACATATTCAATGCAATCTCTATCAAAATAACACCAAAATTCTTCACAGAGCTAGAATAAACAATTCTAAAATTTGTATGGAATTATAAAAGACCCCAAATAGCCAAAGCAATCTTGAAAAAGAAAAATGAAGCTGGAGGCATCACACTCCCGGACTTCAAGACATATTACAAAGCTGTAATCATCAAGACAGTACTGGCACAAAAATAGACAGATCAATGGAACAGAATAGAGAACCTGGAAATGAACCCACAAACATATGGCCAACTAATCTTTGACAAAACAGGAAAGAAAATCCAATGGAATAAAGGCAGGCTCTTCAGTAAATGGTGCTGGGAAAACTGGACAGTGACATGCAGAACAATGAACCTGGACCACTTTCTTACACCATACACAAAAATAAACTCAAAATGGATGAAATGGACCCTAAATGTAAGACAGGAAGCCATCAAAATCCTTGAGGAGAAAGCAGGCAAAAACCTCTTTGATCTTGGCTGCAGCAACTTCTTACTCAACACATCTCCAGAGGCAAGGGAAACAAAAGAAAAAATGAACTCCTGGAACCTCATTCTGGGGCTCCTGGGTGGCTCAGTCGGTTGAGCATCCAACTTTGGCTCAAGTCATGATCTCATGATCTGTGAGATCAAACCCTCCGTCGGGCTCTGTGCTGACAGTTCAGAGCCTGGAGTCTGCTTAGGATTCTGTGTCTCCCTCTCTCTCTGCCCCTCCCCCACTCATGCTCTGTCTCTCTCCCTCTGTCAAAAATAAACAAACATTAAAAAAAAGAAAAAAAGAAAGACAAAGCTTCTGCACAGCAAAGGAAACAATCGGCAAAACTAAAAGGCAACTGACGTAATGGGAGAAGATATTCGCAAATGACATATCTGATAAAGAGGTAGGATCCAAAATCTATAAAGAACTTATCAAACTCAACACTCAAAAAACAAATAATCCAGTGAAGAGATGGGCAAAAGACATGAATAGACATTTCTCCAAAGAAGACATCCAGATGGGAAACAGACACGTAAAAGCATGCTCCACATCACTCATCATCAGGGAAATACAAATCAAAACCACACTGAGATATCACCTCACACCTATCAGAATGGCTAACATTAAAAACTCAGGCAACAACAGATATTGGTGAGGATGCAGAGAAAGAGGATCTCTTTTGCACTGCTGGTAGGAATACAAACTGGTGCAGCCACTCTGGAAAACAGTGTGGAGGTTCTCAAAAAAATTAAAACTAGAATTACCATATGACCCAGCAATTGCACTACTAGGTATTTATCCAAGGGATACAGGCATGCTGTTTCCAACGGGCACATACACCCAAATGTTTATAGCAGCGCTATTGTCAATAGCCAAGGTATGGGTAGAACCCAAATGTCCATCGACGGATGAATGGATGAAGAAAAAAAAAAATATATATATATAATGTAATATATGTATATGTATATATATTATATACATAATATATATGTATGTATATATTATATATTATATATGTGTATGTATATATATTATATATGTATGTATATGTATATATTATATATTATATATATGTATATATGCATGTGTATATATTTATATATATAAGTATGTATAAATATAAATATGTATATATATATACACACACACACACACATACAATGGAGTATTACTTGGCAATCAAAAAGAATGAAATCTTGCCATTTGCAACAAGGTGTATGGAACTGGAAGGTATTTGCTAAGCAAAATCAGTTAGAGAAAGACAAATATCATATGACTTCATTTATATGAGGAGTTTAAGATACAAAATAGATGAACATAAGGTACAGGAAGCAAAAATAGTATAAAAACAGGGAGGCGGACAAAACATAAAGGACTCTTAAATATAGAGAATAAACAGAGGGTTGCTAGAGGAGTTGTGGGAGGGGGAATGGCCTAAATGGGTAAGGGACATTAAGGAATCTACTCCTGAAATCATTGTTGCACCATATGTTAACTAATGGATGTAAATTAAACAATAAACAAATTAAAAAAAAACCTGAAAGGCAACCTACTGAATAGGAGAAGATATTTGCAAACAACATATCCAATAAAAGGTCAGCATCCAAAATATATAAAAAGCTGATACAACTCAACACCCAAAAAACAAATAATGTAATTTAAAAATGGGCAGAAGACATTAACATTTATCCAAGACATAAAGATGGCTAATAGACACATGAAAAGATGTTCCACATCACTTATCAAGGAAATGGAAATCAAAACTATAAGGAGAATCACTTCATATCTGTCAGAATGGCTAAAATCAAAAACAAGAAACAAGTGTTGACAAGGATGTGGAGAAATAGGAACCCTAGTGCACTGTTGGCAGGAATGCAAAGTGGTGTAGCCATCATGGAAACAGTATGAAGTTTCCTCAAAAAATTAAAAACAGAACTACCCTATGATCCAGTAATCGCATCACTGGGTATTTACTGCCAAAATACAAAAACACAAATTCAACAGGATGCTTGTACCCCCATGTTTACTGCAGCATTATTTATAATAGCCAAACTATGGATGCAGTCCAAGTGTCTATTGATAGATGAAGAGATAAAGAAGATGTGTGTGTGTGTGTGTGTGTGTGTGTGTGTGTGTGTGTGTGTATATATATATATATATATATATTATTCATCCATAAAAAAGAATGATATCTTGCCATTTGCAACAACATGAATAGAGCTAGAGAGTAAAATACTAAGTGAAATAAGTCAGTCAAAGAAAGACAAACACCATACAATCTCATTCATATGTGGAATTTAAGAAAAAAAACAAAAAAGCAATGGAAAAAGAGGCAGAAGAGAGAGAGAGAGAGAGAGAGAGACCAAGAAGCTGACTGTTAACTATAGAGAACAAACTGATGGTTACCAGAGAAGGGTGGATGGGGGATGGCTGAAATAGGCAATGGGAATTGAAGAGTACACTTACGATGAAAAAAAAAGAAATAAAACTTTAAAAATTACGTGGATTGCTTTTGGTGATATAACACCACCTAATGTTGCATAGTAAATACATTCTAGTCCTCAGCAAAACTTTCTTCTCACATTTTAGAGGATGTAAGAGAAATCATCAAGTAGACAAACAATTAGTAGAGAATGCTGGCAACAATAAAAGATTAAAGTCTGGGAATAATATACATTACTTTTATTCCCTTTCAGTGGGCAAGGTGTTTAAAAACTAGTTTTTTTATTAGTGTAAAAGAGATTTTGATCATCTACTTAGGCTGGAAATGGTTGATGGTCAAATATGGTCACAACCTGACACTGCCATTAGGGTGTAGTGGAAAGGTCACTGGATTGGGAATGAGGAGACCTGAGGCTTATGTTTGGCTTTTTACTAAGTGTCTGTGTAAATTTGGTTATGTAATTTCTCATTGGGATTTTATTTTTATTTTCTATTATTATATTCACAACATAACACAGACAACTAATAAGGTTTTAGAATGTGTTTATGAGTTAGTATGGGTTATTAACTTTCATATCACTTAGGACCCATTTACTACAATACTATTATTGAAACAGGCTATATTAGGTGATAGTTCATAAATTACTCAACATAAATAAAAAATCATTGGGAAGTTTCAAATGAACAAAGACAATTTACCTGGGGGAAAAAACAGTAATGACTGGAAAGCCATAGTGAGTCATAATATCCATCTTCTTCTACAAAATTGAACTCATTTGTGATACACATTATTCTGATCCCTCTTTCTGTTAAATCTGAATTTCCTAAAAAACGTCTTTTTTGAATATCCTTTTGTGATTTCATCTAGATCCATGTCGTTACTCATTTTCTATAAGCTGATCATTGCCAACTCGTATTTCCAGTTCCAAGTGCCCCACCCACCCCACCCTGCCCTGCCCCTGAGCTATAGAGGCACAAATCCAACCATCCACCTAACAGCTTTACTTGGCTCTCTAATAGACATTTGCAACAACGTTCAAAACAGAAATCTTGATTTTCCACACAACCCTTACCCCAAACTCTTCACCCTATTTTTTTTCTTTTTTTAGTACAGGCACATAAAATGTTCCCAAACCTAGAATGGATCCTTAATTGGTCTCCTTTTTTCTTTTTCTTAAAATTTTTTTTAACGTTTATTTATTGTTGAGAGACAGAGAGAGACAGAGCATGAGCAGGGGAGGGGCAGAGAAAGGGGAGACACAGAATCTGAAGCAGGCTCTAGGCTCCAAGCTGCTAGCACAGAGCCCGATGCGGGGCTGGAACCCATAAACCGCAAGATCATGACCAGAGCTGAAGTCGGACGCTTTACCGACTGAGCCACCCAGGCATCCCTGGTCTCCTTTTTTCAATTATACAGATAAAAATCTACAATTTTAACTTCTCTATTTCTCATCATCTCCAGTGATACTACACTAGTACTTGCAATCATCATCTCTTCTTGGACTATGGCTATAAATCACTCTTAGTTCTGCTTCTCACCTTCATTTCTTTAAAAATGTTTCACATAATAGAGTGATCTTTTAAAAACATAAAGTAGATCATCTTTCTGTCCTATTGCTAACTCTCCAATGGCTTCCCATTGTACTTAGGAGCAATGTCAAATTCCTTACCACAAAGTCCTGCTTTGTGTGATCCCTGCCTACCTCTCCAATCCTAGCTTTTAATACCTTCTCCTCTCTAGTGTTCAAAAATGCCAGTAAGTCAGTCAGTTCTGTCATAATTTCATTAGAGACATGGACAATAACAAAGAAAAAAAAAACTTCTTGCCATTTGTTTTAACTATGGTATCAGCAGCAGCTTCAGTAACTGCTACACAAAGATAGCTCTTGACAATTAGGCATTCACTCCTGAAAAAAAAAAAGTCTGTAGAATATTCTGTTGTACCACGCTCATGTATTCTGACTTGCTAAATTCTAACATAAAGCAAAGGAAAACAAAAATAAAACAAAACCAACCCAGCAATCAATAAGCATTTTAAATATATTCAAGCTGCCAC
Source organism: Prionailurus bengalensis (assembly GCF_016509475.1). Classification (NCBI taxonomy): domain Eukaryota; kingdom Metazoa; phylum Chordata; class Mammalia; order Carnivora; family Felidae; genus Prionailurus; species Prionailurus bengalensis. The sequence goes on from NC_057348.1 coordinate 82,893,458, forward strand.
CAGTGTACATACATAAAATATGTCCTGAATCTACAACCAACATCTTAAATTAACTTTCATTCTTAATATGCTAAATAAAGCAAACAGATATAAAGATTTTTTAGTACAATGTTACTGCAACATGATATGTGTTGCAAAACTGTTTAAAGGATTTATAAAAACTTAACAAAAGGAGAAATTATCAAAATATAAACTTATTTTTTATCCAGACAGTAAGAATTCCACTTATTCCTGCCACTCTCTACCTTACACTCTATAATCCAGACACACCAAAATGCTCATGGTCCTCTATAAACACCACTGTATCCCACACCTCTATACCTTTGTGCTTGTTATTTTCTCTGCCCCAATATCCCACAGGTAGCCTCCTGGAATATCCATTCTTCAAGGTTTATCATGTCCTGGGTTCTCTGTTCCCCCATGACCCCACACTCTCCTCCTAGAAAATTAATCATTCCCTTCTTTATACTATTGTGACCAAAACTCCATGTATTACATATTTCTAAGAAAGCACACTGTATATACTATTATTTTATCACACTAAAATTATTTATCTAATATTTACATACTCTACAAAACTGTCAGTTTCTTGATTTCATAAACTATGTCAGATTCATCATGGTATTTTCATAGCTTATTCTAGTGTCTCGTACAGAATAGATGTCTCTCTGGGTTTGCTGAGCTGAACTCACTGAATAGAGAAACAGTTTACATTTTTCTGTGCTTGAGTTTTGAGCGCATAAGTGATAAACTGAAAGACAAAATGTGAATGAAAACTGGAGCCATATAAAAACCAATCAGCCAGTTTTTACATTTTATCTACAAATTCAATTTACAAAGCTTTTTCAATTTTGACTTCATGTTTTGTTAAGTGCATTGACTTTGTTAAATTTTCCTGTTGGCATAAAATATTTAGATGCTCCTTGAGTGCCTACAAAGGTAAAGTGATGAAATCAACTGACCCCATATTTAAAAAAAAACCCATGTACATATATATATATATATATATATATATATATATATATATATTTAGCTATATGTATTCAATGTATAAACACTATTAATATAATTAATAACATAGATTATAAACATTAATACTAATAATTAAATTTTTATAATAAAAATTCTATATATATCATTTATAAATACTCAATAATTAACATTACAATTAAAAACCAATGCTAAACATATATGTTCTCTCTCTATATATTCAGGTGGTCATAATAGAGATGGATATGATTTTATGTTAAGGCCTAAATAACTAGTAATAGCTTAACATGCTTACCTAAGTTAACAAAACCAATAAATTAATGAATGGTTATCTCATGAGTAAATGTCAGGCATCAGTTTGGGTGGATATTTTTGCATGGGAAATGTCCCAGCACTGTAAAGTGTCATCACACATGTTGAAACTATACTTGACCTACAGCCACATTTCATTCTATGTCAAGCCCTACCTTATCCTAATTTTTCCTACCTTTCCCTATGGTCCTATTTGGGGTGCACCTCCCATTTTAAGGAAATTTATAAGCAAAACCTTTGCATTATATATCCTCTCTTTCCCTTATTTCAAAGTAACAGTGCATCACTGTCTCTTCAACGGTTTACTTTCAATTAGTACAATCCATCTTTCACTGATTCACAGGCAGCAAGTTTGTTTTAGTTGGGAAGCCATTCATCAACTCCACAAGGAAGTCTAAGGATGTTCTCAACAGCATTGTGTATGTTACTGAAAAAAACTGGAAAATATCTACATGTTTTACAGTGGGAAATTGAGTAAGTCACTTGTGGGATATGACATAAATGAATATGCATTAGCTTATTCATGGTATCTTTTTAACTGGGGAAAAAAACAGGATACATGTTTGTGTGGTATGTGAATATATCTATTTCTGCCTATCTATCTATCTATCTATCTATCTATCTATCCTCTATCATTCATCTACTATCTCTATGTTTAAAACATAAACATTTAACATCAATTTTCTGGATGGCAAACTTACAGACAATTGATATATTCTTATCTTCCACACGCCTTATTTTCCCTCAGGGTTTCTGCAGTTAGAAATCATTTTTTTGTATTTGAAAAAGATAAATAATTTTTTTAATGACTTAGGTTTTCTGACTGTTTTCATAGGAGAATGGTTGGGGTTATTATCCAATATTAGGTAACACAAGAAAAGAGCTGGGTTAAAGGTAATACGGATTCTCTTCTGAGCATGTTGAATTTGGGCCAGTGGTAGTGAACACATGGAAACACAGTACTTGTGCACAGTAAATTTTCGAACAGAACAGAATGTATGCAATGGAAAGCAAAAGTTGTTTTTCTACCCCAGCCCCAACCCTGGGACTTCTTCCCAATAGCAATCATATTTTCTTATTAATTATTCTGGCAAAAACATATGTATGCATATTCTTTTATTTCACTTACCAAAATACACACAATATTCTATATTTTTTTTCACTTAGTAATACATCTTGGAGATATTTTCATGTCAGAGCATAAAACTCTCTTATTTTTAGTCACTATAGAGCATTCCACTGGGTGCATATAATTGGGTCATTACTTCATTGAAGATCATCAGAATTGTTTTTAGTATTTTGCTGTTACATATAATCTTCAACAAGCATTCTGGTATGTATACTTTTTCCTGACTGTAGGTAACATTCTCAAGAGTGGAACTGCTTGGTCATGAAATATCTGTCTTTTCAATTCTGATGAGTATTGCCAAATCATTTTCCAAAAAGTTCACATCCACTTACCCTCCCATCAACAAGGGATGAAAGTTATAGTTTCCCCACACCTCTTCCCAATACTGGGTAGTACAAAACTTTTTAATTTAGCCAATCTGGTAGGAAAGGGAAAGTAGTAACTTTCAGCCTTGGGCCACAGACACTTTGGTCTCATGAAGGGGAAATGCTACAACTAGCATTCTTTGCATCCCTTCTCACAAGACCACCTGTTCTTACAGAGGAGCTTGCTTGTCTAATTTATTTTGTTTTCACTTTCATTCTACCAAATCCCTACTAGTTGTAGGAGGTAATTACTCTCAGTGATTGTGCACATTTTACCTGTCATCTTCAGCTTCCCATTAAGCTGGGGAGAAAACAAAAACCTGATCCAGGTAGTTCTTCCTGGCTTTGGTGAAGTACGGAGATGTAGGAGAGGCTTTGAGCCTTTTTTTCCCCTCTATTGAGTTTTCTGTTTTTCCATAGTATTCCTCTTCACCATATTAATTGGTTTTAAACTGTGTAGGTGGGAGGAGGTTGTACCTAAGCTATTGTGAGGACCATGTCCTGTACTGCTTTGACAGGGGAGGGAGCAGTGGTGATAGAGGTCGATGGGGAGAGAAGTAGACATTGCATGGTGATTTCTGGGATCCTCTGTCTCCCTGACTCCCACTATTCAAATGTTATGATTGGGAGTTCTGCCATGTCCTTTGCTTTATTTCTGACAGTGTACTTCTCTGGTTTTAAAACTTTTTTTTTTTTGACTAATTTTGTTAAGTTTGGGAGAAAGCAATTCAATTATACAGCTTCACCCCACCATATAACCCCAGAAGTCCCTTAGCATATTTTCACAAGCTTAAGAAAATAAATCAAAATATTAAAAATGTATACAGTTTATTTTCTGAACCAGAATATCTCTAGTGTGACTCTGCCAATTATTACTCATACTGCTCATTATCTTGCTATCACATACACCTGCTGCTGCTTAGCCTTTCTTCTTTTCATCAAAATGTTGATGGAAGACTATTTTCTGTCCCTTGTATGTTCATTCCTTTCTGGAGTTTATCCCCTGGAGAATATATATATTTCTCTGGTTTATTCTTTTTCTTCAGAAGTATTTTTTTTCTTGGCTCTGCCAGGGATCATTACAGAAAATTAATAAGGGTGATAAAAGTCATACAGTCCACCAAAATGATAAGAGGAAACATGGGAATTTAAAAAAAATTGCAAGAAAATCATATTTCTGTATGCAAATAGTACAATTAAACCTATTCTTGTAGTTCTAACTCTTAAGAACCAAGGCAATATGTAAATGTTTTATGAAGAAGTTTAATACATTTTAAATACATTCTCTGGGCAGATATCCATAAAATAATTCATGGTAGTAAGTCACCCCAAACTCCATTTTATTGTTCTTCTAATAATTTCATTTCTGGTTCGATGCTTTCTCCTTTCAATGCATGACATGAACAAGTCTTTTGATGGGCAGTTTCATTGCCATTTTCAATAGTTTTACTTGGTTGCTATAGCACCTAAACCAAGGACGTGACATATCTGCATTAGGCTTTTGAAGAATTATGTTTCTCTCTGTCTCTAAGTGTGTGTGTGTGTGTGTGTGTGTGTGTGTGTGTGTGTGTTTACATATACACATATATATTAATAACTCCCCCCCGGCTCCCCTGTAAGCATGTTCTCCCCGGAAGACCATTTTTGTATTCAAGTGAAGAATGCTAGCATAGAATGGTATAGTAATTAATTTGTTTGCATCCTGGAAATTCTTCTCACCAACAGATAAACAATGGCAGGCATATAAAACAATCTAATATTTACATTCAATCATTAATTTCAAACATCACTGGTAATTAACAAATAATATGAGGCCAGCTTGTATTAGGTAGTTTATGATCAGCTTTTCTTTCCAATACTGTATAATGAAATTTTATTTTATCTTATTTTAAAGTTTATTTATTTTTGAGAGAGAGAGAAAGCGTGAGTGGCAGAGGGGAGAGAGAGAGAAAGAGAGAGAGCGAGCGAGAGAGAGAGAGAGAGAGAGAGAGAGAATCTTAAGCAGGTTCCACACTGGCAGCTTGGAGCCCAATGTGGGGCTCGAACCCACAAACCCCAGGATCATGACCTGACCTGAAGTTGGACCCTTAACCAACTGAGCCACCCAGGCACACCTCCAATATTGTGAAATTTTAATTTGATACTAGGAAACAGGAAAACATGTTTACCTTTTTGACTCTCAATGTTGAGTTCACACCTCTTTTTTGGTCACCAATTTTTAAGTCTGAGGAAAGGAATAAAATCAAAATGACACTGATTTCAAGTAAAATGAACTCTGGTAAAGAATGGAAAGCTCAAAATATTCTTTTAAAATTATCTGGAATAGATGAGATGAATAGTATTACCCAAAACACTATCACCCTCAGTGAATGTGATGATTTCAGTTAATATGCTGATTGTGACCAAAAAAATGCTATAAATCCTATGCTTTAGTCCCTATCAGATATTTATTTCCATATTTCCATGTTCTTCCAGAAGGGATGATGATGATGATGATGATGATGATGATGATGATGATTAAAATAAGAATTATAATAAAATAATTACTACCATCCTTTCTGGAACATTTGCTTTGTGATAGGCATTGTTCTAAGAGCTTTACATGTAACTGCTCATTTAATCCTTGTAACCAATCCTATGGAGAGGGTATTATAATTATCATTCTCAATTTTCCAATAAGGAAGTGGAGGCATAGATAAGTATCTTGTCTATCATTCAAAGAAAAGACACAGGACAGCTGGAATGCAAACTAGCCACAGTGGTTCCAGACCCTAAACCTTAATCATTAAACAGTAGTGTGCTTAGGTCATCTACGCCTTTGTCTGAACCAGGCTGCATTTTAACTAGTTTATGTCACCTTTAGGAAACTGCCCTCTCTATCCCTCAATTTCCTCTCTAAAATGGTGGTAATAATGCCTATCTCATGGAGTATACTGAGAAATGAAATTTGTGGTGGAAAGCAGTTAGAACAGTACTTGGCACATGACAAGCAGGCAATAAATGGCAGTTGTTATTATTTATTATTGTAGTGGTTATTTCCTCTCCTAATATGATAAATTTTCTTCTTTGAAAATGACAGCGTAATTATGGTTTTCAGCAGCTTTGCTGTGAACAACATACATGAATATTAGGCTTCTGATTTGAAAAAAAATCTTGTTTTGGTCTCTCCACTGAAAAGGTTCAAAACTTTTGGCAGAGACTAGACCTACAATCTGCAACCAATGCAAGAAAAAAAAACACTACACTAATATGCATGGGAAGGACCAAGACAATACTTTAGAAGTTTCCAAAATTGACCATTAAGTTTTTTTTTAATTTTTTTTTCAAAGTTTATTTTATTTTTTGGGACAGAGAGAGACAGAGCATGAATGGGGGAGGGGCAGAGAGAGAGGGAGACACAGAATCGGAAACAGGCTCCAGGCTCCGAGCCATCAGCCCAGAGCCTGACGCGGGGCTCGAACTCACGGACCGCGAGATCGTGACCTGGCTGAAGTCGGACGCTTAACCGACTGCGCCACCCAGGCGCCCTACCATTAAGTTTTAATACACATCTTGAGCCAGAGATATTCTGTCATTCCTCTGGGATTCCATGTTACTTTGTACATGACCTTATTTTCTTTTAACTTTTATTCATTTTTTGATAGAGAGAGACAGAGCGTGAGTGGGGGAGGGGCAGATAGAGAGAGGGAGACACAGAGTTGGAAGCAAACTCCAGGCTTCTGAACTGACAGCATGGAGCCTGACGTGGGGCTTGAACTCATGGACCATGAGATCATTACCCGAGCTGAAGTCAGAGGCTCAACCTTCTGAGCCACCCAGGCGTGCCCCTGTACATGACCTTATTATAATGTTTCATGCATTATACTGTAAAGATGCCATGGCAACACCTCTCACTGATGGCTTTATTCCTAGCACCAAGTATAGCATCTACCCAGACAAGGGACTCAAAAACATTTGGTGACTACATATATCACATAGTGTTGAGAATAAGCCTGAAGGCTTTGGGGACTGATGCCTACAGTTTGGAAACTAACTCTACCACTATAGTGAAAGTGTAACTTTCACTGGTTATTTAATCAAAACTTCAGTTTCTTTCTCTGTAAAATAAGAGTAATTAAAAGACTTTCAATATAGGACTGTTGTGAGTGTTAATGAAAGTGATACATGTAAAATGGTTAATGTTACGTCTTACACAGAGTGGGTGTTCCACACATTTTCCCTTCCCCCCAATTATAATAAACTTAAATTAGTAGAAAAAACATCTGCATTTTATCACTCTGTTGCAAGATACCACCCTGTGAAATACTCAGATTCAAAATACTCAGTTCACTAAACACCATTTCTTACATGCTGCTTATCAGTTTTTGATATAACATCTTTATGTAAAGCATATGTGTATATAAACTGATGATGTTAGCAATCATAACATCAAATCTAAAGCACATACATATGTACAAAGTATGAGGGCCTTTGCCTATGCTATTCTATCTAACATGGAATTTACATCTAACATGTAAAAGTTACAGAACTCATAGAACTCTTTTTATTTTCTCAGTTTTATTTTTAGATATTTTTGATAAAGGAGGATGAGGTCTGTGTTCATGGAGACACATAAGTGAAAGAACAAAGAAAATCACCAATAGCATTCTCTTTTGAAATATGAATTCTAATACTATTATAATGAATGAAAGTATTAAATGAGTTAATATTTGTATAGTATTTAGAATAATAGCTGGTACACTGTGTTTAATATTTATTATTATTAAGCTTGCCAAAAGCAATGCTTCCAGCTAAAAACCATAGATGGGTAATGTTGTTTTCTCAAAGACTGGAATTTTTCACTTCATAAAAAGAAACCATAAGTAAAACTAAATAAAGGTAGGCTTTTTCTTACAGGAAACAAATGTAAAAGGAATATAAAACAATCTAATCCTTTAATGGAACAGCTACTTTGTCTGCCAAGAACTCACTTAAATGGTCCCATTAGCTTCTGAAAACAGTATATTTGGCATTAAGGTTTCCTTCTACTTCACAGAATTTAGGCTTTTTAAATAGATAATGAAGTCACTTTCAATTAATACCAAGAATTGTTACAGAATGGCCCCTATGTTCTTGACTGATTGCATTCTGTATTTTGTCAGCATTCTTTCTTCACTGAAAATTTTAAATTTGGTTATAAAAACTAAAGACACGTGTTTACCTTTTAAGTGCCTCAGGGAAAAAGAATGACGGATGAGACACAGATTGAAGCCTTTTGTGCTCATTTCAGTGGCAAATCTGAATTCAAGATAATTTTACATATTTCCTTGTGCTCAGTAAAAGAAAAAAACCTCGATATTGTAATCTGCATAGGCTGCTCAGATAGTAGAAATCTTGGAATTTTTGGCTGCAGAGATTCTTACTCTAAAATCATGTGGCCCTTAATTTCATAGTTTTCAATGTCTATGCTTTTCAAGACTGATGAGATTAATGGAGATTTGAGGTTAATAAATATCACATACACGATTTTTTTTGTATTAATTTATCTTCACAACATTCAGAAGGGGTTGAACAAAAGAAGTAATTAGTAGTGCTTGCATTACCAGAAGTGTCTCCCTGAACCTGCTTCTGCATCCTACCCACCTGGGGCTTCCCAATGTTAATGGCAGAAAGGAGAGTTCAATGGTGCTTCTTTTGCCACAGATTAAACTCAAAAGATAAACCAGCATACTTACAGCACCTGTTTTGAATCCACATTTGTGTCCTTTTCTATCCTGTCCCCTGTGTGGTGGTGATAATGGTGGGCAAGGAAAGTGGGGAAGTGGGTGTATCTCCTTCATAAGTCACTACCTTAGTCAAGCAGAGCCTGGCTCATGTGGGACAACGGGGGTTGACTACTTCATGGATAGGCTTAGTCAATGACTATAAGACAATATTATACATGGGGGAGGGCGGAAAGCTGGCAACTGGATAGAAAGAAAATGACAATATTTCATTTAAAACTGATTTTACAATGAAGTCAGCTCTCCATTTACCATTATTCAAGTTCCTAATGACCCAGACACATAAACAGTGGCCTCTCATCTCTTCCCCCATTCAAACACTCAAACACACACACACACACACACACACACACACACACACACACACACTCAGAAATCCAGCATCCTTGATGCTCGTCCCATGGTAATTGTTATAGAATAAAAGATGGAGCTTTTAGAGAACCTTCTTGGTTGGCAAGTCAAATGAGGAGAAAAGCTGTGATCCGCAAGAATTAATAAAAGAGAACTGATTCCAGAGCTGAAACTCAAAGCTGCCTAAATAAGCCCAGATGACCTCAAAAGAACTTTCACCATGCTGCCTACAGAGGTCATTTCATGCTATTAAACTATTTGAAATTTTACCAGATTGAAATGTGTGTGTGTGTGTGTGTGTGTGTGTGTGTGTGTGTGTGCGCGCACGTGTGCATGTGTTAACAAGCAGTCTCCCATTAAAATGCCTGCAAAATTCTGATCACAAAAATGAATTGATAGACATTCATGCACACAGTCCTGTGAATTATTTCACTGCAGACAGTGGTTTTCTTCTAAGAGTCATCTGAGAAACAAGGCTCACCTGAAGAGATCTGAATTTTGCCTGGTAGAAGGGAATGGGAGGCAAGGAACTGGAGGTTTTCCTGGAGCTGACAGTTCTTCAGTGAATGGTGAGGTCTGGAGAGTGGTGTGAGGAACCTGGGAGGCAGAGGGGCACCATGTGCATTTGCAGGTATAATAGGTTTCTTCAGAGCCTGGGACACTCATGTGGAATGACTGTTTTTAGATTCTAAGGAGATGACAAATATACACATCAGATTTGATTGCAACATTAACATACAGTGTAGTATTGGATTCAGGAGTAGAACCCAGTGATTCATCACTTAAGGAGGGTACTTGTTGGGATGAACACTGGGTATTATATGTCAATGATGCAACATTAACAATGAATTTAATAACATACCAGTTCTTTTTAAAGAAATACTGTCCTTAGAAATTTAGACTTGGTAGATTCACTTGGTTGCTCAGCAAGATTATGGAATCAAAGGTCCACCATAAATTTTAAAAAAATCATTGAGGGGCGCCTGGGTGGCTCAGTCGGTTAAGCGTCCGACTTCAGCTCAGGTCACGATCTCGCGGTCCGTGAGTTCGAGCCCCGCGTCGGGCTCTGGACTGATGGCTCAGAGCCTGGAACCTGCTTCAGATTCTGTGTCTCCCTCGCTCTCTCTGCCCCTCCCCCATTCATGCTCTGTCTCTCTCTGTCTCAAAAATAAATAAACGTTAGAAAAAAAATTTTAAAAAAATCATTGAAAGTTTTTGATCTTCTTAAGCATCTCCATTAAATGTTCTCTTAGCTATTACCTTATCACCATCTAATAAAAAACTAGTGCTTTTTGTTTTGTTTTTTTAAAGAGAGAGGGTGCAAGTGATCTAGGGGCAGAGACAGAGAGAAAGAGAGAATCCCATGAGGGACAGAGAGAGAGAGAAAGAGACAGAGAGAGAGAAGCAGGTCTCACCCGAAAAGGGGCACGAGCTCACAAACGGTGAGATAATGACCTGTGCAGAAGTCAGATGCTTAACTGGCTGAGCCACCCAGGCACCCCAGTGTGTGTGTGTTTGTGTGTGTGTGTGTGTGTGCGTGTGTGTGTGTGTGTGTGTGTTTAATGATTGCCCCAGTTAGATATAAATCCTAAGAAACCAGAATGAATTTTGTAAATTTTCGTTGTAGGGTCTTTTTGGGTGTGGGAGGGATAAATTGAACAAAGGTGATTCCCCCTCATTCTACTCGTCTAAGCATTAAATACAGACAGACACAGCACACGCCTAAATTATGAAATAGCTGCATTTTAATCGTGAATAATTTCTATAACTTCTCACAGAAGTGGACTTACTACTTTTAAATTAGAAAAATAATTTCTATGCATGACTCTTTCTGAGAAATGTGGGTTATTAGAAAGTATTGTGCCACTTATGCCCAGGGAATGGTGACATTTATGAAGCACCTGCCATCTGCCAAGCCCTGTGCTATGTTATTTCACTTAATACTCAGAGCACCCCTATGAGGCAGGTGTGCAATAGGAAACCAGGGACAGTTAAGGGTTTGTGGTGGATAATGCACAGCTGTACATTTCTGTTGCCATTGCTGTCACTTTACATCAAGGGCAACTTGAGACAGAACTAAATGACTTAACATCATTTCTAGTTTTTTGAGTGAAATTGATTATAATTAGTTTTGATGATGAAGGTCATAATGATAATAGTAAAGTAAAAGTTATGAAGAGATAATCTAAACTTTTCATCATAGACTGTCAGAGTTCTTTACAAATCTATCTTTAAAATTTGCTGTCCCCTTACTGCTATGCAGTATTAAAAGGAAATGAGAAAAACAGTAACAAAAGAGAAAAAGAAAAAAAAAGCAAAATCATTCAAGAGGTGAAGAAATGTATTTTAAAAATCCTTCAAGATTAAGTAAATTTATTAAAATATGTCATAGTATTCAGAAATTAAATACTTGTTCTTAGTGGAACTTAGATAGCAACTCATTGAGATCAGTTCTCTTGAAACCCATGTTATATTATTTAAAACACATATTCTTCATAAATTAAGCCTCTTAACCTATGAACACATGCACATACGCATACAGTACATAATACAAAAATAATATACATCTGAATAGTAATTCTCTAGGTTACTTCCCAGAGGAAAGCCTAGTACCACTTTGTTGAGTTACTCCTGCTTCTCACGTTGAATTATTAATTCGTTGGATTAAATGGATCCTGAACCATGTCACACATGTCATATCATCCTTCATTTTCTCCTCACACAATCTCTGACCAAGATGCCTTCACAGAAAAGGACAACAAAAACACTGCATGTGTAGGTTTGGTGCCCTATTTTCAACTCCCAGGTAGGCACTTATGTAAACAGCAGTCCCTCGGCTGCTACAGGACTCGCACTTGCCTAAAGGGGCAGGGTGTGAAGTAGACAGCAGCATTATGTCAAGGTACGTGGTATGAGCAGGCTGGGAAAACTAAATTGCTGCCTAAAATTAACTCAGAGCAAATTTTGTGACATTCTTTTGTGATGGATAAGAAACTATTTTAGGAAAGTATATGCATTGAGTTCCATGCATATATTCATGGCATATATGACTACAAATAATTCATATAGAAAAATATTGATAATATTAAATCGAATTCAAATCTAAAGGTATTTTGAAAACTAAATAAGGGCTATAAAATATCATTTATTGGGTCATCCTGGCAGCAGACAACATACCTACTCAAGATTAACATACCTACTCAAGACTAATCAACAATGAAAGAAATTAAAGAAAAACACTGTTTCATTCAAATATCCAATGTATCAGTTTTTTCATCTTTAAAAAGAGGCACAGATACAGTCTGTACCTATTTTTTTCCCAAGCCTAGCCTTTTTTGTTGTCTGTCTGATGGCATGAGCAATAAACACCACAGGAGATCAGAACAATATGGCTAAGTGTCCTCCAAGAAAGCTTTGTGGAAAGAATGGAACTTAAGTTGCTTTCTGAAGCACAGATAATATTTATATAAGTGGATCATGGAGACAGACAAATAAATACGTTGTTAGGGCTGAGTTTGGCATGGAAGGAACTGAAAGTTGGTATGAAAAGTGTATTGTTTAGACAGGCACAATCATATTGTGGAAGGCTTGAATTCAAGACTAATAATCATTTTTGTTTTATTTATTTTTTCTCTAAGAGTAATGATGAGCCATTGAAAGTTGAAAGTGTGGTGTTTTATAAATAGATATGTTATGAAGCTTAATTCTGTAGCGGTTTTAGAATGGATTACAGTAGGCAAGACAAAGGTAAGAGTCGAGGCATGAAATAAAAAAGGCCTGGATTGGGGTATTAGCAGTAAAAGCACAAGGGATGAAATGATAAAGAATTACCTCAAAGGAAAAAATCCATTTGGCAATATGTGAGAAATAAAGGAGCACTAATGATTCTGTATCAAGTGCATTTTTCTCCAATGTTCAAAATTAAAAAACAGAATCTATGCTGATATTCTATTGATGAGAATAAGGACAACTATTACATTTAAAATGGTTCGCCCAGTCTTGTGAGAGAGTAATGTGACCCTGGGAATGAAGCAAAGCTACCAAGCGCAACACACACACACAAAAACATGCAGTTCACTTGAGGACATGCATACCAAATAAAATTATATCCACAGGAAAAGACACAGTGTTTTTGTAACCTCATATTGAATAGCAAGATACATTATGACATGAAGGAATTTGTCTTTAAAAACTAAATAGAATTCAATGAGCCCTTTAGTCATCTAAAAAATATTTTGCTAACCTAAGTGTCAACATTACTTGAAATCTTAAATTTACCAGTATGAAAGCAATAATATATTTGAAAGGTCAGAATGGATATCATATGAAGCATCATGATGTTAAAGTATTCATAAACTCTGAAGAAGTAGAAGTAGAGAATCATTGAGTCCTACAGCTAGAAAGGCCAAGTATGATAGATTATATTACAGAAGATTTCATTAGGACATGTAGTTTAACCTCTTCTTGCAATGCAATAATTTATTTTAAATCATTCCTGACAGACAGTGTTAAAGATTCTGCAAACTGAAAACTGGTCTCTTCCACTGGACAACTCTAATGATTAGGTCCCTTGTATCTTCCTCCCAAAACTGTCTCCCTCAACATCTATTTAATGGTCTACTCTCAGTGTTGCAAAATGCATAAAACAAGATTGTTCTTCCTAATACATGGAAGTCCTTCAAATATCCCAATGTCTTTACTAAAGATTTTGCCAGAGTAAATGTCCCAGTCCCATTACTGACTATAACAAAAAATATTTTACTATAATTATTTCCATGAGAAAGGAAATCCATAAATCAGGGAGAATATGTGTCTGTTATCTACATGCTTCATGTAAATTATCTCATTTAATTTTCATCAAAACAGTTAAAGGAGGGGTGCCTGGGTGGCTCATTCAGTTAAGCATCTGACTCTTGATTTTGGCTCAGGTCATATCTCCTGGTTTGTGAGATCAAGTCCTGTACTGGGATTCCCTCTCCCTCTCTCTCTGCCCCTTCCCTGCTCTCTCTCTCTCTTTCTCTCTCAAACATTTTTTTTTAAATATAATTTATTGTCAAGTTGGCTAACATACAGTGTATATTGTGTGCTCTTAGTTTTGAGGATAGACTCCCATGATTCACTGCTTAAATACAACACCCAGTGCTCAACCCAACAAGTGCCCTCTTCAATGCCCATCACCCATTTCCCCTCTCCCCCTCCCCTACCATCAACCCTTAGTTTGTTCTCTGTATTTAAGAGTCTCTTATGGTTTGCTTCCCTCCCTCTCTGTCTGTAACTGTTTTTTGTTTTGTTTTTCCCCTTCCCTTCCCCCATGGTCTTCTGTTAAGTTTCTCAAGTTCCACACAGGAGTGAAAACAAATCAAAACCACACTGAGATACCACCTCATACCAGTCAGAGTGGCTAAAACCAACAACACAAGAAACAACAGGTGTTAGTGAGGATGCAGAGAAAGGGGAACCCTCTTGTACTGTTTGTGGGAATGCAAACTGGTGCAGTTGCTCTGGAAAACAGTGTGGAGGTTCCTCAAAAAATTAAAAATAAATATATTTTTTAAAAATTATGAAGAAAAAAAACAGATGAAGGAACTTGGTTCTCATTTATGTTGTTTTTAAACGGATTTTTAAAAGTATTTTTATAAGTTAATTATCTTTGGAATTCATTTAAATGATTCATTTTTCCTTGATTTTTAATTATTCAAGCTTAATTTCCAACTTAGCGATTAATATTTCATTGTGTATATCTAAAGAAAGGAATAGAGTAACTCTAGGGAGGGAACATTTACTGACAACAGGCAGTACACTAAGGCCATTGTATTTTGAAAATTTTTTTAATGTTTATTTTATTTTTGAAAGAGAGAGGCAGAGCACAGGCGGGGAGGGGTAGGGAGAGGGAGACACAGAAACTGAAGCAGGCTCCAGGGTCTGAGGTGTTAGCACAGAGCACAACAGGGGGCTTGAACTCATGAACCATGAGATCATGACCTGAGCCGAAGGAAGTCTGACGCTTAACTACTGACTGAGCCACCAAGAGCCCCTCTAAGGACATTTTATATATCGTTTCAATCTTCTTATAATTCTATGAGGTAAGATATTATGATCCCCATTTTACAGACAAGGAATTTGAATTCACAGAGGCTAAGCAATTTATCACAGATTATCACAGCAATATGATTATCATGGTAATAAATGGTAGCTCCAGTATGCACACAGCTTGCTGATTTCAAACCTCTGCTTTTCCCATTATAACAAATGCAGATGACAATGGCACCTACCTCATAGGGTTGTTAGGAGAATTAAATTGCCAGTGCTTGGCAGTCTTTTTTTTTTTTTTTTTTTTTTTTTAAATTTTTTTTTTCAACGTTTTTTATTTATTTTTGGGACAGAGAGAGACAGAGCATGAACGGGGGAGGGGCAGAGAGAGAGGGAGACACAGAATCGGAAACAGGCTCCAGGCTCCAAGCCATCAGCCCAGAGCCTGACGCGGGGCTCGAACTCCCGGACCGCGAGATCGTGACCTGGCTGAAGTCGGACGCTCAACCGACTGCGCCACCCAGGCGCCCCTCAGTGCTTGGCAGTCTTAAGAAAGCACCCGCTTAGTTCTGCATAGTGAAGTCTCTGCTTCTTAGTAAAATCTACTTAGCATAACCGTGTTCCTAGGGAGTTGACTATTTAATTCCTTAGAAAGTGTTAACAGTAAACATGCTTTTCCAACCAGAGCACCCTGGGATTGTGACACTGGAAGTCTTGAGTATGCTCCACATTTTTGTTTTCTAAGGGAAAATGGCCAGGGATAGGTACCATTACAGGATCCAAATTAATAATAGACTTCTAAAATGTTTTTGTTGACTCTAGCCTCATCTATATCTGATGCCTCTTCTAACCATCTCAAGCTTCATCCTGATACCTCAGATGATACCTCAGATGAAATGAAAATAGGAGCACACAACATCACTGCTTAAAACCCCTACATTGCTTTGGGAATACAATCTGAGTTTCTTAGCATTAAATAAAAAGTACTGGTTAATCTGATCTCTTTCTGTTTCTTCCTTTCTCTTACCTTGCCACAGTAACAGCAAATTGTGAGCAACTCATGCTGTTTCATGCTTCCACTAGCTGCATCAAAATATTCCACATATAAGCCAACAATGTCACTCTTAGATATTTATCCAAGAGAAATGGAAACAACGTATGTATACACAAAAGTCTGTATGCAAACATTTATAGTTGCTTTATTCATACTCTTCTAGACTAAAAACAACCCAAATGGCGATCAACTAAAGAATGAATTGACAAGCAGGGTAAATCCATGCAGTAGAATACTATGCAGCAATAAAAAGGAATAAACTACAGACACATGCAACAACATGGATGACTCTCAAGTGCATTATGTTAAGTGAAAGAAGATAGATCCAAGAGTATGTATATATATATATATATATATATATATATATATATATATATAGTATTCTAGAATAGGCAGTGGTTACCAGGGACTGAGGTAGAGGTAAGAGACTGACTACAAAGGGGCAAAGGGAAATTTGTGGGGTGAAATAAATATTCCATATTTTGATTACAGTAGTAGTTACATGACTGCATGCCACTGTTTAAATTCTTAGAACTGAACATCTAAAAGGAATGGACTTCATTATATAAATATCACACCTTAATACACCTAACATTAAAAAATCATATATCTTTCATGTTTGTCCAATCTTCATTTATTTTTTGAATAATATTGTTCATTTTTGGACAATGCCTTCCCATTCTTTAAATCTGAGCCTTAAGTATCAATTTCCTTCAAGAAGTTATCCCTCAACTCCCAAGCTAGGTTATGGGCTCCTCTCTGTGCTTTTCTATCCCCTGTGCTAGTTTCTTCCAATGCATAATAATACAGTACAAGTGCCTGACACGGCACCACAAGCTTCTTAAGGGAAAAAAAAAGTCTTATCATCTTTACATCCCCAGGAACTCAATGAAATATAAGAGCTAACAAATGTTTGTTACATCAACTAAAATTATGTTTGGAACTTTACTGGCTTCTAAAACAGATGTAAAATTATAGAATGTACTTGATTTAACTCAAGTCTGTGACTATTGTATAAAGTTTGCTTGCATATTAGAAATAGCATAATAAAGTTACTACCACACAGCTTAATTATAATACAATCTTTTAAAACATTTATACAGATATAATTATAGGGTTGTTCTAATCTGATTTATTTTGCATATCTTTGCTGGTAAAATATCTGTTAGATACATGCTAAATACAGGAAAATAAAACATCTCAAAAGTTGTAAAAATATATTATTTACAGCAGTTAATGTTTTAATAGTTCTTTTGCTTTTATTATATTTTGAGCAACTTTTTAATCTCAATTTATGCAAATGTGTGCATATAAAATTATAATGCTCTTTGGACTAAGGCAACTGAGAACTCTCATTGGTCAAAGAGACATTTATAGGATGAAGATAATCCATGCAAATTAAATGGCTCAACTGAGCCTGTTTGTAATATTCCAAATTGCTTACTCTATCTTCTTTCCTGAGACACAAAAACACATTTTATGGCCTGATTGTGATGCAGTGCTGTTGGGAAAATAGTTATTATGAGATAATTATATCCCAGCAGAATTTGAGGCACTTGGCTGCTCTTTGTATAGAATGTCACCTGAGGGGTGAGATTTCCATAACCACTTTTATTCTAGTAGAGCTGTTATTCTGATTCATAGCCTGTTCTGTTTTCAGGCATTAGGCCACTGAAATGATGTTTATCAATCAAAAGAAAAATTAAGAGAAAAATGGAAATGCATGTTGGACAAAAATTATGAATTCAAAATCTAAAACTTACGTCGACTCCCAGGTAAAAAATGAAAATAGATTTGTGTCAGCAGGCAAAATTTATTGAAAGAATCATAAGGAAGACAGATTCTGCAATGATTATACCATCATGATAGTGATCATCTGCGAGCATAACATCATCAGTCCTTCCTTTATAGACTGGTGGGTGGGGACCAGAGTTATCAAAGCATTGAAATGGAATGTTTATGCACCATAACACCCATCACATGCAAATGATGTTAACGGTCATATACTTTCATTTTCTAGAATATATAATCTCGCCTATTTATAATGATCACTGATAAATTATAAGACCCATAACAAATAATTGTAAGACCCATAACTAACTTTTATCATGAAAATTATCAAGAGATCTAAAGCATTAGAAGAAAAATGAACATTAAAAATAAACACTGAAAGGAAATAGGTTGAGCTATTTTGATCACCAAGTTTTGTTCCCTTCCCTTTCCCTAGCCCCCTCCTCCTCTCCCTTCTTTCCTTCCTTCCTTCCTATTTCAGTGACCAAGGATCAATGATGGAGCTGTAGATAGAATTCCCTTGGCCCTAATTCTACTCCTAGCTAATAGTACTAAAGTGAAGTTTCATTTCAGTTTTAAAATAGATACATCAGCACATACTTTTTAAAAGATTACTTGAATATGCCTGTCGTACTGTGCATGTCATACTACGCACACATGACAACAATTTTAATACTAATTTTAATTACCAAATATTTAATTTGCAAGTGACCATTAGTCAATTCTTTCATAATGTTTGTTTTGTAATGTTTATTTATTTTTGAAAGAGAGAGAGAGAGACAGAGTGCAAGCAGGAGAGGGGCAGAGAGAGAGGAGACATAAAATCCAAAGTAAGTTCCAGACTCTGATCTGTCAGCACAGAGCCTGATGCGGAGCTTGAACTCACAAGCTGCAAGATCATGACCTGAGCCAAAGTCGGATGCTCAACTGACTAAGCCACCCAGGTGCCCCAATGTTTGTTTTAAGGTTCAAACAATATTATGAATGTTTTCCAATCTCCAAAGTAACAGTGAGGAAATAAAATTATACTGAAGTAAAGTACACGTTTTGAGAAACATTTATTTTTGCACTTAAATGGTCAATATTTAATCAATAGGTTAAGTATCCAATTTCAGGGTTCAAATGCAGGATGGCTGCTACCAAAAAAGCTAGCAGTAAACAGTCTGAGTGTTATTTCTTTTTTTTTTTAACATTTATTTATTTTTGAGACAGAGAGAGAGCATGAATGGGGTGGGGGGGGGTCAGAGAAAGAGAGAGACACAGAATCTGAAACAGGCTCCAGGTTCTGAGCTGTCAGCACAGAGCCCGACACGGGGCTCGAACCCATGGACCACGAGATCATGACCTGAGCTGAAGTCGGACGCTTAACCGACTGAGCCACCCAGGCACCCCAAGCCTGAGTGTTATTTCATGCGGCCATATATTGCTGTCTGTTATCACTAAGCTGTTGTGGGCAAAACCTCAAAAAGGTTGAATTGGTCATAAACTTAAAAAGTGAACGCATGAGAAGTGGTCAGTTTTGCATGACTTGTCTGAGGATAAAGGATAATACACCCACTGCAATGTGATTTCTTCATGCAGTGTGCTGTCTTACTCTCAATATATTTCATGGCAGGGACATTTAATGGTGCAATAAAAAGGCAAACATTTAATTCTTCCTGCCAAACACTTGGTGGAAGTAAATTACATCACACATGAAGCAAAGCTAAGCAAGTAATTTGCTGTGTAGTTAGCAATATTCAAAACGGTGCTATAATACACTCTATTTTCAGGAGTCCTTAGCCCTTTCTTCACCACATACTATTTTTGTTCCAGTGATGCAAATATAAATACAATATGATGTTACTTCTTCCTCTGATGTATATTTTACTTTTGGTGAGAATAAACACTTAATAGTATACTAAATCTGAACTACAGTTCTCAACCATTAGTTTCTATACCACAAGTAAATTAGAAAAGAGATCTTGATCTTGTTTTATCTTTGATAGAAAATAAAAAATTAAGTCCAAATTACTAACAGTGTTTTTTTTTAACTTAAGACTCAGGCCAGATAATAATTTTCCTCTTGACTTCTCACTCTTTATTCTTATCATCTTTCCTATTCTTCTAATACTCTAGGTCTTGTCATGAAATGTTTCACTCTCTATGATACAACCGTATCATATGCAAGGGCATCAGCACTACTGAAGTAAACAAGAAATCTGTGATTAATGTGACCAGGGTAAATCTGTGCCACCTGTGGACTCTTTGTAGAGGTATTAAATAAATACCACTGGAATTATCTTGTTTTAGGAAATAAGGAAAAAGAACCATTGTCAACTATGCATAAGTACCATTTTAAGAACATCAAATTTACCTGGCATTCATCAGTAACTGTTAATTATAAAATGTGCAAAAAAGGTGTTCTGTGTGCTACAGTAAGAGAGAGAAACCTAATAATAAATGTTCCCTGGTTCTATCTTGTGTGAGATCAGACAATACAACACAAGCACTCACTTCCAATAGTGAAATGTATTCAGTGCAGCAGGAAAAGTCTAGCACATAATCACAAGTCACATTATAATGATTATTTGTAGCTGTGTTTGTACAGGTGATGCCTTGTGAACTGATTTGATTTCTTGGTTTCTTTAAGGATAAGAGAGTTAGTTATGTACTTACCCATTACCAACCACATCAAGGTCTAAGAAGATTCACTCCTACCTTTTGCAGGTCATCCTAGATCTAAGTAGAAGGGAAGAATTCCAGATCTTCAGAGGACCCTACATCGGTGTTTAGGCTTGTAAGCAAGGGTGAGGAGGGAAAATGGATTGGTACCTCTGTTTCCTTCTTTGTCCACCTCACACCAGAAAACAGGCCTCTGTTTAAAAGCCTTGGCAGTGAATGCCAATTTTACTAGTCCATGCGTCTCAAGAAATACTGGGATCAGTTATTTCTACTTCTTTAAAGTTTTGTTACAAATCTGAGGCAGGGCTTTGCAGGAAGTAAATGACAATGGTTTTCTAAGCCAACGTAGAACTTGAACCTAAGACTAGTACTAAACACATGAAAAGCAAAAAGCAGAAAAGTAATTTATAGTTTATGTGGCTTATCCATAGTTTTCTTCAGGAAAGTCTCTACTGCCTGTTTTTGACATGATATCTCATATAACTTCAAAGCCAAGACTTTTCTCTCTTACTTCTATCTCCCCTGATCCATCTATAAAATCCATAAGTTTCCCAAGAAAACAAGAGAAGAATAGAATAGAGTGATTAACAGTGAAAAATAAAGAGTACAACATTTGGATTATAATATTCCCTCTAACCTAAAAGGGATCAGCATAGAAGGGGAAAATAAAAACTGAGTTAAACACAGTGGTAGATTGGCTTCAACTGCTGATGCAGAAAACACTGGGACCATTTCTCATACCAGTCACTATCCCAAAGCTTAAAATATAAGCAAAGAGGAAAAGTATAACTTGAGAGTTATTTCTACAATTGCAAATTTCTATTATCAAAAGGGTAATGTATATGAATTGATGTTTAATATAATTGACCAATATCAGATTCTGGACTCCAGTTGTAGAGAAAGATAACTGAATTTTAAATGTGCCTCTCTGATGTCATTGATCTAACTACTCCCATAGTTTTGTTTCTTTTTAAACATTTTATTTGAAAAATATTATAAATCATTGCTATAGTTCCTAAGATATTTTTAAGTTGGGCTTTGTTCATTTAGTTCACTGACGTATTTTTAGCTTCTCAACTGTAGCAGGCATAAACTGGTACTCGGTAAACTCGATGAAATTTAACTTTATTAAGGCAGTATGCTAACTGCTATAGACTGTATCCCCACCCCAAAATCCATATATTGAGATCCTAACCCCTCCAATATAATGGTATTCAGGATTGGGGGTCTTTGGTAAGTGATTAAATCAGGGGGCCTCAAAAATGGGATTAGTCCCCTATAAAAGAGACCCTAGAAAGCTCCCTGGCTTCTTCTGTCATGTGACAACACAGCAAGAAGACATCAATCTATGAACCAGAAAACAGGCTCTCACCAGACACAAATCTGCTGGTGCCTTGATCTTGGACTTTTCAGTCTCCAGAAGTGTGAGAAATAAAATTGTGTTGTTTTTAAGCCACGTAGTCTATGGTATTCTGTTACAGAAGCCTGAACATACTAAGACTTTATCTGAGAGAATTCACATGTTAACGGGCTAGTAAACATGTGAATGTTTAGTTTCGCAAATGATTACTTTATTTCCTACCCACAGTCATTTTACAAGAGAAAAGTATTAAGAGATGTGAAGAGAAGACAACCATTAGCACAGGGCTCTGTCAGAGTCTAAAGGGGAATCATGGTAAGGTAGCCAAGGCTCCAAGGGATTGGAACTCAAAACAATCTTTACTTAATAATTGTGTGTAGAGCCACTTTTATGAGAAATGATTCCAACATAATTATATATGGTTTGGAGATAGAAAGGAGCACTAAGCAGTGTGGCCACAGCCAGGAAACCTGACTGTAGTTTCAGCTCTGCCAAAGAGCCATATAACCTCGGGCAAGGCATTTAATATCTTTGGACATCACATCCCAAGTCTGTAAAATGAAAGTATTGAACTAGATAGACTCTAAGGTCTGTTCCTGCAATAAAATTCTATGATCTCTTGTCTTTTATCTGATTTGTCACAGAACATTATAATATCATTGATTTTTTAATAGCATAAAAAGTAAAACAAGCACTTAAAACTTACTGCTACCATACTAAGAGCATACAATGACAGATTTATTATATCCATATATGCAAATGCACTTGAAGCTTGAATGGATAAATTTCAGTTTGTACCTTTAAATAACATGAGAAAGTAGGTCAGAATAACAGACTTTGCTTTAATAATACATAAAAATGGGTCTTAAACTCACATAAAATATGTTTTAAAGAAAGGTACCTAGTTGCTAAGAGAATAAAAGTTAGAAGTTCTCATCACAAGAAAAAAAATTATGACTATGTATGGCGATGGGTGTTAACTAGACTTATTATGTTGACCATTTAGCAATATATATAAATATTGAATCCGTATGTTGTACACCTGAAACTAATAGAATGTTGCCTGTCAATTATACCTCAATAAAAAGAAAAGTTACATATAAATATATCCCCCATCCTTCTATACATACTATACATACCATATACATATAGTACATATATATATGTATATATACACAGACTATACATCCTTCTATATATACTATATACATATTATATATATGTATATAGTATATATATATAATATGTATATATATAGTATATATACATATATATAACATATATGTATACATATTATATATATATATAGTTTTGTAAGTGTGTGGGGGGTGTTTAATCTCTCCCTCTCTTTATCACTCTCTAACAAGACATTTTAAAGATTTTTTTTTTCAACGTTTATTTATTTTTGGGACAGAGAGAGACAGAGCATGAACGGGGGAGGGGCAGAGAGAGAGGGAGACACAGAAACGGAGAGAGGGAGACACAGAAACGGAAACAGGCTCCAGGCTCTGAGCCATCAGCCCAGAGCCTGACGCGGGGCTCGAACTCACGGACCGCAAGATCGTGACCTGGCTGAAGTCGGACGCTTAACCGACTGCGCCACCCAGGCGCCCCTCTCTAACAAGACATTTTAAAGAGGGTGTGATAAATGAAAATATTGGAATAACAGAAATTGAGAATCTGGCATAGACCAGGGAGAAGAAAAGAACAATTGTTTCAGGACACACACAATAACATTTATTAGTAAATAATGTTTTAACATACACATCTCACATAAACATGATGGTTATGCATTTGTATATTATGTGTTTTTCCTCTTTATATTGCTTTTGAATTTCACATTGGCAAAATAGTATTAATAGGTAGTAAGTCTACTGGTGGTGGTTACTTCCTTTCCTATAAAATAGTAGCAAAAGTAATTAATTAATTTGACAAAATTGCATCTGATAATTACTAATCTCACTCTCACCTTTTAAGTGTATTTCTTGCTAAGTTCCAACAGCATGGTTCACTAATATTTTTCTTATAAGGAGACATTTCCTAATTCCTCAAAGTCCTACAAATGTGTTGACTTTTAATGAAGACTGGAAAGGAGGTACATATCATAAAAGTCACTGATCAATGGTCTCAACAACTCATCTTTTTATTCATATTATCAAATCTTTTACTGAATAGAATATGCTAGACATCAGTTTGCTTAAAATGTGATGTGATAAGTGATTTAACAGAGACATCAAAAAGAGCTTTAGAAGGATGGAATGCATAACTTCTAAGAAAGGAAAAAACAAAACAATCCTACATCCAGAAGGTGACTTGGTATTCACAAGGGAAGCCTTGTCATTCTCCTATAGAACATAAATAATCCTACAGACTATCGACTTCAGACAAGTTCAGTCCAAGACCATGATAAGGTGAGGCCAAACAAGGCCAATTCATAACTTTGTCTAAGCACAGACAAAAATGAGGTCACTGTACTACCCACAAAATGACAAACTTCATTTTCTCTCAACTAAAATGAGTGACTGCTGCTTCTTTACCAATTGAAGCTTTATCTTCATTGTAGTCTACCCTCCTTCTAGATTAGATTTGTTGAGCAACTCAATCATAGAATCTGACAGTATCTAGAGAGAAGCCTGCTTTTTCAGACTCTCTCTCAAATCACCCAACCAAAGCCAAAGCCACAGGTTCTTTCTAAGACACTCTTGCTGAAATGCCTCATGCCTTCCTTAAAAACATCAGCGCACCCTTTGCTGCAAGGAGTAATAAACCCAACCTGTTCAGCTGCAGGTGTGTGCCCGGTGGTCTGAGCCCTAAGGGCACTCCCCTCCTCTGTACTGGCAGAAGGAAGGTGATAAACACACAGAGGATGAAGTCCAGTGACACAGTTGAGTTCTGAAGAATGAGCAGGGATGAGGGTGGAGTGAAACAAAGAACTGCCTTCTAGGCGGAGGGAACAGAATTTGCAAAAGACCAGCAAACAACACCCTCTGCTACTCTTCCACCAATACAGGCTCATATTTCAAAGCTCTGACAAAATTACCTCTTTTCTGTAAATCATCCCAATTCCTTCATTAAAAAAAAGCTTCTTTGAGTTCCCATGGAACTTACTGTTTACGATACTAAAATAATAAACATTTACATAGCCTTCAACATGTATCAGACACTATTCTGACTCCTTTAGCGTCACAATAATCCTCTGAGGTAGGTACCAATTAGTGACAAAGCTGGATTTGCATGTAAGAAGTTTGACTATTGAGTCTAACTCTTAACCACTATAGTGTAATGACAAAATTGTACCATCTTTCTAAATTTGGTAATCTATCATACACCACAGAGACATATGGTAGACTGTTACAATATTACTGAACTCCTCAACTGTGAGTTAATATTTTAGATGATATGCTTTTTGAAGAGGAACTTATGACTAAACCCTTGAGTATCTCTCATAGTAGCTACCAAGCCACATAATTATATTAATTTACATTAATCAAATAAATTAATCATATAAGTCACATAAATGAAACAACAAAATGATCTACTTCACCAGTGCTTCCAAACTTGAGCATGCATCAGATTCTCCTGGAGGGATTTGTTAAAATGCAGATGGCTGGGCCCTGTCCTTCTAATTTCTGACTTTGTAGGTCTAGGTTAGAGCCTTAATTTTGCATTTCTAACAAGTTCTCAGGAGTTACTGATGCTGCTAGTTTAAGGATTTCTCTTTGAGGGCTACTGCCCTAGATCATTTCAAATAATAAAAGTTATCTAGTTAGGTGAGACAAATGTGTTGTATACTTCAATACAGAAACATACACATCCCAGGATGTAGAAGTACAGGAAGTTGTATGTGTGAGAGAGTCTTAATTTCATAGATGTCATCAACTTGAGAGTGAGATTCTAATTAATTAAAAATAAATGCTGAACTTGTAAACAAATCTGAATAAAATACCTCATCATTACATATGCCCACAAAGTATATTACCTCTAATTTGATTATAGTATATCTGGAAGAGTATTTTTGACATAAATGTCTCCTTTGGGCTACGATATCAATGATAAAAATGTAATGTATCATAGCTTTCAAGTATGAATTGCATTATAAATGTAGAAAAAATAACCAAATGTTTTTCTGTATCTGTCAGAAAAAGGAAGTCTAGTCACATTGACATCTTTATTATAATTAAACGACACATAAAATTTAGCAGAATGACAGATGAAAAAGCTGCCCATGTCAGGTTGATTACCAAACCTCAGCAGACAATCCCCTCTAGAAATCACTTATAATTTCTATAGTAAATTATTTATAAAGATCAATTTCATGACTTAAGTGGTCACTGAAAAGGCACTATTTACAAGCCACAAATTAAAATAAGGTATTAATAATAAATTAAAAGCACCACATCAACATCTCATGTATCAAAACCACAAGCAACAGATCCCAAAGGGCTGAGAAACTCATTATTACTTTATGTCAAGAAGGTGCTTTTGCCAGAGAATTGTCTGCCCCTCCCATGCTCCACCTAATCAACAGGCTTTAATTTCATTTATGGCAGCTATCCAAACCTGGCTTACTTATGCCTTACTGCCACCAGAGTGAGAGAAGAATGAATCAGCTGAGATTGGCCAATGCATCCCTTGTGTTTCAAGATTTGCTCCACGGGCCTCTGCTACAGTGGTTTATCTTGGACCTTCCTTTGATCATCAACTGTTTGATTCTTTAACCACTATTTTTGCTCTACTCTTTCAAGTCCTCCTGATCTACACGAGCTGTGTCTCCTCTTACCCTTGTCCTATGGATCTTTGTCTGCTCACCTGCTTTTTAGTCATTTGTTATCCTGATGCTGGCCTTACCTATGAGACCTGCCCTCTAGTACCCAGGTCTTGTGCCACGTCTTCTTGACACATCACATCACTTGTAGACTTTAAGCATTCAATACATTTGGGGCAATTTCTCACAATGTATTTTAACCATTCAAATATATTTAGGGAATGAATGAGTATGAAGTTCGTCAAAGTATGGGAAAAAATATTGTACAATTATACAATATCACATCGAAGGTAGCGTGCTGTTTCATGTCTTCATAACATAAAATATATGTGTTTATTAAACAGTAGAAACCTTTAACCAAGGCAGGTAAATTTTACATTAAAATTTGTGCATAGTTGGGGAGCCTGGGTGACTCAATGGGTTAAGTGTCAGACTCTCGATTTCATCTCAGGTCATGATCTCATGGTTTCGTAGGTGCAAGCCCCACATAGGACTCTGCACACTGACCATGGAGCCTGCTTGGGATTCCCCCTCTCCTCTCTCTCTGCCTGTCCCCCACTCACACTCTCTCTGTCTCTCTCAAAATAAATAAATAAAGTTAAAATATTTATGCATAGTAGTCATTTTTTCCATATCTTGCCAAACTTCATACTCATTCATTCCCTAAATATATTTGAATGATAGTATTCTTATCTTTACAATAGAAATACTTAAAATCACCTTATAAGTTTTTGTTTCACTTGCTTTTAATATTTTTCAAAGGAGAATAAAAAAACGAGAGGAAAATCTATTGATTTGTACAGGTGACTTTACGAACAAAACATTGATGTGAGCACATACTTTTAGGTGCCTTAGCACTTGAGACGTTCTTTGGAATCATCCTCTTGTTCCCCCTCTGCTATCCTCATCTCTTCCTTGATCTAAATCTGTTAAATTACAACTCTGACCCCTTCTAACTTATGATTTCAAGGAAGATTAGGAACAGCCGGTCAGCAGGTCTATTGAATAGCCTCTTATAGACTTGACAGGCATTATTAAATTGTCCCTGTGCTTTCTCTTCTACAATTACATTTTCTTCGACTTTGTCCTCATAGCTCTCTTTTCCTATCTTTATTCATGTCTGTTATCTTCATAACTTCTCTGTATCCCTTCTCACGTATACACTCACAGTTCTACGTTAGTCTAGTGAGAAGATAATGGTTTGGTGTATCTTATCCCTTTTGTTACTTTCTTTTAATGCTTCCTTTAAAAAAATAAACTAATGGGGCGCCTGGGTGGCTCAGTGGGTTAAGTGTCCAACTTCAGCTCAGGTCATGATCTCACAGTTCGTGAGTTCAAGCCCTGCGTCAGGCTCTGTGCTGACAGCTGGGAGCCTTAGAGCCTGCTTTGGATTATGTGTCTCCTCCTCTCTCTCTGACCCCCCCCCCCGCCCCTACTGACTCTCTCTCTCCCAGTCTCAAAAATAAATAAACATTAAAAATTTTTTTAAAAAAGGGAACTAATATAGGCTGCTTGGTAGATTCTGTGTTATGCAATTACATTTTTGATTTTGGAAAATTTACGAAGAACTAAGTCAGTATCAATCTTCATATTTTGAAATTGTTTTAGTTTGCTTTTATTCTTGGGGAGAAGTATGTTCAGCTGTTGAAGATTTATTTCCCCGCCTTCCCAGTACTATCACAAATGCAGTGTTATGTGAGTGCAGGGATGCAAGGAACAGGATAGGGAATTTTTTGTTCTAGCAGCATCAAAGAACATTACTGTTCAAAACCAATACAGAGCACAACAAAATAAACCACCAAATGAATCAGGAGTCGTCACTCTTTTCTAGCTTGAAATTATTTATTTTTATAAAGTTATATCAATAAACAGTATTATCTTTATGAAATTTGTAATTTAATTAACTACTCCTCTTAGGTTGTTTTGAGGCATAAAGTAAGGTGACAAGCACATTCTTCTTTGATGATACCTTTCATAAATTTAACAAATGAGTGAGAATATTAAATATCACTTCATTTTCAATTCTTAGAATAATTACAGTAATGATATTTAATTAATATAACTTTAAATATTACTTTATGGTTTCTATTACTAATATGCTTTATCTGCAGATAAATGCTTTTATTAGTTATCTAAGCACATTTTTATGGTACATGGATATTATGAGAATAAAAAGAATTTAGTCTAATCTAAAGCAATAGATATTTTTTTATTCTCCAGAGATTAGTCATGGTCTCAGTTTTGTTGAACTGTCCTGTTTTTGCAGTAAATATGCCTTTTTTTCTTTATTTTGGCAATTAAGAGAGTATAACACAGCAACTGGTATTGAATTCCAATTATTTCTATTTTTTGAGTACATTCATTTCAGAGGAAAAAAAAATGTTTCTTTAAGATTAAGAAGAATATTTTATACTAAGTACCAGATATTCAAAAATATTTTCCACTCTGCATCATGTTCTTTGGGAGCAAAACTCTAATTAAAAATCTACAGTTCAATTAAGTTTTATTTAAAAATGCAAGCACAAAAATAATTGAGAAGCCCAAGATCAACAAACATACACAGATACACACATACAACAACAAAAAAAGGTATACTCCAAACATTAAAAGCAATAGGGAAATTTTACTTTCATTGTATTCAGGTTGTTAAAAGGTTTTTCTAAAGTTTGAATTGCTTATTGATAAAATTTTAATACCTAATCTGAACTAGCTGTTTCATATATACTTTCAAAAGTAGTGTATGTTGAATATAGGTATGTTGATAAAAAGAGCCAAGTATGAAGAGCCAAATCTAAGACAAGTGGTTTATGAGTTGGTGAAACCATGGAGAATTAACTCAGGAATCAATGGGCTAAAAATTAATCTCCCAGAAAACTGAGGTTCATACTTCTAGAATGCGGCAAAAGCAGTTTTATCTAATTCTAGTCCTTTTTTTTAAGGGAGAGTATATGGCCTCTGACTTATTGCCTCTGGTTTTGAAATATTAACCGATGATCTTGAAGTCTATAACCTAAAACAGCATCTTCTAAAATTTTGTCATTTTCGGAATTTGCATTAAAAAATTAAAGAATACTCCTCAAAAAGACAAGCATAATTCTATATTAGGTAATAGAAAAATAACTTAATAGCTAGAGTTCAATTTTCATACCTTATTTCCTAAATCTATGGTTCCAAAAACTAATTTGAGACAGATATAGTGACTCTTTCCTCTGTGCCTGGTATTGTACCTCAAACTGTACTATGCATACCATACCTTCTGTGGCCCTTAGTCAGTCTTGGGTGGAAGGAACAGAAAGGAAAAAAGTAAGCAACAAACCTGTCTATTTCATTTGGGGGTTTTTTGACCATAAGGAGTCTGTGAACTTAGAAAATGTTTTCTTCTATTAGAAAAAACCTCAATTTCTTACTCTTAAGAAACCTATAAAGAAAATTTTCAATTACTAAGGAACAATCAAAACTATAGTTACAAGTACTGTGGCACTTTCTAATGGAGTCAGCAAGCATGTTAATAAGGAATCTACTTTCCGAATAGCTCAGGGTTTGTGTAAATGATACTGTTTATCATGCCACTGTTAAAATCACCAACATATCTTGAGGCCCTTTGGTGTGAAAAAATTCATAAAATAAAAAGCACTGAGTTCTGCATGAAAAAATACAAGATATCAATCTGCTTTTATCTAAAACAGAAGAATTCTTTAGGGCATTGGTAGAGTAAGTGAAGCATACAATTTACAGAAACTCCAGGGACTGTCATTTTTGTTATATGAGCTTATATTATTTTTCCAAAAGACACGTATTACTATATTTTAACTACTATTTTCAATTTAAGACAGAAGATAAACATGAGTTTTTCTTCAGTATATTTTAGCCATATCATCACTCTTTCTACAACCTCTTTAGAAAGGTACTTTAGGACACTGTCATATTTTCTGTGAAATTGTATCACTATTTAAAACTATTAATATTTACCAATCATGGTAAACATATTTATAACAGAAGTTAAAATAATGTAAAATTTAAAAAATTTCCTGCATTGAGGCAAGTTAAATAGCTCATGTTGTGTTAAAAAAAATGTTATTCTACAAATTTAAAAAGTTAACAAAAACATAAATTTAATAACACAAATAGCACCATGCATACATAGAGTATGGCAGGTTGACTATAGGATAAACACTTTGAAATGGAATACTGGAGCTGAAAGTATTTGCATTTAAGAATTTGATAGCTGTTGCTAAATTGTCCTTCAAAAAAAGAAAAGGCTGTCATCAAAAGTATATGAGAATACCTTTTTCTTCCAACAATGGGTCCTATTAAACACTTCAATTTTTTAAATCTTGATGTTAATCTATAGGAGTAAGGCTGAGAAACTTGCCAAATGTTCATTTTTATTTTGCTCTTTCTGAAACTGTCTGCTCATGTCATTTGACCATTTTTGGGGGTATTGTTCATCTTTTGCTATTGATTTCTGAGAACTCTTTGTATAAAAGTAATTAATTCTCTATCACATGATTTGCAAACAGCTTCCCCAGTTTACTGTTTGTCCTTTGATTTGCTTATGGTATTTTCAACTCTATTTCATTTGTATATATAAGCTATACCCATGTTTTCCCTTATAGCTTCTGAATTTATTGAGATATGTTCAAAGGCCATCCTACTACAAATATTTTTTAAATTTTTTTTACCATTATTCACTATTTCTTCCTTCCCTTCTCTTCTTTTTTATGTTTAAAACTTTAGTCCACTTATAATTCACTTTTATGTAAGGAGTATGATAAAAATATAGCTTTATGCCTCTATAAATGGTTAGACAGTTGTTCCAACACACTTTATTGTCCAGCCTATCTCAATGAACAAAAATTACATCTTAATCACATACTTAATCCTCATAAGTCTATTTCTTGTTCTTCTATTCTTTTCCACTAACCCTCTATTCTTGTACCAGTGCTATACCACTTTAATTATCACAGATGTGTGGTAACATGTTTTAATATCTAAAGGCTAAACTCGCAGGTTAATCTAGAGAGTATTCCATAAATACAATGGAAAGTCAGTGCTCAAAGGGATGGTAGAGAGCATTTAGTTCAGCTCCTTTAATTTACAAATGAAGAAAGTAAAGGCCAAGGAGGCCCAAGATTCATGCAACTTTCCACAGAGATTCAAGGGAGAGATCAGGAAACTAGAACATGGATTGCCTGGCTGGTTTCTTAGCACTCACTTATTCTTCTGAATTGTGCTAGGAACTACTTCAAATACATTCCCATAGACATCAATACTTCTCAAATTATTCCTGAGATCTTTCTCTGATTTTTTTCTTTCCATTCTACTTTATTATGCCTTTAAAACTTCACTTTTCTATAAGCTTATGAAATTTTCATTCCTACGTTTCCTTTTAAATACCTATGTCTCATGAATACTAGTAGAAGAAAACCAAACCTGTATTCTAACGTTCTTTGTCATGGCGTATTTATTTTGTTCATTAGAATCCTGAGTGGGATTGTTCTAATGTTGAAAAAATTTTCCAAAGTAATGCACAAAGTTTCCATGGACTAACCAGGCAGTTACATGCCAGAGGCAGCCATCAGCATGTTAATGAGATCTATGGCTGGCACTCAATGTAAAGTGTTGCAAGCACTACTGAATGTATGAACGTAATACTTATCTAATTTCCATTAGATTTGAAAAATATGAAACAATTACGTAAAAAATAGGAAACTATGGGATGGTATTCTTTTACACAATGATTCAGAGACAGAATCTTTGTTCTTTCCAAAATAAGAAAAAAGAAAGTTTAGAAATTTTAAAAAAATAATGCCAGATTAAATCAAGACAGCAGGTCAACCACTATAGGGCTCTGGCAGAGAAGTAAAAAGCAGATGTGGAAATTGAAGGATATTAAAGTCCAGTAAGTCACTGCCTGGGGTGGTCTCAGATAAAGATGCTGGACCATTTTCAGAACTAGGAATCATTCATACTCTCATGTCAATTATAAAGGTTATATTTCCAGATGATTATGCTATCACCTAGATGTTTCTAACTGAATTAACAGTTATTGTATTAGATTTGCCCAAATCACTGGGATTTGGGATCCCTAAAATAAGGACCTGGGCATGTTCTGGTTGAGTAGAATGAGACTCATGATATTAATGGAAGAAAGCATTCAATTTTCCCAAAGCTAAAATATCTAAAACACCTCAATAGAGGCAGTATGGGGTGAGAGTTTAAACCAAAGCATCAGTTTTTATTTAGAAAGCACAATGTATAATAGTAGAATGTTGAAAAGGGTCATACAGACTAGGAACTAGAATGAATTGATAAGAATTGAATGAATTTGATTTGAGCACTTCTACCCAAAACAACACAAAAATGATACATACCTCCCACTTATACTACTCTCAGAATTAAATTCAGATGCCTCTGGGCACTACAGATGATCACTTTTGGCACAGTTAAGTCATGAAGTTTTATTTTCCTTTCAAGATGGGTTAGTATGTGAAATTGTTATTATGAATTTTTCCTTTCAGAAATCTAGTTTCCATACTGTGAACTAATGCATCCAATAATAATGTCCTCTTTTGGTAACAAACATCCATTATTTGCTGAAGAGTATCTCACATGAGTTTGGAGCTGGAATTCCAAGGAAATGCTGATTTTTACATCCATATCTTTTCCTAAAGGCTTTTTAAAGGATTCATTAGTTTCACCTACAGCTTTAAAATATAGCGGGCATGAATGCATGCAAACCACAAAGTGTGATGATTGAAAAAAATCTTCCAAGTGTATATGATAAAGTAGTGTCATCTCTAACAGCTGTTAAAGTAAAATCCGTATGTTAAATAAATACACTTAAATATACAATTTTCCCACACCTGAATCAGAAAAAGCTGCAATTTAATACATAAGTTATTTTTATTTTTTTTAATTTTTAAATGTTTTTTTATTTATTTTTGTAGGAGAGAGAGAGAGAGAGAGAGAGAGAGAGAGAGAGAGCATGAGCGGGGGAGGAGCAGAGAGAAAGGGAGACACAGAATTCGAAGTAGGCTCCAGGCTCCTAGCTGTCAGCACAGAACCTGACATGGGACTTGAACTCACGAACCGTGAGATCATGACCTGAGCTGAAGTTGGACACGAGACCAACTGAGCCACCCGGGCGCCCCTACATAAGTTATTTTTAAATGCATGGTTTATAATTTGCTTTCTTAAAGTAAAAAATAAAGGTTAGGGAATATAATGTACTTTTCTCATTATAGCAAAATAAATTGCCTTATCAATATCTGAGTGATATTATTTAAAAAAAAACAATTAATGGGTGGCAAAGTCAAAAATTTATATCTTGGCTTATCAAGTCTAGACAGTAGAGTACCCCTTCAATTCTGCTTGGGATCCATACAAAATCTCTGTTAACATTTGGTGTATTGAATTTATTTCAAGTACTTTTTCAGTGTTTGTGTGTTTGAGTGTCCACATGTACATGCACTTAAGCTATGAATATACTTTTTTATATTCTATAACATGTGTATGTATTTGTGTAAGTATGTATGTATGTCCCCTAAGAATACAAGACTATCGTTTTGCATGATATTTTAAAAGTACTTAACATTATTTAATGTTGCGGGTTAAGTTTTGAATTTGATTTTTAAAAATTAAAAAAAAGTTCTGATGATGCTTGAGAGGTGAGTCATGAGGTACAGGGTGATGGAGGAAGGCAGACATTAAAATGGAGATAACTGCACACTGAGAATTCAATTTACTTAAACTTCCTAAAATACTAACCTGGGATCTATTAACAGCTGTATTTTGCTTTTTTTTTTTAACTAATTTCATTCTGGTTTGGGTTTATTTTCTATTATGTCCTGTTCTGTAAGCTACCTCCAAAATTGTATGGCAATTTTACTTATTAATAACCCTAATGAGAATTTAAACTAGAAAGTTAAGAATAACTGTTTTTATTACTTATTTGCAAATCTTTTATTAACACAAAAAACCTGTAACTTTCTCTTTCACTACAAGTATATACATAGTAATTAGATGATGCATCTCCAGAATCAGGGGATGGATGACATGAATAAATGCTGTTTGTTCTTAGACCGTTTCAGGAGCCACAATCCTGAGCCGGATGGTACCCACTGGAACATGGGCTTAGTGACTTAAATATCATATCCCCTCCCTGTATCCTCCACCCCTTTTTGAAAGTCTTCATATACTTACAGGCGTGACTTCTTGCTGATATCAGATACTGTGGGAGCTAAATTTATCATGAGCTAAAGATACCCTGATTTTCCAAACCATCACAGTGTCATTTGTTCCCAAATTATTTTATAACCAACTTCTGATTACTCAAAGAAGATTATCTGATTACTGAGCAGTTAAATGAGAGCACTTCTCTGTTCTCTCAGCTAATTGCTCCTCTAAGGAATGTGGAAGGAGGTTGGATGTGAATAGCTAAAATAGGCAGATGCCCAGGTGATATAATTTGAAATGACTGGGAAGAAAAAGTCATCTAAGAATTTAACTCATTGTCCTCCATCATTAGAGGAGTCTTCTATATGATATTAGAATATTTTTCTTTAGGGTCTGCAAGTACTCCTTTTAAAAAGTACTCCATGATGGGCAAGAAAACTATGATGAGGGCTTATGGCCCATCAGTGGGAGGCCTTCACACAAACTAGAGACTGGCGGTCTCAGCGTGCGTGCAGTTGAAACAGGTGTCTTTCTGCTGCAGCACCTTGCCCACTGACACGACGCCTTTGTACAGAGCACACTGCAGAACTGTACTCAGCAGCAAAACCTAAGCTGTTTGCTGGCTACACAATGAGAGAAAGGGAGGTAGGAGACTACCAAGTGTGCTGTCCCTGAGTTCCCCTATCTCGTTAGTCAAAAACAAAAAACTTAAAATGAGTGCCTGTCAATGTTGCTGATGGTTTGTAATACTGTTTTGTAGTTACCTGAGTTGAGCCAGGATTTTCATCTACACAGATAATCAAAATTGATTATATCTGGATACACCATGTAAGGAAACAACAACAGGAAAAAAAAAATCAAAACAATAGTAAAAATTCAGGTTTACACACTGACCAGTGTCATAAATATAGTATATAGCATTAATACAGTTTAATGTCCTTCTAGTTTAAAAGGCTGAGGGCATTGGCAAAGTAATTAAGAAACTGCGTACTTTTTCTTAGCTGTCTTTTGTAGATATGTGGTCTTCTGACCACCAAAAATATTAATCTTCGGCATCTTCCAAAGTGAGTCTGTCCTTAAAGCCATATTGCACATCCCACCATCACAGGGATATGATACTGAAATTATTTTCTAATTTGGAGATTTTATGATTTTTTAAAATTTATTTTATTTTAGAGAGTATTAGCATGGGAGAGAGACAAAGGGAGGGAGGGAGGGAGGGAGGGAGGGAGAGAGAGAGAGAGAGAGAGAGAGAGAGAGAGAGAGAGAGAGAGAGAGAGAATCTTAAGCAGGCTCCACACTCAGCACAGAGCCCCAAATGGGGCTCAATCCCACAACCCTGGCATCTGACCTGAGCCAAAATCAAGAGCCCAATACTCAACCCACTGGGCCACCCAGGTGCCCCTAGTTAGGGGATTTTTTAGATTTCAAATTGAAACCCCAGAACTCGGGTGTGGTAGAAACACCTTAGATTCTTTATCTCTGTGTTACCTTTAATCTTAGTGGCCTGGCTCAGTATTTACCACCTATTTGGGCCTCCGCATTCGTGCATGGCCTAACTGTGAGGTTATTTCTGGCAGGAGATTTTACACTGGCAACACTTTTGCAAAAAGAAAAAATAATTTCACAGGGGGTCTCTCCTTTGGCCTCCATCTCAACTCTGTGACACAAGGCACAGGTTAGATGGTGGCAGTGGAACGTCTTTATTTCTTCTGTCAGCTCCCAGAGAGTTTCAACCACATATGAAATAATGCCTTGTTTTAAAAAGCACTTAGACATGGTTCACATTGTTTTCAAAAATGCTCTACCCACATCATTCCTACAATCAAGGGAAATGTTGGAGTTGATAAGAGAAGGGAGAAAAGTAAATTTTAATAACATCTTATTGGAAGCTAAATCCCCAGCTGGGAACAAAATTTACAACACAAGAAAGCAGAAGGTAAATATGCTGAAGTGAGGCATTGGTAGCAATTCCTTCTGCTTTTTTCAGAAGAGCTTAATTGAAGTCCTACCAAGATAGAAATGATCACTTAGCAATCCACATTTGAAAGTCATTTAATGGAGTGACTCAATTCCTAGTGGAACTAACTTTCAAAATAAAAGAGCAATAACTAAGAATTATTATGGATGCATAACAAAATTGGATTCTCATATAGCTACTTATTTCTCACATTTTGATGAAATACAGACTGCTCCAAATATCAGGATAGAAGACTCTGAAATGTCTTACTTTGATGCCAGGCTAAGTATGCACTCCTCAGGAGCAAGGTTTGTGGTTCTCAGTTCCTCTAGTCTGCGACGCTGATGTTTTCAGACATACTAACACACAGTAAATGTTTAATGATTGAAAAGATAATAAGAATAATAAAAAATGCAAAATATATTTCAAGCTCATCATCTTTACAAATAAAAATTAATTAAGGTGGAGTACAAAACTGATAATACTTAACGCATGTACGTGAAAATGCATTTGGTGTTTTGTATATTGATTCTAATGTGTTAGATCTCATTTAGCTGATCAATTTCCTAACTGAGAGAAGTTGTTTAAGAGACTGTACTGTTGGCAGAGACTGAAGCAATCTGTGATCGTCAATTATGATTACAAGTTTTCTCAATCATTTAGTATTTCAGTACGTATTGATTACCCATGTGCCTTGTGGGAACCATAGGGATACAAAGATGAATAAGACAGAATCCCATAGAGAAAATTTTTGGAAGCATTGTTGCAAATATTATTCATGAAGCCTATATACATACACATTTTTATTTGACATTTGTCTATGACATGTGCCAGGCACTATGCCATTAACTGGATGATCTAGGGAGAATCATATAATTTTTCCTCTGAAAAAAAAAGCATTATAGGCTCATGTATCATCATTCTATGCATGTTATATTTTTCTAGAAAGTTCTACCCTTATTTCCTTTCTCATCTGTGTCCTTTGTACCATTTCCCCTACATTTCAACTACTTGTCACATCATTGGCATGCCACTGTTTCTTAAAACTGCTCTTCCTTTATTTGTCTCCATAATACTACCTAACTTGGTGTTTGTTTTATCCATCCTCTTCTAATGATTCCTCTGTTTCTTTAATCACTCCCTCTGTGTCTTCACATATCCTAACGCCTAGTTCTCTGTGATTCCGGTTTCTGGAATTTCTCCCTCATAATGCTGATCAGTCTCACCAAACACCTCTGTGCTAATCATTTGTAATTTTCTTCCGGAGGCCCCTTGATTAAAGTAACCCTGAACTCTGACACCACATATTGACAATTCTACACATTGAAGAAAACTCAATTATATAGCATTCTGTGCCATTACATATATGTCAAGTTCATCTCCCCTCATGGGCTGTCAGATTCTCAAGTCTAGGGACCATGTTTTATATCATCATTTTATGTCTAGCATTTGGTGAATGAGGCACCATAGAACTCCATTAGTAAATAGTTCAGTGGGTAATGGACTTAAGCCTCTGAAGCTGTAAATCTGGCACCTCTGACACATACTAAATAATTGGAATCAGCCTGCCTTGTTTCCTTGCCTTTACAAAGCCTTGGATGGCAACCTTTCAACAACATAGTTAAGGTTGCAGGAAGCCAGTTTAGTTCACAAAACCTTGTAAAAACAATTCAATGTGTTTTTTTTTTTATGACAAAGATTTTTTTTAATGTGGGTGATTTATTTTCCTATGCTAGAGATTATAAAGAATGGAAAAAATAATAATGTGGATGTTATAGTATGAGTGACTTCACTGTGAAGACTGATGAATAATAGAGGCAAAAGAGATCTTAAAGGCTGTCATGTCACCACCCCTCCCCCATTTTATTGATGAGAAACCAGACTTCTAAATTAAGTTGTTAGTTTCAGACAGTGATTCACAACTTTGGATTCATGTTAGAATCATCTAGGGTACTTCCAAAAAATACTTATTGCTTCCCCCCTCCTCAAATCCTCCACCCAGCCCCCCCCCCACACACACACACTCAAAAAATTATGATTTAATTGGTTTGAGGTGGGGTCATGGCTTTGAAAAAAAATCTTTTTAAGTTTTCCAGAACATTATAATGAGAATAACAATGGGTTAAAATTTCTAGACTTACTTCATGGTAATTTAAATAAAAATATACTAATTGAGTGGTGGTTTCAAACTACATGTGCGAAAATCACTGTTATGAATCATTATTCCTAGATTTTAGAGTTAGCAAATATTTTAACAGTCATTTTATAAATAATTTGAAACATATGTATTAAAAACTTATGTGTAATTTAAACACTAAGGAATAACACTCATGAATTCACTTTATGGAACCCATTATTTCTATTGAAATTTCTGATTATTACCAGTATTAAACAGCTTTGGAGTTCCACTCTTTGACCAATAGGTGGCACTAGTAATTTCTGTATTAAACTATACAGCGACCAAATTGCACAACCTTTAATGAAATATATTACATATATAGACACATTACAGGCTTTAGCTTATGAAATTCATTTTTAATTTATCTGCATGTGTTTCATTTAAGTGCTCTTTAATTACTAGAGCGCTTAGCATAATGAATACTGAAACTATGGACTGATTTAATGCCACAATAAAGATTTTCTGCTTTAATACTTAATTAGTTCACTGAACTTGCATCCATTTAATATCAGTGACTAGTATTTTATTAATTATAATATTACTTTCAAATCAGAAGCAACGCAATCCACTGAATCCCCTCTAATAACAATATTAAATTAAGGTTACGATTTGTGAGAAATAATTTTAAATTAAAATACATTTTATGTTTGTAAGTAATTTGTAGGTTCCCTATAACTTTAAGTAAAGATCCAGGTTAATCTAATACCACAGGACACTATTACTTAAGCAAAATATAGACATTTGGTTGAGACACATGATCTGGCTAATTAAGAATTAATTCAGTCTCTTCCCTTATACTAGTCCCTGAAAACCACTGCTTTTATTGAATAATGATAATATATAAGAAATATATAGATCCGTATGATTTTCCTTTACCGAACAGCAAGAAAGATATTAACTAGACTAATTCTGGCATAATTCTATTCCTGCAGTGTGCTGGCCTTTAGACTAAAGTTGTCTTTCTAAATATCTAGAGTTTTCAAGGTTGATAAAATACTAAGTAACAGCTTTTGCTGTGATACTTAGGCAAGTCAATTCAGCAAATATGTTTCTGGCTGAATTCAGTTCAACAAATCTCTCTTTTCTTAGGAAAAATTAAATAGTCATATCAAGACAAAAGACTCATATAGAGCGATGTCTCTTTGTTTTGTTGTTTTGTTTTTAAATTGGGTTTGAGATGATACACTAAAAAGGAAGTTTTGAGCCCTGAAATATCCCTTTCAGAGACACTTACCCAATAAAATTATCACTGAATCACTAATTCGGATTGTGGAGGTAGCCTTATTATATTTGTCTGAGGTTCCCCATATGCTGGGAAATTATTTTCTCAGCCTGGAGACAGGTTTTTTTTTTTTTTTTTTCTAAAAAGATTCAAGAGGGAATAAGCAGGATATAAATGTATAAAGTTTCTCTTGCTTTCGGGGGTTTTGTGCAACTTATTTCAAGAATGATTAAAAAATGAATGGTAGCAAAGTAAAGAGTGCAGTTGAAGTGGATTTTCATCTATCAACTTAAACCTGGTCATTTTGTTCAGAGTTGTTTTCTAAAGCCTTTTCCCCCTTTCAGAATACACGCAATATAAATGGTGGGTTTTTTTTTTCCATTTTATGGGAGAAAAACAAAATTTTTATTATAGCATGACTCACTTTCTCTCCTTAACCCCAAATTCCTGCTTTTCCCTATGGTCTGCAATCAGACACGCCATTACTGTTCCTCTGTGCAGTGCTCTATTGGGCATTTTGAAACCTATTTCTCTTAGGAAATGTGTTCTGTTGTTTATCACTATCTGCTCTTAGGAAAATGGTGATGCTAGTAAACGACTGCTCATTTTTAAAAAGTTCCCCTGGTTCAACCTATTGAACATAAGAGTCAACAAAAGTCATAATCCTGAGGTGCAATGGTTTTTAACCTTTAGTGCACATGAGAATTACTTGGCAGTAGGTTTACTAGATTTAGTCAATAAAAATACAGGACACACAGGAAAATACAGTTCAATTTGAATGTCACACAAATAACGAATAACGTTTTTAGTATACGCATGTCCCATGCTTGCAATAGGTTTATATGACATTCAAATTTAACTGGACACTCTCCATTTTATCTGGTAATGCTACCTGTAGTGCTTTTCTTTGTTAATTTTTGTAAAGGTAGCATACCTTTCATTTTTTTTTAATTTTAATGTTTATTTTATTTTTGAGAGAGAGAGAGAGAGAGAGAGAGAGAGAGAGAGAGAGAGAGAGAGACAAAGCGTGAGCAGGGGAAGGGCAGAAAGAGAGGGAGACACAGAATCTAAAACAGGCTCCAGGCTCTGAGCTGTCAGCGCAGAGCCCGACTCAGGGCTTGAACCCACAGACTGCGAGATCATGGCCTGAGCTGAAGTCAGACACTTAACTGACTGAGCCACCCAGGCGCCCCTTTTTAAATTTTTTTAATGTTTATTTTTTTTAGAGAGAGAGAGACAGAGGGGAGCAGGAGGGGGCAGAGAGAGAGAGAGGGAGACACAGAATCTGAAGCAGGCTTCAGGCTCTGAGCTGTCTAGCACAGACCCTTATGTGGGGCTTGAACCAAAGAATTGTGAGATCATGACCTGAGCCAAAGTCAGACACTTAACTGACTGAGCCACCCAGGCACCTCAGGTGCTTGTTAAAAACAGATTACTGGTGCCAACATCAGAGTTTGTTTGTTTGTTTCTTTCTTTCTTTCTTTCTTTCTTTCTTTCTTTCTTTTCTTTTCTTTCTTTCTTTAACTGTTTTTGTTTTTTTTTTTATTTGAGAGAGAGAGAGAGAGAGAGAGAGTGAGAATGAGTGGGGGGAAGGGCAAAGAGAGAGAGAGAATCTGAAGCAGGCTCGATGCTCAGTGTGACATGGGGCTCCATCCCAGTACCCTGGGATCATGACTTGAGTCAAAAATTAAGACTCAGATGGTCAACAGACTGAGACACCCAGGGGCCCCAGAGTTTCTGATTCAGTAGAGTATGGCCTAAGATTTTCTAACAGGTTTCTAGATGATGCTAATACTGTTTGTCTGGGGACCATAGTTTTGAATACCAGTACATAATGTGTAAGAGTTTTGCATGATACACTAGAGTTTGAATCCCAGTTCTGCTGCCTAATACTGTGTAAACTGAGTTATTTGTTTCAACACTGTAAACCTCATTTTCCCCATTAAAGAAGGCAAATACTAATCATATTAGTAATGATGAAATGTAATAATTCAGAGCACTCAGTAAAATGAAGACTAAGTGCTCCATAAGTTTCGTCACAAGTTCATCATAGAAGAAAGAATTTTAATTAAATTCTTCACTTCCCAAATTGTTTTGTTTAGAACACAGAACCATGACAATTCAGTTGTTGTTGTTTACATGAAAAAAAAAAAACCTAGAGAATAAAGTTTACTATAAAATAACCCAGCTTTTTAAGACTTCTCTAAGACATAAAGTACTAGTATAGTGAAACTCCAAGAGAAGCATTTTCCAAACTTATCTGAACACGGAACAACATCTCTTCCTGCACAGAGAAGTAATTTAGCCACACAGTTTTCCATGATAAACCAAGTTAGGAATTACTGTCATGGCTCATAGGGCATCTAAACACAAAATGACATAGTTACAAACAGAAATTACTTTTGCTACATAAAAAAAAATATTTCCTTCAATTATTATTGATATTCAGCAGTTTAGCTGAAACTATAGCATTCATTCTTTAATTTTTTCAACACGTTTATTGAACATCTAAAATGTATATAAGAGAATGATGCACTATAACAATAAAAGGAAAAGTTAGATAAGAAATACTGCCCTTAAGTGGCCCACAGTCTGGTACTTCAAATATTTAACAATGGGTATTCACCAAGACTGCTTTAATGTTTCTCTCACCTTAAGTAAACTTTAGACAGGTTTCTTCCTGATTATAGTTACCTGGCATGCCTTTTCTTAGAGCATTTACTTTAGAAAACTTGCAGTTGTAAAGTCTTTTTCTTCTTAGAGATGCAAATTTTCAACAACCCAGAAACTCTCAAGGAACTAGTGTCCTTTTGAAATATAATCATAGAAGGGGATATTGCCCTGTCTCCCAGTCTCTGTGGAAAAAGATAAATCTAACTTCAAGAAGTGACAATTAATGGGGTGCCTGGGTGGCTCTTAAGCTTCTAACTTCAGCCCAGGTCATGATTTCACAGTCTGAAAGTTTGAGCCCCATGTAGAGCTCTGTGCTGACAGCCCAGGCCTGGAGCCTGCTCCAGATTCTGTGTCTCCCTCTCTCTCTGCCCCTCTCCTAGTTACACTCTATCTCTCTCTCAAAAATAAAATTTAAAAAATTAAAAAAAAAGTGACAATTAGCAAACACAGATGGCCAAATCACATTGGACAACCTACCCCCTGACATCCTCTAGTACTTTTCCATTAATTTACTCCAGCATGTAAAAGTCCTTCCACCTTTTGTCTCAGGGCAGTTAAATTCAATCTCTCTCTACTATTGCAATAGTCTTGAATAAAGTCTTCCTTGCCTATTTAACTGGTCTAGTGCAGTTTTCCTTTTACAATACTAACCACATTTTACGTTTTTATGTTGTTCATGAATCTCATTAACAACAAAAAAGTTGGGGCACCTGGGTGCCTCAGTAGGTTGAACACGCAACTCTTGATTTTGGCCTAGGTCATGACCTCACAGTCCTGAGATCTAGCCCTGCTTAAGATTCTCTCTTCCCCTGTCTCTACCCCTCCCCCACTCACATTTTTTTTTCTCTCTCTCTCAAAAATATATAAAATATTTAGAAAACAACAACAACAGGGGCGCCTGGGTGGCCCAGTCGGTTAGGTGTCCAACTTTGGCTCAGGTCATGATCTCACAGTTCGTGAGTTCAAGCCCCGTGTTGGGCTCTGTGCTGGCAGCTCAGAGCCAGGACCCTGCTTCAGTTCTGTGTCTCCCTCTCTCTCTGCCCCTCTCCACTCATGCTCTGTCTGTCTCTGTCTCAAAAATAAATAAACATTTAAAAAAAGAAAAGAAAACAACAAAAGTTTACTGTGCTGCCTAATGTTAAATATTTTGAATACCACACCTGCTTATGGCCAGCAGGCTTACAAAGAAAGAGCACTACTTTAGGAGTCAGGTGTAACTTGTTTGAATCTCACTCCTACCTGCTACTTATGTGGCCTTAGGAAATATATCTTATTTATATGAATATTGTGGGTTTTTTTCCTCATCTGTAAAATAGAGATAATAAAAGCCTACTTTCCAGACTTACTCTGATCTAGAAAAAAAAAATAGAGGGAAATGAAGCAGTTTGTAAGGAGCAAATAATCAAGCAGGCACTCAGAGAAAAGCTGAGCCAAGCTACTGGCTGGGAGCTAACAAAAAACTCCCCAGCACCAGTTACTGAATTCCCTAACGCCCCTCAGGATGCTCATGGCTCACTCTGAAAGAACAACTCCTAAAGCTCTGGCTCCCCTTGAAGATATTCCCTGCTACTATTCCCCCTCTTTGAGGATCCTGATTCTTTGGCTTCTCCTGAGTTTTCAAATAGTTGTCTCCTTCCCAAAAAAATGTCTCATTTATTTCTATATTTTTGGCAATTGGTCACATTATGTTTTGAATGTCATCACCAGATTGGATGGTTGGTCTGGTTAATTCTCTGCCTCTGCCAAGTCATGCCTTCTAAAAGAACCAAAGCCCCTATGCCTTCTTGATTTCTGTCCATTACCCAGACTGACAGTCATATTCCGT
The DNA here is from genome assembly GCF_016509475.1 of Prionailurus bengalensis. Lineage (NCBI taxonomy): Eukaryota > Metazoa > Chordata > Mammalia > Carnivora > Felidae > Prionailurus > Prionailurus bengalensis. The sequence goes on from NC_057348.1 coordinate 82,938,068, forward strand.
ATTGTCCTAACTGAACAAGAGACACACATTTGCAACCAGGGCAGAACTTCCAGAAGGATTATGTTCTGATGTCTGAACTTCCAGAAGGATTATGTTCTGATGTCTGTCACTAACAGACAAACCACTAAGCCAAGCCACTTCACTAATGGGACAGAGTTGTTTGTCAAAAGTGGATTATTCTGGAATATTATTGTGCTCCACCAGGGCCTCTGCTTTTTTCACTAAGTAAACCAATAGCCTTCTCAAACCAAAAAGCACCTTTGATTCAACCTCTTCAGTCTGAATTACATGAAAGTGACATTGACTATAATACCAAATTTACAGTGGTGGGGCTTAATTTAATTAGTCCCAGCACTGAATTTTAATGAGGAAGCCTTAGAAGGTACTGATTTAAATTTATTAGAGAGCACCAGACATATACCACTGGTATCAAATAAATACTACAGGAAATCATAATGAAAATTATGGCATTAGATGGATACAGTTCCATCTGTAATATGGAAAATATAGGAATTTAGGAAATGGTGATCATTTTTTTTTTAGCATAGCTTTAATTATCAGCCAGTTTCGAGCAATTTTGATAGTCTTAGTACATGGCTACATGATGTAGATGTTCAAAAACAGAGTAAGTCTTAATCTCTGCTTTTAAAGCACAGTTAGTAAGATATAAGTAAGATAGAGAAAGAGAGAGAGAGGGAGAGAGAGATACCTGTGAACATTTAAATACTGACCTAAGAGAGGATCCTGGAAGACACTTCTGAGGTCACTGGGAATTAATCTAGTCCTTTTGGAGATAATGATCAAATGTTTGTAAAGTAGAATGAGAGGGGAAAACAAAGATAAACGAGGAGAAAGAAAAGTATGTTGGTTGGAATAATAAGGTAAAAATCAAGTCATGGGGTTGAGATCGTGTCTTGGGAGAACTATAAAAGATATAAAGATACCCACATATGAACAATGGAATCTAAGTTGTAAGATATAAAAATACCTACATATGAACGATGGAATCCAAGTTGTAAGAGGCATCAGGAAATTTATGTAAAGGGAAATAACCAATGAGGGACATATTTTAGGAAGGTTTCCTATACAGAAAGTTTAGGAGGGTAAAGGAGTAGGCAGATTTGTGGCGAAGCTGCTGCAACAATATAATTTTCCTTCACACAATTAATGATGCTGCAAGGTGACACAAGAAACACAGTGAAGAATGAAAATAAGGCTTGGATGCAGAATGAATTTCCAAGAAAACAGGCCTTCAATGAGGTTCCAAATAGGTGCCACATCTGTTTAGAAATGTACACTTGGGAGCTATCCATATCAAGATGACAAAGCAGACAATGAAGCGTGTGAGCTAAAGAAGTCAGTGTGCTGACCAGGAAAATTATCATAGCCAAGAACTAGGGACGGATAAGAGTTCAAGAAGTTAAATAATCAGGAACTATATATGTCTTCCAGAATAATGGTTCTTACACCTTAGTGTGCATGAGAACCTGAGGGCTGCTTGTGCATTATGCAGAGTCAGTAAATGTAGAGTTGAAGCTAGAAATTTACATAGTGAACAGCCGCCCCAGGTGAGGTTGCTGCAGATGATCCTGAGACCACACCAGGATGTACACTGAGGGAGACTTGTAAAATAAGGGGGGAAAAATCTGTCTTTAATGCTACAGCTTTAGTTTGCTTCAATATCTGAAAAGTGATCTTCATATTTTTTCCTTCTGTCCTGCTTCATGCCAGTATTATACGTTAAAAAACAAAACAGCAACAACAAAAACAAAACAAAACAAAACAAAACAAAACAAAACAAAACAACAAAAACAAACAAAAAACCCCACTGAAATATAAAAGAGAGCAAAGTTTCCAGTACCAAATAATAGAGGATAAAAATGATTGCTGAGTCATCACTGCAGACTAACATGTGAACCATTTCTCTGTAGAAGTCTTTCAAAAGTATCTTGGGTAAAATAAACTTTTAGAAAAAGCAGGTTTGTTTTTATTGCTACACTGAATCAGAATGTCTGCCATGTACCAATGTACATATCTTCAACAGATCTGTGGCAGTATCATTTAAACCAGTCACATTCTCAGCAAGTTTTATGTACTATATAACTTATTCACTCTAATATGAAACAGAGTTCGAGCTCTCAATTTAAGTCTGGAATGAATATTTTAAAAATTAATCAGTTTCCCACTTTCTATTGAGGATTATACTATATATATAATTTTATCGTTCCTGTGAGATCTCTATTTTTTTCAAGATTCCTCTCAATTATTTCCACTATAAATTTTTTGATGGATGAATTTTATTACTGCGGAAACTTAGGAATCTATGTGAATAAAGGAATCACTAAAGAGATCTCTTTCTTTAGAATAAAATGACTAATAAAGGTGTAAGATATATTTAACACAATTAATTCCTCAGAAAATTTTGTGTAAATTTCCAAGTTTAATAGCATTAGTCTCATTAAGGAACTCATATTTTATTAGGAATATATAGCACCTATGAGGCATTGTAAAATCTTATAACTTCAGTTCCCTCTGGTGGCAGAACCTTCAAAGTGAAACTGTCAGCAACTCTGAAAAGGGCTGCATTTATAATGTTTAGATGAGAAGAAATACAAAGGGCTTCTTCCTATGTATTGAGATGGCTCTGGAAATAGCTTCTCATCTACATCCTTGGGGAAAATAACTATTAGAGAAGATGGAAAAGAAAGGATGCGATTTTATACTGTCATTTTTTTTTTTTTTTAACACAGGGAAAAGTAAATTAAAGAGCTACTTCACTGAAGCTTAAGAAGGATATATTCTGGAGGGTGCTTTGAATAGTAATTTTCAAAATTAATATAATATACTATATTTTCAAGGCAAAGACATAGCAAAAAGTGGAGAAAAGAATAGAAGAAGAGAATAAAAGACAAAAAAGAGAGAGCCCTCCTCTCAGCTCATCAAGAGAGTCTTAGGCATGACAAAATCATTGGGCAAGGTGGCATAAAGACCTGGGGCATTTGGAAAGAATATTTTACATAGATAAAGGTTTCATCTTAAGTTTCTTTCAAAACCAGGTATCTCAGGTAGTTTGAGGCAATTGAAAGTCCAAAAATCTAAGTGAATTACAGAAGTTTAACAGCTAGTTGAGCTTAAGAACCAGGATTTAACCCCAAACTTCTGACTCTAAACTTACTTTGTGGTGTATTATTACACTTCCCAAACCTAGAGACTAAAGCTGGGAACAACAAAAGGGATTCATAGGTTACTGCATAAGAAGCATACACTTGAAAGAATCCCAGATGTGATCAAGGGGCTGAACATGTTCTACTTTCTGTAACATGAAGCTTAAATATGCTACTGGTTTTTGTAATCCTAGTGAAATATAGCCTCTGAAATATAATAATGTGTACTCTTGCTTCTGAATCTTGAAGCCAAAATGTCTGTAGGATTGTATATCCCTCAGGGTTCAGAAATTTCAATAATCCAATAGAATAGGGTTTTACTTTAAACTCCTTCTAATCCACAGATTTTAAAAGTCATTTGCAGGTGTAAATGTCAAGAAGTTACACATAAATGCATCAGATATTGCCGTGTTTTTTTTAAACCATAAATCCTTAAATTTCAGCTTTCTCAAACAGTAACAAAACAGAAAGCATCCTTGGAATGACCAAGAGATAAATATGATTTATTTGTTTGTTTGTATATTTATTGCTGTTTAGGTACCTCACAGTCATTACCCACTTCCTCTCCTTCCTCTTCAATATTAATATGATCTAGATTTTGTTTACCTTCTTGGAAAAGGCTTCGTCTTTCATTAAAGACGGCTTCAGTAACCAATCATAAGTGGTGGAATACAATCATGGTGGTCAAATTCCTTTTATTTGGTGATTGGCTCAGATAGAATGTGTGATGTAGTAATGGCCAATAAGACTTGAAAGGAAGTCTGCCACAAGGTTTTGGGAAAGTGTCTTTGCTCTTAAAGATTACTAAAGATTATGCTACTTTCAGTCAAAAATGTATTGATGTAATTTGTCTCTGAGCCTTTATATCTATAATAGGGTCAGCTCTAGGGAAATATTAGGTTGAAGCAGGTCAAGTTAGTTTCACCAACTTTCTTTATGGAAGATAGACTTTTCATACCCCAACTTATTTCCATATAACAACTTGCAGTCCTTACTAAGTACAAATGGACATCCAGTATAAAAATCTATAAAGGATAGCTTGGCCCTTAAGGATTCTAATATGGGACTCCGAATGGTATGACATGACCAAATCACATATTTTTAATAGTGGCTTCATACTCTGGCCCTTGACAATTTCTCATCTTCATATTCATAGATATCTCTTTATCTCTCCCCTACCCCAAATAGAAATCGTAAATGAAGCAATGACACAGTAAAGTCACAATAAAACTATTGTTCCTATTAAATTAGTTTAAATTATTTAAATCTCAATAGGTTCTTTTAGAACTTCTGATTTAAGAAGATCAGTACCTTCAATTAGTGTTAAACTATATTTTGTGGCATTTTCCCAGGTAATTATCATCTATAACATATGCATGAAAAATCTGCATACAGTCAAATATGTTCTTGTCTCCTAACCATGGCCCCTGGTTTTGAATTAAAAGTACAGTAAGTATTGTGAAAGATAAAGGGTGCTATTCACGGGTAAAAGATAAACCTATCTTAGCATCTACACTTAGTTCTTATATCTTCATAGAAGATTTTTATATACATTTATATAGCCTGAATTTTTAAAAGGGTATATTCATATATTATTATATATTTTAAGTAATGATAATGTAGGATCTCACCAGAATTGGAATGGGATAAAAAAGCTGGAAAAAGAATCATATTCTGAGAAGAATTTCTATTATTCCCATAACAGCATCTTCTGGTACAGTGTGAAAGACTTTGGCCATGAGATTTAAGTGTATATGTAAAACATGAACAGAATAAAAAGTATATTCCCTTTCTTCTAATTTTATTAAGCTGTAATATACTTTTTTTTTTCTTTCTCTTTCAGCTTCCTTGCTCTTGTTCCAGGGGGATACCTGGTACGGATTGGTCATTTGCATGAGATTTCTCAAAATTCCTTTAAGCTGGTGTGTCAGGTACACGTGAAAAAATTTCAAATTTCATATTGGTATAAAAATTTTCTAATAAATATTTAGGAATCTGTCTTAGGGAAATAAAAACATAAATATTGGGTACCTGGACTGATAGGTTGTAATATTTTATTTTTAGCGTTCATTGATATCATGCTTACCTTGTCAGGATATTAAAGATTACCTATGTTTCCAGCACAAAGAAATATATTTCTTTTTTATCCACTTATTTTGAAATTAATCAGATGAAATTATATTTGAATCATATTTCTGATAGGAATATCAAGAAAACTAAATGCTTGCCCTGTGTTGTACATTTTTTGATAAGTGTACTTAATAATGCATACTCTAATTTGTTTTTGTATTTTTATTAACAAAGGTAGCATACCTTGAAATATTTATATATGTTCAAGTGATACTACTTCTTTTTTTATTTTTTTGTTTTTTAATGTTTACTGTATTTTGTATTTTACATTTTAAAATATGCACTTGCCACAGTTTAAAGGACAAAAAAATATTTCTTTAAATTAACTTCTACATAACAAAAAAAGCAAAGAGAAGTAGAATAAACTCAAGCCAACATTTCTTGACTTTCATGAGGTTAATCTACTTTCAAAAATGTAATATTCATTATTTATTTAAAGTTCCCATTTAATGAAGAAAACATTTGAGATGAATTATTAAAATAACAAAGGAAGAGTGTTCTATAAACCAATCAGAGAGAGGTGGAGCCAAGATGGTGGAACAGCATGGAGGTTTTTTGTGTGTCTAGCATCCATGAAATACAGCCAGACCAACACTAAACCATCCTGCACACCTAGAAAACTGATCTGAGGATTAACACAACAATCTGCACAACCTGAACCACAGAATTCAGCAGGTACGTGGCACAGAGAGGTGAACTTGGGGAAAGAGAAGCTGGTGGCAGGCAGGGAGCCACTTTTGCAGGTGAAGAGAGGACAGAGACTGGGGGGGGACAGGGGAGAATACAGGAAAAGCACCCCTCCCCAAAAGCAACTGGAGAGAAAGTAGAAAATTGGAAACAGCCACAGGGACTAAACTAAAAAGGGAGAAAGGATAAAGGAGAGGGTTTAAATTCCATTATGACTGTAAACAAGGGGAGTGCAGAGTCTGCAACTCCGTAGCTCAATACCTGGCAGTGCTCTGGTGGGAAGGGTGAATCCCCAGGAGCAGAGTGGGGTCTGGGAGGTTCTTGGGCCACACTGGGAGAACCAGTTCCACTGCTGGAAGGACATTTGGTAGAGACTGTTGAGGCCACCTGGTCCTAGCAGACCCCAGAGAATGGCCACATTCATTGGCGCTGGAACAAGGTCATTAAGGGTGAAGCCTGGTGCCAGATGTGTGTTGTGATTTTCCATAATCCCTGAAACGCCACTACTATACTATCTTGCAAACTTTTTCTGGGGCAGGCTGGCACCTGGCTGCAGTCTTGAGGCATCGGCAGCAGCAGGGTCCAGCAAGCGTTCCTGGGTGCAGCTGACACTTGGCCATTGCTCAGTGAGACCCTCCCACAGAGGGGCCGAATGGGTCAAAGCCGCAGTCCAGAAGTAAGGGGCTGGGGAAAACAGCCGCATCTGATATAAAACTCAGGAGAGAAGTACTGCTTGGGGGTTGGTCACAGACAGTGAAAAAGCAGGGTGTGGACAAAAGCTGAAGACAGAGGACGGTGTGTGATTGCTGATTGGGGAGAACAGAGTTCTGATACTAGACTGGGTAGCTGGGTGACGCCATTTTTACCACTCTGGCGCATGGGCATAGCAACCTATAAGCACCACAACACTCCACCCCAGTAGGCTACCACTGCCATCTAGTGGAGAACGGAACTGTTACACTAAGCCCCACCCAACTGGGCCAACCTCACTCTTCAAGAACACAAGTCTCACCACCCGCTTAATTTCTGGACTATAAAGAGCTTCATAGTCTGACTTCTAGGGGAAAATGAAGTAATTTCAGTCCTATTTCAATCTGTTAGCAGGTCCATCTATTCAACTTTCTTTAATTTTTTTTTTGTCTTTTTCACTTCTTTTCTTTTTCCTGAATACAGAGAGGGAAAAATTCATTTTTATTTTCAATTTTTATTAAAAATATTTTCTTTAATTTTTTTTCTAGTATATTCTTTACTTTTGTGTAAATGTTTTCAAATTCTATTTTACTCCCATCATTTGATTTTAGTCTACTTCAGTGTATTCATTTTTTTCATATTCTCAACCGATTTCCTTCCTGCCCCACTTTTTTCTATAATCTATCAAACCACTTTCAATACCCACACAAAACACACCTAGGATCTAGCATCATTTATTCTACTTTGTGTGTGTGGTTTTTTTATTTTTTAATTTTAATATATTTTTTAAATTTGACTCTTTTTAAATTTTTTTTACCTCATTAATTCCTTTTCTCCCTTCAAAATGACAAAACGAAGGAATTCACCCCAAAAGAAAGAGCACAAAGAAACGACAGTCAGGGATTTAACCAACACAGATACAAGCAAGATGTATGAACCAGAATTTAGAATCATGATAATAAGAATACAGGGATTTATACCTGGGATGCAGGGCTGGTTCAATATCTGCAAAACCATTAACGTGATTCATCACATCAATAAAAGAAAGGACAAGAACCGTATGATCCTCTCAATAGATGCAGAGAATAATGTTTGACTTAATCACAAACATAAAGAAACTCATCAACAGTAATAGCATAATATTAGCAGACGTCAACACCCCAGTCACAGCAATGGACAAATCATCTAATCATAAAAACCAACAAGGAAACAATGGCTTTGAATGGCACACTGGACCAGATGGACTTAACAGATATATTCAGAACATTTCATCCTAAAGCAGCATGATATACATTCTTCTCCAATGCGCATGGAACATTCTCCAGAATAGACCATATACTGGGACACAAATCAGACCTAAGCAAATACAAAAAAGATCAAGATCATACAGTGCATATTTTCAGACCACAATGCTATGAAACTCGAAATCATCCACAAGAAAAAATATAGAAAGGTAACAAATACTTGGAGACCGAAGAACATCCTACTAAAGAATGAATGGGCTAACCAAGAAGTTAAAGAGGAAATTAAAAAGTATATGGAAGCCAATGAAAATAGTAACACCAACAACCCAAAACCTCTGGGATGCAACAAAGCAGTCATAAGAGGAAAGTATATAGCAATCCAGGCCTTCTTAAGAAGGAAGACAGGTCTCAGATACACAACCTAACCATACACCTTAAGGAGCTGGAAAAAGAACAGCAAATAAAACTCAAAACCAGCAGAAGACAGGAAATAGTAATGATTAGAGCAGAAATTAATGCTATTGAAACCAACAAAAACAGAAGAACAGATGAATGAAACCAGAAGCTGGTTCTTTGAAAGAATTAACAAAATTGATAAACCACTAGCCAGTTTGGTCAAAAAGAAAAAGGAAAAGACCCAAATAAATAAAATCAAGAATGAAAGAGGCGAGATCACAACCAACACAGCAGAAATAAAAATAAGAAGAAGAAAATATTATGAGCAATTATATGCCAATAACATGGGCAAACTGGAAGAAATGGAAAAATTCCTAGAAACATATACACTACCAAAACTGAAACAGGAAGAAATAGAAAATTTGAACAGACCCATAACCAGTAAGGAAATCAAATTAGTAATCAAAAATCTCCCAAAACACAAGAGTCCAGGGCCAGATGGCTTTCCAGGGGAATTCTACCAAACATTTAAGGAAGAGTTAACACCTATTCTCTTGAAGCTATTCCAAAAAATGGAAATGGAAGGAAAACTTCCAAACTCTTTCTATGAAGCCAGCATCACCTTGATTCCAAAACCAGACAGAGACCCCACGAAAAAGGAGAATGATAGACCAATTCCCTGATGAACATGGATGCAAAAATCCTCAACAAGATATTAGCCAATCAGATCCAACAATACATTAAAAAAATTATTCACCACGACCAAGTGGGATTTATACCTGGGATGCAGGGCTGGTTCAATATCTGCAAAACCATTAACGTGATTCATCACATCAATAAAAGAAAGGACAAGAACCGTATGATCCTCTAAATAGATGCAGAGAAAGCATTTGACAAAATACAGCATCCTTTCTTGATAAAAACTCTCAGGAAAGTAGGAATAGAAGGATCATACCTCGAGATCATAAAAGCCATATATGAACGACCCAACATTAATATCATCCTCAATGGGGAAAAATTGAGAGCTTTCCCCCTAAGATCAGGAACAAGACAGGGATGTCCACTCTCGCCACTGTTATTCAACATAGTATTGGAAGTCTTAGCCTCTGCAATCAGACAACACAAAGAAATAAAAGGCATCCAAATCGGCCAGGAGGAGGTCAAACTTTCACGCTTTGCAAATGACATGATACTCTATATGGAAAACCGAAAAGATTCCACCAAAATACTGCTAGAATTGACTCATGAATTCAGCAAAGTTGCAGGATATAAAATCAACACACAGAAATCGGTTGCATTCCTATACACCAACAATGAAGCGACAGAAAGAGAAATCAAGGAATCAATCCCATTTATAGTTGCACACAAAAACACAACGTACCTAGGAATAAATCTAACCAAAGAGGTGAAAAATCTATACATTGAAAACTATAGAAAGCTTATGAAAGAATTGAAGAAGACACAAAAAAATGGAAAAAGATTCCATGCTCCTGGATAGGAAGAACAAATACTGTTAAAATGTCAGTACTACCCAAACCAATCTACACATTCAATGCAATCCCTATCAAAATAACACCAGCATTCTTCACAGAGCTAGAACAATCAGTCCTAAAATTTGTATGGAACCAGAAAAGACCACAAATAGCCAAAGCAATCTTGAAAAAGAAAACCAAAGCAGGAGGCATCACAATCCCGAACTTCAGGCTATACTACAAAGCTGTAATCATCAAGACAGTATGGTACTGGCACAAGAACACACTCAGATCAATGGAACAGAATAGAGAACCCAGAAATGGACCCACAAATGTATGGCCAGATAATCTTTGACAAAGCAGGAAAGAATATCCAATGGAATAAAGACAGTCCCTTCAGCAAGTGGTGCTGGGAAAATTGGATAGCGACATGCAGAACAATGAACCTGGACCACTTTCTTACACAATACACACAAATAAACTCAAAATGGATGAAATGGACCTAAATATAAGATAGGAAGCCATCAAAATCCTCGAGGAGAAACCAGGCAAAAACTTCTTTGATCTTGGCCACAGCAACTCCTTATTCAACATGTCTCTGGAGGCAAGGGAAACAAAACAAAAATGAACTACTGGGACCTCATCAAAATAAAAAGCTTCTGCACAGCAAAGGAAACAATTAGCGAAACTGAAAGGCAACCGACAGAATGGGAGAAGATATTTGCAAACGACATATCAAATAAAGGGTTAGTATCCAAAATGTATAAAGAACTTATCAAATTCAACACCCAAAAAACAAATAATCCAGTGAAGAAATGGGCAAAAGACATGAATAGACACTTCTCCAAAGAAGACATCCAGATGGCCAACCGACACATGAAAAAATGCTTAATATCACTCATCATCAGGGAAATACAAATCAAAACCACAATGAGATACCACCTTACACCTGTCAGAATGTCTAACATTAACAACAACAGATGTTGGCAAGGATGAAGAGAAAGAGGATCTCTTTTGCACTGTTGATGGGAATGCAAGCTGGTGCAGCCACTCAGGAAAGCACTATGGAGGTTCCTCAAAAATACTAAATATAGAACCACCATACCACCCAGTAATTGCACTACTATGTATTTATCCAAGGGATACAGGTGTGCTGTTTCAAAGGGACACATGCACCCCATGTTTATAGCAGCACTATCAACAATAGCCAAAGTATGGAAAGCGCCCAAATGTCCATTGATAGATGAATGCATAAAGAAGATGTGATATATATATATATGCAATGGAGTATTACTCGGCAATCAAAAAGAATGAAATCTTGCGAGTTGCAACTACGTGGATGAAACTGGAGTGTATTATGTTAAACGAAATTAGTCAGTCAGAGAAAGACAAATATCATATGACTTCACTCATATGAGGACTTTAAGAGACAAAACAGATGAACATAAGGGAAAGGAAACAAAAATAATATAAAAACAGAAGAGACTCATAAATATGGAGAACAAACTGAGGGTTACTGGAGGTGTTGTGGGAGGGGGGATGGGCTAAATGGGTGAAGGGCACTAAGGAATCTACTCCTGAAATCATTGTTGCACTATATGCTAAATAATTTGGATGTAAATTAATAATAATAATAATAATAATAATAATAAAATTAAAATAAAAGCAAAAAAAAGAATAAAAAAGAAAAAAAAACATTCAGAGAAATATTACTCTTAAAGAATAAAAACAAATCTCTGCATCTTTTAATTCAATCTATGAGGAATAAACTATTTCTAGATATATCTTTTCACTTAGCTTACTGTACTCAGTGATTTTAGCAACTCTATCATCCTAAGAACATGCTGACATTGTTACATGTTTCAAAGACTCCTCTCTTTAGAGTCTCATATTCTAAACTGCCTCATCTGTTGAATTAATAATAATTTATCAAAACCAAGAAGGTTAAAATACAATAATACAAATGCTATGAAAGTAGGAAAAAAATACCTCTTCTTTAAAATTTTTTAAATGCTTATTTATTTTTGAGGGAGAAGGAGACAGAGCATGAGCTGGGGAGGGGCAGAGAGAGGGAGACACAGAATCCAAAGCAGGATCCAGGCTCTGAGCTGTCAGCACAGAGCCCGACTTGGGGCTCCAATTCATGATCCTTGAGATCATGACCTGAGCCAAAGTCAGACACTTAACCAATTGAGTCACCCAGGTACCGTGGAAAAGAATACCTCTTAATAAGAAGAATTCTGTCCAGGTAACAAAATTATACTATATCTAAAATATTTGTATGCTGAATTACTTTCAGGTGGAATTTTTATAACATGACCTTTTGTTAATTGCATGAAACGAATTAAGTGCCAGTTTAAATATAAATTATTAAAATAGCAGCATTTTCACTGTTATAATAACAGAAAATAACACTGATTTTAAACATATCAAGACTTAAAAAAATCTTTTTGTCACATTTTCACATGGGGCTTTCATTCAAAAGTGTGCTTACATTGTCTGTTCATGTCTTCTATTATTATACACATCCAATTTTTTAAGACTTTTTATCAGACTCCAGTATGCCTGACAAAAACCTACTCAGTTCACAGTCTGATGTTTATCTCTGATTTAAAACAGTCTTCAAACACCTTGTCAGAATCTGCCAGTGTACTGCCTTAGGCAACAAGTTCCTAACAATGCCCCACAGGGCTACTGGAGAAAGTGTTTTCTATCAAATGCAGTACCTTCCCCTTTTCTTATCTTCAGACAAGTGGAACACTAAAACCTTGAGTTCCTGGTTTAATGTGGATAGGGATACGTTTTGCTGAAAGAAGTAAACTCACAAACTTGACTTATGTATGTTTTTCTTTTGTAATTAACGGCAGAAATAATATCACAAAGAACGATCAATGATACACTGAGAACTATTCTCTTCCAGAAATTATCTTTCAAGAGGAGTCTTTAAATGTTTTAACCTGGGTTTTATAACCACAGGAGTTACACAGGGAGCCACAGAATGGGGCTAAATTAAGTTAATGCATTTGTTTAATCAATCAAAAATATTTACTGAACATCTCCTGTATGTCAGGCAGTGGGAATTCAGAAGTGACTAGGATAGTCAGTCTTCTGGCCTAAGGGGATCTAGTGGCAAAGAGAGTCGATTAAGCAAAACTACAGGAGTGATCTTGAAGCAGGTATTGACAACAGCTAACTTCACTGGGTTCAGGGGAGAAGTAAGGAAAGTCTTCCCCCAGAAAGAAATGGCATGCATTTAATCTGAGACCCCAGAAGAAGCCACAGGAAGAGGAAGTATTCTGAATTTTTTTCAGACGTGCATTATGTCAAGGCATTAAATGGTAGAAGAAATGGAACTAGTATAGGCACAGTACTTAGTGTTTGCTAGAAGTTTTATATTTATCATCTCATTTATTTCTCACAGCCAACCATCAATGAACCGGATGGTATCTCCATTTAACAGAAGAAGAGATCTTTGGGGCACCTGGGTGGCTCAGTTTGTTAAGTATCTGACTGTTGATTTTGGCTCAGGTCATGATCTCGCAGTTTGTGGGTTTGAGTCTTGTCAGGCTCTGCACTGTCACTGATAGTGCAGAGCCTGCTTGCAATTCTCTCTCTCCCTCTCTTCCTTCGCCCCTTGTGCTCTGTCTCTCTCTCTCTCTCTCAAAATAAATAAATAGACTTAAAAAAAGAAAAAAATAACAGAAGAAGACATCTAGTTTCAGAGAGGCTTGATAAAGGCCCCAAGTTCAACTGAACTGTAAGAGCCCACAGAGTTCTTGCAGATAAATGTGCGATATGCTGTTTGTCTTTCCTATTCATTCTCTATCCTTAAACAGCAAAGCCAGTGGTTTAACTGAGACACATCAGACCCTCTCAAGGCTTTTGCTCTCTTCACCAGACACAATTTCTGCTATTCCAAGAAGGAAAGGCAGAAGGAGGGAATATATCAATGATATAAATCAATAGCACAGAACTTGTATTCTAGACCACACAACCTTTGCCATTTTCTTTAGCTGAATATCCGCTTCATTTACAAGGCTGGAATGGAATTTTGCTGATTCTTAGAGCTACACAAAGTTTTTGGGTTACATACTCTATCACTAGGACTTCAGTTATTCTTCAAGGGGTGATGCAGACCAGTCCAGGGATCCTTGTCCTAAAGTTCCCTACCCTTCCCATCAGCTTCTCATACCAAACTTTCAAACCAAACCAGCCCTGCATGTCATTGATTCCTTTCTTGAGATTATCAATGAGAGATCAATAATGGTCTCTTTGAAACTGGCAATTCTCCCACCATGGCTGGCAGCAAGGAATGGTGTGGCATTTTCCTGTATGTGTTTTTTAAAACTTTGCTCTCAAAACGGGGTCCTTGAACAACCAGCTGCATCAGTTTCACCTGGGACTTTATTACAAATATAAAATTTCAGATTCCATTTCAGACTTACTGAATCAGAATCTATATTTTTAACAAAATATAAGCACTTTATTCTTAAGCACTTTAAAGTCTGAAAGCACTAGCTAGCACAATGTGATGTTCCATGCTAATAAATGTGTATGTTTCCATCTACAGGGTTCTACATCCCTTAATTTGTTCGTGTTCACTGTGATCTCTTTCAAGGAGCCACGATCTGTTCGCAGAAATAGAAAGTGAAAGAATAGAGCAAATTATAGGATTATTAACTTGGAAAAACATTTTTTTTAACATATACTATTCCACTGTACTTAATGCTGCCTGGATTTGTTTGAATAAATAATTTTAAGGCGATTTACTTTTTTCTGCCTTTTACATATGGATTTCTGCATATATCTTATTCCTAGGATACATTCTAGAATTATAATTTTATAATAAAAAGAAATTATCATTTTACCAACTGTTAAGTATTGTTAATAAGGTTTGATGTTGGGACCAGGGTCATAATTCAGATATCCTGGAGATCATAGGAAAAATAAAGGTTTGGGGTTCCACAGAGGGTATGTCAATAAAGCAAAAAGAAAAGGTAAAGAGACAATGAACAATAACTTTACCTATTTTAAAGTGATGGCTACACTATAGCTCTGACTCACAGAGGAAAGGATGATGGCTCTATGCTTTAGCCAGGCACCAAATTAGGCATATAGCAAATTATATTGAAAAGACTTGATAGGCATTTTTTTTTTTAGGTTGTTGCAGTTCTGATACCATATGAGCTGCTAGACTTGGACTTCTCTCTCTGGCACAGTGACCTTTACCAAACAACAAAGCCATGGCTTTTGGAACCAACTAAAACTAGTATCAAATGAACAGACCCTTGGCAAATCAAACACACAACATGTATCACTTTCATATCCTATGATACTGAGCTGTCCAAGCCCGTGTGTTTATGCAGCCTTCTGCTCCTCAGCATCTATTTGATGCAGACTTCTTACCATTTAAACATCTCCTCCCTATCCTGAAGCATGGTTCTGCCTAGATACAGTACATGCTCCTCATTAAGCTAGAGCTCTCTGTCTCTCTCTCTCTCCTTGTCTCTGCTCTTTCATAACCACCAATTGTGAAATAATATCACTACTAAGAATTACATGAGATAGCATCAATTGTTAACATCTTCATGGTTTACAGAAGTGTGAAATTTGCTATATCAGAAAATCATATCTCAACGAAATGGGTGCTTAGTACTTGCTAACGTCTTTGCGACAAGGTCATGAAATATGTACTTCATGTTACTGAAATAGAGAAATCAATTAAGTAACAGATCAGACACCCATACGACCTTCTCTGATGGACTATTATTGATGACTACTAATACAAGATAACAATTATCTCTGCATATAGATCACCTGATTTTATTAGGCAAAGACACAAAGATATATTTAGTGGTAAAAGAATAAGAATGTGGATGAATTTCTTTGAACTCATTCACCACTGGAATAGGACAGGGAGACCATCTAGTTTTCAAGATAATCTCACTTGGAAGTTGATTTAAATTATCCCACAGCACTTAGAGCATGATTTCTATTTCTGCAGTGTATTTTCTGGAAACCTTAAAAACATTTTTCCAAGTCTCAGTTCACTCTTTTATTTCTGTCTGCACCAAGTAATTGCTGTCTTACAGTTGAGAAAACAAGAACTTAAGAAAAAGAAAATAATTTTGAAAATTCAATGTGGGTTACAGCTTTTCTTCATTTAACCATTGTTTAAATGTTGGGCAAAATTCCAGTTCCACCTATTCTTTTCCCTAAGTGATCTATCTTTTCACAAGATTTTTGGTTATCAACATTAGGATGATAATACAAACAGTGTACCCCCAGACCCAACTCAATTCGTCAGCTTTAGAATCATATATTAACTATCTATGGCATATTTGCAAATGATTTTGTAATAGAATAAATATTTTAGTGGTTTTAAGAATACAAGTACTACTGCAAAAAAACAAAAAACAAAAAACAATAGTATTACTATTGCTTATCATTGGTGGCAATGGTAAACAAAGTACACATAGTTCCTGTCTTTAGGAACTCATATTCTAGTATCACCTAAAAACCTCAAAAGTTACATAGCCAAGGCTAAACTCACCATCTTCCTTTTAAATCAAGCTTCAATCATTTTTATTATTTTAATACAGTTAATGCAATTGTGAATATATGTATATATTCATTTAAATATATATTCATTTAAAATATTCTATCTGTATTTGAATGATCAGATTATAAAAATGAGTCTGTAATTATTGATACATACACCTATATGTCCATTGGTACCAAAAATGTAACATTCTTCCATGTTCACCCCAAACTTTGCCTTATTTTCTTCTAGCTTAATTAGAGATGTCTTCATCTACTTAGTTAAATGCATACCTCATTAAAAAACATCTTTCATATATTAATTAATATTAATATAATAATTAATATTAATATATTAATGATCAATGCTTTGTCTAGGATGGGGTTCTAGATGATGACGGTACATAAATGAATACACTTTAAACTCCTACACTTAAAACAACCACTAAATTCTCATGCATAACCACCAAATTTTTAGGAAATATTCTGGAAAATATCTTTCAAATATCTTTCTTTTTTAAAAATAAAAGCTCTATTGAGCTATAATATACACACACAAAATTAATATTTTTAAAACACAGAATTCAATGGCTTTTAGTTATTCATGTACTTGTGCAACCATCACCATGATTCATTTAAAAATGTTTCTATAGGGGCGCCTGGGTGACTCAGTCAGTTAGGTGTTTGACTTTGGCTCAGGTCATGATCTCATGGTTTGTGAGTTCGAGCCCTGCATCAGTCTGTGCTGATGCTCAGAGCCTGGAGCTTGCTTCAGATTCTGCATCTCCCTCTCTCTGTACCTCCTTCACTCATGCTCTGTCTCTGTCTTTCTCTAAAATAAATAATAAACATTTAAGAAAATTTTAAACATTTCTAAAGCCCATTAAAAAACCCTGTACCCATTGGTAATCACTCCTCATGTTTCCCTTTCTCCAGCCCTTGGCAAGTAATAACCCACTTTCTGTTTCTATGGATTTGCCTATTCTGGACATTTTACATAAGTGGAATCATACAACATATAGTTTTTCTTGTTTTTGTTTCTTCTCAGCATAAAGCTTTCAAGTTCATGTACATTATAGCCTAGAGCAGCACTTCATTCCATGTTATGGGTGAATATATATATTGCGTATATATAGAGAGAGATACAGATGATAGAGATAGAGATAGAGATAGAGATAGAGATAGAGATAGAGATAGAGATAGAGATTGTATATATAGATAAAGTATATATAGATCACAAGTGGTTCATCCATTCATGGACACTGAAGTTGTTTCTACCTTTTTGCTATTATGAATAATGTTGCTATAAATACTCCTTAAGTTTCTGTGTGGACGTGTTTTCCATTCTTCTTAGTATATACTTTGGAGTGGAATCACTGAGTCATATGGTAACTCTATGTTTAACATATTGAGAAAATGGCAAATTGTTTCCGAAGATGGCTATGCAATTTTACAATCCCATCATCAATATATCAGGATGCCAATTTCTTCACATTCTAACACGTATTATTTTCATTTTTTAAAAATTATGTAACGTGGTATCACATTGTGGTTTTAATTTGCATTTTCAAATCATAATTACTAATGGTGTTTCTTACTTTTGTCTATTTAGACCCATTTTTTTTTAGTATGGTTGTCTTTTTACCGTTGAATTGAAAGAGCTCTTTGTATATTCTGGACATAAATCCCTTATCAGATACGTTATTTACAAATAATTTCACCCGTTCTGTGGGGTGATATTTCACTTTGAAGCAATTTTTTAAAAAAATTGATGAACTCTATGAATATTATTTTTTGTCATGTGTACTATCATGTCTGAGAAATTATTGTCTAATCTAAAGTCATGAAATTTATTGTTTTTCCCCTAAGAGTTTTATAGGTTTAGCTCTTATATTTCAGTCTGTGATCCATGTTTAGTTAATTTTTGTACGTGGTCTGAGGTAGAGGTCCAACTTCATTCTTTTACATGTGAATATGCAGTTATCCAACAAACATTTATTGAAAAGACTTTCAATTATCTTGACACCTTTGTCAAAAATTAATTGACCCTAAATGTAAGGATTTCTTTCTTGACTCTGTTATACTGCATTGTTTTTGCTAGTATAACACTGTTGTGATTATTGTAGTAAGTTTAGTAACTGGAAAATGTGAATCCTCTAACTTTGTTCTTTTCAAGATTATTTTGTCTATTTTGGGTCCCCTGCCTTTCCATATGAATTTTAGATCACTTTGTAAATTTCTTCAAAACAGCTATCTGGAACTCTGATAAGAATTGCACTGAATCTGAGAATCAGCTTGGGGAGTACTGACGCCTCATCAATATTTGTTTCTTCTTTTTGTTTGTTCTGCCACTGCTGTGTTTGGCTCGCTATTACCTCCAATGTAGTCTGCTGCATAAAATACTTCCCAAGGCACTCTGGATAAATTCAAATTCCTTACTATAAACTTTCTTTAGGTGGGCACCTACTCTGCCTTTTGACTTTATCTAATTCTCTCCTACTTATTTACTGCTTCTACTTCTTTTCTTTCTGTCCCTCAACAAGATATGTTTGTTCCTATGTCAGATCCTTCACTCTTTCTGTTCCCTATGTCTGAAATCCTCTTCCCCTAAATCTTTGCAAGCCTGACTTCTTTTGATCATTTAAGTCTTAATTACATGTCACATTCTCAAAAGGCTTTTGCTAAGTATGTCATCTAGCATGTTGTAAAAAAAAAACAAAAACAAAAAACAAAAAACAACAAAACTACCAATCTACCCAATTAACCATACTCTATCTTTTACTCTATTTTGTTTTCTCTGTGGTACTTCCAAGTATATGAAAATATCACATTTATTGTTTGCTTCTTTATTGTCTAACTTCTTACCTGGAAAATAAACTCCCACATCTTTTTTAAAAATGTTTGTATAAACTCCAGAATCTTGAACAACGCTTGAAACATAGTTTTCATTCATGAAGCATTCTAAATGTTGTTGCATGGATTCCTGTATCATCTATTGTTTCTCAAGCAATAAAAATAGTAATAAGTATAATTATCCAGCACTATGTGTTAGGCTTTGCAGCTAAAGTTCAATCTTCAATAGAAACATTATGAGTTAATACAATCATTCATCCCCATTGAATGATGAAGGATGTGTGGATTAGGAGGTTAGGTAACTTAGACAAGGCCATGGGCCAAGTGACAGAGTCAGTATTCAAATCTATGTATTCTGGCTCCAAAGCCTGTACCCATGGGCCCTCTATGACTTAGTGAATGTCAAAGGTATTTTATGCTCTAAGCACTATGCTAGGTTCTTTGTATTTGAAGACAACTGCCTTTAAAGAGTTCTACTCATAGAAAATAAGAAAAATGTATGGTGAGGTCACTTAGCCAACAACCTTGGATGATTTTTTGAGCAGTTTATTCATTATTCTCTTTGAAAATAGTAGATGATAACAGATTTGATCAAGCCATCATATAGCTTAATTCTTCTATATTTTAATATACTCAGAAATTCATATTATGCTAGATATTTTTGCTGGGTAAAAGTCACAAACTTCTCTGGAGAATGAAAACATCTCTCTTTGATGGAGTTTTATTTGCCATAAAATCTAACAGCAATTCCAACTTTCTCAGAAATTTTTAAAATGTAAAACTTTAAAAAACAGAAGAAAGGGTGACAAGCTTAATTGGAAATCCATTAGTTAGAAACTCGAGAGCTAATTTCTTACGTCCTGATGCCAAAGAAGTGTTATATATTTTAAGAATAGAGTTCAGATAAGGAAGGAATAGACAAAGCTTGCAGGATACATTACTGCACTAAAGTATGAAATCAAGACAGTTACTTAAAACAATCAGCACTATAACATGCAATAAATCCAAAGGAAGAAATAATAAATAATTCAACTTTGAGATTTTCTTGTTATGACTATATATTTGCTAAACATATACATATATATTTGCTAAACATATCGTGGTTTTTCAATTTTCTCTTAAAAACTCCTTCAGGCAAGGTAGAGCCAATTGAAAATGATTAATAGATAATCTTTTTTTTTTTTTTACCAAGTTTATGTAATATGTCTGTCTTGTCAAATTCAAATAATGGCTTCTATCACCACTTCATTTACCTCTTGGGTAAGAGAGGTGGGGAAGGTATTGTGGCTAGTGAGGCCAGCCAGCCTCAGTTTATGGGGATAGGGACTGTCTCCCATTTTTCATGCTGGTATCTCCAAAGCCTAGCACCAGTGCTTGCTACTTGGTAGGCACCCAATACCATATTTCACTGATACTAATATGTCATTCATTATTAGAAAAATAATAATAATAATAATTATTATTATTTTAATTTTTTAAATGTTTATTTATTTTTGAGAGACAGAGCATGAGTGGGGTAGAGGAAGAGAGAGTGGGAGACAGAATCAAAAGCAGGCTCCAAGCTCTGAGCTGTCAGCACAGAGCCCGATGCAGGGGTCAAACCCACTAACCATGAGATCATGACCTGAGACAAAGTCGGAGGCGTAACCAATTGAGCTACCCAGGTGCCCCAGAAATATCAGAATTTTAAATGTGATCAAGAAGAAAACACACTAGCAATTAAGCCTTATAACAAATTTTTTCTTACTAATTTGAATTTTAATATTATACTTATCCATAGCATCGTTTTAGACTTATTTTGACGTAGATTTATCACATGCCACTCTAGCGAAAATGAAAATACAAAAACAAACAAAATTTATTCCTAAAAATATTCCTGTTCAGAGTCCAGCTTTCCTTATTGCATTTATTTATTGTTAATATTTTTAGTTTATTTCTTTAAATTCAAGTTAGTTAACATACAGTGTAGTATTGGTTTCAGGAGTAGAACTCAGCGATTCATCACTTACATATAACACCCTGTGCTTATCACAACAAGAACTCAGAGTTGTTGATGTGCATGTTTTCCTGTACATTATTTTCCTTTGTGCCATATGAGTATTGATAATGTAGCATTTCTAAATAAGCGTTCCACTCTTGTCTCTGTGAGTTTCTTCCAAGCTACTGCCACCTATTCTGTAATTTTGCTGCCAGTGGCTTTTGACCTTATCAGAAGGTTCAATGGAAAGTTTTCAACTACAACATCAGAACTCACATTCCCTTCTCAAATAGTCCTTAGTGTGTTGACTGAAACTTCAAGAGAACAAAGTCATCCAGCAGTACCACCATGACTAACCATCCAGTCTGCACATGTGCTGCTGCTGACTTGAACATCACAACCACCACCTGCTCAACAATGTTTGCAATTTTCCATCAACTGAAAGATGCATCCCGATTTTAGATATGTTAAAATGTAAAAAATCTGATTTTTCAAATTGATGAAATGTGGTATTAAAATAATAGAGGTGTCAGAAAGAGGACAAGCAAGACAGATGGAGATGGCATACTTTATGTGAAATAAAATAGATTAAGCTCTGAATCTAGTGCAGGGCCTTCTCTGCATTCCCTTCCTAGTAACAGAGGCTAGAAGGATTCAGTCATTATAGGCTCTGCCCTTGCAAAAACTATGGTGGGGAAGGCAGTTAGCTAATAGCCTCAGTTAAATTTAGTCTAAAAACGAAATAGTATTCATTCCTTTATTAATATTTATTAGTGACTTATAGTAAACCCCGTTCTCTTCTAGGTGATAGGAATACAGTCATGAATAAAAAGGTTTACTGATCTTACTTTCTAATGGGAAAGGCCCACATTGTTAACATTGTTAATAAAAATTAATCAAACAATATAAATCCAGAGTAATACATTTTGTGATATTATAGAAAGAGAAAAATTGGGGTGGGTCAAGTATCTTTTAGAGAGGGGATCAGGGAAGAAGTCTTTGAGGGATGATATTTCTTTTTTCTTTTTATTTAAAAAAAGTTTTTTAATGTTTATATTTATTTTTGAGGGACAGAGAGACAGAGTGCAAGCAGGGGAGGGGCAGAGAGAGAGGGAGACACAGAATCTGAAGCAGCCTCCAGGTTCAGAGCTGTCAGCACAGGGCCCAATACGCGGCTGGAACCCATGAAGCTCAGGGTCATGACATAGGCCAAAGTCAGAGCTCAACCACTTAACTGACTGAGTCAACTATCCGCTCCGAGGGGTGATATTTCTTGACTGAAGGCAAAAACGGATGGGTGGGTGAATGAGTGGAGGGAACAATTTTGAAGTTTCTGTCTTGGTGAACAGCTTTCCCTTAAACTTCCTCAGGTGGGGGTGGGTCAGTTTATTTCAGAAACTGAAATTCCTGTTACATCGCAACCACAAATTTAAGGACAAACATCGCGTCTCCCTATTAGAAAAAGCTGCCAATATCTTTTTCTGTTTCTGTGAGCTGATAAAGTAATAAAGCCAACACACACCAGAGGGTATCTCCCTGTATGAACTCAAGAGAGGCTTACGGTCAAAATTAAAGTTAAGCAAAAGTTATGTTATTTGATATCTAGCACGTGAGCATTTTATCTGAGACCTATGAATACCAATCTTATCTTTAACACATTTGATCTATTTAATAACCTACCAATGTTTCCTCATTGATTGAACTTTTGTTTTAGTAAGGGCAATAGATTTTTAAAATGTAAAAACGCCGAATCTTCCATTAGTCTTTGAGAGTATTTAAGAGAGAGTCACATCCTGAATCTCAGCAAAACCTTAAACTCTGCAGAACGTGTGGAAACAGTTTCATTTAAGAGTCACTTGGTGGCAGCATAACAAAATTGCTATGAGAGTTCCTGCTATGGGAAACTAGGCTCTGTAAGGAACAGACTAAGTAGAAAACAGTACGTTATGGCTGTTCTGTGGTATACCAAAAAAATTGCTAGTTTTTATAAATTATTGAAAAACTATTTTTAAAAGCATATAGTAGAAAAATACTTTCATTAAGATAACTTTAATTAACAAATGTTTACTGCTTCAATTATATGTCAGGCATGGAGTTATGGCTTGATTTAGAAAAGTAAATTAAACATGGTCTCTTTTATGGGCTAAATTGTGTCCCCCCAAAAGTTCATATGTTGAAATTCTAATCCCCAGTACCTCAGAATGTGACTGTATTTGGAAATAGGATCTTTCAAGAGGTGATTAAGTTAAAATGAGGTCATTAGGGTGGGTTCTATTCCAGTATGACTATGGTCCTTGTAAGAAAAAGAAACGTGCAATCATGTGAAGAAACAGCGAGAAGAAAGCAATCTACAAGCCAAGAAGAGAAGCAGCCCTGCTAATACCTTGATCTCAGACTTCTATCCTCCAGAATTGTGAGAAAATAAAATTTCTGTTGTATAAGCTATCCTATCTGTGGTACTTTGTTATGGCAGCCCTAGCAAACTCAGACAGGCTCTAACCTCATGGGACTAAACGTCCTAAAACAACAACAACAACAACAACAACAACAACAACAACAACAACAGAGACAAGCACTTACCAAGCAATGTGATGGGTTTTTAAATAAATATATGTTCAAAATAAATTGGGATCTTGGCAGGAAAGATGCATTCACTGAGATAATGGTGGGAGACCTCATGTAAGTATGTTTAAGAGTGAACAGAAATTTCCCAGGCAGAGAAAGGGGAATGCGAAGGAATGGCATTTAGGAAAAAGGGGATGTTGTAACTGGAGGCTGAAGGGCAGGGGAGCCCATGTTGTATGGCAAAAACCTTGAGTTGTTCTGAGTTGCTCTTGTCAGGAGAAAACCCTGGAAGTTGAGGAAAGGTTTTGCAAATCCCAAAAGCCACATAAAGAGAAGTACTTGCTCTTCAAACCATCCCTTTCTTAAAATGTTCAAAATGGCTTATAACCAATCTAAGATAGTTGAAAGTTTAGGTTAAAAAAAGATTGGTAAAAGGTGGGGGTAGATAGTAGAAGCAGTAAAACGGTAATCTTAATAACCAGCACATTTGCAGTGAATGATCTTAATTTTAACCTTTCTGGAGCCAGGACACAAAAGGAAACAGGTAAGAAAATGAGAGGAACTTTATTTTCTTAGAATACTATTTTATTTTCATTTTTAAAATGCTTATTTATTTAGATAAAAGGAGAGGGTGGGAGGGGCAGAGACAGAGAGAGAATCCCAAGCAGGCTCTGCATCGTCAGTGCAGAGCAGCAGAGGGGTTTGATCCCACAAACCGTGAGATAATGACCTGAGCTGAAGTCAAGAGTCAGACGCTCACTCGTCTGAGCCACCCAGGTTCCCCAGAATGCCATTTTCTTAGGGCCAACAGAATATCTTCTGCATAAAATAAAGAAAGACAATTTTTATATTACATTTTATATAACAGAAATTGAGTAATATAATGAATAGCTTCAGCAACATTTTGCAGCTGACATAGCAACTGGTTTGATCTTTCTCTCCCTATTATTCCTTTCTGTATAATCTGAGGTCTTAATTTATAGCAAAATCCCCTAGAGATTCCAAGAGGGGATAATCTGGCTCAAGTTCCTTCTAGGGATCTCATTGGGGCCAAGGACATAGTTCAAAGTACATTAAATTCCACATAAGATAAAAACAGAGAGGGAAGCAAACCATAAGAGAGTCTTAACTGTAGAGAACAAACTGATGGTTGCTGAGGAGGATATGGGTGGGGGATGGGCTAAATGGGTGATGGGCATTAAGGAGGCCACTTGTGATGAGCCCTGGGTGTTATGTGAAGTAATGAATCACTAAATTCTACTCTTAAAACCAATACTATACTAGATGTTAACTAACTTGAATTTAAATAAAATCTTGAAAGAAAAAAAAAGTACATTAAAAGTAGATAGAGGGGCACCTGGGCAGGTCAGTCGCTTGAGTGTCCAACTTCGGCTCAGTCATGATCTGACTGTCCATGAGTTCAAGCCCCACATCAGGCTCTGTGCTGACAGCTTGGAGCCTGGAGCCCGGAGCCTGCTTTGGATTCTGTGTCTCCCACTCTCTCTGCCCCTCCCCCACTTGCACTTGGTCTCTCTCTCTCTTTCAAAAATAAACATTTAAAATAAAAAGGTTGATAGATAACATATGCCTTCAATACTATTCCCTAAACACTGCCTCCCAGATGAGCTTTTTATAGGAGATGCTAAAGAATGTAGAACTTATCTTGTAAGCATTGAGGAACTATGACAGATTAGTAACCCAAGAACCAAAGCAATCAGATAGGGAAAGAAAACTCCAGCCATCAGTAGAGAAGACAGATTTTTTTCAGAGCAGTAGTGCTTGACTATGGAAGCAGCACAAAAATATGATAAAAGCACAGTCATCCTACTTTTGAATACTCCAACATCAAACACTGCTTTGCAGCTAAAGTGTGTTACCCTAACTTTTTTGGCAAAATAGATTTATCTTTGTTATAGTCCATATCTGTTAAAGACATTGGAGTATGTACTAGTAGTCATTAACCAACATCATTTTAATTACACACGTGTAATACTGTTTAAACATTAGTGAACTTATAGATACATATTTCTAATATTTTTTGAGTCCATTACACCCCAAAGTTTAGCAAAGTTTGAAAAAGTCCCACAGACAACGAAACTCATGGGAAGCCATTTATGATTATCTCCTTAACTGTTATTTTAATAATCCAAATTCCGCAGTCCTAAATACCAAACACCCTGTTCAATTTCCTTTAAATACCTTTTCTCTAGAAAATATATTTTTGATAATATTAAAATGTTATTTTTAAACACTTCAGTACTTTTGGTAATAAATGTAACAGATTAAAAAAGTGATCCCATTTACTTGTTATTTAGTTTGCTACAGGTTTCATAGAAAATAGTAGTCTCTGCCAACATGTTTTCCTTATTTCTAAGATCATTTCAAAACATATACCTATATACAGCATAAGCAATAAAATGGTACTGTAGTAGCATTGTATCTGGTAGCTACACTTGTGGTGAGCACAGCATAACAATACAGACTTGTCAAAATACTATATTGTACACCTGAAGCTAATGTAACACCGTGTGTCACCTATACTTCAATAAAAAATAAAATAAAATAAGCATATGCCTGTAAAGCCTACTTCTAACGGTGAGTTTTGGTAAATAAGAATATATGTATTAACACTGAAATCAGCAAGGATGCTCAGAAGAAGCTAAAGGGGGCTTGTGTGAATGGTTTGTTGATTTTGTGATCAGATGATTCAGATGGTGGAAAATCCATAATTGCACTCTATTAATGTTTCCAATTTCACTTAACCATCCCCCAAAGAGTTAAGTAAATATCACTAGTTAACATGTCAAATTGATAGCCCAGAGGTAAGACCTCATACTGTTCATATGCTAATATAATTAGCAAAGACCTTAAGGTCAGCTTGTCTTGACTTTCTTATAAAATATCTCTGAAACATGTGATACATATATATATATATATATATACATATATATATATATACATATATGTATGTATGTGCATCATGTATATATTATATGTATGTGTGTATCATGTCTATAAAATATATGTATATCACATGTGTGTATGTGCATATCACGTATAAATCAACAAAACTGGGTATGAATATTGCCTTCTTGACAGATAAAGAGTCTAGGAGAGGCACAGAATCTTCATTCATGCTCTCTTTTGCCACCATCAGTTTTCACCCAAGGTAAACTGATAAAATTACACAGCGAATTAATATCTTTAACAATAATTGACTGGCAGGTGTATGTATAAAGCACTGATTTTCATCTGGTGTGTGTGTGTGTGTGTGTGAGAGAGAGAGAGAGAGAGAGAGAGAGAGAGAGAGAGATCTTGCAGAGAGTATATCTGTCACCTGTGGCTTTTAATTTAAATTGCTCACAGTTAAATATCCAAATCACCAAATCATACACCAGCTGGAAGCTGGAAAGGGTGAAAGAAAGTATGGAGAACAGAAAAGAGTTTGTGAACATTGTTAGTTATATTATAGTCTTATTCCTCACTTACTCTGGTGAGAGGAGAAGACTGAAATCTGCTGTACTAAAAGTGCTACGAGAGATACTTTATCTGTTATTCTTGGAAAAGCTCCATCATCAAACAGTATTCTACTCTTTATGCTTCATTCTAGTGTTCTAAACCCTGGACAGTGATGGTGTATATAGCTGAAAACTGTGATTTAATCTGATCCTAGCTCTTCCTTTCTGGTTTTCTAAGACTAAAAAGAAATCCCTGGATTTAACACTGCCCAGATACTGCTACTGAATGCTGAGTGTCAAGCCAGGAAGATGTCATGGAAAAACATCAGTACCAATTCCCTTCTCAGCTTCCCAAGCCCTATGGCTATCTCATAGTGTCAGAAAACACCAAAAGGAACCAATCTGAGCCCCTAACAATATGCAAACCCTAGAGCCCACCTGACATTGAGAAAAAATCATTTAATAGTCATACTCCTTTTGTACGCTTGAGCCATGTGGTCAAGGAACGTTTAATGATGTCACCCAGGAAAGTCAAGGTGCTCATGTGTCTAGGTAATGGAGAAGTTCACTGAATGACCAGCCTCTAACCAGAAGTGATCCTTAACTCCAGAGAGTATTTCAAAATACCTCACCAATCACTATGGAGTAGATGACACAGATCATTGAAGGAAAGTATATAAATGAGAGAAAGCCAGTAGAAAAAACGTGGACATGGAGTACTAAATGGGTGAAATTACATTATCCTGCATTACCATTTTCTTGGCTCATTGGTTAAGAGCTGCCAGTTCTCAAAGAAAAGAATTTGAAGACTGATGTCAGCATGTAGAACAGATTTTTCAAAATAATTGTATTTAAGTATTTACAGTAAATCATATACATATTGTGCTCAGAGTATGAGCTGAATCACTTCAATAGAAATTTCTTTTTTTATTTTTCCAAATAAAGACTTAAAGAACACATTCTTTTCTGGAGTCTGTCTGGTTTTCTAACTTCATTCTCTTTAAAATGGGGTAAATAATAATGGCTTGTAACACCTGAATTGGAATTTGACTAATGAAGAATCCAGTGAAAGAATGTTGATCCATATATCCCTAATGCTTCCACAACTTTTATTCTTATTTGTCTCCTTGATAGAAACTATTATATTGATCTTGGAACTAATTTTACCATGTAACTGTTTACCATTTCATTCTGATTTTAACCATTTTATAGCTTGGTTTTTACATTAAAATATTTTTTTTCAAAGGGATCTAATATCCCCTTGGCAAGTCATGTGAAAGATTTTAGAAATTGAACTAAATATTCCTATAGTATAATGTTGCTTTTTTTTTCATTTGAATGAAACCGCAGACCTATATTTTAACTTTAAAATTTATTTTTGTAATATGTGCATAAATGGGTAATTGGCCTTAAATGTTTCAACTTGAATCTTTCCCTGTTGAACTTCACCATGCCATGATACAACACTATTTTTTTCCCTTTTTCACATAAATTTTATGTAGTTGTCTGAATTAGAAACGTTCAATATTAACAGTGAACATAGGGGCGCCTGGGTGGCGCAGTCCGTTAAGCGTCCGACTTCAGCCAGGTCACGATCTCACGGTCCGTGAGTTCGAGCCCCGCGTCGGGCTCTGGGCGGATGGCTCAGAGCCTGGAGCCTGTTTCCGATTCTGTGTCTCCCTCTCTCTCTGCCCCTCCCCCGTTCATGCTCTGTCTCTCTCTGTCCCAAAAATAAATAAACGTTGAAAAAAAAAATAAAAAAAAAAAAAACAGTGAACATAAACAAAAAGCCATGACACATCAGGGACATTCTAAGCATTTAGTTTTGCACACCTTCCCTGAGATGCTATGAAGTATCGAAAGCTGTTATAAAAATTGAATCTACATGTAAGTCTTTGAACACTTTCTTTTGAGTTGTGAAGAGAAATTTTGAGTTTACTGTTGTATGCTTGGATTTTGAGGCTTCCAGGGTAGATTTATCTTGAAAAGTCCTTGTAAAGGTACCTCACAAAAAGTAAGGATTTACACTAAGCAGCAGGAGTGTTAGGAATTTACAATCTGTCCTGGAACAAAATGGAAATTTACTGAGGAGTTAGTGAGCAGTGTGGTACCATGGGCTGCTTTCCTCAAAGCAATTTTTGAACAAATGTTTTGTAAGACATTGTCCTCAAAATAACAGTGTAAAATCATAGTTATAACTTGTGGGCCCAGCTGGACAGTTTTAAGATCCATTTTAAAGAAAAGTCATAGAATAACTGAAGTCCATACTTGCTAACTGGGCCTAGAAGTTATTTCTAGAGTTACTAATACTGAGGAATTTAGGTATTTGTAGACTAGAGCTGGGATATGGATTTCATGATTGGTTTCACCAGGAGCTGTCCCTGGAAATGCACATTGTGTCAGGCTGTGAAAAAATTACTATTTAGGCAACTCCAGTTTTCTTCCATTCCTACATGCTTCATCTGCCGGAAAATGGTTTTCCCAAAGTCATCTTCATTTAAGAAAATGGTAGATGCCATTGGCTTTCTTTACATTCATTATCAACAAAAGCAATAAAAGCATATGATATGAACCCTGGGAATCAGAAGCTTTGGATGAGGGTATAAGATAACTTTTGGAATCCTAATTTTTTTTTTAAGTTTTATTTATTTAAGTAATCTCTATACCCAATGTGGAGCTCAAACCCACAACCCTGAGATCAAGAGCTACACGCTCCTCTAACTAAGCCAGTCAGGTGCCCTGGAATTCTATATTTTTTTCAAAAAATTTTTTAACATTTATTTATTTTTGAGAAAGAGAGACAGATTGTGAGTGGGGGAAGGACAGAGAGAGAGGGAGACACAGAATCTGAAGTAGGTTCCAGGCTCTAAGCTGTCAGCACAGAGCCCAATGCAGGGCTCAAACTCACAGACTGTGAGATCATGACCTGAGTCGAATTCAGCCACTTAACTGACTGAGCCATCCAGGGACCCCTGGAATCCTAGTTTTTTAACTAGGTATAGCTACTTAGTTAAAAAAATACAGCCTGGAGTAGAAAATTAAATTATACAATAAAACCTTGGATTATGAGTAACTTGTTCTGTAAGTGTTCCACAAGATGAGCAAATATTTCTAATAAATTTTAACTTGATAAACAAGTGATATTTTGCAGTACATATAGTACATGACACCATACATCACATGATCACCATTGAGCCAATGGTTCTTCTCTCTCTCTCTCACTGCAGGATTGTGGGTGACCGTCTCCCATGCTTGGATGTTCCATCTCAGGCCATGGTGTTTGGCAGAAATCAGTGAATTTTCAGAACGTTGGAAGGTACCCACAACTGGCACTAGTATAGTTTTTGTCACTTCAAAGTACCTATGGAGAGTCCTTTGCTTTTCCATACAAGAGTAAGCTTAGGAATGCTTTGCTTCATTCTTGATCAGGCTGCCCGCAGACAGAGACCCTTTCCTCTGCTGCTTTATTGCCAGTTACAATACATTGCCAGTTAATACAGTATATGACAAGTTTATTAATACATCTCTGTGAGTGGATATAATAGTCCCCATCAAAAAAAAAAAAAAAAGATTCTATTGAGCCAATAGATAGCAGTGATTCTGTTAGTGATGGTGAAAGTCATCCTGCACAATAACCCTCCTCTCTCTGTCTTCCTCGCACCAGTCACAAAGGTTTTCAAGGGTAAGTTCAGGTTAGTTTGTTTATTTTTCTTTATATTTTGCATTTTATTTATTATTCTATATTATATTACAGTATTAGAATCATTTTTATGCAAATATTTTTGGGTTGTGAACAAATCATCTGAGTTTCCATTACTTCTTATGGGGAAATTCGCTCTGATACTATAAGTGCTTGGGATTACAAGCGTGTTTCCAGAACAAATTATGCTCACAAACCAAGGTTTTACTGTAGTACCATTACATGAAGGCCAAAGTCTAATTCTGGAGTTCAAGTTATATTACAAAGCTGTAGTGATCAAGGCAGTATGGTACTGGCACAAAAATAGACACATAAATTAATAGAACAGAATAAAACACCCAGAAAGGAACCCACTATTATATGTACTTCATTTGGCAAAGCAGGAAAGAATATCTAATGGAAAAAAGACAGTCCCTTTCAGCAAATGGTGTTGGGAAAACAGGACAGCAAAATGCAAAATTAAAACTGGACCACTTTCTTACACCATACACAAAAATAAATTCAAAATGAATGAAAGACCTAAATGAGAGACAGGAAGCCATCAAAAATCCTAGAGGACACAGGATATCAGCTGTAGTAACTTCCTGAAGGGATTCTATTTAAGGAAAAAAAACATTGGTACATTCAATATCTGGATTAATACTTCATTTTCTTGAAACAACTTTTGAATAATCTCATCTCAGAATGAGGATTCAAAGCTATCTTACCCTAAAACATGAAAACAAATGTGGCTGTAACATGGTTCCATCTTTCCATCTTCAACCTGCACAGAAATTTCTGAGTTTAATCTCATGTTTCTACAGAAAAAAATATGGTTAAAAAGTTATTTTAAAATGATGCATGCTATCTTGGGCACTTGGAATGGGAAACTGGTTATGGGTAAAAATTTTAAAGGAAAGCTGATTGGAGAATGGCATATGAAATATAATTATATTAGTATATTTATGTGTGGAAAAATAATATTAAGTGTTATAAAATGATATTAAAATGGATTTAATAGAAAAGAGACAAAATGTTATATTTCACGCATACATTATCATAGAAATGTTGAAGTTGCTAACCCAAATTTTCCCATTGCTCTTACAAAATAGTTTTAGTTCTTTCTCTCTGTGAACACCAACATGTGTTCTCAGTATAAAGACAAGTCATTCAAACCAGAAGGTTTTCTTAGCTTCTTTTGGACTGTTTCCCAGCACAGTGGCCTCTGGCACCATTTTTGGCTATAGAAGCATGAGGTAGTTCAACAGTGCAATAAACATTCTTCCCTTCCTCCACATTAGTGGCTCAAATGGCAATTTGTCCAAGAAATTGCCTGCTGGTGCTGCAATCTCAAATCCCACTTCCATTGGCAGAAAGGTATTCTTGTCCATAAACAAATAAAAGAGCAGAAATACATCTACTGAGACAGCTGAACAGTAACACCACTAATTGCTTAAAGTAATCTGGAAACATATTTTAGAAGTCATAATACAAAGAAGAACATGACTTAAAGAAATTATTAAGTAAATAAGATCAATTTGATTTTTTTCTACCTGATCTCATTTCTGTTGGGCATTTACTAAGTTTATGTAGCATTACTCTCAGAGGCTAAGCAAGCCAGCTGTAAACTAATAATAATTTCTTTTCTTCAGAAAATAAGGGTTACATTAAAATCAGAATATAGTAGCAATGGCACTGTAAGAATAAAATTTGGTACAATTATCTAGAGAGCCTTGCCCAGAATACTAATAACTTCAAAAATAAGGTTGAACACATTTCTTTTAACTTTACCCTGATTAAAAAATAAAATATTCACTGACAAAGAAAAACACAGCCTCAGTTAAATTACTTCACTCTGACCTACCCTCCTTGTTCCCTCCTCTACATTCTTCCACCCTTAAATGTACTCAAGGCCATGACCTCACATATATATCGTATTATCTGTCATGTAATCTTCTTGTGATAACCACTTCTATTTTGTAAGTATTTTTCTATAGCCTGTCTGGCTTGATTTAATTCTAATGGACTGTTCTTTTACCTAACAATCTCAATATGTATGATGTAAACTCTGATTATTCTAAGATGATAACATGTAGGATAGAAGAAAAATAAAAGGCAACACATATACAGGAAACTTTTAACATCTGTGTTGGAACAAGGAACTGATTTTTGAGATAGCTCTTTCTTTCTTTCTTTCTTTCTTTCTTTCTTTCTTTCTTTCTTTCTTTCTTTCAGCTTTCCTTCTTTCTTTCTGAGAAGGAGGAGGAAAGGGCTGCATTTTGTAAAAATTCACTACGGTCATACTTTTAAATATATATATATATATATATATATATATATATATATATATTGTACTTAGAGTTAAAGTATGTACAATTGTTTAATTCACTTTCCTATTAAACATTTTTTAAGGACTCAGCATGCAGAATAGCATGTGATTTAGCCTTTTTTATTGTTGTATTCAGTGCTCTAAACTAGTTTAGTCATAGAGAAAGTGTATAATGTGCTGATGACATGATTTAATTGTGACATAAAATGTATCAGGTTCTTCATTGTTTATGATATTTATCTAGAATCTGGGAAAAAATCCCTTAAGTATACTTATGTTCATAACACGTGGGAACAATATTTCTTCAGTCCCTGAATGGGATCAGGAAAGACTACAGTTAGAAAATATCTCCTTCCATGTTAGATATTGAAATATATTCAATGTGTGAAAAATTATCTACTAAATACAGATGAAAGCATACTTCTAAAGTTACAGCAATTCACAAGGGCATGAAAGGGAATAAGGCATTTATTACTTAACCAAAATAGGTAAAAGGTAGTGCTGTTCAAAATTTACTATGCATCAGAATCACCAGGAAAACTTGCTCAAATGTCAGATTCTTGGCTCTACTTCCCAGGGGTATTTTATTAGGCTTCAAGTGCAGCCCAGGGATCTGCATTTATACAATACTCCAGGAAATACTGATGCAGCTTATTTTGGGATCATACCTTGAAGTCTAATGAAGATAAGAAACTATTTACTGAGTAAGGATTAAAGAAGGAGTTGGTGAAGCAGAGGGCTGATAAGAAGGGGGTCATTAGTAAATAAAACTGATGATCTTGCTTCCTATTTTACTGGGGAAAGAGAAGAAACCAGAAAGGAATTTCCAAAAAATCCCACAGAACATTTCTCCATTTAACTGCATCTGTGGCCATATAATAAAACGTGTTACTATGGGCAAACCACACCCTGTGCTAAATAAAATCAGTCACTTACGTGACCATCAGGTGAGACCCTCTCTCATCCTAGTAAAGATTCCAGAAATTCTTGCCTTTCTACTGCACCATGTTCACCTTTTTATTCTCTGATCATTATCAAACACATGAAGTAATCTATTATCTCTCATCTTATTAAAACACACACACACACACACCACAACTCTCTATTCTATTCCCTTTAGCTACTGTCCTGATTTCAGTCCTCTCTTTACAATAAAACTATCACTGCCTCCCCTAAATCATTTCTGATCACTGTTTCTGATTTCCCTACTTTCATATTTTCTTGACTTCTCTCCAATCAGAATTTTCCCCTCTCCATAAAAACTGATTGTCTAAGAACCTCTAGTGAGCCTTATATTGCTAAAATTAACAGTCAATCCCTAGTCCCTAGCTCACATGGCCCAACACCAATATTTGACTTAGGCCATGGCTCTAGCTTTAATACTCTCATCACCTGGCCTACAGTACATCAGAACAATCATTCTTTCTCAGGCTCCTGTGCTCATCTTCCCATCCCTTCCTCCCCCTTCCCAATCTCCATCTTGCTTATCTCCATTCACTGTTCTACTGGGGATTTTATCTGGTTTCATAACTTTCCATATCATCTACATACAAATGACTCCCAAACATCTATCTCCAGCCCAGACCATCTCGCATGAACTCCTGCCTCACATTTCAACACTTTTTTGTGAGTGTTTAATGAACACCTGAAATTTAACAATTCCAGAAATAAAATCTTGATCATTTGTACTCCTCTCTCCTAATCTATTATTCCACAGCCTCTCCCATCTAGAAATAGCAATTTTATAAATTTCAAATTTCTCATGCCAAAATCTTGAAGTCATCCTTGCTTTCTCTCTTTTTTTGTCACACCCCATATCTGACCCATTAGTGAATCCTTTTTGTTCTACTTTAAAAATATATCCAGAACATCACTTTTTACCACTCCTATTGCTAATATGCCAGTCCAAGCCTTTCACATCTTCCTCTTAGAAAGGCAGCCAGAGTGATTCTATTTCCTAGAAGTTAAGATCCTACCGCTCTTCTCTTCAAAACAGTAAAATCCCCATCTTACTCCGAGTAAAAGCCAAGCCCTTAAATCACCTTCAATAGCAGAGTTAAATCAAGAAGTTCAAATTAAGCTGGGTTGAGTCAAGGCATGTCAGTCAATGCAAGTTGAGACACTTCTAGTCATGTCAAGTCAGGACACAGCAAGTCAAGATAGGGTTGTTTCAGGTTCTAGATGATCTCTTCACCCACTATATACTTGTTACCTCAGGCCTTTCTACTAGTCCTCTCACAAGGCTACAGCCACACTGGGCTTCCATGCTATTCCAAAGCACCAAACGTATGATCTTTTCTTTTGCTGTTCCTTGAAGTGGTTTCCCCCAGAATCCCCTCTGACTTGTTCACTTGTTTTCTATCGTTACTCAAATGCCACCTTTTCAGTCAGCCTTACTTGTCTATCCTAATATTATAACCTTCCCCCACCAACACATTCTAGACTGCCTCTCTGCGTTTCTTTTCTGGGTTTGAACGAATAAGTAATAACATGTGTTCTACTGATTTACTTTGCTTATTGTCTGCCACTTCTCTGTCTCCCTCAAAATACAAGTTTACTGAGGGCAAGGCTTTGTGTTACACTTATTAACTGCTCTTGAGCAGTGTTGGGGGAGCTATTTTGTGCCAGTCCATGAAAGCATGTCATGGCTGAGAGTGTACACCAGATAGAATGATATTTCCGGTTTTGATTTTCTGCAAATTCTTCCTACCCTCTCAATGTCTTTGTTTTCCTTCTGTCATCACCATCTCAATCTTTAATTACACCTGCCTCCCTCCCTACCCCGCTCCTGAGTCACTCATGTTTTTCTCCATTTATTACTTTCAGTGGATGCAATTTTATAGAATAGTAATAACAATGCTATTCATATTTGAATATATGCAGTGCATTCCAGTTTATAAAACAGTTACACATACATTGTTTCATGTGGCACACTGAGAAATACACCCCCCACCCACACACTCATACATACACACATATACACATATGTATAGATACATATACATGTATGTATTTCTGTATTAGAATAAAGTTTTTGGTCTTCCAAAGAAGCTAGGGTTGATTGTCAGTTGTTTTTTAATCTGGGAAGACTTTGTTTTTCCTTTTTCAAAGTGTCAGTAACCTTTATGCTTATTCGAATCCTGCCCCCCATCCTCCTCTGATTTTGAGGCTAACAGTATATCAGATCGATTTTGTCTCTTTTCACGGAGTTTTAGGTCACACAGAAAGGAAAGAAGGTAACTAACATTCATTAAGGACAAATTATGTGGCATGGACTCTGCAAAGCCCTTTACATTCACATTTAATCCTAACAATTACCCTGTGTGGTGTGTATTATGATTCTCATTTTATGGATGAGGAAATCAAGGCTCACAGAAGTTAAATAACTTGCCTGGGGCTATATAGCTAGTTAGTAGCAGAGCTGGATCCAAGAGCTCATGTTCTTTCTACTATAATAAATTGTACTTCTAAGTAAATGTAGGAAAAAATATATAGTTTTTGAATGGCTTCTGATTTTCCCTGATATATTATTGTCAAAATTTGAGGTGGAAAATTGGAATCAGAATATAGATCAGCATTGACCGTCCAAAGGAAATATAACATGAACCACAAATGTGAGCTGCATATATAATTTTTTAATCTTAGTAATCATATTAAAAAAGTAAAAAGACACAGGTGAAGTTAATAATACACATTTTATCTGATGTATCAAAATTCTCATTTCAACATGTTATCAGTATAAAAATTTCAGTGAGATACACTGAATTTTTTATCATACCAACGTGCTGGAATTCAGTGTGGATTTTACACTCAAAGTTCATACCAATTCAGACTAGCCACATTTCAGGCACTTAATAGCCACATGTAGCTAGTATATTGAACAGCACAGTTATACACTAATCTGCAATAGGTCTAATTACTATTTCATCTTCCTCTGTTGGCATCAAATTTCTTGGAGAGTCATGTATACTCATTGATTCACCTCTTCCACATTGCTTTACTCACTAGAATGAGCCTGGTTTCAACTACCAGCATTCCAGTCCAGTTACCATAAGATGACAAATCATTTTCTGGTTTCCTATTCATCCAGCTTCTGCTTTACTTAACCTCTCTGCTGCATCTTTCACCAGTATTGATCACTCTCTCCTGCCTTGCAATTCTTCTCTCTGGCTTTCTGTGAATTCACTCCTAACTAGTTCTCCTTGTACATGTTTAGCTCATCACGTTCAATCTACTTAGGCTCTTCCCCTTTACATGCAAACATTAGTGTACAGTCTTTGTTTTTACTCTCTTCCTATTTGGAATTGCTAAGCCACACACGGCTTCAACTCCCATCTATACACTGAGCACACCTAAAACTAATCACCATTCACATTTTCATCATGAAATCAAACCTATATATTCAGCTACAAAAGGTTCATTTTCACAGACATCAAAAGTATCATTTCTAAAATCACACACACACACACACACACACACACACACACACACACCACTTCCTCCTGATCATCAGTAGGTTGTAGGAACATTTTCCTCAGAAAAAGTATGCAGTTGCTGGTCAAGTGGGTTATATTTTCTTTGTTTAATTAAGCAAACTGAAGGAATTAAGAGAAGGAAAGCCATAAAAAACAAAACACTACATAGTATTTTTTTTTATTTTTTACAGAATAAAATTCCTTTGGTGGAATTGCATCCATCTAAAAGTGAAATAATGGGCATCTTCTTGAATTCTATAATTTCTAACTGTCAGTTTGACTGCTATCTATCGGCAGTGCTACCATCCAAGGACTGTGACCATAAATTCTGGATAAATAGCCATACTTATCGAATCCTTTCTCAGACACAATATATTAGTCATGTATTATAAACTGCAGAAGGAAGAAAACAAAAATGCCAGAGTATTTATGGACTCCATTGTAATATGTATTCATTTTCAGACTTCTTTAGTACAATGTGTGCTTTTGCAAAGGACACAAAGATCATTTTTCACATGAAGTGGAAAGAATAATTAAACAAATTTGCTACAGTTTTTCTCTTTTTGCAGTAAGTTTTCTTTCCATTTTTATTTCCACTTGTTCTCCTTCCCAATTCAAACATGCCACTACCCATGGGATACATTCTCCCTGTACAGAAGTGTGATCTGCAGCAGCCCTCCAGCTCATGAAATACATGCAAAAATGCTTCTTTGGTTAAGAGTTGCAATTTTCAACCTCTGTTCTGTTTTGTTTTTTTTTTTTTCCACTCTGCCTCAAATTTACTCTCTGTCTGAAAGGGGTCTCCAAAGCCAGTTGTGAGTTAATTCTACTTCTCGGTGTCTTCAGTCAGTCTCTGAGTTTTGAAGCTAAATTCACAACATCTATTCAACACTTTTTCCTGGCTTTCCATCTTGACCATCTACCCTCAGTTTATACACAGATAACTTTGGGATGGCTGCCACCATCTGTCCTTCACACACATCTTGTAGAATTGACTAAAAGGGAAACACTAGAGCATATGAACGCTTGTGTAAATATAGTGTTGTTGTAATTCAATAAATAGCCTTCAATTTCCACAACATGACTATGTTTCAGACACTTGCTTTTCATGCCAATTGTCTCCCAATATCCATTTCCCTTTCCTATTTAGTAATTGAATTCAGAACAATGCGCTCAGCTAAAACATTGTCAGCCTTACCTACACAGCTGGATATGGTCATATAACTAAGTCTGGCCAATGACATATAAGCAGAAGTATGTATGTGCCCATGAAAGATTCTCCTTATAAGGGAGGGGCCAGCACAGACTTGAATGCTGACACAATAGGTGGGAATCTAGTAATCATCTTGACCTCTGAATTTGGAAATCCCAAGATGGAAATGGCAAAGCAGAAAATATGAGCCTTGATAACACTGTCAAATTGTCATAGGAGTCCTGGAAAGGCTACCTATGAATTCCTTTTATGTGAGAGAGAAATAAACCTTTAACACATTTAAGCTATTTTCTTGTTAAAAGCAATCAGACCTAAACCTAATGGATACACATACAATGGAGTATTTCCTGGAACTCAGGGGTGCCCAGTTTTAAGCAGACAGATATGATTGACCCATGTTTTCGAGGGAGACTGACAACCATAATATTCTCAAGACCTAAAATTCAGTTTCATGTATGATTTGTTAGTGTTATATTCGCTTGTCTATTTTGCAGAGGGCATGCCTGGCTAGTTGATGACATTTGCAAATGGGTAGATTAAGTAAAAGACTTGATTTAAGCTTTTTCTTCTTTTTTCCTTGTTTGGATACTCACAGATATGTCTCAGACATTCTCTGTGAAGACTTACACATTTTGAATCACTATCAGATCACAATCCCATGCTTGCCTGCCTGCAGTGATTCTTTAATAGATCTGTATTGCATATTGGTTTAGGGAAAAAACTAATGTTACTTTATAGTAATATGATTTCCTAAATGTACAAAAATACCCTGAAAAATAAAATGCACACACATACATACACACATTTATCTTTCATGTAATAAGTGGGATCAAGCAATATTAGAGAACAATTCTAAAATTAAAGTCACAAGGAAGGGCAATATTTTAAAAAGCCATGGAATTTTATTTATCTCATTTTCTAGGGTCATACTTTTTAACACAAGTACATATAGCATGACTGTTTCTCCAATTCCTTCTTAATGGGTCTAACATATAGGTTTAACATATTTAGATGTTTACATTGTGTTGAGATTTTCAAATAGATTGCTTATGTGATCACTTTCTCACATTTGTTTATATGCGCAACCATATAAATTTTTCAGAAGTTCTTAGAAATTTTAAATAACCAAGTCTCTTAAAATCAAGGACTCAATAATTACTCTTTCGTGTTAAATAAAAACGAATTAGTTCACAGAACAATAGTGAAGATAATGTCTGTTTAAATATGATAGCAAGTTTTGCAAAGATCTTTGGGAAATGGACATGGGTAAGTTGCTTTATTTATTCTGTACTTTTTTTTTAATTTTGTATGTTATAGGGCAAACATTGTGCAGTCATATATTGAAGACTCCATACCCACCATAAAATAAGAAGTTATGTACATCAAAGCTAAAGTTCCTAGTGGATTCAGGTAATGAGTCACCATGAACCCATAGTCTTTTAAAAAGTGAGGAAAACCCACTAAACATGCTTCCTTGTGGCTTTCAAAATCCTCAAAACAAAAACTGCTTTGAAACATGCTGGGAGAAGGACTAAAATACCCCACATGTAACCTTTCAGAATTTTATACTGTGGGCAGATTACCAACTGCTCTGGGTGTATTTTCTGGATGTCATTATTGAATTTTGATCATTAGATGGACATAACTTGAATAATAATGTGAAATACTATGGTAGTTTTAAACTTTCATTACCAAAGCTGTTCATTTATTTGCAACACGTGATACGTTCTACATTCAATTAAACACTTATACTGTTAATAAGTGAAAATGGATTTACATTTAAAAAATACATTAGATTTTTACTCATCTTTCAATTCGTAGCAAGAATCTAATTTTAGTGTTTGACCACCAGGGCACTGGTCATTAATAGGAAATCATAAAAAGAGATGTGACGTGAATATGTTAACATTCTTTTATGCTTTAACATCATTTAATATTCAATCTTTGGATGTAGCCATATATCCATATTCCTTAAAAGTGAAAGATGAGGTCATCTAACATTTAATAAAACTTGAAGAATCCCTCAAACTTGGTCCAAGCACACTTATGTTTCAATGGAACTCACTGAAAAACAGTATCTACTGATGAAAGACAAAAATAGACAAAGAGGCAGTGCTTGCATAACAACACACCTTAAGTGAGAGATCAAAGGATAAGTTTTTCTTCCTAAAACTTTGTTTGCTTTCAATTAAGAGCCTGGATACCATGGTGATTATATAATAAGAACATGTACCAAATTAGCTAGAATGCTTATTAGATTTTCTTTTTTGGGGAATGTTGTTGGAGACAGAAAAAAGGGAATATAACTGAAAATTTACAGAAAAAGTAAAATTCATGACTGAACTCTCATAAAAAATAAAATTCATAGAAAACTAATATTTACTGAATGTCTACTATGTGCTGAACACTGGAGTAGTGACCTACTATGTGCTAAACACTGGACTAGTGACCTACACTTCTCATTTAAATTATTACTGGCAATCAAATGTCAACTTAATGACATGGGTAGAGGCCCATTTCAATCTCTTACATGGTTTTAAAGTGGTTACTCAGTCTTTTCACCTCACAGCATTATTCAAGTTCAACTGCTTGATCAGAGAGTAATAGATGAGATCACAAATTTCTCAAACAGTGTATTGCACAGGGAAGAAGTCTATAGATGGGACAGAGAGTACTTTCTTAGCTCACAGTCCTTTGGTAATTTATTTTCAATACTTTATCTTCCCCACAGTAGCACAAATTGGTGGTTTGTTCAAATCATTGTTATTTAGAGAACAAAGTCCTTTGGCACCATTCGCTCCACAGTTTTCTAATTCTGCAAATAATTAAACTAGGGCATAGGGAGAGCACAAGAATCACATGGTTGTTAGTGGCAGAGATGGGCAGCAATAACCAGCTTCCATGTTTTCCCTCTTGTGAATGCCCAGAGGGGCCAACTGTCACCTAGAAATACTAATCTGTTGACCTTTAGCCCTTGGACAGGCAGTGTAACAGTCATCAAGAGTACA
This sequence comes from Prionailurus bengalensis, assembly GCF_016509475.1. Lineage (NCBI taxonomy): Eukaryota > Metazoa > Chordata > Mammalia > Carnivora > Felidae > Prionailurus > Prionailurus bengalensis. Next base: position 82,979,949 of record NC_057348.1, read on the forward strand.
GATCCTGAAGCCAGACTGTCTGGGTCTAAATCCTATTATTGCCACTTAATAGCTGTAACCTTAGGCAATTTATTCCAGATGTACAGCAAATATTCCATTTTATTGGTTATAACAATAGTATCTACCTTATGGAAGTTTTGTGTGCATTCAATGGAGTTATATTTGTTGAACACCTAAATTCATATTTTGTTTTATCAATTAGTATTTCAAATGATGTCTGCCTTCATTCATGTACACACACACACAAAATTTGAACTCCTACTATGTGGTAGGTGTTGGGAATCCAAGGATGAAGAAGATAAGCAAATCCTCTCTCCACCTAATGAGCTTACAGTCAAGTAGGAGGTAGAAATGAGTAATCAGACACTACATAGCAAGATGTTTTATGAAAGGGAGGTAAAGAATGGCTGTTAGAATATCTAGGAAAAATAACCCAAATTTTAGACTTCAGTAGCAACTCTTACAGAAGGTGCCTAGAAGTGTGAGCAGCATGGTGTGGGAGGCACGGGAGGAAAACATTCCCCGTTAAGGGAGGCAGTAGGTAGAAAGGCCCAATTGGAATGAATGTGGAGCTGGAGAGGCTAGCTGTGGAGTATGAGAGGGAAAGGAAAAGAGACAAGAGTGGTAAGTAGAGTCCAGAAAGGAGTTTACAAGAAACATTAAAGAGTTTAAAATATTTGGAAAGAAATGGGAAGCCACTGCATGATTTGAGCAGGGAGCCAATAGGATTGGATTTGCATTTTACAAAACTTTTCGGCTATAAAGTAGGTAAGATGGAGCAAAGATAACTCATGAGCCCACTGATGCAGTTTCAAGTGAGACGTGATGAATGACACAATAATTTGAAGGTTTATGGGAGCCTTGATTTCTAATGCAGTGCACATGATAATCCCTGGAAAGCTAGAGGTTACATGGGGCCAACCTGAGCCCCCTCTAGGAAAGAGAACTCTGCTAAACACCACAATGTAATCTGTTTTAAACATAGGAACAGGGTGCCTGGCCTCCTAGGGATGTTTCTAGGAAGCCAGAAACAAAGTGCCTAGAGTCAGATACCATGGGATTAAAGTTGGCTCCCAAGGGGCGCCTGGGTGGCTCAGTCATTTAAGCAGCCGACTTCAGCTCAGAGCATGATCTCATGGGTTCATGAGTTGGAGCCCCAGCTCGCAGCCTGCAGCCTGCTTCAGATTCTGTGTCTCCCTCTCTCTCTGCCCCTCCCCCACTCATGTTTGCTCTTTCTTCCTCTCAAAAATAAGTAAACATTAAAAAAAATTAAGTTGGCTCCCTTACTTCCTCAGGTATGTGATTTGGGACAAATCCTTTTAGTTCAAAGCCTTTTTTAAAATATACAAAAGTGGGATACGAGTCGCTATGTCAAAGTGTTAAATGAGGGGTGACTGGGTGGCATAGGTGTCAGACTCTTAGTTTCAGCTCAGGTCATTATCTCACAATTCATGAGTTCAAGTTCCACACTGCTAGTGCACAGCCTGCTTGGAATTCTCTCTTTCTCCCTCTTTCTCTCTCTCCCTTTCCCCCAGTCCCTCCCCAACTTGTGCTGTCTTTGTCTTTTTCAAAGTAAATAAATAATCTTAAAAAAATTGCTAAATGAGACAATACATATAGATATCTTGAAATCTATGCCTGGCATATATCATTCAATAAAATTTAGGTCTTACATTAAGTGTTTTATTTATTTATTTTTTTTACAGTTTTCATGAAGTCAAGTTATAAAAGCAATGATCCTCATCTTTAAAGGTCATTGAAAACCATAGCAGTTTCAAGTGACAAGTCTACTAGCCCTTCAGGCTGTAATAAATGCATTTCTGGTACATACAGAAAGAAACAAAGAAATACCACTTAGGTTGACCCCAGGTAACATTCCCTCATATTTAAGAGACACCTTGATCTTTAAGCTGAGAGTCAAAGAATTAAGTTGGTTAGTGTTCCTATTTTGCCTTTCTGATTACAAAGCGAAGTTACACCATGTTGATCATCAGCAATTTCAGATTCTCTACCTCCAATAATTTCCAGTACAATTCTATCCATCCATGACCCCTTAACCAGAGATGTTTCCATAACAGACCTAAAAGCATATCACAATCTGTCAGACCCTAACTCTCTAAACGTGTGGCATTGTAACTCTCCCTTTGCTCATGCCTAGAATGATCTTTCTGAAAGTCTGAAATTTCTACAGAAATTGACAAAAAAAAAAATTCTTATGGGTGTCATCTGAAGAAACCAGCCCTACTTTTGCTGGTATTTCCAAAATCATAATTAACAACAGACCACTAATATAAACTCAACAGATAAGTCAGTCACTGTGCTAAACACAAGGGATGCAGATAACCAAGGGTTGGCTGTTGACTTCAAGTGGTCCATATTCTGATATAGGAAACAGATGAGTATAGCTGCATTTACTACAATGTGAAAAGTGCTACAGCAGCAGAATGCACCAAACATGGTAAGAAAACAAATGAAATGTTATTAATTCTGCCTGAAAGAGATAATGAAAAGCTTGTAGACAAAGACAATTTTGAAACAGTTATTTCATTTTTTTAAAAATATGGTTATGTGTATGTGTTGTGTGTGTGTGTGTGTGTGTGTGTGTGTATGTGTGCGTCCTCTGAATATGCATTCACAGGGAAGGCATCATTCATAGGAAAGCCTTCTTTCTTAAAAGACATTCAAGTCTGTGTTTCAGAGAAAAAAAGCTATCTGCTACTACTACCAATACCACAAGTATCATTATTTTGAAAACTCCACAACACAATAATTTACCAACATTAGAAGCTGGGGAATATGGGAGTTTCTCACTTCAACTCATATGAACATTTGATAATCACTTTAAATTTATTCCCTCCAATTGTGAAATCACTCCAAATAATCAGTGAATGAGAAATGTAACTCCAAGTGTTCAAGCACACAGAAAACACACACACATTTGGAAATCAGTTTTTGAAGTGTTGGTATTCTCACTGCATACAGAACTTTTACTAGGCACTGTGAAATCAAGCTGTGCTGTTTCTTCAAAGAGGGTGGACAAAGTTTACAGACCAAAAGGAACAAAGAAGTATGTATTTTAAATTAATAAAGCATTGCTTCTAGATTTTCTAGATAAAGCTTGCATGTTGAGCCCTAAGGAATTTCAAATAATCATCATTGTTGTTATAGTCATAAATTCAGCCTCTTAAGAAATATTGGAAAAAACAGACTACCACAGAATGATTTTAATGTAGCTCAAGTTATAGTTATCTATAAATACATATGTGTATATATATACACATATACATATGTATATATGTATATATTTTATATTTGTATACAAATATCCATATGTATATATTTTATTTATTTATTTTTTCAATATATGAAATTTATTGTCAAATTGGTTTCCATACAACACCCAGTGCTCATCCTAAAAGGTGTATATTTTATTTTTAAAGAGAGAGAGCAGGAGAGGGGGCAGAGGGAGAGAGAGAATCTTTTCTTTTTTAATTTTTTTAATGTTTATTTACTTTTGAGAGAGACAGAGACAGAATGCGAGTGGGTTAGGGGCAGAGAGAGAGGGAGACAGAGAATCTGAAGCAGGCTCCAGGCTCCGAGCTGTCAACACAGAGCCTGACGTGGGGCTCAAACTCACAAGCTGTGAGATCATGACCTGAGCCAAAGTTGGATGCTCAACCGACTGAGCCACCCAGGCACCCCAGGGAGAGAGAGAATCTTAAGCAAGCTCCACACTCAGCATGGAGCCTGACTCAGGACTTGATCTCATGACGTTGGGATCATGACTTGAGCCGAAATCAAGAGCTGGACCCTCAACCGACTGAGCCACCCAGTCGTCCCTACACTATAATATTAATGGATTTTATTCCAGGCTATTTCTCTTTATGTTTGAAACTGCATAAAAAATAGTAAATAAGCTTTTATTTCTAAGTTTTAAAAATTCACTAATTGCTATGTGCTATCTTATAATGGAAGAAAAATATTTTAAGAAACCTGTGAAAGGTATACTCCCATAAGCATAAATTATGTTGTAGTGGTAGTGTTAATATGGCTTGGAAACCCTCTACTAAAAATATTAGTCATCCAAAGCAAATTGAGTTCGGTGTCAGTGATATGTTTTTGGATATTATGCATCCTGTTTTTCTTTAATTACTAAAAATCGCAGGGCCATTTTAAAAGAAAACTCCCCTGACATCTTAACACAACTAATAATGAAATGGAGTAGCTGGGAATTAAGCTGCTGTAACAGATGTTTAAAAGCAGGATGGAGGCTCCCCCATGTAATAAATCCTCATTTAGGCCTGGTGATGGTGAGTAGCAGGGTCTTAATTCAGGTAGTTTGCTGAATTTACATTCAAGCACAAAACTTGTGACAGGAGTGAAAAGAACATATTTTCACTCTAAAGCCACAGTTATACGCTGGGAGTCTTTTCTTCTCACATTGTCAGAAGCTTGAAGTAGATAAAATAAAACTGAAAGGAAGATCATTTGGCATAATATTAAGAAACACTACAGAGCCTAGTGCCACACTGGCTGGATTTCAATCCAGGCCTGTCCTCCCTGCAGCTGCATGACCTGGGACAAACTACTGACCAGCTGCAGGCCTCAGGTTTCCTATCTGTACAATGGGAAAAATAAGAGGACCTACTGAAAAGACAGTGGTGAGGATTAACACTTAGGCCATTCCTAGACATGTGGCAAATACCATAAAAGCATTTGCTATTAACATGAATATTTAGTCAGAGATGAGAGTATGGGTAGCATATTCTTAGAACTATTTCTCTTAGAAATATTTTCTTACAGAATGTCTTTGTGAGGCATGTTTAATAGAGACAGAACATGCTGTGCTTACGAGGAGAGATAGTGAGATTGTTCAGAATTAATGGAACCCTCAGGACACATAGATTCCACTTCACACATCTATTCTCTCTTTTCTTTTTATCTGACAGAGGAAAACACTGACACTTAAAGAACAAGTTATGACCAATCTAGGAACACTGGCAATTACACACACAGCAATGCAGAGTAACGGCGCAATTCTAGTTACATAACAACTCAAAATCAAATCATGACTGTCGTTTCCACTTAAAGAGTTCCAAATTCTGGAGCATCCATATATGGTGCCTAAGAAGATACTCCATGAACGATGTCTCCAATGTACACGTGTGTGAAGACATGAACACATTCTTTTTCTCATCATATAGTAAAAACAACACACTCCTTATATACCATTTGTAAAACACAGTCAAATGCAAAGAGAAAGAACTAATTTATAATCCAAAAAGATTCACTGTTAATACATGACATATTTTCTTCCAATGCCTAGTAAGGGTTAGAAATTTGAAAAAAAAATGGCCTTTGTTTTTAAAATTGTATAAAAAATATTTACTTATACCATTAAATATTTTAAATTTATAATTTCAATGATTAAATGGCATGAAATTTACCATAATTTATGTAACTACCCCTCTTGTGAGATATTTAAACTACATTTTCAAAATATCAATACTATGATAATTATTAATGCATAATCCTTGTGCACATCTCTATTTCAATTTTTATAAGCTGACTATATGGAAATAGTGGTCCCAAATGTGTGAAGATGGCTCTTAATGCACATTGTTAAATTGTACTTCAGTAGCCTTCTCATCATTGGTGTATGCAAGTTGCTACTTTGTTACATATTTGCCATCACCAGTTATTATTTTAAGAAAATATTTTCCAATATGATGAGTAAGATACAGTTTCTACATTACTAACTAATCAAATAAATGCAACTTAAAACGATAAAATTGAATACTCTTTTTCATTATTTCACATGGTTTCAGTTTCTGTGATTAAATTTCAGTGAAACCCGTGCCACACTTGTCTTTCCTGTGATATTAAGGGACGGCTTCCAGTCCAAACACCCATGATTATCAGTGGCCCTGTCCTGAGTTCCATCAATAGTCAGAATCATCTTTGTTGACCTTCTCAGGCTCTGACACAGAAAGTAGAAAAATACTGATAGCTGCCATTGTGTGCCAAGATTAGAAGTGAAAAGAAAGATTACATGTGAAATTAAAGACAGGGTCAAAAGAAATATGCAATAAAATTAAAGACATAGTAAATACATTAAAACAAAGTAATATAAAGTACAAATTCAGCTCTATAGAGTGGGAATCTTACTTTTCTCTCTTGGGTGCAAGTCTCTGTTTCATTATAAGTGATCAATAGATACATTGAATGAATATGGAAATGGAATGCCAACAGAGAACCTAGGCTGTGAAAGACTTCAGAACTGGTATGAATTTTTGGCCAGAATTTAACATTTTGTGTTTGAATAGAGATAGCTTAGTTCCCTTCTCTTTCTTGGTATCTCTCTCACACTTGAATCTTCCAAAACATGTTGTTAGGTTGCATGCATTTTTATCCGGTTGTAATTATTTCTTCCTCCATAAAGGATAAAAACAGAAGTCTAACTGGCTGTACACTGGATCTCAAACTGTGGTTCACTGACCAGCAGCATTAATATCACCTAGAAACTTGTAGAAACACAAAATCGGGGGCCCCACTCCAGATCTACTGAACTGGTCAGGGGTATGGCCCAGCAATCTGTATTTCTAAAACGTCCTCAAGACAGTCTGGTGCAAGCTAAAGTTTTAGAATCACTGACACAATCTGGGGCTATTCTTCCTCCAATATAGGTAATTCTCCATCCCCCACCCCTACACACACTGGCTTAATCCATTATGTAGGACACCTGATTTACAGAGAAGGTAGAGGAAAGAAACTTACATTTCTAGGATCACCATTTCAATTACTGCACAGACCAATGTTCCCCACTTCAAAATGGGCACTATGCATTAAAAAGATCTCAAATCACAACACAGGTACCTTGGAGTGCTAACTTTTTCACATTACAAAAGGACTGTTTTTTTTTTTCTACAGGAAAAAAAAATTATAGCATTTCATTAAATAGTTCGTTTTATTGCCTTACAACATACCTAACATGACAATTCTTTTAGCACATGAATTTTGGCAACAGATTTTTTACAAAAAATAAAGTGTCCATGTAATATTCCAGTGTTGCCGAGGCAATGCGAAATAATACAAAATATTACCACATCACTTCAATAATGAGTGTAATACTGAGTCCTCAAAACATTGTTTGGTCATCGAATTTGTCTCTGTAAGCAAAAAATAAAATAAAAACTTTATGTATGATTCCTTAGTATGGTCGCTACTGATCATGAAGATGGCTGAAGGAATCAGCCCCTATCACTTTTACCGCATAATGTTCGTATTAGCAGGTACATACGGACTCAGTGTCAGTTTCAATACCTGCAAAATAATTATGATAATATTAGTTTCTTGTTCTCCCTGACAAAGCCATTTTTAGACCCTGTCAACCAAATCCTCTGGGCTCCATGGAGACGTGTGCTACATAAATACAAACATTATTTATACTCTTTTCACATCATTGTGAAGATTGTTAAATGAGGGAGCAATGCACTAAATATTAACAGCTTTTATTCAGTGAAAGCCATTTTACACCTTAGCTAATAACATTATACCAAATAGAAAACTGAGATATAAGGTTATCAATTTCTCACTTAACAGTTCTGTTACCACCCAGTTACTCAACAGATAGACTGCTCCTTTCTTAAAAGACCAAACTTATGGATAGACCTAAAGCAGCTAAACTTGGGATTCATTACAAAAATACCAGAGGCTAATGAAACACCAACCTGATAGGTGTACTTTAGTGAATTACCCAAGGATAATTTATATTACAAGTTGGACCACTGTCCAAATAAGAAAAGAAACAAACTAAATTTGCCATGAATAATGACCAAACATTTGTTGCCTCACTGTAGCACATCAGCAACAAATCACTTGAATCTTACTACTGTTTAAAAGTGTCACTTTATACTGAGAATTCTTTTCTTCATTGATGTCATTCTCTTTGCAGCTTTTCACTAAAAGTGTTTTACTAAGCAGTGGTTGGTAGACATAAGATGTATGTATGTTGAGGCAAGATTTTTAACCATTCTCTTTGCTTACTAGCTGTATTATTTTGGATGACTTACTTGATTTCTTTGAATTTCAGTTTCTCATACATGAAATGGAAATTATATTGGCTTCATAAGATTATGATGAGCTTTGAGGTATATGTTTTTATATAGTAACACATATAAAATACAATATTTTTAGCAGAATATCTGCTACTTACTAAATATGTAATAAAGATTGCTACAATTAAAACACTTCCTTGATAAATCTATAAATCTATGCTTTATATATATCATAAATCTATGCTTCAAATAAATTCCTTAAGCTTCCTTCTACCCTATTTCATTTGATGTTCTTATTTAGACATTCCTTTGGGCCAATTTACTGAGGTGAAAATGATTCTGACATTAATTTATACTTTATTTTTCAATTATACAGGGTATTTGTTTTGTTGTCTGTTAAAAGTTAAAAAAGACACAAACTGGGGAGAGTTGGTCAGTTGGTTTAGAGGATGTGAACCTATGTATTTGCATCTGATGGCATTTCCAAATAAAAGATAATTCCATTTGCTAAAAGGTACAATCTCTTCCCCTTTCCAGCCTTTGGTGGAAAAAATTGAGAGCTACTGTAATTCAAGGTTTTGTAATCCAACAAGTCATTTATGTGTCCAAACATATTATTAATGATTCTATACTGTAATATAAATAAGAAACTATTAATAAATTTTACCTATTGTATAATTATATATACATATATTTTTTATGTATTCCATGTATTTTAAGGAAATCAACAACTTAAGACACTAGTAATATTTAGAAATTTGAGTTGAAATGATATTAGAAGCACTCATACATATCATGTTTAAAATATCATTGTACAAATTTAGAGAAATGTAGTTACACGGGAATGATATGTATTAATTTACTTTATATAGATTACTTCCTACACACTGAGTCTTACATACATATTAGTATGCTAAAGACTTATTTATGGACCTGAAATACCAAAATGTTTACCCCAAAGTATTCATAGTCATGATGCACATATACTTAAGAAAATTATAGAAGTTTAATTACTAGCTCAGAATTTTTGAATCATAGAACTTCAGATTCTACCGTTTAGAAGGTAACTTAGAGTTGTCTGGTTCTATTTCTATAAGATAAAGATGCCCTCTTCACAGTACTCTCTTTGGAAACTGGCCATGTAATAATAAAAATAGGTATCATTTTTGAGCACTTCATATGTGTCAGGGATTGCAGTAAGCCCTTAACACATGGATGTCATAAGCATTGTATTAGATTGGTACTATTATCACTTGCATTGAGGCTCTAAGAGACATAGTTGCATGATCAGAGCTACAAGGGCTGATTCGTGCAAAGCCAGGTTCTCACACAAATATTTCAGGAGATGGGAAGCTCATCACTAGAGGCAGTAAAGAATCAATGCTTGTTAATGTGGTCTTCCTGAAATTGAGATGTAAACCATATCCCTATCACTTCCATTTCTTGGCATTTTGACCTCTGGAATTGACCAATTACAAAAACAAAAACAAAACAAAAACAAAAACAAAAACAAACTCCTTTCTCCCTGTGATGGCAATTTGTCACTATTACTCTCATTCAACCCCAATATTGCCTACTTCCCCTAATTTTTATCAATCTACTAATTTACTTTAGACAAAATTTAATCACATCTTAATTCAGCATTCATTTTTTTAAGTTAATGATATTAAATGATCTTCTAAACTTTGTAGTTTACCTACAGCATTCCCCCTGATCTACTATGCTACCAACCCATCTTAAAGCATTTAGATTTATTCTTAGTGATTCTTTTAAAACTTTGTATTAAGCAATTGCTTAATAGGGGTTTAGAATTTTGTTGAGTATTAAAGTAAAACTCAGGAACCCACTACTTCTTTTTCTTTAGTTTAGGACATTAGGGATGGTGTTTTAGTGCCACATAAGGCTAAGGGAATGGTTTGAGGTTGGAATTTATGTTCATTTGAATCATAGTTCAATCAGTTATCTCTGTCCTAAGACCAGATATTTAATCTCTCAAGTTTCAGTTTCCTTGTCTGTAAATGGCAATATAAATAGAACATATTCTCAGAGTAGTCATAAAAATCAAAGGTAATAAATTAAAATACTCAGCACAAGATCCTGCTCAATATATTAGTAAATGTTCCTTAAATAAATATGCTAACTCTTTAAATTCCTGGAATTATAATTTATGTGGACATAGTGACCCAAACTCATTTAACATGGTCAAGTCGTCACCTAGTATCTTCATAACCCCTTAGATCATTATCCCCTTTAAGCACTGCAGCCCCATATAATTTATACTATTTTCCCCTTCCTTAGCTAAAATTTTCCATTTATTATAGCAAGTCATCCCAAGATGTCTTTTAAAACCTAATCTCTTTAGACCTCTGTTCTATTTTTTTTCCAAGTATCTCTTCTCTTTCAGATTACATCATAGTCATTTCTTTGAACACATCACTCATATTTCTGAAGCCAGATTCCCCTTATTGCCTCTGGCCATGAATCATATCTATATGTCTTCTAAACTTATGAAATTTCATTTATAAGTTTTTGGGTATTAATATGACCATACCCAGTATACTTGGGGGAATAATATTATAAATTTTAAGATAATCTATTTTTCCTTCAATAAATATTAACACTCTACCAGAAGCTAATCCTAGGGCACAATTAAGCCCCAAGAATCCAGTCCCCCATTAGTGGTTGAGAATATGGGCTCTGCAGCTGTACTTCCTAAGGCCAAAACCCTACTCATTTCATTTACTAGCTGTTTGACTTTGAACAAAGTCAGTTTCTTCATCTATAAAATGGAAAGAGTTGTACCTACTCATAAAGTCATTGTGAAGTGCAAAGTGATGTCCAATAGATAGCAGTTGTTAATTATTATTTCTCATATAGATTTGAAATCATTAATAAGAGGATAATACATAAAGAGTTTTCTTTTAGCAAAGCTAAAAGACCATTTCCAATAGACTGAAATCCCCTTGAGCAACTTACTACAGCCTGATGGTTATAAAAAAAGAGTCAATACATATGTGCAGATAATAATAACACATACCTGATTAGATGAGCCTTTCATCCCTATTCTGTATGAAAATTTACTAAGATCTCTTTGTATTAAGAGCTAGCAACAGCCTCCATTTGACCAGGCAACATTCCATTCCTCTCTTCTTCTTTGTTAATGGTGTACTTTGCTACATATGGTTTCCAAGCTTAGATTTCCATGCAAGTGTAGATCTTCTTGATGTACAAGTACCCTTCTGTGCCCATTTTATTTCCTTTGGACAGACTGAATTCTGATCTATCCTGTTCAAAACCAAAGGATTTCCCTTTGGAGGCTTGTATAACTTGACAGTTAGATCAAGTTAACTGAAGAGACAGTTAATCTCTTCAATTACACATTAATCAGGTTTATATTTCTTATTATAAAGTCTATACATATGAAACTACTGTACTAAGATTATTTGTTTTATACACATAATTTTGGATCCTAGTAGTCTCTAAGCTTCAGTATCTCTTACAAAACCAACCTACCTTTAAAAATTTATACTACTTTTACAATTGTAATTTTAGTCTACCTTTTATGCAGTTAATTAGAAATATTATAAATATTTCCAAGTTACCCATAGTTGCCACCTCTGTCTTATTTTCAGGAGGCACCACATAACAAAAACCATTTTGTGTCAGGCCAATTACACAGCGGGACTTGCAAGGGTAGTCCTTAGAACTTGGTGTCAGGGTGCCTCGGGGGCTCTGTCAGTTGAGCATCCAACTTTGGTTCAAATCATGATCTCACTTTGTGAGTTCAAGGTCCACACTGGGCTCTCTGCTGTCAGCACAGTGCCCACTTCAGATCCTCTGCCCACCTCTCTCTGCCCCTTCCCCACTCGTGTTCTCTCTCTCTCTTAAAAATAAATAAACATTTTTTAAAAAAGAACTTGGTGTCAGAAGGAAGCTGATTCGATGAAGCTTTCCTTTATCATAAACTCTACCGAATTTGTGGTAAGAATTCTGCTTTTCCTTACTTTATAGAAATGAAGAAAAACGCTTTCGTTCTTACAAAATGGAAGTATCCTTTGAAAAACTGGGCAGCAGGCAGAATTTCGGATCATTGAAATGCTTCCCACTTTAAATACGAAAATTTTATTTCATTTTATTTTATTTTACAGTTCATTTAATTTTGAGAGAGAGAGTGCAGGTTGGGGAAGGGGAGAGAGAGAGGGAGACAGTGGATCCAAAGCAGGCTCTGCATTTACAGCAGAGAGCCCAATGCAGGGCTCAAACTCATGAATCATGAGATCATGACCTGAGCCCAAGTCACACGCTTAACTGACTGTGCCACCCAGGCTGCTCTAAATATGAAAATTTTAAACAAAGACAGGTGTATTTGGGAATCATGGAATATACATAGAGAGTATTAACTAATGCATATTATTTTTAGTTAATAAACAAGAGTGTTAAACATGATACTCAAATCCATTTAAATTATTGATGTAGGCATAAAGGTGATTTTATTGAATGTTTAACTAACTTATTAGTCATTTAACAGTCATGTCAATGACTAACTTAACAGTCATTTTCAAAACATTTTCATTTGATATGAAGACATAAAAAATAATAAAGTTAAAACACACCAACATCGATGAAGTTAAAATACTATACTAACATCACTATAAGTAATAATAACACTAACAGCTCAAGTGGAATATAATAACTGGCTTTTTTTAAAAAGTAGGAAATTCTTACTAGATGTGTTTCATGAGGCAAAGTCAACAAAAGCAAAAATTAACTATTGGGACTTCATCAAGATTAAAAAAAAAAAACTTCTGCATAGCAAAGGAAACAAGCAAAAGGCAACATAGCAAAAAGGCAATCTATGGAATGGGAGAAGATATTTGTGAAGACATATCTTATAAAGGGTTAGTATCCAAAATCTAAACTTAGCAAACTCAACACCCAAAATAAATAAGTAAGAAAATAAGTAATCCAGTTAAGAAATGGGCAGAAGATATGAACAGACATTTTTCCAAAGAAAACAACCAGATGACTAACAGACACATGAAAAGATTCTCAACATCACTCGTCAGCAGGGAAATGCAAATGAAAACTACAGTGAGGTCCCACAACACACCTGTAAGAAAGGCTAAAATTAACACAGGAAAGAAGAGATGTTGGTGAGGATGTGGAGAAAGGGGAACTCTCTTACATTTTTGGTGGGAATGCAAACTGGTGCAGCTACTTTGGAAAATGGTATGGAGGCTCTTCAAAAAGTTAAAGATGGAACTACCCTATGGTGCAACAATTACATTAATAGGTATCTACTCAAGGATACAAAAATAATGATTCGAAGGGACACATACACCCAATATTTACAGAAGCATTATCATCAATAGCAAATTATGGAAAAAGCCCAAATATCCATTGACTGATGAATGGATAAAGAAGATGTGGTGTATATATACAATGGAATATTATTCAACCATAAAAAATGAAATCTTGCCATCTGCAATGATATGGATGGAGCTAGAGTGTTGTGCTAAGCAAAATAAGTCAGAGAGGACAAATACAATATGATTTCATTCATATATGGAATGTAAGAAACAAACAAAAAAAAGAACACGCATGAAAAAAAGAAAAAGGCAAACCATGAAACTGACTCTTAACTATGGAGAACAAACTAAGAGTTGCTGGAGGGGAGTTGGGCAGGTTTGACAGGTTAAACAAGTGATGGGTATTAAGGAGGGTGCTTGTGATTAGCATTGGGTATTGTATCTAAGTGATGAATCACTAAATTCTACACCTGAAACTACCATTACATTGGATGTTAACTAACTGGAATTTAAATAAAAAGTTGAAACTATAATAAATTAAAAAATAAATAAATAAACAAATAAATAAATAAATAGATAAAGCAGCAATTCAATATGATCTAAGAATTTTAAAGTAATCAAATTTATTTTTTTAATTTAAATAATTTTCTATTATCTTCTGAATAGATGTGCTATCCAATTACTCACCCATGTACACATCCCATCCATTTAATCCATATATAATCTAGTAAACACTTTTGATAGTCTGTTATGACATTGGACAAAAGATAGAATTTGAAATTAGGAGACCTACATTCACATTCTGGTTCTGCCACTTACTTCTTATGTAACTTTAGTGCTCCATTTACTTATCCATTAAACAAAGCTAATATTGTCAACCTCATTGGAGTGTGAATATTATATAAGATAATGGATATCGAAGTGTCTAGCATATGTTGATAAATGGCAATGGACATGGTTAAGAATCACAAAATAGAGAAATGGCCATTTCTGTTCCCACAGGCTGAAAAATCTCATTTTGAGTTTTAATTATTTTTAATCTCAGACTATTCATATATTGTCTCTCATACAGGATAAAGCTTTCAAATATAATTTTTTATTATTGTCAAATAATACACTAATTAACATCATAGTTGACATTAAACACTCCTTTTGAATATTCTTAAAAGTTTGGCTTATTGTTAGGTATACTGAGAAGTTCAATAAATGCTATAAAACATCTATGAAAATATATAAAAATCAACATAAAATTTAAAAAAATAAGATTGGGGTTTGAAATGAATGGCCATAAAAATTTGAAAAGGGAGAGGAATTTTAAATTCTTTCTTGAAACCTCATGCCTTTGGCTAGTTTCTTGATAGCAAGACCATTGCACCTCTGCTTAGATGAGGAAAATGACCCCAGGTTTTAGGGTATAATTTAAAGGAGAGACAGAAACAAGAAAAATTAAAAGAAACAGTATAAAAATAGGCATGTTAATAATCTTACAGCATCGCTCTTCTCCCAACCCATGACTTTGTGTTCCACTAGACTTTTTAAACATTTCTTTAACTTAATCACCCATCACAAGAGCCAAACAAAGTATTATTGTTCTCATAAAGAAATCTACTCGGTAAAAGTTGCTACCTGAATCTTGGGCCAGTTTTGACCTACATTTTCTATTTCAGCCTGGGATTTAAGACAATTTCTTCACAAATTCTAAGGTTTCTAAAACAAAAACTTACCCACAAATAAGGAAGTGAGAGTGAGTCAATTTAAGATTTGAGACATTTCCAGATGAGACACAGCTCTTTACATTCCATTCTACAAGGTAGGTCTGAATTGTATACAGCAATCTGTTGCCTGGACAATAATTTATTGGCAGATCATAGAGCAGAAAATCCAATGCTTCTGCTGGAAACAAATCTCAAAATGGCTCCAGAATCTCACAGAAATGGATTGGAAGAAACAGATGATCTTCAAGTCTCAGTTCATAATATAAATCACAAACAGCACCTTGATCAGGGAGACCTCATAAGCGAGCTAATAAATGATATGATAACTGTTCCCCTCCAAAAAAAAAAAAAAAAAAAAAAAAGAGAGAGAGACACAGAGAGAGAGAGAGAGACAGAGAGAGGGCTCAAACAAAATTAGAAATGAAAGAGGAGAAATAGCAACTGACAGCACAGAAATACAAAGGATTTTAAGAGAATATTATGGAAAACTATAAGCCAAAAAATTGGACAACCTAAAAGAAATGGATAAATTCCTAGAAACATATAATCTTCCAAAATTGAACCAGGAAGAAACAGAAAATTTGAATGGAGTGATTACCAGAAATGAAATAGAATCAGTAATCAAAAAACTCCCATCAGACAAAAGTCTGGGACTAGATGGATTTTCAAGGGAACTCTACTAAACATTTAAAGAAAAGTTAGGAGAAATTGCTTGGAAGATGGCAGCGTAGGAGGACGCTGGGCTCACCGCATCCTGCTGGTCACTTAGATTCCACATACACCTGCCTAAATAACCCAGAAAACCGCCCGAAGACTAGCAGAACGGAGTCTCCGGAGCCAAGCGCAGACGAGAGGCCCACGGAAGAGGGTAGGAAGGGCGGAGAGGCATCTATGGTACAGGGACTGGCGGGAGGGAGCCAGGATGGAGGGGCAGACCCCCGGCCAAGCAAAGCCCCCGAGGATGGCTGGCAAAAGCAGAGGGGCCAGACTGAGGGTGTTCAGACAGCAAGCGGGACTTAACATCTGGAAGGTTATAAGTTAACAGCTCTGCTCAGAGAGCGGAAGGCTGGAGGACAATGGGAGGGAGAGTTGCTGAGCTCCGGACGACAGAGCTCAGCTTGGTGGGGAACAAAGGTGCTCGCCAGCGCCATCTCCCTCACCCATCCCCCAGCCAAAATCCCAAAGGGAACCAGTTCCTGCCAGGGAACTCGCTTGCACCACGCACCCACCCAACACTGTGCTTCTTCTTATTTTTTTTAAATTTTTTTTTAACGTTTATTTATTTTTGAGACAGAGAGAGACAGAGCATGAATGGGGGAGGATCAGAGAGAGACGGAGACACAGAATCCAAAAAAGGCTCCAGGCTCTGAGCAGTCAGCACAGAGCCCGATGTGGGGCTCGAACTCACAAACCGCGAGATCATGACCTGAGCCGAAGTCGGACGCTAACCAACTAAGCCACCCAGGCGCCCCAACGCTGTGCTTCTCCGGATCCATCCCTCTGGGCAGCAGGTCTGACTCCCTCCTGCTGCCACAGGGCCCCTCCAGAAGTGTGTCACCGAAGGAGAAGCGAGCTGAGTCTCCCCCTCCTGCCTCCATACACCTTGCCTATCCACCCCAGCTAATACGCCAGATCCCCAGCACCACAAGCCTGGCAGTGTCAAGTAGCCCAGATGGGCCACACCACCCCACAGTGAATCGTGCCCCTAGGAGAGGGGAAGAGAAGGTACACACCAGTCTGACTGTGGCCCCAGAGGTGGGCTGGGGGCAGACATCAGGTCTGACTGCGGCCCCGCCCACCAACTCCAGTTATTCAAGACAGCACAGGGAAAGTGCCCTGCAGGTCCGCATCACTCCAGGGACTATCCAAAATGACCACACGGAAGAATTCCCCTCAAAAGAATCTCCAGGAAATAACAACAGCTAACGAACTGATCAAAAAGGATTTAAACAATATAACACAAAGTGAATTTAGAATAATAGTCATAAAATTAATCCCTGGGCTTGAAAACAGTATAGAGGACAGCAGAGAATCTATTGCTACAGAGATCAAGGGACTAAGGAATAGTCAGGAGGAGCTAAAAAATTCTATAAACAAGCTGCAAAATAAAATGGAAATGACCACGGCTCGGATTGAAGAGGCAGAGGAGAGAATAGGTGAACTAGAAGATAAAATTATGCAAAAAGAGGCCCTGAGAAAAAGACAGATAAAAAAATCCAGGAGTATGAGGGGAAAATTAGAGAACTAAGTGATGCACTAAAGAGAAATAATCTACGCATAATTGGTATTCCAGAGGAGGAAGAGAGAGGGAAAGGTGCTGAACATGTACTTGAAGAAATCATAGCTGAGAACTTCCCTGAACTGGGGAAGGAAAAAGGCATTGAAATCCAAGAGGCACAGAGAATTCCCTTCAGACGTAACTTGAATCGATCTTCTACATGACATATCATGGTGAAACTGGCAAAATACAAGGATAAAAAAAATTCTGAAAGCAGCGAGGGATAAACGTGCTCTAACATATAAAGGGAGACCTATAAGACTCGTGACTGATCTCTCTTCTGAAACTTGGCAGGCCAGAAAAGAATGGCAGGGGATCTTCAATGTGATGAACAGAAAAAACATGCAGCCGAGAATCCTTTATCCAGCAAATCTGTCATTTAGAATAGAAGGATAGATAAAGGTATTCCCAAACAAACAAAAACTGAAGGAATTCGTCACCACTAAACCAGCCCTACAAGAGATCCTAAGGGGGATCCTGTGAGACAAAGTACCAGA
Source organism: Prionailurus bengalensis (assembly GCF_016509475.1). NCBI lineage: Eukaryota > Metazoa > Chordata > Mammalia > Carnivora > Felidae > Prionailurus > Prionailurus bengalensis. Next base: position 82,997,805 of record NC_057348.1, read on the forward strand.
GACATCGCTACAAGCATGAAACCTACACACATCACAATGACTCTAAACCCATATCTTTCGATAATAACACTGAATGTAAATAGACTAAATGCGCCAACCAAAAGACATAGAGTATCAGAATGGATAAAAGAACAAGACCCATATATTTGCTGTCTACAAGAGACTCATTTTAGACCTGAGGGCACCTTCAGATTGAGAGTAAGGGGATGGAGAACTATTTATCATGCTACTGGAAGTCAAAAGAAAGCTAGAGTACCCATACTTATATCAGACAAACTAGACTTTAAATTAAAGGCTGTAACAAGAGATGAAGAAGGGCATTATATAATAATCACAGGGTCTATCCATCAAGAAGAGCTAACAATTATAAATGTCTATGTGCCGAATATGGGAGCCCCCAAATATATAAAACAATTACTCATAAACATAAGCAACCTTATTGATAAGAATGTGGTAATTGCAGGGGACTTTAACACCCCACTTACAGAAATGGATAGATCATCTAGACACACGGTCAATAAAGAAACAAGGGCCCTGAATGAGACATTGGGTCAGATGGACTTGACAGATATATTTAGAACTCTACATCCCAAAGCAACAGAATATACTTTCTTCTCGAGTGCACATGGAACATTCTCCAAGATAGATCATATAGTGGGTCACAAAACAGCCCTTCATAAGTTTACAAGAATTGAAATTATACCATGCATACTTTCAGACCACAATGCTATGAAACTTGAAATCAACCACAGGAAGAAGTCTGGAAAACCTCCAAAAGCATGGAGTTTAAAGAACACCCTACTAAAGAAGGAGTGGGTCAACCAGGCAATTAGAGAAGAAATTAAAAAATATATGGAAACAAACGAAAATGAAAATACAACAATCCCAACTCTTTGGGATGCAGCGAAGGCAGTCCTGAGAGGAAAATACATTGCAATCCAGGCCTATCTCAAGAAACAAGAAAAATCCCAAATACAAAATCTAACAGCACACCTAAAGGAAACAGAAGCAGAACAGCAAAGACAGCCTAAACCCAGCAGAAGAAGAGAAACAATAAAGATCAGAGCAGAGGTAAACAATATAGAATCTAAAAAAACTGTAGAGCAGATCAACGAAACCAAGAGTTGGTTTTTTGAAAAAATAAACAAAATTGATAAACCTCTAGCCAGACTTCTCAAAAAGAAAAGGGAGATGACCCAAATAGATAAAATCATAAATGAAATTGAATTATTACAACCAATCCCTCAGAGATACCAGCAATTATCAGGGAATACTGTGAAAAATTATATGCCAACAAACTGTACAACCTGGAAGAAATGGAAAAATTCCTAAACACCCACACACTTCCAAAACTCAATCAGGAGGAAATAAAAGCTTGAACAGACCCATAACCAGCAAAGAAATTGAATCAGTTATCAAAAATCTCCCAACAAATAAGACTTGTCCAGGACCAGACGGCTTCCCAGGGGAGTTCTACCAGATGTTTAAAGCAGAGATAATACCTATCCTTCTCAAGCTATTCCAAAAAATAGAAAGGGAAGGAAAACTTCCAGACTCATTCTATGAAGCCAGTATTACTTTGATTCCTAAACCAGACAGAGACCCAGCAAAAAAAGAGAACTACAGGCCAATATCCCTGATGAATATGGATGCAAAAATTCTCAATAAGATACTAGCAAATCGAATTCCACAGCATATAAAAAGAATTATTCACCATGATCAAGTGGGATTCATTCCTGGGATGCAGGGCTGGTTCAACATTCGCAAATCAATCAACGTGATACATCACATTAATAAAAGAAAAGATAAGAACCATATGATCCTGTCAATCGATGCAGAAAAGGCATTTCACAAAATTCAGCAATCTTTCTTAATAAAAACCCTCAAGAAAGTCAGGATAGAAGGCACACACTTAAACATCATAAAAGCCATTTGTGAAAAGCCCACAGCTAACATCATCCTCAATGGGGAAAAACTGAGAGCTTTTTCCCTGAGATCAGGAACACGACAGGGATGTCCACTCTCACTGCTGTTGTTTAACATAGTGTTGGAAGTTCTAACATCAGCAATCAGACAACAAAAGGAAATCAAAGGCATCAAAATTGGCAAAGATGAAGTCAAGCTTTCGCTTTTTGCAGATGACATGATATTATACATGGAAAATCCGACAGACTCCACCAAAAGTCTGCTAGAACTGATACATGAATTCAGCAAAGTTGCAGGATACAAAATCAATGTACAGAAATCAGTTGCATATTTATACACTAATAATGAATAAACAGAGAGACAAATAAAGAAACTGATCCCATTCACAATTGCACCAAGAAGCATAAAATACCTAGGGATAAATCTAACCAAAGATGTAAAAAATCTGTATGCTGGAAAGTATAGAAAGCTTATGAAGGAAATTGAAGAAGATATAAAGAAATGGAAAAACATTTCGTGTTCATGGATTGGAAGAATAAATATTGTCAAAATGTCAATACTACCCAAAGCTATCTATACATTCAATGCAATCCCAATCAAAATTGCACCAGCATTCTTCTCGAGGCTAGAACAACCAATCCAAAAATTCATATGGAACCACAAAAGGCCCCGAATAGCCAAAGTAATTTTGAAGAAGACCAAAGCAGGAGGCATCACAATCCCAGAATTTATCCTCTATTACAAAGCTGTAACCATCAAGACAGCATGGCATTGGCACAAAAACAGACACATAGACCAATGGAATAGAATAGAAACCCCAGAGCTAGACCCACAAACGGATGGCCAACTCATCTTTGACAAAGCAGGAAAGAACATCCAATGGAAAAAAGACAGCCTCTTTAACAAATGGTGCTGGGAGAACTGGACAGCAACATGCAGAAGATTGAAACTAGACCACTTTCTCACACCATTCACAAAAATAAACTCAAAATGGATAAAGGACCTTAATGTGAAACAGGAAACCATCAAAACCCTAGAGGAAAAAGCAGGAAAAGACCTCTCTGACCTCGGTCGTAGCAATTTCTTACTTGACACATCCCCAAAGGTAAGAGAAATAAAAGCAAAAATGAACTATTGGGGCCTTATGAAGGTAAAAAGCTTCTGCACAGCAAAGGAAACAACCAACAAAACTAGAAGTCAACCAACGGAATGTGAAAAGATATTTGCAAATGACATACTGGACAAAGGGCTAGTATCCAAAATCTATAAAGAGCTCACCCGAACTCCACACCCGAAAAACAAATAACCCAGTGAAGAAATGGGCAGAAAACATGAATAGACACTTCTCTAAAGAAGACATCCGGATGGCCAACAGGCACATGAAAAGATGCTCAACATCGCTCCTCATCAGGGAAATACAAATCAAAACCACACTCAGATATCACCTCACGCCAGTCAGAGTGGCCAAAATGAACAAATCAGGAGACTACAGACGCTGGAGACGATGTGGAGAAACAGGAACCCTCTTGCACTGTTGGTTGGATTGCAAACTGGTGCAGCCGCTCTGGAAAACAGTGTGAAGGTTCCTCAAGAAATTAAAAATAGACCTACCCTATGACCCAACAGTAGCACTGCTAATAGTTTACCCAAGGGATACAGGAGTACTGATGCATAGGGGCACTTGACCCCAATGTTTATAGCAGCACTCTCCACAATAGCCAGATTACGGAAAGAGTCTAAAAGTCCATCAACTGATGAATGGATAAAGAAATTGTGGTTTATATACACAATGGAGTACTACGTGCAATGAGAAAGAATGAAATATGACCCTTTGTAGCAACGTGGATGGAACTGGAGAGTGTTATGCTAAGTGAAATAAGCAATACAGAGAAAGACAGATACCATATGTTTTCACTCTTAGGTAGATTCTGAGAAACTGAACAGAAACCCATGGGGGAAGGGAAGGAAAAAAAGAGAGGTTAGAGTGGGAGAGGCAAAGCATAAGAGACTCTTAAAAACTGAGAACAAACTGAGGGTTGATGGGGGGTCGGAGGGAGAGGAGGGTGGATGATGGGTATTGAGGACGGCACCTTTTGGGATGAGCACTGGGTGTTGTATGGAAACCAATTTGACAATAAATTTCATAATTAAAACATTTTAAAAAAGAAAAGTTAATATCTATTCTTCTCAAACTATTCCAAAAAATAGAAGAGAAAGGAAAACTTCCAGATACATTCAATAAGGCATCCATTACCCTGACACCAAAACCAGATAAATACACTACAAATAAGAGAACTATAGGCCAATATACTGATGAACACAGATTTAAAACTCCTCAACAAAATATTAGGAAAAGGAATCCAACAACACATTTAAAAAATAATTCACCAAATGCAGTGGTATTTATTCGTGGGATACAAGGGTGTTTCAATATTTGCAAATCAATCAGTGTGATACATCACAATAGTAAGAAAAAGGATAAAAACCTTTCATTCATTTCAATAGATACAGAACAAAAATTTAACAAAGTGCATCAATTCATGATAAAAACCCTCAACAAAATAGGTTTACAGGAAAGTTACCTCAACGTAATAAAAGCCATATATGAAAAACCCACAGCTAATATCATACTCAATGGGGGAAATTGAGAGTTTTCCCCTAAGATCAGGAACAAGACAAAGATGTCCACTCTCACCACTTTTATTCAACATAGAACTGAAAGCCATAGCCACAGCAACCAGATAACAAAAAGGAATAAGAGGCATCCAAATTGGTAAGGAAGAAGTAAAACTTTCACTATTTGCAGAAGACATGACACTATATATAGAAAACTCTAAAGACTTCACCAAGAAACTACTAGAACTAATAAATTATTTCAGCAAGGTCTCAGATACAAAATCAAAGTACAGAAATCCATTCCATTTCTCTACACCAATAATGAAGCAACAGAAAGAGAAATTAAGAAAGCAGTCTTACCCTATGATCCAGCAATTGCACTATTAGGTATTTGCCCAAAGGTTACAAAAATACAGATAATGACAGGTACATGCACCCCAATGTTTATAGCAGCATGGAGAGAGCCAAAATATTCATCAACTGATGAATGGATAAAGAACATGTAGTATATATATGCAATGTAATATTACTCAGCCATAAAAAAGAATGAAATCTTGCCTTTAGCAATGGCATGGATGGAGCTAGAATGTATTATGCTAAGCAAAATAAGTCAATCAGAGAAGACAAATATCATATGATTTCACTCATATGTGGAATCTGACAAAAAAACAGATGAACATATGGGAAGGCTGGGGAGAAAAGAAAGAGAAACAAACCACAAGAGACTCTTAGAGAACAAACTGAGGGTTGATGGAGGGATGTGGGTGGTAGATGGGCTAGATGGGTGATGGGTATTAAGAAGGGCAGTTGTGATGAGCACTGGGTGTTGTATGTAAGTGATGAAACACTGAATTCTACTTCTGAAGCCAATATTTCACTGTATATTAACTAAAATTTAAATTGAAGAAAAGGAAAAAACGAAAGCCATCCCATTTACAATTGCACAAAAAATAATAAAATAACTGGGAATAAACTTAACTAAGGAAGTGAAAATCTCTGAAAAATATAAAACATCGATGAAAGGAATTGAGGATGACACTAGCAAATGGGAAGATATTCCATGCTCATAGATTGGAAGAACAAATATTGTCAAAATGTCCATACTACCCAAAGCAATCTACAGATTTAATACAATCCCTATCAAAATGCCAACAGCATTTTCACAGAACCAGAACAAATAATCCTAAAATGGATATAAAACCACAAAAGACCTCAAATAGAAAAAATAATCTTGGAGAAGAAAAAACAAAGCTGGAGGTACCACAGTCCCAGATTTCAAGTTATACTATAAAGCTGTAGTAATCAAACCAGTATGGTACTGGCACAAAAATAAACACACATCAAAAGAACAAGATAGGAAGCCCGAACAAAACCCATGATTATATGGTCAATTAATCTTCAAAAAAAGAGGCAAGAATATGCAATGGGAAAAAGACAGTCTCTTCATCAAATGGTGTTTGTAAAACTGAACGCTACATGCAAAAGAATGAAACTGGACCACCTTCTTTCACCATACACAAAAATAAATGCAAAATAGATTAAAGAGCTAAAAATGAGACCTGAAACCATAAAAATCCTAGATGAGAGCACATGCAACAATTTCTCTGACATTGACTGTAGCAGTATTTTTTTTACATGTTTCCTGAGGCAAGGGAAATAAAAGCAAAAATAAACTATTGAGACTACATCAAAACAAAAAGTTTCTTTACAGCGAAGAAAACAATCAATGAAACTAAAAGCACTCTACTGAATGGGAGAATATATTTGCAAATGACATACCCAATAAAGGGTTAATATCTAAAATATATAAGGAACTGATACAAGTCAACACTAAAAAAAACCCAAAATAATCTGATTAAAGAATGGGCAGAAGACATGAACAGACATTTCTCCAAAAAGGACACCCAGATGGCCAGCAGACACATGAAAAGATGCTCAACATTACTCATCATCTTGGAAATGCAAACCCAAACTACAATAAGATATCACCTCACACCTATCAGAATGGCTAAAATCAAAAACATGAGAAACAGCAAATGTTGGAGAGAATGTGGAGAAAACGGAACCCTGTGCACTGTTGGTGGGACAGCAAACTGGTACAGACACTATGAAAAACAGTATGGAGTTTCCTCAAAAAATTAAAAATAGAACTACCCTATGGTCTAGTTAATCACACTACTGAATTATTTACCCCAAAAATACAAAAACACTAATTCAAAAGCATATATGCATCCCTATGTTTACTGTAGCATTATTTACAATAGCCAAGATATGGAAGCAGCCCAAGTGTCCATTGATATATTATTAATGGATAAATAAGAGGTGAGATATAATGTATATATTTCATTATATTATCCCATTATATCTATATATAATGGAATTTTATTCAGCCATCAAAAAGAATGAAATCTTGCCATTTGCAACAACATGGATGAAGCCAGAAAGTATAATGCTAAGTAAAATAAGTCAGTCAGAAAAAGACAAATACTATATGGTTTCACACATAGGTGGAATTTCAGAAACAAATGAACAAATAAAAAAAGAGAGAGAGACAAACCAAGAAACAGACTCTTAACTACAGAGAACAAACTGGTTACCAGAGAGGAGGTTGGGGTGGATGGGTGAAATAAGTGATGGGGATTAAGGAGTGCACTTGTCATGATGAGCCCTGAAAAATGTATGGAAGTGTTGAATCACTATATTGTACACCTGAAACTAACTTAACACTATATGTTAACTATATTGGAATTAAAATTAAAAACTTAATAAAAATGATAAGTGTATAGGTAGATAAAAAGATAGATAGATAGATAGATAGATAGATAGATAGATAGATAGATAGATATTGCCTTCACTTTGTTTTCCCCACCACTTTCACTCTGTGAGAGATGTGTCAAGGTTACAATTAGAGACTGGAGAGTTTCATCTCTTAACTCCAGTTCTTCAGATTCACGGTCTTTAGGTTTTATACCAGTGTATCATTATAAAACCAAAGAATAACTGTTGCTGACCTTGTGACATGATAAATTTGGGAGACAATATAACCTAACTTAAGCCATGGTATGACCAAGGTAAATATATTCACCTGTATGCCCAAGTACAGCTAAACTATTTGTTAAAATACTGAAATACTTCCCTGTCAAGTGATAAATAGATACCTCCTTGAGCCATCTCAGTTCTTCTCTTTTTTGTCTTCACAATTTGGTCACCTCGAAATAATATCTGGAACTGGAGGAGGCCTTGGTGTTGTACTTGTATCAGTTGTTACACAATATGAATATTCCTGAGTCAGATAATCAGGTTACAACTCTACTAAACCACACCTATGTATGCCCAGGGAATAGGGTTGCTATTTTAAAGAACTATCCTTTTGGAAAGAGTAATAATATTCCATTATAATCTCTGTAGCCAGTCATATTACTCCTAAAATTTCAGAGAGTTTTAAAAATCTTCCAACGGATTTAAAAATGACAACCACATGATGCTTCACAGCAAAGGAAGGAAACTGCAATGATGGCATAGTCTGGCCTCAAGACTGATCACATTCTAGTGCCCTTATCCATCTTTATCAGATTATTCTTGAAAGTATAAGTATTCTTGGTTTATATTGCTGATCTATGAACTGACAAATCATCTTTGTAGTAAAAGAACAACATAAATATAAATGTATGCTGTGAAGGTCACTTTTAATTTGGGGTAACATCCCCTCTAATGCATGTAAATATTCTGAAAACCTCACAAAACTGACATGAATTACTCTCTTAACCAACTGGAAAGATCTACAATGATTTTAGCATAGTTATTTTTATCAGAGAAGAGTATTTAGGCTCTGATTTTAACCTGCATTTTGCCTCTTTGCACAGTGCTTGAGTGAACATCGGTAACCATGGTTTATGTAGAGAAAAGAAAAGAAATACCTGCTGTGATATCAGTAGCATTTTGGATATAGCTAAAGAACTCTCAAGGTCAAAGAGAAAAAAAATACCTTTGGAAAATGTACAGGACAAACAAAGCAATAGGAGAAATTATAAAAGAAAGGCAAAATATATGTGATATTAAACAGTAAAACTTCAGTACAAAACCCACAAAACTTAACACCGGAAAAATAGTAAAAAATGTAGAAAATACCTAAAGAAAAACCAAAATATATACTGAGATAAACTGTATTATATTAGGAAACCATCACATCCTTAGTGGACAATGGATGAATAAATCTTTTTCACAAATTTTAAAACCCAGATTCATATAATATGTAAATACACTTCAAATGAAAAATTACACAAAATTCTAATTTAAAAGGAAGTAATATTTTTCAGCTATTAAGTTAGAAATAAAGAAAAAATAGTTAAAATCTATTGTGGATTTAGATAACCAGGCACATACTGAGAACAAACTGAAGGTTGATGGGGGGTGAGAGGGAGGAGAGGGTGGGTGATGAGCACTGGGTGTTGTATGGAAACCAATTTGACAATAAATTTAATATATTGAAAAAAATATAACCAAGCACATTACCTTCATAAATTATTAAAAATATGAAATATTCAATATTTCAGAAGTTAATATATCTATATGCCTGATTAGATAGATAGATATAGATAGATATAGATATATATCTTTAGTCTATTTTTCTGTAACACCGTCCACTTTCTCTTCTACAATACTGTATTTAAGTATAATTACCCCTGATATTTGAGTAGTTGGTTATCTGTCTTTTCTCTCAGACTGCCAATGCTTCTTATTCCAGGACCACCTTGTTCACCCCCTTGTTTTAACATTCATCCTAGCGTAGACATTCAAATATATTATAACTAGATGAATAACTCACCACATCATTTAACCAATATTCCTATTCTTGAGAAATCAACTCAATAATTCAGAAGAGCAAAAAAGGTTAAAATAATAATAGCTAACAATTATTGAGCATTTGTGTGTTGGTTTCCATAGATTATCTCATTAATTCCCAGGAGAGATCTATCAGAAAGACATAATTTTATACCCATTTAGAACATGGGTAAACAAAGGCCCAGGGAAATTAAATAACATCCCCCAAAGTCACATAGCTATACAACAGCTTTGCCAAGATTTGAGGCTTAATCTGCCCAAATTCAAAGTCCAAGTTCCTAAAATGAGAATATTGAATAGTGTTATAAAATGTCTATGGATAGGGCTATGTACGAAAGCGAACCATCTAACAATGTGAGATTAAATATTATCATTTATATAGTTTAAAGAATGACCAATAAGAAAGTGAAAACAAATTATGAATAAGAAAATAGAAGGATCTTCCCAGCATTTCATTCATAAAGTATGTACTCACAAAATAAAACAATGGAAAAAAATTTTTTTTTTTTTTTTTAATTTTTTTTCAACATTTATTTATTTTTGGGACAGAGAGAGACAGAGCATGAACGGGGGAGGGGCAGAGAGAGAGGGAGACACAGAATCGGAAACAGGCTCCAGGCTCTGAGCCATCAGCCCAGAGCCTGACGCGGGGCTCGAACTCACGGGCCGCGAGATCGTGACCTGGCTGAAGTCGGACGCTTAACCGACTGCGCCACCCAGGCGCCCCTGGAAAATTTTTAAATAGTGTGCTAAGATGAAATAGTTAATGGCATATTTGATGTTGCAGTCTCAGAGTAGCTTTTAATAACTAAATCTAAAAATAAAAACAAATTAAAACCTATTTATTTTTTCCCACTATTTAAACCTTTATTAAAGAAATACCAAAAATCCATTTAGTTTATGGAGTCTTAGAAATTACACAATTTTCAGGTGATCTTTATACCTTAAAAGATGAGTGAAATTGAGAGCATTTTATATTGTGAATTCCACTGTGAAATTCATTGTAAATTCTATGGAAGTGCAATAACAAATTGGAGCATATGAGACTCTGCTGCAATGGCCCTACAGAGTGCAGAATACCAAATTAAATATTTTGAGCACACTCCTATACATGTCCAGAGTTTCACTTCACATGAAGATAAAGAAAATTGCAAAGAAAAAGGGCCACAGCATAAGTCAGCACTTCAGAAAAAGATGCACACAGATTTGAATGAAGTAATCTGAGGAGTTGGTTCAAATTTGAGATCAAGATTATCAGCCTTTCTTGATATAATTAAAGTGATGACTTTATAAAGCTCGATATACATTTGCCTTGGGTACCTACTAGATCACCTCTTTGAAAGAGCACAATTGTGAAAATCTACTGGGCAAAAGTGTTCTGTGCCCTTCCAACTAAACCATAACGTCCGCAGAGAAAACCATGTAGAACAATCCTCGCTCATAAAGCATGTTCTAATTTTTGGCCAAAGGATGGAATACAGGGTTCAGTCCTGCCTTCTTGCCATGTGGGTAACTGAACCCTTAATTGCAATGCAGTGCATACCTACTAGTCAGACTTCCTGGGTGTGCTTACCTCAGCAATATCATCATAAAGCTTTAGCTTCACGCAAGACATGAAGCTAGTGACCCAGGAACATCTTCCTACTATTTTTAGGACAAATGATGACTAGGCTTCAGTGAACATAAGACTTCCCTTTGTGATAGTGTCTACCTGCAGGTTTGACATGTGGTTAAGTGTTCATTAGCATTAGTAATTTTAAAATAGAAAAAAAAACCTTTTGGAGTCATAATGATTAATTATTCCCCTTGGCAACCTATTGCTGTAACACTGGATGCTTATTTTGGGGGATCAGTAGGGATCAGGCTGGGGCTATTTACTTGTTGCTACTCAGCATGCAGTTGACAGAAGGAGTGGGGGCCAGCTCTGATGTTGAAGTTGTTTCTGCCTCCAATAGTCTTAGTGTGTGGTTTAAAAACAAGCAAACCAACCTCCATTTTTAACAGGAATCCAGGTGTTTCTGAGGTGAGTGTTCTGGGGACCACACTTTGAGAACTGCCACTCTTGCACTTCAGCATAAATAAAAGAGATGGCTTAGATGGACTATAAATGCTGTTAGCAACCTTCCTTGTATCAGAGCATTTGGTAACAACTGTGGTTTTGACCAGCAAGCTCAACAGCAGAGACTCTGATCTAACGTCAAAGAATTTTTAAGCCAGGGTCTTTAACCTGGGTCTATAAACTAAGAAATGGGGTTTCTTTGGATAAGCTTCAGGAGTTCTGTGCAATTACAGGCAAAAATGTGACCTGTGCATTTCCTGGAGAAAGGTCCTATAACTTTCACCACATTCTCAGAAGTGTTTGGGATCTGCATATATTGTAACCCATGTTAAATGTTGTCATATATTTTTGCTCCCTTGAGGTCAAAGAGCCAGTTCTTGCTAAGGGACGATGCTCCCCTGACTCTTCAGAGACATTCAGAGCCAAGCATGAGACACTTTGATTCAGCAACCACTCAATCTGTATTGGCCACCCAAAGTCAACAAACATTGTACTATTTTTTTTTCAATTTGTTTTTATGTTTATAGCGTTCAATGTAACCATGATTCCATGCAATACACTAAAATTTCTCAAAAGTACAGGGAATAACAGTAATATTTTATGGTTATGTAATATCTTTTTAGGACAAAAGTATTATGTTTACCTCATAATAATTGTTCAGCATTTCTAATTTTAGCTATTTGAAAACTGTGTGTGCATTTTACAACAATGTTTATCATCATCTTGTACTATCAAGTTATATAAAGATACCCAGTTATAACTCTTACTTGGTTTTTCAGCTTTAAACAACCTCCTTTGACTCCACACTACTACAGATGAGAAAATCAGTAAATATTGTACCTGTGGTATTCTACGTATGATAGTTGCACATTTAGTTTTATAAAAACAAAAGGTGACAAAATTCTTTCCCCTACTCTCTGAATTTTTGTTATTTGTCTTTTTAAAATGACAAGACATATAAAATTTATGTTGTTTTGGTATCTAGTCCACATATTTCTTTTAGTCTTAGTTCTATTAAACACATTAAATGTTTACCACCAATCATTTTGCTAAAATTTTCTATTATTCCTTGACTGGCTAAAGCTCAGCCCCTGGTAGGTGAGCAGTATTTCTTGAGTTGTGGCACATTCACTACTATTTGTAGCCTTTATACTTAATAAAAATCTTGGCTGAACATGAAATCCTTTCTTTTCTCAATTATCTCAGAGGTTTCGCTCCATTGACTTCCAATCAGAAGTATCACTGAGGAGAAATCTAAGGCCAGAATGATTTTTTTTCCTCTTGTAAATAATGTGATCAGGTTGCCTGGCTATTTAAAAGATGCTTTCTGTGTCATTTAAGGCTAACAAATTTACTAGGATATGTCTAGAGGACATATATCTTGGGTACATAGCAGAAGGTTATATCTCGGTGCTGACTGGGGTCAATTTTCATTGGTACATGACATATCCTTTTAATAAGGAGACTCAGGTATTCTTTTCACAACTGTTTTTCTTCAGGTTATATTTTCAAATATTTTTTTCTGTTCCACTGTTGCTGGTTTTCTTCTTCAGAAACTCCAATCATGCAAACATGGGCTCTTTTTTGCCTGTTTTATATGGCTATCATTTTCTCCTTAGCTCTTATCTTCCATTTTTGTTTTACTTTCTCAAATCTTCTTATGGATATCCTCTATATCCTTGTTGTGTTTCTACACTGTATATCCTCATGTCTGGCCCTTCTGATTCTTTTATATTTCTGTAATAGTTTTGATTTGTTTCTTCCTCATCACTAAAATATGTCAATTAACAGTCCTCCCACTGTCTCATTATCTCTACTTGAGTTCTTGTATTTACAATTCATGTTCATAGAAAGAAGAACTTTATTATGTAAAAAATCTTTGAAGACTTCATTTTTTAGAGAAGCATTAGGTTTACAATAAGATTGCAAGGAAGGTACAGATATATCCATGTATTCCCTGACACCACATAGCCTCTCACATTATCAACATCACTCATCAGAATCATACTTTTTTTTTAAGCAAGGATAAACCTATATTGGCACATCATAATCATCCATAATCCAAAGTTTAACTTAGAGTTTGCTCATGCTGTTGTACATTCTGTGAGTTTAGACAAAGCTATAATGACATATATTCATCATTCAGTATGTAGCCTTTCAGATTGGCTTCACTTAGTAATATGCACTTAAATTTCCTCCATGTATTTTCATGCTCATTTCTTTCTAGCCATGAATGATATTCCATTATCTGGATATAGCACAGTTTATTTCATCCATACACCTACTAAAGGACATCTTACTTTTTTCCCCAAGTTTTTTGAATTATAAGTAAAGCCATTATACACATCCATGTGCAGGGTTTAGTGCAAACATAAGTTTTCAACTCTTTTGGTGAAAACCAAGAGCATGGTTGCTGGATCATCTAGTTTGGTGAGAAACCATACAACTGCCTTCCAAAGTGGCTATACTATTTTTCAACAGTAGATACTCTGATCTAAGTCAGAATGAAGATTGAGGATTCCTCAGTGAATGAGGATTGATGTTTTCCACATCTCCATCAGCATTTGGTGCTCTGGGTGTTCCCAATTTTGACCATTTTAGTAAGCGTGTAGTGATATCTCATTGTTATTTTAATTTGGAATTCTCTGATACATATGACGTGGGGCAGCCTTTCATGTTTATTTGCCCTCTGCATATCTGCTTTAGTGAAGTGTCTGTTAAGGTGTTTGGCCCATTTTTCAGTTGGGTTGTTTATATTTTTATTGTTGGATTTTAAGTTTTTTGTATATTTGGGATAATAGGCCTTTATCAAATGTATATTTTGCAAATATTTTCTCCCATTCTGAGGCTCATCTTCTAATTCTCTTGATACTGTCTTTTACAGAGAAGTTTTTAATTGTAATGAGGTCCAGTTTATCAATTATTTCTTTCACAGACTGTGCCTTGGGTGTTACATGTAAAGAGGCATTGCCATACCCAAGGTCATTTGTTTTCTCCTGAGTTACCTTCTTGTAGTTTTATAGTTTTGTGGTTTACAGTTAAGTCTGTGATCCATTTTGAGTTCATATTTGTGAAGGATGTGACATCGTTGTCTATACTTTTTTTTTTATTATTTCCAGTTGTTTAGCACCATCTTTTGAGGAGATATCTTCATTCCATTGTACTGTCCTTGCTTCTTTGTCAAATACTAGTTGACCTATACATGAAGGTCTATTTCTGGACTCTCTATTCTGTTCCCTTTATCTATTTGTATTTTTTTTTGCCAATACTACATTGTCTTGATTACTGTAAATTTACAGTAGGTCTTAAAATCAGGTAGTGTCAGTCTCTCAACTTTGTCCTTCACCTTCAATATTGTATTGGAAATTACCATATTAAAATTTAAATGCATAATAAAACTTTATATCACAACTTTCATATATGCTCTTTAGCAACATTTTTGCTATAAGCGTTCTTCATTTGTTGACAAATTTGTTACTCTTATATTTTTTTCTAATAATATTTATTTATCAATGGTCTGCCAGTTCCTTCTTTAATATTTATCTATTGAAAGGATTAAATTTTCCAGAGGTTTTATGTACCTAATTTCCTCTGTACATGTGTGTATGATGGTGGAAGAGGAAGGGGTATGTGTGTGTGTGTGTGTGTGTGTATCTGCATGTAAAGGTCTAGAATTACTTCACAGGTTTTAAAAATCAATATCCCATTCATTTATCTTCAATTATCTGTTTAAGTTTTTATTTAAATTCTTGTTAGTTAACATATAGTGTAATATTGGTTTCAGGAGTAGAATTTACTTACATAAAACACCCGGTGCTCATCACAACAAGTGCCCACCTTAATACCCATCATCCATTCAGCCCATCCCCCACGTACTTCCCCTCTAGCAACCCTCAGTTTGTTCTCTATAGTTAATCGTCTCTTTATGTTTTGTCTCCCTTTCTTTTTTTTTAATTTCTTTCCCTTATGTTCATCTGTTTTGCTTCTTAAATTCCACATATGAGTGAAATTATATGGTATTTGTCTTTCTCTGAATGACTTGTTTCGCTTAGCATAATACACTCTAGTTCCATCCACATCATTGCAGATGGCAAGATTTCATTCCTTTTGATGGCTAAGTAATACTGCATTCTATATATATAGCACATCTTCTTTACCCATTCATCAGTCGAAGGACATTTGGGCTTTTTCCATAATTTGGCTATTGTTGATAACACTGCCGTAAACATTGGGGTGCATATGTCCCTTCCAATTGCTATTTTTGTATCCTTTGGTAAATACCTAGTAGTGCAGTTGTTGGGTCATAGGGTTGTTCTATTTTTAACTTTTTGAAGACCCTCTGTACTACTTTCCAAAGTGGCTGTCCCAGTTTGCATTCCCACCAACAACGTGACAGGGCTCCTCTTTCTCTGCATCCTTGCCAACATCTGTTTTTTCCTGTATTGTTAATTTTAGCCATTCTAACAAGTGTGAGGTTGTATCTCATTGTTAGCCATGTTAGACATCTGGATGTTTTCTTTTGAAAAATGTCTATTCATGTCTTTTGCCCATTTCTTCACTGGATTATTTGTTTTTGGGGTGTTGAGTTTGCTAAGCTATTTATAGATTTTGGATACTAACCCTTTCTCAGACAGGTCATTTGCAAGTATCTTCTTCCATTCCGTAGGTAACCCTTTAGTTTTGCTGGTTGTTCCCTGTGTTGTGCAGAAGCATTTTATCTTGATGAAATCCCAATAGTTCATTTTTGTTTTTGTTTCCCTTGCCTCCAGAGAAGTCACTATGGCCGATGTCAAAGAGGTTGCAACCTCTAATATATATCTTCAAATCTGACATAGGTTTGCATCTCTGGGATGGCCATTTACTTAAGATCTCAAGAAAGTGACCATAATTAGTCCTGGATACCAGAGAATCCCTTAGATATGTTTTACATTAGGGAGCTCTTGCACAGTCATCCTTGGGAAAGCAAAACATACTGAGACAAAATGCTAATGAATATGAACTCAAATCCATTATAAATACTGTTTATCGACCATATCCAGTGAGCTTCACAATTTGTCTGCATTTGACAACACAGAACTCTAGTGAAAAGATCTTAAGTCTAGAGTTACATGGAAGGTAAATTTGGATACGTAGCACTTACATTGTAAGCACTGGGCCAGACAAATGCCTGAAATAAATATAGACTAAGAAACAAGTAATTTGATTTCCCATTGTGCAGGAATACACAATGGGAAATAAATGTTTTGGTATGAAATGGATCTGGATTTAATTCTAGTTCTAAGCACAGGATTATGAACAAATTACTGAACTTCTGAGCCTTGTTTAAAATATCTAAACTATAGTGTTAGTAGCAGAGCATCTGACACAAAAAAGAGAAGTCTAACAAATGTCAACTTCATTTTCCACATTGACATTGGTAGAAACAATAAATTGTGACTATAAAACAAAACAAAACAAAACAAGGGACACCTGCGTGGCTCAGTTAGTTAAGCGTTCAACTTTGGCTCAGGTCATGATCTCACGGTTTGTGAGTTCTAGCCCCGTGTTGGGCTCTGTGCTGCCAGTTCAGAGCCTGGAGCCTGCTTTGGCTCTCTGCCCCTCCTCCACTTATGCTCTGCCTCTCTCTGTCTCTCCAAAATAAATAAAAACATTACAAAAATTTAAAAACAAAATATTTAAGCAAGAAGTGATACCTCTTAGGTTGAGTATTTATTGAACAAGATGATGGAAGAGGATGAGTGAAGAACTATTTAATTCCTGCACTAGCCTTCAGAAGCTGGTATAAGCAGGCCATTGCCAACAAAAAGAATAGGAGGTGAGCATTTTTCTGGTCACGGAAATATCTCTACCTTGGAAAGGCAATGAGTCATAAAGAACAGTACTCCTGTTTAAGGGTACTATGTAGTTATCTGTGGTGGCCAAAAGAGACTAGGTCATAAGGACCAGGTTGAGGAATTCTCCTATATTGTGGTATGGTTAGACTTAGACTGGTTAAGACCAAATCTTGAATTTCCAAAAGTTCCAATGGGTTGAACTATTCAGTTGAATTTCTAAAAGGTTGAACTGTATAAACTTCCAGGGGCTGCCTTAACTTCTTCCCCAATATTTAGGCAAGCTGCTAGCACCCTGAATTATCTCACTGTAGAAGAGAGAAATGGGTAACTTCTTATACCTAAACCCTTGCTGTCCTGGCCCTAGGAACCACAGCACTGCTGCTCAGCTCCAGCCCCACTGAGTTCCACTGCCTAATGAGTTAAATCGCTCTTCCTGGACTTGTTAACTGCCTTTCTGGTACATTCCTACTGCAAAAAATTCGCTAATTCCCACTGGGAAATCCACATAGAAATCATATCTACCTATGAGGCTCCTCCCTCTTCTGGTCTCATATGCCTTTCTCATCTTATAATGATGTATTTAAAGAAGTTGCAAGGCAAACTGATGGATACATTGACCCAAAATTTCAATTCTTTCACTTAAACCCTGCAAAAGTTGGATCATCAGAAAGCAAAGGGCCTGGGTCTTGTTTTCCATTCTGTGCAAGAATAACTTCCCTGTGTCAAATAGAGTACTATGCTCTTGACTAATATGCTCCAAGATGCTCTTGGAACTATTAGAGCCTCAATAAAATAAATGTTCACTGAAACAAAATATATTACAAAATATATTCTGTATTCTATTCTCTATTCTGTGCCCCAATACCCCTTATAAAAGACACAAGAAAATGGATTTTACCTCTCAATAGTAGGACAGTTTTCTTCTGTAAATTTACTTGCATGCTGTTTTTCTATCACACAATGAAAAGGATACAGATAAAGATAATTCTTTTTGGTCTGTTTCCAGAAAATCCAGAATCATATTCAGTGCTCATCTACTTCTGGTAATTAAATCAACTGAGATGCCAAGCACCACATACTGCTTTGCTAATCTTGGGTTGCTGGTTTATTTTTCTTTCCTCCCATCTTTGAAACACTAATCTCTCACTAAGAATCATGAGGAAGCACTTTGAAAGTTACCATATGATAGGAAATCAACAAGCCTATTGTAATCCACAGATGCTTCTAAGAATGCATATGAAGGAGGGAGGAAATATTTGTAGTTTTTTTAGTATTGATATTCACCAGCTTGATGTCCTTTCTTTGAAAAAATGGTACTGGCCCTCAAACTTGGCCTGTGCTATTTGGCACATCTTTTACTCTATTATAAAAATGTAAAGGACTAGGTTGAGCATCTGACTCTTGATTTTGACTCAGGTCATGATCTCACAGTTCTTGGGCTCTGCGCTGATAGCAAGAAGCCTGCTTGGGATTCCCTCTCTCTCTCCCTCTCTGCCCCTCCTGTGTGCGCACTCTCTCTCTTTCAATATAAATAAATAAACATTTTTTTTAAAATGTAAGGCCAATAATATTAAAATGTATACTTGATAAAACATAAATAGGCAAATAAGATACAATCTTATTAATGGAATAAATAAGCATTTTCACAATCTGTGAATGATACCTAATTAAGACATTACTTGCATTTTCTGGGAATGTTTTATTTGTTTGGCCTAAAGCAAAATGCTGTCATTTAAGTAATCTTGTACGGGCTGTTTTAATGTATTACAGCTCTTCTAGTTTAATTATACAAATAAAAGAAATTACAATGGCTTTTGTAGTTCAAATTAACTGTACCTCTGATACTATTTAATGCAATTAGAGTATGGTAATAAGAGGAGACCATTTAACTTGTATATATACTCTGACATTGTCTCAACTCTACTATATTTATTAACCAAACTGTTCAATGCTATTTGATAATCTCAGTTTGTTTTGGGAACTAAGCAACATGCTAGACAAAAAATATATATCTATATCTATATAGACAAAAATATATATCTATGTCTGTATAGATATATATTTTTTGTCTAACATGCTAGACAAAAAATATATACCTATATCTCTATAGATATATATTTTTTGTCTAGCATGTTGCATATATATATATATATATATATATATATATATAAAACTAGAATGTCCTTGTTGGTCAAAAAATTATGTCTTATTAATTTTAATATCTCCAGGAACTAGTATGTTGCCTTACATATAATAAATAAATGCTCAATAATTTGTATGCTGAATATTAATTTGAAAGGAAGTCCAGAAACTATTTTCTTCCATATTTACACAAATCAAAAACACCAGTTTTCTATTTTCTACCATCAGAGAAAAACAATTTTTCAGGAAAAGCATAGCACTCATCATTTGCAGCCACTTTTGATTTTTATATTTATGTAGTTCATTATTTTTTTCCAGAAGAAGGAAAAAATTTCTAATCTGTTGTGAAAACAGTTTTATTATGTCTGAAACTTTAACAACATAAAATATATGTGCATTAATCAATGTGTTCCTTTCACTTTTAGAACAAAATGTGCAAAGCAGAGGATGAAGTCAACCTATTCAAGACAACAGGAGAGAGTAACATCTCTGCTCTGCATCATTAGTTCTGACTAATATTCAAGAAATCTTAAATTCTTAAGCTTAAAAAAAAAGACATATCTCACACATAAGTAATTTTTACCATCATTTTTCATTCACCATTTCTGTATAATATTTTATTTGTGCATAAAAGAGGCTGTCCTTAAATTTTACAGACTCATAAAATGTAACAGTATGTTCATAATTTGTTGATTCATCTCTTTCATCTATATCCATAAAAATTTACAGTCAGGTGATATTATTTCTCAACAGGAACAGGCATATTGAAGAAAGGCTTAGGGATTCATTAAACACTACAAATAAATTCTAAATGTAGCATCAGCATTCATTTTCTTCTGAATGTTGTTTTTGCTTACAAGTATAACACAGTAGATTAGAAATTGTTAGGGAACCTGATTGCTGTTTCTGTCTTCCCCTGTAACGCTGAGCAAGTCATTCCACTTCTCAGGATCTTAGCCTCTTTCTTAGAAAAGGAAGAGATTAAATAAGATAACCTCTAAAGTCTCTTCTACTTAAAATTAATAACAACAATAATTATAGCAAGTATGTAATTATTTGACTATGTACCAAATCCTGATTATTTCATCCTCACAACTATGTCATAGCTGCTATCATTATCCTCATTCTACATATGAGAAAACTGAGTCCAGACAGGTTGACTAACTTGCTCAAGGTCACATAGCTTAAAAGTAGCAGTGCTAACAATCAAACCCAGACAGCATGGACCATAACATGTGCTCCTAACTGTTACAGTGTCCTAACTACTACATGACCCTTTTCATGAAGAATATTACATGTTTTGGCTTATGGCATTCACTGAAAATTTTATTCTTTCCCTCTTGGTGTTTGGGGAAATAGGATGAGCTTCAGAGTCAATAATATTGAGTTGTTATCCTAACTCCATCATTACTTGTTCTGTGACCTTAGGCTAGGTACTTACACTCAGAATCTGTTTCCTCATTTGTGAAATGAAAATACTCACCTACCTCACAGGGCTATTATTTAAGGGTTAAGACTAAAACTGCATGGTCTAGCATGGTTCCAGACATACAACAGGCATTCAGTAAACTTTATTTCTTCTCTCATGCTTAAGTGAAAGACGATGATGCTGAAACCTAAAACTTGAAATTAAGACCACATAGTAGTCATTTTTAGGACTCACCCTCCCAGTAGCTCAAATGAGACTTAAAACAAGACCAGGGCAGAAGTGTGGGGAATCATGTAATCAAATTGAAAAGAGAAAAAACAGCATGTTCCTGCAGGGTGTACACAGTGCTCCAAAGCCTTAAAAAGCTGGCATTCTGAGGAATTTATTCAGTCTTTACATTAATGCCAGGGATATGCAAATAGTGAAGATTATCTAGCAACGATGCAACAGCTAGAATCTCAAGTTTTTGTCCTCAACCTCATACACTCTACCTTCTAGATGGATCCTTAAACAAGCATATAATTTATTTTAGTCTTTCAAAGATATTTGGGCAATACAAAATTTAAATACATTTAGTATTATAAGAAAAAAAATTACTGAGAGAAAATGATAATTAGGACCTTGCCCAATTTTCTTATTATCCCATTTAATCTCCAAAATCAGTCCTTCTCCCACAGTTCTTCCCACAGTTCTTCCCACAGTTCTGTTTTAATTATCGATAAGGATGGAAGGAACGAAAGAGGGAGGGGGAGAAGGAGGGAGGGAGAGAGAGAGAGAGACGAAGGCAGCCAGCAAGCGAGCAAGAAAAAGTAATGGAAATAACTTTTGGCATAGAACTTCCTTTGAATTTTTGAGTGACAAAGGCTTAAACAAATATTTAAGAAGATGGGCTACATGAAAAATAAATTGACAGTAGGATTAATTTTGAGGAAGATTCAAAGATAAGGATTAAACAGTCACTTTTCCTATTAAAATTTTGAATTCAGATAAGAACCATTTCCCTTTGTCTTTCTAGTAAGTTCTAAATACTTTGATCTGTTGCTGAGAAATTACTATTAAGTATTTCTGTGTTTAAAACGTGTGGCTCAGAAAGACTCCTTCAAAAATAGGAAAATCTGTGTTCCTTTGTCAAGCTGATTGTATAAAACAAGTTGACAAACCAAATTTAAACAGCTCCTTTAAAAATTTATAGAGTATTATTATGGAATTAATTGATCTTATTTCATGAAACAGCTTTACTAGGTAAATTCATTATGGCATGTTCCCATATACATAAAGATTAACATAAGACTTGAAAATAAAATGAGTTTGTTTCTAAAACTAAAGATTGTTTTATAAAGAAAACAAATAAGAAACTCTAATATAAAAATGCAAAATGAATTATAATGTACAATTGATGTTAAATAATTATCTAACAATTTATGCAAATATATGACATCTTAAGATATTTTATAGTTAAAGGATTCAGACTAAATTAAGGTAACCAGGATTTATAATGAATCAACATATTATAAGTAGCTCTAGTTTGCCTTGTTATACATCTGTTAAAACTTACTTAAAATTAAAATTTTCTCTTCAGAAGCTTTAATTACTTACAATTAGGTATAACAGAAGTCACTGCAGAATTGTACCAACACAGTGATTTCAAATTTGCCATTTCCTAGCATGTAGGGATTTCTCAATTAATTTTTTTTTCAACGTTGTATTTATTTTTGGGACAGAGAGAGACAGAGCATGAACGGGGGAGGGGCAGAGAGAGAGGGAGACACAGAATCGGAAACAGGCTCCAGGCTCTGAGCCATCAGCCCAGAGCCCGACGCGGGGCTCGAACTCACGGACCGCGAGATCGTGACCTGGCTGAAGTTGGACGCTTAACCGACTGCGCCACCCAGGCGCCCCGGGATTTCTCAATTAAAAAAAATGCTTGGAAGAAAAATTGAATAATTTACTTAGCATTTACCCATGCATGAGAAAACTTATAAAGGGAACAGACTACTCTAAGCATAATTCCATAACTACTATAGATGAATTATTATGTTAGAATGTATCAGTTTCAGTTGAAATAGAATTTTTTAATTAAAATGATTAAAACATCAAATCAAGCTGTAGTATTGTGAAATGTACAAAATTATTACAATTCATGGAATATTTCCAAACTTTAAAAGCACTTCACTGTGAAAGATAGACAGTTTTTTAGGAACCAAGATCAATCTATGCTATGCAGAATTCACAAAAGTCAAAGCACTTACAGACTGACATGCACCTTAAATCTTTTTTCTTGTGGTTTCAATATTTTAAAGTGTCATGCACTGTGGTGAGTGATTAAAAACATCAACTATTTCACTGTTCTCAATGATTCAAACTTGTATGGTCACAGGGCATAGGGGAGTAGATTATTTATTCAAATCAAAATCACAACAGTTAGCTATGTTTTGTTTTTTATTGAAATGAAGCACTCCTTTTCAGAAATGCTGACTACTTTTCCTGCAGAACTAGAGGCTATATAAGATAAAGCCATATATAAATTAAAGATAGCAAGAATGCACCTACTGCTAGAGAGAACAGGTGAAGCATCACTATCTTTTTAGCAAAGAAGACATTTAGCAACTCTTGATGCTTACAGGACTGCCAAAAATAACTCTTTGAATTTTCATAAACTCTTCACAAAGCTCAGAATGACAGTTATGTGGAGTTAGAAATGGGTGACTTGAAGCATATACACAAACAGCTTTGCTTGATTTGAGGAAAACCTAACTGAGTGGTAATTTTGGAAATGGTGGTCAGTCAAGCAGAAATCACTTTGAAATATTCTATTGGTGGACAACAAAACACAGCTTTGTAAAAGCCCTGGGTACCTGGAACCTTCCTCAGACTGGTCATAAACTGGTGCGAAGGTCTCCTGGAGGTCATGTAGCCCAAGTTTCCAGCCAATTCAGAAATCTCTTTAATAAGCAGATGCTCAGACTCTACTTAAGCCATATCCAGGTGGTATAGGGGGATAGATGGAGTTTACAGTCTGGTTGCCTATGTGCTCTCATCCTGGGAGCCCCATTCCCATATGGTTTTTACTGGAGGGCTAAGAATTCCCCACATCAGGCATGGTAGAAAGAAACATTATTCACAAAGAAGATATAGTAATCAATAGCTTCAGATCTAAGGAAACCTTATTCCAGCAGATGAGACTGAGAATACAACCTAAATGTTTAGATTTAAGGGAAATTCAACTTACAAAATCCAGTTTACAACATGTAAGCTCTACTAAGAGCTATGCACAGTAGCTGAGTTTCAGAATTTTGAATGAGTTCTAGAATTGGGAGTAGAGTCTTGCAAATTATATAATAATGCCAATGAAGCAATTTTATTAAACCCTTTCAGTGTGCCAGGATTAGTACTTAGCATGCTGAGCACTTTTACATACATTAACTTATCCCATCCCCTCATTCACCCTATGAGGTAGGTTCTATTAATACCTCCATTTGAAAGTTGAAGAAATGGATACTCAGAGACTCAAAGTGTTTTCCAAGAGAAAGGCACTGCAAAGATAACAGGAGGAGTAGAGAAAAGAAAATTAAGGAAAAGATCACTAAAGTGTGAGAACTCTCTCCACTGATTTCTGTGGCCTTTTAGCCACCAGTTTTACAGTTTCCGTTACTTTCTAGTAATGTTTAAGGGGTACACGTTTTAAATTGTATCTACATTTAAAGAAACAAGCTTATTGTCACTGGACAGAACACAGAACTCCCAGTCAAAATTATGGAGTCAAAATACATATATATGTGTGTGTGTGTGTGTGTGTGTATTGCTTTAAATGAAACAATCTCTGTGCTTATAAAAAAAACGTAGTTATTAATGTCCTATACTTTTGCTTAGCTGACAAAAAACAATTTTCAGATGTATAAATAAATAATTTAAGACATGCTATAATTGGGTTAACTTATTTGGAAAAACACTAAAGTAATATATTTGAGAGATTAATATTTTCTTATTCTTATAAACAAAATTCAGAGTCCATATATATCTATATATAGAGAGATATATATGATCATGCTTGTATAGAAACAAATAATAATAAATAGAAACTAATAAATGTATGTCCTTTTATTTTTTATTGTTTTAATGTTTATTCATATTTGATAGACTTAGAGAAAGAGACAGAGCGTGAGTGAGGGAGGGGCAGAGAGAAAGGGAGACACAGAATCTAAAGCAGGTTCCAGGTTCTGAGCTGTCAGCACAAAGCCCAAAGAGGGCTCGAACTCACAGAATGTGAGATCATGACCTGAACCAAAGTCAAACACCCAACTGACTGAGCCACCCAGGTGCCCCAATATATATCCTTTTAAAAATTAAATTATTTAGGGACACTTGGGTGGCTCAGTGGGTTAAGCATCTGACCTCGGCTCAGGTCATGATCTCACAGTTTGTGGGTTCGAGCCCCGCATCAGGTTCTGTGCTGACAGCTCAGAGGCTGGAGCCTGCTGTGGATTCTGTATCTCCCGCTCTCTCTGCCCCTCCCCCGCTTATGCGCACGTGCACTCTCGCTCTCTCTCTCAAAGATAAATAAATAAATAAATAAATAAATAAATAAATAAGCATTAAATTTTTTAAATTAAATTGTTTATATAAGGTGACCTTGCAGAGGGTATGCTAAGAAATTAACAGAAATTTAAAAAGCCTACACACATATTCATAGTGACCATTTTGCTTAAAGGATATAATTTTGTATTGTCTGTTATACTCTAGTATTCAGAGGAGTTGTATAATACTAATATGTAGAATGGGTCATTTGAGCATTTAAAAAAAATTAATGTTTATTTTTGAGAGGAGGGGAAGGGCAGAGAGAGAGGGAGACACAGAATCTAAAGCAGGCTCCCGGCTCTGAGCTATCAGCACAGAGCCCACTGTGGGACTCGAACCCAAAATCCATGAGATCATGACCTGAGCCGAAGTCAGATGCTTAACCAACTGAGCCACCCATGTGCCCCTATTTGAGCATGTTTTAATTCATGAAGCAGAAATACACAGAATATCTAAGAGTTTAAAATACTACCTGCATATAAAGTCAGTTAGAATTTAAAATAATCACTAGATTGGAATGATTTTCATTCCAGAATTGCTAAAGAGTAACCTGCTGTGTTACAAATCTCTCAGCTCCCACAATAATCTACATCAGCAATCACGACTAATAAGAGTGGAAATGCATCTATCTTCAGCATCATTGCCACTGCAATTTACTCTCTTAACATGTAAACATTAAGGAAGTAAAAAGTACAGGAAAGTATTTTGAAATGAAAAGAAAACAAATACCCCAAACATTTATTCATCACATCAATTAATTTTAGTAAAAGGCACATTGATCTAGGAATCTTCTCAATTTCCAAAGTCTTTATAGTGTATTGACCATTAAAAATACAAGAAAAACAGGGGCGCCTGGGTGGCGCAGTCGGTTAAGCGTCCGACTTCAGCCAGGTCACGATCTCGCGGTCCGTGAGTTCGAGCCCCGCGTCGGGCTCTGGGCTGATGGCTCAGAGCCTGGAGCCTGTTTCCGATTCTGTGTCTCCCTCTCTCTCTGCCCCTCCCCCGTTCATGCTCTGTCTCTCTCTGTCCCAAAAATAAATAAAAAACGTTGAAAAAAAAATTAAAAAAAAAAATACAAGAAAAACAACCAATATTTAAGATTAAGTAATACTATCTTAAACACTTTCTGAAGAATAGAAAAACCTGACTGTAATACTGGCATTAATAGAAACAAAGATAAGTCAAAGACCTTTATTTCTACAGTGGAGAAATAGACAATGTATCCTGTGTTTTAAGAAAAACGATGTTATAATCCACAGCATGACTGAATACAGAGCAAGATACACACCACATCACTGTAGGATTTTGCCATGGGGTCTTACTCTATTAAATAGATTACTCTTTAAGTCAATGAATAATACTCATTCCCTAGGTCCAAAATTAAGTAAAGGCGAGTCTAGCAAATTCCAATTTTGCCTGTCAGCCAAAAAAGAAATTCCCATGTTTAAATGTGCAACTCTGTCTATAACCCTCAAGTTTAAATCTAAACACGATTACAAGGGGTATTAAAAATAATGCCCAAGGTTACTTCACTCATTTTGTAGATTCTTTCAAGTATTGGAAATCTGACAGTCAGGCTTGTTTAACTATTCAAACAATACAGAATAGCCAGAAGCTGTGATTTCTTCAGATTAGTAAAGTATAACCCAAAGGACTCAAAAGTCGAAGCACAACTAAAGGAAGAATCAACACGCCAACACTATATCTCATCAGGCTTGTTGACAATGCATCCTGGGAGACATGACTTTATCTTCAAAGTGACACTGTGTAAGGTTTGTTCACTGAACCAGGCATTTTATGCAGGGCACACAGCAGAGTTAGCTGTCAGCTGAGAAAGAGCATTTAAATTTGGCTACAATTATGCTGACCCTCAGAAAAATCACTTGCCTATCAAGAAAACTATTTGATCTATCAGAAAATAAAAATAAGCAATGTTTTCTCATAAGACTGCCCATGGTTTATTTCAACTTTAGACTGAAAAAATAAAGTCAAGGAAGCCCTCAGCATTTTTAGTAAACTGTTAGGAAAGTTAAATGTATAAACTACAGAATCTGCAAAGGACCCATGAAAGTACTTAAGTCATGTCCTTCTGTCTCTGTCTCTGTCTCTGTCTCTGTCCAAAATGGGCATATGTCATCTATTTGAACCTAAAACATTCTTTAAGAAATGAGGTCCCACCACTTCTCACAAGTGTAAAATGAGCCGTGAGTAAATGTCCCCATCATTGCCACTTACTAGCTTAGAAATATTAGACTAGTCATCTATCTTCTCTGAGTTTTATTGTTTCTAACCTATCGGAATAAATCTATTGACAACTTCTTTGTGACCCACATATCAAAATGATATAACTAAATATGAAATGTACATAAAAACACTTCTAAACCATAAAAATCATGCAAATAATTTTATTTAAATACTTATATATCTATTTCAAGTTGAGTCCATTCTATTTTTTTTTTGAGACCTTAATAATATGACACTAGATCAGGCTTGAGAATATGCTGTGGTACTTGAAATTAATGGATGCATATGTAAAAGAAATGTATTCTGAGCCATGAGGCCCCTACATAAAAAAAACTCAATTTACAAAAACACCTTTCTGTTATTGTTGTTTGACTTTTTCTTCCTCTCCTCCCACCTAATACCCCTCCAGAGACACACATACAAGTATAAAAAACAAGCACATTGAGCATTTGATTAAACAAGGACTTGTCTAACATTATATGATAACAATGGATTTCTTTGGCTGAAATCTACTTTAATCCAAATCAACTTCAATCTTCCATTGTAAGTTTTTACCTTTATAAAAAAAATTCTGAATGTTTTAAGACCTTTCCAAGGCATCTTAATTTGTGCTGAGTAGTTAAAAGGTCTATATTCAGGCAAGTAAGAGTGCCATATTTCTGAACTTATGGAGATCCACTATTTAAAGCAGTTTGTAGATAGAAGATTACAAAGTATTGAACCTAACTAAGTCTTACTAGGAACAGACATGCAGAAGAGGAAAAAGGAATCCACTCATAGTAAGCAACTCAGTCCCTGAAACCTCTTTGACCCCAAGGGCCTGAAAGATCTAATCACCTACCCAAAGACATTAGGGAGTAAGTACTTGGGATGGGGAAGGCTCTGGTAAGAAGATCCCACTACCCCTTCCCCTCCACTAAGAGACACCTGAAGGCCCAATATGGGGAAATTCATTTTACTCCCTCAGGCAGCAGCAACAAGAACCAGTGAGAGTTCCAGTGGAACTAGATAAACCAAGCTGACCATAATCATACTGCAAAGACTCTGAAATCAAACTGACATTGCAACTACACCTGACATGACTCATATGCAAGACCTAAGAAGGGAGACTTCCAGTTAAATTAAAAGATTGAAAGGCAATCCAGATTCTGCTAACATAAGTGAAATAAGTCAGACAAAAAAAGACAAATACTATATGATCTCCCACTTACATGTGAAATACTAAAAACTGAACTCATAGAAATAGAGAGTAGATTGGTGGTTTCCAGGGGTGAGGGAAATGGGTGAAGATAGTCATAGGATATAAATTTTCAGTTATAAGATGAACAAGTTCTAAGGATCTACTGTACAGCAAGATGACTATAGTTAATAATACTATATTGGATACTTGAAAGTTGAGAAGAGAGTAAATTTTAAACGTTTTCACCACATGCATAAAAAAAGATAGTCATGGATATGTTAGCTAACCTTTTTATAGTAATCATTTTGCAATATACACATACATCAAATCATCAGAGTGTACACATTAAATTTACACAATGTTGTATGTCAATTATATTTCAATAATGCTGGGGGAAAAGATCTAGAAAATATAAGAGAAAATCTTTGGGTAGAGAGATCTTAGACTTCAAACCAAATACATAATCCATAAAAGAAAAAAATATATAAATTAGATATGGTAAAAATTTTTAATTTTGCCCTGAGAAAGTCCATGTGAGGAGGATGAAAGACAATCTACAAACTTGGATAAAATATTTGCAAACCACATATCTAACAAAGGACTAGTATCTAGAATACATAAAGAACTCTCAAAACTCAATAGCAAAAAACAATTTAATTAGAAAATGAGCAAAAGACACGAACATCTACTTCACCAAAAAGGAAATACAGATGGCAAATAAGCACATAAAAACATGTTCAATATCATTAGCATCAGGATTGTACACAATAAAACCACAATGGGCTCTCCCTATATAGTTATCAGAATAGTTAAAATTTAAAAAATGATAACACTAAATGGTGAAGAGGAAGTGGAGAAATTAGATCAATTATACATTGGTGAAGGGATGTGAAATGGTATGGCTAGTCTAGAAAACAGTTGGGCAGTCTTCTTATAAAACTGAACTTGAAATAATAATACATCCCAGCACTTGTACCTTGGGGCATTTATTCTAGAGGAATAATAATTTATGTTCACATAAAAACATGTAAATAAATATGTATGCATTTACTCCATATGTTTTATTTGTACTAGCCAAACTTGGAACCATCACAGATGTCATTCAACAGGTTAATGCTAAAATAACTGATATATATATATATATATATATATATATATGTATATATATATATATATATATATATATATATCCCCCACAGGATACTACTCAGCAATAAAAAAATAAAAAATATTCAAAACAGCAACAACTTGCTTGAATTCCCAGGAATTGTACTGAGTAAACAGCCAATACAAAAATGTTATACACTGTATGATTCCATTTATAAAACCTTTTTTTAAGTGACAAAATTTTATAAATGGAGGATGAATTAGTGGTTAAATTGCCCAGGGTTAGAGGTAGGGGAGAATCTAGGAAAGACATGGGTGGGCCATAATAGAGCAACAGGTGGTTACTTGTGGTTCAGTATCTTGACTGTGGTGGTAGATACAAAACCTAATTAGGTGATACAATTGTACAGAATTTAATATCATGCATACAAACACCCAGAGAAGAATACAAGTAAAATTGGAAAAAATTTTAATAAGAACTGTAGATTGTACCACTGTCAGTATCTGGTTTTGATATTGTACTATAGTTATTCAAAGTATTATCACTGAGGGAAACCAGGTGAAGTGAACAGGATCCTTGTGTTATTTCTTATAACAGCATATGGATCTATATCTCAAAAATTTTAATTAATTCAAAATTTCTATTACTTTCTAAACATTATCACTGTTTCTAAGTTTTCCTTTCCTGTCATATAACTACTGAAATAGAATTTCTTCATAAGATTTATTGTAATGTTGGGTAAGCACACACAACCCAATAATTTATGCCTCATATGCAACAAGGATCTTTTTCATATGCAATCTCATCTTTATTAAAGATGGCAGCCCACAAAACTGCAGCTTTATATTTCCCTGTACACTCACAGAAATTATTTTCCAAACTTGGGTTTAACCTGAACATTAAAAGACTTCTCTCAATCTAGACACAGATGGACTTGACCTTAAACAAAGCCTGCTAGGAAGGCTGACAGTCTCACACATTAAAAATCAACTGATCTTGGTAATACAACAAAACTATAGCATAAATCCCTCTTCTTTTTACTTCCCCACACTTTATAAGAACTGTAAGACTGGGAGATTCAAGAACAGTGGTGCTGCTAATATTAAGAACAGACTATGACTACGTGGAAATTTATTAGTTCAAATGAATGAACTATAATGATACTTAGCTATTTGACAGTGATGAATTCTAAGAAGACTATACTGGTATAGATTTAAACAATGAGAAATCCTACTCAGGAAGAGAATATTAATGCATCATTGATGTTGCTGATATTTAATTTTATTATCTTTTGTTTTTGATTTTATATATATATATGTATATATATATATATGTATATATATTTAATGCTTATTTTTGAGACAGAGAGAGAGCATGAGCAGAGGAGGGTAGAGAGAAAGAGGGAGACACAGAATCTGAAGCAGGCTCCATCCACGCTCTGAGCTGTCAGCACAGAGCCCAATGTGGGGCTCCAGCTCACAAGCTGTGAGATCATGACCTGAGCTGAAGCCGGACACCCAACTGACTGAGCCACCCAGGTGCCCCATAATTTTATTATCTTTTTAATAGTAACGTAACTCTAAAGAAATTTGAGTGATTTGGAGGATGAGAAGAACAGAGCTGACCAGGTAGGGTAGTAGAAAAAGCACGAAGATCTTTTGGCACCAGAAAGACCAGAGTTCAAAACTGAACTTTTTTACCTATGATGTTTTGTGATCATGGTTAGTTAAGTCAATATATATAAACTTTCGTTTCCCATCTGTAAAATGGTGATTGCAATGGAAACGACTTTTTAGGGCCATCTAAGCAGTAAATGAAATCACTGATATGTGCTTAGCACAGTAGCTGGTACAAAATATCTCCTCAATAAAATATGGTTATCAATTTGATTCATCTAGCTTCTGGGAAGGGTTTTTATAGCATTTTATTGTTGAATAAAGATTTCTAATTACTTTCAAAAATCATGTAAGACAAGACTAAGTCGGGAGAAAAAAATCCCAAATCTATCCACACATAATAAGGCTTTGCACTAGGGAGATTATCTAATCAAGGTGCAGCTGAATCTTGCTAATTTAGTGTAAGAGATTCCAGATGGGACTTTTAAACTCAGTTGTAACTGTGGGTTTCATTTTAGGTATCTTCCACTCTTTAGAGATCTAGGTACAGTTGATTTAGACCCCAGCAATTAATTACTGGGAGAGTCCCGAGCTTTCACTTGAATTTCTGCACCACTTACGGTTTACATTCCTGTGTCTAGTTTTAATGTACGGTCTCTACTTTGCCCCAGAGTTTTTCTTGGTGTACACCTTATCCTACAAACACTTAATCATGATACAAATGACTCTCAGGCTTCATTTTTGAGAAATTCTGGTCTAAATACCATACATTGTTCAGTCATCTTGTAAAGGCCCGTTGTTTCCATGGAATCTTCTGCCGCTCCTGATTCACAGAGTCTCAGCAGTATTGTTTTTTTTTTTTTTATCTGGCTACCAGGTCTTAAGAGACTCCATTATGACAGACTGGGGCTCAGGGCAAGGTGTGGTGATGATTCCCTACCCCTGGGGGCTTCTGGGCAATATGAGCCCTTGTTATCAGAAATGGGTATGAATTTTGATGAAGACTGGCCAATCAGGGGTATATCCATTATAATAATAACACAATGCCACAATAGGTCCTAGAAAAGCGTGGAAGCAATTGAGAAGTACAGGATTTCATTTGAAACCGGAGGAAGTGTTGATTGCTTTGGTTATCTTCACATAAGGCCACAGGAGGAGCCTGGTTGCCCAGGGAACTTTCTGACTTTCGCAGTTCTTGATTTTCAGAGACATTTTTCAAGAAGGGAAGCATAGCCACAGAGATATTTATTAAGGATTCACACCATTTGCATAGTTGTGTTTCTTTATGTTGCTGTTTAGGTTGTTCTCTTTCTCATTCTTCACGATTTTGGTTTTCCTGTTCTCATTAAGAGAATGTCTGGTTCTTATAATAAAGTTATCTCAGCATTACATGAGAATTTTTCACTGCTGTGATGTAGGCTAGTTTTTAATCACTAACTGAATTTGTCATCTGTATAATTTCTGATTGAATTTACTTACTACTATTTGTATCTTGAGATTTTCTGCTCTTATATGGCCTTTTTCCAAGAAAATGAATCTTTATAATTACTAAGTGTTTTCAAGAAAAAAATATTACTGCATTTTTAACCCTATTATTTACATCTCACTTTCATTGTCATATTTCCTAATTCAATTGTTACTGCTGCATCATCCTAATTTTTATACGTTTGATTTTTTAATTCACTGGTTTTATATTTTTATTTCTTTTATTTTGGATATCACCTGCTTTATCATTGATTTTTTTTAAACTTTAATGTTTTTATGTTCAGGTATATTACATTCCTTTTCTTTTATGTTTCTTCTATTTTATTCACATTTTAATCTGTTGCTACCCCATTCTTTTTTAATGACTATTTCCCCTTCTCTGATTCTTACTTCACATTTAAAAAAATTTTTTTAATGTTTATTTATTTTTGAGAGAGAGAGAGACAGAGACAGAGACAAAGTGTGAGTTGGGAGAGGCAGAGAGAGAGGGAGACACAGAATCCAAAGCAGGATCCAGGCTCTGAGCTGTCAGCACAGAGCCTGATGCTGGGTTTGAACCCACAAGCTCTGAGATCATGACCTGAGCCAAAGTCAGACATTTAACCAACTGAGCCATCCAGGTGCCCCAGTATTACTTCACATTTTTATTTAACATTTCCCAATGGTTGTATCAAGTACACACGTGAGCAGGTGCTAACCACTCTTCCGTCACAGCTGCCTCTGTGACCATCAACTCCCTTAGTGGATGTCTCAGAACAATCTTACCCACGAAGGATTCAGATGATACAGATTTGTAGCATAGTCTTGATTTCCTGCATATTGATCGCATCTTTTACAACATGAATGTCACTTTTTAGGGAAAAAAGTCTGAATTCATTTCTTTCAGATGATGAGGGAAGAAGGTATCATTCCTGCTTATGCTTGGATTTATTTGAAGAATGCTACTTGAGTATTTACTATCTGTTTATTTATCGATTTAGCTAGCTGACTTATAAATGTCACTTTTTAGGGAAAAAAGTCTGAATTCATTTCTTTCAGATGATGAGGGGAGAAGGTATCATTCCTGCTTATGCTTGGATTTATTTGAAGAGTGCTACTTGACTATTTATTTACTCTTTATTTATTTATTTATTTATTTATTTATTTATTTATTTATTTATCTATTTAGCTAGCTGACTTTTTAAATGCCTGTTTTAAAACCCATTAGTCACCTAAGCAACTAAATGGAAGGTGCTACACCAGCACATTATCACCATATCTGCAACCATTGTGGGTGTTTATCTCTGAAGATTACAGATTTTTAAGATCGTTCTTGACCAAATGATAACAAAGAAGCATTCACATGTGAACAGATATACACTACAACTAGCAAATTTAAAAGGAAATTTCAAAACATTTAACCAGGTATAATTTTGATTCTCTTTCAAGGAAAAATAAGGACCATTTCTAATGTAAATTATATCTACACTTTGGAAGAGGAATTTTATAAACTGGCTTTATAGAAATACCTCAAATTCAGAAAATAACTTCCTGTGAAGTGCCAGTGGGACTTGAAGGATTCCTTCTTAAAGTGTTTGACAACTCTACTCATGGACATAACCCTGCCGTCTTTACTCTATTTCCACAGACTATTCTGCAGGCAGATCTTTCTGGTTTTGGGGGAAAGCTGTTTTTGGTTTTGTTTTTTTAAATAGCATCACCTCTGATGAAACAATTCAGCTTAGTCTAGATTTTCTAACCAGGGAATAGTTTTCCTCAACTATACATGCTCTGTCCAGTCAGTAAGTGTGCTTGATATATGTATAAAAATCTGTCATACAGAATATAGGAAGGCTACCAAGATGCTACTAGGATAAATAAAGACAGCAGCAGGCACTGAAGCTTCTATTATACCTTGATCCCAAAGCTATTTTCCTAGGCTTGTATAACTCCTAGCACAATATAAAATTAAAAATCCATGAGATGTAAAAAAGAATGAAACAAACTTTTTTTTAGTTGCTGCATGTGAAAAAAGTAATGCACATGCACACACATGTGCTTCTTTTAAGATGTTCACAAAATTGAGAAGAATATCAAAATATCATCCACTACTCAGAATTGATAGTTGGTCATGTTTGTTTATATCACAAAAATATCATAGATATATTCAAGGTTTTCCTTCATCCCTAGCCCCACTCCTCACTCCCATTCCAAGAGGAAAATTAAGTAATCAATTTTTTTATATTTCTTTATATATGAATATTTCTCTACAGCAATATTTATGCTTTTATTCTCTTAATCTAGTGCATATTAAGGGGCAGCTGGCTGACTCAGATGATTGGGCATCCAACTTCAGCTCAGGTCATGATCTCACAGTTCATGAGTTCGAGCCCCATGTTGGGTTCCTCACTGACAGTACGGAGCCTGCTTGGGATTCTTTCTGTCTTCTCTCGCTCGCTCCTCCCCTACTTGCACTTTTTCTCTTTCTCAAAATAAATATATATATATTTTTTTACAAAAAGATGCATATTGATACAAATCATTCTTTCTAGTGCTGAACGATATGTATGATTAAACAGGAACAGAAGTAGTTGCTGAACAATTTGCATCTAAATTAGATATTTACATTTTTGTCTTTTAGCTTTTATTTTTTGACAGAAATACCCAAACATTTTATATATATACAAATAGAAATTGGGTAATATATTCACATTACAAACCATTGTTCACTGTCTTTACCACTAGAGTTTGCTTATACCTTCATGCCCTTATTTGTGTAAGCAATAGAGACCTTACCATATTAGATAATCTAATTACATTTTACTAAGGATCAACGAAACAGCTATACATTCTTTGTGTCAATTAATGGAAATTGGAAAACCTAATATGCTGCTTTGGAAATCATTTGATTCCTCTTAATGCAATTCACACTTATAAAAAGGACTCATGTCCTAATCATTTTAAATCATTACACTTCTATCAATAAATACTACATTGGTTCAATCAATTACAATAAGGAAAAGAATCAATTAACAGTTGTATTAAAAATCCTTTTGGCAGGACTAGAAACAATGAGCCAGGTCCTGTGGTTCAGAAGAAATTAATTTGCTCATTTTGGTGAATTGCATTAGACCTCATTAATGTCCGACCATTATAGAAAAGATTGAATAAAGAATCCTGGTTCTGCTTTGCTTCAGCCTTAAGAATATTAACCTAATCCTGAAATCAATATTATACTATATGTTAACTAATTAAAATTTAAATTAAAACTTGAAACAAAAAGAGAAAAAATAAAAAGAACTTTTAGTGGAGAGACATATGGGAAAAACAAGAGTATTAATCTAATCATCACACTATTGCTTCAGATTAGAGAGCATATTATGTCAACATAAACGTCTATTAAAACAGAAATACAAGGCTTCTCTTCCCTCAAACCTTACTACCTTTTATTTCCAAAGAGCAATTATAGGTAATGAAAAAAATCAAAAGTAAATTATTCAGTTGATGGCAAATTTTTATCACTCTTAGAGCAAATTTTCCAAAAATTTGATCATTTCTATGAAGTAGACATATTGTTGTCTAGACTAATGAATAAGCACTAAAGTGAGAAATCCAAAAATAAGAAACATCATTCTTTTATCCAATGTCCATCAATGTTTAATGATACTCCAATTTTTCCATGAAGTCTTGCCTGGTCATTCCAGACAGACTAATCTTTTTTCATTTTAAAATCTCACTACATTGAGTTTCTTCATCTACTATTTTCTAATCTAGTATTTTATTTATCAGTGTCCATGACAAGTCTCCAAAATAAAATTATCAACAACTGTGTTAACATCTTGGATATTTCAATGAGTAGTCACATACATGAAAGTACCACTCTACAAAGTAGTTCCTAATATTATACTATTAAGCACTAAGGTCTAACTTTGAGGCCAGAACCTACATTGTCTGATTGCAATATGATCCATTTAACCAACAGTGCTTCCCTCTTGGTGAAACTGTGAGAGATTAGAAAACTAATGTATGGGAGTGTAGAGGGACAGGATCCAAAACCCTGTCCAAAATGGAGTTTGTTAGTGTTTCACTTCACAGAAGTATCATTCTAAAGGGAAGGTTTAGAATTCAAGCAATGAAACCAAGCCAGGAGATAAATGACGAATCAAGTACCTAACTTAGATGGGTTTGTACCCATATAATCAGGTACCTAACTTAGAAGAAAAGTAAAAATGGCAAAGCTTGGTACTGGGATGACAGAAAGATATTAGAAGCTGGTCCACTGGAGAGTTATAAATGAGTTATAAATGTTGTTGAATACATAATAGAACAGACAATTATGTTGAAGACATAATAGAATAGAGCAGACTTAGAATAGAATAGACTTAGAGCATAAGATATAGAAAGCAAGCTCCATGGTAACTGTTTTTAGCTATTATGTTCATTGATATAGCTCAATGCCTAGAAACTGACTGCATGTAGGAGGCACTCAACATATAGTTGTTGAATCAATAAATAAATGGTTACTGATGTTTCTTTTTTTAATAAAAGAAGAAAAACATTACAACACCCAATTTTCAGTAGTTCATGGCTCAATGTGCCATCTGCTCTCTCCTCAGGAATTCTTCACTTTACTACTTTGAGCCATCCCTTCCTTTCACTTTGACTATGGCTAAATATAGGCTCCTGTCCTTCTCTAAAGTTTCCAAGCACATTAAAAGTCAGTTTATATCAAATTCAGAAACTATCCTTCTCTGGGAGAATTGAAAAATGTTTCAAACATCAAGTGTCTGAAGAAACTGAAGAACTTCTTTCCATCTACAGCTGCCACAGTGAACGATAAACAGTACTTAATTTAGTGTTAAAATTATTTTTTATTCAACTAAATAAGAAAGTTATGGTTAATCGCTGAGCTAGCAACCGAAATATTATCATCTGGTGTGATCATATCTGTAACTATTAATTGAGCAATTTGAGCTATAATGTTGACATTGCATTTCCTTTATTATTTTTTAAAGTGAGTGGTCCCAATTAAGATTATTACCAAGGAAATAATTCTCATACTACATTGAAGGTATGTTGATTTTTATGTGCACAGATTTCATCATAGTGTAAAGATTAATTAAAATATTACAGTTGCTCAGTTATTAACAAAGTCTCAAGAAAGGAGAAATTAAATGGGCAAGGTAAAAGAAGAAACACAATAACACAATTTTTCTGTTTTAGGAATAGAACTCTGCTCTCCCCTTCTGAAAGTTGCTAAGTACACTGCAGAATAACTATCATAGAAACACGTGTCCAAATGTGAAGGGACCTTAGAAACTGCCTACACCTACATTCCATTGATGAAAAAACAAATTTAGAGAGGATAAGCAATTTTCCCAAACCCATCTTTGGATGCATATAGGAAAGAATATTGGTAAAATAGATTTTGAGTTTTCTACTACACCATAAATTACAGTTAATTATTATTCAATAGTGCTATTTTATTCTCAATCACTAAGAAGTTACTGTTCAACTACTTCTTAAAATATTCCATGATGAATAAGTACCATAGAGGACATAATTTCTAGTAATATGATGAAGAGGTAATTTTTTTTTTAATTTTTTTTTTCAACATTTATTTATTTTTGGGACAGAGAGAGACAGAGCATGAACGAGGGAGGGGCAGAGAGAGAGGGAGACACAGAATCGGAAACAGGCTCCAGGCTCCGAGCCATCAGCCCAGAGCCTGACGCGGGGCTCGAACTCACGGGCCGCGAGATCGTGACCTGGCTGAAGTCGGCCACCTAACCGACTGCGCCACCCAGGCACCCCGGGAGGTAATTTTTATAGCAGAAAATGTCACAGACTTTGAGTCAGAATACCTACATTTGAGTTATTATATTTGACAATTTCTAGTTGTGTACACTTGCACAAAATATTCAGTCATTATTTAAATTTTTTTCATTTACAAAATGGAAATAATAAACCTGGCTTACTTACATATTAGGATTGTTTTGAAGAATAAATAAATTAATGCCCATGAAAGTATATGAAGAAGCCATCTTGTATGAAAAAGCAGTCCTTAAATTTAAAAAAAGACATTAATCACTAGCTATAATGATTTTTTAAATCATTAAAAATAGTATTTAAAAAACAATATTCATTAATATTAGTGCCCACATGCTATAATATTAGCAATTTACTAAATTTTGGGGGGTATATCAAAACTTGTTAAAATATAAATTACATGATATATACATGGAATGTGACACAGCTTCCAAGATAACTAGTTTTATTCTCATGTTCCATAATTTCCCATTTGTTTTATTTCCTTGTCCACAAAGAATCAATTTTGCTTATTTATTATCTCTTTACCTGTGTGTGTGTGTGTGTGTGTATATACATACATATATATATATATATATATATATATATATATATATAATTATAATTCAAGCTCATCTTTTTAAATGTCCTAATTTGATGTCAGAGTATCTGTTAAAAAATTATATGTAAGAGGCATTGCCTCATTAAATTTGCATTAAAGTGTAAGGATTAAGTATTCAATTAATATAAAGTGTTTAGAACAGTATCTGGCACAAAACAAGCACTCAGTGTCAGCTATCATGATCATTTCACATTTGAATAAAATCTATTCCCCAAAGAAAAAAATCCCCACTTTTAATTTGTAGTTGAATAACAAAAGAATAAGTAAATCAACATAAAATTTTAAAATCAAAATATTATTTTCATTGAAAATCATGCCAATTTTAAAATTCTAATTTGTTAATCTCAAGTATTACTGAAAACATAAAGAAATAATACATTCATACACTGCCAGTGGAAGCTACATTGGCCTGACAGATTGGAGGACAATTTGATAATAAACATTCAAATTTAAAATGTGTGTTAACTATAACCTAACAATTCTAGTCCTTAAAAATAAAATATTAAAAACAAACAAACAAACAAACACAAAGAAAATGTGATCAATATATGAAATCTCCACCCACTGGAAAATTATTTAGCCTGAAAAAAGAAATTCTGTCATTTGTGACAAGGATAACCCTGGAAGACATTATGCTTAGTATATTAAGCCAGACAGAGAATGCTATGCAGATAAATACTGCATAGTATCATGAATAAGTGGAATCTAAAAATATTTTAATGTTTACAATTTAAACTCCTAGACACAGAGCATAACAGTAATTGTCAGGGGCTGGAAGTGGGAAAAACAGGGAGAGTTTGGTAAAAGGGTACAAACTTTCAATTACAAGATGAATGTGGTCTGGAAATCTAATGTATAATAGTTGATAACACTGTATTGCATAATTAAAATTTGCCAAGAGGGTAGAACTTAAATGTTCTCACAGGGGAAAAAAAAGGTAAATATGTGAAGTAATAGACATATTAATTAACTCAATGGGGGAAATCTTTTCACAATGTAATCAAATCATCATGTTGTAGACTTTAAATATCTTACTTCATTTGTCAATTACACCTTAATAAAACTGAAAAAATGTGATTTAAAGAACGCTAAATGCATGTGTCTTGAGTGTAATTTCATTCTGTATGACCAAATGAACTGTGCAGTTTGAAGTCTCATCAGAAAGAAATTTGGTGCTAAGTCACTAGGTTGTACACTTAGAGTGCAAACCTCACTCCACCAACAGGGGCTGATTACTCATCTGGCAAGCCATGTTAACTAGTTTGTAACTGGTAATGCATCTGAGGGGAGTACTGGGAACAGCCTTTGGAAGAACATTCTTCCTACTGTGTATATAGTTAGAAAATCAAAATTAAAACCCAAAGGAATGAGCTGCAAACAATATTTTATCATTGCATGAAAATAGTCTTATCATTTAGTTTATCCCTCATGAGCTCTAATAACAAAGCCCAAATATATACGGCACCTTTATCTCTAACAGTATATTTTTAAGCACATTAGCTCATTTTGCTTTCATGGTAATCTTGTGAAATAAGCTAGAGAGTTCTAATTAGCATTGGGTTGATCACTGAGATGGGTTTAACTGAATGCCACACTGACTACAACAATGAGGAATCCAGAAAGTGGCAGAAAAACAAAGAGCACAGGGATTCATGATATGTGAGGGGAGGCCAGTCTGAATAATTGAGAAGTTTGAGTTATAAAGTTATGGAATATTTAAGAAAATAGGCTAGAATTATAGGTACTTTAAAAAATTTAAATAAATATCTTTTTTTCCAAAATAATATACTACTATTTCCAAGCGATGTTCCATTGGATATATGTTTTACATGACTGGAGAAAACTGATGCATAACAATCATATTATTGGTTTAAATTATCCTCCTAAGATTATTATCTTAAATGGGCTAACATATTATTAGTTTACCTAGGAAACCTTTTTTCATTGTTGATCCAAAGTACACTTTTGCCATAATTCTCACATATTTTAAATTAGCAAGCTACAGGTGAATGGGTTTTAATTGCATATGTTAATATATAATATATACATGTAATATGTAAATCATATATTACATAATACATATAATCAATAAAGAACACCACTAAATAATTACTATTTCTTACTGGGTACGTCTGTGAGAAATGTAAAAGATTACTTAGAACCTGTTTGCCTTTCATAGAGTATACCAGAAGGGAAGAATCACACATGAAAGAAAGATTATGAGAACTAAAATAAAGTACTACAGGGGTTTAGGGAGAGAACTGTTTTCTAAATATTAAAAAAAATCTTTAAGTTTTATGTTTTACATTTAATCCTCATAAAAATATGCCTTTTGATAACTAACAACTATATATTTTAAAAGCCAGATATATTAGGTTTGGTCTGTGAAATGGGAGTTACTGTGATCCTCCCAAGCAAACTTATAAATTCAACTATTAAATTATCACAGACATGTCACGCACGCTACCAAACAGAAGAAAAATGTATGTGATTCAGTTCCACAATAGGAAACGTGAAAAATTGTAGCACAAAAGCCTCCAGCTTCACAGTATACAGCCAGCTTCTGAAATGATAGTCTCCCAAGGAGCTCTGATGGCAAGAGATTTAGACTCATTTTTAAAAGCATTTTCAGCTTGGGGACAAAATTCATTGCCATCCATTATCAAACAGCATCAATATCAAAATCAATAATGATACTTCTGAACACTATTAAAATATTGGCAATGAAGCCAAGTTCTAACATTTCAGCAAGTGAAGCAAATGAAAAATAAAAAAAGTAAAAAAAAAAAAAAAAAAAAAAACGGAATGCCAAAACAGCTGCTACATGATGGGGCGAGGAATGCAATCAAGCACAAGATGGACAGCCAAAAAGCTTCAAGGGCAAATGAAAGTATAATTTGAACCAATGTAACATCAACATCAATTGCTTCAGAACATCAGCAGCAGACAAGCATCACTGGAGGGAACAATTAGTGACAGTGACTTGATTTTGGAAAAATAAGAGTCTACAACAAAAATAGGAAGTAACAGATACAACAAAAAACTCCAGGAGTAACAGTTTTAATCATTCTCATCAAAATAATAGTGCACGTGACTTAGATATGTCATTTTTAGCCTTCATCATCCTCCTGGAAATATCATTAGTTGACAATCTTAGTGAATGCACGAGCTTCTAATGTATGTCACAAAATACAGTTCATTAAATTGAACAGTGAGGGATTTAGACTCTAGATGTTTTTACAGATAATTAAGAAATCTTGGTTAAACAGATGGAAAAGACAGATGCTGCTCTTTCTCAGTTCTCTAATTCTGGGGGTCAAGCCATCCCATGATTTCTGTCTTAGCTAAATGTGATGCAAATATGGAAAAGGCTTTTGATTTAGTGTATGCTGCTAGAGCTATGATAAAAGCTAAGTGGAGTGACTACACTTTGATGATAATTGTCTAGAGATAGGAGACAACAACAGGAAAAGGTCATTTAGAAATTAACCCAAGTTTTAATAATAGCAAAGACTTATATAACCCTAACTATGTAGTAGTAACTTATCTACATGTTTCCCAATATTAACTCTTTCAATCCTTATAAAACTCCTATGAGGTAGAATTGAGCCATTTTTCAGATCAAGATATTAAGATACTATATTAAGATAAAGGATATTAAGATAAGTGACTTGTCCAAAGTCATATAACTAATAAAAGGCTACATGTTACAAAATTGAGAACTCATTTTTAACACACGAAGAAATTTAAGAGATATCCTATTTCATTCTCTGGCAAGGATTCCAGTTAAAAGGAAGGATAACTTCACTTACATCCATAAAGCTACACAGGAAATACTGTCAAGAAGAACATATTGACATATTTTTTTTACATATTCTTTAACTATCAAATCAGTATTTTCTTCAAACAACAGGAACATTAAGGTATTCTTGTATTTCATTACAATGTATATTATTAATGCAGTTAATAAGTTATTTCAATAAATATTCACTAAGTGAGTTTACTACCTGCAAAATATGAACACTTGGAAAAACATATTCTCTAGAGAAAAACATATTCTCTAATCAGTGTTAAAATTTGAGAACAAGAGCTAACCATACAGGAAATTAACTCCTTCAGCATCCAAACATTTATGCCTCCATCTATGAGAATAATGTTTGTATGTTACACCGGACACTTTTATGTTCTGCAAAACAAAGTGTCCTGAACACAAGTTAGGCATGATGAAACCAGTGTGCAATGTGCACTGACTCGATAGCTCTAAACAGCCTCTGGAGTGAAGTCCCACTCCACATCCTCTGATGCTGTGGCTGTTCCAGCTAGTCCGTCAGTGCAGCTCAGTGAGGTCTCAGGTAATACTGTCCATATTGTACCAACATTGGGGCATGCTTCCAGCAAGTTCTCATTCTTTCTCTTTTCTGTTCTCATTCTCAAAGAATTCCTTTATCACTTAAGTCCTCACAATTTTCCCTTCTTTTGACACCTTTTCCACTTCTTTTATGTCCGTTTGTGCTTCCCTTC
The DNA here is from genome assembly GCF_016509475.1 of Prionailurus bengalensis. Classification (NCBI taxonomy): domain Eukaryota; kingdom Metazoa; phylum Chordata; class Mammalia; order Carnivora; family Felidae; genus Prionailurus; species Prionailurus bengalensis. The sequence continues at coordinate 83,041,791 of NC_057348.1, forward strand.
TGCTCTCCAATAATGATGCTGAGCATTTTGCTTTGTATAGCCACTGCTAGCTGAAACACTGTTTCTGGTCAGCAAAAAGATGAAATATATTGCCGAAAAGCTATTCTCTTTCTTGTCCACTAGTTCTTGAATTAAATAATGTGTATTACATCAAAGTCTGCCCTCCTACTGGACAGTTGGAGGTAGGAAAGGGTTACTGCTATCATTCTAGTAATTTGGAATATTAGCTGAAATTGAAGACTGGTTCTGATTTTTCATTATTACTCTTCCAGATTTGCACTTAACGTTCAGTTGAGTTTTTTCTCTTACTTAATCTTTTTTGAAATATATATATTACCAGTAATAAAAACTGTCTTATTTGTCTGTAAATAAAAAGTTGTATCGGTGGGGCGCCTGGGTGGCGCAGTCGGTTAAGCGTCCGACTTCAGCCAGGTCACGATCTCGCGGTCCGGGAGTTCGAGGCCCACGTCGGGCTCTGGGCTGATGGCTCGGAGCCTGGAGCCTGTTTCCGATTCTGTGTCTCCCTCTCTCTCTGCCCCTCCCCCATTCATGCTCTGTCTCTGTCCCAAAAATAAATAAAAACGTTTGAAAAAAAAATTAAAAAAAAAAGTTGTATCGGTAAATATATCAATGGAAATTAAGGTCCAGAAACTCAATTCAAGAGAGGAGGCTTGTTTTTAGTTGACATAATAGACTGTTTTGAAGTATTTTTTAAGTAACTATTTGTATATTACTAACAGACTCCTCAGTCAAATGATGGCAGTGAATGTTATGTTTTTAAATAATATTTAGTACAATATATTTTTTACAATAATGAGCTATGCTCTTTTCTATAAAAGTACATAATTCAGGCTGTGTCATCCGATAAATCGGAATTAGTGATGTCTTACAATTAAAATTGTTCACAAACTTCTGTGCATGAGATTTAAATTACCGGTTGGTCCAGTATCTCAAGTCTGAGGACTCAAGGCCAGACATTAGACCCAAAATCAATGCTGCTCATCTAAGATGATGTTAAACTGTAACATTCTTGTGGTTAAAGTGCATGTATTCACTCCCCACCCACCCAATACCGTGCTGTCTTGATGATTACAGCTTTGTAATAGAGGCTAAAGTCTGGGATTGTGATGCCTCCTGGTTTGGTCTTATTCTTCAAAATTACTTTGGCTATTCAGGGCCTTTTGTGGTTCCATATGAATTTTTGGATTGCTTGTCCTAGCTTCGAGAAGAATGCTGGTGCTATTTTGATTGAGATTGCATTGAATGTGTAGATAGCTTTGGGTGGTATTGACATTTTGACAATATTTATTCTTCCAATCCATGAACATGAAATGTTTTTCCATTTCTTTATATCTTCTTCAATTTCCTTCATAAGCTTTCTATACTTTTCAGCATACAGATTTTTTACATCTTTGGTTAGATTTATCCCTAGGTATTTTATGCTTCTTGGTGCAATTGTGAATGGGATCAGTTTCTTTGTCTTTCTGTTGCTTCATTATTAGTGTATAAGAATGCAACTGATTTCTGTACATTGATTTTGTATCCTGCAACTTTGCTGAATTCATGTATCAGTTCTAGCAGACTTTTGGCAGAGCCTATCAGATTTTCCATGTATAGTATCATGTCATCTGCAAAAAGTGAAAGCTTGACTTCATATTTGCCAATTTTGATGCCTTTGATTTCCTTTTGTTGTCTGATTGCTGATGTTAGCACTTCCAACACTATGTTAAACAACAGCGGTGAGAGTGGACATCCCTGACATGTTCCTGATCTCAGGGAAAAAGCTCTCAGTTTTTCCCCATTGAGGATGATGTTAGCAGTGGGCTTTTCACAAATGGCTTTTATGATGTTTAAGTGTGTGCCTTCTATCCTGACTTTCTGGAGGGTTTTTATTAAGAAAGATTGCTGAATTTTGTGAAATGCCTTTTCTGCATCGATTGACAGGATCATATGGTTCTTATCTTTTCTTTTATTAATGTGATGTATCACGTTGATTGATTTGCGAATGTTGAACCAGCCCTGCATCCCAGGAATGAATCCCACTTGATCATGGTGAATAATTCTTTTTATATGCTGTTGAATTCGATTTGCTAGTATCTTATTGAGAATTGTTGCATCCATATTCATCAGGGATATTGGCCTGTAGTTCTCTTTTATTGCTGGGTCTCTACTTTAGGATACAAGTAATACTGGCTTCATAGAATCAGTCTGGAAGTTTTCCTTCCCTTTCTATTTTTTGGAATAGCTTGAGAAGGATAGGTATTATCTCTGCTTTAAACGTCTGGTAGAACTCCCCTGGGAAGCCATCTGGTCCTGGACTCTTATTTGTTGGGAGATTTTTGATAACTAATTTAATTTCTTCACTGGTTATGAGTCTGTTCAAGCTTTCTATTTCCTCCTGATTGAGTTTTGGAAGTGTGTGGGTGTTTAGGAATTTGTCCATTTCTTCCGGGTTGCCCAGTTTGTTGGCATATAATTTTTCATAGTATTCCCTGATAATTGCTTGTATCTCTGAGGGATTGGTTGTAATAATTCCATTTTCATTCATGATTTTATCTATTTGGGTCATCTCCCTTTTCTTTTTGAGAAGCCTGGCTAGAGGTTTATCAATTTTGTTTATTTTTTCAGAAAACCAACTCTTGGTTTCGTTGATCTGCTCTACAGTTTTTTTTAGATTCTATATTGTTTACCTCTGCTCTGATCTTTATTATTTCTCTTCTTTTGCTGGGTTTAGGCTGTCTTTGCTGTTCTGCTTCTGTTTCCTTTAGGTGTGCTGTTAGATTTTGTATTTGGGATTTTTCTTGTTTCTTGAGATAGGCCTGGATTGCAATGTATTTTCCTCTCAGGACTGCCTTTGCTGCATCCCAAATCATTTGGATTGTTGTATTTTCATTTTCGTTTGTTTCCATATATTTTTTAATTTCTTCTCTAATTGCCTGGTTGATCCACTCATTCTTTAGTAGGGTATTCTTTAACCTCCATGCTTTTGGAGGTTTTCCAGACTTTTTCCTGTGGTTGATTTCAAGCTTCATCGCATTGTGGTCTGAAAGTATGCATGGTATGATCTCAATTCTTGCATACTTATGAAGGGCTGTTTTGTGATCCAGTATGTGATCTATCTTGGAGAATGTTCCATGTGCTCGAGAAGAAAGTATATTCTGTTGTTTTGGGATGTAGAGTTCTAAATATATCTGTCAAGTCCATCTGATCCAATGTCTCATTCAGGGCCCTTGTTTCTTTATTGACCATGTGTCTAGATGATCTATCCATTTCTGTAAGTGGAGTGTTAAAGTCCCGTGCAATCACCACATTCTTATCAATAAGGTTGCTTATGTTTGTGAGTAATTGTTTTATATATTTGGGAGCTCCCGTATTCGGCACATAGACATTTATAATTGTTAGCTCTTCCTGATGGATAGAACCTGTGATTACTATATAATGCCCTTCTTCATCTCTTGTTACAGCCTTTAATTTAAAGTCTAGTTTGTCTGATATAAGTATGGCTACTCTAGCTTTCTTCTGACTTGCAGTAGCATGATAAATAGTTCTCCATCCCCTCACTTTCAATCTGAAGGTGTCCTCAGGTCTAAAATGAGTCTCTTGTAGACCGCAAATAGATGGGTCTTGTTTTTTTATCCATTCTGATACCCTATGTCTTTTGGTTGGCGCATTTAGTCCATTTACATTCAGTGTTATTATAGAAAGATATGGGTTTAGGAGATTGTGATGTCTGTAGGTTTCATGCTTGTAGCAATGTCTCTGGTACTTTGTCTCACAGGATCCCCCTTAGGATCTCTTGTAGGGCTGGTTTAGTGGTGACGAATTCCTTCAGTTTTTGTTTGTTTGGGAACACCTTTATCTATCCTTCTATTCTAAATGACAGACTTGCTGGATAAAGGATTCTCGGCTGCATGTTTTTTCTGTTCATCACATTGAAGATCTCCTGCCATGCCTTTCTGGCCTGCCAAGTTTCAGAAGAGAGATCAGTCACAAGTCTTATAGGTCTCCCTTTATATGTTAGAGCATGTTTATCCCCAGCTGCTTTCAGAATTTTCTTTATCCTTGTATTTTGCCAGTTTCACTATGATATGTCATGCAGAAGGTCGATTCAAGTTACATCTGAAGGGAGTTCTCTGTGCCTCTTGGATTTCAATGCCTTTTTCCTTCCCCAGTCCAGGGAAGTTCTCAGCTATGATTTCTTCAAGTACACGTTCAGCACCTTTTCCTCTCTCTTCCTCCTCTGGAATACCAATTATACGTAGATTATTTCTCTTTTGTGCATCACTTAGTTCTCTAATTTTCCCCTCATACTCCTGGATTTTTTTATCTCTCTTTTTCTCAGCTTCCTCTTTTTCCATAACTTTATCTTCTAGTTCACCTATTCTCTCCTCTGCCTCCTCAATCTCAGCCATGGTGTTTCCATTTTATTTTGCATCTCGTTTATAGCATTTCTTAGCTCCTCCTGACTGTTCCTTAGTTCCTTGATCTCTGTAGCAATAGATTCTCTGCTGTCCTCTATACTGTTTTCAAGCCCAGCGATTAATTTTATGACTATTATTCTAAATTCACTTTCTGTTATATTGTTTAAATCCTTTTGATCAGTTCATTATCTGTCGTTATTTCCTGGAGGTTTTTCTGAGGGGAATTCTTCCGTTTGGTCATTTTGGATAGTCCCTGGAGTGGCACGTAACTGTGCTGTCTTGAATAACTTGTGTTGGTGGGCGGAGGCCCCACTTCTTAATACAGTATCAGTAATTGGGAGAGATACAGTCCTATATATTTATCACCAAAACCACAGATTTCTTCCACTTCTTGGAAAGTATCTTTGGAGGTTTGAAATTCCAACAGAGATATTTGCTTGCATCTTCCTTTTTTCCCTTATTTTCCAGCAAAAGAGGGGTTTACTCGGGAAAAACGGAGAATCACAATACAGGACAAATGGGCAAAACCCATAAGCAACTCTCCCTCTCTTTTTTCCTGATTTTCTAAAGTAAAATTTATAATACTCTAAATTTACAACAATTTCCAGGTGCTACTTACCACTTTCTTGAGAACCCAGTTCATATGCTATAGATGTCATTATATAATCAAATATAAAACTTGCTTATGTTTAATACTTGATATTTAGAGATATTTCTAGTTCTTTCATACTTGAATATGGGCCTGCAAGTACTAAAATACACCAATCTTTAGCAAGATATAATAGAGCTTTGATTTCGCTCTATGCAGTGTTTTGCTTTTTAAATGTTATTTTATTGTGGTCAGAATACTTAACATGAAAGCCATCCTCAACAAAATTTTAAGTATTCAATACAGTGTTGGTCTCTGATGCTGGCATATTGGGCACTCAGTAGTGGCTGTAGTAAGGTCAGTCTTTGTAAGTAGAAGTTACATTGAGAAATGACAGGAATTATTGGGAAAAGAAGCTTACTGATTTCCAAAAACCCAGGGGCATCCTACACACTTAATCATTAAAATTCTCCACTCTTACCAAAAAACTGTTAGAATTAATAAACAAATTCGGTGAAGTTTCAGGATACAAAATCAAAATACAAAAATGCATTTCTATACACTAACTACAAACTATCAGAAAAAAATTAAGAAAATAATCTCATTTGTGTTTGCATCAAAATCTGAAATAATGAGGAATAAATTTAAGAAGGCAAAAGATCTGTACACTGAAAACTATAACATATTGATGAAGACAACTAAAGAAGACAAAAATAAATGGAAAGATATTCCATGTTCATGGATTAGAAAAATTAATATTGTTAAAATGTCCATATTACCCAAATGAATCTACAAATTCAATGCAATCCTTATCAAAATTCCAATGGCATTTTTCACAGAAATAGAAAAAAAAAAACAGCCTAATATTTGCATAGAACCACAAAAGACTTTGGATAGCCAAAGCAATCTTGAAAGAGTACAAAGCTGTAGGTATCACACTTCCTGATTTCAAACTATATTACAAAGCTATAGCAATAAAAACATTATGGTATTGGCATAAAAACAGATACATAAATTGATGAAACAAAACAGAGAATCCAGAAATAAAACTATGAATATATAGTCAATAGCTCTATGACAAAGGAGCCAAGAATATATAATGAAAAAAAGTCTTTCCAATTAATTGTGCTAGGAAAATTAAAGAGACACATGCAAAAGAATGAAACTAGACCCCTATCCATACCAAACAAACAAACCAACAAACAAAAAAAAAATCTCAAAATGGACGGAAGACTTAAACTTATGACCTGAAACCATAAAACTGCTAGAAGAAAATAAAGAGGGAAAGTTCCTTAACATTGGTCTTGGCAATGATTTTTTGAATTTGACAACTAATACAAAGGCAACAAATGCAAAAATAAAGAAACTGTGGACCAGGTAAAACTAAAAAGCTTTGCAATGCATAGGAAACTGTTAACAAAATGAAAAGGCAACATACAGAATGGGAGGGAATATTTGTAAGCCATGTATCTTATAAGGGGTTAATATCCAAAATATATTTAAAAACTTATGCAACTCAATATCAAAAACAATCTGAGTAAAAAGTGGACAGAGGAACGGAATAAACATTTTTCCAAAGAAGATATACAAATGGCTAGCAGCTACATAAAACAGTGCTCAATTATCACTAGTCATCAGGGAAATAAAAATCAAAACCACAATGAGCTATCACCTCACACCTGATGGAATTGCTATCGTCAAAAAACAAGATAACAAGTGTTGGCAAGGGTGTGAAGAAATTGGACCCACTGCACACCCTTAGTAGGAATGCAAAATGGCACAGCTGCTATGCAGCATTTATGAATATGAGTTACATAATGAGATTAACAAGTGATTAATGATGTTAATGGAAATATCTGTAACCAACCAGATTTGAGATTCGGTAGAACTGGGTTTGAGTAAAATATTCTTTTTAAAGTTCTATAAACTTTGGCTTCTCTTTCCTCCTTTGTGAAATGAGGATAGTGGTAAAGACCCAATGAGATAATCAATAGGAAGATTTTGACAAAGTAGCAACTGTTCAGTATAAGTTGTTAACTACGTAGATACAGCATTCTTCTTTTAGTGTCCAATATTTCCCTTGTAGATATATTATATTGTAAATGTGTTAATAATCTTAGTCATAATAAACCTGTAAGGAAGTACCTTTTTTTTTTTTTTTTTAATTTTTTTTTCTCAACGTTTATTTATTTTTGGGACAGAGAGAGACAGAGCATGAACGGGGGAGGGGCAGAGAGAGAGGGAGACACAGAATCAGAAACAGGCTCCAGGCTCTGAGCCATCAGCCCAGAGCCTGACGCGGGGCTCAAACTCACGGACCGCAAGATCGTGACCTGGCTGAAGTCGGATGCTTAACCGACTGCGCCACCCAGGCGCCCCAGGAAGTACCTTATTTAAAAAAGTACAATTAGGGTGCCTGGGTGGCTCAGTCAGTTAAGCATCCAAGTCTTAGTTTCAGCTCAGGTCACTATTTCACAGTTGGTGAGTTTGAGCCCCGCATCAGGCTCTGTGCTGCCAGTGCAGAGCCTGCTTGAGATTCTCTCTCCCTCTCTCTCTCTCTGCCCTTTCCCCACTCATGTTCTCTTTTTCTCTCTGCCCCTCCTACTCTCTCTCTCTGTCTCTCAAAATAAATGGGAAAAAATGAAAATAAAAAGTACTATTATAATAGAAATAAAAATTTTATATTACTTGTCTGGTCTCCCCCCTCATATCTATGCTACTCTAACGAACAGTTCAAATGTTCTATCATGAGAGTGCTGATGCTGGTCCTGATACTGCTGGAGAATACAGAGAAGTAGTATTTCTTTCAGTCTTTCCTCTGTGACAATCTAACAGCTTTTGGCAAGCTGAGGAAGAAATAATTCCCAATTTGTCCTTATGTCTTCAATCTAAATCTTACCTTTTTCATACTCAACCATAAATTATTTATCTAGACAGAGATCCATCTTTCACATTCATTTTGTGATGAATGTTTTACTTTTAAAAAAGGCAGACATTCCTTTGAATTATAATCTAGTGGGAATTCTATTATAGCTCAAGTTCACCACAGAGAAGAATGGATCAAAGCAGGCTTATTAACAGAAGAATATTTTTCTCCTTATTCTCCCCAGGAAATATTTATCATGAGTTTTCCTAATTTAAGGAATTTCATATTACTAAAATCTCATGATATAAATCTCATTGCACCGTAACACTGTAGGGACATGTTGTCAGACACAGAGAACCAACACAGGGTTATGCATAAATAATCTGCAGCCAGACTGCCTGAGACCAGAATCACAGCTCTATCTCTTAACGACTAGAAAAACTTAATTTAACATACTTGCACCTCAGTTTCCTATCTGCATAAGAGCGTTAATAATACCAATGGATTTGTGTAAGGGTTAAACAAGTTAAACACTAACCCTTGATACCTAGCTCTTCACAATTATAAATCTTTGGGGGATATATCTGCATTTCTTAAAAATAAGTTTAAGTAGAGGTCATACATTTCAAGAATCCTGAACATTTTCTAATTTGCTATTCCTCTTTAGCAAAAATAGTGACATAAAATTATTTCTAAATTATCTTCAAAAGACCTGAAAATAAGATCAAAATTTTTTTAAAGATCAGAAGACTGAAATGAGAAACTGAAAATAGTTGTTTTTCTACACTTCTAAAGATGCTACTTAAAAGCAAAAGTGAAGATACAACCTGGTGAGGCCAAGACTGGTGGTAGCCATTCCTGTATTCCTCATGAAAATGCTCCATAAATCCAATGGTCCCCATTCTGATCTGTGAAGGGCCTGAAAGGGTGTTTGACCTATTCTTTCCCAACAGAGAACATTCATAATGCTTAGTCGTGTTCTCTTTGAATCTACACTGCATAGTGAGTAATTATAAACTGTCTTATCTTTATTTATTGGGACCTGGAATTCTCATGTGTAAAAAAGGTATGGCTAATAAAAACATTGATAAAAATATTTAGTAAGAGTTCAATAGTAGTATCAAAATATAATTAATACAGGTATAAAATTGGATTTTAAAATAACCAGTCATGTGCCTAAAGGCAAAGACATTCCTCTGTGGTACATGGTCGACAATTCTTTTAATGAATTTTTGTATGTTAGTCATTTCCTTCCATAGTTATCTATAAAAATGATAGAGAATTTTTTTAATTTTTTTTTCAACGTTTATTTATTTTTGGGACAGAGAGAGACACAGCATGAACGGGGGAGGGGCAGAGAGAGAGGGAGACACAGAATTGGAAACAGGCTCCAGGCTCTGAGCCATCAGCCCAGAGCCTGACGTGGGGCTCGAACTCACGGACCGCGAGATCGTGACCTGGCTGAAGTCGGACGCTTAACCGACTGCGCCACCCAGGCGCCCCAAAAATGATAGAGAATTTTGAAAAATATATAAACTATAATCCATCATGGAAATAACTATACATGTTGCTTGGAACATATATGATTTCTACTATGCAAAGTAAAACATGTAGTAAATTATGATGTCTCCTATTCACTTTCTGATTTCATATTAACTTTTAAATTCCAAAATAAAAGAATCAAAGACTGCATTTATTCATATTACAGTTATATTTATTTATATTGTTGATATGAAATTATACACCATGGCCAAGACTACAAAGACAGTTTAATATTGGGAACTCTATTAATAGTAAAACTCAAAACCAATACATTGATAGAGTACATATCTGTTTATTTTGACAGATTGCAAAGTAATCATCTTATAAGTAATAAGTAATTGCGAAGTAATCATCTAATAAGATGATTAGCACAGGAGAAACAAAAGAATGCTTCCTTAACATGATACCACACGCCAAAAGCTGACACCATTTTAAATGATAAAATACTACGAGGATTTCTGTTTAATTATAGAAATAAGGCAAGGGTAATACTTTGGCCACACTAAACACTGAAATAAAATTTGAAAAAGAAATATAAGTTACAATTAGCATAAAGAAAGCAGTAAGTGCATCAGTACATAAGTTATAATAAAGTAATTCTAAAGAGTAGTGAAAGAATGGAGTATTTCCTTAGTTGTTTTGGAGCAATTAATGATTTCAAGAGAACAAAATAAATGCATCATCCCAACATTTTATACACACACACACACACACACACACACACACACACACACATATTCCAGATGATATATTAAAACGTAAATTTTCAAAACAAAACAACTACAGCAAAACTCATAGTAAGAGAAAACGATAGGTGAATGTTTATACTGAGAGATAAAATGTTTATACTTTATACTGAGTGATAAAAAATAAACGAATCGTATTAGAGAAAGTTAATAAGTATGGCCATTTATGGTTACAAGATGTAGTCACTCAATTAGCCAGAAAATAGAAAAACCTGAAGGCTTCTTGAAAGCACTAGCAGCAAGTCTGTTTTAAGGCTTCTTTTTCTTCCCCAAGGTTTTTGTTTGTTTGTTTTTGTGTTTGTTTGTTTGTTTGTTTAAAGGTATATAATTTGGTAAAAAATAACACAAAGCAATGTATTAATCCAAACAGTAACTTGTGGGTTGCCAAACACCTTATTTTCTCCATTAATTTGCCTTAAAAATGTAAGCAATTTGTTATAAAATAGCTTCAATATGAGAATTCATAAAATTTCCAGGGTATTAATAACAAATAGCACATTATTTTTTTTTCTGGATAGCTGTTAAATTTTTAACACTGATTAAACTGCATCCAAATGTCTCAAAGGTTTAACGTGCAACAAGTGTGACTTTTAGAACACTTTATCCATTTATAATATGTAGAATGGAAAAGCTTTCATCTGTATTGACTATGGAAACCTCAAAGTCTTAGGAACATAAACCAAACATTTTCACATAGATGGAAATATGGATTTTCACAAACATCTCAACAGTATACTATTGCCCAAATAATTTCCCATTAGACTCTGTGACATGTATCTTTTTGTAAGTATAGTTGTATTAAACTAACTAGTAAGTAGCATGAAAAAAAATTCCAGGGAATATTACAGGAAAATGGGAGTTTCAAACAAATTAGCAGCATTTTTATTTATGCTTTTCTTTATAGCAACGTAGCCATGACAATATTTAAAGGAACTTTAAAATGATCCAAGCATACTGAAATTTGTGCAGTAGTACAAAAGGCATGTACATAAAGTATATAATCAATTGAAGGCTGCAATGGAGTAGAAGGAAGTAAGGTCTCTATGAAAGCTATAATGTGCAACTCTGCAAAAATATAAGGCTGTAATAAAAAAATAAGGGGGGAGGTACTTAGCCTAAAGTACAATTTAACGACATTAGTAAATTTGGATTATGCTCCTTCAGGACCAAAATGGAATAATGCTTGAGTATTATAAAAATGCTTTAAGACAAAGTGACTTTAAATTTCTTCACTGTTTGAGTTTAAAAATATTTTTCTATCATACTTTTGTTACTGATTTAGCAGAGGCAGAAAGCCTACTCTATTGCATTTAACAATTGCTATAGTCCTTAAGAATTAAAAAAAACACTGTTATCATGCATTTATAAGAAGCCTCTATTTTCCTTACCTATTTTTTATCTTATGAATCTACTTTATTATCTCTCAGTAGATGATTTCCTTCTCTGAAATGGAGATTATGATTATGTGAAATTACCTTCATTCTATTTTAAAGCTATGAGGGAGAAGTAAACAGGCATTTTGAAAGCAGGAAAAAAAATATAGCTTTACTATGTTTGTTGTCTCACCAATTCTGTGATCCCAAAACCAATAGCAACACCATCAATAATAACTTATATTAATGTATAAATACTAAACAAAATTCTAAAATTGGGTAATAAAATATATGCACATGGTTATGTCAAAGTAGACAGGAATATCTAGAAGATATTACCTAGAGATGCATGTAACAAGTTAATGTCCAGGTACTTTCTGTGCATTTACACCCACAATCCTTATAATGGTTAAAAGAATATTCCACTTCGATTCAAAGTTTTGAAATCAAATATCTGTTTTAACAATCTTTTTAAAAATGTTTATTTATTTTGATAGACAGGGAATACACAAATGGGGAAGGGGCAGAGAGAAAGGAAGAGAGAGAATCCCAAGAAGGCTCCCCACTGTCAGTGCAGAGCCCAACCCAGGACTCAATCCCACAAACCATGAGATCAAGATTGAGCTGAAATCAAGAGTCCAAGGTTCAACCAGCTAAGCCACCCAGGTGCCCCTATTTTAACAATCTTATAAAAAGTTCAGAGTATCAATTATGCACCTTAGGACTAAAAAAACAACAACAGCAAAACAGTTTGGTTGTGATTGACAGCGGAGCCAAAGCAACAACAGTCATTACTGTGAATTAAAAAAAAAAAAAAAGAGTATTTTTAGTTGGTTATTCTTAACTAACAGTTGAGATACTCTAAATCAGCCAAAATGATTAAATAGTTATTCTAAGGTGTAATAATAACATTCAGCCTTGATATTTTTTTCATTAATTTCCTCACATAATTAGGTTTATGGTATACCTCCAGGGGAAAATTCCACTCCACTGTCTGGCAAATCCCTTTCCAGAAATTTTGACAGCATATAAAATTTGATATAAGGACTTTTACTTAAAAATATATATTAAAAAGTGTAATTATTTGCATGATATTGTTAATATATATTTTTTGAATATTTACACGTATATATACATTTTTGTAGGAGTGTAAACATATGCACTAGTGTGTGTGCGTGCGTGTGTGTGTGTGTGTGTGTGTGTATACAGACACACAAGAGGGGCAGGGGCAGAGAGAGGGACATGCCCAAGCAAGCTCCACACTATCAGTGCAGAGCCCAATGTGGGGCTTGATCACAGAAACCATGAGATCATGACCTGAGTGGAAATCACGGGTCAAACACTTAACCTACTGAACCATTCAGGCATTCCTGCTTATCTTGAAATTGTTTACTTTTCAGTTGCTTTTCTAAGTAGACCACATTGTCACTTCTGCCACCACTGGTTCTTCAAAGGGTCTTGATGACCACTTTGCTGTTCAACTTCTAACCCCTTCTGTTGAATCACTGTATTACAACTTATACTATTATCCAACTGTTACTGCTCATTACTTACCATCAGTGGTTTGTATGAACAAACTACTGCTTTCAAATAAAATACATTTTTTGAAAGTGTCTCCTCTTTCTACTTTTGGAATTCTGGTCCATATTCTTTGTTATTCTAATTTTGTTCTTTCCTATACTCTCTTTTTTATTGTAGTCATCTTATGTGCTAAATTTACTGCTGGCTTTAAATAATTTAATTTCAAATTTAGCCTTTTCCTTTCAGTATCCACCTATAAGCATGTATAAAATTGTCCATGAGATATAGAAGAATATACTCTTATTTTTCTATCATTTTAGATACTTCACCCTTCTTCATTCCTTATTTGCTTCTTTTTTTCTATAAATCTGAAATGTGTTGGAATTTTAATACCTTTTTCAAAAAATAACCCACACCAATAACTATACCAGTCCAATATTTTTGTTTTAAAATACTTGATTTTTAAATTTTGAACTTTTTGTATGAATCACTTATGATAAGACCATCATTTAATCTTGAGTATAAAAATCATACTGTAAATAATAACTAATAATAAAATTTCACCAAATGGAAAGAATAATATTCCTACTCACTTGGTGATGATAGATGTATAAAGAAATAATTTGAGGGGTGCCTGGGTGGCTCAGTCAGTTAAGCATCTGACTTCGGCTCAAGTCATGATTCCAGGGTCCATGAGTTCTAGACCTACGTCGGGCTGTGTGCTGACAGCTCAGAGCATGGAGCCTGCTTTGGATTCTGTGTCTCCCTCTCACTCTGCCCCTCGCCTGCTCATGCTCTGTCTCTCTCCATCTCAAAAATGAATAAACATCAAAAGAGAGAGAGAATTTGAAATTAGGCTATTTATGAAATTAGAATCTAGACTAGTTTCATTTTCTAGATTCAGACCATAATCATACTTTCTCCTTTGCTTCAGGTAATGCTCTCCTATTTTCTAGACTCAGATCATTATCATATTTTTCTTTGCTTTAGGTATAAGAGCACTCATTTTTCTTAATGCAACATTCAGTTTGCTAGAATATGCTAACATACCTCCTAAACCTCTGACCTTAATTTTTGATGAATGCCTAAGCTATCTATTAAGTCAAATGAAAGCCAGTATAAGTTAAGCTTATTCATTTTTGGTTCACACTACAGTAATGCCTCAGTTAAGAACTATATACAATTATCCATTAATCAGACAGAAAAGAGAATTCAACTTCTGTCAATACTTAAAAACCTTGAAACTGAGTTCACTGTCATCTAACAATGAAATCTGTAAAACATGAGACTTTTATCAAGTAAGGTGTGCTTTGTTCATTAGAGAGGCAGTTGACACTAACTTGGGCATTGAAGAGTTAATTCCTTTTCAAGGAAAACAATATTAAAATAAGATAAAATAAAATATATAAATGCAATCAAAGTGATCATTTTTATTTTATAATAGGAAAAACATTTATACAGGGTCTGCCTTAATCTTTGACTTAATAATAAATCTTACAAAAAGGCGAATGGTTACATAGAATAGGAGGTCATGTAGTACACATTCTACATTCCACTTTTATGAGAAAGGCAAATAGGAAAAATCATAATCAGGCTTACATCAAAGACTTAACTAAAAAAGTAATTTCTAGTATATGTCTTGAAATCAAATCAGATTCAACCTTATGAACCACATATACCAAGTCATTAAAAAAATCATTTATATAGTTTTGGCATAAAGCAAGGTACAGATATAAAATAATAATAATTTCAAAAGAGGATTGTAGCATTGGTAGCATTATTACAGTAAGTATATAACCTTCCAATAAGTCATTATAATTTGAAAGAGATAAAATTTTCTTGAATACTTGAATTCTGGAATGCTTATTAGAAATTTAAGTGTTACTTTAGAGTTTTGCTGTGTATGTTGGAAGACTTTTCATCAAAGAACTAAAATGGGCCTTTTTTTAAAATAAAAGACTTAACTTTAATATTTCCTGAGATGTTCCTGCATAATTATATTGAATAATCAATGTACTTAATGAGTTAACTAATGAAATGCATATTTACTATCCACATATAGTATTAATCAATAAATTAAAATATTCCATATTTTTATTTTCAACACTGATATATAGGATAATTTCAAATTTGTGTTATTTTATAAACATTCTGGTCAGCACACCATAAAAGAAATTGGTGACAGATACCCCAAAACTGTTCGTAGAATAGCTAAATTGTAACTTTCTTGGTAAATAAAATCAAGTTTCTAGGATATCAACTGAAAATGAAATTTACTTCAAAGAGGGAAAGCATTAACTTATCAGTACACCACTATTATCTATCATGTTGCCTTTTTTGGTGCTTACCTTTCCTATCTTGTCTCTATTAAATATTCAGGAGTAAATGCCACAACACAAAGAATGCATTAAAATAATGCATACGTAGAGAGCAATCTTCTAGTTTAAAAAGTACGTATGTCAGAAATTCTTTCTTTTCTAATCATTTGGAGAAAAATTAAATCTTTGTCCCAGATTTTAAGATACTTATTTCCAGCTAACCTGAAAATAATTCACTATATTTGGCTGAAAAGCTGTAATGGATTTTATGAGAATGAAAATAATCCTTGTGTGTAAAATGGGGAGGAGAAATTATTTTCTATCTAAATTCCTTTTAACTGTCCACAGGTCTGGGGCTACCAGGAATAAGGCTGGATTTCATAACTTTGGAGCTATGCTTATGGTTCCAGTAGCTTAAACACTGGAAGACAGTGGGAATCTCCTGCAAAAACCTTAGATTCAAGTACTTGAAAGGGATTATTTATTCCACAAATATATATCAGCACCAGTTAAGTCACAGAAAATACCTCAGGAATTTACAATATGTTCATGAACAAAGCCAGCATGATATTCTTATGAATCTTATATTTAAATATAGTAAGTATAAATTCCATATCCAGTTTTCCCGAAACAGTACTGATAATAAGATTACATAGTATAGAATCCAGACATGTAGAGAGAATATAATAAGTACAAATAAATGAGAAGATTCCCAGATGGCCACAAATCGCCTTGGACTAACAAAATTTCCCTTTATAAGTCCTGGGTAAATTAACTCCTAAATATGTCTAACTGACTAGAATAATCAGAAACTCAAGGCACAATTCCTCTATCGGTGGAAGGTGCTAAGTAGAACAAAATCTTCAGGCAAAATATCCTTTTCTTCAGAGATAGGACAACTCTGCATGACACATTTCAAATATGGTGTTCTCCACTTGGCAAATTTTAGAATTTGGTAAATACAGTGGCATAAGTGATTCAATAAAAAAAAATTGTATGTCTTGGGTGGGTGAAACAGTAAAGCAAATTAAATAACCATGGGATGTTTCCGATTCTGTGTCTCCCTCTCTCTCTGCCCCTCCCCCGTTCATGCTCTGTCTCTGTCCCAAAAATAAATAAACGTTGAAAAAAAAAATTTAAAAAAAAAGGGGTGCCTGGGTGGCGCAGTCGGTTAGGCGTCCAACTTCAGCCAGGTCACGATCTCGCGGTCCGGGAGTTCGAGCCCCGCGTCGGGCTCTGGGCTGATGGCTCAGAGCCTGGAGCCTGTTTCCGATTCTGTGTCTCCCTCTCTCTCTGCCCCTCCCCCGTTCATGCTCTGTCTCTCTCTGTCCCAAAAATAAATAAACGTTGAAAAAAAATTAAAAAAAAATAACCATGGGAGTCACAGCAGCAATCCTATTTTATTCAGAAGTTATGAACTGCAGTCATAAATTATATAAAGGAGGTTTTATTTCCTACATTAGATGATGAAGAGGTGGATATAGAGAAGGTTGTCAAGCAAAGGCAGAGTGGGAATTTGGAGAGGAGTTGGAGAAATTGTCTTTCTGCATTAAGGTATGTGGCAAGAGCCAAATCATAGCACCATCTATAAAGATTCTAATCTCAGGTCAGAGTTCAGCATAACCCCTCACTCCCTGACATCCCTCAAAGCATGGGTTTCATGAACTCAAGTCATAACTCATGACAAGGAAGTCTTGGTGAAAGGGAAGAGCAAGAGCAAGGATTTAGTTTAAGAGATGTGCTTCTGAAAGAATGGGTGTTTTCCAACCTTTCTATCTCGGATTGGCAGAAAGAATCACACTATTCTGCGTGTGAGACCAGTTTCTCTTCTGGGGCCCCAGTTCTCGCTGTGCAGGGACTCATGGCCCAAGATGAAGAGCCCAACTCATGGTATCCTAATGCAAACCCCCTACTAAGCGGTAAGAAAGAAACTCAATGCAGGGGATGAAGCTGCAGAAATTATGATATATTAATACCTTGAACAATCTTTTCAAGTCTCCTGTTTACCCTCTCAGTTTTTTTCCCCCAAGAAATTTGGGGGACCACAGAACAGCAAGGATTTGAGATGTCAGAGTTGAATTTCTGAATGAATAAGTGAATGAAGATATCAAAATAAAGCATAAATACCTCAGATAAGGAGGGGGAAATGAACAAAAATAAGGCTCTTTTCTATACTATACGAAGCAGGGAAAAAGCCGACTTAAAGAAACAATTCATAAATTTTGCAAATATAGTTGAGTAATTATAGGAAAACACAGTCATCATAACTTAAAGAAAATTACACAAAGATTCAGAACAAACTAAAAATTAAAAAAAGACATACAGAAAATATATTCTGGCTTTGGACTTCATTACTCTGGGAAACTTTGACTTGTTATAAAAATTTTGAAAAAGAAACAGTTTGAGTGAAGTAGAAAAAAAACTCTCCAAAAGCAATTACTTATACTCAATTTTCATTATGTTCTATTTTTAAATAACTTTTACCAAAGCATGATTCCAACTTTCTAAATTAAAGAAGTATCCTTTTTTCACCCATAATAAATGCAAGAATAAGGTAGAGTGGTTCTCCTAGGATGAGTTGAGAGATCAACAGCAATAAAGATTATGGGTGACAGAGAAACAAATGAGTTTAACACACACATATTTTACTAGGACTGGATGATCATTGTCTTCCTTCCAGTCTCACAAATCACAACTCACAGACATAATATAAACTGAAGCAAAGAGATCTGCATTCATCAAAAACCAATACTCTAGTCTTTTTTTTTCCTCCACTAATATCGATTTGCAGTATCTACATGGCTGGAAAATTTTATCATAATCTTTAAATTACTACTACAATCTGTTGGAAGTTGAAGTCTATTTCACTAAACGGCAGCAAAGGTTGATGTTTCCGTTTTGCTGATATATTATAAAGAATTAAATGGCAAAATCCTTAATAATAGGCTAGAGTAACATCTAACAACTTTGCAATAGAAACGTTATATAACTAAAATGATAATTACCAAATAGAGCATGAAATGCTTAAGGAAAAAAAGATTTTTGTAAAGATATTTTTAAATTAGCTTTCCCATCTTTCCCCTTTTCATGAAGTGATTCATCTGAGTAAAACAAAATCAATTCCTAATTTTCAGAAAAATTAGAATCCTATAATATTTTACTTATCTTTTGATATGGCTATACTGAGATAGTAAATCAATGCTAAAAATTGTTTTTTTAATAAGAAATTAAAATATAGCCAGAAAAAGCCAGAAAAGATAATTCTCATTCTTAGGTACCTATCCTCAACATAAGTACATTGACTTCAGTATATTAACATTTGTAAGTATATTTCTTACCACGTGTGAAACTCTGTTTCCTTTTACTAGAATTCCCACAGGTATTGTTTGTTTCACATTAATAAATAATTTACCATCTAAGCGAAATTTAATGGTGCCTTGTTATGTGAGCACCCCAACTCTCCTCCCTTAATAAGTTGAATATCTGAAAGTATTTTACGTGGCCATGTTTAATGTTTTGGTGAAAAAATATAGTCAGTTCCTGCTTCCACAAGACAATACGGATGTCAGAGACAACTTTTAGACTCTGCTTTTCTTGAGGCTTAAGATAAACAGTGCCAGGCTTGGTTGTCTTTGGAGGTACCATAGAGTATGGCCTTCAGATGAGATCTCTTCTGTGTGTAGCTTGAAAAGCTAATGATCATCAAGTTAGACACTTCCTACTTACCATCTCTGCTGTGTACTTCCAGCCTGCACACTGGAACTTCTGCCAGAGTCGTTGGAACAAAAGAATTCTTCACTAAGGCTGAGAGCTATATACATGTGCCCTAGCCTAGGATGAAGGTGGCTGGGAGGTGGCAAGTCTCCTTACTTGGTTCCTAATAGACTCATTCCCTGGATTTGAGACTCTTGAGCCTGATTCTGATAAGCCAAACTCAGGTGAGCTCTCACCCTGTTCTCAGATCCCTTGTGATCCATGTTAATCATAACTGAAAAAAGAGCTTGCCCTGTCTCCATTCACTTGGACTACTTGTGCTAGTACTCCTGCAGATGACATATGTAGGTAGAAATAAAAATGAGTGAATAGGGCATAGTTATCCCAATTAGTCCCCCGGACTGTACTGATTTCTGTCTATTCCCATTTCTTGGTTGTCATTTCTAGGTGCGATGTCCTTGCCTACTATAGAATCAGTAACCTGTTATTCCTGACAATTTTACATAGATATGATATACCATGAAAGAAATTCTGTTTCAGGATATGTAATTAGAGTACAGGGAGAAAATGAATTGTCACTGTACAATGAAATTACAAAGTAGGTATTCTGAGCAGTAGACCAGAAGGTCTTATATATACAGCCTGTCCTTTGCATGGCTGGCCTCCATACTGAGACCACACCATTCCCCTATCTTCACTCTACAAATGGTAAACATGCTGATCTTGTTGAAATAGAACTGCTTAACATGGCAGTATCTGTTTTTAATATTAGAAAGTCTTCACTATACACTCTCAAAGCAAGTCTTTCTCACTTCTCACTGTTTGTTTGTTTTCTATAATGGAAGCAAACTAAATTTCTAAGGCTCCAAACAAAAGTTAAAAAAATTAAGCTTCCTTAAGACTACAAGTCCTTTGAAGAACATATTGTATTAAAAGCATAAATGTGTTCTGAACAATTTATATCTTTAGTTTTTAGCACTTCAATTTTCTGAATAAACAGTAATGTGAAATTCTAAGAAAAAAATCAGTCATAGCTATAGTACTGTCAGGAGCATAGGTATCACGTGCTTCTTAGGTTTGATAATATTTAGTTGAAAAAAGGCCTTTGCAATAAATTGGTCCAGGTTCTCTAAGTAGATGATAAAAATCAGCCTAAAGTTTAAAAAAAAAGTAAAGGTCAATTACAGAAGGCCATATTTTCTTAGAAATAAATGTAAAAGTGAGATATTTGAAGATTTTATTATCTTGGATAGTAGTAAAAGAAAATTGCTGTTAAACAGAAACCGTGTAATGATACAATGAACATAACATAGTAATTGTGTAAAATAATATACTCAAAGGAATGTATAAAATTATGACAAAATTTGATAATGATTATGAAACTGAAAATGATGGTTTCAGAAGGTTTATGATTGATATCTGACAACAGGCAGTAATAAACAGAAACGTTTTATCATCATCCCACAATGTGACATTAGAGGTACAGGATCAAGTTCTGAGGACCATGTCCTGTGATTTGACTTCTTTCCCCACAGAGTTTTGTGCTGGGACTCTACAATGCACAATGACTCACATTGCTACTCGTGTGTAGAATGTCATTTCCTGTTCTCATTACTAAAAATTGAAGTTCTGCAATTCTATCAAGCTTCTATTTGCATTTAGCTACTTTTATTAAGATCTTCTGATATACTGTAAACATTCCATCATTTCCAACTTCTGCAGGACATACAGATACAAACCTCAATATAAAATCAGGTGTGTGATTCTACATCACTTACAGTTAAACCCTGTTTGGTTCCTGCATAGGAGTTCATTTGTCTCTCTTCTTTCTTCAAATGCTCTAAAGCAGCATTGCAGACTACTCATTGTGAGGAGAATGCTGAATAAGTAAATAAATGAGTGAGCAAAGGAGATATCTAAATACAGACTAAAGCCTGACTCTCTAGATATCAGTCTATAGAGGAGCCTGTACAAAGACACACCTATTGATACCTTCCATTAGAATTATATATATGTAGTTGTCTCTATCCTATGAAACTAGGGGTTCTCTAGAGTCTAGAGAGACTTGAATCATCCATCAGTGCTATCCTATCACTTAGCACAGTAACTGGTATAATAATAGACCACTGCCTTTCAGCAAAAATCTATTTCCTTTCCTTCCTGGGGACACAACTAGATTACATTTTGCCAGCATCCCTTATAGTTAAGTCCAGCCATATGACTCCTCCTCAGCAATAAAATATGTGTCATTTACAGGCTATGCTCTTAGGAAGTGTCTGCCAGTTCCATGCTCTCTTTTTCCTTCTACCTGATGGATACAGAGGACAAAGAAGACCAAATGGTCACAGGGTCATAGAACAGAAATAGATCAGTTCCTGAAACATCTGAGAGAGAACTGCCTGTTGACCAAGAATATCTGCCTGGCTAGGGAGAGGTAAGTGGTGTGCTCAGGGTACCAAATTTAAAGAGGCACTTGTTCTCCTGTCCTTGAGTTCATTCCTTAGATGACAATTCTTATTACAATTCAGTTATTGAAAAAGTTTCCTGCTCAGGAACAAGAGACTCTCTACCATTGTGTGAAGCTTCTAATGACCATATGCAGCTCCAATTTCAAACTGGAAATTAATTTTAACTGTGCCAATTAATATCCTATGGGTTTGGAGAGCAGGTACTACCCTAATTACCCATGGACAGGAAGAAAACTAAACTCTCTAATACACAGAATTCAACATTAATAAACAAGCTATGGAATAAAGGAAGTGGTTACTTTAGGGCATAAAGGAAATTACTTTTAAAAGGTTTATTATTCAATGAAAATATTCACATTATTCACATACATTATTTTTCTTAAAACTGACAGCATTGGCCTGAAAGATACAGCCACATTCCACATACACTAAATGGGACATTTTGAAGGTTAATATTTTTAAATGCACTTAAAAATAAAAATTACAAGTGTGAGAACTTTAAAAACAGGTGGGATTTAAGAAACAAAACAGATGAGCATGGGGAAGGGAAAAAAAAAGAGAGAGGGAAGCAAACTGTAAGAGACTCTTAACCATAGAGAACAAACTGAGGGATGATGGAGGGGAAGTGGGGGGTGGGGGGATAGGCTAAATGGGTGATGGGCATTAAATAGGGCACTTGTGTTGAGCACTGGGTATTGTATTTAAGTGATGAATCACTAAAATCCATTCCTGAAACCAATATTATACTACATGTTAACTAACTAGAATTTAAAGAAAAATGTGGAAAAAAATTTTTAAATAAAAACTTTAGTAAACATTTCTTGATTAGCACCTGTGTACTTTGCACAGCAATAATGGGGAATTTTAAAAGATAAATAACATATGACAGTTGTTCTTGACTCTATAGTTCTCATCAACAAAACAAATGACCATGCAAAAACCTTGCAGCACATGAAAATGTTAATAATGGGAAAATGTAGAAATATGGGATGAATCATATGAACAATTTTATACAAACTGTGAATGTGACTTGTTTTCTATAAAATAACAAATTATATTCAACAAACATTTGACTTGTAAAGAAATTATAGAAGAAATAAAAACATAATCTTTTCAAAAGAAAAAGGATAGAAGTTAGGATGTGAATTAAAATGATTTCTTTATATCCTTACTAACAATGTAAATACAACATTGTTTCTTATTTTTCTAATATCATTTTCCTTTGTTTTTATGCAATAATGTGTGTATGCATTTTATTACATTTGAAAATTGACCCACAAGATTCACTTTTTAGGATTTACCCAGTATTTTTATTTCCTGCATATGTTATTTTAGTATTTATGTACCTATCTATACATAGATTATATATGCACATGTGTGTATTTGTATATTTTTAAAATAAAATGGCCTCAGATATCAACATAGGCTTTATTCTGTTTTCATATTTAATTACAACAGGAACATTTTTTCATATCACTAGTCTTTAAAATTATAATTAATAGTTGCTTAAAATTTCTGTTTGAATGCACCACTATTTATCTCCTCCCCTGCTACTGAAATTCACATTGATATTGTTTTTCTTATAACCACAGTACTTTTACATCAATATTTATGAATACCTCTAAGCTGATTTTCATAAATTACTTTATATTCTCTGAAGTTGGTGTATATGTGCATTGGTCTCGCCACTCTTATTAGTAGTTAGCACTAATGTCTTGATCTTTGTTAATTTAATAGACAACAATGATCTCACACACTTGTTTTTATTAACAATTCTTTGTTTAATAATTAGAATAACATACTTTTATTTCTGTTTCTAGGAATTCTTTCTTCATGCCTTTTGCTCATCCTCCCTCTGCCTACCCTTCTGGGATATATGCCTTTTTGTGATTTATAAGCATTCATCACATATTAAGTTTATTGGATTCCCAGCTATCATTTATATTGCAAATAACTTATCTCAGGATGTTATTTCTTTTTCTTTTCTAAATTTTTTTAAATCTTTATTTATTTTTGAGAGAGAGGCAGAGTGCAAGCGGGGGAGGAACAGAGAGAGAGAAGAGACAGAATCCAAAGCAGTCTCCAGACTCCAAGCTGTCAGCACAGAGCCAGATGCGACGCTCAAACTCACGATCCGTGAGATCATGACCTGCGCTGAAGTCGGCCGCTTAACCCACCGAGCCACCCAGGCACCGCAGGATGTTATTTCTAATATTTTATCATACAAAGTAGTTTTACATTTTTTGATAATCAAATTTATTTGAACTTCCCTCCTTATGTCTTATTTTTATGCTTAGAATGTCTTACATTACATAATTGTTCTCACACATTTCTGTCCGTGTGCTTTTTACCTTTGTTTTCATTTTCTTCTTTCTTCTTTAATTCAAATATTTTGGTGTAATAAATGGTCACTTAGCTATTCTACGCAATACCCTAGTCACATGCATTTTCCAAGCATATCTGCCTTCTGATAGTGACATGATGACCAGCGAAACTAATCAGACATAGCAAAATAAGATCAACAGGTTCCATCTAAATTCAAATATTTTCCTTCAAAAAATATTTAAATAGAATTATGGCATTGGAAGTTTAAAAAAATGAGTTTAATTTAAAAATAATCTATCCCCGGAGGGGCACCTGAGTCGCTCCGTGGGTAGAGCACTGGACTTCGGCTTTAGTCAAGGTCTCAGGGTTCGTGAGTTTGAGTCCCACATCGGGTTCACTGCTGCCTGCGGGGAGCCTCTGTCTCCCTCTCTCTCTGCCCCTCCCCTGCTGGCACTCTATCTCAAAAATAAATAAACATTTAAAAAAATAATAATAATCTATCACTGGAAATAGAGCTACAAATTTACTATTTAGTTAAGTTAAATAGAAATTATTCCAAGCAGACTACATAGTGAGAGTTTACTTTTTACACCAAGTTCTTGTGTCTTAGAAGCTTCATACAGAACACGATGTAGTGCATATTTGGCCCGGGTCTCATTTTCCTTCTTTTGTCCCTTCATCTTCTGTCTTAAGGCCCAAATTTTCCTCTTGCATTTTACTGGCTGAAAGGATGTGTGTAATTTTCTAGTACTCGGTGGGCTCTTGATGTTTGTGAGAGGCATGTCCTAAGACAAATCCCCAAATCTATCAATGTCACTACAACCTTCAATTTCCCTGGTAAGAAGCAGTCAAGTATAATTGAACAATGTAAGCTTTGGATGAGTATCCTGTAGTACTGTTTTCCATCAGTGATTAATTTATCTGGACAAGTAGTTGTGGTCCCTAAACCTAATTATGTCCATACCAGTAAAATGCTTTCTATCACCAGTGAAATCTTACCCATGAAAAATTCAAGTTTATTTTCTGCCTTGAAATATTTATGTAATTCAAATACAGGATTTCTATTAACTAATTTAAACTGTTAATCTAAAGGACTGAGGCTATCTATTTTTTTTTCTTGAATGGATTTTTCTGATTCAAAGGGCCTGGCATTATCAAGAAAATTACAAATAAAAAAACCATTGGTCTATAGCAAAGTACAGAAATAAAGGAGGTAAACCACTTCATGAATATAGTTTACTATTGCCTTGGAGCTCAGATCAAATTTCTCTAACAACCCTAAAGTATTCTAGATCCATGTTCAAAATATTCCTTTTATAGAGCTCAGGAAAATACTTCTGTTTTTCGAATATTACTTTATCCAAAATCAATGAATCTGGGGTCTCCTTTCATTTACCTGATTGTACTATTCCAACTCATGCCAGAAATACGAGGTCTGGGTCTTGTTTCTTAGTGGATAGTAGGTTCACTTATATGACTTTCAAGGGTTGTAGAGAGAAGCCTTGTGGCTAGGTAAAGATTAGATACAATTATTACATTATTGGAAATACACACCCAACACTACAATGGAAAAGCTACAGAGGCAAATAGAATCCTTTCAGAAGAAAGCCTATCTGCAGATAGTATCTCCGTATATCCTTTTGAGTAATTGGTATATTATGCTTTAGTTCAAGAACCCTTAAATTTTTGAAGGATCTTAATACTTGACTATTGAGGCTATGTTCTCTATGTGTTCTAATAAGTTACATTTTCAACACGTATACATCAAATTCAGTATGAAAGTGAATGCTGCAGCAAATGTTTAGCACTTGCCTAAAAAAGATCTAGGTAAAAAGTTTTAAATCAAACTTTTCCAAGTATTATCTATATGTCCAAAGATGGCCATATCTCTGTCAATTATACTTCTAGATAATACAGTATAGTGCCCATTTAGCATTAAGGTAATTCTACAGTGTACAATAAAAACCTTTAGAAGAATATTCAAGTCTTATTTTACTAGATCCAATGTGAAATACAGGGAAATAAACTTGAGTTTAGCAAAGGTTGTCAGAGAGAGAATGTAGGGATTATTTGAATTCATGAACCATACTGTTCTATGTCAACATAAGCCCATTTTACTTTCCTTTTCCCTTTTTTTCTGTTATTGTTCTCTTCAATAAATAGGCCTGTCTACAGGAAACAAGAAGAAGGGCTCTCATGAAAATGGTACATACTGCAGAATTACAGAACAGCAATGTGACCAAAGTGGATACTATTCCTGAATTGGTGAAATCATGGTTCAACACATGATTGTGTGTGTGTACACATAGACTTAATAAGGTAAGTATGCACATTGAAATATATGTCTAAATATAAAAATATAGAGCTTGGAAAAGGAAAATCAAAGCAATTATATGTAATACCTTGCAATAATCATTCCTTAAAAAAAAAAAAAAAGTCCATAGTGCTGACTTTGCTCTGTATCTTTAGAGTTACAAAAGCTATCTGCAAAGACAAGTTATTTATAGCTCACAGTTAGCATATACTCAAAGGAATAAATGTATAGAATAGCAGCAGAATAAAATCCCTGCCATGTGACTTCACTACAGAATTCTTTGAAATAAACTGAAATAATTGAAATAGTATTCCTTAGCTAATTTTCAGCAATTACATATTTCTTTCTCACAATATGCATTATAATTCCCAGTGCTTTTAAGTATATTTGTTCTTTGGACTTACATAATTGCATGCTTCAAGTAAAAAATAATTTTCCTTGGGGCGCCTGGGTGGCTCAGTCGATTGAGTGTCCGACTTCGGCTCCGGTCATGATCTCACGGTCTGTGGGGGTCTGTGGGTTCGAGCCCCGCATAGGGCTCTGTGCTGACAGCTCAGAGCCTGGAGCCTACTTCAGATTCTGTGTCCCCCTCTCTCTTCCCCTCCCCCACTCATGCTCTGTCTCTCTGTCTGCCAAAAATAAACATTAAAAAAATTAAAAAAAATAATTTTCCTAAATGACACACCTAACCGATACAGCACGCAGTCAATTTTCCTCTAACTACAACACACAGATGCATATTCTACAAATGTATCTTTCCAAAAGATGAGCAGTTTTTTGGAAGTACCCAAGCCCGTTATGGTGGTTACATTCAGTGTTAGGTTAAATGCTATCATTGGACACCCCAGATCATGATTTTAAGCATGGAAATACACAGGACCAATTACTGCTATATTTAATATATTTCATGGTTTTGTTTCAGTCACATAGTCCTCGGTTGAATACCTAGTATCATCAAAGTATATTTTTATTGGAACTCTGGTGCACTATTGGTGGGAATGTAAATTGGTACAGCCACTGTGGGAAACACTATGAAGGTCCTCAAAAAAATTAAAAATAGAATGGCCTTATGACTCAGTAATTCCACTACTGGGTATTTACCCAAAGAAAATGAAAACACTAATTTGAAAAGATATATGTACTCTTATATTTATTGCAGCATTATCTATAATAGCCAAGATATGGAATCAACCTAAGTGCCAATCAAAAGATTAATGGATAAAGATGTGGTATACACAACATAATATTACTCAATAATAAAAAAGGGATTAGATCTTCCCATTTGCAACAACATGGATGGATCTAGAGAATATTATGCTAAGTTTAATAAATCAGAAAGAGAAAGACAAATATCCTATGATTTCACTATGATTTCACTTATATGTAGTATATAAAATAAAAGTAAAGAAACAAAAAGCAGAAACAGACCCATATAGTGAACAAACTAACAGTTGCCAGAGATGAAGGGGAGTGTGAGATAAAGACTTTCAGTTATGAAATGAAAAAATCATGGGAATAAAAGGTACAACATAATGATATGGGCAGTGGTATTATGAAAGCATTGTATGGTAACAGATGGTAGTTACACTGTGGTGAGCACAGCATAACAAATAAACTTGTGGAATCATTATGTTGTATAGCTGAAACAAATGTAACATTGTATATACTTCAATTAAAAATTTTAAGTATATTTTTATTATACATTAGTAAGAATTTTCAGATTTTTATATTCATTTAATAAATAAGCAAAAAAAATGCTATGCCCTATTATATACAGATGACATTTATAACTGAAAACATCCCAGGGCACGTAGGTGGCTCAGTTGGTGAAGTATTTGACTCTTGATTTTGACTCAGGTCCTGATCTTATGGTTCATGGGTTTGAGGCCTGAACTCGGGATTCTCTCTCTCTCCCTCTCTCTCCCTCAGCAATAAATAAACTTAAAAAAAGCATCCCAACAAAGAGTATTGATCTGTGAGTCAGTCATAATTATGACTGAATATGTCATATTCAATTTTCCACTTGAGCACAGGCCATGGTTAATATATGCACAAATACTTCTTAGGTATTTTGTTTTAATAGCATTTGCTATCACCTATACAGTGTCATATCAAAACTCATTGAATGAATAATTTTAAGGATATGCTGCTTCTCTCATTTGGGCAGCATCACTTTTCAGGTAGGATAAAGGATATTCTCACTTGCAAAGTAACAAAAAATGTTAGTTTATTCTCAACTGTCACTTTCTAATAAATTATAACTATGCCATATTTCTTGCTCATTATTTGTTGACTTTTAATTAAATTGGAAAAAGGCACATGCCTTCAATCTTTACAGTTGTTTAAATGCCAGATTAGCTTTAGGGATCAAAGTCTAAACTTAGATACAGAGCACAAGTAATGACACAGAACTCCAAAATGATAAAAGTAATTCATAAATACATGAGTTCTTACTATATTGGTATTCTAATATAAACACATGCTGAGATATTTTAAAAATGAGATCTATATAGAAACAGGAAGACATACTTATTTGCAAATATTTACTGATCAGTTTGGGCCTGCACATGGGATGAAAAGAAAGTCTCTGAAACTTACAGAAATGATAAAAGAAATAGTATCTGTTATACAAACATGAAAACACAAAAAAGTGACTCAGCTAAGTTCAATTAAGGAATGCCCCAGCTTCATTGAATAACTCTAAAGTAAAGAAGAGACTCAAATTTTGAAAAAAAAATTTAACACGTATTTATTTTTGAGAGAGCGAGAGACAGAGTGCGAGCAGGGAAGGGGCAGAGAGGGAGACACAGAATCCAAAGCAGGCACCAGGCTCTGAGCCATCAGCACAGAGCCCGACCTGAGGCTCAAACCCATGAAACCAGGAGATCATAGCCTGAGCAGAAGTTGGCCACTTAACTGAAGGAGCCACCCAGGCGCCCTAAGACTCAAATTTTACAAGTAAGGTTTAGATAAAGAATAAAAAAAAAATTGTGGTTTCAAATATTGTGAACATTACAACCAGCTATGTTAAAATGTCTAAAACAAAACAAAATTAAATTAAAACTCTTTAAGACAGATTCAATAAACTCCAGATACACCTGTAGCTATCCTAGAATTTTGAGTTTTCAGCCTTTCACATTCTAAGCCTTACAGTTCTATGAAAATAACTATAAAAACAGTCTTCAAAATCCAAGGTTATATTCTAATGAAATAACTATTAAATTAGTTACAATGAAAAAATGGATTTTAAAAAGGAGCTGCACTGTTTATAGTAACCACAGGGTTCACTAGAAAACTGTGACAGCATCTAGCTCAACCCTCCCCATTATTCACTGAAACCTGAGGCTCATACAGAAGCAAGAAGAAGGGCAGGACACTTTTCCACCTGTGTGCTTCTTAATTATTATGAAGAAAATAAGGTATACAGTGCCAAATTTAATCCTCATACCATCTCAGTGAAACAATATTACTTCCATATTTTATAAATGCAAAAATTGAAGCTCAGAGAAGGTGAGACAAGTTATTCAATGCCACATAGCCAGTCGGTGGCAAACTAGGACCAGAATTGAGTCTCCCTCTTCTAAGTCTGGTGCTTTTCATATACCCCAAAGTTATGTAGTAAAATGAACTACTCTATCTCTTCCACTATCTTTTCATTTAAAAATTTTCTCAGAGGTGCCTGGGTGGCTCAGTCGGTTCAGCACCAACTCTTGATTTCTGCTCAGGTCATGATCCCAAGGTCATGGAATCAATGCCCATTCAGCACTGAGTGTCAGGCCTGCTTGAGATTCTCTCTCTCTCTCTCTCTCTCTCTCTCTCTCTCCCTCTGTACCTCCCCACTGTTCACGTGTGCCCTCTCTTTCTCTAAAACAAAAAAAATAAAAATAAAAATAAAAGTAAAATAAATTTTAAAAATTAAAAAAAATGTGTCAGTGTCTATTGGGTTACCATGCTTTATTAATCCCACAATTTTCCAAGGGCAATCTTTGAAGAAAATCAGAATGACTGGTTCAAACTTCACACTAATACACATACTACGGTGTGACCTTGGCCAAAACACTATGTGCTCTGTGCCCTGTCAGTGTCCTCATTTGTAATGTAGAGATAAAAACAGCACCTATTTCAGTGGTTTAAATGTGATAAAGCATATAAAGTATTTAGAACAGTTCCTAACACATACACAAATGCATGTTTGCATAATATGTGTGCACTTAAAAATTTACTATTGTTTTTGTTGCTATTTCTGAGTCAATATATAATAAAAATCAGAAGAAATCTTACTGTTTCTCTATTTAAGACTACATTTCAAACAATAGTTTTTTTTCCCTCATGCATTCATTACTTGTACTTTTTACTGAAGATTTATCTTTCTGTCAAGTTCATTAACAGTATGGAAAGATTTAAAGTATGTTCTCTTAATATTTAATAAATGTACTATTAGTTTAATGACTGCCTGAATATGTTCACACATAACATGGAAAATACAGTAAAAAAGCTAATACCTTGAAAAAAGCCTTTCTTGCTTTATTTCTTAAAAAAGCTCAGTAGTAATAATCCCTTTAAAATTATTAAAAAATAATTTCTGTACAAAATGTACAAATACATATTTTAGGTGCAAAAAACAACCAGTCAAAATTTTATGAACCCACTCCAGAAAGCACAGTATTCAATTCCAGTTAAATTTTTGTTTCAAATAAACATTTGAAACTAGGCCACATCCTGCTCTATGCTTGCCAAAAATGAAAATTTCAAAATCTAAACTCATGTTCTACTTCCCAAGAACACACAGAAGTCATCTCAAATTGAATCTAGTCAATTTAAAAATGGCTATTAAAACTCTGAAGAAAGGATATTTTCAAAATATAAAGTGAGCATAATGTAAATCTAAGTCAACATTAAATCTGACAGAGATGGTTATATTATATAAAACATGAGCAAGTGCACTGACATAGATCATTATAGGATACGAATTTCCACAGATAAAAACTGCAGTATCAAATGTGGAAATCTGCAGCACTTTGGCACCTGCTGGGATTTGATGACAAGAAGCCAAAGGCATTTTCAAGGGACAATAAGAGAACTGAAAAAAGTTCTCCTTAACTCTCCTGTACACAGGGATGACAACATTAATGTTTACCTAAATAACTAATTATAGCCACCTGCTTCTCAAACTGACAGCCTAGTTCTATGACCCCAATGGCTGGAAAATGACACCTGACAAGGACACAACCGTGGATTTCATTCTCAATTTTTCTACCAATGATAAGCAGGCTCTTGTACAGATGTATTTTTGAATGATATCTCAAATTCATGAAAGGAAATCTCTATTCATGAAAGGAAACTTATTAATATCTCTATTCATGAAAGGAAAACTTCGATCAAGGTAAATGGTAAAGAGCATCAAGACTAAGTAAGCGTACTCCCCGTCCACAGGCTTTTGCATTAATTTCCGCCTCTGATTTTTTTTTTTTTTTGAGTCCTATGAATACCTTATTTGCAGACACCATGATGGCAAGTCTTTTCATCACACACATTTGTATATTTCTCGGGAACAATTTCTGGGAGAAATTAAAGAATAAAAACCCAGATAATCATCAGACCTATGCAAAAAAAGCCCTGTCTCAGACCCATTGACACTGGTCTTCCTCTAGTCAAAACCCTCCCGAGGCCTTAGGGTCTTGCATGCCCAAAGTCCATATTCTTTTATATAGATCATTCTCTGGGTGCCCGGAATTCCCAAATTCCTTATCTAAATGGCCTTGACATTACTTCCAAGGATCTTCCTCAGGTCCATCCTTATTCTAAAGAGAACTTCATCTATTTGTGTATCCATGTACATACTATGGCCCAAGGGAGACCAAAGTGGGGGGCACTTTGTCAGGCGTCAGGAGTGCAGCTGGAGATTGGCCATGAAGGCTAAGATGCCCATATGAGTACCTATGAGTTCCCTTGTGGTGCTGGATAGAGTTAGGATAGAAAGAGAAAAGGAGCAAGCCATGGTCCGATAGTGAGGAATTAGATTTTTGCACGAAACTCTAAGGTGACAGAAAATTCTTAATTTGACCATGGCCTTCCTAGTCATTGAAAAGCTGTATTGTTTAAGACAGGAAACAGATCATATACAATTTAACAGACTTGTTAGCTTGAGTTATCATTTTAAATATTTAGACTTATGTGGCCCTCCATTTGTACTTTTGCCTCAGGCCATGCAAATGTTAGGGGTTAGCTTGAAGAAAGCAATGGAGTTTACCTACCCAAATGTTATCATTCAAAAATACATCAGGGAACCTTGTTCTCTCTTTCTGCATGTCAAAATTTAACTTTTTCTCTCAAAATTCTAAGTGAATAATAATAAAGGAATAACAGTATGTTCAGATAGCACTGGCCAAATCCTATAGTTTATAAATTCAGATAAAGATAGCAATCCTCATTAACACTTATCTTATTATTGGATGCCTCATCTTTGGGAACAAAAATTCAAATACTACCCTAACTCCACTATGGTTTCTCTATGGTTCACTATACATTTCCCTCCATGCCTCAAGACCTGTCATATGTTCTTTGTTATATTTGTATAGAGATCATCATGATACCTAGGCCTTTAAGTCAATGGAAGCTCTGAACTTAAATGAGTTCCATGGGACCTAAAACAAATTAAAAAAACAGATTCAATATCAGGAGTAATTTTAGACACTAACTTGTAAGTTCCACATAAATCACTTAAGTAAACTGGGTCAGAGAAAATATCCTTGACGATTGACTGATCTAATATTATTGAGAGCTTAAAATATCCTTTGTGCTGATAAGAGACACATCACATCACCCTCTAGGGGGCTCCACTCTGGAGCAAGAATGACCTTGTAATCACAATACAAAGAAATGGAGTCCTTTGTAGTTTATAACAAAATAAGATTATTATTTCTTTTTTAAGTAGGCTTCACACACAGTGCAGAGCCCAGCACAGGGCCTGAACTAACAACCCTGAGATCAAGACCTGAGCTGAGATCAAGACCTGAGCTGAGATCAAAAGTCGGACACTTAACGAACTGAGCCACCCAAGTACCCCCAAAATAAGAATAATATAAGCTACCAAATAATATTACATGAGGACATGTGATTTTTCCCCAGTCCTGTCTGTGTATTTGACTACATAGAATCATCTAAATGAATAAAGTTTCTAATAATTTAGGAAGTTTAAATTTCCTGTGTAAATGCTATCAAAGAGTATACTTAAAGAAAGTTTTCTGAATAGATAAAGGCATTTCTTTCACAACTGGAATTCATAAATTCTTATTTCACAGATTTTTTTTTTTAATTTTTTTTTCAACGTTTATTTATTTTTGGGACAGAGAGAGACAGAGCATGAACGGGGGAGGGGCAGAGAGAGAGGGAGACACAGAATCCGAAACAGGCTTCAGGCTCTGAGCCATCAGCCCTGAGCCCGACGCGGGGCTCGAACTCACGGACCGCGAGATCGTGACCTGGCTGAAGTCAGACGCTTAACCGACTGCGCCACCCAGGCGCCCCTTATTTCACAGATTTAAATACAGGCAAAATACAAAGAGAAGAGTACTGATAGTAACATATTGGAGTAAAGTAAGTTATTACAGCCTAGATGATAAAGGACTTGAAAAACATTTCAAATTACTTCAAATAGTTGAAAGTTTATAGTGTGGTGCTAGTTTTAATATGATTTCAATCAAAAAGTACAACTCTAGCCAGAGGGTGGCAAGTTATAAGAATGCAGTTTTTCCTTAACTACATTTTAACAACTAGAGCTACTGGAAATGAGACTAGTGCTTTCTGGGCACGAGTTGTCTATCAGTGGAAGTATGGATATTTGGCTGCATTGCAAACTGTAAGCTATATTTAGAGGAGAAATTCTTCATAGGTTGACTAGTGAGACTGAAAGTTTATGTCAATAAACAGGTTCCATAATTCATAATGAGTTCCCAAAAAAATGCAATATAATCAACTCTAGATCTTGCAGGGTCTGAATTTTCTACTTTTGGGTTATATAAGTACCTCTCATATTTGTCTTTAGCTCACCCATCCTCATTTGGCAAAAATTTATTAAGTGTCCATTATATGTAAAGCTCCATGTGAAAGGTTGTGGGGAAAACTGAAATGAACATCATTCAGCCTATTACATGAAAGATGCTCCAAAATGCACTTGAAGAGGAAGGTAAATTTTCAGTTATTATTGCAATTTGCTAGGAGCACCTCTTAAAAGGTACAACTGATGTGGGGAGTCATATGATACAAAAAAAATAGAAAGCAAATACTAATATAGCTTTCTGAAATAACTGTGGTCTTCCAACTGTGCACGCACCCTTCCCTTGTGGCACAGCACTATCAATGATTTTGAGATGGTTTTGCGTCTTGGTTTAGAAAAATGGATTATTCAAGAAAAATACAGAAGTATCCACGTATTTATTTTATAAGGAAAGACAGGGGTAAAATCTTTATATTATTTGTAAAATGTAATCACAGTGCAAAATGAAATTGCTTTGAAATGACAATGAATTTTATATTTGTAAAATCTTGACCCAGTATTCATACCCATGTGTCTATTCAGAACTGATGAAAGGCTAGTAAAGATAAATCTTGGAGTGGAACTGATACATGAATTGCTACCCTAAAGAAAACCTCCACATGGTCATTTTTCCAAAGCAGTAAGTAACTCTTAAATATCCTTAAAGCAATATTACTTTGGCTCCTAGTCTTAACTAGCCCCTATGCCTCAATATGGATTTTTCCATCTCTAGTATCAACTCCTCACTTCCAAGAAAAGGTCTGTAAATGAAAGAGTTCCTCTGAACCATAAGCTAACTAGGATCACATGAACTTATTTGTTCAATTTGTGCACTGATTCTAGCTGCTATGGTAAATGGGAAAGTCACTTCATATTTCCAGGTTCAGCTTTCTTATCTGTGTAAGAGCCTGGTTTGAAGAACACTGCTATAAGTTTCTATTTTGTGAAAATTTGATCAGTTGTAAGAGTCAAGCCTTCTGCAATCAAAACTCACTTTGGGGAGAAAAAGACAATTCTGCTAAAAAAAAATTCAAATATGACCAGCATATGTCCTAAGATATAAATTTAAAATTTTTTTTTCAACGTTTTTTATTTATTTTGGGGACAGAGAGAGACAGAGCATGAACAGGGGCAGAGAGAGAGGGAGACACAGAATCTGAAACAGGCTCCAGGCTCTGAGCCATCAGCCCAGAGCCTGACGCGGGGCTCGAACTCACGGACCGCGAGATCGTGACCTGGCTGAAGTCGGATGCTTAACTGACTGCGCCACCCAGGCGCCCCAATAAATTTTAAATAGTCCTAAGGTTCAAACACATTTCTCACAAAAACAATACAATATACTCAGTTTTTTAAAAGCAATTAGATGCAAATAACTTTGGATTTCCATCTATTTATGCCATATAAAATGTACATAAAGTCTATGTTTCTATATTTGCATGTTTTCATATTATAAACCTTCAAATTCATATGGGGACAGTAGACATATGTCTACTCTTACTTTCCTAAGAGTAGACAGTACATAAAAAAGGTACTTTTATAACACTTATCACTTAAATAATATTTTTATGCTTAAGCTTTTTAATAAAGTTTTTCCATTTATTCACCTTGGCATGGTTTTTGTGAGATAGCTAATATTATGCTCCCTTTCAAAAGCTATAAATAGAAATAGCCTAGCCTGGAAACCTGGATTTACTACAGCTAAAGTTTACTACTACTAAATGATTTGCATACCACTAGAATTGGAACAACAGGTTTCATGTGCTCTATTTCTTTCTCCTAAGGAAAATGAAATTATTATGATAATGACTATAAATGAGAAACAATGTATAACTGATTCTATTTTACAAACTGCCTAATAAAAAAATATATTTTAAATAAGAATTATATCAAAATACATCACTAAAATATGGAGAACAAAATAATGAGTAGAAATCATTGCAATCAAATTAGAAAAAGAATGTCTAGAGTGAGTCTCTTTGGAAGTTTATCTAGCACAAATACTACCATGGGGTAGAGATGCTACATAGACAAAAAAGGAGAATTAGGATAAAATGAGGATCTGGTGTTGTCATGAGTGAGGAAATAAATAAACAGAATTAACAGAAATGTGTATATCAAGAAAAGTTAAGGAGTAGTGGACAAGAGATTTGCATATCAAAAGCATGAGGTTAGAAAATTTAGTAGAAAAAAATGACAATCTGTTGTTACAATGAGAGAGGGAGAAAATAGCTGACTAAGGAGAAACATATATCAAAAAGAACTGATGATAAAAAGCATGCAGCAAGTCAAAATTTAGTTACCAAAAAACCAACCCAGAAGGGAAAATGGGAACCAGAAAGAAGTAAAACAGGGACTTATGACAGACTTTGCACAGTATGATTCCAGGGCAGAAAACAAAACAAGGAATCCTCATTTCCTTCAAATTCCAAATTTCAAGTCTGTATGTTATTGATCTAAGGACTTACAATGATACTAGCTGGTTAAAAGAATTAAGGTAAGACAGTGTTTTCAAAGATGGATTCAACTCAGTGCATTGAGCATTATCCAGAAAGAAATGAAACAACTAATAAAGATAGTACCAAGGTTTAACATGCCCAGAAAATGCATGTCATTCTAAACAGCTTTCACCACATAATAAAAGCTAAGTTATTTCAGATAAAAACCCAGAGAGATCCCTTTACAGAAACATAGCTTGAATAGTGTCAGATGCAAGCTTCAGTGAATTTACATATTTTTGCACACCTATCTGTAGGAAAAAAATGGCATTCATCAGATAAATTCACAGTAAAAATTACAGTAAGTATTCCTTTCTACCAGTGCAACCAGTAGTAAAGGTACCAAAGACTATTCTCAGAGAATAAACCAAACCATATTCTCAGAGAATGTCAGTAATCAAAATAGCTTTTGTAGATTTAACCTTAGTTTTCTTTTCTTTTCATATTACATGGTCACCACAAATACTCTATTTTGAGACCTGAAATGTTACTAAACTAAAGGCTGCTGTATATACATGAGCTCAGGGACATGAATAAAGTGGATTATTTCAGTATAAATTTAACAAAGATTTAGGAGAAGCTCTTCCTCAATGGGTAACATCCTAATGCAAGAAGAAAAAGGGATTATATGACACCATAAATCCTTCCCATTATGTCTAATACAACATGGAATAACCAGAGTATCAAATTATTTTAGTCTTTACAACTGAGATAACAAAGTGTTATGAACCTCCCAGGTCTTATCATTTCCCTATATGCCCTAAGTCAATTTAATCATTAATACTTAGAATTTTTTTCCCATAAAAACAAAGGACAATGTTTCTGATTAAGGACTGCCAAAAGTTAAATCAATTTAAAAGTTTAGTATAAATTAGACATAGGTACATGTTAGGAACATACTTTCATTTTCATTTTCGAAGACCAGAATATAATATTTGATGATCAGAATCACAATGTTGAAAGAAGAATAAGTATAGAAACAATTAAAAAATGCATATAGGAATCTGGGACATACCTTCATATTGTCATCAAAATAAAATGAAGGCACCAAGTCCACCACTACCACTATCACCACCACAACTACTACTAATAACTCTAGGTAATGTTTGTTATGTACAGTCAGTATTCTAAGTGTTTCCCCTAGTTTTTCCAAAGTGTTTTCCATTGACAAGTTCAACCAAATTCAGTACTCATTTAAGTCAGAATGTATTTATATATTATGAAAGCTGAAAATCTAATAATGCTACATTTAGATGAGTTGAGATCTTCAAAATTTGAACCCAAATTATCTTTTAATCCAAAGCTCTGCTTGAGAGGTCAGGAATAATTAAAAGGTGAAGAGCGTGAAAATGGAAAAGGTCAAACAGGCTTTTATTTTATCTCCCAACAGTAACTTTCACATTATGTGCACATTGTGGATGCTTAATGCACACAAATACTGTGATGCCACATGGTGTTTCACTCCCAAAGTATTTCTTTCTTGAGTAAAGAATGAAGTGGGTGGAAGTGTATAAGCAACAGGGATACCAAGGAGAAGAAACACCTGCTCAACAGTTGGCATTGACTGATCTCAATATGTCATGATAACCTGTGTAGAAGAAACAACGAATTCACTAGTCTTCCATAAAAACAAAAGGAAATAAGTAGTATTACTTCATATACCACAAAATAGCCTAGTCATTATCAATTTTACAGGATTTGTATCACTTATTCCATTAGGTAAATAAAAATGCCTAACTTTAACAATATACTAATTACTAAAATGTTTGAATGCATATCGAAGGAAAAAATAGAAATATGGTACTATATATGCTTTTTTAATTGGGATATATTTGAATTTTGCTCAAAATAATTTTTATCTGAATGTAGTACCTGCCTACAACTAGTGTACATTTAGGTATATTCTGATGGAATAAGCTCAAATAATTAGTAGTTAATATGTTAATAATATTCACCACATATTTAGCTGCTGGACATCCTTGGCTGTATGAGCCAAGGGTAAAGAATTGAGCCTCATTCTACACAGCAGAGAAACATTGCCCTGGATCCACTAATCATGCACAGTTTCCACCTCGAAGTTCTTAAGGGAGATGCAATGATATATATCCCTGGTTGCTTATTGTCAGGTGGTAGTAAGTTTTTCAACTCATCCTTCTTGAGCTCTATGGTAGATAAAATTATAACCCCCAAAGGTGTCTAAATCCTAATCCCTAGAAACTGTGAATATATTAGATTCCATGGGAAGAGGAAATTAAGGTTGCTAATCTGCTGACCTTAAAATAGAGAGATTATACTGTATCATCTAGGCAGGCCCAATGTAATCACAGTTCATAAAAGTGGAAGTGAGAATTGACAGAGAGAGAGAGAGAGAGAGAGAGAGAGAGAGAGAGAGAGAGAGAGAGAAACAGAGAGAGACAGAGAGAGAGAGATGGAAATGTGAAAAAGATCACCCTGACATTGCTAGCTTTGTAGATGGAGGAAAAGGACCTGAGCCAAGGAAAAGTAGGCGACTTTTAGAAGCTAGAAAAGGCAAGGGAAAAAATTTTCCCTTGGAGCCTCCAGAAAGGAACATAGCCATTGAGGAATACCTTGATTTTAGTCCACATATAGATTCATTTTGGACTTCTCACCTCCAGAACCATAAGACAAAAAATTTGTCACATTTTACACCTCTAAGTCTGTGGTTGTTACAGCAGCAACAGAAAACTAATACAACCTCTTGTCACACTAAATTAGTAGTAGATAGAAAACAAACACCTCCTTCACCAAAATGAACAGTAGAATCTTGATTAAAGTCTTTTATTACCATATCCATTCCCAGGTCTTCAATCAAAAATATATGAACAATATATAAATATTAACTGACACAAAAGGAAAAATTGGGCACTTACACATGTTCATATAATTTTTCATTAAATAAATATCATTTAAAATTAAAATTAAGTATATGTTTATCACTTTTAACAAGATAAAACATAAACCAATTTATACACTCACTTTGGAAAGCAGTTATCTATTTATTTATTTGGCTACTGGTTTATATACCTGTGAAACATTACTTGAAAAAACAGACACACTCATTTCATAAACTAAATCTGTATTATTCAGACCTCATGAGAATATTTAGAAATTAAAGGAAATATGATATTTTGATCTCCATCTTTTCTTCATTCAACTAAGTAAAAAAGCACCCTGAGGTGATATTGTTCAGTATTTCCAAGAATCATATAGAGCTACTTCACTACAATATATAAGAACATACAGTTAGGAATCAAGATAACTGCTAAAAATATGAATTAAGGATATATCATATGTTGTGTTCCTAGAAAATAATGGAATTGAAATTTCACTAAGATACACACACACATATATATATGTATGTATACACACACACACACACACACACACACACATATATATATATGTATATATATTTATTTATCATCACACAAGCCCCTGAACTATACATTATGATCACTGGATTTGAAGTCACCAATATTTTCCCTTCATAATTTTATAGATACTCAGACTTGGCCAATTAATGAAATGTTTATTTTGGTCTTTGCTTGATATTATCAAATCACTGGTAACATTATTCATGATGAACATATCTGTGTTGGCAGTCATAACAGAAACCACAACATTGACAGTCTTTGGAGGGGTATTTGGAATCATGGCAGCCATGTGCTATATTGCCAGTGAGGCCCTTATTCACTGAAGGTTCTATTTAATCCAAATCCTTCTTATCAGAAAAGTGCTATTCATGAAAAAAAAGTTTTGTAATTTTATATTCCTTTTTACTTGGTTCTAAATATTAAAAGTATTTCTTTATTCTTCTACAAATATATACTACATAAAATATTATAATGTACCTATAACATAAACTTCTTTTCCTACAAAAGAACTAAATAAAATTAGATATAAAATCTGCATATTATCCTGATGCTGCTGAAATTGAGGGCTATATTTTGGCTTGTCAGTACCTCTCCAGGTGGCATGGCTAAGCTTCCATATGAGGTTGGCCCCAGGCATGCCAGCATTGTTACAAGCTGGTTTTCATTGCCCTTGATCGTCCTCTCTCAGATTGTTCTTCCTCCTCAGATCTCCTTTCCTTCTCCTCAGAAGTATCTTCTCTTTGACTTCTTGGCAGAGGATGGATCCTTACCAAGGCATGACATAGAGAAAAAAACTGGTGGTGAAAGTCAGAAAATGTGGCACTAGCTTTGGGTTCTGTAACTTTGTGTGTAGCGCTTTGCCACTTGGAGTCTCAATTTCCCAATCTGTATATTGAAGGCAATGGGTTCAGTAATCGTTATAGCCCATTTAGAATGTGAAAAGCTATATATTTCTATGAGCTATGAAATACCCATCTGGGCTTACCTTTTGGGCTTATGGCCCTAAAGCAATAGCCAGAAGTAAAGGCTTATGTCACTGCTATTTTAGACACATTTATATTTCATTTGATGCTTCCTGAGGAAGGAAATATCTTCAACACTTCAAAAGAATGATTGAATCTGTAATGCAAGAATTTCAGAAGAGCATATGAGATTTTGGATTTTTCTCTAAAATCGTCATTTGAGAGAGAAGAATCCTCCTGCATATTGCCAATGGCCATGACTCAACTTGGAAAACAAGGCAATTTCACTATTGAACAATCTGAATTCTCATTCAAAGAATGAAGGTGGATAAGAATGGCTGAGTCTATATTTAAAAGCAATTTTACAGGCAGCTAAGATGTTATATACAGTTTCCAAACCACTAATGTACATCCCTACACAAATAAACCTAGTTCCCAAGTAATTCTTATTTTCCATTCTGCCCACTAGACAAAGGAGGAAAGTTTTCTATATATCTACTATCAAGTGTGATGGAAAATCCTACCCACCCATATAAAGGTGGTAGGAGTTTTAGTAGTCAAGCTAGGAAGTGCTGTGAATCAAAGCCCTTTATTGATTCATCTGAGCCCTTTTATTTTCCACCAAAACCATCACAGTAAACAAAGAAATTACACTGAGCCAAGTTATGCCAGTGGCACAAACACCTCTTTCAACAACTGAACTGGCTGCTGGGGACCAACCACTCCTTTAATTACACCTCAAGTGCAAATAATGTGAAAAGAGCCAGCCACACTGCCTGAGCTCCTAATGTGATTGGCTCTGGACCAAGTCCTTTGCATCAGTTCTTTCTTCTTTCATCCTCCCTCAACGTGGTGCTGTATATCAGATTACCCTGTTTCTGCTTTCTTTCTTATCCCCTTTCATGTCCTCAGATAAATTTCTTATTCCAGCCCCCACTATTCTCAGCCAATAATATTTTCCAAGTTGAAATACTTTCCCCTTCAGTATACAGTCTGTTCAACAGTTGAAGCACTCAGGCTCCATGCCTGTGACATTCATTTATCCGTTATTAATTTATTCATGCATTCAGTGTATTGATCTATAATGTTTTTGTTATTGGTGATACAAAGACTAAAATATATAGCCTATAATCCAGGGAACCTCACAGATCACTAGGGAGAGAAATCCAATATGAGAATACATAATGATAGAATATGTAAAATTTCTAGGACATCAGAGGAGAGAATGGCTATCATTCTTCAAAGACTTGGCTAACACTTTGGTAACAGCCTACAGGATACACTTCCCTGAGTTACTTGATTTATGATACAAAGTTGGAGAAAACAATAACTTTATCCTAAAAGTCATTATATGTTCTCAGTAGTACCATGTAAATAATGGATCCATGCTCAATAAAGAAACACTTTTGGGTTTTGTTTGTTTGTTTGTTTTTAAGATACACATTTTAAATAAGCATCATGGCACCATGGCAGAACACAGGCTGGTTTTTGTTGCCCTTAACCTTACTCTCAGGTTGTTCTTCTACCTCTTTTCTTTTTTTTTTTTTTTTTTAATTTTTTAATGTTTATTTTCTTTTTAAGAGAGACAGAGACAGACCACGAGTACGGAGGAAGGGAGGCAGAGAGAGAGGGAGACACAGAATCTGAAGCAGGCTCCAGGCTCTGAGCAGTCAGCACAGAGCCTGACGTGGGGCTCAAACTCATGAACCGCAAGATCATGACCTGAGCTGAAGTCAGATGCTTAACCAACTGAGCTACCCAGGCACCCGCCTCTTTTCTTTTCAAACATACTTTTCTCTTGTTCCTTTGGCAGAGTCAACCCCTACCAACATGTGGCATAAAGGAAAGAACTGGTGAGTTCCGATTACTTAGGTCAGATGAGTAAATGACTTAATCAAGGCTAGAGTTCCATTCATGTGATTCCTGTGTTGTCCTCTTATCTTTGACTCTCATACATGACCAGAGGTCATATTTCTGACACTGGCTGGTCATTTTGCAAATGGATCTACTTGTTTAAAAAGTGCTTGGGTGGCTCAGTTGGTTAAATATCCAACTCTTGATTTCGATTCAGGTCATGATCTCATGTTTGTGAGTTCGAGCCCCATGTTGGGGCTGATGAAGTGGAGCCTGCTTGGGATTCTCTCTCTTCTCTCCCCCGCTAAAGTATGTGTGTGTGTGTGTGTGTATATATATATATATATATATATATATATATATATATATATGTGTATATATATATATATATATATATATATATATATATATATTCTAGAGGCTTCGTCTTCAAGTATGAAGAAAAAATTTACCTCCTCGGTCCTATAAGTAAATGGTTCCCCAATCTTTAAATCTTTGAGCATTTGTTTATATATAAATATAGTTATTGAACAGTTGCTACTTTGATAAGAGTTGTGGGGGATATAGAGCTGAAAGGTGTACCCATATTGGTTGGAAACAACTCTTTCTTCTTTAATTTCCCTCCTTTCAAGGGCTAGCCTACCCTGCTTACTTCTGTAACAATGCCAATCCAATGTTAGTAGAGTATGTTTAGTTGTGTCTCCTTTATGACATACCATCCATTCACTGAATACAGGCCAAATACTGAGCTTCATTCACTCTGAATGGATTTTACATTTGAAAAAATAGATCCAATAAAGTTAAATGATATAGCTAAGATCCCAAGAATGCTAATTGTGAATTTTCCTGGAGTACTGGATCATCCTGTCCTTATCCTAAGTCAAGACTTTCTCAACTCAGTCCAAGTCTGCATTTCCTGGAGTCAACAGTGTCTGTACTTCTAAGAACTCTATATGAGGATGACATGGGGAAAGAGACTATAGGGACAAGACTTATTCAGAAAGACTTATCTATATATCCAGTGTTGGACCCAATAAGGATATATTCATTTCTCCCACTGACCTAGTATATTTATGAAAAGAGATTGTCTTGAGAGTGGAAAGAGACTATTCCCAAGAAGACTCTATAAATTAACAGAGCACCAACAGAAAGAACTTCAGAGAAGACAGGGTCTGAAAAGAAGATGCAAACTGCCAGTTAGAGACCTATGTTGGAAGTCTCCAGTAGTGGAAAACATGAGAAAAATCCACAAAAGTGCATCATAAGAAAAACAACAAACACTTAGGCATCTGAAGGCAGTTTGACATCAGATTAAACAGCACCAGATATGAAAAAGTGTGCTATTTTCTTATTTCATCCTTTACCATTTGGTCTGAACCTGAAAGATCCAGGAGAAGCAGGTAGTTTATAAGAAAGAAGGTAGAGCAAAAAAGAGAGAAGAAATCTACCGGTTCCTTGCTCAAACCTATAAGGCTAGAACTGGTGGAGGGATGTTACAGGGAGGGAGAAAACCTTAGTGAGTGAGAAAGTAAGATATTAG
Organism: Prionailurus bengalensis; assembly: GCF_016509475.1. NCBI lineage: Eukaryota > Metazoa > Chordata > Mammalia > Carnivora > Felidae > Prionailurus > Prionailurus bengalensis. The sequence continues at coordinate 83,086,269 of NC_057348.1, forward strand.
ACTGCATTACACTGCCCAACAGCAAGGGGGAAAATGAGTCTATTTTTAATACCTAATAGTGGCTAGAAAACTAGGAAAAAAACTAAATCTGGGAAGAATCCACAGAGCTTGTTTCAAGGTATTACAGTGAGAAAGAATGTTACTATCTGCTTGTTTCCTACTGAATCTAACTTGTTCAGTAACTGGTTACACCAGCCATTAGTAGAAGCCAAATTTCCTAACCCAAAGTCCACTGTCATTTTTATTTTCTTAAAAAACAAAACAAAACACCAAGAATGCCAATTTGCTCTAAAAATGATGGAGAGTAAAATGACTTTAGAAACATAATATTCCAGTGCAATTTTCAACCCTGTTTTGGTTAATTCATGAGAAAGGAAGAAAGAATTGAAAGAGGGAGGGAGGGAGGGAGGGAAGAGAGAGGGGAGGGAAGAGAGAAGGAAAGAAGGCAGCAAGGCAAGAAGGAAGGAAGGAGGAAGGAAAGAGAAAGAAAGGGGAGGGAGGGCTGAAAGGAAGAAACAAATCAATTTTCAAAAGACAACTTCGAGACAATCAGGGAGATTTGATATTTGGTAATTACTAATAAGTTTGTTAGCTGTGATAATGACAAGGTGGTTATGTCTAAAATGTCCTTCTATCTAAATTAAGCATACTGAAATATAAACGGTAAAAATATAAGATGCCTCGTCTGATATTGTTATATACAATGAGAGGTGGGTTTTTTTTGTTTTGTTTTTTAGTGTTTATTTATTTTTGAGACATAGAGCATGAGAAGGGGAGAGGCAGAGAGAGAGGGAGACATATGATCTAAGCAGTCTCCGCTGCTGACAGCAGAGATCCTGATGCGGGGCTCAAACTCACAAACCATGAGATCATGACCTAAGACAAACACAGATGCCTAACAGACTGAGCCACCCAGTCGCCCCTGTAATTGATTTTTATTTGTTCTTCCTCCTATTTCTGGCACAGAGCCCTAAAACACTTGGAATTTCCTAAATGATGGAAGCTATAAAGGGATCTTTGTTATGTTAATTAAGTAGACTTTTGGAAAGCAACTGAGGATGGAGGCTGGTTGCAGAGGAGCCAACATTGTGATTAGAGCATTGCAACTTTCAGTTTCACCCACTAACTTCCAGAGAGGGGAAAGGAGCTGGAGGTTGGATCAAGTGACAACTGGCCCGTGATTTAGTCTGTCGTGCCAAGGTAATGAAGCCTTCATGAAAACCCAAAATGACGGAGTTCAGAAAGCTTCCAGGTTGGTGATGTGTGGAGAGACAGGGGGAGTGACACACCTGAAGAGGGCACGGAAGCTCTGTGTCCTTTTCTAATACCTTGCTTGTCCTATGCATCTTTCTCTTCTGGTTGTTTCTGAGTTATACCATTCTATAAGAAACTGGTGATCTAGTAAGTAAACAGTCTCCTGAGTTCTGTGAACTGCTCCAGTGAGACAGTGTCAGGGGTGAGCTGAATGTAGGACACAAGCTGGTGTCCAGAGAATTGCTTGGATGTGTGTCGAAATCCACTCCCCTCCCCCACCACATACTAGAATTAGGCCCAGAATCCTAACACCTGGTATTCGCTTTAAAATACTCCAGAGGTGGGAGAAAGCAATGAAAATAAATGAAACAAACTGAAAAATTACAGGTAACTGCTGAAGGTAGGTTATGGATACATAGGGGTATGTTGTTGTATCTTCTCTGCTTTTAAGTGGGATTAAATTTTCCATAATAAGAAGTTAAAAATGAATAAGAGAAATGTACAAGTCCTTATGTTTTGATTTGTAATAGCTATGTCTCCTCTATAACTTTTGACTTACATAGGTAAAGCAGCTTCACTCAAAGATCACTTCTGCATAAACACAATATACTGTATCTAATTAATTCTATTATATTTCCTTTATTTTCTAGAAAGTAGCTTGGAATCTAAAATTAATGACTTTATTCCAAAGCTGTTCTTCACATACATTGAGAAAACCAGAGTTCTCCATTGGAAATAATTGGGAGTTGAATATCCTAATTCTCTCTTGACGTAATGGGTAAGACTCAATGTATCAAGGTCCTGCGCACCACATCTTTGCATCCATATTTTAGATACCATATCTCTAATGAGGCCATCAGAATTTTGTGACAGAGGAGGCTGTGAAGAGCAAGGGCTCTTGGGAAGTTGCCTTTACAGGCCATTGAATAATGGAAACTAATCATTTTTCAGACACATTTATATAGGAGATAATCTTATCCTGTCTGGCTGGATTAATTCAAACTATTCATTAAAAATATATTACCATATTTTCTGTCAATTTTAACAGAGATTTCACAATTTAATGCCTTTGATCCTGAATAGGTCCTGCTTAAATTAATATCATCCATGCTGCATTTGTGACATAGTTGAATGTGCTCATACATGAACAAAACAAAATAAAACAAAACACCTTTGCAGAATGGAATCCAGTTGCTTGCAAGAAAGTTATGAAAACAATGGAGCTCTTTTTCTTTGTCTCTCTTGTTTTCTCTCTTTCTCTCTCTCTTTTAATAAGAGCTGCTACAATTCCTGATGTAAAAACAAAACTACAAGAAAAGAAAAGAAAAGAAAAGAAAAGAAAAGAAAAGAAAAGAAAAGAAAAGAAAAGAAAAAAAAAAGAAAAGAAGAGAAAAAATAAAAAACAGACATCAATGACTCTAAATAGAAAAGGAACTAGAAAACTTAGAATCTTGGAGCTCCTAAGTGGCTCAGTTGGTCCAGCCTCTGACTCTCAATTTCAGTGTAGGCCATTATCTCACAGTTAATGAGTTTGAGCCCTGCGTCAGACTCTGCACTGACAGCGTGGAGTCTGCTTGGGATTCTCTCTCTTGCTTTTTCTCTCTCTGCCTCTCTCCCACTCATGCTCTCCCTCTGTCAAAAATAAACTTAAAAATTTTTTTCAAATTAAAAAATATATACATATATATATTAAAAATTAGAATCTCAATTAAAGATATAGATATCTGGGGATACCTCAACTAATGTTCCCATGTACATTTTACTGTTTTTCATATGTATATGTGTTATGTATCATAAAAAATGCCTAAATAGATCCAAAAACTTTCTTCTAATAATTACAAAATTAAAATTCTAAATGATAATAAAGAACTTTATCATAAATTAATTAGCAGCACAGTGTTTTCATTTTTAGTAATAGATAACGTATGTCACATCTTTTTTTAAAAATTTTTTTAAGAGAGAGAGAGACAGAGAGAGAGAGACAGCACATGTACACACAGCAGAGAGAGAGAGGGAGGGACAGAATCTGAAGCAGGCTCCAGGCCCTGAGCTATCAGTATAGAGCCAGATGCAGGGCTCAAACTCACGAACCATGAAATCATGACCTGAGCCGCAGTCAGACGCTTAACCAACTGAGCCACCCAGGCACCACATATCTTAACATCAATGAAATGTAATATCTGAAATGGAATAAAGTTTATGAAGGTCTGACACATTTATGTAAGTTACATAATACGTAAATTATTAAGGAGCATTACAAATGATCAAAACATGGCCTTAATGCTAAGAGCATTCTTTAGAAAAATAGTCATGATTTTATATCATCATTCCCTAAAACTAGAGACAAAATAACGCTCGTAGACCATGGGGATGGCCAATGAGGATACCTCTGGATGTTCTTGTGTACTTGTAAATATCCTCCTTCCTACTCCCAAAATTGGGAGACTGGATAAATCTCTGGTCCCCAGAATCACAATCAATTTAGACAGGGAGATAAATTTCAGACCATTATGATGAAAAGACTAACAAATGGAACGGTCCAACATGAAAGCTGTGGTTGCTGCCATCTTGAAATGAAGGACTTCAGTCACCACTTTCAATGTTTTGGGAGTGTTCACTCTATAGGAGGATGGACTAGAATGAAAACTTACTCTGCCTCTTTCAGTTTTATGATTATATGTTTCTGAATAAAATCCTGTGAACCTGCAGGTCATACATATTAGCAGGTACATTCCTTTTTTTAAGTTTTTGTAATGTTTATGTATTTTTGAAAGAGAGAAAGAGTGTGAGCACGGAAAGGGCAGAGAGAGAAGGAGACACAGAATCTGAAACATGTTCCAGGTTCTGAGCTGTCAGTACAGAGCCCAATGCAGGGCTTGAAATCACACATGATCTAGTGGCAACTAGATCATGACCTGAGTGGAAGTTGAACACTGAACTGACTGAGCAACCCAGCCTCCCTGATATATTCTTTAATTAGACACTCACCCTTAGGTTCATTAGCCCCATCAATGGAAAAGTACAAAGTCATAATACCCAGGAAATAATATTTTATCAAATAGCCATAAGCTATGCAAAAATTATGCATAAGCTGAGTTCATACATTTTATTTTGTGTTAGCTTTGACATGGAATTAAGGAAAAATTAATTAATAATGACATCCAAACACCATTCCTAGAAAAATAAATCCAGGTTCCCTCAGAGACTCACCATTGGTTAAATGCACTACTGTATTTCTAATTCACTTTATTTATTACTGATTTTTCATTTTCCTAAAGTGTCAATGGCTCTTATAACTTTTTAAAAACTTTTTCTTAATATAATTTTTAAAATAGTAAAATGAATGAAAATCTTGATATTCTCTTTACTAAACAATTCCTGTTCTTATTCTCTCATTTGTATTTTTGATAGATTACCATTCATACAAAGGAAAATGGATGCTGATCTTCCTTGAATATTCAGTTGTTTGACATGATGACTATTGTAACAAGTTTGTTTATCCAATACTATTGTAAGAACAAAATTAAAAGGTATGTTACAAAATAAAAGACTATTAGAAAAATGTAAGAGGAAGAGGGGAGAGGAAAGAGAATGTGTGCTTTTCCTTTATTTCCCCAGCATTGCCTGAGTAGGAACAAAATGTTAGGATGCTATAGCTTTAGCTAAGGATCCCCCAAATTACCACATGGCTTTATTTACTCAAGAAACAATAGACACCTTTCTGTCATGTCCAAAAATTAGCTTTGTTTTTGCATCTGAAGCTCTTTGAAGATTCATATATCAAAAGTAAACCATTAACAAAACAATCATACAAGTATGTGAACTATATATTAAATACCAACATATCTCCCTATTCATGCTAAACATATTTCTTGTGAAATAAATTTTTTCCAGTTTTATAAACATAGATGTTATTATTATTGAAGGAGTAAATACAAAACTTTTTAAAGACTATTTTTTTTAATGTTTATTTATTTGCAAAAAGAAAGTACATGTACATGAGCATGGGAGGGGCAGAGACAGAGGGAGAGATTCCTAAGCAGGCTCTACACAATCAGCACAGAGGCCACACGGGGTTCAGTCTCATGAACCATAAGATCATGACTTGAGCTGAAATCAGGAGTCGGAAGCTTAACCGATAGAGCTACCTGCGCACCCCAAAAAGCTATTTAATTATTATGCTGAAAAACAGATGACATGACAAGTAAATTTGAACGTATGATTCAAAATAATCCTAGTACTCTCTGGTAGCATAGCAAATATTCTCCCCTTTAATAAAATTTCCACCTACATGTACCTAAAGATCTACTGCAGGGAGCTAATTGGTGGCCCATATTGGCCCAGGAGGGCATATTATGGTTACATCAATGCACAGTGGGATATCCCAGTAGAACTAAATATAAGGCAGCTTTGATTTCTTTGCTCAGGACCATCTAACCTAATTTTAGATAGCCTGGATCTTTCTCTGAGCAACTTTGTGGAAAGCATGCTCTGATTCTATTGTCCCAGGAAGCAGATCAAAATATGCATCAATTGACCTTCAAATAACTGTATTTTGAAATAATGTAATGGAGGAAAGGATTGTGCACACTCACACACAAATACACACCTCTGTCTCTACCCTTTCTCAGAGAATTAAATATAAAACGTTACAATACTGGAAAGATGTTGCTTTAAAAATAAAACAATGCCATTTAAGTCAGCCGATTATGAAAACAAGCAACTACTTAAAACTATGAAGTATTCTCAGCAATGCCCTACTCACCACATATACTCAGCCATTGTAAAATCCTATAGGATTTCTACCTGCTTTTCTAATGATACCAATTCTTAAATGTATTTTGTTTCAAATTCACTTTTCTCAAATTCAACATTATTCATCTTTTCTGTGATCATTGTGGAAGTGAAGAAAACAAACCCAGCACTGAACATTTCAGACAGGGCAATTAAACATGTGGTTTCTCCAGGCACACATTACAGTATCAGCATTTACAGCTCAAGAAGCCATGGATGAATCAGGCTAAAAGAAAGCCTTCAATGGAGCTGATACTGTATTTTGCACATATGCTACCAAGATTACATCATCATGGTTAAATTCATAATCTACTAATATTTTGTTAAGAACTCCAAAGTTCAAGCATTTTTACTCAAACCATAAAAATCCAGGGAATGCCAGAGTCTACCCTGACATCATATGCACTTAGAAGTTTCTGTTGCATCTTTCTTTTTACTGCATTAAAATAATAATAACATCAAATGTAGATCTGTAAGAACTCAATGTCATGGCTTCAAGTTATGAGAAAGCTTCTATACAAATAAAGAGATGTTCTGTTTACTATTCATGATCTCAAGAGTGGCTGTATGAATATGTTATGAAATCAAACATGTTATCTATAAAAATCAATAAAATTAAAACAGAGAACAAAATGTAACAATATAAGATAGAAAAATAAAAATATTCCTTAGGGTAGCATGTAATGCATTAGCAGTTTGAAAGATACAAAGAAAGTAAATGTCACAGTCATCACAATAAATCTGTTGACATTATTACTGTAATAACAACTGACATACAGGCAGATAATTTTATCTGTTTTTTTCACCTAAAATCCCCAATATGGTGCTTGGCAGATAGTAAGCATTCAATAAATATTTACTGAATAAATTCAGCATGTTATTTGGTCTTTACAAGAAGGCTTTAGTATTATTGTTAGCATCTTTCTTTTATTTTTCTTATTTTACCATTTACTGCTATTATTAGTATTCAACAAATAAGAAATCAGAGTGTGAGAGAATAGCATAAAGTGCCCAACTTGTAGTCCATTTTGTCTAACTCCAAACCACCAGTGGTCTTGTTGATAAAAACCAGATCTCCTAGATCTCCTATGAAACACTATGTGAAAAGGGTCAATAAATATCAGAGGAGATCTCTATAAGCTGGGCTAGTAATCAAAATTTCATGAAGGAAATGGATAGGAGTGAAAAATCAAAGTACCATCAGTATTAAAACAAGCAGAGTGAGATGATATTTAAAGCAAAAAGAGGAGGCATAAGCAAAGGGGGGCAATAAGACATAATTAACATTCAGGGGCAATGAACGGGCAGTTGTGACTCTAGTGCAGAGTGGGTTGCATGGATAGGCTTCCCTGGGGTTGGCATGTTCAGTACTCAAAGAAGTATAGGGAAATGCAGCTGTGAAAGGTCAGTAATAAGTTAGAGTGCCAGAAATACTAGAAGTCTGGAAGCTTTTGGAACCACAAATTAGAAATAAACCAGAAGTACAGGGTGCCAGACAAATCATAATTTAAGGGAAATTGCAATGTTGGATGGCTCAGTAGGGGTTCTATTATCTCATAAGTACCAATTGTCCAAGAGATATGTGAGGCTCCAAAAATCTTGGGGCAAATTACCCAAGGGACAGATGAATTGAGCCCAACGATTTAGAAGGAATACTCGTTCAAAAGAGAGATACCAAAAAAGGTAGCATAGTAGGGAGGGTGTAATTACAAGAGTATATTCAAGTTGTGTGGAAAACAAGTTAGAAGCTATGCACGAATTGGAGCCAACAACTCTGAATGTCATTGAGAGCTGAGGAGTCTAATACAGAGTCTTGGAGCTACCTTGTCTGAGTCACATATAGCTTAACCTGTTTTGTGGCATTATGCGTGTTTCAAATGGCAGCATTTGCTGTTGTTTGCCTCATGACAACAGGTGGTAGCACAGCAATGAACCTGATACTGCAAAACCATTTTCTGATCTGGGTGTACTTTGACCAGTATATATGCACAGGTGAAAAGTGTTGCAAGACTCTAGTAACAAATATGTTCTGATAGGTTCATGAAGACAGGTACTGAGAGATATAATTAGAAAAGTAGGTTTAAGACAGACTGTAAATGCGTTGAATGAGTTTGGATATTTCGTTCTAGGAAATAGAAGGCAAAGGAGATTTTGAGTTGGGAAGTACTCTGATAAATATTTTACTTTTAGGAAGATGAATATGGGAGCAGTGTGATTTATGAATTGAAGATAAAAAAAAACAAAGGATAGCAATTAGGAAACTATTGTAATAATCTAGAAGTGAGGTAAGTAAGATTTGAATTATATCCTTTACAATAAGAATGCCAAGAGTTTTGGAATATTGTACTATGTGGAACAATGGTGGATTGAAGAGACAATAAGAGATTTCCTTATAATGAAAATGATGAGCCCTTATCTAGAGAGAGGTTGAAAAATAGACACAAATGGACACGTGTACATGCATGCATACACACATATGATAATACTATATGTACACTGGAATGGGCATTGTTTTAAATCATAGTAAGTATATCAATGTGTCACTCATGGTAGATGTAAAGTTTCAAATCTGTGATACTGGGTGATAGGTATAAAACTCCATCACTCATACCATATGCATTTTTATATATGTAGCAGATATTTCTCTTTATTAAGTAAAAGTACAGCTTTTGACAAACCAAAGTCTTACACAATAATGCTGTATGTGCAAAATGATATACTATTTCAGAGAACGCATCAAAATAAATTTAGACTTTAAACATTCTTTTGAAAAACTGTACTTCAGCTAACACAACAAATATTTAAGTAACCCAGTAACCAATCTGTGATGCTGACAACCCTGAGCCATCACCTAGTGGACTGTTTTTCTCTTATCTACCCATTCTGCTCATCAGCACACATATGCCCAGAAAAAGGTCCCAGAAAGAGAGCAGTCTAACTGGCCCACATGGGACTCAAACCCTTCTTTCTAGTCTCATTAAAGCAATCTCTACTCAACTGGACCCTAAAGAAACCAGATTGTTTTCATAAATTGAGGTTAAGATGTTCCTTTTTTTTCCATTTTGGCACAGTGAGAAGTACTAATTTATTAAAGTTTAGTAAAGTTTTTAGTTTAGAAAATATAATCACCACAGTTGATACACTACTAATACCAAAATACTAATTAATTAATTAGTAACAATTAATTAAACACTAATTAAATAATCAGTATAGGTGAAAACTCCAAAAGAGTCAGATAATTTATATTGCTGGAATTGTGGGATATATCCCATCCAGATTAAAAAAAAAATAACTTGTAGCTTTATTACTGATATCTAGATAGTTGGACAGATAAATGCATTTGGGGTGTTTTTCAAAACATGCAGAAGATAATACAATACCTCAGCATAAGATTTTGAGCCTGGAACTTACAAGGAATTTTTTAATTTTTCCATCCCATCACTGCTATTTCATCAGGTATTTATAATATGATTAATTGAAAAATGAATGCATTCAATCTGGTCCCTGACATGATATACTTTATAGTTATAATTTTGGAGATCTGAGGTCTAATAATATCATTTTTTGCTTTTGTTATTTTTTGCTATTGTTTTTATTCTAATGGACCAAAAGTAACACCTATTTTTGAATGATCAGATTGTTTTTCATTTATGTAAAGCTGGGGACCAGAGAGAATTAATTTTTGATAGATAAAATTAATTGTTTGATTAAATATCAAATTTGAGACTTCAAAAAACTTCAATCAGATAGAGCAGTACCACCATGATAGTTCTATCTGGTGTCTAAAGTACTTTCATTAACAACAATGAAAGAAATCATGGGAGGTATCAGCTAACATATCTGACAGGAAGTTTTCATCATTATTAGCGATTGTCAGGATCCGGTGTAATCTGAAAAACTACATGAACATTTGTGGCATTTTGCTTATCTTCTGCCTATCACATTATCTACTTGTATAAGTGGTTCTATTTCATGGCAATACAATTGTCCCCATACACAAAGTGGGCTCTAGTCTGAAGAATATGTTATAAAAGAAAGTTATACCTTATACTATGAAAGACGTGTACTTGAAAACATTCACAACACAGACTAAAACATTTAGATAGTTTGAATGGCTATGTGCTCGAGTGCCAAAAGATGAAAGACACATGTTTTCACAACTAATAAGTAGGTGTGTCATTTATACATTTTCAATATGATGATTTCTATAATTTATGGCTTCTATACTAGTGTCCTCTTATTCTTATATTTCTATTTGAATTCACACAGCCTTTACTGAGATTCAAACTAATGGGAGTGTTTCATTGTTCCAAGCCTGGCCTATTTGTTTCCACTGCAGTACACAAGCCAGCTGTGCTGAAATGCAGTATCTGAAGAATGATGCTGAAGTACAAAGCAGCCTCACAGGACTAGTCATGCTAAAGGAAATAACTTTGGGCAATTCTGAAATAGTAACATAACTGCAATATTAGTCGGCGATGATATGCTAATAAATACTACATGACCCTGTAGGGAATAAAGTGGAATTATTTAAACCCATGTTCCACACTTCCAGCTCAATTCTATCACCCAAATTAGCTCCCTTTGTCCTTCCCTAAATAATTTCCTCTGTGCTTATCAGAGCAGAATATTTTGTTTTGTTTTGGTGTCCTAATCCAAAACCAAATCATGAGGTATGCTTTGAGGTGATCATATATATCAGATATATATTTAGCTACAAAATATTTTATATGCTATTTCCCCAAAAAACAATTTGGATATTTTATGTGGTTTAATTATAACACACAATAAAAAAAGCACAATAAAAAATGTAAACTATATGAGCAACAAACATGCAAAATGACAGAAATACACATTTGTTTCTATGATAGTAAAAAATAGTGATAAACTGAAGCCATCTTAAGCCCTTCACACTGACATAACACAATAAAACGAAGTTCAGCTGGATTCATGGCTTTGTACAATTTCAAACAGTAAGACGTAAATCGATAAACTTTGCTTTTTCTCTTTTTTTTTTGTTTTGTTTTTTTGGGGGGTTTTGTTCTGGCTTGCTTGATCTTATTTAGGAAGGTTTTTCTACTACAGATTTTGTTCAAGGGTAATAAGGCCAGATTCCCAGGATGTAAAAATGCAGCCTGACTCTGTGAAGGCTCAATCAGAAATTAAACTTGGAACTGCCCAATGGCAATAAATACAGAATGCCAAGGTAGATAGAGAAACCTGTATAATGCTAAAACAAAAGGTAGGGTATTCTTGGCACACAGAATTATTTTCTTCCATATCAGAGCCAACTTCTTATATATCGGGGAAGCTTTTAAAGTTTGACCTACTGTGATAAGTTTTTAAAAATATTGGAAAGATATAAAATAGAGAAGAAAAAAAAGACAGGTAAATAAATTCACAATAATGTGTTATACTGATATCAAATAAATTTTTTGGTTATAACTATAATCTCTCCCAACATTATAGTACTTTCTAGGAACCAAATATAAAGACATACATAAATATACATGTATTTCCACATTTTAGTAAGTATCTTCAGAAGCCTTTTGCTTCATGATTGTACATGACCAACAAGAAACTATATTATTTTAAAACAGATTATCACCTTCAATTGTTAATACCACTAGGAACTAGGCACTAAGATTTCTGTTTTAGGGATGAGGACACAGCCA